>NC_140466.1:6135000-7622500 GCF_051167445.1 Perissodus microlepis
TAATGAATAATTTAAACTGATTTTTTTAAAATTAAAAGTGGAAGTAATTTGCCTTAATGTGCGATTATAAAGTTATGTTGTTTTTCTTCTCTAACTCAATCCCCTTGTGAGTCTTTTCTGCCTATGACAAAACAAAGAACTATATGGTGATGTTTTCCTCCCTAGAGCCTCCTGTTTGGATAGTAGGTCATTTTTGTCATAAACACTTAACTGAAACAAACATGGAACATTGACCTAGGTGGCCAGCTGCTATTTTCATGACTAAAATGGAAGCAGGATGTGCATAATTTTTGTTGTAGTTCCAGAGAAGAATGTTTTAGAAAAGGTTCAGTAACACCAGTGTCACTGACTCACTGTTTTATGCCTGAAATTTGCTTTTTTATTCACAATTGCAGGAAATAATATTATAATTATGTTACTGAAGTTTTAAAATCCCACACTGGACTAATAATAACAACAAGTGGACTTCTTTCATCCATGAAGCCAAGGGGTTCATTTTGACCTTATATTTTTCTTTCTTTTCAAAGAAACTAAATCAAACTTAATTTATTAAAAAAAACATTCTCACTATAAAGTTTAAATTCCTCTTTTGTGAAAGGCAAGGGGATTATTTTAACAGCTTTGTTTTGTGTTTCATTTTGACAAAGCTATTGTTTGGATGCATTTAAAAAAAAGGGAAATCTGTGCAAGCAAAATAGATAAAAGCCTAATGCCACAATTTTACTCGAGGAGGTCCATATACTAGTGTCCTAGTATATTTTGGTATTTTAAAATGTGACACACAACCTCCTGTTCCTAGTTGCATTTAGTTGCGTTCCAGGCAGCTTCTTCATTATCCTTTACAACAGGTTGTTCTCATTCTGCTGGAGTTATTTGAGTATGATGTCTAATCTTGACTTGATACATATATGTAATACTGTGCAAAAGTCTTGGGTCACTTTTTGCTATGTTTTTTGAAAGTGGTCTTGACCAAAAGTTCTCAAAGATCTCATGGGTGTTCTTAAAAAAAATCAAGAAAATGGGCAAGTGCAGGACAAAAAGAAGTCACAGGCCCAAAAACAATCTACAGGAGATGAACAGTATCTAAATGTCATTTCCATAAGAAAGAGAAAAACTTCAGCAAAGGCCTGACAAAACACCTGAGAAATGCATCTGGCTGTTCAATTGATCCATTTACAGTTTGCTGAAGCCTTATCAGAAATGGTCTCAGTGGAAGGGTGGCTGTCAAAAAGCCCTTCTTAAGGAAAAGAAATTCGAGAAAAGGCTAAGGTATACCAAATTACACAAGAATTGGACTCAAAATCAATGGCAACAGCTCTTATGGAGTCATAAATCTAAATTAGAATTTTTTTGGCTCAAATCATTATCAGGAGGTCACGAGACACATACAACAGTGAGTGTCTACAGCTACCTGTAAAACATGGCAGTGCCTCTATCGTATTTTAGCGCTGCATTTCAGCCAATGGTATTGGGGACTTTGTCAGAACTGATGGAATTAAGACTATGTATTTCTCCAGCATACCTCCTCAGAGCCTGAACCTCAACATTAATGAAGCAATGTTGGATCATCTTGGAAGAAAAGGCAGCCAACATCAGAAGAAGAGGGTTGAATGTCCTTCAAGAAGCTTGGAGCACTATTACTGAAAACTACTTAGAAAAATTAAAATAAAGCTTACCTAAGAAAGTTCAGGCTATGCTGAAGAATAAAGATTGTCATATCAAATGCAGACTTATGAAATGTAGATTTTTGCCTTATATATTGTATTCACATATATTTGTACCTGTTTCAGTGAATCACTGTATCTATTTCCCATTTGTAAAATATAAAGAATGAGGGGTAGCTCAAGAATTTTGCACAGTATTATATTCTTCTTTAACTTCAGTAATTGGGAATGAAAAGATGGAGTTGCTGACCACTACTGACACTGTGATGTGGTTACAGCATTCCACTAGAGCAGAGCTTCCCAAACTTTTTCCAGCCACGTACCCCTTGAGACATGTCACCCTCAGCCGCATACCCCCTGCTACGAACGACTCTTAATTAGTGTCTATAAATACATTGCAATACCGCATGCATAAAAATAAATACTGCACAGTCGATTATTTCTCACCACCAAATGAATTTATTAATATATTTTAGTAATGACAGAATTTTAATAACGAACTTTACTACTTAATACTAGCAGTGTATCAAAAGATTTATTAGAATTCACAGTTTTGTCGAGAGCATAAAGGCCATATATGAACTTTCATTAAACAGAACTTTATTTAATGTGATGGATGTGCTTGAGCAGAGGCACACAGCTCTTCAATGTTTGGCTCAATTTGGGAAAGGCTGAGTCTTAAATCGTTTTCCACACAAAGTCTTGCTCTGTATTTTGTTTTCATGTTTGTTAAAGCAGAAAATCCCCTTTCGCATAAGTATGTGGTGGCGAAAGGCATCAGAGTCTTGACAGCGCGCTTAGCCAGCGCGGGCTGTTCAGTGCGCAGTCCTATCCAGAAATCCGCCAGGGTCTTTTGAGCGTGTTCAACTTTTAGAGATCCATCTGTGGCGATCTCAATTAGGCTCTCCTGGTCAGACGGTGACAACGAAGTAGGCACGGCGGTGAACGGGTGACGTATCCAATCATTTGAGCCTTCCGTCTCTGGGAAGTATCGGCGTAACTGCACCGCCAGCTCCTCAAGGTGCACGTTACATTCGAGCTTTACACTTTTTGATAGTGTGAGATAATTAGAGCACAGAAAATCTTGCAGCACGGGAAAGACTTGTGTTGTTTGTATCCATGCAGTTCTTCCCAAGTTTAACTTCTTTATCATGGCCTCAACTTTATCTTGAACATTGAATATAGTTGCAGAAATGCCTTGTAATCTGAGATTGAGCTCGTTCAGACGAGAAAATATACCACACAGATAAGCCAGGCACGTAAGGTACTCTTCATCATGCAAATGTTCAGACAGCTCAAAGGGATGGTTACTGAAGAAAACTTTAAGTTCATCCCTCAGCTCAAAGAAACGTGTCAGCACTTTCCCTCTAGATAGCCAGCAAACCTCTGTGTGGAGTAATAATGTCTCATGCTCGCTGCCCATCTCATTGCACAACGCAGCAAATAAGCGGGAGTTCAGCGGCCTGGACTGTATCGTCTTTTTTGCCTTTTCCCCCAACATTGTCCCTACCATATCTAAAGCAGCAGGGATAATGACGTCCTCCACAATAGTGTGGGGTTTGTTGTTTTTAGCCACTCTGTAACTGACCATGTAAGATGCTTGTAGTCTGTTTTTATTCATAAGATCTGGCACCTGAATGCAGGTTTTACTTTTCAAAGTGATTTTAGCTGTCGCTCAAAATATTCTCTTGGTTTATTTTTCAAATGGGGATGATTTGTCTCTAAATGTCTGCGCAAAAGTGAAGGTTTCATTGAGTTCTGAGACAATACTTTTGCACAAATAACACATTGTGGCCGGGAAAATCCACCAATATTTATACACGTGAACCCCAGCGAAATATAATTGTCATCATATTTGCGCTTCTTTGATGAGGTTGTGTTACAGTCCGAGCTGTCATGCTTTCTCCCACTTTGACGCTCTGCATCAGACACTTCATCACTTTCCACATGATTGGCTCCAGCTATGCTAGCCACTTGGTTAGTAACCACAGATACATCCGTGCTAGCATCCAAATCTGACGAACACATTGTTGTTGAACAATCACCTGTGCGGTCACTGGAAAATGCATCTTCAGATATGAGCTGATTGGTTGTTGTGGCTGGTGTCTCTGTGGTAGGGCCTTTTTTTCTTGTTAACCACTTGTCCATTTTCGCGCTGCACTGAATGCTTGGAGGCAACTTCAACTGTTAGGTGTCAGTCATTTGGGCAAGTCACGCCCATGTATTTTGTCAGAGCTATCTTTTTGCTGAACACCAGAGGGTGGTATATAGTCATGTATTTGATAGCCACATAAAACTGCATTAGCGCAAATTTCGGCTTTTAAAATTTTTGATCCCCACTCCAACCCCGACCCACGCGTACCCCCTACAGCCACTTGCGTACCCCCGAGGGTACGCGTACACTAGTTTGGGAACTACTGCACTAGAGAATGAAGAAAAACATAGTTACATTTATATCCTTTAGTGACTTCATTCTTAGTCTTTAACAGTCACTATATGTGCACCCGATTTCAGTGCAGAGTTAGTATCAAAAGGTCCTTTCTTGGGTCATTTTGATCTAGAGACAGTTATTGATTGATTCCATTTAAAGTTCTACCTCTGCTGCCTCTGAGTTCATGTCGACAGGTTGAACACAAGCGATGGAAGATGATACTGATGTGTCAAGTGTGTGGAGGGTTATAACCAGGCCAGACTCTTATTTGAGTAGATGAATACAAACCCAGTTTCACGTTCTGTCTTTGGATAAATTTGATCAATACACCTACTGGAAAATAAGTGATACTCTAAAAATGCTGCACATCCTGAAAAGATAGATTAAAGTGTGGTCAGATGGATGTTTCTGTGTTATTTGTAAGATGAAAATCTCAACAATGAAGCATCGAAGATTTAGAAGGCAATAACAGTTTTAAGTTGCTCTGGACAGATTCATAGAGATAAAG
This sequence comes from Perissodus microlepis, assembly GCF_051167445.1. Classification (NCBI taxonomy): domain Eukaryota; kingdom Metazoa; phylum Chordata; class Actinopteri; order Cichliformes; family Cichlidae; genus Perissodus; species Perissodus microlepis. The sequence goes on from NC_140466.1 coordinate 6,139,604, forward strand.
AGTGAGCCATTTCACAGAGAGAGTCAAATTAGAGATGTGACAGTTCATTTGAAATAGATTCAGATGAATGAAGAGCCTCCACAGTCTCAACTACATTTGACATGAGTGTTTTTTTTGTTTTTGTTTTGTTTTTGTTTGGGGGGGGGGGGGGGGGGGGATTAAGGACAGGACACAAAAAACAAAATGAAAGAATGGTCAAAATGACTTGACATCACTGTGGCAAGCTGAAAAAACAGTCAGCGTTCATAGCAACATCCAATCCGAGTGGATCATGGACCTAAAAGCTTTTCTGCTTGAATTCATGAAATGACGTCCACATTTGAACTCTTCATATCCCAACTCACAGAGAAAATTATGCTGGACATACCCAATGTGCCAACCTGCCAACCTGCCAAAGAGGATTTGCAGGTTAAGCTGATGTCAGGTATGGGGGTGCTGCAAAACAGTCATTGGGAAACCACTTGTCGATATCTAGAGAAGAGAATGAATGCTTTCCAACATCACACACTGGTGTTCGAAATTTTAACGGCTAAAACACCAATTCACAGGCAGAGCCGAGAAATGCAAAAAAAAAAAAAAAAAAACACCCTGTAGAGAACAGAATATGATCACCACATGTGAAGAAGCAAATCTTTGAAGCAAAGTCAAAACCTTTTTCCTTTTTAACTTGTTACCTAGCCGTGAATTTACCGCCTGATGAGAATAGCATAATGTTTACCAAGCGAAGCCAAGATTTCCACATACTCCACCTTTGTGCTCTCTTATTCTTTACATACAAAAAGGTCCGTTCCCCTAAGGTTTGCCAGTGGCTCAGGATGTGACCCAAACAGTATGCATCAGTGCTAATATTATAGATGGCATTGTTTACATTGTTAATTAACTGCAGATGTAAATAACTGGTGGTGCAAACAAGAAGCAAAAGCATAGGTTTAAGCCATATTATATAAAGATAAGTGCCTTTAATTATACCACAAACACATGGACAAAAAAGAAGTAAGAGATCAGCCTACAAAATCTTATCAGGAAAAAATATGATGATTAAGGACTTTTACACTGTTTTGAAGTCGGTTTTATTTTCATGTTTGAGGAATATTCAACCGACATCAAATGACTGAAAAACGTGGTTATAGTTTCCCCTGTGATACTTTGGTACAGAAATATAGTCCTATTATTCTTCATTGTTCTTTGATTTAGAGCAACAAACACTCCACTGTAAAGTAATGTCTTCCTCCTTGTCTTCATTTGACTTCTTCCCATCAATCTTTTTTTGCATTTGTAGCATGCCCCACTTGCAGCACACCTCTCTACCTTCATTTCAGCTGTCCTAGACTTGTATAACAATAAATGATTGTTGTGTCTGTTGTTTTTTTCTGACCACTCCCTCTTTCTTAGACTTCAATTTGAACAAACAGACAATAAATCTGCAATAAACTCATGCTTTCTTCCACCATTTCTTCATTTAATCATGTTTCCAGTCTGACTCTTGACTTTACTTTTACTTGAACTGCACCTTTAAGACAATAAAGTCATGCCTCCAATTGTGTTTCCTCATATAGTACTGCTGCTGGCGGACTTCCTTCCTTTAATATCTGTCAGAGGGCTCCAGCAGCCCTCAGGTAGCCAGCAGCCAATATGAATGGAGACAGACACAAGGGCATGGTCTGAAATAGTCCACCGTGTATTACAGCCTGGAGAGGGGTATGCACCCACACATACACGACCACATGAATGCACATGCATTGATTCTAGCTAACATGCACACACTCCAGCAAAGATCAACACAGGTATTAGAGCCCTAGGAGAAGCTTGTGCTTTCTCTAACCTCATTACATGCACAGGCCACAGGTGGATACAGTTTCTATGATATCCACAGGGACAGAATAGCCTAAGAATGTTCCTGTGAGAGAAAAATCATGCATTTGAAAGCTTAAATTTAACATAAGTGAATTTGTTGTCCAAATGCATATAGTCTCATTTCACAAACCTGAAGTTCAGGAAAGCGCCTTCTTGACATGCTGTAACTGACAGGTACATGTTGGCCTCAGCAATTTGATTCTTGCTCTCTTCATTTCATCCTTTTTCCTCACACCATTTTTCCACCTGTTCTCCTCAGTTTTCTTAAGCTGACTCAGGGTCACTTGAAGTTAGGTTTCTGGCCCTGGGCATTTGAGAGAGCTACAGATCTGAAGTAATTCAAGCCGGTGTTTCTATTCTAAACAAGTGTGTGTGTGTGTGTGTGTGTGTGTGTGTGTGAGCGCGTGCGTGAGAGCGTGTGTGCATGTGCGGACATGTAGGGTTGTTTGTGCACGTGGACAATATTTATTAGATTAGATTGGACTTGGTGGTCGACGGCCAAATAGAAGTCAAAAGTCAAATGCTCCCTGTTTGAGCTGGCAGTGAGAATATATGCGTGTAGGAGAAAATGACAGGATGGATAGAAAAAGCTAGAGAGAGAGTGGTTATATATATGTGTGTGTGTGTGTGTGTGTGTGTGTCTGTGGTCCTAGCTCAGCCCACTTCAGTCTTTTGGCACATTAAGTGCCCATTTAGCATGTACTTTACAAAGTGGACACTTGTGCTGCTCTCATTTTGGGCTATTCACAAGAAGTAAGACGAGGCACGTTTAAATCTCCCATTTGGCAAGTTTTCAATTTTTCAGTGGTTGCCAAACAACAGTGTTTATATGATGGATCGGTGTTGCTTGGTTACTCTGTTAAGATGATTGTTGATGGTTTAGCCTCCTGTGTACTATTTAGTGACTTAACAACATGCAGTCGAGATGCACACTGTATTACTCACCTGGCCACGATGTTTGAAGATGAGGGCCGTGGTTGCATTAAGACTTAACCAGAGAGAGAGTGTGAATGAGAGAGAGCAGTGCAGAAAAGGCAGACTGATGATGATTTAAGGTGTTTTTTTTTATTTATTTATTTTGCTTGTTTTCTTCTTCTTGCCTGAAATTCGTTTCAATGAAGAAAGGACTTTTTTTTGGCCAAACGAGACCATCAGAGTCGCCCTCTCTTACATCCCGTTTAACATTGATATGGTTCTCTGCTTTCCAATCAAACACTCACTTCATTAGCCCTCTTCTCTTCTGTCCTCATTGGCCCTTGGAAAAGAGGAGCAAAGACATACATAGACAATAAGAAAAGCACTAATACACTTACATCCTATTGCCCAGTCAACCCTCAAATACACGTTCACACACTCTCACGTGCATGTGTGCATACCCACACACACACAGGCAAACACACAGACTGGCTCTGACTTTAAATAATGAGAGAGCTGTCACATCAGATCAGTGTCTGCGCCGTGGCATGGCCTGGTGGTCAGCAGGACAGACGGGAGTAACTGCTGCCGGCTGACGCCCTCTGGACACACTGAGAAGCAAGACTGGGGTAAAGAGGGAGGAAAAGGAGGAAGATGGGGGTTGAATGGGGATGTGTGTATGTGTGTGTGGGGGGGGGGGATTCATAAGGCAAAATTAGAAGAATGGCAATTAAAGAAAAGTACAAACAGCAAAGAACAGAGACAAAAAAAAAGACAACAAGTAGAAAGGGGGAGGAAAAGAAAAATACGAGAAATTAAATGTAATCAAAGGAGAAAAGAAAACAAGAATGGGGCAGATAAAGCAGCAAAATTAGAAAGTAAGAGTTCAGAGTAACTGAGGAAATGGGAAAAATGGAAAGTAATATAAAAAACAAAAACAGAAAAACAGGGAGAATAGAGGAGAGAAGAAACGGGAAAGGAAATTAAAGGAGAAACCATGAGAACAAGCAATAAAAAAAACCAGGCAGATTAGAAAAATCTGAAAGACGGCAGGAAGAGACACAAGGGAAAGAAGAAAATTGGTAAAGTAGGTATATTTAGTAACAAGAGAAAAGGAAAGAAAACAAAAAGAGGGCATAGTAAATGAAAACTGAGAGGAAAGAAAAGGGAAAGGAAAAAATTAACTAATAAAGGAGAGGAGGACCGTGAGAAAAATAAATGAAAGGCACGAAACGAGGAAAGAGTGCAAAGATGAGAGGAAGGAAAAATGAAAAAAAGAGAGGAAAACAAGGTAGAAGGAAATGGAAAAAAAGTGAAAAACAGATAACAGAAGAGACGACAGGAAGCAAATAGAGGAAGATGGTGGTAAAAGCTAATTCCACCCAAATAATAGTGTGCCCTCAAGACAATGGGGGGAGAAGAGATGGAGGAGAGGAACACAGAGGATTGAAAATCTGGCTGTTTGTCCAGTAGATGGTCAGAAGTCATTAGTGTCAGTGCAGCCTGCTGAGGACACAACTTTCTAAATCCTTTTTTGCTCTCAACCTCTCTTTCTGCAGTATTCCTCGTGCTTATAATAAAGAATGACAAAGGAATAAGTAGGTGAATTAAAAACTGACTTCAATTAAATGGTGATAATAATAGCTCTCAGATGATCTACTTACAGACTGTGGAATCTCCTTCAGTGTAAACAAACTTAAATTAAGTATCATGAGGTCTACTTGCATTTCTAATATTATTAACTGACTTCAAGAATGTCTGTTTTTGTATACACCACTATTTTCTCCGTGTCCCTAGTGTAACCCTTTTCCCACACAGCCTCCAGTTCAGCCCCCTACCTCCTCCTCCACCTAGCTAAACCCATCATCTTTATTCAATATGGCCCTTGGTAAGCATTTTAAGTCAGCTTAGCTTGTCAGAAAACTACCATTTTTTTTCTTTTGGAGTGCCGACACCCTCTCTCTCTTTCTGTCTCTCTCTTGGTCTTTCTACCTTAGTCTGTCTCACTTTGTCCAATTCCTGCCCCCACGTCACCCAAAAACCAACAGATATGCACAAACACAACAAATGCTAACATAATGCTTAGCTCCATGAAGCACACCCAAATAACATGAACATTCAACCAGTTTGTTGGGCAAATCAATTGCCCTAAATTCAACACAGATAGCAATATCTTACCCCTGCCTAACTATAACATAGACACACATAACCTACCCAACACACATACAGGTACATCTATCCCTGATCCCCTAGGGGGCTGTGAGATGGTGCCAATAATGGAAATGGAGGACACCGTTTTCTCCAATAAAATCACAAATAAGCATATTCCCCTGACAGTCTGGATGGGTTCTGAGAGAGGTGCTCTGTAATATTACTATGACTGTGTGCATGTACTATGTGTGTGCGTGTGTGTGCCAGTGTGTGGTTGTGACCATAAATACATTTCAGCTTATGGATAGATGGGGGATCTCCACGGTGATTTGTTTGCGTGGATTAAATGTCAGGTTTGGAAATGTGTTGTTATACCTGAACTCCTGAGAGAGAAAGTGCAGGCAAGACAGACCGGCTCACCTGAAGTGTGTGTCTTCAGTGATAACAAGCAATTGGAATAGCTTTAGTGATGAGTTGTGTGTATGTGTATATATACACTGCATGTTTGGTGGCTGAATCTACTGCCACAAAAACATTTATTAAGCAGTAATGAAATTGATATAATTATTATCTTTGTCATAATACAACAATTTGTTGTATACTGAAACTTGCATTGAGGATTATTAATACTGAGTCCAATTATTTGTTGTAAGTCCTAATTATTTCTATTTGGTACAGTTTTCCCTACCTCAGGAAAATCAGCACTAAAAAAACATAAAGTTTACACAAATAAATGTTACTGTATGTCCTTCTTTGTACAACTGCAATGAAATGGTAAACAGAATGGTTCTTATATAGCACTTTTTTACTCCAACTAAAAGAGCTTTACACAACTTGCCTTATTCACCCATTCACACTCATTCACACAAGCGTTGTTTTCTATCCTCTTTCTATGGAAGTGCTTCTAACTATCATTCTCACATTTGCATACTATGGATGCATCAGACAGCATTTAGTATTAGTATTTTGCCCAGGGATAGTTGGCATGCAGACTGGAGCAAATCAGGCAGTTGGAAGAGTACTCATTAACTGCAACATTATATGAATATGAAACTAATGGTAACAGGTAGTTATGGAGTAACTTTCCGATCTAAGAATACATGTAAAGTTCTGTAATACTTCATTAGTGCTTTCCCAGACCCTGGAGAATAAATGTATTACACAGTAGGTGGTATGACTACTGCAATATTAGGAGGTGAAACTTGACTATATGGAATGAACCTCAAATATATAGAATGAACCTTGAATATATTGAATGAAAAATCTGAATATATTAAATTAACTATGACTATAGTGAATGAGAGTCTGAATATACCGAATGAAAAATGATGTTACAGAAGCTCTGGTGTCATCTTCTGTTTTAGATGGGTAATAAAGACAATGTAGCAGTACAAAATAGTCAGCACTGAAGTAGCATTCCTCAATAATGAAAAATGCATGCACTGTCCAAACTAATACTAGTAATAGGGTACAGTACTGTACTACTGGTGATGAAATTTAGTGAGTAAATCAGTATATTCAGTCAGAAGACCAAATGTATGGAACGTTTAGCTGACCTTTAGCAGTGGTAATGGCACTGGAAATATTAGCTGCAATACACAGACCCCAGAACAGGCCAGGGAGGGTCTAGCTTTACATAGTTTATTTTCTTTTCATTTCTTTCACGTTTTAAAAGTGACATAAAATAAACTGTTTCTATTTGGACCTTTATGTTTTGCACTCAGAGGGTTCATTTAATTTGTATTAGCTTTATACTTTGTCTTTACTTACTGCTTACCTGTTAGCAATAAAACTACATTATACAGGGTGGCCCATTTATATGGATACACCGTAATAAAATGGGAATGGTTGGTGATATTAAAGTCCTGTTTGTGGCACATTAGTATATGTGAGGGGGCAAACTCCTCAAGATGGGTGGTGACCATGGTGGCCATTTAGAAGTCGTCCATCTTGGATACAACTTTTGTTTTTTCAATAGGAAGAGGGCCATGTGACACATCAAACTTATTGGTAATCTCACAAGAAAAACAACTGTGTGCTTGGTTCCAACGTAACTTTATTCTTTCATGAGTTATTTACAAGTTTCTGACCACTTATAAAATGTGTTCAATGTGCTGCCCATTGTGTTGGATTGTCAATGCAACCCTCTTCTCCCACTCTTCACACACTGATAGCAACACCGCAGGAGAAATGCCAGCACAGGCATCCAGTATCCGTAGTTTCAGGTGCTGCACATCTCGTATCTTCACACCATAGACAATTGCCTTCAGATGACCCCAAAGATAAAAGTCTAAGGGGGTCAGATCGAGAGACCTTGGGGCCTTTTTTTTTTTTTTTTGGCCCACCCTGTACAATGGAAAGGAATTTCAAATTTCATTCCACATGTTCATCTTACAGCACTGCTAAAGGCCAGCAAAAGGTTCAGTACATACAATCTTCTATTATGAAATAGTTCCTAAATTTTGTTATCTGTAGTACAGTACTGAACCCTTTTACTCCATTCCAAACTATGTATTCATTACTTAGAAATGGTGCTTCCCTGCTGAGTTATTCATAGTTCTACTTCTTGTGTCACATAATATAATGTTACACATCTAAAATACAAGAGGGTGCTAGAGCCTCTGTAACATTAGTTTTCTTTCAGTATACTAGGACTTTCATTCCATATATTCAGGGTTCATTCAATATATTCAGACTTTTATTGTGATATATACAAAAAATCTAATATGTGATCAACCACAAGGACAAAATATCAAAAACAAAAGAAAAACAAATATTTTAATATTAACACATATATTAACATGTATTCAAAACACTTAATAAGTAAATAAGTATAAGTAAATAATAAATAAGTAAAATCTGAGAGTGAGTGGAAGATATGCTGTCAATACCTGTGCTTAATTTAATATCAATCACATTTGTGTCATTTTGGCATAAATCAATAATATTTTGAACTGGAAAATGCTTATTTAGCATTTTTATTATTATTACTTATTTTTGCAATTCCATTGTTTGTGGGGAGGGTATATTTAAAGGGTTGGGATAGGTGCAGCAACCTGATGGGTAAGCTGATTGTAGTGTATGGGGTGCGGTTTTAGCAGCTATTACTGTAATCGAAGTACCCTGGTCTTATTTTATATTCCCTCACAAACAAAGTCTGAACTTTTTCCTGACTATGGAGAAGTGAAAATTTAGTTTTCATGCAGTAAAAGTTCAAACTCAAAGTTTTCAGGCTCTCAAAGGGAGTTAAATTCAAAGAGCAACTCACTGCACTTACCAAAAAGATTTCTGGCTATTAACTGGCAACAGTCTATGTTGGCTTTGTTGCTGATTTTCACTTTACACAAGAGCTTAAGAATGTCAGCAAGTTATACATACATTCCAAGCAATGCTAGGTATAAGTCTGCACCTCATCAAGACATGCCAGTTAGAAGACAAACTGTCAAAGTACACTACCGATTTCCACTAGTCAAACGTGTTTCTTTACCCAAGAAGTTCCCTTCTATTATTGGTTTCCCACTGAAGCGGTTTCTTCCTGGCCATTTGACCATGAAGATTCACAGTATTCTTTTAACACTTAATTCTAAAATGTGTTGACTACTTGAACTCTGAGAAGCATTGATGCACGCTCTAATCTAAAGAGCAGTTAATTGTTAATTTATTATTATGATAATCTTAATAAACATTGTCTTCAGCAGCAGGATTTCTTACTTCACTGTGGTTTCTTTAGTTGATTCACTCGTCATTTCATGGTTTTTACATGTGGCCATTAATAAACTCAAAGTCAGATATGTACTTGGACAGCCAGACGTAATACTCCAGTGCTGAATAAGCCTGTTTACTGTGTCATCCTTGCACAACACAACTGATGGCCTCAAAGACACTAAGAAGGCCAGCCCATTTAATCAGGGTCACCATTTCCAAGTGATATATAGTGATATCTATATATATATCTATCTATATCTATCTATCTATATATATATATATATATATATATATATATATATATATTTAAATACAGGCCAGCTTATTTATCCCAGCAGGGTACCTGACACAGGTGCCCGGTCGCAAAAAGTACAGCGCCATTTTCTTTGTATATTTATCAGCAATAACTTCAGTTATCCCCAATGTTCCAACTGGGAATTAACCGGAAATGTTTTAATTCCTCTCTTACTATCTTAAATACATCTCCACTTACATTTTCCAATCAATCCATTCCATTTTTGTTGCTGACGTGTCATTGGTTGAGTGACTGACTACATAAGGATACATTACAAATAAAACTGTAAAATAAAACAGAGCATTCTGCCCATTTTGATTATTTAGTCCTATTTTCTTTTCTCTCAGATACAATGAAAAACCCTTGATAGCACAAGCCTAACTGCCCTGGAGCTTTCCAAAAGCAATTTTAACCTATTCAGTCCTACTGTCCTTCAAGAATCACCTTCATTTTTCATTTGTTTTGGAGGCAAAGGTATAGACGCGCTTGTGTTTTCTCGTAACTCTATAACCCAGTAAATGGCAGATATAGTTACAGGACATGATTGCTTCTGAATCTGAGTCAGGGCTCACTTCTTTTAAGCTTGTCTTACACACATATATACACACACGCACAAAAAAACAAAAACAAAAACGCTTTCTGCAATATTTTTTCCTGCCTGTATGTGGTGTCAAACACTGTTATGTTAGCATTCTAAATAAAACAAACCAAGAAATAATGAAATTCAAAAGTCAGTATAATCAGCTATATTAGGCTTTGTGGGGGCCTTAAAGTAATGTGAGCACTGTTTAATAGTACAGGAAGGAACAAAATGTCTGGTGAAGCTTGGAACTATAGCCATGGAGCACTGGCTTCAGGTACTCTGACCTTCAGCTGATGAGTAACACACCAAGAGTCTATTAGGAAGGCAGACAAACAATGACCAGACCAAAAAAGCCAGAGCCAAAGTAACATCACAAGGACGCTGCTGACATCTAGTCAGTGTCTGCTGGAAAGAGCTCTAGAAAAGATAAATCAAGTGTCACCTGCATAGCATCTACAATGTTGTTATACTTATTTATTTAAGGCACTGTTAAAATTTTAGCAGTTTGACAAGAAGTTGTAACAAAAAAAAAAAAAACCCAAAACAGCATGAGTTCTATAATGGCTTTCTCCTTTTTGGCTTGCTTCGACTCATCATTTCTTTTGTTCCCCATGCCCTGTGCCCTGAACTTCTTTTGCCCACATTTCCTATCGTCACAATAGCAGAGAAATCACAATCTATCCTCTGTTAGACCTACCGTTTAAAAAAAAAAAAGAAACTTCAAATATTTATTTTTTGCCCGAAAATCACCAGCTTGTCCTGGCCTGCTCAAATTCTCTATTTCTTTCTTTATTACTTCATGCTCCATTTCCACCAGTAGATCAAAAGCTTACCATACCTGGCTCTACAAATTCATTTGAGTGTCCTGGGGAGAGAGAGAGAGAGAGAGAGAGGGAAAAAAAATCAGCAACAACTATTGTTCTGTGGTAAATAGCAGTTTTACTCAGGGAATTGTTGCAACATCACTTCTTGTACCTGCTTCTGGTTTGGTTGCATAAAATGTATTCAGACATTAACGCAAGTCTTAAAACCGAACTACGTGACATGTTGAACATTTGAGATACAAAATGCTGCTTTCTGCTTCTCCCTTGTCACCCCACATTATTTGGTTTGGTAGACTTTTACAACTGGATGTCTTTCCCAGCAGAACACCATTTGTGTCTCCGTCCAGGATTTTGAACTAGAGTTTATGCTCATTAGGCAAATGTGTAAACCATCACACTAAGGAATCACTAGGGCTTGAGGTAGTTAACATAGAGTTCTATCATGGACATGCTCCCTTCAGTTATTATAAAGATATGTTTCTGCTGACATGTGTCAGTCACATATAATCAAATGATACACTCAGCAAATAATGTGCTTCACAGCTCTTCCAAGTTCCAGGGAGCAGAGTGACAGGGATAAAAACAGCCACTCTTAACAACGCTTAAAACCTTAAAATCTAAGATTTATTTGCATTTACTAGAGGGAGAACAAGGTTTTCTATCACTGCTTTATTTATACCGCTGCCAATTTTGGTTAAGCGAGAGAGAAAAAAAATGCTGTACACATTCAGTATTATATACATCAAACTTTTCACCCTTTTCTTGGGAGGGTAAATTCAATGCATTTCATTAATCTTCTAGCTTATGCTTCGTAACACTACTACTGTTTATATTTTTACTTTTCCTTCGTTTTCCTTTATCAGTATGCAGTCCTCCTTCACAATTGGGCCAGGGCAAACTGGATTTTGGCATTTAAAAAAACAAACTTTCAGTATTTATTAAGATAGGCAGTGAAAAGAATGCATGTAGGAGGTGAGATTTTTGCTACTGACCCTCTTGTATATGAATTTTCTTGCTAGGTGAGGTCTAAGGAGCTGGACTTCTTTAAGTTACAAGCAACTTAAAAAGTCCAGACGCTTTTCTTTCCAAGCTCCTTAGACTATGATGACCTGGATGACTGAGAACCTTCCTAGACACATTGCTAGGTGAGACAATTGTCCACTCATGTAAATTAATTTGGAATGCTAGATCATGATGCAATAAAAATGCACCGATTACCAAACCACCTAACTGTGAACAGAGACCTGGAACCTCCAACTAAAAGGAGTCACACAATACCAGAAGCAAGAACATTTCTTCCAGCTCTTTACTTTCTTGCTTTCGGATCTTTTCTTTGTAGCTTCTGTGGCAGGCTCCTTTCACAGCATGTGCAGTGTCAGTCATTTCAAAGCAAAATGACTGACAAACGGAGGGAACAGTAGGGGTGACAGCGTTGACACTGGACCCTTTTCTCAACATCATCAGGCCTTAGATTGACGTTAGGCATGGGAAGTCTTAAAGTGGCCTATTTTTCATTTTGATGTTTTTGGGTTGATATTTTGAAGGTTTTTTTTCCTGTTCTCATCAATTCAGTTACATTAATAAACTTTAGAAAGACATTTTTCCTTCAGAAAATATTATTACACTCAAATTTAACTCTTATATGGACAATGGACAGCACACAGTTTTCCCCACAATCTCATGAGCTGTACTTTTAACATGTGACAGTCTTTTGTGGTGGACTTACACAACGGCAGTTGAATCCATTTTGAGTTTTTCTTCTAATAAACAAATCCAGTAAGAGTGTGGTAGCACTGTTAACACCACCAGTCACAGAATATAGAAATAGACTACATCAGAGCCTGTAAATTACTGAAGCCTTTTTCCATTACAATAACTCTGTCATCGAGACTGCAAGCAAGTGCACCTGTCCTGTTACTCGCAACTGAATATCATCTCTTGGTTTGCTGTTATAATGTAATGCACTGACAGCATCTGTGACTAGAAACTAGCACAACTTTTGCAAATCACCCACAAAACTAAGTACATCTATCAGTGCTCCTTGGGGATTGTGCTGGAACGTGATTTTGGCCCATTTTATTTTTAATCTGGCACTGTGTGGATTAAAATGGCTATTGTGGTGTGGTGGTAATTTCTTGCAAAGTTTTCCACAGCAGATTTATTTAAAGTTAACAGGTAGGCTGGAGAAGAAGAAGAAGAAGAAGAAGAAGAAGAAAAAAAACATGCAGTCAACATGCAATCACTATAGCTGGTAGATAACCTCTCTTTTGGCCAGGTGCAACACAACTCTGATATCAATTAGCTGCGGGTAGAATTTTACTTTGTCGGTTTCTAATTCACAATATAAAGATACTGTTGTGGACAGCTGCAGCTAAGGACAGGGTACCTGGAAAGTATCAGACTACTTTCTGTTCGACTAACATTAGCTGAGTAAAGCTGTCTCAGCAAAAACCTCTGATAGCAAACACTGAGCAGGGTTGTGCAGAAATTGCTTATCAGAGTGACTAACTAGTGTATCTGAAAATATACCAGTATTCTGCTCTTTTAAGAGAATAATTTAAAGGAAAGTGCTTTAAAAACCTGCGAGTAAATGATAAGCCATTTTCCTCTGTTTTGCTTTTACTCTTATTATTAATATTGCTCATTTGGTTGCTGGCACTCCAATACAATTTCTGAATTTTGCAGAGTCAGCTTCAAACATTAATGCAGTCAGCATCACAGGTAGTGCTCGGGTGTAGCTGACTGCTTTGTTTTGTTTGCATTTTACTAAATATCTGAACTACTACTGTTCCTGCAAAGCCAAAGAAAAAGCTGCTATACAAATGCAGTCTTCTTTATTAGAAATCAATAAAGACTGAACATGATGATAGAAGTGTGAAATCGCAAACACAGCTTTGAAATCATTTCATTACTCTGTTTCAATACTGTGAAATCTGAGATGTCTGCTGATATAATTTATGAATCATCCACAGATGCTGCTGCCTTACATGTCCATTACAGTATAAGTCTGCATGGAAACTGAAGGATATTTGTGCATTATATCCATAAAAGTCCCGTAATTAGATAATGTGTAGGTTACAGTATGTGCTTTTGTGTCTGCACAGGTATTCTAATGGATAACCAAACTCAACAGTCATGGCTGTTCTCTTCCCCCCTCTCTCTCCCTTGCCAATGTGCCAAATGCCTTGTCTGCCCATCCATCATGCAGGGAGGCAGATGATTGGCCGTCTCGGACCGCTCCTCATAACAACAGTCTCTGCATGGTAACTGTTACTGAGGAGAGAAAATTACCAAACCCACTGAGATACAACCTGCTAAAAATAGCTGCCATCAAAAATCCCCGCTGCTTGTTACACCCCGTCTGTGTGTGCGTGTCTTTGAGCTCTGTGTGTGTGTGGGTGGGGGTGTGTAAGCATGTGTATGGGGTTAGTGAAAGAAAAAGAAATATGGAGAAAGAGGGACCAGGAGAGAGAAAGAAAGGGGAATATGACAGAGAGAATGATTGACTGGCAGACCAACTGACATTCTAAATGGTTGAGTGGATGTATGATTGATTTACTTACTACCTTCTGTCTTTGCTAAGTAAGTAGCATAAATCAGGACTGGAGTGAGGAGAAACTCTTTAAAGATTCTCTGAGACCTTTGGGTTTTTCTGGCTGTTTCAAGTGGGATAAAGTTACTCACACATTACCTATACCCCAAAATATGATGGCAACTCAACTTTAAAAATACATGGATTAAACTCAAGATGGGAGTGTGTCCAGGTGAATGTGTGTGTAGGGAACCCAGTGGCCATGAGCTCCTTTGAAGTGTTCGTATTTACAGATATCACCCATGGGCCAATATTGCATTTAGGTACCTGCAACTATGTTGAGCTGGAAGGAATGCTCAAATATAATATTTCAGTGTGTGTGCATGTGTGTACCCATGTGTGTGTTTGTCTGTGTCCAAACTTAACAGCATGGCTTTAAGCTTTAGTTGCTTTAGTTGCTTTCAGTGGCAGATACTGTAGGTATAAAGCCCCAAAAGCCGGTTTACTGTTGTAGAAAATAACTTAACCATCCAGCTTTGAAAGCCAGCGTTGTGAAATTGGAATAAATACTTCAGCTAAATTGTTATTTTTTTCACAGGTCTTTCCGTACTCCCAATCAGCATTTCGAATCACAATTGCATTTTGCCGCATTGCAGAGTGGTCTAATGAACAAAAAACCAAAAGTTTTTTAAAAACTGACCCTACGTCAAGGGAATGTGGGAGTGCAAATAAGAATTGCAAATTATTGCATCAGGTTGAAGATATGATTTTTGAGAGTTCAAGTTCACTATTTTCTTTTTTTCCCCCCGTGAAGACACACAGGGACAAATAGTCATAGCAACAAACAAGCACAGGAAAACATAATTTTGCACACACACACACACACACACACACACACACACACACACACACACACACAAAACAGATCGAAGTAAAGTGAGGGGTTTTAGTTTGTTTTCTCTTTTTGCCCACAGTTAGATCCGTAGTGCCCGCTTGTGCTGTTGGAATGATCTCTTTCACAGACCAAGGAAGCCTTGAAAACTTCATCAAAGCATCCTGCCAATAAAATAGGCCTCTTCAAATGAAGTATGTCATACTGACAATTCCCACTCTGCTCTTCCTGAGTGCACACACAGACAAACATGCACAAACACATTTTGTCAGCACAATATCAATACATATTGGCATGCCGCTGTTGTGTCCTGCTGTCCCTGCTATATTCCCTCCTCTCAGAAAAACTGCAGCATTTTATGCCAGCTGGAAGCCTTAGTGATTATTTAACTGCTCTGGGCTTAGCTTGGCAGCCTGTGAAGGGAGGTTGAGGGAGGAGAGGAGACGAAAGAGGGAGGAGAAGAGAGGAATTAGCAAGAGATGAGTTTGTGTGTGAGTCTGGTGTGCGTATGTTTGTAAGAGTGTCTGTGTGTACCCGCATGTGTGTGCATATGTTTGTGGATGCTCTAAAAGCATTAATGTGCGAAAATTCACTAAGAGCATCCCTGAGCCGATTTTAGAGTGTCAGATCCACTTCCCGGCCGAGTGCATGCAAGTCCTTCTTCAAATGGGAATGTGAACAGTGAACAGCTTTACGGATCAGTCTCTAACATGCAGGATCCTTTTTTTTAATTCTAAAAACTTCCAACCATAATTCCCACCACCTCTCTGGTTCAACTTTCCCAGAGGATAATACAGCAAATAATTAGCAAGTGTTGAACTTGGCAAAAGACACATGGAAAAATGCCATAATTTGATGATCATATAACAAGTGAGATGCTCTAAAGATAAAGTAACATATTATATTTCCATAATTGATATTCAATTTCTGTATGCTGCATCACACTCTTGCCTTTTATTGCTTCACCTTAAAGAATTCTACACAAATATTTTAGTGATTGGTATCATATCCAAAAACATGTTGCCAGAACACATACGTAAACAGAGTAATGTTAATAATTAATGCAGTGAGGCCCATAAAAAAATAATAAGCTATTCACTGATAATATAAGCAGGTAAAGTGAGAAATCTCCCCATACCAGAAAGAAAATAAAGAGAGATTTGTGTATCACTTAGAAAGTACTAAACAAAAGTGTGTCTTGTTTATCACTTAGAAAGTGCTAAACAAAAGTGTGTCTTGTTTATTAACAAGCAGTAATTCTCCTGTTAAATGGACAAATTCACCAAGGAAAATTTGATTAATGTAAGGCTGCAATCCTAAAGGCATTTTTTTTTGCTGAAATCTACAGCTACTATTTTCCATTTGAATTACTGCATTTAAATAGCCAGTGTATACACATATGTATTTTTGAAAGTGCACTAGGTTTTTATTTCAATTAACGGTGGACGTTGTTGTGTTTGATTGCCTCAGGGTTTTTTTTAACTGACTGAACTAAGAAAAATTAAAATCTTGGCTATGAAGTCCCATATTTAGTCCTAAAACCTAGCAGTCCTGAACAAGTTATTATTTTTCTATCTGTCAATATACCCTGCCAAACACACCTCCTGCCCAAGAAACATGATTAACTACTTGATTTAAGGTATGTCAGGAAAATGTGTTGAGAAATATGTAGACTTCAATTCAAGTATGTACTAAAGAACACATGTCAGGTGCTTGTAACTTATGCAGTAAGCATGTAAATATTAAGTCACCAGCTTGCTACAAATATGAATATTATGGACAAAAGTACATCACACTTTCATGTCTCTAACAATGACAAACAGCAAATCTTGAGCACAGAATAAAATCTGTAAGTAAATTGCTCTTTTTTTCTCTTTAAGGTTGTTAGGCATCATATTTGCTTATTTTTCTTAATGAAGCATCATTTGGAATATAGCATATGCACAAAAGTCATGCTTAAAGAAAGTGAGTAACTACTATTCTGCAAATATAATGTTGCTAAATTATAGTCTTGCACCACTAGGATTTAGAGGTTGTGTGTACACGTCCACACACACGTGTGAGTAGGATTTAACTATACTTTTGAGGACAGTCTCTTGACATCCCTTTGTTCTTGTTAGTGTATTTTAGGCTGGGAGGACTTTGTCTTGGCTGGGCCTCAGAGTGACCTATCGTAGCTGATTTTAGGGTTAGTGGTGAGCCTCAAAGGAATGAATGTTCTGTGTCCTCAAAAGTAACAAAACCACTGTGTGTGTTTCTTTTTCTATGCATGGGTGTGTATGCCTGTGTCTGAAGGCTGAAAAGCAGTAAATAGAACATTTTAACCTCAGTGGGAATGTCTGCAAGTACCTTCTTGCTGACTCAGGACCACTGAGTAAAGATGTTGTTGTTGTGTGTGTTTGTGTGTTGGCACTGGGGCATGTATATGTGTCTATGTGTGTGTCAAAACAGCTTCAGTTGGGCTCAGGCTTTGAACCCCAAAGCTCGGGCTGCATTTGTGACACGCTTGCATGAATTTTTGTATGCGTATGTTCACATGGGGAAGGACTAAAGACAGCGAGTATTCCTCTGACACACATGAACATACATGCGCATGCTTCAATGAAGCATTTAACAAAGTACAATGCGACTTTGCTGAATCAACAATGTACAAAAAAGTCCCATCTCTCTGTTTCATTGCCTTTCTCTCCCTTTTCTGCCTCAAAAGCCTCATTCATATTCAAAATTGCTTGCATGTGAATTTCTTTTGTCATATACTTAAATAACATGCAGCTGTGATAAGTGAAGTCTTTTGCAATATAATAACTTCCTCTCTAAGGTCAGTGGTCCACATTATGATTTTATACTGTATCACATAACCATGAGTATCTTGTATATACAAATTGCATCCTCATGATCATTTTACAGAATATACCCATAATAGCATTTTGCAAACCATTACTGGACTTTATGACCCCAACATGATTAAAAACAAAAAAGGCCAAGCAGTTGATTCAACCATGAAGTCAGTGTCTCCAGATAGACAGGCAAGCGGGCTGATGAAATGTTACACACACACATGGGAAGATAAAGACAAATATACCAACACTTCATTTAAATCTCGGTTCTGATTTTATTCCTTTCCATGTGGTCCTTTTTTGTACTCACTTCCAGCTTTTTAATGAGTGTCTTCATTGTACATGTTACTGTCTGACGCTGTCTTCCAAGCGACAGATTTCTTTACACTCCACTACACATTTCAGAGCCAACGCCCTCTGTCCTCATTCTCTCCGCTTCCTCACTCACTCAGACTGTTGCTGAGTCTATGTCCATCCAATTTGCAAAGCACTTTAAGTGATATGTTGCCGCTTTGCACTACTGTTCAATATTTCCCTCTCAGTGAGGCCGTCTGCTTTTCTCTTCTGACGCCCACTCCACCTTCTCTCATGTCTCTTACTCTTTTTCATATCTTTTAGTCCTTAGTGGCTGCATTCTCATGAAACATTCACTGAAGGGAAATGCCTATGTTTGCATGAAACCTCTTGGGTTTTAACTTTCCTGTATTTCTCACTGTGAACCCCAGTCACCACTCACCAGACAGAATGTGCTTGTGAAGCAATTTTTATTACAAATGTTCAACTTTACTGGCACTTTTTAGCTCCAGTTGGATAGCTCTCCAGTTGTCTCCCATGCTCTGGCCCCGCCATCATTGAAATTAGGGAGATCTTGATTACCGGATTGTCCTTGATTACCGGATTGTCCTTGATTACCGTGCAGGCACTGCTCGAGGGGCAGTGCCTACATGACACTGCCCCTCGAGTCTGCTGCATCACCCCACCCCTACAGCGGATTCAGAGACCACACCTCCGCCACACTCGCATTTCCTTTACATAAGCTTTGAACTTCTGAATGCTGCATGTAACACGCCAAAGAGATTGTTAAATGGAAAAAAAGTGAGCGATTCCTCTCAGTCTAGCAGGATTTTATTTCACGTGCATTGACAATATTTTTCCCCTTTACAGGTATTTAACATTTGCTTTGAATTATCCAACTAATCTACTGTATAGTTGTAACCACTACTGATTTTTCCTTTTTACGGATTCAATAATATTAGGTTATTAAATCTATATGCTGTATTTATTTTCTAATGTCATCCAACCCTTTCCACAAATATTTGTGAAGGAAATTAGTGTTAATATGTAGTGAAGTGAAAAAAAAATACAAAGAGATTAAATATGAAATTAATTTTGGACACCAAAGCGTAATTCATATGTCTTTTCATTATATTAAGTTAGTATGCTACATCCTTATTATTTTGGTTTAAAATAAATAGGCCTGGACTGCTTTTGTCTTCATTTCTATTTGCAGTGACCTTGATTTCTTAAGATCTTTTCCCAGTCACATACTGCTGTACATGGTTTTTGGTATATTATTTTAGTTGCTCTAACCCTACCTGTTTCCTTCTTTCTTTTACATATGTACACTAAAAGAAATAGCATTTTGTCCCAAGAATAAAAAGATAAAGTTAATCTTGAATATGTCCCCTTTGACTTAAGTGCCATAGATCACAAGCAGCTCGAGGAGTGTTTGAAGTAAAGAACTAGCTTCATTGTCCTTTTTCATATGCATTAGAGAGCTCTGATTCCTCTGAAACCTGTATATAAAAAGATTCATAATGACCTCCATCTTTTATTTTTCTTTTCACACGCTGTAGGTAAAAAGAAGGATTGCTGGGGAGTTTAACATCAATGGATAGCACGCTGGAACATGTATGAAAAATAAAAATAAACTAACAGTGAGCACATGTATCTGTGATTTTAAGTTCTACAAGTATCTCACACCTGACGTCTTGGCTCTCCCTTGCTGTAGGATTTGTGTTGTACCTCACTGATCTCCAGTTGTGATATCCATTGCTTCTTCCTAATGTTGAAACACTGGGCTACTAGTTGTTTTGCTGTCAGTCTAAATGTTGGGTATTGAAGATTCCATCGCTTCCATATCCTATTCATGGAACTCCTGCTGCTGGGGTTACAGCTCATTTCCAAGGCAGGCTTGGTTAGCGGGGGGGCCTAGCCTCGGGAACCCTACTGTATGCGTTATTTCTCTGTTTAAATGAGAAACAACGCATCTATGTTGGCGTTGTTTTTCATTTAAACAGATCATTCGTTTGTAAAAATTTGCAGTCAGCAACTAAAGAGCCAGTCCTGTTGTCTCAGCTCCCGTAAAAAGAGTGTAAAAAAGGGTTATCTCATAGGTCCTTTTTCATCTCCTCCTTTTCATTTATTCCGCATGAGTCCAACTGACATTGCAACTAAGTTTGCCAGTCTTACCAATGCATTCAAAATTATCTGTTCACAGACATTCATCTGTCACAGTTACATTTGGCATTACCCGGGATTCCAAATTTGACTTCACAGTTAGACTAACGGTCAATTGCAAAAGCTGTCCAGCCATTTTTGGAGGATGGAGGAGCAGGGAGCGCTTTGCTAGATTCTGTTGAACACTGTTAAGCTCCCTGCTCATCGACCGTCTACTCCAAATTAAAATTCTAATTTCAGCATTTGGGTATCTCTCTTTCTGAGAAGGAAACCCTTGGTCCTGCTACTAGCTTGGATTTCCTAGACTTGACACTTGATAACTGAGAGATAGAAGTTTCAGAGAAACCCCCAGATCCCCCCATTGATATGACAGCTGCTGCACTGGGCAAACCTCCACCCTGCTAAACAGGTGAAAATAGATTTAGGAGCAACAGGACTTAGTGCCGCTGAATCTTTTATTTTATTTATTTGTTGCTGTGTTTTACTTGCATCTATTTGAAAAGAGTGAGTGTAAACACAAAACATTATTTGATTTTATCTGCTGGAATATGCATAAAATAGGTTTAAATGTTAAAGAATTTTTTCAAGTTAAAGACAGCTGCATATAATTAAATTTTTGCTTGATGCAATGTGCATAAAGTTAAAAGATTAAAACTATAGAACAATTTTTAAAAAGAGGCTTTCCATTTGATTCAATTTTATATGATGATTATGCATAAAAAGAATTCAGAATTGGGCTGAAAGGTCTATTGCTTTATTACGTATTCAGGTTGTGTGTCATGTTTTCAAAAAGTAACTAAGTAACTAATTACTTTTGAAAGCTTTACGTAAGCAGTAAAGTAAAAGGATTACTTTTTGGGAGAAGTAATCAGCAATTAGTTGCTAATTACTTTTTTCAAGTAACGTGACCAACACTGATGCTGACTTACCAAAACTTATGTCTTAACCCTTTAAAACCGGTCGGAGCGGACACGCTATTTTTAAATCCCTGTAGAACAGGAACCACGTAAGCTAGCACAATCGTTTTTTTTTTTTTAAATGAAACCGGAGGAGTTGTACTTACGTCGTATGCCATCAGCTTGCCCTAAGTCACGGTTTCCTTCCACATATAGCTTTGCAAAAATTGCATTAAAAGCACTTGCAGCAACACAATCATAATATTCCAGAAGCACGCTTTGCCGATCCGATCAGCTGTTCATAACACTTCCTACGTTAGAACAGACGTCAGCGTGAGCTATCACATGTCCTCCATTACCTGCCCGAAACCGGAAGTGATGTCATTTTCACGGAAATGTAGTTTTTTACCATCAGGGCGTCATGAGCCTATACTGGTGTTTTTAAAAGTTATGTTTGACTTTATGACTTTCTGTGTCGTTTCTGGGATGCTTAGAACTAAAATTGCACTGCTGGAAATAGTTTATTTTGATGCATATGCTGCTTTTTTGCAAATGCAAATATTTATTTTCGTTTTTCCTGCAGTATATAAAAATTGGTGTATTTCAAAAATAAAACTATGAAGACACTCAAAATAAATTTCCTGTGGTAGGAAGCTACTTTGTGCAACTTTTTTGTATTTACAGTTTTGAGGGATAAGCCTCTTAAATTTCTCTAACTAGAAATATATGTTAAAAAAACAAAAACGATTTTCTATTTTTTTGTAGTTTATTCCACTTTCTTGCAATTTATGTAACTTCTATGCACTTAATGCATACATATTATTAAAATTTGGGCTATAATGGTTGTATTGATGTATAGCAACTTGAAATGTTCCCAAAAATGGCTCCACAACATGTAAAAATATAATATAAGCTCTGGCGGACTTGGTTCTATGGTAGGTCTTAAAGGGTTAAAGGGTTAAGGGATGTTTGAGCTGGCAGGATGACATCAGCGGTGGGTCTGATGGAACAAAATCAGGAAAAAAATGTCATACTGAGAATTAAATAGATTAGAAAAGACAGTAAATTCACCGTACCTCAAGAACATATACAAAGCTAAAAGGAAGACACAATCCAAGAGGGAGTATAGGGAGTATACATGCCTTTGTAAAGTGTAATTAGCATCTTGTGGAGAATAACAAGGGTTATAGGATACATGCTATCTGAAATTGAGGGACAGACATACACAATACCTTTTGATTTGATGATTGATATCAGAACAACCGTTCAGCAAGAGTTTAATAGCAGGATTGGAAAACAAGCTCAAAAACCCTGGATCATAACATCTAGTACTAAACTGTATGCCAGTAATTAAGGTTTGAATGTAGGGAAGCTTTAAATACTTTTTAAAAATCTTATTATTTTATTATAATCTCCATCACCACCTCTCATCACTCAGGCTCCATTCAAGCCTCTATCTTGGGCGCCGGATTAGCTCCATGGTAGAGCGGGCTGTATGGCCGTAGAGCAGAAGGCCCAGTTTCAAGTCTGACCTGTCGGCCTTTGCTGCATGTCTTCCCTTGTCTCTCTCTCTCCACTTTCCTGTCAATCTACACTGTGTTTAAAAGCCACCAAAAATATCTATCCATCCACTTCTCCTTTTCAGGGTCGCGGGGGGGGGGGAACGACAGTTCACCAGTCTGTCACAGGGCTAAGACATAGACAAAGACAACCATTCGCGCTCACATTGACACCTATCGGAAATTTGGATTAATCAATTAACCTATCCCCACAAACTGCATGTCTTTGGATGGTGGGAGGAAGCCGTAAGGCTGTAAGGCAACAGTGCTAACCACCATGCCACCGTGCTGCACAGCCAAAAAAAAAAAAAATCATTAAAAAAAGCCTCCATCTTAATTTCAATCACCAGCATCTAGATTTCGGGGGGTCCTGCTTTAATCCCTATCACCACTGGGGTTCCGCTCCACCAATACGAGCCATCGGAGTCTAACCACGAAATGCTTCCATCTAAATTCTGTATCAATAAATCATGTTCATTTCTTTCTCCTAATCTCTCCTTATTGAACTTTTTACCAGCTACACAGCAAATTCTGGTCTTTGGAATAAACTCTCTGGGAGTTCAGATTAACTACATTTGAGTGTACATGCGTGACCATCGAATGAACTCTAGTGCAGAGTTAGAGTAACTCTTTTCCGGGAGTTGATTTTTCAACTCTTTATAGGAGTTAAAACTAAACTCTCATGGAGTAAAATTTCTACTACCATATAGAGTAAAATTTAACTCATAACTAGAGTTAAGTTTGATATTAACTCTTTTATAGTGTTACTCATCAAATGAAAAAAGTTTTAGGTTTTAGGTGCAAATTACTACAAAAACACAATACTGATTATTATGAATGTATGAATTTTATTTATCAAAAATAACATATTCAAATATGAATGCTGCATGGATTAACATACATTCTGTGTAACAGTACTGTAATAGCATAACATCCACCATTATTGGCAGCTAAACAGTTGAGGTCAGATAGGCCTAACATTGGGCGAAAAGAAAAAAAAAACAGAATTAAAGGAAAAAAATGACTACAGAATAAGCACTTCTTGTAATGCAGTGTTAACGTGAGGAAGACTGTAAAGTCTGCATCAAGCCAACAAATTAAGTAATGCAACTCTCTCACAGAACATAAAATTGTGAATCACACCCATATGACATTTGGGCATCAAAACATTTGAAATGTCTTACTTTCTCCCTTTCTAGGACCAGTATCTTCTTAGGAATGGTTTCATTTACCTGAAAAGCAGGACACTGATCATGGAAACACGTTTCGTGGTTAACATACATAGCAAAAACAGCTATATATTTGTAGAGAGAGAGAGAGAGAGCAAGTCTTATTACACACTACAGTTGCAGAGCAAACTACATGAAATACTATATTAAATTATTTTTCTCTAATCTGTTTTATCTTCGTGTTTAAGCTTTTTCAAGTAATGGCAACTAAAGAGTCAAGTATAAGTCAATTAAGTAATGTATCTACATTTCTTTCATGTATGCTGTCCAATAGAGGCTGAACCATTTGAAGTCCGGCATCACTTGTGTCACTGCTCTGACTGCTGGTGGTTGAGACAGACAATGTATCTGTTAGACTTGGAGAGGAGGGCTCTTCCACATGTTGCTTCAGGACAGTCAAATCTGAGGGTGACAAATAAAAATATTAGAATATAAGGTATATACAATCAAAAACACAACACAACAAAGATACCATTTATGCACACAGGGCCAGTAAATTGCACGCTTTGATTAAATTATACTTTCTCCCAGGAGAACAGATGGTTATTTTGTATTTGATTATGGTAATATACAATTTACATACCACAAGGTGTGAGTGTCACATAGTGTGTTAGGTCTGAGCAGTCACGCAGCTTCTTGGATGATTGTGTTTCCAGGATGTCTGAAATGCATGTGATAAATCCAACTTACTGTTGAGCCATGAAAACAGCATTTTGTGATTGTTACCACAGGATATTAGACAAATTAAAAATGTTTATTTAAGAGTAACTGTACAAATCAAATCCTTCAAAATCTATCAGAGCATATATTTACTTACATTCACCTGTATAGATGACAAAACACACCTCTTTGACTGCTGCAAGTTCAGGAAAGACATCCTCATCCACCTCTATACCCTGCTCATCTGTGACTTTCAGTGCTGCATTTTCTGGTATGAGAAACTTCTGCTGCACTGAAGTAAAATCATCACTCAGTTACTAACAACATTATCATTTCCACTTTATTGACTTAGTCCAAACCATTACCTGCTCTCACAAAATCTGTGAAGCTGACTTCTTCCAATTTTGCATATTTCTTTGTCTCTCTGTGTTTTACTTTTATCAACATCTTGGCCACCTACGGAAAAAAAATACCTTTACTACTATGAAACACAACATAAGAAGAAGAGGTTGTTTATGGTAACTTTATGTAAACTGTGTATAACTTAATCAATAAACACTTTCTTACATTGAGTTAGCCTGTCCACACTAAATATTGCTTAAAATCTATTTAACTAGGCTAGGTTTAGCAGACAATGTGACCGCATGTTTGCTGTGTCCTTGTCTTTACAGTTCTGGAGACAGGGTTGTGTGCAGTGTTGCCAACTCCTCAGTAAGGAAAATCGCTATTGGCTGTCCTAAAAGTCGCTAGAAGTCGCCAAATGACGTCATTGCCTAATTTGCATAATTGGTCATGCTAATGTATGGTAACCTACGCTGTGGGAGAGAGAAATAACATCGTGGAAGAGACTTAAAGTGAGTAAAAAACGTCCTAAATGCAGTTAGAATTTATTTAGAACTACAAATTAAATTTCTTTTAGCAATTATTGTTTTTTAATGTCACAATTCCAACCCTGCTCCTTTATCCAGGCCTGGACCGGCAAAAGTGACCCGAAATTGGCACTCTGGTGGAGTTACTTTGTGTGTGAGAGTGTGTGTTTATAAGTAGTTTTAAACCTTGTGATCCACAAAACAGCATAAGAGTAAAAGAAGAATTGACTGCGTTACAGTCAGTGCGGGAGCAGCGGCTTCGCTCATGTGCGATTCATTTGCCGTTTGGACGCACAGGTGTGAACGTCTCCTGCCCTGATAGCAGCTGGGGGAGGACTGTCCTCCGCCTGGGAGCGCTTTGGCACGGGTGAGGTGCCCACGGCAGCACCGCTGCCTGTTGAGAGTAAGAGCGATACGCGTTTTCACGTCAAAAAGTCGTCAGAAATAAGTCTCCAACAATACCAGAAAAAGTCGCCAGATTTGTCGCTAGTCGCTTTTTAGAAAAAAAGTCGCCAAGGGGGTCTGAAAACTCGCTAAATATAGCGACAAAGTCGCTAAGTTGGCAACACTGGTTGTGTGCATATCTCAGTGTGCAGCAGGACTAACTAACTGATGTTAATGGTACCTCAACATCTCATCAGTGCAGGCTGCACCTCTCTTTGGTTAAATACGGCCATTACCATGAGTCTAAACAGAATATTACTGTAGTTAGCTAACGTTAAATTAAACGTTAGTGTTAAAATTAAGAAATAGAAATAAACGTTTTCATTGACAACGTGAAATGTGTATCTTAAAATACAGTAAGATAAGTTAGTTAGCTAACTTTTGACTAGCATTAGCCTAGCTGCTATCTCCAAATCAGCATAACATACAGAAAACACATGTAGTGCTAGTTAGTTAACTTTATATTTTACTTATGCATCCATGTAACTGAATATATATATATATAAATAACATCACTACACTCACAGAAAATTCCAAAGTAAATAAAGTATTTTTACCTCCTACATGTCGGAGTCCAAGAAAGAAACACAGATAGGCGCGGTAACGGTCGACAGACAAACAACACCAGCAATGTGTTGAATTAGACTCCTTAGCACCCAGTGAATGAACACCTAAATATTACACCACTTTAGAGTACTCCCCAACACTGACTGTAGTATAAGGTGAAAAATAAACTCCCGGAATGTAACTCTTGTGCACTTTTATGCCTAACTCCAGAATATTTAACTCCAGAGATTTGCTGTGTAGAGTAAACTATATACTCTAGATTTTAGAAGAAGTTTTTTTTCTTTATTCTTTATTCTTGCCCTAAATTCATTGCTATGCTGTCTTGCTCAATTTTGTCTTCCTCCTGACATTATTCTTCCTCTCCCTGGTTTTTAGTCAAGGTCTGTGGCCACAGGGTCAATTTGATCTGCTTTTCTTCCATTCCTGATTTCTCGCTCTCTTGCTTGCTTTTAGCTGTCATTCCCTTAAAAAAAGAGTCTCCAGATGGCCATTTCCTTCTTTACTTCTGTGTGATCAGGTTCTCATCTTTTCTTCACTTAGACACATTCTCTCCTTTTTGTGTCGTTCACTCTTCCTGTGTTGCTGAACTCTTTCACCTACCCCCTTTACTAGCACCCACAGTCCTAATTTGCTTCTTCACTCACTTCATGCCCCCATCGCCCCCATCTATTCTGAGTATACACACACATACATGTGTACACACTTTTCTCTTTTATGTCGATTAGTCAGAGTTGAGGCCTGGAGTCTCTAGCTGATGGACACATTTGTCTGTTCAGCAATCTGCTGCTATGCCATAGGCATGCATGTGCACACAAGCACAAACAAACTCACACTAACATCACACATACACACACTTGTAATCTGTCAATATGCACATGAACACACAATAACTAATGCCTGAGGTAACCTACTTTTGTTTGCTGTCTCTGGGTTCTCATTTATCTGATTGTGGACACACATACAGGGAGTGCAGAATTATTAAGCAAGTTGTATTTTTGAGGAATAATTTTATTATTGAACAACATCCATGTTCTCAATGAACCCAAAAAACTCATTAATATCAAAGCTGAATGTTTTTGGAAGTAGTTTTTAGTTTGTTTTTAGTTTTAGCTATTTTAGGGGGATATCTGTGTGTGCAGGTGACTATTACTGTGCATAATTATTAGGCAACTTAACAAAAAACAAATATATACCCATTTCAATTATTTCTTTTTACCAGTGAAACCAATATAACATCTCCACATTCACAAATATACATTTCTGACGTTCAAAGACAAAACAAAAACAAATCAGCGACCAATATAGCCACCTTTCTTTGCAAGGACACTCAAAAGCCTGCCATCCATGGATTCTGTCAGTGTTTTGATCTGTTCACCATCAACATTGCGTGCAGCAGCAACAGCGTCTGAACAGTGTCTGGGAGTACTGTTCAGAGAGGTGTACTGTTTTCCCTCCTTGTAAATCTCACATTTGATGATGGACCACAGGTTCTCAATGGGGTCCAGATCAGGTGAACAAGGTGGCCATGTCATTAGTTTTTCTTCTTTTATACCCTTTCTTGCCAGCCACGCTGTGGAGTCCTTGGACGCGTGTGATGGAGCATTGTCCTGCATGAAAATCATGTTTTTCTTGAAGGATGCAGACTTCTTCCTGTACCACTGCTTGAAGAAGGTGTCTTCCAGAAACTGGCAGTAGGACTGGGAGTTGAGCTTGACTCCATCCTAAAACCGAAAAGGCCCCACAAGCTCATATTTGATGATACCAGCTCAAACCAGTACTCCACCTCCACCTTGCTGGCGTCTGAGTCGGACTGGAGCTCTCTGCCCTTTACCAATCCAGCCACGGGCCCATCCATCTGGCCCATCAAGACTCACTCTCATTTCATCAGTCCATAAAACCTTAGAAAAATCAGTCTTGAGATATTTCTTGGCCCAGTCTTGACGTTTCAGCTTGTGTGTCTTGTTCAGTGGTGGTCGTCTTTCAGCCTTTCTTACCTTGGCCATGTCTCTGAGTATTGCACACCTTGTGCTTTTGGGCACTCCAGTGATGTTGCAGCTCTGAAATATGGCCAAACTGTGGTAAGTGGCATCTTGGCAGCTGCACGCTTGACTTTTCTCAGTTCATGGGCAGTTATTTTGCGCCTTGGTTTTTCCACACGCTTCTTGCGACCCTGTTGACTATTTTGAATGAAACGCTTGATTGTTCGATGATCACGCTTCAGAAGCTTTGCAATTTTGAGACTGCTGCATCCCTCTGCAAGATATCTCACTATTTTTGACTTTTCTGAGCCTGTCAAGTCCTTCTTTTGACCCATTTTGCCAAAGGAAAGGAAGTTGCCTAATAATTATGCACACCTGATATAGGGTGTTGATGTCATTAGACCACACCCCTTCTCATTACAGAGATGCACATCACCTAATATGCTTAATTGGTAGTAGGCTTTCGAGCCTATACAGCTTGGAGTAAGACAACATGCATGAAGAGGATGATGTGGACAAAATACTCATTTGCCTAATAATTCTGCACTCCCTGTATAAACCAGATAGACACCCCACACATAGATGAATGTACAGTAGGTCTGGTGGTGAGACTGGGCTCTATTCCTTTGCTAGGCTGCAAACCAGTAACCAGTCACAATTATGTTAATATTGTTAATATTGCTCAAAAATGTCATTAAGTGAGCAATTATTTTTGTGAAAAATAAACTAATTACTAAGTATTTTTATATTTATATTTGTTTGAACACTGAAAATGACAAGACTTATCTATGCTACCTGAGGTATGTAGGCCAATTGTTTTGTAATAACGTCCCAATAAGACCTTAAAAAGTAAAGAATGTTGTATTATAATAATACAAAGTGTAAAATACCATAAAATTTTGACTTTTACGTTAATAGTTTACTTAGTTATTCATGATTTTATGGCTTCACAATATCTGCTTTTAGTCTAATATTGGAAAATGGTAAGAGTCTCTTTTTTAAAAATAAAAATACAGGCCCATTCGTAGCTGACTGAGGGAAGCGATGGTTGAACAACTCATTTGAGACACGTTATAGTTTCCCTTACCTACTCTGTGTTACCCCAGGGGAACTATCTATTGCAGGAGCAATGGCAGTTCTATGACTGATAGTGGTGAAATGGAAGTCTTTCTGATAGCTACCACCATGTTTTCACATCCCATTAAATCAGGGATTCTGCATTCACGTTGTAGTTGACTAGCTAAAATAACATACAAGAAACAACTATTCTCAAGCTGTTTCGTATTGACAAGCTTCTTCGCCCTTTCTGCTGGAACTCAGTTGGGAAAGAGATGATTCAGAATAGTGAAATAAAGTCAAAAAAGGAAGAGGAAAATCAAACACCCTGGCTGTGGGTGATGAACGTTTGCTGTGGTTGTATGTCTCATCCAGTCCATCCCAAGAGAAGAGGAGGGAAGAGAGGAGCAGAGGAGGAAGAGGAGGTTTGTCTGAATCAACATGTTTTTTAAGAGAGATGCGAGAAACTGGGACAGTGGTGGCATCGCTGATGTCCCTGGGCTCAGTGCGCTACAAACACAGGACACACACAAAGACACACAAATGCAAGTGTGAACAAACACACATTTACACACGAAGAGATTCTTGTGCCCTTGGGGAGCCCTGCTTTCAAAGTGCTTTCAAATGGTGCTGTGCGAAATCTCCATACATTATGGTTAGAATTTATATATAAAGGCTGTATTTGCATAAATGTAGTCACATAGGGACCAAACACAGCAGAAAAAAATATTCCAAGACTTGTTAGTCTGACACACACACAGAGACACACAACGATAATTACACATACCAATACGCATGTATTGGTATGTGTAATTATCAACAAGAACTCTGTGCACATAAAATCATATATTCCTTCGCATTCATTTCTACAGGTATAATCCGAGAAAAGTGCATGATTCACACGATTCACACAAAACATGTCATGGTGACAAAATTACTTGATTGACATCTTGAGTGTTTGAAGAGCAACCCTACATCAAAATCAGCTCTATTAGTGCCTGATTGCATTAAATACGCAAATAAGGCCCAGCTGGAGCCAGTCCCATCACACCTGTGGGTCCTAGAGGTCCTGCAGAGATGATCCAGAGAAGTGTGAGTTTATAATATGCTCAAAAATGAAGGAGCTCTTTATTAAAGGTAATCACAAATAAATTTAAAGGAAAATTGTGTTATTTTTAGTTCAAAAGCCTAAAAGATGCTTTTAAGCATAATAAATGAAGGATTATTTCATAACATACAGATTCATATGAATGAGTCTGTAAAATGTGCCTAATACTAGTGCTTCACATTATGGTTCAAACAGAACAGCAAGCAAATATTAACCTATTCTCGATCTAATTCTAGCAATATTCTGTTATACATTTCTATATTACTTTCCTCTTGTCTCTCAATGTTACTCTTATGGTTTTCTGTGTAAACCTACAGTATGTAACATCATTGAATGTTGATGCAACAGCATGAATAATTAATTTAATGAATGTTTGGATTGCAATTCAGAATTGTCCAGTGCAGATGAAGATTTATGTTCATCCATTTTGAGAAAGAGTGACACTGGTCCTTCACTGTTTCATGTTGTAAACCGTGTAGGCCTACATCCCCACATACAATCATATCATCTGCATGACACCAGCCAAGCTTGAAATGAAGCCTGTTTTCCTTGCTTTCCTCTATTCTTTTAGATGAGTTGCATTGCTCTGATTATAGCAAGTGTGAAATGAGCTGAGCTATAGTGGTTTTGCTAGGGCAGTTATGCCTAAGCCAGAGAAAGGAAAATGAATCTCTTGGTGTTTTACTTGACTGGCTGGAGATAGGAAATCGTGTTTGGACATGGGAAGGGGAATCAGTATTCAGATAAATGTGCATGTGTTTCAAGTGAATATACTGAATGACTAAAGTGAATAATATGTGGTGTAACATAGATCACTACCTTCAGTCAACTACACTGTCCCTAAGGGTATTGCTTTCTCCTTATCTGCACTTCCCATGCAACAATCCAGCAGCATACAGCTTCAGGCACTCAGGCACCTGTTTATATGTCTGATGCCATAGGAGACAGTGTCAAAAAGAAAAGAAATTAAAAGCAAAAACAACCACCCGACACGCAAAAAATACGCTTTATTATGTACACCTGTTCAACTGGCTGTAAACACTAATATCTACCCATATGGAAAAGATATACATAAATCTTATAAAGTTTGTATCTGTCTTTTGTGAAACTTATATGAAAAGCATACAAGAGTGAAAACTACAAGATCCCTTGAAAAATCATATAAATGAAACTTGTATGTTTCGGATACTTATTAAAAGAATATATGAAAGTAATGAGAAAGTGGCCACTTTCATGAGTAAATCATATAAGCCTTATATGATTCACTATATGAAGCAGGCCACATCTTATGTAAGTCTTTTATAAGTTTTTACTATTTCTTTTTTACCTCACATGACTTAATGCATTTAGCCATACAGACATCAAGACCACCCCCAGAAGCAGCATCAGAATGTCACTGATTTAAGTGACTTTGCTGATCTTCTGGGATTTTCCCGCAGAACCATCTGTAAGGTTTACAGAGAATTATCTGTAAAAGAGACAATATCCAGTAGGTTATATCCAGAAATTGACCTAAACAACACAAGAGCATTAACCCATCCTGTTTAGGCTGGTGATAGTATTGTAATGGTGTGGGTGATACTTTCTTGACCCATGTTGGGCCCTTTACCACCAGCACTGTATAAATGCCGCAGCCAGCCTTAGTATTGCTGCTGGCCATGTACATCCCTCTATGACCACAGTGGTATCATCTTGTGATGGCTGCTTCCAGCAAGGATAATGCACCACATCACAAGGCTCAGATCAACTCAAACTAGTTTCTTATGCACGACAAAGAGATTACTGTACTCAAATGGGCTCTACAGTCAATAAATCTCAATCTAATAGAGTACCTTTTGGATAGTGCAATTTGAGATTCACATCGTGGATGTACAAATCTTGTGCAACTGTGTGATGTCAATGTGGATCAGAAACTCTGAGTAAAGTTTCTTGCACTTTTTGACGCTATGCCATGATGTATTAGACAGTTCTGAAGACAAAAGTTGGTTCATCCCAGTATTAGGAAGGTGCCCTGTAAGTGTATGGATGTAAAATAAATAAATTGGATTCTACTAACATCAGTGTGAGGTTGCACAGTGGCACGTTGAGCTAAATTCTACCAAACTGATGCTTACTTTGCATCATTAGTTACTATCATCACTCACTCAATATTCTCTAATTTACACAAATCTAAACGGCTGAGGTATATTAGTCTGAATTAAACAGATCAGCAGTCTGGCAATGCCATGTTTAAACCTCCTCTTTAGCTGCTAGTGTGGGTAAAATAGTTCATCAAATGCTCCCTCGGAGGCACAAATGCTTC
Source organism: Perissodus microlepis (assembly GCF_051167445.1). Lineage (NCBI taxonomy): Eukaryota > Metazoa > Chordata > Actinopteri > Cichliformes > Cichlidae > Perissodus > Perissodus microlepis. The sequence continues at coordinate 6,172,321 of NC_140466.1, forward strand.
CTTTATAAAGAAACTAATGAAAATTGAAAAGAATTTTCATCACAGACACTACTGAACGAACACAATCATATGAGCATAATTATAGAAGTTATTGCATCAAAGTATCTCTCTCTCTCATGCTCAGAGCTGTGCCATATACTTTCAAAAGTCAGATTGATCCGAGGGGAGGATTTTAGCTGGAAAGCTCCAGATGTAAACAAACACTGTCAGCCATTCAGTATGAAAAGCTACTTTAATTTATCTGATGAGTGTTTTATGCATGACAATACACTGAAATGACCCAGAATATGTTTAAATTGATAAATGAGGGGGTTTATTTGTCAAAAAAAAATTTGCATGAATCACTTGGCTTATGTATGTGGGAGCTGGCAAAAAATGCTGTAGATGTCTTAGCAAGTATAGCTGTAATAATAAGATATAAAATTAAATGGACTACGGCAACCCAGCAGTCTGTGCATCACTAAGTTGTACTCCCTCTGTCTCCCTCTAAACCTGATTAAAAAGTCATAACCACATTCCAGTCGAAATGAGGAGGAAATTACCCAAATACGCAATAAATTTTATTTAACCCTAAAAAGAAACAAGGGAACTGCTGTTGCAGTCACTAATCCACATACCAACTTTAACTAAATTAATGTATTGAAGTCATTCACATGGCTGCACTGTAGATCCTTGGGTTCAGTGAAAACTATTTAAAATGGAAAAGGAGATTTAACTGAGTTATCATAAATACACGCAATGGCAAATGAGACTAAACATCAAATTTTGACAAAGTAAAACAAAATCTTTCCAAAAAACCCCCCCAAAAGCCAAAAACAATAACATGTATTCCTCAGGCATTTACAAAAAAGATAAATTTGTCACAAACAAGGATGCAGTGGACTCAAGAGGAGACTCAATTGCTCGAACTATGTACAATTTATTGAAAGGAAAAGGAACTTAAACAAGACTGGGTCTAACAGAAATCATTCGCAGGAACTGAGGGAGGCACGAGGGCGGAGAAACGGACGTTGAACACAAGGAGAACACGGGCGGGAACTTTTGAAAACACCGGCTATTAGGCGGGGAAGGGGTTGCCGTGGGAGTGTCCCAGGGATGGTTGAGAGTGTGGGGAAGCTGGTCCAGGTTCCAAGGTGTCCAGGGAAGTTGAAGTACGGGCTGGAGGGCAGGCTGACGAGAAGATGAGTGTGTGGTCCTAGGGTTCTAGGCAGACTGGAGAACGGGATGGAAACAGAACCAGTGCTGCCGATGAGTACGACGGGTGATGAATCACGGGCGGTAGCAGGACGAACTGGCGAGGAGTGGCAGGCAGTGCTGGCTTAAAAACCCTCTAGATGGAGCCCCGGAAATTGGAAGCAGGTGATGAGCTGGCAAACTGCACCCCAGGGGACGGACAACAGGAACCTGGACCACACCGACCAGACACTCCCACAGCATATGACAAAATTACATTAGATTTAAACATAACATTTCATTATTTTGAGTTGTATCTTTTATTCTTTTATATATGGTGACAGTTTTGTATTATGATTCATTGTTAATACTTACAAAAGGATTTTTTAAAAAAATGTGTATTAGCGAAACATCTGAATAAACATAGCACACTTGGTCAACCAAGGGATTTTTCATAGATCCCAATCTGAAAATGCTGTCCAACTTATCTGTTTTTCTTGGACATGTGAGGACATCCAGACTTCATCATCAAGGATTTGCTTGCTAACATGCTAAATAAGTTATTATCAGCTTCTTCATACTACACTCTAACTCCTCAACATCAAACATGCTAAGATGGTTAACAAGAGGACAATGATCTGTTAAGCTGATAAATCATAGTGTGCACCTTTACATGCTAACGCTCCCTCTATTTCCACACAATGCACAGATTGTAACTGATCTCATAGCAGTCAAAGCCATGGCAGTTTGCCTTGCATGTTAGTTCTCATCAGGTTCCCCCCCAGAGACCACAGGTTTATACACAATATGCATGTGCATAAAACCGGATAAAGCTGTTAACCTCACAGCTAAAAAAGCTGAAGTCTTTGTTATTGGGACATTATTCATGAAAAGGACAGAAGTTGCAGATTCCAATGGGTCAGAGTGAAGCAGAGTCAAGCCTTCTTCCACTGACTATTGTAGACATGCGCAGAGGAATCTCTTAACGAACCAAAGTTTGGTTAGCAAACCAACATGTGTTTTGTCTTCAGTAATAAAAAGCATGCATTACTCATTGCTTTAAGTACTATACAATTCTTTAACACATGTAAACAAGACCTTTCATTTTCATTATCACTTTCAATAATAGGTCTGTATTTTTAAAAGGCTCAGTATTTTTTTACTTAAAAGCAAAAATGTTTTTGATGGCATATACAGTTTGACAGTTGCATACATGTGCATATGTGAAATAAAACTCTGAGCAGTAAAAACAGTTGTTCACCATTAATCCAAGGATTAGTTACTAAGAAAGTTGTCTGTGTAGCTTCTTAGATTATTATGAAGTTAAGCTAAAATAGCTGACACTATTCATTTTATATAGACTCATTCTCCTTTCATTTGACTTAATATAAGTGATTCTAATTTATCTACTCTGATTTCCCTCGACCTGATACTTGCACAGTAGAGACAGGATATTTAATCTATAATATGTGCTACTGATTAGTAGATATGTATGTGTGCCTGTGTGTGTGCTTCAGTGTGTGTGCTGTGGTTGGTCAGTAAGGGTGATTGAGGATTCTGTCCTGGGGGTCTAAAGGGGATGCAGGTGGCACATGCCACCATCTGCCATGCCACCGTAATAGGATAGTATCTCAACACCTGCTCGGTTTACTTCAAAATGCACACTCATACACATCCAACTAACACATACGCACACATGGCCACAGATGGCCACGCGAGGATGTACACAAGCACACATAAGCCTGGAGGGCAGAGATGAAATATCCTCCTCATCAGCCTTACACTGAGACCGAGAGATCCAGACCTGAAGACCGTGACCATACATTTGACCACATGACCCTATGGTACACATGCACTGCAACCCACAGAAAGGATTTCACACATGGCTGCACATATAGTTCTTTATGTGCCTGTTTTATTTCTCACTCCCTATATTGAAGTGTTCTAAATATGCCCGTGTGGATATTACTTATGTGAAGAAGAATTTATTCTATCTCTAACCACCTCATTCTTGGCTTCCACACTAAGCAACGTCAAATACTGACATGTGGGTGCATTTTGTGGGTGTATGGTTGTGAGCCACCACAATGTCACCGTATTAACCAGATCAGAAGTACAATGAGTAAATAGGTCAACTAGAAACCCCTTAGTGCCAATTTAGAGACTGATGAAAGGGCGTAGGAAGGCATATATCATTATAAACCTTATTAAACGGGCCAGCGTCTGTCCCAGAGGCTACAGTAACAATGCTGTAAAAGTGTTATCGATGTGGCTGTAATATGCGCTATGGTGCTCATTATACATGCAATGATAAGTAGTCAAGATCCTGACACATTTAGAACTTAGGTGCATTTTATGCGTTGGTCTATTATCATTCAGCATATTTTGTATTTAATAGTCCCCTGTGGCTCTCTGCATTTAGACTATCATGTTACCAAACAAACATGTTTATGGAGAAAATGCTCTTTTTTTTTTATTGTGTATTGAGAATCCAGAAAGTTGATTATATTCATCTTGATGTTATGTTTGAAGTGTAAGAAACCTTTTTTCACTCATCCAAGCGACTTCTTCAGTCTCAGTTGACATCATCTTTTCCTAAACGTATAAACAGCATATTTGCATAATGATGGAAACTATACTATCAATTGGCAGTGAGGTCTGTTTCATGATCATTAAAATGTAAATTGTCACAACCATTGATCAATGGCCCTAAGTATCAGTCACAGAGTTGAGGAACGGCTGTAATCACAGTACCGTAAAATGCTGAAAGATGTACCCTTAGACCCCTTTGTGATTTAGAGATGGTCTTTCCCTTTTCATGTATATGGCCTCCTTGACTCCCCACTCAAAACGGCGTACCTCCCCTGTTCAGGATGTGTATATATTTATCATTGAAAAAGTGGACACTGAGTGGAGCACTTATAGGTGCATAGACTGTGTTGGACATTGTTATTATGACACTAAAGGCCTTAATAATGATGATATAAACCCAGATTTAAAATCTAGTTTTACATCATCATTTTGTATTGGAAGCTGTAGGGGCTGCGAGTAGGGTTTGGGACTTTTCAGTACTGCTGCCATAGAAAGAGCTTGTTTTTCCTCTCATACATGTGTGAACTTTTTTTTTTTAAATCTAGTTTTAATTTGTTTGAAATAATTATTCCATACAATATGTACTGGCAGATAATATTTAATAACCAAATACAGTGGGTGACATGTCTTTGTAGCTTGTTTGGCATATTTTAGCAGATTTTTGTTTATTTATAAGTAAAATATTACTATATTACTACATTAGATAAAGACAAAACATGCATTCTAGTCAGACACATCAATACATCATAATTATTTATTTATTTGTTTTTTGCTGTATATCGATTTTACTGAAGTGTTACTGGGGAAAAATACATCCAATCACAATTTTAAATAATATTCTTTCAGAAATTCCCGACATGGGTTGCCACAGTGGATCATCTGCCTCCATTGCACCCTATCCCAAGCATCCTACTCTGTCATACTAACCCTCTGTTGTCCTTTGCTTCATTTATGAATTTTCTCTAAGGTCCTCCTGCCTGTCATCTCCATATTCAACAACTTTTGTCAAATATATCCACTATCCCTCCTCTGCACTTATCCTTCTCTAACTTTGTCTCCACAGCCCATAACTTGAGCTATCCCTCTTATGTTTTTAATCTTAGCCATTCTGGTGACTTGCTTGAAAAAATAAAAAAATAAATAAACAAACAAAAAAACTAGCGCATTACTGCAGAGAATGTCTGTGGTCCACCAACATCTTATTTTAGGACTGATCGTATCTGTTTTATTTAAGGAAACTGATTTGAATCTCAACAACAAATAGGAGACTTGCCATATATACGGTGTACATTTTAGGACATCGTCAGGTCTCAGGAAAAAAGTTGTCAGGTATCAGTCTCACACAAAAAAATGTCAGGTCTCAGTCTCACATGAAAAAATGTCAGGTCTCAGACTCACATGAAAAAATATCAGGTCTTAGACTCACACGAAAAAATGTCAGGTCTCAGAACACGAGCTATCAGACAGAGAGAAAATCTTCCTGCAGGTGGCGCTGTTGTCACGTCCCACCAATGACTGTAGTGACAGCTGCAGTCACGGAGAAACTTGCGTATCTCTGTTCGAGAATAGCAGATTGAGCGTAGGCTCTGAGAGGAGGGCCAGCGTTTACGCTTCGAAAACACGACCGAGTGTTTTAACCTGACAGCCTGAGGTTTTCTTCAGTAAACTGGACTACCCGACAGAAGGACCCGAGACCCCGCTGCACTGTTTCGGTAAGTTAAATGTGTTTGTAAGCTACTCCGTAACTACCGTCCTTAGCTAGGTCCTGAGACCTAGCTAGCTAAGATGTCAGGGTTCGTTTAGCTAATCTGTGCAGGTGAATGCATTTACTAAAGAAATCAAGAGAAACGCCCCAGGCTACTCAGTCACTAATTACTGTTACTGTACTTTTATTACAAGTATTATACTGTAAAAGGAACAGGCTGCACCCTGCTTCAGCTCCTGTGGAGAGCTGAATATTAAAGATGTGCAAACAACAGCATGTTTTCAGTCTCTTGCCACATCTGTAAAGACAGTAACATTTTTTTTAAAAGCTTGTACTTCAGTAACTCCTCATTAATCAGGAACTATGGATTAAAGTACTGCAGTGTACTGTAATACTGAAAAAAATGTAAGAGAAGAACTTCAGATCCTGAGTGTGTGAGGACAGAAGAATCAGCTTTATTTAAATTTTGAGGGATAAAATTTATATCTGAGTTTGATGGTTATGTTCTCTTTGTGATTACAGGAGCTGCCCTCAGATGAAGACCTCAGCCCCATCGAGTGACAGCAGACAGATCATCCAACATGTTCACATGTTAACTGCAAAATGAACTGATGAAAACAGTACAAAGGTTAAAGTACCACATGTGCTGTAGTGAAAGCTGCAGCTGTTTTATTGATAAAGTTAAAGACAAAAAGTCAAAAGGATTAATCACTCATGTAACTGTGTCACTATATATCAGCATTAACAGGACCTCAGTTTGTATCTCAGACCTGCACACCTTCCGTTTTAAACACTTGATGTACTCAGCTGCATGAAGAGCATGAGATTTTGTCTAACACAATTAAATAAAACCTGATGAAGGTCAAAGGTCATCATGTTGAATGTTGTAGTATGTTGAACTACAAACTTGTCATCTGGAATTCTTTCACAGTTTTTTGCAGATAGTGTGTTATTTACCATAAAGTGATTCAGAGTTATTCATACCAGAGTAACCAGAGAGGATCATAGATCATATATTAGCATCGCTAACTAGCTAGCAACAAGCCTCCAACACAGTGCGTATGCTAGCGGCTAATCTAGCAAACGAATTAACAACAGAGCGATTTTAGAACTATAAGATGATAAACTGTGTGTCTTTTTTTATAACAGTGACATGGTTGTATTTACCTTAATTAAACTAGTCGTCAGTCGTGGTAAACCAGCAAAAAAACTCGAGCAGCCGGGCTACGTAAAAAGTGTAGGGGGCGTGTTTGCGGTCACCAGCGGGTGTGTGGGCGGGAGCGTTACACAGTCGCTCCACCTCAAGTCACTACTCCAAATTTGCAAGATGGCAGCCTCCATCTGAGTCTGAGACCTGACATTTTTTCGTGTGAGACTGAGACCTGACATTTTTTCATGTGAGACTGAGACCTGACATTTTTTCATGTGAGTCTGAGACCTGACATTTTTTCGTGTGAGTCTGAGACCTGACATTTTTTCATGTGAGACTGAGACCTGACATTTTTTCGTGTGAGACTGAGACCTGACATTTTTTCGTGTGAGACTGAGACCTGACAACTTTTTTCCTGAGACCTGACGATGTCCTAAAATGTACACCGTACATATAGTCAACCAAATCTATCGGTTTTAGCAAATAAATAATTTGATTAATTCTATCAGCAGATTAACTTACTCTGTTTTTCACTTTTGAAAAGAGCATGAAAGCATGTTCTGGGGTTTTTGGTTGATTATTAGAAAATATAGTGCCAATCTTATGAGAGCATCCTGTTTTCAAAAATTAGATTTAAACTGATTATCACAGACTTGAATAGTCTGCCCACAGTGTTTAATCCCACTGAGATGTCGCAGCAGAGTGGTTTTTCCTCTAACAAAGCTATCAGTGAGTTTGTGCTATGCATGATTGCAAATGATGGTGAAGGACATTTTAATAAGGTCTGGGTGGGAAAATAGCAACAGATTACTCATCACATTGGTTCTTTGCTGGTAACAAACCAATGTAAGGAGATACGGAGATTTATAGGAGGTATGAACACTATATAAATAAATTAATACACTGTATATTAATTTATTTGTGTGTGTGTGTGTGTGGGGGGGGTAATATTATGTGTGTGTAAATATACACACAGTTCTATATACTATTTTATCATTTTAAAAACTGCACGAAGAAAATTTCTTAACACTTGGCAAAACTGTCTTTTCTGACAATAACATTATTGAGGTTTATGGGACAGTGATATTTTGAGTGACAGATTTAAAACTAGTGGGTAAAGCTAATTTGGGAAATGTAAAGCAATAGCCAATGGCCATGGAAAAAAGGAGAAGGAATGAAGGAAACTAGGGTGATTATTTCAGCTCCTGCAGGCTCACTATTTCATTTAACTGCAAGGTTGAGCTCAGATACTCTATTTATTTTCAACAGTTGTGTTTTAGCCAGCACAGTGTGGGCTGTGTCGGCTTAAGGGTTACAATGAGACTTGGCATAACACACTGTGACATTGCACATTGACAGAAAGTCAAAAACCTAATATGTGTCGACTTTCTATGGTTATGTGGGGGTTGTTCAATTACAGTGATAACAAATGTATACAGTAGCATGCAGCTGCAAGTCCTTTGGTTTCTGACCTGCTGTTTACACTTGACTAATCTACAGAGTAACAAATCAATGAAGTATTGCGCTTACACAGCAAAAGTTACAAAATATAACAAGAAATCTATCACACATTTTTTGTAATACTTTGAAGATGACAACTTGCCATCATAAACTTCTCCTTATATTACTGAAATTATTTTAAATGTTACCACTAGATCCATTTTCAGCAGCTACATGTAAATCATGAATACATGCTAGAATGTATATTGTAGAGTGTTTATTTTTGGTAATGGATATTTACTTAGACAGATAAGCATAGTAGAACGAAGTGTAAAGATACCACTGACGTATCAGACTATAAAATCATTTTCAACAGAACAACAACAATAATAATAATAATAATAATAATAATAATAATAATGTATACGTTAATGATCCACATGGGGAAATTCCTCTCTGCATTTATCCCATTCACTCAGTGAAGCAGTGGGCAGCCATTGGGCGCCCGGGGAGCGCAATATTATCAAACATTTGTAGTTAACCTGAAAAATCAAGTAATTTTCTTGTGGTTTTGTTCCACATTACCGTCTGACAAAATACAATGTTTTTCTTTATGGAAAACAGAAATGTAGTATCTACAGGTTGCTAAATTTGTCTGCTTGGATTGTATAAGAGAGCTTATCAGCCTTTTGGTGAACAAGAAATGGAAATGTCTCTGCAGTCACTTTTGCTGGAGCTCCACGCTCAGCTTGGAGTCACTGCTTTGAGTGCTCCCATTACCACTGCTTGTTCATCTGCTTGTTCACCACTACTATGCTATCCCCATTTTGTCAGTCTGTATCTGGAAGTCCCGCAGCATCTTAGCTCGGTCATTCTCCACCACCCTAGGGGGCGTCTCTCATTTTGACCACGGGACTTGCAGGCCATACTCAGCTCTGATGTTCCTGTATGTTCTATGTTGCTACTTTGTTATGTATGCTAGTATCTTGCACAGTGCTGTTATGTGCTGGATTATACTGTATATGTTTTTAAGACGTGTGTGTGTGTGTGTGTGTGTGTGTGTGTGTGCGTTAATGGGAAAATGAGCAAACCAAAATTAGTGCCGTCCTAACTACTTTGTCAGAATTGATGTCAAAGTGTGATCTCCTAACCAACCCTGTCTTAATTGAAGGATGCCGGTGAACAAGTGGACCAGAAAATTAGTTCCTCTTACCAGCCAGGCACACGGTCACAAGTACAGCTGAAGACACCCATAAACACACATCCATTTACCACACACATAAGGAACTGCCTGCTCCTGATGCAGTGACCGCATCCTGAACTTTGCTCTACTGGAACGTAGTGCTTGACATTATTTACCATTACATCTGAAACACCCTATACCACTCTTAAACTTTAATAAATACTACTTCTTGAATTTTTTTGAAGCATAATGTTTATGCTTCTTTTTAAAACCTTTTTATTTTCAATAAAACAAGAATTGTTATTATGGTTATCAAGTGTATTCAAGCCTTAACAAAATAAATCTACTTTTTAAATATTCACATGTGGAGAGGAAAATTAGTTGTCTGGAATATTTGAAACTGCTGCTGAATATCAGTATGTCAGATTAATTTTAAATGTGAGTTACTTTTGTGTGTATTGTGTGAGTGTATAAAACTTTTCGTTGGAACATAGATCCGATAGTGCTGCTGCCATGAGGTGAAAAGAGAAATTAAACTTTATTAATTCTGTTTGTGGTAGCAGGCCATAAATAATACATTTTAAGATAGAAACAAGGAGTCATATAAACCTAGGTCTGTGTAGCGGTTGGGAATTAACGTGAAGGGGACCAGATGACAGAAAAAAACAACCACAACAGACTTCAGTCATTTTCCAGAGCTCTGAATATTTATCTGTTACAAAAACAAAGGGTCAACACTCTCACCAGCAGCACATCAAAACATGAACAACCCAGCCCTCCCCAAATCCCTCCGTAAATAGCCACCGATAATACCACCAATAAAATGTAAGAAATTTCCCCACACACAAACATATACAATGAATTACTGCACTCATTTTGACACACCCCACATACATCTGACTAGGGCTGCCACAAACGATTATTTTGATAGTCGACTAGTCACCGATTATTTTTGCGATTAGTCGACTAATCAGATGATGCATCCATTGGACGTACAGCGTACAGCTTATTGCACCAGCAGCATCTGCTCTCATATAACTATCATTAGCTTACAGCTTTAAGTGTTTAAGGTATGTGCTAACTAACAATAAAGACAGGATGATAGTTTATTAAATTTTAATGAAATTTGCAGATTGTTTCGGTGAAGTTTAATAAACTCCTTGCTATCTAAAATATAACAGGACACCGGAGTAAATTCTCGAGCATCTCACACTTCTGATAATCAGTTGTCTGCTTGACGTTTATTCAGCTGTGTAAAAACTATAACTTTAATCTCAGCCAAACCGATTTACTCAGGAACAAATAAAGTACTGAAAAAAGCCAAACAATAACATTTTTAAGTCATCTAAGCAGGGCTCTAGAGTGCGACCAATTTGGTCGCAAATGCGACCAAATTTTTCAGTGGTGCGACTAAAAAAAATATTTGGTTGCACCCATGCGACCAACTGTTCGGGTAGCGAAAAAAAAAAAAAAAAAATCTGCAACCTTCCCTGTGGTCAACAACAGACAAACATTTTGCCCCTATCGTGGACTAAACCAATCAGAGATAGTAAGGGGCGGGACCTCTCTGATTGGCCGTGGTCCAGTTGAAAGTGCAGGTGGAAGTGGGAGGTGAGTAGCTTGAATAAAGCGATATCAATTCATTAAATCCTGAATCGACTTTTAAATATAACTGTGTTTTGCCAGAAACGCCAGATTCTCAGATTAAAGCTCACAATACCATTTCAACAACAACCAAACAGCAAATGAGAGCAGGTACACGGATTCCACACAAAGACGTAAACACAGAGCGGAACCGACGCATCAGAATCAGCTTTGTCTTTCTCGGCTTTCTCACCCGACGGCCCGTAGACGGACACGCTGTCGGAGCTTAGCGATTCTGATGCGTCCGGTCTGCGCTGTGATTACGTCTTTTTGCGCTGATTCTGAGCTGCAGGTTTTGTCTCTCTCCAACCAAATTTCACCGAGCCAGCAGCAAAAGAAGCAGCAAACTGCGCTTCACATTTGATCAATGTCGTCATGAATTTTGCTGATTTGCTTCCACGACAATTAAAATCACACTCCATGCACAGCTAGCTCTCTCTCTATCTCTCTCTGTACTTCAAGAACAGTTTCCCGTCTCCAATCTCTGTTTTCTGTATTATTCATTCGCTTATTACCCACCAGTCTACCGTTGTTTACAGCGCTGTCGGCTGCTGTCTTTTTCTTTTCTTTTTCTTTTTTTCACTTAAATGACCTCGGACAAGAAAGCCTATTTTTTCTGTTGTTCAATACTGAAGAAATTTAAACTTTATATGCAGAACATTGTAGAATATTTTTAAGGTTATCTGCTATAAAAAGCCAGACCAGGAAAATCTCCTTCATGTTTTTCTGTGTTTTATTCTCAGTTACTTTCACACAAAGGCATCTGCTGTGATGTTTACAATTCTGATGAAGTCAGTACTGATAAATGATCAGAATTATAATATTTCTGACTGTCTGAGGCTAAGTTGAATCGAATCGGGACTTTGAAAACCGGAATCGAATGGATTATAGAAATCAGTGATGATACCCAGCCCTAGTGAGCAGCCTAGGCACGACAGAAGTGGATGTAGCTGTAATAGGAAAAGAACTATTGCTAACTTTTCTGTTAAGTTAAGGCCTGATCCTTCTGAAATTCATAGCCAGTGCTCTGACACGGTGTCATCAATCTTTGAATGCTGAAAAAGCACAGTGTATCCAGAAAAACACATTATATTATATAAATTATTATAAAATTTGTGTGCGCCTAACTTTTGTGCCGGTACGCCTAACTTTAAAAAGTTAGGCGTACCGGCACAAAAGTTAGGCGCACACAAATTTTTGTACGCCCATGGCAAAAAGTTAGTCTAGAGCCCTGTCTAAGTGACTTATATATCATGTTTAACCTGAGTAGCGAAAGACGGCGGTGGGTTTGGAAACGATCTGCCGGGAGTCCGGTGTTCTCACGGCTCTAGTGAGCCTTGCCCCCGGCTAGCTATCGAGCTAGTGGGTAACAGACGTCTCCGAAAACATCGGAGCGCTTTTGAAAATATGTGGTGTCTTGATAAACTGAGCAGATATTTCAGGTTTACACAGCTACATTCTCGCCAGAAAATATGTTAAACGTTTATTTTGTGACCCAGAAAGAATAATAAGAGTAATATTAAAACTAACTAGCTGCCGCCATTGTTGGAAACTGAGCTGGGCTGCGCTATGAATTCTGGGACAGAGCTACTTCTTCTTCGGGGTTTAACGGCAGCTGGCATCCTTGTACATGCAGTGCTGCCATCTTCTGTTTCAGTCCGTTATTACTCTTAAATCCTACTACTTATTCCTGCGTCTTTTGGGATCTTACAAAGCTTCAAACGACGCGTCGACTATTAAATCAGTCGTCGACGATTTTGATAGTCGACGTAATCGTGACTAGTCGACTAATCGCGGCAGCCCTACATCTGACTACAAAAAAAATCCAGTTAGATAATATACAAACTAACTAAATCAAATCAAACTGGAGATTCAGCTCTCATCTAATGGTTTACACCACTAACAGTGAATAATTAGGGAATTTCTTTCAGGTGAATGTCATTAGCCCGTAATCATTTGTACACTCAATTAATCAGGCCTTCAGGAAGTTGACCTCAAAAGAGAGAGTGGTTAGTGGACTTCAAAATAAAAGCAAAATGAAACAAAAACTTACTATCAGACATATGCCAGTGGGTGCTTCACCTTAGTGAGGGAGATGCTTCCAGGTACGCTTACAGTATGTGATTTGCCTCCGGGCTGGACTTAGGGCATACCTGTTTTAAGTTCTTTAAAGTTGAAATTGCAATAAATGGGATATTTTCTTTTTACAGTTTTACAGTTTCTGTAGAGATTTTCAAAGTAAGGTTGCTTTGAAACTTCTAACCATATTTTCAAAAGGGAATAAAAGGATTTTAGACATACTAGTTAAAACTTCAAAAGCTTCAAGCCTATAAATGTGTTAGCCATCGTTTACTGACACTTGAGAAATTGCTAAGAGATGCTCAGTCAAAAGACTTGGCTCTGTACTGCCGACACAGTGTGGCATCTGTCTCTATATTGTAGAGATGGATGCCACTTTTTATTAGAAAAAAATGTTCTTATTAGAAAGAGTGAGAAGGGATAAAAGTCACTGTGAGAGGAACTTGAAATCAAAACTTCTTATCAAATCCTCCACTTATCCCGCTGAGCCTCCTTCTGTGTCTTTGATGATATCATAGACAGGGAGGGGATGATTGCAGGAGTCCAATGTGTTAACTTCACCATGCCACAAATTAAATAGAATGCAGACTGTTTACATGCACATAAATGTACATAGCTTAAAAAAAGGCTCCAGTAATAGTCTGTGTATATAGAGAACACACGGGAATGCCCATGCTCACATTGCCCACATTTGCTAGTTTGTTTGTTGGTTACATTTTCATCATCATCTATGTTCTTTTAGCATTTTGAGTCTTAGTTATTAGATCCAGTATTTTCTTCTTGATGCATGCTCAATCATCCAGGTAAGTAAATCCCCAAAGTTTGATTCTGTTCATCTGGACATCGCGTTTTCAGAGGGAGAAACATTTCATCACTCATCCAAGTAACTTCTTCAGTCTCAGCTGACTGGAGGTTTCCCCAATCTTATAAACAGTACATTTGCATAATGACTGAAACTCACACCATTGAAGGAACAATGGGCTGTGAGGTTAGTTCCTTGATCATTAATATGCAAATTCTCATGACCAACAACTGATCAAAGCTCATTGATCAAAGACCACTGATCAATGGCCATGAGTACCATTCACTGTTTATAAGATTGGGGAAACCTGCAGTCAGCTGAGACTGAAGAAGTCACTTGGATGAGTGACGAAACATTTCTTCCACTGAAAACGTTACGTCCAGATCAACAGAATCAAACTTTGGGGAGTCCCACTATTTGTCTATATTAAGAGTGAAGTTATTTTCTTAGACTTTCCTGTTTTCTCCCTTCCTCTTATTTCTTCAATGTTAAATACATTTCTGTGTCTGGATTTTGTTCAGTTACTTCCTGTTTTTATTTTTTAGCTCTCTGTCCCCTATGTTTTGTGTCTTTTTATAATTTTCTTGATTAGTTTCAACTGTTCCCCAGTCCCTACCTTTTTCCTTTCTCTCATTAGCCCAAAGATTATTTGTCTGTATGTAAAGCCCTGCCCTTGTCTTTATTTTTTTCTGTCTGTTTCCTAGTTTGTTGATCTTTTTGGATTTTGTTCTTTTTTCATGGGTTTTTGTTTTGTTTTGTGGTTTTTGTGTTCTACCAAATGGGCAAGAAACTTTGTAGACCTAGCTTGTTAGTCTTAGCATGACTTGGCAGACTTTGTTTTCCTAATATATGCAATGTTGAACCATTCAAAGTTCTTTTGTGTGCCATGTGTTATAAAAAGGGACTGGAGGCATCTATAGCTGTAATTCTTTTATATATGCAGTTTTGCTGATAAATTCCCTTTCAAAATTGAATACTCAGTGCTTTAAAACATTTGTTTTGCTGGCTATGTAGATGCGAGAAGCTCCAGAAGAAGAAAAAATACACTGGCAACCTTAATTAAATAAAAGACAATAGGATTAAAAAGCTGGTCAGTTGTCCACTTGTGAGCGTACTCCATCTTCTTTCCCCATTACATTGAGGTGATTAAGTTCACTTCTCTCTTCTCACTGGACTCTTCAGACTTATTCAGGGAATGTAGAAAATCATTAACTCAGGTAAAGGGAAATGAGACTGTATAAAAGGCTTATATCCTCTCCCTCAGCCCTCCCTAATAGCCCCTTTTCATGCAGTTCACAATGAACTTTTCAACTTCCAACTAATTAGTCATCAGTCTTCAGCTATCAACCATCATTTGCAGCAACCACCCTATCTGAATACTCTGATGTGTTAAAATGTGGGAAACCTCTCGCTTGATCTAAAAAAAAATCAATAATGCTAATTTGTTAGCCTAATATGCTGGTACTTTCAGAAAGTAGCTGTTTTCATTTACAATTAAGGGCCACATTAGACCCACAATGTTTTGTTTCTTTTTAATTTTCTTAGAAAATGCTTATTTGCAATGCTGGAATGTTTCAATTATATACTGTAGCTATTTATCCATCCACTATGGTTGTTTGTACAGAGTCATGTTGTACCACCCTGTGTTTCAAAAATGTTTTTTTATTTGGTCAGCCAATGAAATCTTCATGAGGAGTAACAGCTCAGTTAAAATAATTTCTGAGCTGTTCCTCATATGGAGAATTCAATGATAATCAGAGTGAAGAACAGGGGAGACAAAAGTTTCAAGCTGTGATGCATCTATGATGGCAGTTCTTGTACACAGAGTGAAGTTTTTAAATTAACTGCTTGCAGATAAATTTGACCATCTACTATTATTTGACTTCCACGCCATAAACCAAGCAAAACTACAGATTGCAGTTGATTGCTTGAGAAAAGCTACAGATTTGTAAACCTTTATTATAAAGTGCCGTTGAATTGGACTTGTTTCTGTTGTCTCACACGAGGTTTGGGCTGATTTAGATCACAGAAATCATATATTTAGAAAATGTCATTTCAGTCCAGGCAGAAATAAAAAGTGTCAGGGTAATTACCCCCCAAAAAGTAGTGCATTACAGATTACTTGTCACTTTTCTTAAAAGTCCCCCAAAATTGATTCTGTTCATCTGGACGTAAATGGTAAATGGCCTGTATAGCGCTTTTACTAGTCTCCCCTAGGGACCCCACAGCGCTTTACACACCCAGTCATCCATCCATTCACACACACATTCACACACTGGTGGAGGCAAGCTACAGTTGTAGCCACAGCTGCCCTGGGGCAGACTGACAGAAGCGAGGCTGCCATATCGCGCCATCGGACCTTCTGGCCAACACCAGTAGGCGGTAGGTGAAGTGTCTGGTCCAAGGACACAACGACCGAGACTGTCCGAGCCGGGGCTCGAACCGGCAACCTTCCAATTACAAGGCGAACTCCCAACTCTTTGAGCCACGATTTCATTTTCATCACTCACCCAAGTGACTTCTTCAGTCTCAGCTGACTGCAGGTTGCCCAACCTTATAAACAGTACCTTTGCACAATGACTGAAACTAGCCCACTGAATGAACAATGGGCTGTGATTGTGAATTTTCTTAAAAGTAGCACAGTACCACTTAATAATATAAACCTGTGGCTACAGTTCCACACATGAACAGAAATCTATTCTATTGAGGACACGCGTTACATCTTTCTTTAAGTTTTTCTGTAGAAACACAAAGCCTGAGAACAGAAAGCAAAGATGAAAACCAACCCAAAGAGACTTCAACATGATCTCCACAGTGATTCTACTGTACAAACAGGTATAAGTAGAAATGGAGGCTACAGTGCTACATGCCTGATTCATCACTACTTTTGGTACCTGTTCAGGGTCTGGCTTCTGGGCTCGGGTCAGTATACACACAGCACTTGGCTAACTGTCTGCGCAGATGCTTCAAAGCGCTGAAGTAGTAGCATTATAATGTAGTTCTTTCTGTCAGTGATGCCGTTTGCATTTTACTTTTCGTGCAATAAACATAAAAGTAATGTCCATATCCTCCACTCAAATGCTGTAGGCTACTCCATCTTCTCATTGCACAGAAACTGACATCCGCTGATTGTAGCACAAGTGCAGGAAGAGGACATGTTTGATGTTTTTTCCTTTTGTCTGCTTGGCCTGCAGATAACCTTTGTTATCACATATCACACATAATTACTGAATTTAGTATAGTAATGTGTTACATTACTCTGTTAATGAACAGTGTTGGTCAAGTTACTTGAAAAAAGTAATTAGTAACTAATTACTGATTAGTTCTCTAAAAAATAAATCCTGTTACTTTACTGATTACTTATTTTCAAAAGTAATTAGTTACTTAGTTACTTAGTTGCTTTTTAAAAACATGATAGACAACCTGAATATGTAATAAAGCAATAGACCATTCAGCCCAATTCTATTTTTTATGCATAATCCAGCGTATAAAATTGTTCCACATGGAACGCCTCTTTTTGAAAATTGTTTTATAAGTTTTAATCTTTTAATTTTATGCACATTGCATCAAGCAAAAATTAAATTATGTGGAACTGTCTTTGACTTGAAGAAATTGTTTAACATTTAAACCTATTTTCTGCATTTTCCAGCATATAAAATAAAATAATGTTTCGTGCTTACACTTTCAAATAGATGCAAGTAAAACACAGCAACAAATAAATACAATCAAAAATTCAGCGGCACAAAGTCCTGTAGCTCTTAAATCTATTTTCATGTCAGTGAAGGGATCTGGGGTTTCTCTGTGAATTTCATATTCCCGTGGCAGCGTACTAGGTGCTTGCTCAAATTTTAAGTTTTAATTTTCTCTGTAGAAAGAAGTTTTCTTCCCACGCAGAGTGTACAGCAGATGCAAATGTTTTTGTCACTTTTTACGGACAAAAACTTAAAACAATGTAAGTATGTTGATGCTTTAAAGGCTGCATGGTCCTACGCTCTCCCACACTCCATTATTATCCATTGTTGAGCTACACACGTCTGTTGCTGCCAGGGGCATCACACGTCATTGCCATGTGACACTCTCACAAACAAAATCACGACAGTTTAGTAACGCAGTAACAGTAATCTAATTACCCTTTTTGCAATAGTTATCCCTTTACTCGTTACTTGAAAAAATGAATCGGATTACATGTTACTGCCCATCTCTGTTAATGAAAAATTAATGTATTTACAGTAACACAGTACTTTGACATGCCTTACATCAAATTCTGGAAATCAATTCTTATGCAACACATCTTTGGCAGGAATATGTAATGTGCAAAGTCTGACATGGCCCACATCCATTCTAGAAACATATTGTATCAGATTGATGCTGTTCATGCATTATGAGTTTTAGGCTCAACTACAGTTATTCTTTATTAAAAAGTTGCCCTAAAAGATCCCTGAAAAGTCTTCATTCGAACCAAAACGTAACACCAAGAGTACTGCACAGCGGTTAGGAAGACAGCATATTTCTCCCATATTGGCATCTCTTCACTGGTTCCCTTTCAATTCCAGAATCACAGACAAGGTCTTGAATGATCAGGCCCTATCCTAAAGAACTCATAGCATCATATCAGACAAACAGGGCATCTGATTGTTGAAGTTTTCTCTGTATCATTGTAAGGGCTTTACCTCACAATAAAACATGCCTTTAGATCAGCGGTCCCCAACCCCCGGGCCTCGGACCGGTACCGGTCCGTGAGTTGTTTGGTACCGGGCCGCGAGAGTTGAGGCTCAGGTGTGAAATGTATGGTTTTCAGGGTTTTTATCGGTTTTCAGCGTTATTTTGTTATCGTTTTTATCGTTAACTCGGTTTTCCTGGGTCTTTTCACGTGTGTTATGAATAAATCTTCTTTTTTTCGGTACCGGTACTAGTTTTATTTTGTTGTATTTATCCGCGACACCTTAAAGGCCGGTCCGTGAAAATATTGTCGGGCATAAACCGGTCCGTGGCGCAGAAAAGGTTGGGGACCGCTGCTTTAGATGACTGTGAGGTGTTCCTTTTTAAATAAAGCTGAACTGAATTGAACTACATGCATGTTATATTCAGACATGTTAAAACACATCTATGTGTTTTAAACACTTTCATGTGGCTTTCCATGATGCAGTTGAGATTGCTTTTTGTTTTCTGGTTTAAAATAAACTATATCACTGGGAAGTTCAACAAAGCATTGGTGATTTAGGCAAGAAAATGAACCATAAGTTTAAAAATGCTTATAAGATTAAGTCTATTTCAAGCTCAAAATATCCCCAGGGGAGGAAAAAAAGAGAAGAAACAGAAGAAAATATAAACCCTATGATTTCTACTAAAGGTGCAATTATACTACTATGAATTTGCATAGTGGAATCTTCTGCCTTTAAAGATGCAATATATTTTGTCCCCTCAGGGCAGGAGAGACGAGCTGTGAACAACACTTACATAAAATCACCTTGAGTTGCTTGTGATCATATTGTACAGTCATACACGTTCATCTGGAGTTGTTATTCTGCTCCCCTTCGAGGATGTCTAGATCTCACAAATTTTTAATCGGATCTTTTCTGAACTTTGATAACCACCTTGTTAATAGTGTTGTCTAACTAGACTGCCAAGTGAGGCTTGAACAAAGTCTAGACACTGGAACCTGATATGAACGATAAGCTTTTCCATTAGTACCTACTCGGATCAACTAGGTACGGGTCACCACAGTTTTCAGAGTTTTCTATTGGGTCATAGTACCTGCTCGGCCGTGGTTCCAAGCGATCCGAGCAGGTACTAAACCTCGCCAGACTGCATGCTCACAAAAAATTTAAACCGCCATTCCCTGAGCCTGACAAAAAGCCACAGACCAAGCAGCAGGCGTATTCTTGCCTCAATGTCCAACTTTTTTGTAGCATTTGTGTAGCGCATATTAATTACGTTGTGGGACACTCGGACACGTTGCTATGATGACAACCACGCAGGTTAGGTAGTACTGGATTGTAATGGAAAACTGTTACAGGCCTTCGATGGGGTCTGTTTTTAAACTGTTTTTTAACAGAAAAAACAGTTTAAAAACAGAAAAGCAGAGACATGAGTTGCGTTTGGTCTGCAGGCTCTTCCTCGTCTGATTTATTAACAGAATTAAACAGTTACTTTTCTTTTCATTCAGACACACAAATTTCTCTTTTTACAACACAAACACATTCAATCAGGTCAATAGGTCAAACCCTTTTGGTTACCTTGCTTTCTCGCAAGAATAAACTTAAATAATCATTGTATATGAGTGTCCTTATTTACAATAAATCTGCAACCAAATTCTACTGCTGTTCAGCATCAAAAACATTTCTGCGCAGCACTATTAACACTGCAATTAACCTGCTTATGTCGCCATTATACTTTCTTTATACTTTAACAGATTCAAACAATATATTACATTTGTAAACAATAAACAAAAATATTCTACCATTGCTCACAAACAGTTTACAATCACTATTTACATTTGACACATAAGAACTGGGTAGGTCCTAATCAACTGTAACTTCCAATAATGTCAGGATAAAAGAAGTGTCTAAGAGCTACATTTGTCACAAAATAAAACAGGTAATAAGACCAGGCTACAAGTGAAATGGCGGCTTCCATTACAAATGGCGGTATAGTTAGCTTTTTCTCAATCGGTGAAAACACACTCTCTCACAACATTCGTGGTCTTTAACCTAAGCCAGAAAAAGGTTTCTTGCCTTTATATGTACATTGCAGTGAGCAAACTTGAACTACTAACCTGTTTTTTTTAACAGAAAAGCAGAGACAGGAGACATGAGTTGCGTTTGGTCTGCAGGCTCTTCCTCGTCTGAGGCACAGAAGCGTTGCAACGGCCTATCGCACTCAGTGCTATCTCCCCCTTGTGGCAATGCCATGCAATTACATTCTCCATAACTCTAAATGAAAATGCAATACCACCATAAAATCAGGTCTTTTACATCAAAAACAATTCACAAAAAAATTACAATTGTGACCATACACTTGTGGGCGTCACAAAACCAATCGATCTGAGTCAAGTCGTGGCATTCAATGGCGAGTCGATCCGAGTAGGTACTAAAGGAGAAGGGCTATTGTAAAGCAGAGAGAGCTGCAGACTTGTGTAAAAATTTCTTACATCACCTCAAGTGTCACTTTTTCAACATGTTACTTTCACGTCTTTTTCGGTTGCATCTTGTTTTTTCATTTCGTAAACACAGTATAACTTCACATCTTTAGATAAAGACACAATTTACAATTATATTAGTTTGTATTTGCAGTTTGCTGAGCTAATTTCAGGATTGTACTGATATCTTTCAAGCTCAGATTAACGTTCGATATTACCATTACCTAATTATTACATATTACTAAACACGATGGCTGTTACTGTAACTGTGAAATAAAACCTTTTAAACTTTTTACATGACCTTTTACATAACCATCTCAAGCCACCTCAAGCTTAACAATATCACAAGTTAATGTACTGTCATTCTGACTGTCATACTGACATCCCTTTCACCTTATCTGCTTGTTACGTGATGACCCTGATTCCAGGTCCAAACTTCTACTCTGTTAATTAAAGCTGTTGTCTTTTTAACGTGTGGTAATGCTTTCTACCTTGCTCTATTTAATATAAACAAGCCCCTAAAATTAATCTGTGATCATTGTAGGGATCTCTGACTTTTTATTAGTGCTATTCATGCCCATCACATCTTTAACCTCAGTTTTTTTTTTAAATCTTACAATGTAACTTCAGGTTCACCGTTTGCCAGACACCAAATAAATGAAGGCTTCAGAAAAGAATCACACAGAGGCTAGATAGGATTTGAATGGGTATAAGCAGATGAGGATTAGAAATTTTTCATAGAGAATAACGCAGACCAGAAAGTAGCATATTAATGACTAATCTTGTGTTGTGGACGGATCATATCAGGTATTCTCTTGACTAACGTTTTTGCAGTCTTTAGTGTCCTTTCCCTGTAACATAATTCCATTTGCCTTCCCATCAGGGGCCCTCACATTGACTTTTATTGAGGGAAAAAAACAGTTATTGTTCAACCTCCATCTTCACTCTGCTAATGTGTTTTTATTATTCTAACCATAGGTCTGTAGCTAGCCACCAGGTAGCACACTATTGTATTTCAGCTATACTAACTTTAGTAACCCTACAAACATTTTATGTCTTCATTTATGTCTAAAGAGATAGCAGAGCTCCTTCACTTCATACAAATGATAGCCTGACTACTGTACATTATTTATTTTTCAGTTTATTTATATAAGCACATCCTTAAATTCAGACTCAGCACGTATATTAAAATCAGTAACAAGTTCACTTTTATTTTGTAGCCAAAAAAAAAAGAAATTTAATTGCAAAGTAAAGCAGAGGATATTTCTGTCCTAGTGACTCAGTCTTTCTCTGTCTCTTCCTGTCAGACACACACACACACACACACACACACACACACACACACACACACACACACACACACACACACACAGAGTACTCTAGCAGAAGGAGGTGAAAAGCTCTCAACTGAATTGATTGGCACTAAATGGCTCATACTTGAATCGGCTTCAAGCAACTAAGTTACCTCATGCTCTCATGCTAACACATGCACACTTCAACATATTTAAATACACATCAATAATCTCTTCACCAATTTATCGCAGAACTACATGTACATACACACACACATACATATGCATGTGCGCACACCTACACACAAACTGTTAAGCTGAAGACTGAACAATAAGCTAAAAGTTTGTGTTATAAAGTTAACTTTTTACAATATCTAAGCATGTTGATGACATTATTAGTGGATGTTGAATTATTTTAATATTTTTTTTAAATCAGACTTTCGTGATGTTTCAGTTAACTTAGATAATCAGTTTGGTGTTTTTTTAATGCCCAGACAACTACCTGGAGGCATTTCAAGATGGCTGCCATTGCGATACTTGCTTCTAGAAAGACTTTGTGCTGACCTGGCTCTCTATATGTTTACTGTTTGTGTTGACACCTTCCTTGAATTTGTGATCCAGATGGGAGATAACAGTGCCGGGAGGGGGCTGCTGAAATGTGCATAGAATTACAGTTGTGGTGAAAAACAGCCTGCTGAGTCGTGTCTAACTCTACTCTGAACACATCCTTTCATGTGTGCCTTTTCAGGGTATAGCCTGAAGTGCTGTTGCCCAAAACACACCCATTCTCACAATGGTGATGGTCCTGGACAGATTCACATCTAGCGAACAGTTCTAAAGTGTGAAAATGTGCTTGTGGGTCAAAGATCAGACACACCCATTTTAGTTTCATATGAAATTAAATTTGATGCGAACAAAAGGAAAAAAAGAAATATCCTGTCTCAGAGTGACACTGAAAAACTAGTTCATACATTTATTACTTGTGGACTGGATTTGTCAGGGGCTGTGTTTGTGACCCAGACTTATTTTGTATTTTTGATTCCTTGTGTTTCATTGGAAATATGTGAAGTTCTTGTGTTGTTATTATTAGTTAGGGTTTACTTGAGTTTGTTTCATCGGTGTCTCCATGTTTGAGCCTTTTCCTGTCTTCTGTCTTTATCTTCTCCTCCTTGGTTAACATTTAGTTATGCCCATGCTTGCGTCTCCCTTATATGTTCTCATGTGTTTCTCCCTGTGTTTCGTGTCTCCCCTGTTTGTCATGTGTTTCTTGTCTGCTTGTTTTATGTTGTCAACCTTGTGTTATCATGTCAATGTCTCTCCATGTTTCCTGTTTTATTTTGAAAGTCTTATGTTTCCATACTGAGTATGTTTAGTTTTACTTTTCCCTGTGGCTTCATGATCATTTGTGTCAGCTGTGTCTCCCCAGGTGTTTCTACATCCCTCATTACCCTCCTGTGTATTTAAGTCCTCTGTCACATTCTGTTCCTTGTTGGGTCATCTGTTTGTCTTGTGTCACGTCTCTCCAACATTTCAGGTTGTTTCCATGCTTTCTGCTCAGGCGCATGTCCATGTTTTTTTTTTGTTTCCCCACATCATAGTTCAACATACACCTTTTCAGATTCATGTTCATGTCACGGTTGTCATAATTAATCTTAGTTTATTCCCAGTTTAGGTGTTTAGTTTTATCTCACTATGCTTTTTTGCTTGTGGGGATAGGTTAATTGGATAATCCAAATTGCCACTAGGTGTGAATCTGCGAGTGAATGCAAGTGTGAATGTGTGTTGGCCCTGCGACAGACTGGCGACCTGTCCAGGGTGTACCCCGCCTCTCGCCCTATGACAGCTGGGATAGGCTCCAGCACCCCCCGTGACCCTGAAAAGGATAAGCGGAAGCTAATGGATGCTTTTTTGCCTTTGTTAAATCAAATTCCTGCCTTCAGTGTCTGCATTGGGATCCTCTTAAATAAACACAAGGTCTGCTGCCACAGCTCTGTGACTGGACTACTGTAATTCATTATTATCAAAAAGTCCTAAAAAGTCCCTGAAAAACCTTCAGGTAATCCAAAATCCCTGTTAAATCCAGAATTCAAAATCCTGCTCCTCACCTACACGGTCTTGAATAATCGGTCATAATCTTATCCTAATGACCTTGTAGTACCATATCACCCCATTAGAGCACTTTGCTCTCGCACTGCAGGCTTACTTGTTGTTCCTAGAGTATTTAAAAGTAGAATGGGAGGGAGAGCCTTCAGTTTTCAGGCCCCTCTTCTGTGGAACCAGCTTCCAGTTTGGATTCAGGAGACAGACACTATCTCTACTTTCAAGATTAGGCTTAAATCTTTCCTTTTTGCTAAAGCATATAGTTAAGGCTGGATCAGCTGACCCTGAATCCTCCCTTAGTTATGCTGCAATAGGTGTAGGCTGCTGGGAGATTCCCATGATGCATTGAGTATTTCTTCTTCAGTCACCTTTCTCACTCACTATGTGTTAATAGGCCTCTCTGCATTGAATCATACTTATTATTAATCTCTGGCTCTCTTCCACAGCATGTCTTTTATCCTGTCTTCCTTCTCTCACCCCAGCCAGTCGCAGCAGATGGCCGCCCCTCCCTGAGCCTGGTTCTGCTGCAGGTTTCTTCCTGTTAAAAGGGAGTTTTTCCTTCCCACTGTCGCCAAAGTTCTTGCTCATAGGGGGTCATTTGATTGTTTGGTTTCCTCTGTATGTATTATTGTAAGGGCTACCTTACAATATAAAGCACCTTGAGGCGACTGATATTGTGATTTGGTGCTGTATGAATACAACTGAATTGAATTGAAAAGTCAAACTGTCTACTCAGTATATTGAAAATAACTAAATAAAATTTCAAACTACATGCGAAATAAATATGGTGCATATTTCCAAATAAGGAAACGAAATACCAATGGCAAAATGATTCCCATCAATGGAGGATTGGGTTTCTTTTCTTAAGTGTTGAGTCACATTCACATTTTTTTCCCAAATAGATTATTTTGGGTTCATTAGGAAAATATCAAAAAGTCAGTAATCAAAGCAAAATAGAGGACTGAGATGTGCTGTAATATCAAATGGATCCCTGTAAACTATGTAGTTCTAGAGCAAGTTGAGTTTTAACTTTTTCTTTTCACTTTTTCTTTACATTTACAAAGGTACTTGTTATTCAGACAAAATGACATGCTTTGGTTAAGCAGATAAATATTATGAATAACTGTGATTAACTTTATTGGTCAAACTCATAGTTTGATATATAATGCTAGTTCATAGTCTATTATGTATGTTGATGTAATCATTCAGTTTACATTTTTTGTCAGCTGATGTAATGCAACACCATTACGTCATCATCATCCATTACACTATAGTGGTGTTGCCAGCATCAGTGTATAGATAACAGATTCATGGTATTTCTTAGGATTAATGAATGACACTTTTTTGTGACAAAGGTACAAGCGACAGCTCCAAATCAACTGCTCATCCAAACAAAAAGCACTTAAGAGTAGCCCTCTGAAACCTAAATATTCCTATTTGTGTGACAAGTGTAGATGTCAAAAGTAATCCTTAGCACAGTCTCAAGGATCTTGTGTTTTTCCTTGCAGGACCTCTTTCAGTCTGGATCTTTTGCTTTTTGTCTGCCTTCTGAGTTGCTTGTCATTCGCACTGACCTCTAACAAACAACCTCTTGCCTAGTGATAAAGTTTTAGTTAGTTGTTCATTTAATGTAAAAAGGAACCAGTATGTACTCTAATAGATGCACAAAAAAAAGCCTTTACATTTTGCTACACATTTATTTTCAAAATTTGCTAACCTATTAAGTTTGTTTCAGGCAAACTCTGCTATTGTTTTCAGTGTGAAAATGTTGAGTAAAAGCCCTTGCTCTAGTAGCTTTCCTTGTTTGTTTTATACAAAGGTCACAGATGTTTGGATGCCTACTGTGGCGTCCAACACATTTAATGGGACTTTTACAGTAACACACGCACCTTCTGGAGGCGATAACAAACCCTACGACAATGTCAAAACTGAAAAAGCAAGAATACTCAGGCACATGCACTTCATCCTTCACATACGCACATATACACACACCAACATAAAGATGCCCCCATGCATGTACACACATAGTCTTCATCAGACTATTACATCCCCACATTGGTTGACTCCCTGCTGAGACACCTTCTGTTCAGCAGACAGATTCTACACGTTTACAGCTAATGGATCTCAACTGCCATATATTCACATCCCTTGAAAGAAATAAACTCAGTCTCTCTGTGTGTGGACTTTGTGTACATTTTCATCTGTTCATTTCTCCCAGATGATCTATATTGAACTTATGTGCAAGCTTCAGCACAGCCACTCAGCTCTGATAGCCACCCATGGAGGGAAGCTATTAGCTGCATGCTAAATGGTCCCAGTGAAGATGCTAACATTAGCTTGATCTCTCACTGCAGTCATCTTAATAAGCAGCATCATTACTTACATACGGAGTGATATATTGAGATGATGCAATATCAAATAACTGCATTTTTTTGAACATCTTTGTTAGGTTACAGGTGCACAAGCTTTTAAAACTTTCACTCAGGTCCATTGGACAATAACATAATGCTTGAAACTGTATTTCTGTAACATATTCATACACATGAACGTATGGCATCATTGCAGAAATAAGTTATGCCCTCTAAAAACAACTGTACAGTACGGTCCTCGGGCATTTAGACAATGACACAATTTTTTGTAATTTTGTCTGCAACACAGATTTTAAAATTAAAACAAAACCTTGTAGCATACTATAAAAATCAAAGTGCAGGAACATGCAGAGAAGTTATTTCACCTGTAGGTTATATCAGCCATTTGTTATTTAGTTTAACCTATAATGCCGTCCAATAAATACAGCTCATACTTCCATTTTGATGTACAATGAGAACAAAGCAGCCTTTTCCAACCACTATTTACTTCATAACTTGCAAGATGATATTTTTATGATAATTCTAACAAACAGTAGAGATGCAAATTAAAAGTAAAAGAAATTGAACAAGGACATGAGTTCATGATGATGAAGCGAAGGTCAGGCTTAAAACACAACTAGGTTTAACAGATTTTTCTTATTTGTGACTCTTATTTTGCATACAAAAATGTTTTGCAGAACTCCAAAGGACCAGTCTGACAAGCTGCCAGGTTTTTACATGTAAAATTGGCTACATCGATGGGGAAATAGTGGAAAGATTTAGTTTTTAAAACTGATTCTTAAAAAATCAGTATTGCTTCATATTTAAAACAGTTTGTGCACATACGCATGTTCCTTCGAAACAAACTAATACTGTCACAAAAAATGTAAAACTTCATTTATTAGTCTTGCATATGCCAAACCTTTATATACCTTTCTCTGTTAAGATACCTGTGATTTGTGGGAATATTAATATAATACGAGAGCTACATCATCTATGCTCCAGAATATACCATAGCACTTAAAAATGAGCTGCCTCTATGGTCCTCAGTTACTAAAAGTACTAATGTACTGCTCATGTTTGAAAAAAAAAAAAGTTCAAAGCCTTTTGTATTTATCAATCTTGTTTCCTCATTTCTGCTTGACTTGAGGCTGAAGACAACATTAGTGTCTACTAGCATGGCACCAATGTCCAACAGAACTGGAAGTAACTGGGATACAGAATGGGTAATATCCAGACCTGTATTTTCTAGATCCTGCTTGTCAACCACTGATTAGAGGAACTTGCTGGGTGCAACACATTCCTTCTTTGACAGGCGTATGATATTGTGTGTTTATAAAGAAACAATATTCCCTGATGCTTGTGGCCTCTTTCAGCAGGATAATGCACCTTATTCCTAACAAAAAGGAATAGTTTGAGGTGTTGACTTGGTCTCCATATTTGTCAGATTCTAAGTCAAATCGAGCATCTGTAGAATGTGCTAGACAAAAAGGTTGGATCCATGGAGGCCCCACCTTGGAACTTCCCAGACTTAAAGGATCTGTTGCTAACATTTTCATGCCAGATACCACAGCACACAGGGTATAGTGGAGTCTATGCCTTGTCGGGTCAGGGCTGTTTAAGCAGCAAAAGGCGGACCAACAGATTATTATGCAGATGGCCATAATATGCCAGGTCAGTGTATATCCCAAATACATATGCCCCTTATGTGAAGACCATCTGTACTTCGTTTGAAAAGGTGTAAAGTTTAAATAAACATCCATCTAGAAAAATGCAGAATTAAAAAGCTACTCTATATGTTTATAATTATTTTCACTTTTATATATAGCTATGCCGTATATTTATGGCACTTCTCACCAAGTGGAAAGTGCTAAATGGGACAAAGAAGACATTCAGGCCAGTAAAAAAATGTTTTTCTCTCACTGACATTTGAGTCATTTTCTGGCATTAAATATGTGATTCTATCCAACACCCACTTCTCCCTTGTGGCTCCGGTATTTAGGGCTACACTTTGAAAAGGAAATAAATGTTTAATTAGTCACTGTAATAAATTGTTAACAGTTGTTTGTGCCACTTATTCTGGTCTTGTCTTGTTTGTATTGCTCTCGTTCTGGTGTACCCGTGCGCTTTTACACCTTGTGGCTTCTCTTCGGTCTAAATAAGTTATGAGAAATACTGAAACGTGGTTCCAAAGAATGAGATGAAATATTATCTTGATTGTAGACACACGGTCTCTCTTTTCCTGTTGCCAGACCTGCATGCTTCAGAAGGACACACTGAATGAGTACATTAATCAGTATCCATTTATTAGTACCACTTTGGATGAGATGAGCATGTGTGTGTTGGAGTGCATGTGTTCATGGAAGTCAACTTTCAATTCACTTGGAACACTCAGTCCCACACCCACTGACAGCCATGCAGCACCCTTACTGAATAAACCATCACAATAATTCATCTTAGTATTAACTCATCACTAATTCATAACTCTCCAATAGACACTGCTTAGATACATGAAATGAGGAAGGAGGAAAGAAGGGAAACATGATGTGTGCTCAGAGGAAGAACAAGACAGAAAGAAAAACAGAAAAGGTGAGAGGAGCAGGTCTTGCTCAGTGCAGCACGAACCTGGGAAACCCAGTGAGACTGGTCTGCTTAGACATTTCAACTAAATTGGCTTTCACTCTGAGGCCTGCAGACATTTTATTCATCTCATAAGAGGGCAGGATGCCAATATGGCCATTAAGGAGGTATTTCCTTTACAACAATTAGCTCTCATACCATGTTACCTCATTTGTCATTTGTCGAGGAGCTCGCCTTTCAATTTATTTATATGCTGAAAGAAGTAATGAATAAAAGGACAGGATTTCATAACCACCTTGCAGTAGAGGTTCCCTGGAACAACATTCATTGAAGTAATTTCATCATTTCATTTCATGTAGCATTCTTTATCCTTTTTGTTAGTGCTTTATTCATTTTAATACGTTGGTTCATAAAAAGATGCACATTGTTGCCATGTCTAATCCGCTGAACTTGTAAGGTTTGTAGCGATTTCACTAATGACGGCACATTATGCAAATGGATTGGCAAATGCCACCATACTCCTGGCTTGACATTAAATTGATTTTCTACAAATAGTGAAATAACTGTATTCTAAAAGCATGCATCATTATAATCCTGCATTCTCAGACCAGCAGAAATCAGCTTACACAGACATAAAACCGAGCCTTGATAACACATGCAAAGTGTTCTTATTTCAACCTTGCCGCAGTCTCAGCTGTCAGTCACTCTCATTTGACAAGCATGACTCACACCTGTGCCTCCTCTCATTGGTCAGCGGCATTTCATGACTAACCTGTTGTCTGAAGAAAGTGGACAGCAGTTACTGATGGGCATGAACCAGTGATAAAGGATTAGATTGTGTATGTCAGAGGGTGTATTGGGGGTCGATGACTCAAGCCAAGGAGTGTCTAAACTGCTCTGCTCACCACTTAAGTGAAACACCATCTTGTAAGAATAGTAACACTATAGCTCTTTTATTTTTGTGTACACATTATTGTTAATGGTATTTTATATGTAAGTGTATTGGTACCAAATATTTTTGACTCTGCTATTAAGATGCTTGAACAGAGCATATCTGATGAGGGTTCATGTTTCTGTTCTTATGCTAATGAACAATAATATACTGTAACCTAAACTCTATTTCACACAGGCTCTTCTGTTTAATAGGGCTCTGATGACCTGACAAAAGATCTTTGGGGAACTGATATTTGCATATACGATGTACGTGCTCAGTCAGTCGGGAACATGATGAACCACTACACATATTATTTAGTTGGACTAAAAAAGAAAAAAAGTAACTCAGGATATCATACCAGCAATAAGCAGAAGATACATTTTTGCAAATTCCTCAGACAGCCAACAGAAACATTTATTATCATGTAACCATTCTCATACCTATCCAATGTCTATATAGTCAATTTCAGAAGGCTTAGCTGAATGTTTGACCAGTGATGGCTCTATCAACTACCTTGTCAGTGGCAGCAATGTTGCCATCAGGGTTGATAATACAATAGCCCTTTTAATTTATCTGGCCAGCAAAAGAGGTGTTACATTGATGAGCATGGTGATATTAAAAAAAAACTGAAGCTTTCTTTCAAATGAAAGTACAATAAGCTGTGAAAACAAGCAAAAAAAACAAAAATACAGTACACTGAGAGCATTTTTGCAGCAAGGACGCAGCTGTCAGCACTGAACTTCATTTGTATATAGAATACATGCTGCCAGAGCAAAAACAGCTGCCTGAGGAGACAGATCCTAATGCTCTTGCCACTGGATGCCAAATAACAAATAATGAATAGTTGCCACAGATCCACTTCAATTTGATACTGCTGCTGTTACTATGAACCGACTATGCAATCATACCATTATTTTATAATCATGCTCTTTCCTGTATGTTTTGTATAGTTATTAAATAGTAAGAAAAAATGTTTAAATATTTTCCTTTGGACCTTTGCTCTTTGCCCAGCAAGAACACAGCAGCATCTCTGATCTGATCCAATCAAACTTCAGTCTAAAATGTTTAAGACAAATGGAAGTAACCTTTATAGAAGGCAAAGAAGCATGTATACAGCAGCAGCATGATATTAGGTTTGGTAAGAAAAAAGTTAAGATTATAAAAAGTTGTCTGCTATTTATTATTTTATTTTAAATTGCATAAACTCACAATCTGTGCAACTTGTTAATAAATTTATTTATATTGGCCACTTAATTAAATTTATCTTCTGCCGCAACAATGATAATAACTACGAGAGAATAAATTAGAAATTTTAACAAAAAAAAATCTGTAATGAATGCTGTGGGCAAATAATTATTTTAAGCTGCTATGGTTTTTGTGTTCATGCAGACCCCAGACATCTTCAGTGAACTTTGCTGATCATGAAAATCCACCGGGAAACATTTTGTTCGGTTGGTTGTTTTAATTATTTATTTTTTTGGCTTTTGATGTATTATTATGTTTAGCTTTTTCTCCAGAGAGATTCTCAGAGATATTCTCTCAAATTTAAAGGTTTTTTTTATTGTTTTCTTCAAAAAGGAGTGCTACTGTGGAGTCCTCTATCAGAGGGATGACAAAGGACTTTCTGGAGGTTGAAGTTGCCGTCTTGTTGGAGGGTAATATACACTATTCTCTGTATATATAATATTAGTCATTAAGTCATGAGGAATGATTGGAGGTGATGTTTGATCTTCTGTTAACCCCCATTCCTTTGGAATATCCAAAGGAATGCCATGACGCAATTCAGTCTTTGTGGTCTTTTTGCTGTACTTGTCACCATCATTCCATATATATTATATTGCCAAAACTATTCACTCGTTTACTTTCACATGAATACAAGCTTGAGTGACATTCCTTCCGTAATCCATAGGGTTTATTATGTTGGTCCACCCAGTGCAGCTAACAGCTTCAACACCTCTGGTAAGGCTTTGCCAGAAGGTTTAGGAGTGTGTTTATGGGAATTTTTGACCATCCTTCCAGAGTACATTTCTGAGGTCACAAACTGATGTTAGAGAAGTCCTGGCTTGCAGTCTCCACTCTAATTCATTCCAAATGTGTTCTATTGGGTTACAATCAGGACTGTGCAAGCAAGTCAAGCTCTTCAGCGCCAAACTTGCTCATCTGTGTTTTCAGGGACCTTGCTTTTTGCACTGGTGTTGAAACATGAAGAGGTCATGCCCAAACAGTTCCCACAAAGTTGGGTGCATAAAATTGTCCAAAGCATGCTGCAAGTTCCTGAGTTCCTTTCACTGGAACTACGAAGCTAAGCACAACTCTTGACAAACAACCCCACACCATAATCCCCCCTTCACCAAACTTTTGACTTGGCACAATGCAGTCAGAGAAGTACTGTTCTCTTGACAACCGCCAAACCCAGATTCATCCATCGGATTGCCAGACAAAGAAGTGTGATTCGTCAGCATGCTTTACAGCACTGTATCGAATGCTTTGCATTGTGCTTGGTGATGTAAGGAAGCAGTTGTTTCCATCAAGCTCACTATTCTATCTAGAGACCACATAAAGCAGCATCAGCTCACCCCACTGTGTGATTTTATGTGGCCTACCATTTCTTGGCAGAGTAATTAGACTTAGAGACTTAGACTTAGAGCTTTTTATTGTCATTGTGCAGTTTCTTGCACAGCGAAATTGGTTAACTTAGAACTATGAATCATAAAATGTTTGGTCAATTTAATGTAATGAACTCTGTGTATGTTATATTAACTAAATGACTAAATGTAAAATTCTATGTTTGCCCAGTATTTTTTAAGAAGTTGAGTAAAGTTCAAAAAGCTGTAAAAGTTTGTTATTAAACTTTTTTGAGGGACTCCTGTTGCTAATAGATGTTTCCCCCATATTGGGCCCCCTTTTGTTTTCTATGTGCAAGGATTTCTGATATCGATTGAAATGTGTCATTTGCAAAGGCCGTTAAAACTGCCACCTGTGATAAGTGGTGGCTATAGTCATGGGGAAAAATAATTTAGCAGATGGTGGCATTGTTCAGAAATGTTTCATAGATTAGTGGGTTCCACAGTCAGACTTGCATTCTTTAAAAAAGTACACATTTTCTGTGTAGTTAAACTACAGCCTGAATCGTTGATAGACATTAATTGTTCCCCATTAGGCTAATCTCAGTCATGACTTTAGGAAGGAACACAGCATGTTTAAAAGAGTATAATTATCCTAAAGAGAAGACACCATAGGTGACTTGTCAGTGAGTCCTTTTATTCATTTTTGTTTCAGAACCTGTGAGAAACAAGAACCTTGTTATGGTGATACATTCCAACAGAGTTTACTTAGTTTTTGTGTTTACTTTTTGATGTACGGATATTACCCACTGGGGATCAGCTGTAGGGAAATATGCTGTCTTCAGTTTTCAGAATTCTATAATTGTCTTTACTCTCACAGTTTCAGGTTAATTTTCTCAGTGAAGTCTCTATGAAAAACAATTTAAAATGTCAGAACTATAGCATTCAATGAAGGTTACAGTCTATTTTTTTGTCTGACTGTTTCTACTTTTTAAGTGGAGGCTCAGTCACATGCTTCATGTGCTTTAAGATTTATTCAGAGTCTCTGCTGTGTTTTGTCACATTTTGTTTATATTAGTACACTCCTTTCCTGTTCTCTTCTATTTTGAAATATTTTTCAGACTGAGATTGCTGGTTCTTATTTTAAATGGACCAGCTGTCTTAAGTCTCACTGTCAATGGAAAATTGTACTTAGTAGTCAGTATAATCTTTTAATGATATAAGTTTGCATATGGTAGAATACTGCATGTAATCATTTGTGTTTAGAAGTATATAGTTGGTGGCATATTGAAAGAATGTCTCATCCTAGGAGGTCTGTAACATTCCAGGGTGTTCTGGCGTTCACCCCCATATCCTAGGAGTATGGGAGAGGTCGTACCTTGTCTTATTGTTTTATGGTAGGATTAACGTAGCTATATCTGTTCTAGTCTAAGTGCTTTTGGTTTGATGAACTGCTGGACTTCGAGACCAGCAGGTGTAGGGAAGTCATTTATGGGGCCAAACACACACACACGCACATGCACACACACACGTACACCTCCACATTCCAATGTAAGGAACAAACGCTCACTGAAGCATATAAATAAAGACCAGGGCAGTCCTCAGTGCGAGTCTCAGTTCTGGAGGCTGCCCTTGCTAGCAAGAAGTTCTGTGTGTTTCTCTTCTCTGAGTCTCTACTGAAGAAGTGTTTTAGAGTATATCTCTTAACACTCACTATAAAACTAAAGAAATTATTAATATGCTTGCCATTTATTGACTTAAAATATTTGATTTAAACCTGGTCTAGTGTAATAAGCTCATCTTTATAGAGTCTTTATGTAGAGCGCGAGGGTGAAACACAAATGTCAGTCCAGTGTAGCTGTATCACATCTACTTGAAAAGGAAACAAGTGATATTAGTTTCTTGTCCTGCAATATTAAAAATCCCAGTCTGACTCATACATTTTTAATCAGCTACATCTAAGAAGTCAGTTAGACAAGCTTTGGGCCAATAATGTCTCTCAATTTACACTGAGCAGGCTTATATCAGCAGCAGGTCACATTTTAAATGTTACCTTATAATTAATGTATGATCATGAATAGGGCGTCTTCATTATGAAGTAATATTTAAATTTTCTTTTCCCTCTGCATCATACCATTCAGGTACTGCTAAAGCTTTAAAATACATTTTTCATTTATTCATGCTTGATTACCAAGTAACAAATAAGTGCTGTTAAATAAGTATAAAATGAGGATTAGCATGTAGCGTGGCAATTTATGGATCTGCTTTTAAAAACGTTAACATAACACAATTTTGTATATTAATTAATTTAGTGCAGTAGGAATAACCATGAAAGAATGTGCCAGCGCCTTGTTACAATGTTTTCTTTTTTAAAGGATACAGAACATCCATTTGTGTGAAAAAGAGAGTGAGAAGTAGATTTGTGTATTTGTTTGTTTGTTTTGAGATATATCTACTAGCCAACATCTGATCCAATCTGTGAGACGAAGGTGTTATAACTGAATAACACAACAATCATAAATGTGGTTTTTTTTTTACCAAAGATTCAAATAAATATCAAGTGATATGTATTATTTATGTGGATCATACCCTTGATCATGGGACCACTGAGCAAGAATAACTTTGTAGAGGTGTTTTACATCATTACCTCTGCCGTTAGTTTGGTGATTTTTTTTTTTGTTTGATTTCCATTCAAAACTGCTTCAGGTGTGTTCGGGTTTTTTCCTTCATGTAGTGTTAACTTCGAATCCCTGAACATTGTAATTGGCTTCAAATTCTGTAACTCTCTGTTCCTTTCTTTATGCCAGACTTGGTCGATTTACTAGTGTACCTACGTTCATGTCCCATTGAAAGATCCACTTCTGGTTAAAAATTAACACCTTTACAGAAGCCCAACATTATCATCAATCTATCTTTGATATAACACACAATTCACCAGTGACCACACACTGCCATGTCCCTGATGCAGCAAAGCATCCCCAAATCATAACATTTACATCACCATGCTCCACACTTCTATCCCTCTTCAAAAGTTCTTTTCCAAATGGCCTGGTAGTTGTTTAAGATTTACACCTTTTGGAAATGAATCCACTCACAGCTGAATTATTTATTATTAAGATATTTTTTTTTGAGTTGTTTAAGGGAAGTTTAATATGTCTCTTTGGAATGTGATTTTATGTGCCATAAGTACAGTCATATGTCTCTTAAAGTTAAATAAGTCTTTGGTTATTCAAAAATTAAACATGTTCCATGGCATGTAGTTCTTTTCTTTTGTTTGTTTGTTTGTATGTTTGACATGATTGTACTCTGTCTTTATGGGCTTACTGGTGAGGATAATGCTGAATAAACCTGCGCACAGGCAACAGAGTGTGTGGTCTACAAACTAGAAACATACTATATTAACACTAAACCTTGGTCTCCAAATATAGGTATTTGCTTCTTGACTGGCTTATAATTGTCACCTAAAATTGTTTCTGTGTGTTAGTGTGATTGTAGCGAACAGTTTTAGGTAGTCATCTTCATGCCACTTTTAATAATGGCAAAAAAATCGCTTGGAGAGCCATTATGGGAAGCTGTGGAGTCAGCAAAGTTTGTGTAGTGGGGGTGGTGTCTGAGAATGGTGATGTAGGAAGTTGGGATGTCACTCTTGGTTGTGCTGCCAACTCAGCTGGTACTTTCTTCTACACACTACAGTGGATAAAAGACACCCTCACACCTAACGCCACTACCACACACACACACACACACACACACACACACACACACACACACACACACACACACACACACACACACACACACACACACACACTTTCCAACACCCTCTCTTTCAGTCATACACTTTAAAAACCTGTCTCTCTGGGTGTGAAATAAGTTCTTTCCTGGCCGACTTCACATAGCGCAGTAATTGCACACCTTCGGCACCCACCCCCAGTCACTTGTCATTCTCCGTCAGGCTTCTCCTATGTCTTCCTTAAATGGTTACTCATCATGAAAATGCTGTAAAATGCAGAAGATACACTTACACTTCATTTCCCCATAGAACCCTAATATTTACTACACAAAATATGTAAAGAATATTCTTAAATGAAAAAGAAAAAAGAGTGGGGTTGTTTAGCTCTGGTGGGAATTCATTAAAACAACACAGACAATTTCCCTGGTTGTGTAAGGAGTGTTTAAATTGTTCTGAAACATGCACAGAGCTCCAGTTATTTATAGACATGATGCTGCTTTGAGCTAAATGCTAACTTACTGTGTTTCCTCTGATTTTTCATCAAAACAACGATTACTAACTTATTTTAGTGATCATCAGATGTTAGCGATAATTAGGCTGATCATCAGACTGAAATACAATAATGCAATGCACAATGCATACTGGCAGAAATGTAACTTATTTTTCTTCAGATTTGGAAAAAAAACCAACCACACACAAAAAAAGAAAACTGGAAGCAAACATTTTTTGAGATATTTCACAAAAATTGGACCATATGGACAAAGCATATATAGATGTCACCATAAAGGACATTGCTTAAAATAAAACTCCACTGAAACAGCAGCACTATTATAAATATCATTTTATTTTCTTGAATGTTTGGATAGAAATAGGGTCAATGTTGAACTCAACACTTTGCATGTGTCTGTACTGATCAACACCATATAGAACTGATGGTGCAACATGCTTTCTTCAACAACAGCAACTGCAAGTTGTGCTAAAATGTCAGGTGTGTCAGAAAATTCTTTTTCAGGTGTTTCATTTTATTTATTTTTCATTTTATTGCTTTTAATAAGAATCTCAGTGTAAAGTGATGACATACATTATGTACATTTAATATATCTTGAATTTTTGTTTTGGTACTAAAATAAAATGAAAATAAAAAAAATGTTACTGATTATCTTTCTTAACATGTTCTTTTCCCTTTCTTAAACCATTTTATTCATCTGTTTTTACTCAGCCTTTCCTCTTTTCTCGTCATCTTCTTGTCTCCATGTTTGTTCCATTGTTTTCACCATGACCCATCACCCCCACCCCCTCTCATTTCTTAATTTCTTTGCTTTTTCATTTATTTCCTTTTCTTCCCTTTGGAGCTCCCATGCAGCATTCTGCTTCAGCTACTGCTGCTCTTTTGTGATAAAGGTATGATATGCAGGATTTTTCTAAACAACAATGTATAGACTCTTACAAAAGTAATCCTTCTCAATCATCACTTTTGAACCACTACAAGTGTGGAATTGTATTAATCTGCAGGGATCCCGCCTAAGCCTGAGGAAAAAGTTCCTTATTATTTCCTTACTTTGTTCCTTTTTTGCCATGTTTGGAAAGTTTCTGAGCTGCACATTATAGGCAGTGGGTCTGTAGACACCAGCCAATAAAAGGGCGCATGGTGTAAGAAGGAAGGGATGCTAATATTCTTATTTTCTTAAAACGGTGTGTACCATTTTGTTAAGGCTGAAAAACATATAGTGATGATATATAAAAGTTCAATCAACAGTGGCCGTGCTATTAACATGCCTATATTAATTAAAAAGTGGTCATGTTTGCAACGTTTGTTTCACAAAAGTAGATGCTCAGCTCATCAGAATCCCAGTTTAACTACCCCCACCAATTAAAATCTGGTTTTAACATTTGTAGCATGCTCATATTGTGTTTTTATTTATAGATGTGCTGAAAAAAAGATAAAAT
Organism: Perissodus microlepis; assembly: GCF_051167445.1. Lineage (NCBI taxonomy): Eukaryota > Metazoa > Chordata > Actinopteri > Cichliformes > Cichlidae > Perissodus > Perissodus microlepis. Next base: position 6,210,725 of record NC_140466.1, read on the forward strand.
CATAAAAATCATGCAGCTGGAGTTTATTACATGAAAGATGGAACTAATCCCATCAACATTCACAGGCTGGTTAACTACTTTGAGATGTGAATCAGAAACAAGTTTTATCCGACATAAGCAACACTAACCTATAGGAAAGTTTGTTTGTCTCAGTCAAACTGAGCTGAAATATAACAAATGCACTAAGTCTGAAATAAGCTTACAGGATTCATTAGCTGAAGCAGCTGGTTGTTCTAAGAAATGCTGCGTCTCTTTTCCCATTTCCATCAAATTCACTTGTTTTTTATGCCCCTCCTTCTGAGCAGTCAAAGAGCACACTCTCTCCTTCAGCTTCTGCACTGTCTTCCTGCAACTTTCATCTCATCAGGCCATCTCCTCTTTGAGGTCTGTTTCTAGAACACACATGCACTTCTATTGTTCCTTACTCCTTAAGTCTCCAGGGTCTCCACATGGACTTTAATATGAGCTCCCCATTTTCTCTTTGACCCCTTTAAAAAGAGTCTTTTTTTCTTGAACTTCTACTGTCTCTATCTATATTTCAGGAGATGAACCTGCTTCCTTAGAGGTTAGTTAGCCTACTTGAAAGAATGTACCTACTGTACTTAATTAAAGTCCTTACATAACCGAGTCTCTATGTGCTGCATACTGCAATTATGACAAAAGCCTGTTAGCCTCTTTTAAATTAAAAACTGGGTATATAGGTAAATGAGTTAAGCTCTGAATATCACAATTACACCATCGTGGTTTGTTTATTTATTTTTTTTCTGCCAATGTTTTTCAGGCTTGCTGATGTGAAGATTGCTGGCAGCTATGTGTGAGATGGGGCTATACAGTGAGGATCTGTGCTGGTGTTTACATTTGGCACAGCAGCTGACAAATGAGATGAGTCTATTTTTTTTTTTTTGGTGTGAATGTTCAAACCAAGAAGCACAGTTGTTATTTGTAATAAACAAGCACAAAAGACCTTGTTATTCACAGTTTAGTGTATACTATTGGAATTAAAGTAAATACATAAATAAAAAGTATACTTGCCAAAGGTCATTTGTCAATGTGAAACTGTGTTTTTAGTTTGGAAAAGAAAATGTTAAATTACAATAAATAACAACTGCCCCAAAATTTGGCCTACTATACCACCATCAGTATTGGGGTAAGGCATCATATTACAGACATTACTTTGAAATAGAAAATTTAGATTAATTGCTTTACTTACTTAGTTTGTTGCAAAACAAACAAACAAAAAAAAACATGTTTGCTTTACAAACTCTTTTTTAGAAATATTATCATTATTTTTTCAAGGATTTTTTTTCTAGGATTTTTTCAAGGGTAAAATATGTTACAATGTTTCAATTTTGTATTAGTTTCTTCATAAAAAAAGAAACAATAGAAACAGAATAGGATGAAGAAAAAAAAACATTTATTAATGTTTCTCTCTTCCTTTTTTTAGAAGACATATCAGTCCATTCAGGACAGCTGGCAAGATGGCAAAGACAGGACAGCCTTTGCTTCACAGATGTTGTCCTTTTTCCTTATATTTGTAAATGAAAAGTAAATTAAAAATAATTAAAAAGAAGTAGAAATAGCACATGGGTTAATTTAATAAGTGACTGTCAGTTGCAAAAAACTGTATTTAAACTGAATCAAGGACACCTAAAAACTAAGTACAGCAGTTCCACAATATCATCCAAAGCTGTCATTCCAAAGAAAATTATTGACATTGTTGCTGGTTAACTTGTGGATGAGAGGCCAGAAAAATCAAGTTGATACTTTTAATAATTCAAAAATAATCCTTCTTTGACAGTGTCAGGGACCAAGCAGTAAAATATAGAGGACACAGGTGTTTAATTCAAGAGTGGGGTTTTATTTACCCAAAAATATGAAAAAGAATTAACAAATCCAAAACTTAGGCAGACCAGTGAAAGAGGTCAACTCAAGAAACAAAACTCAAAATAATAACTAACAAAACCTCAAACAAACATGAGACAAACTAACCTGCTTAACTAACACATCAGGAAACTTAAATACTGGTTTAGCTGAACCATATGACACAAAATGGGAAGATGAAATGGGTGCCACTTGGCTATAACCAACTAACACAAAACAATTAAGCAAACTCCAAGCACCCCCCAGGCAATAAAGCTTGTTGTTCAGTCCAATGAGACTGTCAGCAGTACTTCAGATCCCTCAGCCCTTTGCCATACCTTTTGCCAACCAGGAAGGAGAAGCCAAACCCCCAGGGGTTTTAATACAACATAAAACAGAAAGTTGACCTTGCAGTGTTGATATGTGTGCACTCCATATAAACACTGTAAGTTGTGAAGAAACAATATATTGGACAATGAGTAAACTATATTTAAAGTAGTGACTGCAAAGTAGACTCATTGAAGCAAACTAGTGGTGAGGTGTGGATCTTACCATATGTGGCTTGCCATCAAAGACAGTAACACTGTAATTTGAATGGTAACAATCTTTTAGTGCCACCAATTATTTTTAAGCAAAACTGTAAACCAATCAGCACAACAATAATCGTGAGTAAAGAGTGTCAGGATAAGGTGTCTGTTTCTGAGTGCACATCAAACACGTATTAGTATTTTTTTCACCAAAAGTATGCTAAGTTGTTAAAAAGACATACTTAAAATGTATTCATTTGCTCAGACTGCCCACACTCACTTTTTCCTTTAATGAGCCAAGTGTCATTGGGATCAGTGATGATGACAGCAGAAGCTAGAGAGCAAAATGAGGAGGAGTCTATCAAAAGTACTGTAGCTGTGCTCTAACTTTAGTCACTTTATCCTTGGCTGAATGGAGTCAAATGTTATTGCCCATGACAGGAGTGGGTTTGAGATAGAAATCGCTTAAAAGGCAAGAATCTGTTGAGGCGGGTGCTGGGTGAAAAAGATCTAATATGTCTCGCTGCTCTTTGCCTGTCACTCTGAATTCAACCCCTTTTTGTTTTTCCACACTCATTCTCTTCACCTACTCTTTTTCAGCTCATCTTCGAAGCTCACCTCCCACTCACATTTCTTCAAAAAGTAGGAACCGCTCACGCACCATCACCCTCGCCAACATCTTCTTCATCAGCACCGTCACCGTCCTCATTGTCATCTTCTTTTTGGTTACACTCACAGCAGTTTTGACTTTAATTGGCAACTTGAAGTAGTATCAGAAGTTGCCTGCTTTTCCCCAGTGAGGCGACCTCCTCGTCTTCATTCTCTCCTCCTTGTAGTGTTCCACGTTGTGTCACTGTGGCTTATTGTGAGTAATTTGCCATTGAAGATTCCTCAGCAAATGAGCAGTGCAGAACAAGTCGTTCCCCTAGAAAGCAGTGTTCTTCCTCAGAGCTTCGAAGAGGAAGGCGTCAGAGTGTGTGATGATTTGGATTAGAAGCCTAGGTTGGGAACTATGAGGACATGATGAAACATCATATGCTTTCTGTTTCCATCTTGCTGATAAAGCACAAGAACTGGTTAAGAAAAGTGCCTGTGTAGCACTTCTTGTATAGATCACAATCTTTCCTGAGCCCTAGTTACAGAGTGCAACAAGCACAGCGCCATTGATATTTAAATGTTTGACTAACTTCAGCTCAGGCTGAATAAAAGCGCTTGGCGAAGTTATATACTGCATGTGCACTTGGATGAAAAAAATAATTCAAACACTTCCTCCACTTAGACAAGAATAAAACCACTTAAAATAAAAAAGGCTTGATAAATAATAAATAAATAAATAAATTTAATGGCATTTACTGGCACATTTAACCAGAGTAGCTATAATGATATAAAATCAAAGAATTGCAAATTCAATAGCAGAACGTTTGACAAGCTTTTAGTTTTGGTCTTTATAAATGTCAAACTGTAGACTCCATCTTTTAGTAACTGGCGATTAAATTGCTCCAGCAGACTTGAATATTACTTATTTAGTTCCTAGTTTCAGAACACACACACACACACACACACACACACACACACAGAGAGCCCGCATAGAGCTTTCTTTAATGAAGACCAAAAATTTGCCTTAGAAATTCCCCGGATCACTGTCAAAAGAATCATCCACTTTCAGATTCTTCCATCTCTCTAACAAACATTCATAAGTGGTAACACTTTAAAACAACTACACACTATTAAGCATTAGTAATATACTAGTATATTTAATTCATCATTCAAAGCTTTACTCCTCGTGAAATTAAATGATGTGGCATTGTTTAATATATTTTGTCTTGCTCTTCTATATCATGTTTATTGATGGCATTTCATACTTTATACATGATGGATTAACCATTTATAAATAAATTATTACATTAAACAAGCTATTTAGGAGCTGTCAGACATTTATAGTGTCATTCGGTAAATCTAAGTAATGATTTAAAATGATTAACAAATATTTATTTGGATTCACATTTATATATATATATATATACAAATTATAAAATGAGCTAATTTGTAACTTTATTAGTTTATACATAAGTATTTTTTGTGACTTCATCTAAAGTGAAGACCATCTATAACATACTAAACAATTATAAAATACACTGAAAGGCCAGCAGTACGTCAACACTCCAACAAGTCTCAGCTATTGTCAGGATAGGAAAAGGAAACTAACAAAGCACAAAACGAAAGACAATATACGAATATTTATTACAAGATGCAAACATAACCCTTGTGATGGTTGCAAAATATAAAAATGTAAAGGACTAGAGTCTGACTTATATAATGTGCTATCTGCTTGCTTTCTTCCATCCAAATATATTATACAGCTACAAGCACACATCCCACTATGGCAAAGGGCCTGGCTTTAGGACTGAGCATATGGCCAGTGGCTATTGGGGGAGAAAGAGGAATGAGGGGTGAGAGAAAAAGTGATAGCACCAAAGCTGGCAGAGGAAATGCTTCACTGTCATTTTATGTGCCAGCTTGAGCAGCAGGAACACACATGTGATGTATACGCACAGAGATGGTGTACAAAATCCACTCCTTACCACTATACTTGTTTGCAAAAATTCTACTGTGCCACACATTTTATGGGCTCTACCTACAGTTGCACTTTTACCCTTGAACACTCAATGAACTTTATTCATTCCATCATGCTACATGAGGCATGAGATGTGTGTGTACACATGTGCGTATCTGCATTCGACAGGCAACAGAGCTAGCTTGGTTTAGTGGCAGGCTCATGGGTCTTGTCAAAATGCGTGTGAGAAAATACAGAGTGACAGATGTAGCCTTTCTGCTCTTTCACTCTAACATGGTTATTCTCCCACCTCCCGCTTCACTGATCTTTCCCATACACATTCACATATGCACTCAAGCTCAGTCACTTTAGTCACTGCGTGACCACACACACGCGCACACAGAGCCTTACAATTCCAATGCTTCTTCACTAGCTGCAACTCTTACCACCCAGCTTGTTTTAATGTGACACTGGAATGTGGGAATTTTCAGAAGTTGAGATTGTTGACATTTTTTTTTCTCCTAAACAAAACAAGCACTGTAACAGAAAGGGGCCACTTGAGTGACTTCCATATTAAAAACTGCCACTTTAAATGTTTCCAGCCGGATATTGCTCGAGACAACAAATCTCTCCAACCTAATCATTTCCAAGATAATAAATCAAAGTCGTTTTAACTTTAATGAATTTCAAACACGTTCCGATTGAGCTCAGCGATGAGACTCCTTTGAGTCCATTGAAGCGTGTCATCAAGGCCCCTATCGTATCATATATCAATGCCACTTCCCTTTGCCACATCTTCTTCCAACACATTATCACCAATACTGTCAGATACCAGTACAAATGAGAAAACAATGGGGAGATGAGAGCAAGTTGCTGAATATTCATAGGGAGGATAAGGATACAAGTGGGACATTTTGGGGCTTTATCGCCACTAACAGGATCTAAGCCGTGGTAATTCATGCTAAATCCTAACCAAATCAGCCCCAGCGCTCTTTCTGTGGCAGGAAAAAAAAACAGAAAAAGAAAATAGACTTGAGTTGAATCTCCCGAGTGCCTTTGTGATCTGTTTCCATGTCATCTCTATCCCTGTTTCATTTATCCCAACAAGCTAGTTGAGATATCTCTTATTCTCCTCGTTTTCGCCAATGTGTCGCATGAGCTCGAGGCAAAGAAAGACAGTCCAAAGAATCAAGAAAACAAATTTGCAAAACGGAATATATTCTTGTTTCTGTTAAAGCGCCCATACACTGGAGAAAATATGGGGGAAAAAAGTGAACAGCTTTGAGATTCATCCTTCATGAAAGGCACAGACGCTTCTCTCGCAGATAGTTGGCATATTTGTTGTTCTGACCTCATGCTCTGTTACTTCCCATCTAGAGTAGTTGACCTTTGGAGACTCTGACTTAGCCATTTCTCAAAACTGAGCGCTCCTCTGAGACCAAACTAAAGGTATTAGTATTTGACTGCATGACCTTTCCTAAAGGCTTATGGGTAAAAGGAAGTGACCCAAGTGGCCTATGTGTCTTGAGCGGATAAGTTGTGTCTTTCTGTGGCCACGCATGTGTGCTTGTGTGTATACAGGATACATGTAGTATGTGGCATTAATTTTTTCTAATCCCTATCAGAAAAACAGCAGATACAGCTTTTTCTTTATTTCAGTGTGACAGGGTTTGTCAGGGGAGACATAAACTCATTACAGTGCTCGATAAATTCAGTAAAGTCTTTTTTTTGTTTGTTCAGCATAAACAATCGATTTGCAGTGAGGACATTTTTCTACATTTCATACAGTGTGCGGGGTGGGGTAAGACTGATGTTCACCTTGTATTAAAATGGACATTACCAAATGTAAGCATTCATAAACATGTATACTTCAGATATATACATTAACATCACCACTGACTGATGACAAATAATATACACCATAAACAGATGTTCTTGCGTTTACATACATCAGTAAGGTTTTGTGCACCACTGCTTGTCCACTATCTCTAAGTTCTCTTGAACTTAATTTTAGTTGCCGCAACAAAAGAATTCTTAAGATATAAATTCCAGAGATAAATGAAGTATATCTCATATTATATCATCTCGTCTTATGAGTAAATATGAATTTTTTCACTCATCTGAACAAAAGTAAAGATTTATTTGCCTGTGCATCTACTATAATCTTTTCTGTTCAGAGTTTTGGCTTTGTTGCTCTCTACTTAAATGGTTTACAGTAAGTCATTCTCACTGCTCTTGTTTAATGCCAGACTAATCCACAGCACAGACTGAAAACCAACTATTATGTACTCAGCAACAAAAGAGTGTTAGAGAATGGCCAATTCATGTTGGGAGATTTGGCAGCTAAATTTAGAGGATATCTTCTTCAGGAACTATGCTAAAAATGGGAACATAGCTAATGGGAGACTCAGCGAACAGTCTGTAAGATTGATTGAATAAATGCTAATGTTGACTTAATTGGCTGTTGTTTTCTAATGTTTGTCATAACTACTCTAAAGGTAGATCACACATCTCTCTTTTTTTAGAAGATCCAAAGCTGCCAAAAAAATAAAATCAGTTCACAGCTACAAAGAGGCCTTCATCTGAAACAAACTTGTTATTGCAAGAGAGACAGGCATTCGTTGCTACTTGTCCCTTGATTTTGTAGGTATCATCTACTGCCTGATCTGTGTTATTGCAAACTCAGCATGTTCTATGTTTGCCCAATGTCTTGATAGATAATACTCTGTTCATACTACAATAATCATCTTCTCTTTTTAACAGAATTATTGTTGTCAATTGCAGATTATAGATGCAGCCCAAAGGTCAGCAGTAAGGCCCCTAATGTATTCCAGTCAGAGCTTATTGGCATTTCCTCACTCCAGGCACAAAAGTAAAGGAGAATATGCTTTACAATTTGTGGTGCATGAACTTTGGAACTGACTCCCTTTGGACTGAAGATCTGTGGGAACATTTGAAAGGTAAATGTCTATACATCTTTTCCAACTCAGAATTCAGTTTGTTTCTTTTTTGTAATATTTTAATTTTGCATTTTACTCAGAAAAAATAATTATTGTTTTATTAATAAATGCTGGGTTATCTGAAACAATATTTTTTTTAGGTAAAAAATACTGGAAATAATTTGTGATTAAGAATTATTATTCTAATTTGAAGACAAATTTAGCATAGAATTTATCTAATGTGTGAGCCATGATATTTTGGGTAATTGCTGCTTCATCAGTGTCTGTTTCCAAGTCCAAGTCTGACAGGCCGTACTAGTTTTTGTGGACGCAGGTGTTATTTAAAACACAGGCATTATTTGAATATTGGCTTTTACCTTGTAACTTTTAATGTGTCAGTTTGGATATCTTTGTGCCAGGTTGTTTGTAACTGCAAAAATGTAAAATATGTACAGGAGATATACTGGGTGTTTTTTATTTGTTTAGTTGTTGTTGTTTTGTTTTTTCTTTCCCAATTTAGGAAACTTACATGTAATGTGAGAGCTGCAGAGGAAGAGCAGAAAACAGAAGAGGGCACCCAAACCGGAAAAAAACAAAGAAAATAAAAGGGATAAAGGGGAAATATTTTTAGCAGTACCATTTAAAAAGGCACTGACCAACACAGTTTAATCCAACCTCAGAACAAATAGGCTTGTGCATTGCTGTGAGTGTGGATCAGAAGATGGGGCACAGGGATAATTGGTAAATTGTGAATAATAATGTGAGGATGTCATTACTGTAGACTTTGAAAGAGAAAAACAATGAATCACAACGCTCTCGTCTGCTCTGTGGTAGTATGTAACAGCAATGCTGCACACTAAGCATTGGTGGTTACATGGATGTACTGAAGCATAATGAATTATTAGAGACAAGGATGTGTGTAGGTCACAGAAATAACAACTGATGTAAAACAAGAACAGAACTGAACACAGAATGGGGAACAAAAGAATGAATACTCAGTTTAAATGCTGTTGAGATTGGAAAAACATGGTTCCATGCTGAGACCGATGACAGTGCATCACACGCAGAGCAGATGTTGTTGAATCTGGGTATGATGTAGGCGTCTGGTCTTGTTGTAACATGTAGCTGAACGATGCACAACTCATCCAAGAGTGCACAAAACACCCATGTGCATATGTATTTATGTGACTTGAACACATCGGCACCTGCTGCCAATTATCTCTAACTTTCCACCATCTGAGAGAAGATCATACTTGAAGCCACTCAGCTTCTAGGTAATAACAGTCTCCATTTGGGTGATTGAGTAGTTAAATAGGATACTTTGTGTCTTTTTTCCCTTCCTGCTAGGTACTTAGAATGGCATTTGATGAATGTGTGAGAGGCTCCAGATGTACCACAATGTGCTCCTTCAGGGGGAGCTTGTTGTCCGACATCACTTCCAAACCATTCAGTTTCTCTCATTTCAGTGCATAGCTTTGGAAATTTACAATGCTTGGCACCACACAGTATATGAGAACCCCACAGCTGGGCATTTCGCATTTTATAGTTATTGGTAAAAAGATGTAATTGAGAATGATATGTACTTTTTAAAAATATATTTCAGTGATATTTTTTTTCTTTTCATCCATCATGTTTTAAGAAAAATGAAGATAGGACTCTGATTTAAATTCTTGCTATTTGGCTCACAGACTTTTTTTTTCCCTTGTCATTTTACATACTGTGTATACTTTAATTTGCATCTTAGCTGTTGTACAGATGTGCATATCCATGTGGGGATGCATTTGTTATTGTTTTGTACAATTTTCAGTTGCTCTGATAATTAAAGTTACTCTTTGGTAATTCTTACATCATAAACTGAGACAGTCCTCCTATATAAAGAAAATCCCACGGGTCATTTGTGCACGCTGCTTATTACACAGAGGGAATTAGGTTATGTAGCTATGGAACCACAAAGTTCCATTAGAGAGGAGATCTGGGTGGCTGAATTGGTTTACAAAACAGTGGACTTTAACATGACCTGGGGCTTCTTCGACTCTTACAAACTGAAAGTCAACATCTTTGTAAGATTGTTCCTTAATTATTGTAGCCATGCCATGATAGCCAGTGTTGTTGCCAACAATCCTGTGTAAGAAATCCATCTACATGTTCTTTTTAAAAACATTTTTTTGTGAAATAACACACCTCTAAATAGCTGGCACTTTCTTGGAAACATTATACTGATAATGTATTTTGTATTCCATCAGCGTGAACTATCGCATGTCCGCCATGTCCTGCCCGAAACCGGAAGTGACGTCATTTTGCGGAAATGTAGTTTTTTACCATCAGGGCCTTATGAGCCTATACTGGTGTTTTTAAAAGTTATGTTTGACTTTATGACTTTCTGTGTCATTTCTGGGATGCTTAGAACTCATATTGCACTGCTGGAAATAGTTTATTTTGATGCATATGCTGTTTTTTTTTTGCAAATTTGCATAATATTTATTTTCGTTTTTCCTGCAGTATATAAAAATTGGTGTATTTCAAAAATAAAACTATGAAGACACTCAAAATAAATTTCCTGTGGTGGGAAACTATTTTGTGAAACTTTTTTGTATTTACAGTTTTGAGGGATAAGCCTCTTAAATTTCTCTAACTAGAAATATATGTTAAAAAAACAAAAAGTTTTTTAATTTTTTTGTAGTTTATTGCACTTTTTTGCAATTTATGTAATTACTATGCACTTAATGCAGACATATTATTAAAATTTGGGCTATAATGGTTGTATTGATGTATATCAACTTGAAATGCTCCCAAAAATGGCACTACAGCATGTAAAAATATAATATAAGCTCTGGGGGACTTGGTTCTATGGTAGGTCTTAAAGGGTTAATATAAAACTCTATATACTCTCTATATAAAAACATAAAGAGCTCTCTCATGCTCTCTTTATACTAAGCCTACAGATCAGAAATCATATGCTGAAAGCTTTCATTCAGTCTCTCTCAAGAAAAGAAGTGAATTCATCAGACTAAAAAGAATTTGTAATAACCTTGGACATTATAAAAGTGTATAAGAAGTCTTGCACAAATAAAAAAATAAATTATCAAGGAGAATAACTTTTATATGCATAAAATACATTGATATTAAATGCAGAAATGTATACCTGCAAAGTACACAATGTACACACATCTATTTACTACATTCACCCCAAAATTCAGAACATTAAGGTAATAATTTAAAAATTATTGAAAAAAAGTGATACAACTCTACAGGAAACATTCGAAGAACAAAGAACAAAGTCCTTTTGTGCTTACTGCTTCCACAGGAATTAACAGGGTAAGTAGCAGCCAGGTACTCCTAATCAAATTTACTTGATTAGATGATCATCAACAAGTGTGACAACCTCAGATTCTTCCGAGGTCATTTAACCCCAGAACTACATCTTAGACTAAGATGTAAATGAATGCCAAAATTCATTACTTGTGAGAGAATTATGAAGTCATTGTGATTGTCGAAAGTGATGGTTCTGCAAGCTACTGAACCACTTAGTCTTTCACAGGACTGCAGAGAATTGTTTGGGTTTTTTTCTTTTTGACTGTATTAAAATATATCTCAGTGAAGCATACTATTCAAGCATCCTCAAACAGAAAAGCTCAGTTAAAAGAAACAACATATCAAGACACTTTCATGCAAAACATCCTATTTTTGTAAAGGCATATAAGTGGCTGAGTTCAGCTAACAAGGAGGTTAAGAGGGTGAAGTCAGATCAGATTTGAGTTTTATAGTGGTTCCCAGTTGTCTTCTATATTTTATCTGTATGGTTTTAAAAATTTAATTTCATGGCGGTCTTTTTCTGTTTCATATGTTAGGCTATCCCCTCTCGAATTTTGGTAATTCCACGCATTGCCGGAAACCCAAACAAAACGTGCAATAAGAGGGTCTAATGTTAGCATCCTGTTAATGTTGGTGGTGTCAGTTACACAATGGACCCGGAGCCAGCACAACAAAGCCAGCAGTGCATGGGCAGGAATGCATTTCTTACTTGGAAATTCCGACACCACTTCACACTTAAAGAAGTGTGATGGGCGAAATCTGACCTTGCAATGCAAACTGTTTGCCAGCAACCAAGCTGCTCTCAGCGTCAAAAGACTCCACCTCCAACCTAAAGAAAATTCTGGAAGTAAGTTCTTTTTTAAAAAAACTAACATTAGCCTGCTGCAACTACCTTGTTTTAGGTAGCTACCTGGGTTATGTGCCACTTCAGTATCTTTGATGTAATATTGCTGTGTGAGTTATTGCTATTAATGAAGGCTGCATTACAACCAGCTAGCTGCAAATAATCATGTGCAGTTCTGAAAGCAGACAGAAAGAAAACATTTTACTGATAAAGAAATAGTTTTCTATACGAGATCACTGCGAAAATAGTATTTTATTGATTTTTGTGACTTAAATTTCATTTTTAAAAGTTTTCTAAACACTTGATTTTGCATGTTGTCAAACTCCAATATATATCATTCAGAAATTGTGACTATTTGTCTTTTTATTTTAGTGTCTGCTCAAATACAGGTTAAGTACTGGACTTTTCTTTTCATATTCAGCTAGCTAGCACTCTGAAATTTTTTAATCTATCTATACCAAATTACAGATCCTGATTCATTTTGATACTAAGAAGGGATGTTAAACTTAATAGTTTTTGATATATTCATGATATTCAGCTTCTTGAATTCTCTAAACACTGAAGAAGGATCCCTTGTTGTTTCCTTAATTACCTCCTTTAGCAGTGAAGACACTGGACAGTCCTTTACATAAAAAAGAAATAATTCCATCCCATGATTATTAGTGATGAATTATCTGACAGTTCAAGAAAATGAACTGTGTCACAGATAATGTATATAGTAATTATAATTGCATATATAATATCATACCATAACTTGATTTAAAAAAAGTTTTGAATTTTCAGTAACAGGCTATTAAACCCAGAGGTGAACTATGAACATTTTTGTCGAGATGTTGTCTTGTGTGACACTTTCTCTCTTGCACCCTATTATATTGTTTTCTCTAGATCTACGCAGACAGTGGAACTTCTATAGGGATCTGGAAATTCATTTAATCTAAATATAACAGGAACTTATAGATTCCTATGCATTCTTTAACTCCAGATAATGAGCTATATTTATTCATCCACTCCACAGTTCACTTTCCATGACTTATGTCCTTTGCAGTTTCACCAGCCATTAGAATTATCATAATTAATTAATGTATACATTGAGTGAGCTGGGAAGGTCAGTGACTGCTGGTCAAGCAATAGTTATTCTTTATTAGTGTTAATGAATCTTTAACTTCTTCAAGTATTATTAATGCTCAGGAAATCTTTTTTATTTTTTACAGAAAATTTAAGTCCTTTGTTCTTCAATATGCAGCAGATTTGCCACCTGCGAATCTGGTAATCAGTGATTTGAATAGTCTATTCTGCTGTGCTTTGATGAGAAAACATAGTGAAATGCTGATAGCTGCTGTGCAATTAAGCTGCAGTTGCTACACCACAGAGAGAGCGAGAAAGAGAGAGAAATGAAAAAAGATGTTGTTGTAAATAGTAAATTTGGATTTAATCCCGCTCCATCCACACACACACATTTCCATACTAGCCGCCTCGAGCAGAGGCTCTTTTCTGCATTGTTTGCTGAGTATTAAATAAATGAGTGCACCAAAGTAGTAACCACTGGTAGTTGTGATGGAGAGATTAGTACACTCCAGGTGCATCACTGGCTAATTCTGTTAGAAGAAACTTCTCACACAGTTCAATCTGGTTTAACTATCATGGAAACAGAAGACAAGACATTGTACACTTACAGTGCTTAAGCAATAATTAAACCCAACTTGAAGCTGATTTTGTTTGATACAAAAAGAGAAATTACCATTAAACAAAACTGGTTTTCCTCAGAAATAGTCAAAACTGACAGAAAATACAATCACCTGTATTACAAACGATGAGTTTGTCACTACCCCAAAAGAAAATATTTTTCTTTCCGCACAGGCTGTTTGAAAGACAAACAATCAAGTACAATTCTTGCCGCACAACTTGTTCCTTTTATTCGGATGGAGAGAAAAGAGTTTCTGGAGAAAGCCCTGGTTCAAGTCCACACAACAAAGTTTGTTGATGTTATTTCACAGCCAACTAAGAAAGCTATAATATCACTTGTGTTCAAGGTTATTTTTGAACTGTTGTCTAGCAGGTTAGAAGCAAGATGGGAAAAAAAGAAGCAAGATTGAGGTATGTGATCAGTATTTGTCTGTTTTTCTGTTTGTCAGCAAGATTAAAAAAGTTGAATGTCTTGAAACAGGGTGCTTAAGATGGAGCATGGACAAAGGAAAGACCTATTAAACTTCAGTTTATGTTTTAGTTTATTTTCTTATGTCACTTATGTGATACCCTTAGCCTGGGTAAAATATGTAATATAGTCAGAGCTTCTTCTTCTTTGATCCCTGGCTGGTGTTAGGCCTGGATTGACTCCTAAGCCCATACGCTGCTGTGAGTGCCAATGGTCGAATTTCCTTCACAACACGTTTCCATGCATGGCGATCGTTGGCGATGGCCTCGTCGAGATTTATTCTGTAATTTCTGATGTCATCTTCGACCTGTTTTAGCCATGTTCTCTTCAGTGCCATTCGTTGGATTCTCCACTGGCTAGGTCGTTAACGCCAGAGGAGTTAAAATAAAAATTTTAAATTATTCAGAGCTAATATAAGTGTGAGGTTCTGTGCATGTAGAAATTTGCACACACACACACACACACACACACACACAAAGTGATGCATCTTACTGGAAAAAACAAAAAAAAGATGATTAAAGATTAAAACAAGGGCAAATTTTGACTGGTAATCCAATAGTTTCAGTAGTTACAATCCAATACCAGCTAACCTACTGTCACCAAATGACAGTTTGTTCTAACAATGTGCAGTATTGAGTGAAGTAGCCTGGTCTGCAGCAATGACGTCATTGCCAGTCACTTACTTTAATGTGTTTTATTTTGTTAGTGGGCCTTTATAAGCTGATGCAAATAAATGCTGGCAATACTGTTTATTGTGACAAGCCTGACCTGCTGTGTTCTTTGTCCTCTCTGTCATAAACCTAAACATATACTATGACTCTCTTTAAGTCCTTTGTAGAAGTACCATAAAAAAAATCCAACATTTCCACATGATCAGGAAGGACACTTTGTATCCAAACAAATTGTTAAGAATTTATTTTAGTGGCTTATTTAAGAGTGGAAACCATATAAGCTTGTTTGAGGCCAAGTGTTATTGTTTCTTAGGTTAGTCTCTTTAGAAATTTTCTTCATTTCTTCTTCTAGTATTGCAGGGGTTAGGGTTTTGTTTTTTTTTATAATCATGCGTTCTATGTTGTCTTGCATTAATGAAGTATTTTGTCTTGATCAACACAACTCTGGAGTGGCAAGTAACATAAAAGAACTTACATCCTCTGAAAGTGAGGCTGCTCTTGTTCAGCCTTTGGATGGTATCTATTAAAGTTTCATGTGATTCTAATGAAACTGAAGTATGCGTGGTATTCCAGCCCAGAGCATATAAAGTTTTACTTAATATCTGAGCTGAGACTCCAGTCAGAACTTATTTCACTGCTTATATAAACAGAAGAACCAGATAACTAAAAGAAATGTACAACATATCTTTCATAGGCGATACGGACAAGACTGAGCTTCAGCTCCTGCAGGGGGAAGGAGGTCAACTGTAAAACATGTCCACTCTGTAACACTTTCAGAAAATCAAAATGAAAGACACCAAGATATGGTGAATTCTAGTCTTTATTTTGGCTAAGATTACATGTTAGCATGCAATGAGGTAAAGGAAACTAGTAAAAGGTATTCACAAGCGTAAGCTCTAAAAACAGGCTAAGTGATTAAAATAGAGTACCCCACAATCCAAATAATCTACAAGACAAAGAGCCCAGTGTGGGAGATGGTATCACTGGATTTAATTTTGTGTAGTTTTCAGTTTACTGTTTAGTTTTTATTAGGTATATAGTTAGACCTGGTCACCCATCAGAAAAAAAGTTGTTACATTTGAAATAGCAAAGTTTTCCACAATAAGGTAGAAGAGTGAAAAAAAATACACAGACAGTGGACAGTTTTCAATGTTTTTAACACACTTTGCTATGAAAAAGTTCTTTGTCTGTTATGACTTTTATGTTCTCCACAGCAGCATTAAAGCTGTGGGGCCAATAAGAGCTGCTGTTTGGCACACTGCTCCCTGGTGAATACGCAATTCACAAATATAACATGTAGACAACAGTATGCAAAGTTTCACTTAGGCTCTAAGACCAACCATGTTAGTGCCTCCATAAGTGTTTAGAGATTACTTCTGTAACAAGTGCCACCCAATCTATTTGGTTAGCTGGAAATGTGCAATATTAATGGCAAATGAAGTCGAGGTGAATTTTCATTTTCTTCCAAAGTGTAAATGTAATTTAGTTACTCCAAATGCATAATTTTCTTTAAAGAGTAAAAAAAACCCCTTCTTTTCTTCTTCTTTAAACTTATGGTTTAATCATATTATTATTATTATTATTATTATTATTATTTTCTATCATATATGCTGTTATAGTTGTTGATTCTCATGGTTAATGTGCGAGTTTTCTCTGTGAGCGAACAGCTTGTTCTTTAGACTGTTTTAAATGCTCAGTTTCAGACAGTTTTTCTCCTCTTGGCTCTGTCTGGCTGTGTCAGTGTGAGTGGACATCCATAACAAGATCATGCCGGGCACAGAGCTCAGGCTCTGAGGAGCAGAAACCCAGCTACCTGCTGTTAAAACTTACTGTTTATGAGAGTCAGCCAATCAGAAGAAAACTGGCCTGACGGTAGAGAGGAGGGGGTTAAACGGTAAATAAAGAACATTCTGAACAGTCACTCGCGCAAGGCTCCTCTAGTGGAGTGCTAGAATAAAAATAAGGAGTTGGAACTGAGCGTAATAGTACACCATGTAAGTCTTTGAAAAAGCTTTTTGCAGTATTATAATCCTTCTGTATACAATGGTCATTTAATTTTTAAAAAGAATCTAATACAGCAGAATCAGAGATAGGAATTCATTTTAAATTCCATGTATTCTGTATCGCTATGCCAACTTAGATCTAGGTTAACTACATCATCCATGACGCTACAAGTCATTTGAGGATTTGTGTGTGTGCTATGCTCATACTGGTGAATGTCAACATCAGCCATTAGCTTCAAACAGAGATGAGGAGTGGGGTGCAGAGCTCTTTTAAACTCACTTAACTCTAAAACAATCGTTCTAGTCTGCAGTTTCTTCCCGTATTGATTCAAATAACTTAACCTAAAGAATTTACAATCTTACTTAAAAATAGATTAACATTTTGTTGGCTACATATAATAAAGAATTCCCCAAAATATGTAACTGACAATGATGAGTAAAATTGTTGAAGTCACCCTCCATACCAAAGGATAGTGGTTGACCCTCTCCAGGCAGATTTGCAACAGTTAAACACTAACAACCTGATTACCCCACATACATATTTTATGAGGTTTTTTTTACTCAGAAGTACCACTGCAGGACTTGGTTGTACATTAGCAACAAAAAGTTTAATTTGAGCCTGAGAGGGTTAAGTATGTTGCATACTTAACAGCTAACTACAGAATCAGCTGGAACAATATAATTTTTAGTAATTCTTTCAAAAACACAACTTCTTTAAACTTCTTGTTGTGAAGCAACAGAGTTAACCACTGTGCTGCCCATCTGTCACGTATATACTGCTATAATGAGCCAGCTTATCTTCAAGCTATTCCTGATAGCAAAAAGCTTAGCCTTTAGACTGCCCTAAACCAGATAGCGTTTTTTCTATTCTACTCTTCACTCAAGTCAGAAATGTAATAGGGCAAAAATGTTGTTTCTTACAGAGCAGGCTTTGTTAGAAAAATTAGCCATAGATAAAAGGTTTCTCCCTCCTTGCTAGGGTTGCCTCCCAGGCACACACATATATTCAGCAAGTTGGGATTTCCACAACCTCTTACCAGTTCTACCACTAGACCCCTACAACTAGATCTAAAGTCTTCAGTCTGTTTGGTGTTCAAACACTGGCCCTGTAACACAGGACAAGCATATAGGTCAAATCTCTATTAGCATACAGGACAGTGAAGAATACTGCTTCTTAAAATCTCCAACCCTTGGTCATGCACTTAGTTCAGTGTGTATGTATGTTGTATTCTGTGGTCCTCCACTGCTGGAGTATTGACTGCTCTATATGTTGCTTCTGGGACCCTTTGGTTGTTCGTTTCAGTTGTGGTCCCAAAGTGATGAAACAAGCTAGAGTCAAACAGAGTTAACTTACAAAGTCACCTTGTCACATTAATCTAGAACGTAATGTTCTTTCTAAGGCAGAGGGAAAAAAGTGAGAAGTGAACTCTACCAACAAATGACTCAGTAGAGCTGCAGCTTTGTTGCTCACAAATTTGATGAGAGTTTCATCTCGAATGTTAACATATACTTAGGATATATGTACAGGTTTTGGCATAAAGCTAGAATATTATGTTTATAAAAACAAGCCAACATTTATGCCCGTGTTTATTTTAGATATTTTGTATATGCAAAAAAAGTGGCACAATGCAGAAGTGTTATGAATATACCTCATTGTTTAAAAACCTTTATTCCGAGGTGCCATTGTTCTCCTGCCATGCCTATTGGCACTGACTTCTGAGCTGTAATTATCTTTCTGCATCAGCCATGTCATTTATTGGATAAGGCAAAGTCAGTCCAGCTCTGATTCTAATGTGACCCACTGCTCCCATAGATTCTCCACTGCAGACCCGAGCAAAGTGACAATGCTGTCACAGCTGAGCTCATCAGCTTTATATTCCTGCTGAAGAATGACTGACAGACTCACACTCACACTCATACATAAACACCCCGAACCCTATACTAATTCCTAGTCACATTTCTGGAAGGCCTGCCTACTGGTCAGCTTAGGTGAGTGATGAGACTTAAACATTATTAGAAATAAAACATATAATAGGAGAAAAGAACTCCATACCCTCACACTGTGACCTCCATAGCTGTATTAACAGTACAAGATTACTTTTTCAGCAAACTAATGATTTATAGTAATTTACGCTATTCCAAGGGGAGAACATAGATTTCCTTCAGTTCATCAATTTATTTATGATATCATGCTCATTAAATGACATTTTACAAGAGCTCAGTGTGTGAGGAAACAACAAAACAACTGAAGCTGCAATATAACAGGCAGTCCAATGTTGAAATAGTCCATTAACCCTAAAATTATAATGTGAAACATCAGGGAGCAATGTCCCCTTTTTTTCCTTCCTCCAAAGTCTTTCTTCCACAACTTTCTCATAAGGACTCATTAAAAAGAACACACACAGATGCTGAGGTTCATAGACACACACACACACACACACACACGTATACAGTGTGGCTCTTTCTGACAGCAAACTGCCTTGTCACACTTTGTCTGCATGGGATGACAAGTCTTGCTGCAGTGCAGTTTATCACACAGTCACTAAAGCTGACACTGGAGCAGGATTGTATAGACCATCACACAGCCAGCCAATGCTCGGCACACACACACACACACACAAACACACACATCTGGGCGTTGTACAGCAATACAGAGAGGACCATAGTAGAAATTAATATCAAGTCATATTTTTATGCAAATGAAGATAAAATGTGGAAACAAAAATGTCAGCAGCTTCACATGAAGGGGTGGGGAAGGTCTGTAGTAAAAGCAACTGGTTTCTGTTTTATTTCAGACGATGGGAATCAGTTTAAAGGTAATGATTTTTTGCTGTCACATTTCAAAATGGAGATGGTCTTGTTCTGTTTTGGTTGCATTAATGTTGATTGAGTAAATCTGTAATTATTGACCAACATAGAACACATGAGGCAGGAGCCGGGTATCTTTAAACTGACTGCTACTATAATTGGAGAATTCTGCTGGTTATTGGGTGGGAAAATGACATGAAGCTGCTGACTTAGTACTACTTACTACTGTAAGTGTTTCTGGAACAGCAATATTCTTTAATGTCCTGAGAGCACCAGATATTAGAATGTCTGCTATGTGATCACCTTTACTTTCATTTTTTTCCAAACCCAACTCCTAAAAAAACAAACACACACCATAATCCCTTCTTCGCTAAACTTTACAGTGATTTGTCTCTCTGGGGAACGTGTCTCCACTGCTCTAGACTCCAGTGATCATGTGTTTTACACCACTGCATCAAACGCTTTGCATTCTGTTGATGATGGAAACCCATTCCATGAAGCTTTATATGCGTTGTTCTTGAGGTAAACTGTGGGTCGCATGAAGTTTGGAAGTCTGTAGCTTGTGACTCTGCAAAAAGTTGGTGATCTCTGCACACTATGTACTCCAGCTTCCACTGATCGCTCTGTGATCTTATGTGGCTTATTGTTCCTAATTGTTTACACTTTGCAATAATGCCATTAACAGTTGACTGTGGAATGTTCAATGGCGAAGAAATTTCATGACCGGACTTGTTGCACCGATGACATCCTATCGCAGTACGATGCTAGAATTCACTGAGCTCCAGAAAGTAATTCCGTATCATTGAAATGCAGCTAGATGCAGCTCATTTTACGTTTCCCCACATTTCTTCACTTTTTTCCAACACACTTGCATTTAAATCTGGTTCCCTCATCTCCCTGTGTACCTGGCCTGTACCACTACACTTGCTCTCTTGGGAACATCTTCTCCTCCTTCCTTCTTTCACATAATGGTATGATCCCAGTCTGTCTTTGCATGTGATGAATGGTTAATGCATATATGGTTATGTATGGTTTAACATTTATATAGTGCGTGTTCATAATTTGAACATGTGTTTTGAATAAAATGTGTGGGGATTTTTTTTGTATTTGTTTGGAAGGATCTCACCATTGCCCCTTGAACTTACTTATAAGCGTAGGCGAACAGTTTGCGCATATGCGTGGGTAGTGGTCCTATTTTTAACAGAGGGAATAACCTTTCATTTCTTTATTTTTGCCCTTTGTCTTTCCTCTTGCCTGGGGTTTAATCCAGAATCCCAGATGGTTAGCTTCTCTGTTATCACCATTTCACAACGCTATCAGGTTTTGTTCTGTCAGTAGAATTTTAAACTGCAGCAGTATACATCTGTCGTGCCATTCGTGTTTTCAAGTTGTAAGCTCAAACTAAAGGTTTCCTTAAGTACACTGCAGCAGAACTGCCATGAATTATCTGGACTGTATAACTGGAAATGAATCCCAATGTCTGACTTATGACATTAAGCTGAGCTGGCTCTTTTATACGGATGAAATGTATATGTAAAATATTCCCAAATCTGGCATGTAAATGCACACTCACATTCCTTTTTTCTTTGTGTTCTTTCACAAACAAATGCCTTTTGACCTATGGAGAAGATCAATGAAAAACACAGAATTCAATTCACTGCGCATTTGATGCCTAACATTTCCCTTTCTCTCTGTCTCCTGGCCATCGGGGAGGATGCATTAACTCTTTCTGTTGTAGGCTTGATGCCTAAACTCTGTTTTTTAATCTATCTCCAATACCCACTGCACTGTGGATGCAGTGCTCTGGATGGAGAATATCACAATGATATTATTCATATGAAGCCAGGTTTAGGTAATCCTCCCAATGCTTAGACCAAACCATAAAAAGGACGATGAATTATTGAAGAGCATCAGAGAAATAGGAAACCTTTCTCTGAATAGGATCAACCTTTTGGGAATGCTTCAAAGAGCATTCAATAGTCTGTAAAAAAAAAAAAAAAAAAAAAAAGAGAGAGAGAGAGAGAGAGAGCCCTCTCCCTGCTTTATCCCTGTCAAAAAGCTCTGCCCTGGCTCTGTGAGTGAGAGAGGCAGAGCGACAGAGGGAGGGGGAGAAACTGAAAGCTCACCTATTGTTCACCCTTTATTTGCATGAAATTGTTTACCACCTTTTCAAGCTGTTCTCCCTTTTTTCCTGTCCCTGTCCCCTACTGCTCCCCTACTGCTTTTTCTTGCTTTTTGATTTTATTTCTGTCTGTGCTCATTTTAGCAGACAAAGATAGTTGTGACTGAAGCAGACTTTGAAGGACAATTAACTCCACTGGCATGGACTGTACCAAGCCCATGCGCAATTTAGGCTTAAAATGAGTCAATATGTAATTGAGTCTTCAGAGTGGAGTGACATATACTGCAAAGATTAGAAAATCTGGATACCATATTTGCCTCTTTTTTTTTTTTTTTTTTTTTTTTTAACCAAAAATATCAACAAAACAAATTCATAAGAGTCCAACAGTGCAAAGTCAGAGTAAAAAGTGTAAATTATTCAGTGGAAGGTCAGTTGGGGTGAATGCAGGGCGTAATATGTTGCCTTAAGCTCTTATAGGAGAAACTTGGAGCAGGGTGAAATCTGTGCCAGCTACCCAAAGCAAGAGCCAAGTTTACTTTGCTATCAATAGCCAAGACATCTTCCAGCAATATCTTACCACTGCTAAAATTAGATGATCATAAAACCTGAACTCACCAAATTGATACTATGAAGAATGTCCTAATCAGGTGTGTTTATTTGCACTTAAAGGAAAAAAGCTGATAATACTGACCTTTTATTTCTATCAACAAATTCCATTAAAAGACCAAAACTAATACTCTATATATCACTCTAACATATAATGTATCTATACAATACTCTTATAGCCTCTTTGCGCTTTGCTACACTTCTTAACCATAAGAGAATAATTTAACATTTTGGGAAAGCATTAAAACATGTGCAAAGATAAACGGAAATACACCGTATAAAAGAAAGAAGAGATTTACTATTCAAGCTAGCGGGTATTGCTTGGTGGATCAAAACCTGATGGTACTTTTCTGCAAAAAGGCATTCAATGTGTCATTTCTGACCAGCATCACTGGATAAAACAGCCCCAAACCATGACAGAGACTCTACTGTATTTTACACATGGCTGCAGACTCACTGTTGTACCTCTCCTGCCCTCTGTACATACTGACAATTAGGGCTGCCACAAACGATTATTTTGATAGTCGACTAGTCACCGATTATTTTTGCGATTAGTCGACTAATCAGATCATCATCGATTGGACGTAAAACATACAGCTTATTGCACCAGCAGCATCTGCTCTTATATAACTATCATTAGCTTACAGCTTTAAGTGTTTAAGGTATGTGCTAACTAAAAATAAAGACAAGATGATCGTTTATTAAATTTTAATGAAATTTGCAGATTGTTTCGGTGGAGTTTAATAAACTCCTTGCTATCTAAAATATAACAGGACACCGGAGTATATTCTCGAGCATCTCACACTTCTGAGTTGTCTGCTTGATGTTTATTCAGCTGTGTAAAAACTATAACTTCAATCTCAGCCAAACCGATTTACTCAGGAACAAATAAAATACTGAAAAAAAAGCCAAACAATAACATTTTTAAGTTATCTAAATGACTTATATATCATGTTTAACCTGAGTAGCAAAAGACGGCGGTGGGTTTGAAAACGATTTTCCGGGAGTCCGGTGTTCTCACGGGCTCTAGTGAGACTTGAACCCCGGCTAACTATCGAGCTAGTGGGTAACAGACGTCTCCGAAAACGTCGGAGCGCTTTTGAAAATACGTGGTGTCTTGATAAACTGAGCAGATATTTGAAGTTTACACAGCTACATTCTCGCCTGAAAATATGTTAAACGTTTATTTTGTGACCCAGAAAGAATAATAAGAGTAATATTAAAACTAACTAGCTGCCGCCATTGTTGGAAACTGAGCAGGGCCGCGCTATGAATTCTGGGATAGGTTGGGCCATGAAGCATACACCCGACCCATCCTTCAAATCTGGGGAAATCAGAATCAGAATACTTTATTGATCCCTAGGGGAAATTATTTTTCGTTACAGTGCTCCATTATAAACAAACATTAACAAAGACAGACAATACACTAACTAAGAATAGCACAATATATACAGGCATATATAGATACATAAAAGTTACTATATATACATAAAAGTCACTATACATAAAAGTCACTATTAATAAATAGCTGAAAGGGCGCATTTGTCGGCCGCATTTGTCGGAGTCTTCGAATTTGTACAGTTTTCGTCGTGTCGCTGTAACATAATCGGCCAACAAATGGGGGCACAGGAGGATGCGGTTTCTTAATTGGGTCACAGCTACGATACTGGACACTACTGCTTCTTCTTCTTCGGGGTTTAACGGCAGCTGGCATCCTTGTACATGCAGTGCTGCCATATTCTGTTTCAGTCCGTTATTACACTCTTAAATCCTACTACTTATTCCTGCGTCTTTTGGGATCTTTTGGGATCTTCAAACGACGCGTCGACTATTAAATCAGTCATCGACAATTTTGATAGCCGACGTAATTGTGACTAGTCGACTAATCGTGGCAGCGCTGCTGACAATGACTTGAATTAAAAATTAAAAATTTGGATTCATCACTCCACAAGACCTGTTACCACTAATGTTCAGCCCAGTACTTGTGTAATCTGGCATACTTCAGCCTTTTCTCGCCATTCTTCCGGAGAGCAAATGTAACAAATCCACTGAGATCATCACTGAAGAACATAGATCAAATGAAGGGCCTGATGAATCTGTTAGGTGCTGTCTCAGGTCTTTGCTTTTTAGTGCTTTTTAGGTATGCCACTTCATTGTTTTTCCGACACTTGTCCAGTTCTCAAATTAAGAAATATAAGGATATGCTGCACAAAACGTGAGAAAACAAAGTAGATATGCCAAGTTTTAGCTAATTGCTCTTTGAGAATCACCTTAATGGTGAAAAAAATACTATTTTATGCCTGTCAAACATTAGGCATTTTTATAGATTCAACTAAAGAAAGGGGAACAAATTATGTGGCTTTGTTTTTGTTTTTTTGAAAAATTTATAGTAACAAAGTGCTTAAAGACATAATTTAATTCTGGTTCTTATTTGTAGACAGAACACTGGTTCATCCCTTGATATTGGTACATTTTTTATGCTTGAACACTTCATAGGTCAGTTCAAAGTGATTTAGCAAACAACAAATACTGAAGACAATGTGAGGCCTATGAAGTCTTTGACACCAATATCTAGACTAACATTGTGACAGCTGGTCAGTGTTCCAATATCCGGAAGAAGCAACTGCTATCATAGCTAGAGACCAATGTAGAACACAAATGCTACGGCAAAGGGAAGCCAGGACGTGAGGTAAGGATGGATATATCGTCATTCCTACCATCTGAGATTGGGTACCGAGCCCCAAGAAAAACTGGTGTGATGAAAGCATTGAGTGGGAGAGCAGTTGACCTGAAAGAGAGGATCATGGCTAAGCTGGAAACCTGGATGCTTCATGGCTGATTATCAAGACTATTTGAAGTACCCTTTGAAAGTCTAGAGAGCCAATAGCCTGCCTAAGCACCACACAGAAGCTCCTGTAGCAGCTAAGATGAACGGGCAGGCAGCAGGAGCCAGAGAAAGAAGATGAGCAAGAAGAAGATCCATCATGGAAGGACAGGACCATGTATGGCATGTACCACCAGCAGATAGAAATGGCTGATATCAAAAAATGCTACTAATGCCTGGACAAAGCTGGACTAAAAGAATATCGCAGAGGCACTAATCATGGCAGCACAAGAACAAGCTCTATTCACAAGATCCATAGAGGCAGGGTCTACCACACCAGGGAAGACCGAAGTTGCAGGCTGTGCAAAGATGCCCCTGAGATGATTCACATAACATCGGGGTGCAATGTGGTAGCAGGCAGGGCATACATGGAACATCATAACCAAGTGGCATAGTGTACAGGAACATCTGTGCCGAGTATGGCCCGGAAGTAAACAAGGTCAAAATGAGATACTCCCCCTAGGGTGATTCAGAATAATAAACAGGTGATGGCTAACCAACCAAACAAAGTAGTGGTGCACAAGGAGAGGAAGAGGGTGAGAGCAATAGATGTAGCTATACCGAATGATAGTAATATCAGGAAGATGAAAAAGGTGAAGGCAACAGTGGTCCCCATGGTAATCGGAGGACTCAGGGCAGTAACACCCAAACTGGGTGAGTCGCTCCAACAGATCCCAGGAATTACATCTGAGATCTCTGTCCAGAAGAGTGCAGCCCTACAAATACCAAAGATACTGCAGGGCCCTCAAGCTCCTACGCCTCGGGTAAGGGACTGGAGCTTAAAGGATAAAGACTGTCCACAGGGCAAGTGGGGTACTTGATTTATTTATTTATAAGAATGAAGTCTGGCAGCTTGAAAGCAAACTACAAAGAAATAAGGGGTGGCACAATGTTGTATATACTAACTTTCTGAGGTGTAGATAGGAGAAATAATGAAGAATAAATAAAGACACTAACTTGTCACTAGGAGATGGTAAAATTCTGTCAGGAGAGAGTATAGTGGGATGTTTCATCTGTTTAGAGTCTAACAGTGTTAATCTAATCTAAAAAGCTGCTAGCTGTAGCTTCATATATAACTGAAATACATGAAAGGCACAGTGATCTTATCGTTCTCTCTTATCTCGCATTCCTAGTTTCACAAAACAAGATAAAGAAGAACTATATGCATGGTTTTAACTTCTAGCACATATACAATTAGAATGAACTAGACACTATTTCCCTATTGAAGACCTTGAATTTTTCAAACAAGGCATAAAACTCTGATGTGTTTTAAATAATTCAAATACTTTTCAGCATATTTAAAATTTCAGTTTTATATGTCTTAGTTTCAAAAGCATTATCTTTCCACTGGTGTTTTTTAGGGAACAAAATTCCGAATGACAACAGCTTTATACATGAATCAAACATCAAATATGATTTCCTGAGTTTGTTCTGCTAATGTTATTCTGCTAGATTTCAGCCAACCTTGCGCTGCCTCACTTACCTGGATTTACCTAACACCTGTGAGTACCCAGGGAGCAGATGCTACAGGGTAAATTTCCTCAGGCATTACATTCAGACTGCATGATCACTGACTCTCTAAAAGAAGTATACTTTATACATTTAAATGAATGTGAAAATGTGCATGTACTTCCCAAAAGCATGAAATAGACTTTGTCACAGAAGATATCAGGTAAAAGGAGAGCGACAGCAGATGAAGAGTGTGAGATGTAAGAAAGATGTTGGACTGCAGGAACATCGAAAAGATTGGACAGAGATGGATGAAGCGGGCAAGGGAGATGTGCATTTCTATCTGTCTTCACTTTATCTGTCTTTCTATATCTTTATCACTTTGTCTATCTAGCAGGACTCACGCTGTTCATGAGTTCCTTTTTCGCTCACTGGTACTGATGGAATTTAGGGAACGAGCGAGAGAAAGGGTCAAAAAGATCAAGTGAGCCAGGCTTTATTGCTGTGACCCTCTCCTTCAGTGGGATGTTTTCTGTCAGCTTCACTTACCACTCTGCTTCTGTAAGACCACCCACACAATCACAACTCAGACACATTCAAGTAAAACACATATGCACTTATTACATCTAACTGGTTGAAAATCAGTTATGATTGCTTTCTTTTTGAAAAGAGGACAAATACTGCATGTAAAAATGTGTCCCTGGATCACCTGCTGCACAGCTAATAGCTTTTACTCTCCTCGCCAAGTTAGAGAGATAAAGGGAGTGAAGGGGGCATGGGGTGCAAACAGAGGGAGGTGGGGTGGAGACTGCTTTGTGTTGTCAGCAGAAACATTGTTTTATGGATGCAGTGTTTACAATTTTGCTGCAGTTCTGTGTGTGTGTGTGTGCAAATAAGTGCATATGTGTTTGTTTTCTCCATTGGACAGATTTGGCCTTACCTGTCCACAGGGATGAATTAAACCTGTCAAAGATTTTGCTTGTGTGTCTCTAAGTGTGTGTGAGAGATGTTCTGAGATGTATTAGGCCTGTCTATGGACACGTTGACTGTTTGTTTTAAGCCTGCCTGCAGGGCTTATGCATTCTGCATGAGAGTACTGTGCTTTATGTGTCAAACCCATTTGTTTTCCCAAATGCTCAGTGAAAGTACAAACATTCAGAGGACCTTTTGTTTGTCTAGTGTTCACCCACATGCACACTTGTTACAGACTGAGATACAAACACATAAAAACACACAAAGGGGCACATGGACATGCAATCACTCGCACACTTCAGTTTATCAAAAATTCAAACTTTTAACTTTAACACACTTGTATGGAGGATTTTTTTTTCAAAGGCTGAATCATAAGAAGGTTGGATTTGGCATTAGTGAATCCCTTTTTTGTGTTCTAACACTTCTCTGAAATCCTTGGGTACTTGAAAGTAATTTAAATTATGATGTACAAACTAATATTTACCTTTTCAAAATGTCTCCATCTTTTAGTGGACTTATTATTGCAGGACAGAGTGTGTTAATGGGAATAGTATAATTCTGCTAACAATAAATAAAAGACAGAAAGCTGTTCACACTAAATACATCAATCCTACAATCGCAGGTTTAAGCATAGATTATTTTGAGAACTGGCATTTTAAGAGAGCACGAAAACCGGTCATTCATTTCACTTTTTACAAGATTCCAATTTTAAAAAGTTTTCTTCTTCAGTCATTTCTCAACTGACTGAGTTACCCCAGCAACTGAAGATGAACAGTCTAGCTGCTGGCTACCTGAACTGAAGCTACCTCATTTGCCATTTTGCTTTATTTATCATTGCCGTCTTATCACAGGGAATAAAATGAAAGAAACTGTAACAATTCACTGCATTAGTGGTATCAGAACATTTAAATTTATCTCAATGTGAACCTGCTTTATTTAAGCATATTTTACCTCACTATCCAGCAACTCATTGGCATTACTTGAGGGTAAACTTATGATCAGTACAGACATGATCAGAAAATAGTGGGACTGGGTGTTAGGCAAGTTGATTATGTTCAGTACTATTTCTATCAGATTTAGTTTAAAAGTAGGAGGGAAACCAAAACTGGCAAAATACAAACAGGCATGTAAGGTTGGTAAGTGGTAATTACATTGTGTTTGGGTATTTCCATCTGATGTGACAAGGATCATGAATAAAGATGAGTACATGGTCTTAATGTTTAACAATATAAAAGAAATGGACACTGGTAAACTGTTATGGAAAATCAGTTCGTAGTTAGCTCCTAATTTTCCTGCAGAGGTGGAATTAATGACAGGAGGACAGTGACAGAATCCATATGTAAAAAAATATTCAACGTGTGGTCATGGATGGGAACATTCGTTTTAATTTAAACAGGATACATTCGAACATCTTATAAACAAGTGATGACAGAAAGGCTTGAAGGATTGTTTGTTGCACATGTTTTATGAATAAAAACATCACACTTATATATCAAAATCGATCTGCTCACTGTCCATCATTCTCTCTGTGTCCCCAGTTTGACTCATTAGGACTTTAGAGAAATTATAGTGATGTTTCTGTACTTGTGCTGATTTGACTGCAAATAACATGGTTCTGAGCTTCAAATGATTTCACTGAGCCTTTGATGAAAGGATTTGAGAGTCCATACAGACACGCACGTTGACAGTCCCCTTCCACCCTTATGACACCACTTTGCACAGCTCCTGCTGAGAAAAGCATTTTGTTATTCGCTTAGCATACATTCCCTTTTCATGGCCACCTCAGCTTTGTATCCCACCCCTTACCTCCCCTGCTGCCTTCATGCTGTGGCACAGGCTGCAGTGTCTGGCTGCTCAGAGGAATGTGGTCTGATGATTGATTTCTTACCATCAAAAGGTAGGTTTTCACATCCCAATAACCTTTCATCTGAATACTGAAAACAAAGAGGAGATTCTGTCTATATGTTGCAGTGGGTGTGAGTGCAACAGTTTGAGCCCAGATTCACATGATCTGACTGTGATTATACTGTCATGCAGTGCTCTTTTTAATTTCATTGGATTCTAAGGAGATGGGTTATCTAGCAGACCTCTCTCTGCATGATATCTTCACATTTTTTTAAGTCAGAAAATCTTGTTTTTCAGCGCTGTCTGTTCGTTTCTTGGTTTTGATGTTTGTGTGCAGCCCCCTCTGCCATGCCTACAGGAGCCCTTTGTCCGTTTTCTCTTTGCCTCAGGTCCCTCCACATGCTGCAGGTACTGAGCAGACACACCCTGGGGATTCACATACCCAACCCCCCCATCTGTCACCAACTGTACAAGCTCCATGTGTGCCCACACAGAGGGGCTTGCATGTTCAGGGTTCTGATCTGGGCATCATTCCTGCGGCCAGTCAGCTGCTTGACCAGAAGAGAGTGTATGTGTAAACTCACGTTATCCTCCCAGTATGTGGATCTGAGCTGGATCTGTGTGTTCCTATGCACATATGCATCATGTTTCCCCAGGAAGAACTTTGAGCCATCTCCAGGAAACCCTTTGGGAATGGGTTTGGGAAAGCTTAAGGGGATGTATGTACAAAGCTGTCAGATGGATTTGTGTCCATCATGGCTGTGGTTGGCCCTGAGGCCGTGACAGCAGATCAGAACAGAGAATTGTTACAAAGGAGCAACAGATATAGTAGAGACAGAGCTCGACTAACCTACTTCTAAAGTAGAGCAGCCACTGAGATTCAGCCTGGATATTGGAATTGTGTGGCATATGTGTGTCATTAGATCCAGACAATTTTTTTTATTCCTGTAATTTGTGCAGTAATACACTATAATGCACATACTATTACTACCACATATACAATATTATGACTTTCTGCCATATAGATTTGTTTCTCATGCAGAGGTTCTCTTTATTTTCTTAATGTTGTGTACTCAGTTGTATACTTGTATATTGAAGCTGTATGGATACAATGAAGGTCAGTGTAGTGTCTCAATACAAATAAGTTTACAACACAATGCTGTAATTTATGTCCCACATAGTATAGTTGGGATGTATACAACATATGTCAAATAAAATCAAACCTTTATGCTTGAGCTTTTAATTGACTCGGTTTTACAACCCTAGCGCTGTTTATATGCAACAACGCCATAGTTGACTGCAACAATTGCAATGTACAGGGATGAGCCCCGTGTGAAAGGAAGCAATGCTATAAACAGACTATATAGTTCAAGGCCATCTCAGTTCTCCTGGGATTCTCTGTGTTTGAGTATGTGTGTGTCTGAGAAAAGTCTTTAGCTCCTTTGCTTTGTACTTTTTTCCACTCTAACACCCCCCCCCCCCCCCCCTCATGTCTTTCACTAATCATTTAATTTAGCCTTCCTGTATTTATTTGTAGCAATCAGTAAAATGAAAAGCATCAATGATGAAATGAACTTATCATGGTGTGAAAGAGAAATCAGTGCAGTGCGCTTGTAAGCACTTGACACTATACTCCCACTGAAATGTCTTGTACATAATAAGTACTGTAGCATTCTGTGTGTGTGTGTGTGTGTGTGTGTGTGTGTGTGTGTGTGTGTGTGTGTGTGTGTGTGTGTGTGAGTGTGAGAGGGGGGTGCGGGCTTGGGAGAACGTGTGTGTGTTAAGATGACAAGAAGATGAGAGAAGACAGACACAACAGTTGCATCATGACTGTAACATCTGAACCATTTATGATTTATTTATGCGTCTTATTTGTTACTGGGCTAGAGATGTTTTTGCTAACACATATGGCTGGGGGGACTGCATGATTGATTCACGAGTGGAAACAAAATAAAATGCAAAAAAGTAGATCAAGTTGCCCATCATTAATTCAGGTAGCTGGACAGACAGACACTTAATGGAAAGACAATGCTAACACATTTTTTTTACAATGATATACATGGGAAAAGAAGCACTAGCATCTTATTTGTATAGCTGGGTATCTCAGTTTAATTGATGAAAACAGATGTAAACAGTTTGCCCAGTAGGGTACAAAGCTTTTATTATATAGATCAAAAATTAATTATTATTAAATTAGTATACGATAAATAGTATTAATATGTTTTGTTTTGAGGAAAAAAAGTCATAGCATGTCATGTTGACAAACAGATTAGTGAATAAAACGCTACACAAAGTGATTTGTAAAAATAATATTTCTTTTTAAATTTGATGGGATGCTGAAGGGAATTACATTAAAAAAGACTATATTAAGCAATTACATTTTACAATGTCACAGCAAAATCTTTTATAATAATTAAAATAAAAGATCTCCTAGTTAATTAAAAGTGTGTCATCATTACAAGGTTCTCAGTCATCACTAGTATACTTGAGAGAATGGGGCAGTACTACTACCTGATGTGTTGTACTAATGTGAGCCTCTATATCAAGAGTGTTTTGGAAAACAAAAAGTCAGAAAAATTGTTTATTTGTGCTTTCTACATTTGGATGTATTAACAGCATTCACCAAAACACTTACTAATAAAAACCTGGTTACAGGTTGATTCTCTGCGTCCTGTCCCTTTTGAATCACACTGACTTGACTGATTAGTCTGGCATTGTGATATTAAACATCAGTTTCTTGGTTGAAAAATGTTCTATCCTTTGAGCACCACAAAAGGGCCAATCGGTGCCATAGACAGGATTAATGCTGATGTCAAGTTCTTGTAATGTATTGTTCAGATGTGCAACACTGCAGGAATATTTGAAACAGCCTATGGTCACATGTGTTTGGCTCCGTATGAGTATGTTGGCACAGTTATGCATCAGTTTAGATTTGGGTACAAGGATGGGTATTTCATAATTGGTTTGGGAGAAATGGGGATCAAATGCCAAGGAAATTGAGTTAGTGTACATAATGTCCGACATGAAGAAGTAAATGTGTGATGAGATTTTACAGAAGTTTTACAAATCTGACATACAGAAAGATTTTTAGGAAAATCATATTTTTTTTAGTTCCAGGTGAAATGTTTCCCTTCGTTTCCACTCTCAGTGCTAAATTGCTAACTACTAAAGCTATATTTTACAGTAAACTCATCACAAACTATTTAATATGTATTTACTTAAAGTTTTAAAAGATTCTTCTAATAGACATAGAAAATAATAGGTAGTAGATACACAGTAGATAAAATAACCAATAATGTGTGCAAATGATAAACTGAAAATGAATATGAAGTACACAGTTAAGCTTTCAAGCTCTACCTCCACTGCCTTGCAAACTGCATGCTATATACAGTATTAATGGTGCCCTTTACCCCTCAACACGGTAATGACTAGACCTTTCTTACTTTCAGCTTTAAATTGCATGACTCATAGCTGTTCAACAGGCAAAGTGTGGGAGAACACACACCAGGTATGCTGCAAAAGTTCATTATTTCGGGGGATTTAACAAACATTGGAGTCACAATTTGCACAAAAGGACAATAATTTGGAGCATGCTTTAAAAAGTACACTTTGTGACATGAGATTTTCAAAATGATTTAAAGACAAAAACAATTCCTTGAGATTGGAAATCTAATTCCTTTTTAAGTTACAACGAAGAACTAAAAATCTTCTTTATTCTATTGTCTTCATTTCTTGCAAGGTTGACCTTTCTTTAATGATTTCACATATCATTAAGAGAAACACTTACTATTTGGTAATTATCTTCTCACACTTCGTTATTACACCCGTCCTTCCACTGCTGAGTCTATCAGTGATCAAGACTTTTTCTGCTATGATTAAGGAATCGTGAATCACTTGCAGTTAAGCTTGTGTTTGAATGTAGAATAAGCACTTCTAGTATGTGAGAACATTTTTTTAAAAAGACAGATGATCTACACATATCTAATTTGGCACTAACTCAAGTCACTCAAGGTAACACCAATAAGACTACACAAGGGGAGCAAGAGAACAAAAAGACAATAAATATATAGCATCATGGGTAATTATTTCCACTACATATAAAGATTTGTATTCCTAATGCCACTTCACATATTTGTAACTCGTTTGGCATTTAAATTATCAATCCAGTCAGGGAGATCTCTTAATCTTTCAACATATCTTATTTTGATTATTTGCTATTCTAGGCTGAAACTGTGGTCAGCTATAAAATTCTCTGATGCTTTAGTTACCTGTGAGGAAAGAACTGTTATCCAGGAGGTATTGCAGCTGTCTTTTTCATTTTTAAATAAATCAATAAAACTGTCAAAACCATTTTTGTAATGCTGTTGTTTAGCTCAAGCTACAGGCACATGTTTTAAACTTTTATACAAGTCCTTTTCTTTATGCATGTATTGAAGTGCACAAGTGACTTTGTGTTGGGATCTAAGCTGTCCCAAACTTGCAATGTATGTCCTGTGTAGGTGTGCAGGTCATAAATGTGCTGATTTCATGACACAGGCTGCACAGGCACAACGTAGAAGATAGTGTTTAAAGACTGGCATCAGGTTTGTCTCTGCATGTGGGGACAAGGCTCTGAATGTCTAGAGGGAGGGACAAAACAAGGAGTCAGCAATGACATTATGTGTTCAGCTCCAAGTAATAATTGGTGAGTGAACGCCATGGACATAAGACAATGCAAGTGCATCATGCATCTTGATCTTATGCTTTAGTGTTTCTAGGATTTCTGTGGCAGTGACATGCATGAGCTCCTTGCTTTCAGTAATACTGGTAGTGAGGTTGGTAAATAGAACTACATTACTTCCTCAGTTGTCTCCACTCATAGGACTGTCATTGAGCTGGGGGAGTCGTGCTCTTGGTTGTGTGGTTACCTTGAGTCTGGGCACAATCTTCATCCTCAGCTCAGTAGATACATCTGTTATTGCACGTGGGTGGGCATCATCTAGTTCAGTTATACTGCTCGCTATTGTTCATATGGTGCTGTAGTCTCTCAATCTTCAGCTTCAATAATAGCTTTCTTTTGTTGATGCTATGGCACTGAACTACCAGGTGCTTCTTAGTCAGCGTGGATATTAGTCATCTGCTCATTCATAGTTCCCACATGCATTGCATATAACCTCTTGCAATGGGACAGATGGCCTGCTAGCATTCCATCAATTCCATGTTTTCAGTTCTTGTCCATGTCCTGGTTCCCCAACATCTGACATGGACCCTTTTAAGCTGGGTGATGTCCGAGCTGGTGTGACTTCAGTTGTGTCTCTCTTACTCATGTTCTGAGGTGGGCTTGACTAGCATTCATCTAGCCTGGGGACCCTTCCTGGATGTATGCCCAGCCAAAGGATTCAAACCCCAAATGTGTGTGTTTGTGTAGGTGTTTGAGAATGTGTGTGTGTGTGTGTTACTTTAGACTCTAAGGTTGCATAGTGATATTTATCTTCTCTTTAAATCAAACACATTCATGAATTATTTTGACTTGATCTTCATGCCTTACATGAATTAAATTAACAAAATAACTTCTTCACAGAACAGCCAAATGTAAAGGTAATTTTTCATTATTCTGAAAACTGTGTCCACATAATCACCGCTCATAGCCTGGATCAATTCTCTTTTGATAAGACAGTATCTTATTCAGATTAATAATTGATTATTAAAAGTAATAAGAAATAGTGCCAATTACAGCAGAGCAACACTGACTTCTAGCATCTTTCAAATGGATTTTAAAACACTTTTACTTTTACATTAAACCACAAGTGGTCAAGAAACATCGCTGGCATTCTATCATTTTATGTTCAAACTTGCACTCTTGGATCCTCCAATGCAAAATTGCTATGCAGTTTGTATAGCACTGAACTGTCAGATGATACCTGAAGCTGATTCAAGCATAGTGACTAGTACTGCTGTACTATGACAGAAAAAATGTTGCAGGGTATTGTAGCTTACAATAGAGGGAGTCTTGAGAGGATCGCTGTTACAAAAAGGCATTGTTGAGATGAATTGAACTTTACAACAATACAAACCACATGTAAAGTACATAAGGTTTGTTTATCCTATCAGTAATATATAGGCCCTCTTCTTCATAATGAAAGATTTACAGGCTAATTTAGGCTCAAAATAAATTGTCACTAAAGACAAGATATTGTGTACCCAGGCAGGAAATGGTGTATCCATTACTCACCCCAGCAGTTTCATTATGGTGACAAGAAATATTAATTCTGTATTTCCACAGCTTAATACTTACAAATTACTTACAAGTTTGTTTTCTCTTGCTATCTCTCACTATCTCTCTCTGTGTCCCCATCTCTCTTTTTGTGTACATCATTATGTGGTGGATGTAATTTTTCACATTAAAAAGTTATTATTATTAGTATTATTAAATACTGCTACTACTACTACTACTACTAATAATAATAATAAATAAATAAATGTGTTGTGATCAGATGAAACCATAATCACACTGAACATGGGTCATGGATGGGTTTTCCCAAACATATTGCCAAGTCAACACAGGGGTCGCTAAAGAAGACCCACATTAAGCTCATGGAATGGCCTAATGAGTCTCCAGATATCAGTAATCATTTTACCACTGTGCTTGCCAACAAGGATTTCTCCATGTTTTGCTTGGGAATCAAATACGTATTTCAGTCAGTGAAATGCAAACCAATGTCTAACGTTTATGTAATGAATTTTTTTCTGCATTGTTGTTGTTTTGTTGACTTTTCACTAGCTGGGCCCACGTCCTCATTTTAGGTTTTAGTTTTAGTAGGTAAAAGTGAATGCTTTGACATGAATTAGGCTGCGGTTTGTACTAAATAGAAGTGAAGAATTTGAAGAATGGAGAACAAGGAGAGAGGGAGGGTGGGGCACGTAAACGAGAATGATCAGCTTGGAACCTAGATGACAGCCGGAAGGAGCGTGTTTGGAGGCGTGGTCCTGCTCCTGAATTCCGATACATAATCTCAAAAAAAAAAATCACATGAATGTGAAATCAGTTCCTACTCCCAAAGCATCTATAAATTAAGGGAGAGTGGCATGGGACAGATTCATAGTTCTAATACCATTATGCAATATGATATATATATTAGAGGTGCAACGATACACAAAATTCACAGTTCGGGTCGGTTCGATACTTTGGTGTCATGGTTCGATATTTTTTTGATACAAAAAAAAAATGTTCATGCCTTTTTAATTTGTCATTTATTAAAATTATAAATATATATTAACTCAAAAGTATAGTTTTTAAATTTAATGTTGCTGAAACAACAAAGTAATAAAAAAATTTATCTATCTGATCGAGAAATCACTCATCTTTGGAAAAGAGAGTTTATTACAGAGAAATGGCTCTTTCCAAAATAAAACCTATACTATATGCTTCTTCTGGGCTATATTCTCAGCAGCATATTAAACATATCAGGTCCCCATGAGGAGAATCATGTGCTAACGGCTGTCTAAATGACTCGGGTAAAGTTTGTAGCATGCGTGCTTGTTGTTTTTGTCTGCTTCCACTTGTCTTTGCACTAGGATGATGTCGGAGTAAATGTGCAGTCATATTCGTTGTGTTCCCACTAGTGCTGTCAGCGTTAATCTCGTTGAAATGACGTTAAAGCCACAACACGGCAAATCTCCGTTAACGAGCTACCGCGGATCGCCCCGTGCGTGGGGCTGGACGGCGTCAACACGTTAACGAGCAAACTGCGCTAACGCACTAGTTCCCACCAATGTAATTGAGCATTGCGTGGCACATCCAACATACTGTTTTACTTTTGTCCATGACGCGCTTACCTTCAGGGTCATACGTCACATGAAAACCAAAATAGTTCCAAACACCACATCTGAATGAGGGTCGGGGAGGTTCAATTTGCCATGTTGCAAGGAGAGCTTAACTTCTGTCTCGCTAGCTTGCCCTGCGCTCAGTGAATCTGCGTTCGACTACTCCGCCTAGGCTGCACTGTCGAGCGCAGATCCACTGAGCGCTCAACACAGACCGCATCGTCAGAAGGAAAGTTGATAAAATAAATTAAAAATTTTGTATTGTTCGATACATATGCGTACCGAACCGAAAGCACTGTATCGATCGGTTCAATATCGATACGAGTATTGTTGCACCCCTAATATATATATATAAGTGGGAGTCGCCTGATCCATGTGATAGATTACCATTTGTGCTTCTGAAACAGGAGCACTTCAGTTAGACAGAGTTTAATAAGTTTGCGACTGGCAGAAGTGGCTTGTTACAATAGTCTAACCTTGATCTTGAGCCTCCAAACTCCTCCGAT
Source organism: Perissodus microlepis (assembly GCF_051167445.1). Lineage (NCBI taxonomy): Eukaryota > Metazoa > Chordata > Actinopteri > Cichliformes > Cichlidae > Perissodus > Perissodus microlepis. The sequence continues at coordinate 6,248,582 of NC_140466.1, forward strand.
GTTTTTTCTCTATTAAAAATGACCTGGAGGGCCTAACCTGGGGGCTGTGGCCATGACCTGGTTAGAAGCTCTGGGGCTCTTGGATGGTGTTTTCCTTGTGGCTGCGTACAGCGGAGATGGGGGAGGGTCTGTGCTGGCGGACGTTGGTTACTGGCCTGGTAGCCTGGCTGCCCCTGGGAGGGTCCGGGACGGGCGTGGAGGCTTGGGGGTCTGGGGGTGCTCCGCCCCCCGGTCTGGGGTGCTGGCCGGGCCTTGGGGGCTTGGGTCCTGGCTGTTGTGTCGCCGGAGCAGTGGGCGGGTGGGTGCAGGGGGGCTCAGCCCCAGTGCAGGGGACCTCTGGTGCATCGGCCCAACTAGGGGGCTCTCTAACTGGTGGGGAGGTTGTTACATCTTTGCAGGTGGTCTCCTCACTACAGGAGCTCACTCTGCAGGTGGGGGGAGAGATATAGGAGAGGGCGAGAATGAACTCAACCTGGGTGTCTATTGTCTTGTGTAGTTTGGGAGATGATTGGATGATGGGGTGGGTGCAGTTTTCTCTGGGGTGGAGTCGGGTGGGCTGCCCCGGACTCTGTGGGGCTGGGCAGTGCTGCTGCTGCGGGCCCCGGTCCGGATGGGCCTGGGCCTCCTTGCCCTGGTGGGTTCCAGAGCGTGGGGGTGCCTACTGGGGTCAGCGGGGGAGCTGGCCCCAGGGAGGGGCCGCTTGCCCCTCCCTTTCTTCCCTCCCCATCCTCAGCTGCCTCCCTATTCCCGCTCTACCACACCCACCCACACACGCAGGGCTTGGGGTGCAGGTATGTCACCAGGGTGCAGGGGAGGCACTCCCCCTCTGTCCCCTTCTGGCCGCCTGTGCCTCAATTTTATTCTGCAACCTAGACAGCCACATTACTCACACTCTCACATAACACATACATATAGGGCCTTGGGGGTGGGCACGTTTTACAGCATCCAGAGGATGGTCGTTGTACTCCAACCCACCTCTGGCGCTGGTGCCCTACCCTCAATTTTAAATGCATTTAGACACTGAGGGTTTTCGGGAGGAGCCGTGCTGCTCTCTGAGAGGAAGCTAGTACCATGCTCTCCTGAGTTTTAAATGCACTTTAGAACAGCACACAACAACATTACATATGAGCGGGCGTAGGGAGGTTTGAGGTCTTCACTCACCCCGGTTCTGTTAGCCGTCAGGGCTGGGGGGCTGGGAGGAGGTGCTGGCCGTCAGACTGGGGTCTGGGATGCGGGGCCTCCCTGCTACTGCAGATAAGGAGGTGGTCCGCTTGCCTCCACCCCAGAGAGAAGGGTTACATCTCCTGGGTCTAGGTGCGGCTTGCCCCTCTGGGGGCGGGGGTACCTGGACCTGGGATATATAGTATGTTTGGGGAGTGCGACTGTCTGTGCAGTGTCTATTTGTGTCTGTCTACACGTTGGGTGAGTGCCGAGTATTTGGTTGGGCATATGGGGGTGGGAATGCACGTCTGTGTCCGCGTGTGCCTGTTTGTCTGTGTCTATATGTCAGGTTGGGTCTTAGACTCAACCTCTCTGGGTACATCTCAGGCCCTCTAAAGTACGGAGGCCTATCTCCCCTCACCACACTCCCTGCCGGTGGCTGATGCCCTTAGACGTTGGTGTGTTGGTGGTCCTTGTCATCTGGGGCTGGGCGCTCATGCATGTACCGGCTCACTCCTGGTGGCCGATTGGCGGGGCCGGGCGCCTGTGGCCCGGCTGGGCTCCTTCCGGGGGGTGGGATGCCCTCAGGCCTCTGGCCTCTGGGCCTGAAGCTCGGTCCTCTCTGGCACAGCTGGCTGCCGGCGGAGCCCGCGGGCACGCCACTGCAACCCCCTCTGGCCTCTGCTCTGTAGCTGCGGGGTGACCTCTCGTTTGGGGCTCTACTCAGCTCTTCCCAGGAGGGTGGCACGGTTCCCCCCCCCTTTGGTGGTCCTCCTCGGGTCCTTGTACTCTGGGGCCTCTGGATATCTGGGGCCTGGATCTCCTCCATACCTGCTTCATACCCTGTTGGACGGGGCTATGGCTCCCCACACTCCCTAGCAGATCGTTACATGGAGAAACCTTTGGAATACAAGCATGCTGATCCACACGGGTGTTCACAGACGCGGACTACACCTTTCTTGGCTGCTGCCTCAAAGCACATTGTGCGCTGTCTATCTTGCGTGCTGCACAATATCGTTTATTATTTAGTATCTACTGTTATCTACTGCTAGCTAGTTTATTGTGATGGTGCTGTTTTTATTATGTTGCTCTTTGTTGTTTGCTTTCTCTTCTGTTTTTTTTCTCCATACAGGTGATCCAGGCGTTTTGTTTGTTTGTTTGTTTGTTTTTTCCTTTCTTCCCCCCCTTCTCACCATCTCTTCTCCCCTTTGGTTTTCTTACTCTCCCTCTCTTTCTTTCATTCTTTCTCCCTGTCCTATCCCCCAGTCACGTCTGTCCCGTTTGTAGCAACCGAAAATAAAATAAATACATAATTATAATAAAGGTCAATCAAATGGACCAATATGGCAAGGCCATGATGATCCACTTGGTAAAATAAATCCGCTTGACATCTTTCTTGGCCTTAAGACAACAATTCTGATGGCTAAAGATCCAAACGGGACACAAAAAAGAAAAAAAAAAAAAAAAAAAAAAAATGACCTTGAAATTATTAAATCTTCATCAACAATAATCCAATAAACCAAACTGGAATCCATAAACTTTCCCTGATCTCCAGATGTTAACCAAGAGCCTTGGCTCGACCTCTATTCATTGTGTATATTCATGCTTGGTTTTTATTTAAATACGCTGGGGAATTTGTAAACAAGAAACATATTCTTCAAGTTGGAGTTTAACAATATAAACCTAAATTAAACTACACTGAGCAATTCTTCTTTTCTAAATTTCCTTGCCAGGTTTAAGGGACTTGTTTAGCTGCTATAAGCAATTAATGCATGAACTTAATTATAGCACCAACACTAACGATTTTCATGTGATTTAAGGAGGAAGGATTATCATCTCTCCTGAACATTACCTAACTCTCTCTCCTTGGGCAATAAAGTCTGTGAATCAACTCAACTCTTCAGGGAATAGGCTAATCTACCAGTGGAGCGTATCTGTCACATTTTCCAGTGGGAAAACTCTTCATCACTTTATCATCCTACGCTGTTCTCTCTTAAGGAAACCTGCCAAATAGATTTACTAATCTACTTCATTGTCACACACCATGGTCCCGGCAATATTTAATTTATCTATGTGAGGGTGTGGATCTGCCTTACAGTATAACATATATAAGAGTGGAGAAGAATGATTGGGTTTAGAATAGACTATGGCAGAAGATGACAGAAACATCTTTCTGTTCTGTAGACTGTATTTAGAGCACGCGATCAATGCCATTAAGTAATGGTGAACCTTGTATTAAGGCCTTAGTTCTTCTTAATGTAATAAAAACATTTTAAAGATTAATATTTATTTTTAAAATTTAAATGTTAAAGTCAGACATTAAAATTGAGCACCACATTATCTTTGAAGTCTTTTTCAGCAATATTATGAGCAAGTACATATTTCTACAAAAACAGCTAAGGGAAAACGCCTTGAATAGTTATTAGTTAGTCAGTTATTTCCTGGATAACTAGCATTATTTTTCTAAGACCCTTCATTAGTGCTCACAGGAACTTACACTTGTTTAGCATGTTTGAATTAACATACATGCATTTTTGTCTCAGAGTTAAACCATAAATCCCATGTTAGGTAAAGATAAACATTCTAATGGGTTACAGCTCTCCTCTGCAGCTAAGCACTCTAAAATTTACAAATGTATGCCAGTCAAGACAACCAGCCAACCAGAGTGAAGTCTTTAGGGAGTATGATGAGACAGCCCAGCTTTATTTTTTGCAGATAAAAGCCCCAGTTTTTGCCTCTGCTGATTTCACCACAGCTGTTCATTGTGCAGAACTCTTACAAGCTAAGATTCCCTGTAAATAAAGCTTGTGACTAACCTAGCATCTTTGCACCCACCTTGTTGCTTTGTCAGCACTGATACAAGGAAATCATCAATTTCCACAAAACACATTTAGTCTCAGTGTTAGGCTGCAGTAGTCAAACCTGGACAGGCTTGCAGAAACATTTCCTGTCCTGTTTTGTTATTTTAAAAGCACATCTTCTCTCTGTGGCTCAGTGTTTGCATACATATATTTCTTTTTAATGTATGAAAAGATTAAATCCACAGTGGTCACAGTTCATTTCACAGCAAACAAAACATTACCTGTGTTTCCATTTAAAACTGACTATCTATCCATCTATGTATGTATGTATGTATGTATGTATAGGAGCAAAGTAACAAATGGCCCTTTTAGACGAAAGTTCAGCTACATAAAATTGCAAGTCATTTTCTATATATTAGATATGCATTTTGTACATTCCTGGGTTACAAATTGAACTATATGTCCCTCCCTCTTCAGCTGGCATTAGCAGACCATGCTCCTTACTTGGTGCAAGAGATTGACATACCTACACTCAAACCTCAACTGCCATAGTTCAAGGGTCCTGCACAAGCTGCTATGTTTACTCCTGCTGTTGAAAAAGTTGGATCTCCTGTATTTTGTACATGCTCTAAAAAAGTGGAAAGTGGAAAGCAAATGCTTAGAGTGATATAGATATCAAGTGTTTACTATATTGACAGGCCTCACAGCAATAGTAAAACACAGATACAGTGTGAACCTTCTAACTGCATCAACCTTCAGTGCTGCATTTTTTCTCTGAATTATGAATACTGTCAAAAACCTACAGAGCATCATAAAGAGTACTGCACTGCAATTAGAGTTGTTTTTTCTTTATTACTTATTAGGGTTTACTGCTCATTTCAGTAATGCTCAATTGTAAAGGAATTAAAAACCCCTCAGTATTAGATTACACACTGTGTATCAAGCTATTGTTTATATTACTGATTTAAACATGTTCACTGATGATTTGTAATCAAGATGCATGTGATCTGCTTTTAAGTTTATGCTAATCAGAATAATAATCACTGCAGCGACAGCAGTGGCATAGCCATACACCATCTGCAGTTCTCTTTGTCAGTACATGGGAATTCATGTGAGGAAACATTAAGCATTGGCCTCCTTTTGGTTCGAGCTGTAGACAACACAAATAAGAAATTTAACAATGATCAAAACATTTTAACAGACTTTTCAGACAACTAAAACTTGCAGTCAGTCTCATTATCGAGACAAACAACATCCCTGTTGGGAAGCTGGAAGCCCCACTTGAAAAACAGGAGCTCTGCTGATTTAATCTGGACTTCTGGAGATTTCTTTTCATAGGCCAAGCAACTTTAAACATTGTTTTAAGTGTCATAAACAATGTTAGGGCTCTTTAATTTCACTGCTGAAAGGAGAAATTAAGATTAATGTGTTACCACTGTAAAGAGTGTCTTTTCAAACATGCCTTTAGAAGATACACACACACACACACACACATTTTAGAAATAAACACGATTTTTTAAGTTTGTTTGATGACAAATTGCTGTTGGGTATAAATAGTGTGTATGTGTACTTTATATGCAGGCAATCTATTTAAACAATACCCTTTTTTCTTTTTTTTGTGCGTTGGTGATTGTACTGTTTAAAGCCCTGTCGAGCTCCTGGCCATACCATTTTTGCATAGGGAAAGTAGCCCTTCATGAATATTGGTGAATACAGAGCGTGGCAAAACCTTGAGGTAACCAAACAAACAGTGTGCCCCAGAGAATACTGAGGATCAGAAACCATACTAACATCTCACAGTGGTTGAAAGTGTTTATATGTGCGGTTACCCATATTAAGTGACTTTACCACAGCTACTGAGTATGCATATGCCCCAGAGAGCATGAAGAATAAAACTAGCTTGACACCTTAACACTTGCATGAGTGTGCCTGTGTGTGAGCTTGTACACTTGTGCATGTTTACCAAAATCAGGCTACTGTAGCACAGCTGTATTTGGGCTAAAGCAACAGGAGATGAAAAGCAGGCCAGTGGTCTCTTTGAAACAGTGTTATGCTTAAACTCTCCAAGGACTGACACATAAAAACCAACAAACCAACCAGCCATCAATAATGTATTAAACCCATTCATCCAAGGTATTATGTTTCTCAATACTCCTAAATATGGTTCAATGGGAGTACAGCCTTGTACTGCTCACAAAATGGCTCTTCTGGGGAAAGGAAGCGATATTATATATGAAGAGTGAAGCTTTAATATTTATAATGATAGTGCTTTGTTTTGTACCATGCTGCTATGCTGAGATCTTTTAAATATATATATTTTTTCTTTGTTATCAATGTAGGATGTGATGACTTCAAACTGTTTGTAGTAGAGGCAATATAATTTAAAGACACAAATGTATTCTGGTCTAAAGGGGGCATAAAATAAAAAATACATGAAGTTTTCTAGACTGGGAAAGATTACGCATGATAGATATCAGCAATGGTCTGTTAAAAGATGAAGCTATTGTTCTTCCATGTACCTTTCTTATGTCTGAGATTCAAAAGAAATTATTTTCTACAGTGAGAAGAAAAAAAAACCTGAACAAGATCAGGTTATGTCACACTGCCACTTTTTGAATAATGCTACAATTCAAAGTGGATGTATTGCACTTGTCAGATCCCAGATTAAATGACTAATCAATCACATCTTTGTAGGTGGAATTGGATATGGTGATACTTAAACTGTCTCTCTCCAGCTTATCACATGAAACCTGGTTACCCATTCTATTCTGCATGTTACTGCACTTGATAGTATTTATCATTGTGCAGCGTTAGTGTTGTGTAGAGGTGTAACTCATACCATTATCTCTTCACCAAACCTAACCAATAACTTTTAGTGTTTAAACCTAATCAAACACCAAATGAGTGTGAAAGCTAAACAAGCAAAAATAAAACTCTGTCACAACGACCCCCCTCCACTACATTCATAAACCTTTTTTGTGGTCCTTTTTTCTTTTCCTCCTGCCTTGCCACACCATCTTTAACATTCTTTGTTCAAACTAAAATAAGCATATAAAATCTTATGCTGGGTGGTCATTCTGACACAATGGTCCCCATTTATCTGAGCTTGGGACAAGCACTAGGAGTGCCGGAGGCAGGCATGGACACAGAACTCTCCTGACCCGACATCTCTTATCATATATGCTGAGGTTTGCCCTGATTCAGTTGTTATATAAATCAGGATAACCATTAAAATACCTTTCTTGGATTAAGACAGAGTGTAAAAAGAGTGTAAAATGTTCACGAGATACACCAACAACAGATGCAATGATATATGCCAGATGTGTTACAAAGGCACAGAGACATATGTTAGATAACAAGAAATAGGCTATGTGCACCTGTTTGATTTTTTTTTTTCTCTGAAATATGAAACGTGTAATAAAATGATGCATTTTCCATCCAAAACCATCACTCTGCACCTCTATCAGCTGTCAGCAAGTCCAGCGCTTGTCAGGTTGATCACATCAGCATTAATCACACCCTGAAAAATGTCTGCACAGTTTCTTTAACAGCCATAAACATGCACTACCAGGGTGAGCATTTTGACTGAAACCTGTTTGAGTACAGACCTTCACCTTCCACTTCTTTGAAACTTAGGTATAGACTATGAAACAAAGAAAGGCTCCCAGTCCTCTTAGCTTTTTTTGTTCTTCTGCAGTATATGTTCATCTCAACAATTGTGTTTCTCAGAAACCAATCTATACCGCTCTCTTTCAAGAAGACAAATAACATCACCACAGCATTAGGCTAAATGCATGACATAAAATGAAATGGCAATTCAGTCTGATTATGAGGCTAGTGAAGCACTGAGAACCAAATACATTTCAGTAACAATGAACAATTTTAATGGAAAAAATGTACCATTTTATGGGAGAATAAGAAAAATCCCCAGACATTAAGTGGCCAGGCTTCATTAAAATTCCGAGTTAAATGAACTTTTGAATAGTTGGTTCTAACAAAATACATCAAATAAACATAAAGACTTAAAGTTGCTTTCCAATTATATTTCAATTATATTTCTCTCAAGAATTTCAGAAGTTCTTTATGTGCGTCATTGCCTAACTATTAAGGCTTTTGTTAGCAGACAATCTTATTCATCATTCATCACGTGGGTGTTTTGACATAAAACTAAATATAGGGGTGTGGAATTAGGCAAATAAGAAGTGAATAGGATTAGCGGTGGTTAAATCATACTTTTCTAAAGAGCATGTCACCTGAAATGAATAAAGAACAGCCAGATATGTGAGGTGGCTGACTAATCTGTCTGAGTTAAAAAAAAAATACTACACTTCTTTATACTTATTGCAAGATATCATAGTGCTCCTCAGCATCTTCATCTCTCAAAATTTCTAAATTTTAAGCAAATCCTTTTCATAAGACATTTGCCTGCACACTTACTAAAACCAATGGATCGGAATGTGTGTCAGCTCCTTTTATGCTGAGAGCTGGAGTATTTTCACCATGCCCTTTTCAGCAGCACTGACTTGGAGATAGACTGTCGCCAGTGGCTAGTCATACCAAGGTGCACGAACTCAGATTTGCCCTTTTCATTTTCTGTTTCCTGTATAGCAGAAGAATGATGCTGTATGCATTTTCTTTTATGGAGCATAGTCTTGGAGTAGTGCATTTCACAGTGATATTCCTCATCTGTTCTCTCTCAGCTACTGTCTTTTCTTTTAAATGTCTGTCTCATTCTTTCCTTTTTTTCTCCCGTCACATACCCCAACTGCATTTTCCTTAATGTTTTCTATTGCTTGTACTGTATTGGCCTCAGGGGCATGTGCTTGCATGAGGGAAATTATAGTGAATTACATTTGCCACATGGAGTTAATCTAAAGGGTTTCATTGCAAGATTCTTCATTTGGGTAGCTATTCATTCTTGTTCGCTTTCAAGAGAGATTGTATCAACTAATACCTGCACGTGTAATATTAATTTCATTTAATGCCAAGATTCTCAGGTCAGAAAAAGTGACGCTGTTAATGGAAGCTATGTCAATTTGAAAAAACAAAACAAAACAAAACAACTTTCATCTCTTAATTATATCCAGATTCTCTAAAGCTCTTCCTCTATGCATGCTCTGCTCCTCATCTTTTGCCCATGCCACAGACTTTCTCATAACAATTTCCTTTCTCCATCATCCATCTCACTCTGTTTTCCGCCCTCCCTCCTCCATGTTCATCTCAGAGGCATATAAGAAATGACACTGGACTAGTCTTTGCTGCTTTATTAATCCTTTAAGCTTCTAAAGGGAGGCACAAATGCAACTACTCCCATTCAAATCAATGGCAGTAACTCCCAATTGCCCTATCTGTGGACTGCTTAAATGTGCTTCATTTTTACACACTTGGATCTGAAATGCGCACACACACACACACACACACACATCCAAACCAGGCACACACAGTGCTGAATGGTCTTAGCTCCCTATGGCCAGGGCTCAGCTAACCAGCCTGCAGCAGGAACAATTCGTGGGCTGCTCAGTCAAATGGAACTCTGACCCATGGGCCCATGGTGCAGCCCAGTCATAAAATATCTCACACACACAGTGACACGGCTATCCCCTAACACACACACTCAATCTCTTGTCTTCACTCAGACCATAAAATCATTGCGACACATGAGGGCAGGGAACAGTGTTTTTGTGCTGTTTTGCCCATCACACATTTCCATTACAAAGTCTTGCCATGAGTCTGGGAGAGCGAGGGCCCATTGAACAGCGGACAGGCTACAAAATGCTTCTAGTCAGAGCCCATCAACGTTGCGTTTTCCCCACTGAATGGCTTGTCAGTGAAGGGTGGAGATGGGCTTTGTGTGAGAGGTAGGACTGAGCTCTGTTGGACCAGACAATGGGTGGAGAGCTGATGTCAACTCTGGAGAGTGCATTCAAGGTTCATCATCTGGTGTGTTATAAAGCTTCTGAAAAAAAATATTCCTTTCATCTATTCCCAAGCTCTCCTCCTTTTCTTGAGACGTTTCAGCTTTGTTCAGCATTTTCTCCCAATCATTTTTTTTTTTTTGTCATTACACTTTTTTCTTGCATAACTGAGAAGAATTCAGTACGGTTACATAAAGAAGTGTTATTCTGCAAATGCAGTGCTTGTCTAGCAATTTCATCAGCTAAAAAGCAGGCTTTTACAAAGGCTACCTTAACAGTCACTTATTTATCAGCATGTTTGACAGATGTCATGCAAGTTTAGGAGAAATAAAATCATATTCCCAACTCTGAGTGAAAGAAAAATATGAGTACAGCACAGTTTATTGGGACACCAAAAACCTGCTACCTTTTTACATTATAATGGAGGCATGCAGAGTTACATTCTGAACTCTCTTGCTTTCTTCATGAAAAAAAACCAAAACAAAACAGTATGCTGTTACGAAAACCTGACCAAAATTTAAATTTTTCCATAGACCAGCGAATTTCTAATACAGCAAATTATATTGTGGGACATTCAGGTAATAGATGAAATGATAAGTGTTAATGATAAGGGCTTAACACTTAATGATCCAAATATGAGATTTTGGAAACAATCAGTAAATACCATCTCGGCAATCACAAAGAAGACAGCAGAATTAATCTGTTCATGTTTTACACATTGCTGTATATATTTGAATGGGCAACACGGTGGCCTGCTGCGTGCCAAATGCCAAGGCCAGATTTTTTTTTTTTAAACAAAACACCCTCTGCATTAGTACATATACTTAACCAATGCACCACTTATGTTGATACTAATATAACCTGCTTAAGGACCCCAGAATCTCTGGAAACTCCAAAGTTTTAATAGCCTGATGAACTCACTGATATCCATTAAATAATATAAATATCTATGTGATTGTTTATTTGATTGTCTCAAATTGTCAAATTGTTTGCAGGATTGTTGAAAAATGTATTGATAGACTTGTATGAAAATTTTACCTCAGGTAGGGCTAGGACTAAGTTAGAAATCCTTAATTTTTCCAACTGGATCCAGTGGATGCTGGAGCCTATGGCAGGTGTCATAGAATGAGAGGCAGGCTATACCCTGGTTGCCAGTCTGTCATAGGGCTAACACACAGACACAGACAAGCATTTAGAAACACCAAGTAATGTAACATTTTGTCTCAGTCTGCCCATATCTATTGGCTCATGGTGCTAAAGGATTTTTCTGCTTCAACAGAGGTATGCAGCCTCTGTTTTGGCATTAAACATGAACAACTCACTTTCATTCAGGCCATTTTAAAAGGCAGTAACAAACTAATTGTTTTTTGTTTTTCAGATTTTAGGGACTTATTGCATTCATAGACAACAGGGGAAAGGGCACCTTCCTGTCAACTGTGGCACCTAAGGGCAAGATCTTTGACAGGGCACTGACAGGAAGGGCACCAACAACATTAATCTGTCACAACTATTCTGTTCCTAATTGCAGCACTGTAGTGAAGTGGTTAGCACTGTCAACTCACAGCATCCTTGGTTTACACTGCATGTTGTCTTCCACTGAGCCTCCACTGAGCTGAGTGAACAGCTTCTATTACTGAACAGTTAAATTATGGATACATGGTAAGAAAAAAGTAAACTAAACAAAAATTTATACCACTCGCTGACTTTGACTACCAATGGATAATAAAACTTTGCGAAAATCAATTAACATCCTAAACGCTGGCATGTACTTGGCTGCAGACACACACACACACTCATAAACGATTAACACTCCCTCAGTTTGACATTTATTTGGCTATTCATACTCACTGCCTTGCTACACTCTGTCGCTCTGTCTTCTCCAAGTGAGAAATGAGCAGCAACGCCCTGATCAATGGGACATTCATACACCGGTATTACATTCTGACCACTCCCCCTTGATGAAATGGCACAGCAGCCTGCATGGCGCCATAAATTTGCCCTTGTTTAAACAATTTTCCCTCATTCTTCTGCGAAGCAGGACACTTCTTCTTTATGTAAAGGAAACAAACATGAGAACTATGGCAGGATATAAAGAGGCCATGTTGAAGTAGAGTTTATTTTTGATTCTTTGTGAGGAGATTCTAAACTTCACTGATTCCTCAAACATGAGTCTGTGTGCTGCTTTGACTGCGTGTGGTAGCCAAAGCACATGTGGAGACCATTAAGATGCCCGGATACTGTAGACCACCAATTTTTGCTCAATAAGAACTCTGTGCATTATGTCTGTGTATCTTAGCCATCAGATTTAATCTTAGGTACTTTCCCACCATTTGAGATGCAAGGGGCACAACTATCATCCAACTGCATGAGCTTATAAAATAGAAATAAACTGTGAATTATAGTATGCTATGTATGGTCACTGGTCAGTAATGGTCTGGCCTCTGGACAAAAATATTCCAGGAATCAACAGTTTGTGGTTTGTGTGACTGTGACCGGCACTTAGAGGTTGCACTGTAGTTGTGGGAATGTGTGGGAGGGATAATGGGAGAACAAAAAAGGGAGAAAGAAATGTAATGAGATGAAATTAGTGAAACGGAAAGAGGTGACAAAGTTGATGGATGAGAGTGAGCTGTACGGAAATGCAGAGAAGGAGAGGAGAAAATCAGACATGGTGAAGAGGAGTGCAGAACGATGAACTGTTTTTCTGCTTCTTTTCAGGGACCAACATGTTGATGTCCAAACAAAAGCAAAAATCAAAACATGCAATGGAAAAGAAAATATTTTTATTAGATTCTTTAACCTTGCTCTGTGACTGTACTGACCTCAGCCAAATTCACTTTCATGCCTTGTGAAGCAGCAAAAGACATAAAAAAAAAATGCCACCACATGCTTCTACATTTGGCTTAATTTGAACGATATATTTCTGTCTGAGATATGGACAGGCTGAAACAGAAGTTAGGGTTTGAAGACAAATAGCTTCAATTTACAGTAGCAAATTAAAAGTCTTATCTTGAGCAGTCAGAGCGTATTTCCATTTCCCTTTACATTAAAGAATTCCCTGAGACGTCCTGGAAAAAGGGGCAGTGAAACTTTTTAAAGCACATGGATATCTAGATTTAAATGAGGTTGAACTCCTTCATAGATTTGTCATACAGCTAGGTTAGAGGACATTCATGGACACTGGACAAGCACACATATTCTTATTATGCTCAAAAGTACAGTTGAGCACCATACATTCTCACTTTCATTAACACACTCTTCTCATTCACACACACACCCTGACCCCTCTTTACTTGGATAAATAATTGATGTCTCCAGTTAAAGTGTCAGACAAGGAGCCATAGCCAGCACTTATTTATCGTCTTCCACATCGTTAACAATGTCTCTCTCTTCCCTCCTCTGTCTTTTTAAGCAAACACTGGGATTTGCTTTCATAATAAGCATGTGGCTGTTTAACTTGAATACACTGACATGCTCTCCAAGGAACCTGCAGTAATAAATGCTTTGAAGTGATGTTCAGGGAAATTAACTTTATGTATAGCAGAGAGAGAAGATAATAATAGAAAACATTTTTTTTCACTTATTATTATTGCTGCTGTTATAAGATGTTATGGACAACACTGTTATATATTTTGTTGACTTGTGTACTTACATAATTCCAAATGTTTTCAACAATTCAGAGTAATCCATGATTACTGTCAATCAAAGGGTAGATTTCCTTGGTGTCATAACATTTTTGCTCCTCCGGTTCGTATAACTCCACAGGAAAGGGAAAATATTGAATACTATCATGTAGTGTAAAGCAATGTTATGACTAGGAATTCCTCAGTCAAGCTTTTTCCAGTTCTGATCTGATGCCTTGGATGTGGGTAAGTGTCAATAGCAAGAAATAATACGAATGTTAAGTTCAAAAACTGTATCTCTCACTGTGAGGAAAAAAACATTCTTTTATATATGACAAAACAACAAGCTAAGCTTAAGCCCTAAATTTGTGAAATTAATCAGAGCACATTTGCTGATTTTTTTTGGCATTTGTTAGATAAATAATAAGTGAAAATAGGCCGAGAAGAAATACAATGAATTGGTTTAGGATTGGTTTTATTCATGTAATTTATTTGCACTGGTCTTATTAAGTGAGAGTCGCTAGGCAGCAAATAGTTGTCATGTATGGAACCTGCCCCCCCACCCCACTCACACACACGATGGGTGTTGCTATCCTAGTGGGGACATCTCATTGACATGCTTTCCCTAGCCGCTTACCCTAACCATCAAAAATGAATGCCTAACCCTAACCCTTACCCTAACCACATTTTGAGTCTGAAAAATGCCTTCAAACTCGTGGGGACCTGGATTTTGGTCCCCATGATGGCTGTTGGTCCCCACAAGTACAGTAAATTTCAGATTTTGGTCCCCACCAAGATAGGAAAAACCAGTATACACACATACACACACACATACACACACACACACACCAGGTGTGCAACTAATAAGAGACAGTTGAAATTAAACTTAATATTTACTCTGACTGACAATCGCACAATATGTTACCATTAGTATGATAAAAGCACCCTAGCTTCATAAGATAAGGTCTCTGACTAACTATGATAAGCATGAAAGTAAAAAAGCTAGGAAGTGAACTAGAGCAGAATGAGAGAAAGTTCGCTTTGACCACAGTCTGCAGTTAAGTAAAACTTTTTGCAAACATGTAGTATAGTAGCGTAAAAATATCCCCAAGCTGCTGTCCTTTTGCTGTTAGCTTCCTCCGTGCTATCTTAGCTTTGGCACCAGGTGCTGCTGTCACATGGATTGGACTATAAACTGGCTCACTGTCATTGGCATCTGATAAAGAGGTTTTGCAGACACATGACCACTTACCACGTGACATTCACTTGTTAGCTATTTTGGACATGTAATAATCCTGAATTATAGTGAATATGGCGGACAGTTCTTGAGTGAGGTGCGCATGATGTCATGTGCAAGCTTTTTTGGGTTAGTATCAGATTAATAGTCGATCCAAATATTGCATTAGCACATCCCTAGCTAGAACATTATGATGATACACAATGTGATCATAAAGTTATTTTTAATAGAGTTTAACTTTTTAGTACTTATTCACAGTAGTAGTCATCTGATGATAAATTATCAATGAATTTAACATTAGTGACCATACCATGCAGCTGCTTAATTAAAGTCAAGTAGTATAACATAAATATACAAACTATATGAATGATCTAACTTGGATTGTGAAGGAGAAATGTGTAAATTACCTATTATAGATTTATAAGGGACGCAGCAAAACATCATTCAAACCGTAGAGACTGCTTTAAAGCTAGAAGTAAAAAACAAAAGAACAAAAACATTATTAGTTTAAAGATGTTGCAGATTCGAGCTGGTTTCACTGACAGCAAAATAACTATCATCACTCTGAACATAATGAGTCTAGATAGAGTCTTAATGCTGCTGCTGGTATGATAGTGGTTGGTGAATTTTGGCATCCATAATCCGGAGCTGGAAGCAGCACACTACAAGTGCAGCTAATTGGATTGTTAAAGGGAATGGTGATTAGTAATTGGCTCCCATGTGGGTAAGTGAGAGGAGTGGCAGATCTTAAGTCAAACTTAAGTTTTAATTCCCTCACTTTTAATTTAAGGCAAGTCAAGGTTACAGAACATACGTATAGTCCAAAATGTGAATGATGATTTCTTAAAGGACTTAATAAACTCTGTCTTAAAGAAAATAAAACAGTATTTTTTGAATAAAATGTCATTTCCGAGTGCTTTTTAGAAACACCATTGATCAAGAGATCAAGAGAGATTCAATTCAAGAACTGACAACAATAACGATTTCCAAAGCAACATAATCTATCTATAACTAAAGCAACAAAAGTGAAGTACAAGGTGTTAATATAGTCACCTGCAGTTTCTATTTCAGTTAGAAAAAAGTCAGAGCATTCTAATGCTTAAATGTGTGTATTTGTGCTACCTCTTAATTAAAAAACCCTTCAGCATGTCTCCACATGGAGTTATGCTCGTCAGGGATGGGAGAGTGTGAGGAACAGTCTGGGATTAGGCCAATGTCTTTGTTATCATCTGATAGATATTCCTGTACAGTATTAAAAATGTTTTGAAAAAAGCTTAATTTTAACTAATAAACTGTAAACAAACAATGTAGACTGATTGCCACCTATGCATAATCTTGTACTTCATATGAAATCTAGACCCACAGCAGCGTCACTGATTAGTTTGTGATTTTTTTTGTGAATCGAGGCTTTGATTTGGGTCCTGATATGGCAGTTGCCAGATTGTTGTTGTTCCTGATTTTTTCAGCCAGAAGTGATTTGGATGACAGTTCGGAAAGCTATGATCTAACACTTGCAAGATTTGTTGGCAAGGTGTATCCACAAGCTGAATGCGCACATGGCACCGACACAGATACCCTCCTATTAGTGCTAAATTATAAAAAATAAAATACTAACATTTCTCTCACAACAACTGAGGACAAACTTATTTGACAGTATAATTACACCACAGCAAGCCACGTTATTTGTCTGATAAGGCAAGATAATTATGCTCTTTGACATTGATTTGTTCTTACTAGAATGAAAGGATTTTTGGAATGAAATGATAACTTAAGTATACTTCCTTGTACTAGACTGAATTCATCATTATATCATTTTTGCTATTTATGATTTTATATGAAGTATTAAATAATGTTTCACGTTCTTTGTGTTGAAAGCATTTACTTTTCTTTTCTGTTCACTTATAGCAACTACAGAACTTCTTCTTTACATATAATAAAAGATAACTTTTTAGGTCTTATTTTTGCTTCAGAACGTTGAGCCAATTTGATAATATTTTCATTTTATATACAAAAATGTGCTGCAAAGTCCTCATGTGATCGTACCAAGGGACTTATATTGAGGATAACACTCCTGAGTCTTGTCTTTCATTACCTGATCAATGTACCGTGAACTATTCATGACAGCAAAATGCCAGAACATTAGTCTTGCAAACAATAATGAGCTATGCACTGTGAGGGTGGCCCCTTTCTACCAGCCATCTTACCTGCTAATATTGGCAAAAGCTGAGGATAACTTCATTTGAGACCCGTACATGGAAAAAAAGTGTTCTAAGAGCTATAAACTATAAACATCGAACATGACCAGCTACTGGCCAATCAATCTTTTAGATGTTATTATGTTAAAATCACATATAGAGTTTCATGTTGGCATTTTTATATTTTTTGGCACACCAAGTTTAGAATAATTATGAGATAATGAATTGATGGCCGTTGCCTTCTGCTGTTTCCTGGTTTTTCATAGCTCTACCTACATGCATGAACCTAGATTTCCATCTCAGAGGATAGTGGATACAGCTTGGAGTGCATAAGGAATCATAAAAGAAGAGGTCTAAACACAGAGTGAATACAAACAAATATAATACATGTTAAAAGCTCATGGACTGGAATTCATTTTCATTTTCATTTATTGTTTGACTTTTAGGAAGAATCTGAGAAAATAATCCATCCAACCACCCATTCGCCGTCCCATTATCCGCATTTATGTCATGTCTGTGTTGCTGGGGCAGCTGTCTCAAGCAAATATGCTCAGATCTCACCCTCCCAAGCCACCTCCTTCAGCTATTCTGGGAGGAGACCTAGGCATCCCCAAGTCAGCTGAGAGATGTTGTATCTTGTCTTCTTAGGTCTGCCTCTAGCTTTCCTCTCAGTTGAACATGCTGGAAACAAGTATGCAGCAGGTGCATGCCAGAGGGATGCCAGAAACTATATCACGGTGGACAATTGATTTTCCCAAGATACCACATGAGAAACTGCAATTGGAAAAAACTGAACCTGGCTCAGCTTCACACATGGGAGATGTGACCCACCACCCACTCCTAGGAGTGGTGAACCCACCACATCTAGGCAACAGTCAATCGGAGCAGATAAAAAAAATCAATCAGATGATCAAGGTGTGACTGAGGTGCAGATTTTCAGCTTTAATTCAAAGGATTTAACAAAAATACTGCATTAGGAATTAGACACAATTTTATATGTAGTTTCTCCTTTTCAGAAACTAAAACATAATTAGAAATACTAAAATCTTTTTAAAAATTACTATTATTTTTAATTCTTGATTAAAGATGTGTTGCCATCAATAAATGCCTGAAGATGAGAGCCCCAAATAAAAGACAAAATAGAGGAGGCAGTCTTCAAGACTTAGCATTCAAGCAACTTTGTATGTGTAAAGTGTAATTTAATCTTACCTATGTTAGGTACTTTGACCCATTAAAACAATAAAACAACCTAAGAATAACAAAATGCATTATTGTCCTGAGTAATGAATTTACAACAACAATTTCAGGCTTGTCATGGTAGTTATGGTTAAGATACACAACCAAACCCAAGCAGTCATACAGACTTTATCCAGCTTTTGCATCAAGTACTTTTTTTTTTTAATTTAACATTCCCCTTTAGCAAGTTAATGCCTCAAGATTACGAAAACCTATCCTGGCTGAAATTTCCTATGTATACCTTAGAGGGGATACTTGTTAAAACATCAGATATCAGTGCTTCAATTCATTCGCAAAGCTGTGATGAATAAGCTCACCAGACCTCCCTCTCTGCAAACTCTTGGTTTCTCATCTCCCAGCAGATTAGATGTTAACTCCCCTGAATATCTGTGTGAGAAATTTGTGACACTTCCTCTGTGGAGCTATTCATGAGAATGCTTGAGATTTCCCAGGAACCCTCCCCCCATGTCCTACAACAACACTCAGTTACCTCCTAAGAGTTGAGCTTTGACCCCAGCAGGAAGCTGAACCAGAAACAAATGTGCTTAGTAAAAATAAAGCATATATGTGAGCATTAAAGTTTACTGTGTATATACAGTGAGGGTAGCTGGATGGTTGAGTACAACAGAGAAAGAAGAGAGCTGCATTTTTTGAGCTTATTAAATAAGTCGTTGATTATGGCTGGAGCCAGTGGCTGGAGCGAGTGTGTGTTTTCAGCCCATGGTAGTTAATGTAATTGAGTGCAGCTGTCGGGTTTTTCTGCACAGAGCTTTGTGTTTGGGTAAGGTCCAGTGTTATAGCATGGATAGCCAAGACATGCTTACATGGGAAACAGAACAAGAACAGGGCATCTGTGTTTTATGTGCATGCATGCTCATGGAAGTTAAGAACAAGAAACTTGGAGTCACATACACAACCCAAACACACATATAGTTACACAGTGAGGCTCTCCTGACTGGTAGGGGTTATACATGAATGAAGACATTCTTGCCAGTTAGAACAGCAGTGAACAACTGGGTAGCAGCTGTGTTGGCAGAATGCTCTGTGAGAAAGGTGCAGGGAATGGTACAACAATAACATAAAATCCAAGTAGCAATCTTCTCACCGCAACAGCACCCTGACAGCAATTTTCAACTGATTATATCAATTTGCAGAAAAAAAATCCAATCAGTGCTCTTCAAGCTCAAACAGCACAGAAAGTACACTCACTTTGTTTTAAGGTCAAGCTTAATGTAATGCATAGCTAATTTAGAGGCACACGCGCTCTTATCGACTTTTGCTGCAGTACTGACCTACAAAACAAGTGCGGATCCACTCCCGTGTATTAGGTCAGCAATTTGTGAAACCACAGACACATTTCCAATATCCTTCACTCCAATCAGCCATCTTGATTGTCCTAGTTATTTCATTTGATTCAGTGAGAGAGAACAGAGCTGAGACAAAAGACGAGAGAAGCAATGAGAAGCAGAACTCCTTCATTACAGGGTAATCTTGGCTCCTGTTAGCTTTCTAATCAGCGCTTATTTTAATAGGGCCCAGATGAACAGGAAGAGAGGGTCAAAGGTTTTCAGGGATCGAGGGGTCTCACATGTGCTGAGTTAGATGTGTGCCTGTGTGTGTGTGTGTGTGTGTGTGTGTATGAGTGCCATTTTAAATGTATATGAATGTGGTGTAGCTGATTCAGGTGGAGAATGATAATAGCCGATCGTTTGAGAACATGATACAAATGGGAGATAAAGCGTCAAACATGCAGATGGAGAGGAGCACAGCAATTAAGCTGATTCAGGAGAATGGAAGCAAGAGAATGAAAAGACAACGGGCTAGAAAGAGCATCGCAAAGGTTGTTAAGTCCGTGCAGTGTAGCTGAGAAGTTCATAAAGAGAGCTGGAACAGGGTGAAGGAAGTGAGGTGGCAGAAGCAAGATTTTTGGATAAGGATAAAAACAGAAAATGAAGGGAAGTGGTTATAGTTTGGGAAGATGGGGAATGGGGGATGATTAGTTTTGAGAGTGAGTGCAGTGGCGGATGTGAAGACATACAAAAAGTCACTGGAGTCAGAAAACTCCTTTCTGGTTCCCATGAACTCTAAGTCCCATGAGACCTCAGCATGAGGGTGAACTGTAGGGTATGCTACTTCCTGCAGATCTTTAAATAGATGCAAAATCCCACACTGCTGAACAGTAAATAAACAAATAAATACATTTTACGAAAGCATTAACTGTTGCGAAATAAATCAGTCCTAGCACAGTGGTCAACAGAATCTTCCCAACCCCGTCAAGCATCACGAGGAGCTGTATTTAGCTGCTTGACTTCACATGGGGAAATGGAGATTTTCCCTTTTATCATACGGCTAATAGAGCTAATTTGTTCCACTGAGGGAAGTGTTCCTTATCCACAAACACAGCGCTGCAGGAGTGGTTCGATTAATGCAATGAACCACTCAGCAAAAAGAATACCAGACAGGTTTCTGAACTCGTAGAGAGAGCTGTATGGGTAGTGTTGGTGCTAATTAGCACTACCTTCACTGGGAGCACTTTTTTAAATATTTCAGATTAATCGTCTACATGACACATACTGTAAATCTACAGTATCTTTAGATGAAATCTAAATGTATTCATGCCACATGAAATATTGAACCTAATTTGTTCAAAAAATACACTCGGGCAGACAAAGTTTGAGACTAAGCTCTCGGAATTAACATTTGGTAATCTAAAATGCTTCCACAGCACTGGTTAATTCTTTTCCCTCCTCTCTGTATCATAGTTACTTCTCGGGGGCAAGAAATGATTCAATAATACAAGAAAAATGAGTGGAGTTTTTCTTCCCACTTCTGGGTAGGAAGTGATTGTCTTCTGAAGTTATTATTCTTTCTTTTCTTTTCCCTAGTTATGCTTTGAGAAAATGGCCAGTTTCTAAAAACAGCAGCCATGCATCTTTTTGGCAGATGAAAAAACTCTAAACTATGTGTTTATTTCTCCCCAGGACATATTGTGGAGAGGTGGCGTTGACGATGATTTGGTGCTTTTGTGAGTCTGTGAGAATAGTTAAGAGGGTGGCTGAGAGAGCGAGAGTGTGTTATAGTAGAAGGGTCATGAGACTTCCTGCATGGAATGCATCACAGGGACATGAACACTGTAACACTGAATATGTTGCAGATACCGTCATTGTTTTCCAGTAACACTGAATTCCACAGAGCAGTTGAAACCAGCTGGATGATTTGATACAGTTTTATTTGAAAAGATCTCCTTCAAAAGAAAAAAAATCTCTTTTTTTTCCTCACATGCCAACAAGAAAGAACAGAAAATAAATACTTTTGTGACATGAAATGAAAGAGAGGTGTTTAGATTTAAGTTTCTCTGAGTGAAGGCTGAGCTTTTGAGATGTTTTTTTTACCCAGTGCTGCATTGAAAGAATAAAATGTAGTTTATTTAATAAAAACCATTGAAGCAAAGCTGTCTTTTTCTTGACCATCCCACAAATCAATTTGCAAGTTTTATCTTTCTTTGTTACCCATATAAGAATTGTCCAGAATCCCACAACAAACCTCACTCTAGTTAACCAGAGTAGAACACCAGTAACACTTGAGTGTAAAACGTCAAATGTTTACTGCTCAACACTTCTGGCTTTTCATTGGATTGTCATTGTTACAATGAGGCTACCAAAAATATTAATTTTACAAAAATCATTTTAAATGTGTCTCTTATTCTCAATCAGAGGTAAACACACAATAGTCTAAAAACACACACACACAAGGCTCAAGCTGCTTAACTCTGAAGAATACTGTGCAGCCATTATGCAACTCCTTGTTTCCACAAAAATCCACAGTGGGGGTGAAGAGTGGAAAGTTAGCATGACACTTAGAGTTGCAACAGCCACATTAATGAGATATACCCCAAGCTGAAATAAACAGAAATTCATCTTTCAAGATGTAACTTGCACAATGCTGTTGAAAAAGGTCAGTTTGTTTAATAAAGACCATGGAAAGTCTTTTGCTTGACCACCCCACAAATAAGTTGCGGTTTTATCTCTCTATGTTATCAGGGTTTTGAAAAGCAACCATTCAAATAAGAATCATCTGAATTCTCATAACAAAGAACTCTCACTCTAGTCAATACTTGGCCGTAAATCGAGGCTACTGCTCACGCCTAAAGCCCAATGAATCTTAAACAATAATAGTAAACTGTGCAATAAAATTCAATAGCCTCCAATGGTGTTTATAAGTTCATACACCTCTGAATAATTTCCTCTCATTTAAGCCAAAATAAATCAAAATAAAGTCCTCCTCCTCCTATTCTGGTGAATAAAATGCTCCAGTGCACCTCAATGCCCTCACAGCACCACCCCATACGGCTACCAGACATTGTGCCTTTAGGGCCTCCAAAAGACAAAAGATGCTTGAATTAATTTGCATGCCATTCTGTGGTGTCCGTACACTCTGAGGATATCTTTCCTTCCTACGGAGAGGCCACTAGAGCCATCCAGCAGCCATTGTGTCCCGGTTTTATCACCTTCACTGCAGTGAAAGTTTACAAAGTGAAAGATGAGATATCAAGTGGCTCATCTGGTGATAAGTGCCTCACCTCCAACTTTTAAACCCCTGCTATCATCAAGTCTGCTGTTTGCAGTGCTTAAAGTGAATGAGTAGATCAGCAGTTAATCCTATGGGCTTGTGCTGCTAAGTAGCTCTTCGCTGTCTGGGTGCTAAAGAGGCCTTGAATGCTGATGTTGTCAGATGCGGACAAGAGGGGGAGTAGATAAGCTATTGTTTTCCCAGGGAAAGCACAGAGGGCTTGATGTTGCAACGCAACACTGATGCAAGCCTCCGAAAGCGTGACCGCCTTTGGAGTTCTTTTGGAATGGGAATTTCACCATCCATATACACACATATGCACATACTGTATCTCTACAAGCACAGATCAAATAGGGCATGTTGTAAGGTTCTAAGGCTCCAAGAGTGTACACATGGAGCTAATCCACACACATGCACACACTTCAGTTGCATGGCTCAGTTGAAGATGGGAACAAAGGACACTGTGTTAGAAGCATGTGCCATTATCACAGATCAATGAGTAGGATTCAAGTTACACTTCTTCTACAGATTTTTTCCTACAGTTATTTCAACAGTTTTTTTCTACAGATATCATTTCTGATATCAATTTCCAAATGGCCCTTTCTTTATCTTCTTCCTAATATTCATCTTCACTGGTGGGAAAAAAAAAACACGAATTCTCCTTTAAAATAAGTTAACTTCTCAAGGCTTTTCTATCAGGAGCATAAGAAATATGAGGTAGGTCCACAAGATTTTTAAAAGGCCTTAGGTACAGCCAGAAGACCAATGCTAGATAACCCGAGAGGTCGGGATGGCTTATCGCTTTTAAGCAGGTCTAATATGTATTGTGGAGCAAGGACACTGACTGCTGTATAGACAAGCAAGAAAAGCTTAAAATCAATGCTGGTGTGTACGGGAGGTAGACGCGAGGGCAGGTGGGATGCGCTTTCCTCTTTTAGTCCCTGTTAAAACTCTAACTGCAGATTCCCCATAGTTTTCTAAAGAAGGCCAAAGAGGAATGCAGTAGTTTTTTAAGGTACAAGTTTCACTATGTGTTTGTAATTAAAGAAGATAAATCTGTTGGGGGGAAATATACAATGAAGCATTATCAGTACCTAATGAAAAGAAATATTAACTTTATGTCAGTGTGAATGGTAATTAAAGTAATTTTCTCCAGTCATTGAATGCTTTTCTTCTTTAAAAGCTGAAACAGATATTTGCAGTTTCACGTGATTTCTACTTCATTTAATGCAACAATCTGAGCAATACATTTGCCTCTACTGCCATAGTTTTTGTAACTAACCTGGATTGTTCTTCATTCAGACAATATTTTTGTCCCTATTTATAGTGACATGAAATAAATGACTTCAGTCATTGATACCAAACTACCACTAGTGCACTGTTAAAGTAGGTATTTGGCAAAGGATCTTTCCATGAGCAAACTGGTCTTGTTGCCTGCATCATGAGCTTGTAGGCAAATGATGGAGCTCCTATGACATCTAAAGCATTCTAAACGTCAAGTCTACAATAATTATTTATTTCCTTAAATGTGATGTCAAGTGGTTTGTTGCAAATCTCCAGAATTTCAAGTTAAAGGTAAGACCACTCTCACTTTTGCATTGCAGCACTGAAGCAAAAGGACATTTGTGCATAATTGTGAGAAGCGGGTGGCTTTGACAAACAACAGTATTTGACAGCCTGAGAATGAGATCAAACTGGTAGACTACTGTACCTAGGCAAAGTATTGTGAATTTCAAAGAAAGCAAATTATGTGGAGACATCCATGCTAGATTAGTTACCTCTATCGCTGTCAGTAGAGATAAACAACATTTACTTTTTGAATATGGAAAATCTTCAGCTTCAGTGAAAAGTCACCAATGAGGAAGCATGCATACATATGTCATAGGAATGAGGTTTCATCCATATCATTAAGTTTAAGTTCAAAAGTATTTAAAATATATTATAAATTCAGTACTTTTCTAACTCAAAACATCTGAAATATTAAATATAAATTGTTCATATTAAAAAATACTGTCCTTGTCTAATGATCAAAGATATGAATAGAATATCTTGAAAAGTCAAAGATGTTTTCCTCCAAGTGCATTTAGTTAATTGTTTCAAACATCTCACACACAACTACTATATGACAAAGAATCAAGATTCAATTGAAATGCTGTGAACTGCCATCCGATAGGTTTCGCATTTCCATTTGTTTGAAATATAGCCCAGTACACTTAAGAATTCATCCAGCTACTTCTATTAACAGTCACATCATCAATAAGTACTTCTTATACTTATTGAGTATAAGAAGTGTGGTTGCCAGTTCCACTGGCATACCAGTGTCATGTGGCACTTTGCCTCCACTGTGTTTGACAGATGATGTGGTATGCTTCATGAGTTGTTCCTTTCAGTGTCTTCTTATCATTTCGGTACAGGTGAATCTTGGTTTTGTCTGTCCAAAACCTTTTTACATAACTGGCCGTGCTTTTTTATATTTTCCAGCCGTTCCAGTTTTTTGGGGTTCAACCCGTGGTTTGCCCCTCATTGTAAACCCTCTGTTTACATTCATCAGAGGGCCTTTTGATTGCTTACATTAAAACTTAATTGATGATGTTCTTAGCTTTAATACCTTTTGTGAAGAGGATTTTCTTTCCTAAGCATATATTTAATATATATGTGATTGACAACAGAAAAAAAGAGTCTGAATATATGTGAGCCTAAATGTTTATTCCTTTAAATATTAACCTTCTTAAAAAGTGTAGACACATTATGTTTACACTTTATATTTTAGTTGAACAAAAGCTTTCCTAATCTTTTGATGTGTCTTGAATAACTTCTGCATTCTTGTTAAATTGAGAGTCACAAAATGGGTGTTTACCTTACCAATATGAAAAAGTGATTGATGTTTAACAGGGTATTTAACCCCCCACCCCTTTCTGCTCTGGTTGACTGGCTCTCAGGGAGACTGTTGCAGTGAGTGGTGATTCAGCTGAAGAGTTCTGCCAATGTGCTTTTGGCTGGGGGTGACACTCTATGCATGCATGAATATATTACTTCTGCTGCTGTTATTATCTCTGGCAAGGCTTCGCCATTTGGGACCTGCACCCTGTTGCCTTCCTGGCTTCTGTGCTCTTATTGTCATTACCAGACAATAAATTGGGTCTGAATGTGAGTTATAAGGGCTTCTACTCGGATAAGACACTTCTTTATCTACAGAAATTCATAGATGTTTTTCAGTTGGGTTGGGTAAGGGAAGCTTATATGATGAAACATTTACAAAACTGAAACTCACTGGCTAAGGCTCTCTGCAACTCTAAAACTATCATTTTATAAATATAGCTCTGAAAGACAGACAGTATTAAAGACACAATGAGCACCGATTGGGTCTTCTACAGTGCTGATGGATTTATTGTACTGTGAAACCACAGCTAAACAGACCTGCAGCCATTTATACATCCTTGTGATCATCAGCATTTGCCCCCCTGGATTTAGGACAGTGTTGAGGCAGGCTTTAAATACACCAAAACTGGAATGCACAAAGCCCTGCTCACAGATTCTCCTATCAAGCTTCTGAGGGTGTGACTGTCTAGGTGTCAGTCCTCTCTGTCATCATTACCCCTCACTTACAAAAACATGTATGTGTGTGTGTGTGTGTGTCTACTGCTTTCATGCACAAATAATGTTGTTTACGAGCACTCGTGTGCACACATCAGTCAGTGTTTTTGTGTATGTTGCATCCCTCTTGCAGACAGATGGAAACCTTAGGCACAATGCCGGGGGTCTCTCTTTTGAAGCACCCTCACCTCCCGCCCATTTCCCCCCCTCTTGTCCTCTCCCTGCTACCCCCCACCCCCATCACTTTCCCCCCTCACATCTCTCTGCTCACCAAGCAGAAAAGAAAGCTTCAATCTTACACAGGCAGGCCCCAGAACCTGACTGCAGGCAGTGGAATCCTTTGCAGTTGCTATGAAGATACAAATCTAGCCCTGTATTTGACACAATAACACAAACTGAGAGGGAAAGGAAATGCAGATGTAATATTCATATAAGAATTACAAGGCTGGCAGCAATGTAACATGGCACTGTGAGACTTAGGAATATATGAGCTGTGAGATATTTTGTCATAGGCAATGTGTTGATTGTAAGTGCATTCCCACTATTAGAATATCATATTAATTGAGTCAATATGGGAACACTGTGGGATGTGGCAAAAAGCTGCTTTAAGCATAAAATTTTCAGGGGCAACGAGGGACCTTTTATTTAATCACATAACTAAAGTTCAGAGGTAAGAAACAAAGGTGGGAGGCTAAGCTGAGGAAAGGAGCATTCTACATAGATGTTTGTTTCCACAAAATCTGATTCTGTCTCTTTGTGTAAATATAAAAGGACTTAAATTATAAGAATCCTGCATTGCAAGAATGATGACTCTATATAACAGTTCAACAGATGATAATGCTAGGATTGGGTTAATAATCCGTTCAACAAAAAGAGGAACTAAGAGGAACCATTTGTTTATTTGTCATATTTGCTTAGATTTAGGGGCCAAAAATACCTAGTTAGACTCAGAAAAACAAGTTCACGTATTTGTTCAAAATATTAACTGCATAACAAGGCACAGTTCTCCCATCGGCCTTTTTTATATTCTTCCTCTGTAGCAACAGTCACAATAACAGCAGAACATATGGCTGCAGCTGAGGAATTTTACTGAACTCTATAGAACTACCTTGCATGTTGTGAAAAGGCACATTGTCTGTTAGTAATATGGGGCCTACATAATATAGTAAAGCTTTTATTCAATTCAGTTCAATTCAATTTTATTACATAGTGCCAAATCACAACAACAGTCACCTCGAGGTGCTTTACACTGTGAGGTAAAGACTCAACAATCAGACGACTCCATATGAGGAAGCGATTGGCAACAGGGGCAAGGAAAAACTCATTTTTAATAGGCAGAAACTTCCAGCACAACCAGGCTCAGGGTGGGGCGGCCATCTGGCATGACCGTTGTTGTGCCAAAAAGTGCTTTTTTACATCTAATATCTTTACTTATATTACTAAATAGACTGTAGCGAACAGGAATTGTGAAGGGGTTATACATAAAATATAGAAATGACCTGTTTTTGAAGTATATTTATGACTCTACATACCCACATTGTACCCACACTGTCATCAATCCAGTCCTTTTTGTTACAATTTCTGCTGCCTTCTTGGTTAGTTGTATCTTGAAAGATATATTTTTAATGTCAGTGACACTTTTTAATGGATACTTTTTAAGGATAAATAAAGGCTATATAAAAGTTATTCTGCCTAAAACTGATTGCAGCAGCTACTTTGAGATAGGAATGGTCTTTCTCGCTCTAAATTGCTTGATATTCTTCATGGGAGATAAGAGTGACCTATTTTTGACAGATTTTAGGTCTACAAGTCATTTATAACAACTTAAATTCCCACAATCGCCGGAGCGGTGGGCAGGTGGGTGCAGGGGGGCTCAGCCCCAGTGCGGGAGACCTCTGGTGCATCGGCCCAACTAGGGGGCTCTCTAACTGGTGGGGAGGTTGTTATACCTTTGCAGGTGGTCTCCTCACTACAGGAGCTCACTCTGCAGGTGGGGGGAGAGATATAGGAGAGGTGGAGAATGAACTCAACCTGGGTGTCTATTGTCTTGTGTAGTTTGGGAGATGATTGGATGATGGGGTGGGTGCAGTTTTCTCTGGGGTGGAGTCGGGTGGGCTGCCCCGGACTCTGTGGGGCTGGGTGGTGCTGCTGCTGCAGGCCCCGGTCCGGATGGGCCTGGGCCCCCTTGCCCTGGTGGGTTCCAGAGTGTGGGGGTGCCTACTGGGGTCAGCGGGGGAGCTGGCCCCAGGGAGGGGCCGCTTGCCCCTCCCTTTCTTCCCTCCCCATCCTCAGCTGCCTCCCTATTCCCGCTCTACCACACCCACCCACACACGCAGAGCTTGGGGTGCAGGTATGTCACCAGGGTGCAGGGGAGGCACTCCCCCTCTGTCCCCTTCTGGCCGCCTGTGCCTCAATTTTATTCTGTAACCTAGACATCCACATTACTCACACTCTCACATAACACATACATATAGGGCCTTGGGGGTGGGCACGTTTTACAGCATCCAGAGGATGGTCGTTGTACTCCAACCCACCTCTGGCGCTGGTGCCCTACCCTCAATTTTAAATGCATTTAGACGCTAAGGGTTTTCGGGAGGAGCTGTGCTGCTCTCTGAGAGGAAGCTAGTACCATGCTCTCCTGAGTTTTAAATGCACTTTAGAACAGCACACAGCAACACTACATATGAGCGGGCGTAGGGAGGTTTGAGGTCTTCACTCACCCCGGTTCTGTTAGCCGTCAGGGCTGGGGGGCTGGGAGGAGGTGCTGGCCGTCAGACTGGGGTCTGGGATGTGGGGCCTCCCTGCTACTGCAGATAAGGAGGTGGTCCGCTTGCCTCCACCCCAGAGAGAAGGGTTACATCTCCTGGGTCTAGGTGCGGCTTGCCCCTCTGAGGGCGGGGGTACCTGGACCTGGGATATAGAGTATGTTTGGGGAATGCGACTGTCTGTGCAGTGTCTATTTGTGTCTGTCTACACGTTGGGTGAGTGCCGAGTATTTGGTTGTGCATATGGGGTGGGAATGCACGTTTGTGTCCGCGTGTGCCTGTTCGTCTGTGTCTATATGTCAGGTTGGGTCTTAGACTCAACCTCTCTGGGTACATCTCAGGCCCTCTAAAGTACGGAGGCCTATCTCCCCTCACCACACTCCCTGCCGGTGGCTGATGCCCTCAGACGTTGGTGTGTTGGTGGTCCTTGTTGTCTGGGGCTGGGCGCTCATGTATGTACCGGCTCACTCCTGGTGGCCGATTGGCGGGGCCGGGCGCCTGTGGCCCGGCTGGGCTCCTTCCGGGGGGTGGGATGCCCTCAGGCCTCTGGCCTCTGGGCCTGAAGCTCGGTCCTCTCTGGCACAGCTGGCTGCCGGCAGAGCCCGCGGGCACGCCACTGCAACCCCCTCTGGCCTCTGCTCCGTAGCTGCGGGGTGACCTCTCGTTTGGGGCTCTACTCAGCTCTTCCCAGGAGGGTGGCACGGTCCCCCCCCCCCTTTGGTGGTCCTCCTCGGGTCCTTGTACTCTGGGGCCTCTGGATATCTGGGGCCTGGATCTCCTCCATACCTGCTTCATACCCTGGTGGACGGGGCTATGGCTCCCCACACTCCCTAGCAGATCGTTACATGGAGAAACCTTTGGAATACAAGCATGCTGATCCACACAGGTATGCACACAGGTGTACACACGGGTGTTCACAGACGCGGACTACACCTTTCTTGGCTGCTGCCTCAAAGCACATTGTGCGCTGTCTATCTTGCGTGCTGCACAATATCGTTTATTATTTAGTATCTACTGTTATCTACTGCTAGCTAGTTTATTGTGATGGTGCTGTTTTTATTATGTTGCTCTTTGTTGTTTGCTTTCTCTTCTGTTTTTTTTCTCCATACAGGTGATCCAGGTGTTTTGTTTGTTTGTTTGTTTTTTTTTCTTTCTTCCCCCCCTTCTCACCGTCTCTTCTCCCCTTTGGTTTTCTTTCTCTCCCTCTCTTTCTTTCATTCTTTCTCCCTGTCCTATCCCCCAGTCATGTCTGTCCCGTTTGTAGCAACCGAAAATAAAATAAATTCATAATTATAATAAAGGTCAATCAAATGGACCAATATGGCAAGGCCATGATGATCCACTTGGTAAAATAAATCCGCTTGGCATCTTTCTTGGCCTTAAGACAACAATTCTGATGGCTAAAGATCCAAACGGGACACAAAAAAAAAAAAAAAAAAATTCCCACAATCATTTTTTTGGCAAATACCAGAAATCACTTATTGGCAGGTGACCATTTCTTGGCCCAACACTGGTTAGGGGTGAGGACAGAAAGACAGGACAAAAGATGTATTGAATAGAGAGAGATTTTACCTCTTAAACCCGAACGCCCCCGGTACCGGGGTCACGCTGAAAAAAAGGGATTGGCCATCTCTTGGATTTATGTAAGCATCTTGCGTGTATTTAACACAATTGCCTAATGCTTTAAAGTTAAGTGTAACTGTATAGTGTAGAAACTACATGATATGCAGAGAGGGTTTATTAAATTGTTCATATCATATTCGAGTGAAGTAAGTCAATAATATATCAATGTTAAATCTCGCGACACCACACGGGATTTCAGTCTCATGCGCTTTAGATCGTGGTTTGAGGAAGGCATCCATCTCAGTCAAGTCGAACAGCCGCCTCTACTTTTTTCGGTACACCGAAAAAAGTAAATTGGGTGGTTGTTACATTTATAAAAGCCTAACTTGTAATTTGAACACAAAAATGTCATGTTTCTATCTTGAACGTAATTAAATCATGTAGGATCTGTATGAAATTCAACAACTTAATTTGTTCTTGTTGAGATGACATGATACAATCTAGTAAGAGTGGTTAGTTGCTGGACTCATGAAATTCACAAGATAGCACGAGATTTCAAACTGCAGGAAAATCACTGGAGTTATAAGAGGCAGACAACTACACACACACCACGTGTATGCTGTCGCTATTTATTGTGGTTTAACCTGTCATGGACAAAAACGTACAGAAATCATAGCTTCCCTACTTTGTTAAGGCTGGATTGATAGCTTGGTGGCATGGCGGTTAGTGCTGTTGCCTCACAGCATGGTAGTTGTTGTAGATCCATTCAATTTTTATGTTAACCAGACTCTAGACTTTGTTGAACATTATGTAATATGAAGACAACATGTAGTATTTAAGTGACCAAGTAGTAGTGGGGTAAAAGTTATTGAATAGTGTTGAAATAAAATGACAAAATTGTGAAGAATTAAAATATTCCAAGAGCTCACCTTACTTCATCTAAACATGTTTCAATCGTGTTTTATCAACACAAAATGCACAGGTTTATTGAATATGAAAAAGTTGTGTTGATTTAACTCAGTTGTTTAAGTTTCTGCCAAAGCAAAACAGTTGTGTGCAACCAATGTCCACTATTGAATTAAATAAATCCAACATGGCCTTTTTTTCAGTGCAGGAAGTGGAAGATCTTGTTTCATTGGCCGCGAACATCTTGTTCAATCTCCAGCTTCACTGTGCTAACATCTTGTTTAATTTACAGGTCTGTTATGTAAATATAGACATGTGTGGTATCCACAGCTAAACCAACAAACAAATAAATAAGCATGTAAACAAATACCGCAAAATGACCTAAACACCAAGCATGGAATACCCCATTCACCCGACTACACGTAACTGGAGAAGTAACACCAGTAACACTGAACCAGCAGCAAAATAAGACCTAAATTACGACTCACATTTGAAAAACAGATCCATGACTTATGTCTTACCTGCGCTGTCTTGCATCCAAAACAAATTTCCACTGCTACAATCTGGTTAAAAAAAAAAAAAAAATCACAATTTTCTGCCCAGTTACACAGATTTCTTTGGACAATGGTGAGTGTCATGCATCTGCCCCACGTATTTTTCACACTTTGCAATTTGTGAGTGGTGGGATTGGCTGTAAAAGTAGTGACTCTATTGGCTTAAATGATTAAAAGGAAAGATTAGTCATGCAAATCGGCCAATCTGGTTGATGACGTATGAACCCCGCTTCCGGGTCCAAACTACTTATTACTTATTAAGGCTGTTGTGTTTTTAACATGTTTTAATGCTCTGTATCTTGTTCTATTTAATCTGAACAAGTTCCTAAAAAAATTCAGTAATTCGGCCTCTCCCAGTTTTTATTACTACTATTCATCGGTAGCATGTTTTAAGGCTCAGTTTTTAAAACCCTACAGCAGCAGGATATTAATAACTAACCTACTATTGTGGATGGATTATCTCTAACTTTTTCTCCTGACTGAAGTTTGGTCCGTTTACAGCATCCTGCCATGCAAATGCATTTGTCCCTACCCATCGGGAACCCTCACGTTAACGTTTATCGAGTGCAAAAAAGGTAGTGTTCATCCTCCAGCTTCACTGTGCTAATGTATTAATATTATGCTAACCATAGCACCAGGTAGCCCAACTTCAGTAACCCTAAAAACATCACTACTGTTTAGTTTTCTGTCTTCATTCATATCGGAAGTGATAGCAGAGATACAGTGACAGCTGTACGTTTTAAATTTTCAGAAATCCCTCAGTCAGAACATGGTATATCATCTTTAGATGGAAACTAGCACGCTAACTCCTTGCTAACTCTGAACTCCGTTAAAGTTCATAAATTCTTTTTTTGTGGATGCCTGGATGTTACACTAATCATTTTATTAAAGATGAAAGAATTGAGATAGTTTGTAACTCTCAGTGATGTGGCAGTGTTTATTTGACTTTGGGAACTGAAGCAGAGTTTGGACCAGGAAACAGCTAATGATGTCAGACTTCAACCGGATAGAAGCCTGAGTTACTGCTCCGCAGAATTTAAAGTTGCAGGGACTGTTTTTTGTCATGCAAAAACAAGACCCATTATGCATGTGTGTGAGTAATCCTAAAAAAACCTGTTCAATATCTAAGAAATTTCAACTCTCACAGATTCTGTCAAGATGTGTCAAATTGCAGAAAGCCTCTTTAACTTTGCTCTTTTTCACTTCACCAGCATCAGTCTTTGCACAGATAATGTCCATATGTTGATTCATGATTTTCTGGAGCTTATTGTCTATTGCAGCATATTTTCAAAGGGTTATGCTATAAAATACAAAAAATATATACATAGGCAAGAAAAAAATCCTATTTTTTTATGTTCCATCCTCAGTTACTTTGACACAGTAGCATCTCTTGTTTTACCTCTGATGAAGCCTGACAAGTGTTAGCTTAATTTTGATACCAAGATTATCACTGATACTTTAGTATGTAATGAGCTGGAAATCAGACATGGAAGGAAGTTGAACTGGTAGTCTTTCTTTTTTTAAATTGGATATGTACTTCAATGTGGAAAGTGTATACATCTCCTTTTTTCTCTCCTACCAGAGTGTATGGATCAATATACGGCAAGCCCCGTGAATTGATTCTCACCTGTTGCATTATACATTGGCTGTCAAATCAGTCCAAAGCTGTCAGATAACATAGCTGAGAGCTTTAAGCTAAAGGAACTGCACATTTGGAATCAATGTTAATTATTCTTGAAGTTTCAGGAAAAATGTTCCAAAGAAGAAATGGCACACTCAAATAAAGACAGCAAGAACATGTTGCAATAAACGAAAAAAAAAAAAAAAATACATATGGCTTGAACCTCCAAATGGGAAAGTGGAAATTGTAAGGCAGAAATATTTCTTTTTCATATCTTTAGTACTTGCATACTGAACTTTAGCATTTAAATCTTTCAAACAGTGTGGGTTATGAAATAGCCCTTTTTTAAGATCAAAAGGGAAAATTGAGGCACCTAGTAACGTGCATTCAACCATCTATGCAGGGAAAGGGTTGAAATCTCATACAAAAGAGCACATTTTCGTTTCTCACAGAAACAGGTATTTTATTTATTGTATGTCTTGTTTATAACACCATTAAAGACCTTTCTGCATGCTAGTTTCTCATCAGGGATCATAATAGTTTTAGCAAGGTGTCGGGGCCTCCATAAGCTGGAAAAAACAGGTCCATTCCTGTTTGTTACAAAAATTTCAAGTCTCTTGCACTATTTTGGAAGAATGGACAGTGTTCTCGCTTGTTAACTGACTTGATAATGGTGGATTTGAGTGCTATCTAAAAGCACTGTTTTCCCACTACAAAGGGAATTTACAGCTGTGACTGCAATGCAAATGCAGAAGAAGAGCCATATTTTCACTTGCTGGTACGTCTGTGTAACACTAAAGTTCACACTCATCCTGAGACTTTATGATCCTAATTTACAAAACCAGAAGCACAAGAAGAAAAACAGGGGTGTGAGGAAAACTAACAGAGATAAATGAACTCGCTGAACTGTAGACATAGATGCAGTATAAACTCCACAATTGCATCTTTGCAGCATGCAAAGGTACCCATTGATAGACACTATCATTCGTATATGTTGCAATTTAAGTTAATGTCAATAAAATTTGCAAATAAGAGATACAAGGAAATTTTATAGAAAGTTTATTATTATCAGAAGGTATTTCACAAAGCTCCCAATTGTCCACTTGGGTTTCATTAAAATTAGAGAAGAAAAGTCTGTAGTGATAAGGATTCAACTATGTCACAGCAGCTCTGAATATAAATATACATAAAAACAACAACAACTAAAAAAAACCCATCATTAATTAAATGCTATTTCATAATACCAAGTTGGTCTACACATATATAATGTGTTCAGCAGAACCTTTAGTGTATACATTTATTCAGTAAGGTTTTATTCAGTAAATCAGCTTTTTTCCACTTTTTGTTTTGTATGTTTTGACCTTTTTTTATTGTTATTAAGATTTTTTTTAAATTATTCTCACTATCAAAACTCCACATAAAACAGGTGGATTGAAAAGTGTTTCAAGAAACACATAGCATATGTTTCACTACCACTGACATATTAAGTCTGTATATCTATCAGGAGAATTAAATCAGTAAATCTACACACAATATAGGCTTTGTCTAAGTTTATCACAAGGATGATAAACCACCTGTCATTAGGTGTGGCAACACTTCACAGGATCCACAGTGGCAGGTCAGGACACTTCCCATTGGCCCACAGAGAAACCCACAACAACATCAGCCTGATCCCTGGGGGTCTGGCCACCATCTGCGCACATCACCCATCTTTGTCTCTGCTTACTGCTCCATTGTAGCCCCAGCTTCCACTTTCCCCGGTTAAAAAAGTGAAAACTGGGTCTCTGTGTCTCCAAGTTGACTCCCTGGAGCTGAGAGCTACGCTGAGACCCACATTTATCATCTCCAAGGCAGTGGTCACACTGTGTTTTCACATATGTGTGTGTCTGTTTCAGTGTTCCCTGCAGTAGACTCAGCCCTTCATACTGGAGCACAACTTAGTAAAGGATAATCTAGTCCTGTCGCCCTCCTCTCTTGCAACCACACACCACACACACACACACACACACACACACCGGGGGTAAATCTTCATTACGATCTCCAGCTGGAGAGACACCTCATTCAATCCATCACAACTCTGCAGCTTGGGATAAGAAGGGAGACACGCTCACTCAGTGGCGGCCCTGGGCGAACACTCCCTCTGAGCACCTGATGGCTTTGAACTTTTCTTGTCCATCTTCCATTGGTTTTAATTTTGCACTCCAGTATGAACACCCATCCCCCAACTCCAGGATCGCCACAACATAACCTAATAGACCTACAGCTTAGTTTAGTTTTATTTTGTGAGTTGGTTATTAGATGCTGCTCCAGCCAGCCACAGAATTCCCCGTCGCCCCGCCCTCTCCTCCCTGTGCCGCAAGCAGCAGGCGCACCTCGCAAACGGAGGGCGCCCTTACTCCCAGCAAATGGGCGATAGAAAACCGATTGGTGCCTATGCCATTCACAATACGCGCTTTTTTTTTTTTTGCTGATGCCCGTGATGCCGCCCCCCACCACGATGCCGCCCCGGGCAACCGCCCGTGTCGCCCGTATCAAAAACCGCTACTGCGCTCACTCACTCACACACACACGCACACACCCACCCACAAACTATACACACACAAATACTATATACCCAGAGAATGAGCCAGGACCTCATAGCTACAGAGCTGTATTTAAAAAATCCCAACCTCTACAGCTTTGATTTTGAAAAGACACACACGTATATTAAAAAAACAAACAAACAAACAAAAAGAAACGCTACTCACCCTTACTCCCGGCCAAGGTGTGCGTATCCAGTAAGGGTCCCCAAGCCAACCTCGAAATATGTGTGAGAGATATATAACTGATGTTATACCAGCTTGGATGTCGTCTGGATTAATAAGGTATGCGTCAGGTAGTGATTAACCAGGACACACTCTTAAGGTTTACCAAAAGATGTGTATGCAGCATTACGAACATTCCTACTGTGACCATCACTGGACCCAATCAGTTGATCTACACCAACCAGCTCAATAGGACCTAAAAGCCTTCATCAGGAATTCAATAGAGATGTGGCGAACAACACCAGAGGCCAATTTCAAGCCAACTGCACAAGTCACAATCAAGTGCAAGATTTACCTAGGAGATGTTCTGTTCCCACTGCTGTTAGGGATAGGCCTGGACCCTTCAGCCAGATCATTAACAAGTCTGGCTACTGATGGCAATTGTTAGCCACCTCCTCTACATGGATGACATCAAGCTGTATGCCGAGATTAAACGAGATATGGATTCACTGATCCACACCACCAGGATCTACAGCAAGGACATTGGAATGTCACTCGGACTGGAGAAGTGTAGTCAGATGGTAACGAAGAGAGGGAAGCTAGTCAGGACTGAGGGGATTGAACTACCAGAAGGCGACATTGCAGACAGTGAGGACAGCTACAAGTACCTGGGAATCCCACAGGCAAATGGGAACCACAAAGAGACCATTAGGAAAGCTGCAAATACTAAGTACCTGCAGACGGTCAGGTAAGTCCAAATGACACTGAATGATATCACGAAGAAGAAACACGAGAATCTGGAGAAGTACCAAGGGCTCAGAGAAGAACTTGAGAAGATGTGGAGTTGAAGTGGTAGTCGGAGCACTTGATGCAGTGACCCACAAGCTAGGCAAGTGGCAACAGCAGATCCCAGGAACAACATGCGAAATCTCTGTCCAGAAGAGCGCAAAGATACTGCACAGGACCCTCAAGCTCCCAGAGCTGTGGTAGAGGACCCGAGTTTGAAGGATAAAGACTGCATGCAGGGGCGAGAGAGGAATGGCAAACTCTACATTAATCCATCCCAATTTGTTTTGGTGGACTTTTATTTTGCTGCATTGACGAAATTGCACACCCTATTGTGTCACATTGTTTCAAACCTTCAGTAAGAAGCCTTTGAGTAGATTTTCAATGGTAATCTGACCCAATTCTGACAGTCTAACACAAGACATACTGTCACAAAACAAGCCAAAGCTATGTTTTGGCACTTGCATATTTCTCCAATTGTCTGGATCAGAGTGTGTTTTCTCTGTAGAGAAAAGGAAAGTAGAGCAAGAACATCTGGCCCTGGTGATAGAATCACTCTGAACATTTTTTTCTTCATCTTCTTCCCCATTCCATGGCATGTCTCTGCTCCACAAATATGTGATTTTTTTTGTGAATAATGATATCATCATTGCTTTGGCTGACATCTGCCAGACAAGCAAGTAATACACAGGTGGTAGGTGAAATGGGTTCCACGCCCGCACATACATCATCTTGATGAGGGTTCAGTGAAAGAGAGAGGGGAAAGGACTGCTGTTATAATGAGAATGAGTTAAATGAGCATTTTGCCTCATTTTTTTCCCTCTTCTCCTCATTTCTGCTGTTCTCGTATCTCTTTTTCTCCTCTTTTTTCTTTCCTCTCTTCTCTTCCCCTTTTCAGTCTCAGAGGTTTATTACGACCCCAGGCTGAACTCGTAAATTACTACCATGGTTTTCGACCTACCAGGAATTAATTTTTAAAAAAAAAGGAGTGAGAAAAAAGAAAGAAAGTGTAAAAAGGAAGATTTGGGACAAACTTTTTCACACAATGTGCCTCACTGTACATACCTAGGACGTGCATGGAGTACTGACAGAAAATCAAACAATTAAAAGCTGAAACTTTGAGTCATTTTCAGGTCAGTACCTTTCGAGGGTGAGTGTTATTGTTTTGTCAGTGCATCTGAGTTACACACGCACTTTCCTTGTAAATACCATTTTGTCAGCTTTTTATTTTGTCCATTCAAACCTTTTTTTAATACAGGAAGGTGTCACTTCTTTTAAATTTGTAGAAATTTCATTTCTGAAACAAAGCTGTTAAAATTGAGAATGGCAGTGAAACAAGAATCAAATCAGAAATTCAAAAGGAGCAGAAACTAAAACAAGGCAAGAATGAAGGAGCGGCAGAGATGTCTGAGTTAAACCTCGCTATCCTGAGTGCACATTTGTTCTTGGTGGTTTTTTAATTGCGTTGCCTTGACAACCAGAACAATGCTGAAAGGCTCTTTCACTCCGACGCTGGCTGAAAATGATTTTCTCCATCATGCATTTAGCAGGCAATTAGTGAGACAGACAAGGAATTTAGCTTAAACCCAGTGTATCATTCCTGCTTTCAGAAAATAGAGGGGGTAGATGTGGGTGGGAGGAGTGAAGAGTGGGGTGGAATTTTAATGCACGATATAAAGCAGAGCAGAGCAGAGGAAAGGGAAATCGAAAGAGGAAGAACAAGTAAAATAAAGTTGAAGGGCAGACTGAGATAGAGCGAGAGAGAAATAAAGAGCAGAAATGATTTGCAGTGACTGGGGAAAAAAATCAAAAAATGTTTTGGCCAATTTATTTTTTACAGTATGTGTAAGACTGTGTATGTGTGAATATACAGTACATGAGTGTATTCATCACACTCAGTGAGATGGGTCTGTTTTTCTACCTCAGGGTTCAAAGTGGCCCTCTGTCTTTGTTACTGCACATTTCCCACAGAGGGATCATCACATCATATTTCTTTGTTAAGCCACTGAAAACAACAGGGCTTGTCAGAAAATTAGGAGAGAAGAGTAAAACATGACACGTTGACAAGCAGCAAAAGGACACAGATGTAAAAACAACATGCTTGTAAGCACATGAGATATGTACATGAGAAAGGCAGGTGAATACTAGGATTACTGTGTTGGGTATAATTTCCTGCAATCTGAAGGACACTTTCACCATGAAAATATGATCATGTCAAATTGTCTCTTTGTAAAGAAATTACAGCATGGCTGTGTTATGGACACATTTTCCATAAATAACACAACAGAGCAATTTTGTCAAAAGTAGTAAGCAGTGTTTAATACACGGTACATTGTGAAAATTTGGTTGTACCTGTCAATCAAGAAAAAAGTTTCCTTTTTTACAAATCTTGGTGTTTGAAGCATGCAACATGTGGCTTAAACCATTCAGGCATTATTTGTTTTTCATTCATTTTACCCACAGATGACTTTACTTTATTTTAAATGTATCTTGTTTTCCATAAAACAAGTTGTTGTGGTAACAGCTGCTTTTCTCTTTTCCCTCAGCTTCTTCTCTGTATGCCCTGTTGGCACTGACTAGAACTAAGCAGGGACCTCATGGGATTTAAGAATTTACTACCCATGTCTGTGCTTAGTGTGGTGCATTTGCCTAGAATAAATACAGGCTCTGTCTCACTCATTTACTGACCAAATCCCAAGGATTATCTCGATTGTAATGGGTCTGCATGCTGAGTAGCTGGATGACACTATCAAAAATGGCCTGATTAATTGTTTTCACTGTAGCTGATAAATTCTAGTCCCAAAATAAGCAGGGGGGGACAAGCAAAGATTGGATATACTTGAAAATACTTTGAAACAGAAGAATACATCAGGCTTGGTGTGTAATATTTGTCTGTTTGTTTGTTTTTCTTTTTTGTATTTATTTGTTTTTACTCATGGCAGTGTTCAGTTATAAATATCCTAGAACACAGGTCAGACTATTGCCATGTAAATAATGCTTTTATCTCACTCTCCCTTGTATTATATGCATATTTTCTTGGTCTAGTTATGATGGAATTGCCCAGTAGATACTTTCAGCATGTTTGGTCTGCACACCTGCTAATCACTGCCCCGATTCAAGCCCAGCTGCACCTCAATGGCTCATCAAGCACACTGTTTACTGTTAGTGCTACATTTGCCTCAAAGACTCTGTCAGGCTGTCTTAGTTGCCTTAAAATGTCTAATTACCTTGCCTGGTTGCTTCCCCATTGCCGTTTCATGTTTACCTGCCAATTCCATGTGTGACTCTCTCCTTAATTATACTGCTTCTGTAGCATTTCTGTATTTGTTTAGAGACTGGATGCTCAC
Source organism: Perissodus microlepis (assembly GCF_051167445.1). Classification (NCBI taxonomy): domain Eukaryota; kingdom Metazoa; phylum Chordata; class Actinopteri; order Cichliformes; family Cichlidae; genus Perissodus; species Perissodus microlepis. The sequence continues at coordinate 6,289,199 of NC_140466.1, forward strand.
TTGACCACCAAGTAAATTAAAACTAAAAAAAGGTAACTACGCAGTAGTAATTATCTCCATCATAAGCTTGAAAATGTGTAAATACAATGCTATGGTGATGTACTATCTAATGTCAGGTGTAGTCTTATTTCTATTTATACATTTATTTAACTGAGAGGAAAAGACACATGGATGTGTGATCTTCCAAGAATAGACCTTTACTAGAAATCTGAAGTCTGTTGTAGTAAAATTGGCATTAAATGATGGAAAGGGTTACACTGAATTGAGTTTGTTACTACAACTAGTTAGGGCCAACCTAATATTCTCCAAAGTGAAAGATACTCCTATTAGCTTACTTTCTATAAGTATATATATATAGTATATATTATATTGCCAAAAGTATTCACTCTTCTGCCTTCACTTGGATATGAATTTGAGTGACATCCCATTTTTTTATCCATATGGTCCATATGATGTCTGCCCACCCTTTTCAGGCTATCCCAGCTACACTGCAAATTATCTGGTGCTTGCCATGATTTAAAATCTTATTTTTAGACAGGCCAGATTATTTGCCTTGTTTTAAAAAAGATTTACTTGTTTCTAAGTCTAGATTTTAGATAATAAACTTAAATTGAGAATAACCATATAATTGTGTCTATATTAGCACAGAAATCCAGAAATGGGAAGAATAACTCTTAAAATAGCCTACATTAGGCCTCTCACCAGATGTCTCTCAAAATATCACTTGTTTCAAGATAGAGTGACAAACTCAATTTGCTTGATTTAGGAAATTCACACAAGGCATCTATTGAAAATATGATTTATTCAAAATCATGTCTGACTTCAAAGTTGTACATATAAGGGAAAAAATTAACCACAATTTATGATACAAATCACATTTCAAAGACAGCTGTTTGTCCCAGCATGCCAGCATTATGTGGTACAACATTGACATTGGTTTAGGGAACATTTAATGACTGTCAACTGATATCATCACAAACTACACTAAGCCAATACTTGGTGCAACCCTAATCTTAAGGGTGATTTCTATGGGAAATAATATCAGAAAGACTGTATTTTATTGGCACAAACACACTGTCCCTAAAACTAATAGAAAAGTATGAAGTATAATCAATGAGCTCATGGGCTAATTCTGTAGCTTGAGCAACAATGGGCACAGTTACTTCATATGCCAATAAGTCTTCATTTAAATTCAAAGTTTCATAGCGTTGGTACTCAAAAGCAATAAAAGATGAGTCAATCAAAAAGATATCCTTTATCAGTCCAAACACAGGGAAAGTGCCATCCACATTTGCAATAATCATGGACTTCCCAGTAATGTATTTATTGCCATTTAGAACATACCATTTCACTGAGACAACAGACTGCATGACATCTATTCCAAAAAATTCTTTAATTTTTTTGCTAACATATTCATTATTTTTAACAGCTGATACTGGCCCGGATTCCTTTTCTTTCGCAAAAATAGGATGTTCAGTTCCTATTTCATTTTGACAACACTCAAGAAATTGATTGTGGTTTGCTAGGGATTTACAAACATTTTTAAAATTTAACTTAGAAGCCCACTGTTTAAAATAGGAGTGCTTTGCCTCAAAGCGCATGCACATACTCCTTATTAAAGGTCCAAGGGATAAGATTTGACTGGGAAGATGCAACATATAATGTTGCTTAGGTATTATATTGGCTTCAGGAAAAAGTTGCTTGAACTGATACAGGTGTTCTTCAATCATACTTCTCAGTTGCAATACAGTTTGTAAAGAAATAATGGGAGCAAGAACTATTTGAACTATCATAATTAACTTTCTAATAAATACAACATACTCACTCTCCACACCATACAAAAGAAAAAGTAAGATTTTTAAAAGAATTAGCATCTGTCCACAAGACTGTTTGAATTTGTTGTCGTTAGCCGCTAAAGTGCCAAAGCTAATAGGACATGGTTTATCCCGTATTTCAAGAGGTGAGTAAGGAAAATTTTGAATGTCTGAATTAAACTTGTCTAATTCCAATTGTCCTGAGAGAATTAGGTGTTTTAATACAAATTTAACTTCCATTGATGCAACACCTTCAAAAATAACATGCATTATGTCCTGTGGAGTTTGTTTGATCAGGTCAAATGCAGGAACATCAACTAGTCTGCTTCTTCAAAGTAGTTTTGAGGGACGCTTTCAATAAATCTGTGCTTGCTTTATCTATTTCAAAACACTGCCTGATATGTTTCTCCAGAGTTCTTTGAACAAACTTCTTCTCCTCAAAAACACTTTGCATATCATCAAAGTTGCATTCACAGTGTCTACATTTGCTATAAGCAAAACCAATCCCTTCTTTAAAGCCAGCAATCTCATGCTGGGCTAGTGTGTCTCCGCAAATGGCTATAACAGAACCAAACAATTCAATTTCACCATTTGACATTTCAATCCTTACACCATTGTAAAGCAGTGATAGATCTTGAAGTATTCTTTTCAGTACAACATCAATACCCCACTGAGAAATGTCATTTGCTTTAGCAATAGCAAGAAGTCGTATTGCAGCTAACTTTGACCTAAATTTTGGATCAGTATTTCCTAAAGTATAATAAAACATGACCAATTTGTTTGCAGAAGCATGGGACCCTAAGGGGTTACATATTTCAATTTCATCTGTGTACAGTATTAATTGCAATGCATTTGGTCTCTGAGAAAACAAGGGGTGAGATGTAAAGAGGGACCCGTCTCTAAAATCATAGAAGAATCCCTCTCTGCTTCTTTGTGGTGCAGTGTTCAACATGGTAAAGATTCTCTCATTAGTCATTAACTGCTTTAGACTTTCAATTAATGGTACATAGTAAAAACTTTTGTTCCTTATGGACATGACCCTTGAAAGACCTTGCTTTACCCAACATATCTTCTGGGATACTACTACTTCCTCTGCGTTGACTGGACAGAACATTTCCCCTATGGCTCTACACTGTCCATATGCAATGGTGGAGAAAGGATCCATGAATTTATCAAATGTAGCCAAAGCCTCATCTTGAAGCTGAGTGGTTCCCTCGGCATGATCTTCAAACACTGTCTTCATTCTTTCCTTGAGCGTATCCAAAAGAACAGCCTGATACTGTTGCACTCCTGAGATGATATGTTTGACCGTTCTCTGTGAAAACATTTGAAACAAAAGTAACTTATTCTGCATTTATATAAAAAAAAAAATCTGAATTCCATTATGAACAAGTAAGACATTGATTGCCTTATGTAATGTATTGATCCATTAAGACTATAACATACCTGTGATAAGTGGCACTGTTCTTGAACACTGATAGCAAAAGCTGCAGCAGATCTGGTAACATCGTGTCTGGTAAAGGATGTTGTAGCAACAGCTTCTTCCTTTAGAGCAGAAAAACAAAGTTACTCCAAACTCCTGGCCAATTATAGAAATTCTTACATAACAGGTATAATCAGTTACACCTAATGATTGGTCCATTAAAAAACAAAGTGCACGACAGTGATTAGTGTTACAGTTGTGAATATTCAATATAATATAAGATAATATAATATTGATTCTTTGGAATAAAGAAAAAAGAAATGGAAAAGAAATCAAAGACAAAGAAACAATAAAAAAGGGGTTGTCCATTTTTTTGATGAGGCTAGGGATTGGATTCATGAGAATGAGATTTTATCTTTTTAAATAATGAATTTTTGTTCGCACTTCGATATTAGTTTCTTTACATGTTTGTTGTATTTATTAAATTATTAATGTATTTTTAAATCACGTAATTTAGATTTGCACTTAGAACTTATGTTAGTATTAGTATATGGATATATTTTATTGTATGCATTTATTAACTTATTTAATTTTCAAGAAAATCATTCTTATACATGTTTTGGCTGTATTTCTAGCCAACAGATTTTTTTTTACAGTGCTTCCAAATACTCTGTGTCTTACCTGAAACTGTATTCACCACTTATAATTCCTACGACATACCCAAATTGCTGCCACATTGAACGATTTAAACGCGCTGAGTGTCTTTGATGCAAACTTCACCAGGAGACATGCCAGCCGCAGAGTGTGTGCCTGCTCCGGCTGCAGCATAACCTTTACTATTTACACTGAACTGCTATTCTGTTTATTTATTTTTAATTTCATCCTGGTGATTTAAAATCCAACCATAGTGGAAATCGCTTGTAACAGTTTGAAGAACAATATCTAGCGGTATAATATCGCGAGATCTCGCTAAATTTCTCTTGATTAAAAATGGAGAAAAGGATTAAAAGTAATATAGGACCAAATACGAGGAGTTAAGACATGGCTAAATTTGTCATCAGAAGCCACACTACATTTTATTTAGTTTAACACTTACCGCGATCGGGCTGTCAACAACCTGAGGCTCCTGCACTTCAGGCAAAGATCCACCAGTTGATATTTCCACGGTGCTGGTTGTTGTTGCAGTACTACAGTTGGCAAAGACTGAAACACCAAAATTTTCCGATCCTAAAGACTGGGATGTTGGGGGGATCCTCCATCCTCTTGGTGGGCTTCCATTCGTCAAATACAGAGGGTGCGTCCGTTTAATGTGGCGAAAGAATGAGTTAAAAACTCTGAAATCTTGTTCACAGCCATCTATTCCACAGTAAACCCAAAAATCCTGCCTTCGACCATGAGCTGCATTTATGTGGCTAAGGAGCACCTTCAGAGTTAAAGAAACAAAGATAAAACAGATCATACATCTCCAGAGCGCCATGGTGAACTGTTTTCGCGCTGTAGCAATGCAGCTTTACTTTACCGCTCTCCACTGAAGGCCACAGATGAGAGTGTGGGACCATGGGAAAGGTAGGCAATTTTAAAAAATATATGTATCCTTAATTATCCAATTTTTCAGGTTTAAATTACATCAGTTATATTTATTTTTAGGAAATAAGTGTTTAAGACTGAATTTACATTTTTATTTTCTTTTTTTTACTTAAAAAAAATTAAATATAAATGATTTTCTGCATGGGCATTCTCAGTTCCTGTCGTGACGTTACTTTCACACGGGACAAAATCTTTTCCCCTGCTTTGTTAACCATCAGGACCGTTACGAAGATCAAAATTATTTATCTAAACAAAGCGAACAGTAATTTAAGGTTGGTAACATTAAGTTGATTTGAAAATTACTATGGTACAACGGTGTTATTAAGATAAAGTCGTGTTTTGTGAGGGCTGCTAGTTAGCAATCTAGCTAATGTGTTAACTTTAGCTAAATGATCTTATTTAAGCCGTAGGATATTTCCAGGTACTGTGAGTGGAGGCTTTGGAACCAAACTAGAGAACTGCTGTCACGGCATGGACAAGTTTGACGATGCCATACTGTCTGTGTTGCAGGGTAAGTCTTATTTTTCAGTTATTTTGGTACGTTAGCTAAACAGCCTTAGCATTGTTAGCATCATTTCTGAAACTTGGAGCTAGGATTGTACTCTACTCTGAACTTTATCCACATTATAGCCTTGAGCTGTCTTTGCCTAAATAGACTTGGAACATCATTCTTGAAGACAGCCAAAAATAGTTTTATTGTACTCCCAAATATTTGATAAACTGTTTTAAGTTTGACATTTTATCCTGTTAATATTACTTATTGCTAAAATACATTTATTGACAAAAAATGACCTCAATATGTAATAAGCCACGCCCAGGAAAAGAGAAATAAATATCACTTTTGAAGTTGTTTTTCTCTTTTACAGCTGTGAATATTGATGAGGAAACTTTTAGAAGCTTTACCCGGGATGACCTAAAGGATCTTTTTCCGGGCCATGAAAATTTCTTCCGTAGAAAGAAGATTTGGGATTTTATCAGCCAAAAGGTAAATACACATTATACCACTAAGAAGATGATTACTGTCCATATTGTCTAGCATTAATTTGCCTAATTGTGTATTTTTGTTTATATCCCACAACTGTTATAGTTTAAGAGTACTGACCAAGATGCCAACACTTTCCATCGAAGCGAGAGTAACCCCTTAGGCTTTGATGTGTCACAATGTCAGTCTCAAACTTCCACTCCCATTTCCTACACTGCTGACAAAAAAATGAAAATGCCAGACCCACCAGAGTATGTGGTGTATACAGATTCACAGTTGGACATGGTGCGCAGTCAGTACTTTGCATTGCTCCACAGTAGGGCTGCCACGATTAGTCGACTAGTCACGATTACGTCGACTATTAAAATCGTCGACGACTGATTTAATAGTCGACGCTTCGTTTGAAGCTTTGTAAGATCCCAAAAGACGCAGGAATAAGTAATAGGATTTAAGGGTGTAATAACGGACTGAAACAGAAGATGGCAGCACTGCATGTACAAGTATGCCAGCTGCCGTTAAACCCCAAAGAAGAAGAAGCTTTGTCCCAGAATTCATAGCGCGGCCCAGCACAGTTGTCAACAATGGCGGCAGCTAGTTAGTTTTAATATTACTCTTATTATTCTTTCTGGGTCACAAAATAAACGTTTAACATATTTTCAGGCGAGAATATAACTGTGTAAACCTGAAATATCTGCTCAGTTTATCAAGACACCACATATTTTCAAAAGCGCTCCGACGTTTTCGGAGACGTCTGTTACCCACTAGCTCGATAGCTAGCTGGGGGCAAGGCTCACTAGAGCCCGTGAGAACACCGGACACCCGGCTAATCGTTTTCAAACCCACCGCCGTCTTTCGCTACTCAGGTTAAACATGATATATAAGTCACTTAGATAACTTCAAAATGTTATTGTTTGGCTTTTTTTAGTATTTTATTTGTTCCTGAGTAAATCGGTTTGGCTGAGATTAAAGTTGTAGTTTTTACACAGCTGAATAAATGTCAAGCAGACAACTGATCAGAAGTGTGAGATGCTCGAGAATATACTCCGGTGTCCCGTTATATTTTAGATAGCAAGGAGTTTATTAAACTTCACCGAAACAATCTGCAAATTTCATTAAAATTTAATAAATTATCATTTTGTCTTTATTTTTAGTTAGCACATACCTTAAACACTTAAAGCTGTAAGCTAATGATAGTTATATGAGAGCAGATGCGTGCTGGTGCAATAAGCTGTATGTTTTACGTCCAATGGATTTGATTAGTCGACTAATCACAAAAATAATCGGTGACTAGTCGACTATCAAAATAATCGTTTGTGGCAGCCCTACTCCACAGTGGAAAGGAAAAGGACTGTAGGATGTCGAAGGAGCTCTGTTGCAGACTTGTAAGGAACACAGTCACCAGCATGGTTGCAATCCTCCGTGCTAGTCCCATGGGGAAAGAAGTAACATACCCCTCCAAACTCGAAATGAGAGCAATGTCACAGAAGATTGTCGACTATTACCCCATGTTACGTGATGCTGACACACACATGCCATACGTAAGTCATTCTCTACCCACTACAATATCTAAAATTGAGTGAGATAATAAAAGGATGTACAAATATATATTATTTTACCACAGCTGACCATCTACACCAAACTGTACAAACGACTCCAAAATATGAAGTCTCCAAGGAAGAGGCAGGGCTCCATGCCACAACGAGCCAGGCCCAGGAAGACTCTTTTCAGCTCAGATGACACAGACAATGGGACTGAAGGTGACCTAAGTGGTGAAGCAAGTGGTTCAAGTGACTATACCATACTTCTTGAGAGCAGTGATGACCTCAGCGAGGATAACTCAAATGCAGGTGTGTACTTTGGTCTGCTGTACTAATGACTTTTGGACATCTAAAACTTCAAAGAGACCACCTGCCCTCAGTTTTCTGTTCAGAGTGCATCACAAGATTTATACAGTGTTGAGTATTTTCCTTAACTTTCTAGCTATTCCCTGTTATTACATTCTGTTCATCTTCTGTTTTTTCCTCAGAGAAAGAATCCCAATTGCCGCTACCCTCCACTGTACCAACTACGTCAAACAATACTACCCTGGCTTTACCACTATTATCCAAGTCAGCCTCATGCTCTGCACCCAGGGCTGATATAGGTCCTTCAACTGCACCTCCAGATGATGTTGTTGGTAAGTCCACCATCACCCTTGTCTACCTCTCAGTCTGACTGTGGTTCCTCTTACAGCTCTTTCCAAAATATGGTTGCAGCAATGAACCCCGTTCTAAGTGTTTATTCCATAAATCATAGTGGTTTGGCATTAACTCGAGTTGGTGTGTAAAATCAACATATGATAGATCCCTCATTCCAGTTTGCCAGTTAGCCATAGTAAGTATTTTAACACTTTGTGTTGTAATGGGTGTTACTCAGTGCTGATTATTTACACATGTAAATCCTCATGCTGGTCACATCTATCATGCCTTATCACAGTGTTTCTGTCATAGATCAAATTACCTAAAAGATTTTTATCCATCAGCTCATAATCACTGTTCACACTGATGTGAACGATATACACAGTAAACAACCTTTACCTTATTTTCACCACAGTTTTATTCACGGGCATCTTAAACTTTCGTTTTAATATTTGATTCTGTTCAAACTAACAATTAACATAAATCCATGATCATTATAAGAAAAGGACACAAAGGGAAATGATCAGGACATATAGGGTCAGTTCATTACTCAAACATATTTAACCTAAACATTAATTCTCATAAATATTATACTTAAAAACAACCATGCAACCTTACTAGAAATGACTGATTAGAAAAATCTTAATTTTGTGAAGTCTAGTTACACCTTGTCTTACAATTGCGCTTTGCTTTCCCTAGCAGACCATGACAGCCTGAAGATGCAGGCAAGACATTACAAAACCTTGAGCAACATGTACAGGAAACCCAATGCAAAACCCAACCAAAGTGATGTTGCTCAAATTTTGGACCTGGAGTTTGAGGCCAGACGAGCTTTTATTGACGCAGATGTTACAAGGGAAGAAGACAGGCCGAGAAAAATATTTGAAGCATACCCGTGCTTCAAAGACATACAAAATGTTGTTATGATGCCTGGGTCGTTGACCCAGGGTTTTTGAGTTTATTATTATTTATAAATTCTAGTCTTTGGTTTCTTTGTTAGAGTTCTGTCTTTTGGTTCATGTCTCTGTCTCCCCTGTCAGCTGTCTCCCCTTGTCTAGTTCGCGTCTCTGTGTATCCTTAGTTGCTATATCCCCGTGTCCAGTCAGTGTCTGTGTCTGCCCTGGTCCCACGTCTCTGTTCCCTCTGTAGTGCCTGCATGTGAGTCTGTGTCTTTTGTTCAGTCTGTGTTTTGTGTTTCCTGTTTTACTTTGAAGGTCTCTGTCTCATCTCAGTGTGTTCAGTTTACGCTTCCTTGTCTCGTCAGTCCTGATTTGCCCCAGCTGTGTTTCCCTCCTGTTACCCATTCCCTGATTGCTCCCTCTGTGTATTTAAGCCCTGTGTTTCTTTGTGTCTGTGTCGCGATCTACCGTTTACCTAGCTGTGTGTTCGGTCAGTCCTCCGGTTTAAGTTTATTTTGATTTTTTCCAGTTATGTTATATTTGAGTTTAGCATTAAAGCTGTTTTGAGTTCACATCTGTCTCCGGAGTCTGCACCTTGGGTCCTATTCCTGTCTGCACACAGCCGGCACAGAACAAATGTAAGTTCAACTACCTTCAGTTAAATTCCTTGCTTTCTCTGGATAGGTTTAGTTAGTTCTTGACTAACTGAGCACAACTTTGTCATAGGCGATGGATGAACTGCGTCGCATCATTGGTGGCTCCAACTGCAAATGCATAGATCAAATGAAGGGTTGATGGGCAGAGTTTGTTCGAAGGTGCAGTTCTATGGCATTTGGAAGAAGGTCCTGAAACCTCCTCTCCCCTTGGATGTACGTGGAGGTAAGTGGCCTTTTCATACATTAAATCCATACATCAGATATGTTCAGATTACTTTGTTAAGATACTTTTCTCTGTTCACAGTGAATTTTACTGTCACTCTCTTCAATGCACTTCCATCTCTGAAGTGCAGTGAGGCTCTTCTTCATATCCTGAAGGTGAGAACAGCTGCAATACCAGCCACTGTAACTTGTACTCCATTTACTTGTAGTATTCTTATTATTATTTTGCTTTTTGTGCTTAATAAGAGAGGGTCAAAGTTCAATTCAGCAGGGATTAAATTACTCCTTATTCAGGATTTCTTAATTGTTATTCAAAACCTACTCCAGAGAGGCAGCACAGAGCAAAAGCACATTGCAGTTAGGATACAAGTAGAAGCAGTAAAATTATATATTTAAAAAGGCCTTCAAAAACTAGAATATGTAACAAAGTTCAAAGAAATAGTTTTAAAAAACAAATGAGGGAAAAAAGCACAAATAGACATGATAAAAATGCTGCAAACTAGAGAAAATTCATGCTCAGAATTAATACATTTCCAAAATTTCATATTTATGTAAGTCAGATATTTTATATTTATTTCTTCTATTCCAACAGTAAATCAGTTGGAGTATTCTAAACTCTTGATATTGCTTTTTGTGTCTTAAGCTGTTTGGATGCACAGCAACCCTCTCATTTAAAATCTTGAAGAATTTGTCTTTTTTTTTTTTTGTGCTTTTCTAGCCGGGTGAAGATGCAATGCTATACCTGGAGAAGCGGCCTCTCTCCTCCCCAGTGCTGCTTTTTGATGGAACAACCAGCATTGTTGCTGTAGGAAATATACCAGTGACCACTCTCCCCTTGGAGGATTTCTGGGAAGGAATGTTGGTGCTGATGGCACATTACTACACCTTGCACTTAACATACCCGAAATGTGTTGCAACGGTCCTCTCTGTCATACAAACTGAGGTAATCACTGATGCCATCCATGATCAAGATGCCACTAGTGCATATAAGAAAGCAATAGCTGAGTGGAAGTCATTCTTTGAAAAATAGGTGAATACCAAGCAGAATTTTATCAGGTCATTTGCAGTTTGTTTAGTTTTGTAGTACGTTTGTACAACTTAGTTCCTAATTTGCCTAGCAATGTCCTGAGAAACGGCTTTACTTATAATGCTTTACAAATGAAAGTTGTTTTTTTTGTTTTTTCTTAGTGACACTTTACCTGAGGCATGTAAAGTTTTAAGTCAGTAATGCCATTATTTACAACATTGTGAGACTATGTGACTGTCACAAAAGTTTAAGGCCAAAAATGTAATTTTTTTTTTTTTTCTCTGTTTAGGCCTCTTAAAGGGTTGATTTAGACTTTTAGGGATTGTGCAGCAGCCCTATATTGTTTAAAAAAGGGTTTTGTTCTCATGAGAGGAATAAATGTTGACATATATCACTCTTGTCTTGGTTGTGATTTCAGTAGAAGCCAAGGAGTATTCTAGGAAAAAGGTCTGTTTTAAGGTTTTTTTTTTTTGCTTGGATTTAATATCGATTAGGCTATATTTTAAGATAAGCCAACCTGAATCAAGAAACAAATTATCATACTTCACTAATATTGAGTAGTTTTTCATAGTATTGGAACTATTTTTCTCGTTGTAGTGCATTCATTTGCTGCAAGTAAGAATTCAAAACATAAAAAAAGACTAATTTAGCATATTTAACTTACTTTTGGGACTTGATATCAAGTAATCTTATCTTAAATTGAGCTTTTTAAAGCTTATTTTAACCCTCTTCAATTCTCAAATGTGTTCTTTTATTTCTGGATTAAAAAATCTTATTTCAAGATTTCTTATTAAGTAAAATAAACTTGCTGCATGGACAGATAATTTCACTTGTTTTCAGTGCTTTTTGTATCAAATGTAGTATTTTTTTTCTCCTAAATATAGAATAGCCATTTTTTGCAGTGTACCATAGGCACGTGGCAAGAGGCAGGGTGCACCCTGGACAGATCACCAAACTGACACAGCGCTAACACAGAGAGACAGACAATCATTCACAGTCACACCTATGGGCATTTTAGAATCAACAATTAGCCTAACCCCAATAATCATTTATTCCTGTGGGAGGAAGCCGGTGTTCCCAGGGAGAACCCTTGCAGACACGGGTGAGGCGACAGTGCTGATCGCTGTGCCATCCTACTGCTCCTTCTTGGTGATGCCATCTCATTCAAATGTCTGCCCTATCAGCTTTCAGTGGTACTTTATATGCCTACTATGGTGACCACGGCTAACAGGGAATCAGGGTTTGATTCTGGAGAAGGAGTCTGAGAAACCACTACCACAGCCAGCTAAGGCAGTAGGTGCACAAATTTCCCACTCCTGACTCAGGGAGGTAGTGATTTAAAAAAAAAAATAAAAAAAAATAAAAAATAAAAAAAAATTATATACACAGTTATCTGCTTCAGAATTATTAGCCGCTATACAGTAGACTATGTTTGAATGTTAGACCGAGCAAAGCTAGCCTATAGCCTCTGTACCAGGAGTCTCAAACTTAAATGAGCTGTGGGCCACTGTCCACTGTCATCTCATTGGAGGGCCACTTTAGTGTTCAAGTAGTACAAAAAACAAGAAATAATCAAGAAAACACCAACAAATATTTCAGAAAATGTAGTGTTTTGTTTGGGGTTATTTTATTTTAGCTATTGTCTGACAAGACAAAACTGCAAATGTGAACTCAAATGTTGTTTTCTGTCACTCTTAACTAACTGAAGCCTTTCACTGAACTACCAAAGAAACAAATTGGTACTCTCTGGTCAGACACGTGGCAGCACTTCTGCTATTAATTGGTTCGTATTTAAAAAAATAAATAAAAATGCAGACATAAGTGTACACCTTAGTGTTTGTCTGCTAGTGAAAATTATTTTCTTTACAAGCAAGTCTCTCACTGAACTAACACAGCCAATCCCTCAACATGTTTGTACTTTCTGCTCATATTGCCTTTGTATAAAATTATTTTTTGCGTTTTAAAGAACTTATTTTAACATTGCACTCAACAATAAACAAATCCTCCCTAACAAAGAGTAACTTCAACGGCCAAATTGTGTTGTATTTCTTCATGTCAATATACGGGCTACAAATAGGGGTGACGTGGGCTGCGAGCGGCCATATGCTGCGAGTTTGAGACCCCTGCTCTGTTGAGGTACTTCTACATTACATTGCATTATAAAGTAGTCATTGTTCTACAATTCATCTGCTTTTACAGAAAAGTACAAAGCAACTCCTGACTTTGTCAGCAGCCAACCTTTTAATCTCACCTATATCACTGATAGCGTGTAACTGATTATATACTACTACTATATATATCTACTGTTGTATTATGAGCATTGCACAGCCCACATATGCCCAACCAATGATCTATAAGTAAAAGCATTTTTTTGCTATGTAAATATCAAAGGTAATGCAACTATGATATAGAGAATTTAGATCCACTTGAACAATGATCATGTTACACAGTTAAATGAAACAGCAGCAGATGACATAATTGATCCTACTTAAAGTAGTACATATATTTTGCCTTTGTTTGTTAGGCTTATACACACCAGTTTATCCATGAAAATAAAATGCACAATTAGACTACTTTTGGGCTGCAGTGTGCTTTTTTGTGTGCAGCTTGTGTCATACTGTAGGCTACGTTTTGCGACAAATTGTAAACTTCACATTAGTTAATTGGGTTTCTCTTGTATAATTGGTGTACCTCATTTGATTCCAGTACAATTGCAGAAGAAGTAATAAAAAATAGCTTTTGCACTAATTGGGGTTAGGTTAAAGAGTTTATTAGTGTGTGTGTGTGTGTGTGTGTGTGTGTCTGTCTGTGTGTGCGCTTGCGTATGTGCGTTTTACAGAAAAACACTATGTGAAAAGGTGCAGGAAATCAAATTGTAGCTCTTATATTTACAAAGATCAATCAAGTCTTGACCTAATTTTGACTGTTTTACCCCTAATAAGCTTCTTTACCCACAGGATCAAACCAGACATATGCTGTCTTTGCTCAGTAATACAAGCAACAATGTGTCATCATGAGAGGGAAAAATAGTAACATGTTTGTTGCATGTAAAAATGAAAACTGGAAGAGGTTTTTCTGCTCTGCTACACAGCAGAAGGCATCATTGCTCCCTTGCTGTAAATACAAACGACCACTTCAGACACGCACATATGCTCATACAAAAATACCAAATATCCACACCAACAACACAAACACACTGAGCTAGACAATAAACCAACCAACTGTCCTGCTGTCTATTTTGTCATGTCGGGTTTCGACCACTCTAAAAGAGGCAATGGCTCAGACAAGTCTGCAGGACAAAAGGCAACAGAAGTCAGGGAGGTGGGTAGCTGGAGAGTTGTGTTCTACTAATAATGGGGAGGAGGGTGTTGGCATTCAACCTCATGGACTAGGTCCATGGAAACAGATGTGAAGGAGGGAACAGGTTGGGTGGTGGTGGCGGCAGCATAGAGCTGGGGCTCAGACTTATTTGGAGCCAGAGAAATGCAGTGAAGATAAGAATTAGAAGGCAATAGGACAGAAAATAGATGATAGTCAGGCAGAGATATGGAAAGGTAATGCAGGGCAGAGAAGGGGAAATGATAGTCACAGCTGCTGAGCAGACAGAAACGAGAGAAAGTAGTGAGAGCTACTGTAATTTTCTAGGCAGAATCCAGCGTTGTAGAAAAATAACGGGGGCTTAAAGTGAGACGGAGAGAGGAAACTGAGCTGAGTGAGAAAGAGGAAGCAAAAAGGAGCAGAGGCTGTGAATGTGAAAGGGGTCTTTGTTTCCCATCGTGCTCTGTTATGACGCCAGAATCTAAACCATCCATTCTAAATGGCAAGGGCTGCTAGCCACAGCACACACACACACACACACCTACACACAGGGATGACAAAGCACAATCACACCTCTTTCCCATTCTCTCTGCTCTCCACTCTCGGCTCATCTTGTACCACTTTCATACACACTCACCACACTACTGCCAATTTAGATATACACACATAATCAGAAGATAGTTCGCTTGGTGTGGTGTGTGCCTCTAGTCTTATCTATCTTATGCAATTCTGTGTAATAGTGTGACCATTATGAAGCAACCGTGGTGACGGCTGTATGGGGTTAGTGGGAGCAAAACTGGCAGCAATCCCTAATGCCTCCATCGCTTTGGCTTGGCCTATATTTTTCCCCTTTGTACTCCTTGCTGTCTCGCAATTCTTTAGGCAGTTGCTGTCATTAAAGTCAGAGGCACTTACATGTATATATGCTATTATTGAAGTCGGAGGCACTTATCGGTGAAAGGAGTTTTAGTTCGTTGCTCTCATTTAAATAAGAGGCACTTTATAAGCAGTGCTTTTGTAGACACTTGCCTATCAGCACTTATCTGCATAGAATTAGAGTGGGGGAAATTGTTGGATCAGAACTGTGTGGAATGTTGCTATCATTAAAAGTATACTTGTACAATTTTATGGAAAGCCAGCAAGGATGTGAAAACCTTTTTTAACCAACTTCAGCAGACACAGACAGACAAAAATACACATTCACACGAAAACTTCAGAAGCAATAAGAAGATAGTTCGTAACACTTCCTGACCTGCTACCTCACTGTGTGCTCCCTGCTTTGGCTGTCAGATGTGGTTAATGAGAATCTCCGAGCTCCCATAGACTGGTGTTCCTATAGAGAACAGCCTGCTGGGATACACACACTCGTACACACAGGCATACATCAGTACTTGCCTAGGACACTGAGAGCCTTGTCATCACACAGAGAGGGACCTGCTGGCCTATTGTAGATCCCCGTGGCACAGAGATCACCTCTTATCCCCAGTAAACACACAGAACACAGTGGGTAACTCAAAGCCACAAACGCACATAAACACATGCACTCTTCACATAGTCCTTTGTAAGCACACATTTTTGCCTATTTCTTATGTGCTTTCTACTCAGCTCTCATTTTAATCACAGCACCCACCCCCACCCCCTTTATTTTTTTTTCCATCTACCCCCTGTCTCTTTCATTTTCTCACTCTCTAATAATCCCCCTTACATCCATCTTGCTAATGCCCCCATGATCCAAACAGCACCCCCCTCCCTTCGGAGAAGACTTCTCCACGGCTTCTGCTCTCCCATTCAGCCTGGCTTGTCCCCATGTAGTCATAGAGATCACTGATGGAGTGGAGAGTCTTTGTCAGTGGGTCAGCCTCCTGTAACCCCCCTCTGACCCCACAGTCTACACATTCACACACACATTTGATTCTTGCACACACTCTGGAGCCTTCTCACTTGCCATATGGCATGGGCAATGAACGGCCAACAAAAGAGAGCTAAAGAGGTGTCAGAGAGGTTTTGTTTGTGTGTGTATGTGTGTGTGTGTGAGCTGCATCAATAGAAGGCTAAGCAGCCAGTCATGAGACAGGGTCCAATAGATGAAATTGATTTCTGTTTTTTGGGCTGTGGATAGAAGAGGGAGGGGATTTTCCACCTTTTCTTCCACCGTCAAACTCATTGGCTCAATGAAGAGTAATGACAGCAGGCCCTGACTGGAGCACAATGAGGGCACACTTGATGGAGTGTTGAGCAATGCAGATCTGTCTTCATCACCAGAGTGGATTTGTTTTAGCAATGTCAACTATAGCACTGCCATCATTTTGTGTCATCACAATGTCATCATCGTCATCCTCAACATTTCATTTTTAAGTCCTTAATCCTACAGTTTGCTTTAACAATGGCTTGAAATCACCAACTTTTCTTAAAGTACTGACATTTTGCAGATTCTTTTAATGTCAGACGTTTTCTAAGGTGTACAGCTTCACTTCTACGAATAATAATAGCATTGTGTCAATTAAATTATTTACTGAGATATGTGAATAATATAGATGTACAAAAATGCTTGAAATAACCCTTTAGAGAAATAAATATGAGTAGTCTGGCAGCTATAGTTTTACGCTGATTTTCAATTTCATTTCCCAATAAAAGATAATCTAGCTAAAACACTTCATGATTGTCCGATTGTTTTGTTTCAAATACTCCATCAAACTGTTTTTGTGTTGCCATGGTCCCAGATCTAAGCTATTACTTTGGTAAGTAAAATGTTGTTATGACCAATAACTATAATGGACCACAAATAAGACCAATGTTGCAATCTGTCAGACTTGTTCCTAATGTCTGAGGACCTTAAAGTGGTTACCGTGAGATCATGAGGGGATTGAGGTCAGCCCAGGGTACTGGTTCCATTTACCTAAGAGAATAATCCATAGACTTAGCATTCCCATATAAAACTCACATTGGGCAATAAAAAATATTAAATGAACACTCCAAAACTAGATAGATTTTGCTTTTATTGTGTACATTTGATTTGTGCTTAAAAGTAAGACATGAAATAAAGGTTTTTAAAACAACGAAAACACACTACAACTGATGTTTACAACACATAACAGTGAGTTCATGGGGGGGCATTTGACAAAATAATATTATTCATTGTCATTTTACTAGTTCTATGTCTTCTGTACATTCATTCTAAAGGCAGGGGAAAAGGGCTGGAGTGGAAGGGTTGGGTATGGGGGTTGGAAGTGGTGGCGGTGTGGTCAGTGTAATCGTTTCACCATGACATAAAAAGGTGATCCAAACACCAATACTTATCTTAACTGCACTACTGTATAATTCTGTGTAAATAATCATTCTGTACAATACAATAATTTTTAATTCTACAACTGTTTATAACCTGCATAGTTCACATTTCTGTATAACTGTATATCTCAGATTTCTGTATAGATTTTTTTTTATTTCATATTCTGTACAGTTTTTCATATTTATATCCTGTTCATAGCCTGTACATAGCTTGTACTCACTACAGCCTGTACATACTTATAGTTATAGCATATTCATAACATACTTCATACCGTGTACATTATAACAAACCATAATAGACCTATTTCTGTAATATACTCACATATCTATATTATTGCTAATATATATTGTAATATATCTATATCACTAAAGCACTTCTGGATGGATGCAAACTGCATTTCGTTGCCTTGTACCTGTGACATGTGCAATGACAATAAAGTTGAATTCTATTCTATTCTAATTCAAAGAAAGAATAAAATTCAAAGATTCAAGATTTACATTTCAGATAGCATTACAGATGTTAGTAACTAGTTTATTTACATATTTACATTGGAAATAATGAGCTAACTGAACAGAGGTCTGGCAGAAAATTGGAAAGAAATAGAACAAAGGGATGATAGAATTGACAATATGACAAGGTGAGTAATTTCAAAGTAAACCAAACAATAAACAATAAACAATCAGAACTAAATCCAAAAATAAAATTGAGAAACAACTTTCTTTCTTGTCTCTGTATTTGAGATATGCCGAAAGACTAGGGGACAATCAGTCACAGCAATGCAAACCTTTTCCAAAAGATTTTAACTCACTTTAAAGCCTCTCACTTTCCTTACCAGGAAAGCTTTCTGATAAGCTCCCTTACAGAGTCTACATTTTCTGAAAAAAATAAAATTAAAATAAAAAAATCTGTTGACTCAATGTCAAGATTGATGGTTGTAATAAGTATTTGCCAACTCAAGCATGTTTTTAAATCTTTCCATCACCACATTAACGGCCGTTAAACTAGTAATGGGAATAATGGCGACTCAGAAAACTGCTGATAAAGCTCAACTCTCTACGGCAGTTTGGATTAAATTAGACTGTACTGTGGAAACAACTTGTCTTAGAACTTTTTAAGGAAAATTAGTTTTTAGGGAAAGTTAGTTTTCCCACAGATGTGTGTGTTATCTGGAGAAACACTCTTAAATCCAGAAATGGTGCCAAATAAGTTTTTAGATTGTTAGGGACACCTACCATTTTTAGTCTTTTTTTTTCTTAGAAAGTATCTTAAATTCTTAAAGAAACTTAAAGTGAAACTGGATAAATGAAAAAAAGAATTAAGTCATGATATCGTAAGAGTGTTTTATATTATCTGAGACATGAAATATAAGATGACTTTTCTTTTAAACTGGATAAAAAATGCAATAAATAAACATGCATACCTTATCTTTATACATTGTTTATATTCATTTATTTTAATTGGCTACATAGTGTTAAATTGCTGCCTGAATCATCAGAAAAGAAAACCGTGGTTTAAAAATTCTTGCAGCAACTGCTATTGGGGTTTTTTTCTTTTTTTTTCCTAAAACACTCAGTGCTTGTGTTTGTTGCTCAGAAGCAGACCTTCTTCCAAAACCACCTACAGGAAAAGAAAGTGTGTATATGTGTGTGTCCTCACACATTTGTGTGTCCACAGCAGGGTGAGCCTCATGCCCTATTTCAGTCAGGCCTGATATGATCAGACGTCAGATCGTGAGCTCTTCGTCTCTCTCTGGCTCTTGGCGTTTCTGCTCGAAGGTGAGAAAAGGTCTAAACGCTGACACAGTCCAACATTGCCTTTGATGTTTTGTTGCCACAAAGACACAGATCCACTGGAAACAAGCCTCAACAGATGTATCAGCTGAAACTCAGGCATTGGGTAATATTAAACTGATAGACATTGACAAAAGCTGAGGAGACACAAAGTTCAAGTGGTCCCTGAAAATATTCTGAAAGGTACATAAATACAACAATGACACTATGGTGTGGTCATTTTTATGTGCTGTTTATTTTACAAGGTCAGCAGCATCACCTTTTGAAAATGCCTCTTGAAATAGTTTGTTAATAATATAAATTATATAATATTCTGTTACTTGTGTATAAATTACATCTAATGAGATTTGGACAGTTAAATGAAGTAGCCTGTCTAACGTCATCTTTCACTATCTTATTAATTGTCCTTTCCATTTTTAGGCATTTAAAAATCTCACGTTTGAAAAACGTGATAGTACAGATGTTCATTAAAAGTGAAAGTTTTTGTGATGATAGTCAACATACCAACAGCGCTGTCTTCAACTCCCCCAGCTGACACATAACTTCACACAACACCTGCAGACAGACAAGCACACAGCCCCTCCCCTTACTAGCAGCTGAACACGTGAAGAGTAGCTGATGTTCACAACACTGAGCAAGACTTTATGAGGAACTTTGAGAGGTCAGTAAAACTCCCGGTTTAACAACACTGGAGTATTACATGGTTATCATAAGCATGTTAACTTTAACCCCTTGACTGTTAACAGTATCTGATAGCCACACTACCCTTCTTTTAAGTTATCAATAAGAAAATGACTAGTGGCCGTAGCTAATAATAAAATGGCAAAGGTCACGTTGAAGCTAAGCAGCAAACTTGTGAATTTAACAGAATAACATAATTATTTGTATACTGCGTGTTACGTTTTCCTCAAGTCCCAGGCTGAAGCTGAGGAAAAAAAATCCACCAGAAACTAGTCAAAAACAGTGGCAGCCAACCTTACCAACTCTGTTTGATCAGCAATTAAATATGATGGCAAGTCACCAAAAGCACAACAGTCTCTCAGACAACCTTGGGGTTTTTTGTGTTTATTTTTATTTGGACAACCTAAGAGAATATTAAAATAGTTATCATATCTATACATTACAGTTCTAAAATTTTATCTTTTTAAGCAAAGCTACTTTCAGCTGTTCCTTATTAACAAGATGTTTCCACAGAAGGTAGCTCCACATGTTTTGGTTTGGCACTTTTTTTTGCTGGATGTCTTTCCTGATGTAACACCCAAGAGATTTGTGTGTCCTCACTCATGAACCACTTGTTTTGCGAAGGTATAAGCCACTCAGACAACTTAAAAAAAAACATAATTGATGTTAATGTTTGTACTTTTCAAATCTTTATTAAAAAATGTGTTTTAATGTTTTCTTCCCTCTTTTCCACTCCACATTCTTGAAAATGGTTTTGAGTATGGAGTATCAGTACTGAGTTTGAAATTCTTGTGACAGCCCTTCTCTGATCATGATAATGGGGGAAGTACGATGGCAAGTCAGAAGTTGGTGCAAATAAAGCCCTTCACCAATTACCACATCCTCACCCTTATAGCAGTTGGAAAGTAAGTTTTGCATGCTCAGAAGTACACACACACAACATACAATTGTGGAATAAATGAATGATAAGGAAAGTCAGATAAAACTGTGGTAAGAAAATGGGCTTTGGTAGAAGTAGTGGAAGTGTAATTTTATAGGGGTTATATAAAATATACTTTCATAGCAGCTTGTTTGATTAACTGGTGGTGACGCAAGCAAAGGATTTGAAAAAGTATACAGACATAGTGTGAGGATTTTTTTTCTCCAGCATCAGTGACACTTGGGGGGTGAAAAGAAGAAGGAAATCGGATTATTCAAGAGGAATGGCAGACTTCAGATCAGCTCCATCCCTGTAGAAACAGACTGCAGGGACTTTTCTTTCCATTTCTTAAACACATTTCTTCCCACACATAATAGCACTTGACTCAAAACATTTATGTGAATCTTTTACAGTCTGCGATTAATTAATTAAGTCATTCAACTCCCACACATGTTACTTAACGTCAATGTACTCAGGTGAGTACAGGTGAGAAGGAAACAGATATATTACATAACAGACTTTTACAACAAAAGTGTTCACATATTCTGTTTCAGCTTTCCTTCGCTGAGTCCTTTCCCCTCTTACTCAATTTAAACAATCAGCTCCTTCAAAGAAATGCATATTTATTTTCAAAGTTGTGCAACATCTATCAGAAGCTCTGAATAATGGTTATCACTTTATATACTGAAACAGAGTTGGTGGGTGTTAAGTATTCTATCACAGTGACTGTGACTTGTGCGCGCACACACACACAGTGTAAGGACAAGTGTGCACACATATATGTGCATGAGCACACACAAGCCCACAAATCACAGGTCTCATTTAGTTCCCTTTCTGTGTTTTAATTAGAGCCGAAGCAAGCTAATCACTTCCTTAGTAGACAGCATCACTAATGAGACAGAGGGAGGAGCTGAGAGGGAGGGAGGAGAGAGATAGACATAATTGTAGGGAGCGAAAAAGAAGGGTCATGAAGGAGAAGTGTCAGGGAATAAAGAAATAAGACATGAGAGGTTGTTATGAATAAATAGATTATACTGAAGAGAGCATATAAAGGAGGTAGAGGAGGATGGCTATATGATACAAAAATAAAAAGAAAAAAAAGAGGGAGAGATGAGTGGTAGAAATAAACATGGACCAGAAAATTAAGCTTGAGTTGACAGCAAGCACATTGACTCAAAAAGAGAGATGTGGCTGGAGTGACAGAGAGAGAGGGGGATGAACTTAAAGGACGGGAACACAAGAAAAGTAAAGGAAGCTTGGACACATATAGTGGGAGAGTGAGAGAGAAGGCTGAGAGAAATAATGAGAGTCCCTTACCTCCCACAAAGACAGCCATGTCTGCCCTAACCCCCCTTCCTTCCCCTCCCTTCCTCGCTGTTTCTCTGTGGCTGAGCCTTTCATGTTGTCACCCTCGGAGTGTCTGAATAGCCTTTTATTATTCAACAGTCTGGACAGGTCATGGGGTCAAGACACAGACCACCACCATGCCACCAGCAAGCATCCAAACACACACACACACACACATACGCACACACAATCATCATAATTCTCATACACCATGGAATAAATGGGGTAAGCTATTTGTGAATGCAAACACACACAAAAGTGAAACGGTAGCCAGAAAACACTCATACCACGCTAACTTCAGCTACTCCATGTTGACATGTGACAGTCCCCGATGCATTCATTATAACACTTGTCCACCCCTTGTTAACTTACTATAGCAATCTGTCCAATGCATCTGTAGTACTGGGAGCTGGTACCCTGGTATTTTCTACGCGTCTGCTCATGTAGCTGCACGTACGCGTATGTGCGAAGGTACATGACTGTTTGTGTGTGACAGGGAGAAAACAGAGATAACAGTAGCTTGGTGGTATCGGCTCTATCTTATCTGCTACACAGCCAGAAGCAGGTATACAAGCTAATTGGAAAGTGCCAGACACACAGTAGACTGGTGAAACATGCGCTCACCTTTCCAGCAAGCGCAGCAGACTAGAGAATTGGCAGCTGGAGAGTGAGGGAGACTAAGAGAAAACCATTGATGGGAGAGACCAAAATGATAGGTCGAAAATGAGACAAAAGGAAAAAGAAGTAGAGGGAGGAGTGACAGAACAAGAGG
The DNA here is from genome assembly GCF_051167445.1 of Perissodus microlepis. Lineage (NCBI taxonomy): Eukaryota > Metazoa > Chordata > Actinopteri > Cichliformes > Cichlidae > Perissodus > Perissodus microlepis. Next base: position 6,312,099 of record NC_140466.1, read on the forward strand.
AAGAGATAGAGATGGAGGATAGAGACGGGAAAATTGTAGGGAAGACAGCAGAGCTCACAGATACAACATCAACAAGACAAATGGTAACTAAGGCACAGTACACTCTGAAATACCTCAGGAATTGTGCCTATTCTGTCTGTAACTGTATTGTCAGCGCTGAGTATTGGGAAAATAGGAAAACAAATAGCATCTCCTGCATTACTCGTCAGTATGTGACGCTTTCCACTTCACTTAGTAAGGAGCAACTCTCTCAAAAGTCAGTCCCAACCTTTTTACAATCTTAAAACATCTCTGTATATTCTGCCTGTGATATTTGCAATAGAGGTCTCAGAACAGCCTGGGCCATAACCTGTATGAAGGTGAAAGTGGCCCGAGTCACTTCTCCCTCATCTTCATTAGTGAAAGAGTCCCTCAGGACCAAACTAACAACGATACATTATTATAGTCATTTCAGAAATTTTTATTTGGTTGTGTATTTGCGTAACTAATACACAAACAAAGACATTAAACAGCTCAAGCCGTCACAAAAAGAAAGCATAATTAAAAGAAGATTCAAATGTCAAATAGTGAAAGAAAGACAATGTGGACAACAGGATAGAAAAAAATGTCTGGTTTTCATCTCATTCTCTGTAATAGTGTCCTCTTTGCCCCACACAGCTCTGATGTTTTCATTTGAGACTATTTTTTATTCATTGAGCCTGCTTTCACTGGAACTTTTTTTTTTTACCTTGGCCAAATACAGAAGCTTCCTTTGCTGTTTTTCTAAATATTTTATGTTTCTGTTTAGGTTTTTATGTCCATATTGAAACCGCACATAAAGAATGTAGAAAAGGGGAAGAAACAGAAAGAACTTCCTGTGTCAGTAGAGGAAGGCAGATATTCTCAATACTGGTTTCAAAGCAGCATTTAGTTTAGTAGCTTTGAATTAATGAGTAAACCATCCAATTTAATTTACATTTATATTCAATTGAGACAGAAAAAAGAAGAAAAAACAATATAAAGTGTCTTGGTAAAGTGTAAGGCACTGATCTTCTCTCTGAAAGGATGAAATGACCCCCACCACATAACACACTACATGCAGGGAACAAGCACAGCAGTTTTTCTTTTAATTTGCTATGGATATGTGTATAACAATATTATCAGGAAGCATTAGAACAATATAGATGTTATATGGTGGAGAAGATGTATTTTATATTGAACTACTGCCTGTCCAAATGTCTGTGCACATCCTAGCCATATAGTATTTCACAACATTTTAATGGTTTTTACCAGCGTTGTATTTCTATTTCAGATTTTCACTCATATGACTCATAATGACGTATCTTTTTGAATGCATCATCAAAAACAGAAGAGGCCTTGCACAAGGCTAGAAGCAGGTGAGAAGTTGTGATAATGGTTATTGATTACAGAACTAGCACACTGTGTCCTGTCTTGTTTTTTATTACAGATGAAAAGCCATCATCCCTGCGAGGCTACTTAGTGTGCTCAATGAAGAGGAATGTGTGGGAGAAAGATGTTAAATGCTGGATATGTATTGCTATATATAAAAGTAATCAAGTGTGAACAAAAGCTGGTGCTGATGATGATGTGGCGCATGTGGGAATTAATTTGGCTAATTATGATGGATGCTTGTTTGGCTCGTATGGGGAAAAAAAGAAAATTTAGAGAGCATGCTAATCAACAAAATGTGCTTGTATATGTTTCCTTTTTGGGGGGGGGGATTCATTCAGTAAGACTGATTGTGTGTAATCTTACTTTGTATCAGCATGTGTTTGTTTTGAGCCTGCACTCTTGGAGATCTCTCCCTCCTTTCGTACCTTTGATGAGACCCCTGGGAGTGATGGTTTGCACTTCGGCAACACGTTTTTTTTCTCCCCCTTCTTGAGTCGGAGTTTGTCGTAACTAAAACCATCAGAGAGCCTCCTTACCATTTGCTGTTTATTTGCCACAGGAAAATCTCTGATGTGAATTAATTGCTTGTTAGCTGAGAGGAGCCAATAATAACAGCCTAGGAGTGATGCAGACTTGACAAGACTTGTTTAATGATTAGCGATGGTGATGAACACTTCATTACTATTCATGTACTGTGCAGATTTTTTTAAGCAGAATACAAATGAATTTTAATGACTCGAATTACATTTTTCTTAAGCATTTTTTTAAAAGTTTGTGAATAAATTAATGCTCACTTGACAGTTCACTAAGTACACCCCTAATCATTTTGCATACAAAATTACACATTTTTTGACACTTATTTCAGATCCTCTATTTTCCTTCTTTTTATAAAAACTATTATGGCATCAAATAGACTGAAAATACTTGATGTCCAGGTTAATAAGCAGGGGTGATCTAAAAGAGACGTTTGTAAATGAGGGATAATCCCTCAGCAGAGTCTTCCATATCACTGCAAAAGTGAATGACAGTAGTCAAAGTGTAATGCATATACACATCAAGTAAGGCATTGAAACTAAGCAGTTGTCTTTAACCGTTAAGAAAATAGAGAGTTTAATTGTGTAAAATTGGCTGCAATATTGTGTCCATCATCAATCAGTTTTGTCATATTTTGTCCACTTTCCATTTCTTGTCTGCTTTTCCAGCCATCCGTTATGAGTGTTTCTTCCCTTCCCTCTCCCTCTGCGAATCACTGCCTGCTGAGCTGATTGAACATGTGCTATTCACTGTTTGGATTGTGACCCAAATCCCCTGCAAAAACTTGAAACACCATGTTAAACATTCTCCAATAGAGTCCAACAGCTTGTGAAATATGTGGTCAATTTGTTCATGTTTGTAACAATGCTGCATCCAGAAGAAATGACTGTCTAAATCCACTTTATCATCCAACTTTGTATAACCTTTTCCAAGGTCTTTTTTTTCTCCAAACCAAATCAACAAGAGCTCAGGTGCAGCTAGCCTGGTGTATAACTAATAGATACTTGCACACACCAAAGTCCTACCTAAACACGCACGCACGCATGCACTCACACACACACACACACACACACACACACACACACACACACACACACACACACACACACACACTCACACTCACACACAAACACACACACAAATTGAGCAAAGCATCCTGGCTCTGTCAAGGTTGTCACAAATCAATCCAGAGTTGTGTTTTCATTAAGCGAAGGTGAGAAGTGGAGTGTGCAAATGAGAGAGGAAAGAGGTTTTAATCATGAACATCTGAGGGACCAGAGGGTACACTGGAGAAGTCTTCGTTTCTTTTTTTTGTCTTTACTGCACTCCTACGCCTCTCCCTCCCACGTGTCTTTATTTTATTTCTCCTGATGCTTTGAATTCTTTCTTTGTCTCTCCACACACACACACACACACACACACGCCTACTTCCACGGTCCCCTCTAACCGCCTCTCTCCCCTTCTACCTTTTAACTCCATCATCTCTTTGACGAGAAACTTTCCACACTTATATACTCCTTGACCCTTCTTTGCTTCTCCCTGTGTCTTAGTCTTTTCATCCAGGCTTTTATCAAGCCCCAGCACATTTCAACTTGTGCATCTTCCACGCTCCCATAGCTTCATCATCGCTTTCCTACTTCTTTCCCCTGCTCCTCAACCTCTTTCCACTCCACTTTATCATGGCCCCCCATTCATTCTCCCATTCCACAGCTGTCAGCTCTCAGAACCTCAAGAACCATAAATCTGGTCCAACCCCAGGAAGTGGGTCACCAGGGGACACTTAAACATGTAGCACTCCAGAGAGGGCCTAACCCTGCTAGAAAATCGGCTCATGCATGCAGAGGTACACAAGCACACGCTCATGAGGACTTGCGCACACACATAGACAGGTTTATGGATGTCGGGGTTGAAACAGAGCAACCTAAGTATAGGTCTGTGTTATTACAACTCATGTTCTTCTATTCAGTCCAGGTTGTTAGGATTTATGCGCAGGAGAAACAAGAGAAGCTTTGTGTCACATAAACCACACTGTGCTGCTGCACTTTTACTGAGCCTGGTTTCCTCCTGCATGAACCCACACCCGTCAGTCTGTTGTGTGCCAGCAAGTCTCTGGAGCTAGTTATGTTGTGTTTAATCATGCATGTCTTTGTGTGTGCTCCAGAGATCTCTGGTTTGAGTTAGTCTCTGTGCTCTGCAGCTAATGTCGCTATTTGTTCTACTGCTTTAACGCACTGTAGCTTAGAAGCTAACATTTCCTAATTCAAATATGATGAGAAATCCCCAAACATTCTTTGATTTGGTTTGGGGTTTTTTTGGTTTGCAGGAACACACAGATGACCTCGACCTCATTACAACTTCTTAATCAAAACCACACAGCAACTTTGTCTGTGCATCAATGAAAGATTTGCATTCCATCTCAAGTATGACTAATGCAAATGTTCTGATACTGTTCACACATGTTTACTGACATGTTCTAAAAGCAGCTTGTCACTGTCTTTTCAAAATGAATACATCAAGGATGACGGTTGCCTTCAAGTGAAAAAAAGCTTGGCCTGTCCTCATTACTAGCCTGACGCACATGCTCTGTCAACAAAATCGCACCAAATGGGACCAATTCCGTTTGGATGAAGCACGTCTCCGAGAGAGTTCCTTTTCTAAAACACTAATCTCTGGACCACAAATTAGCTGTCAGTCATCGGCTGTACACAGCCATCGTATCGGGGAAAAGGCAGTCCCCAACAAATCAACAACATGTCAATCACCCATACACCCAAACACATGCTCACAGCTATCGACACAAGAAGGTACACACTTGCAGGCTGAGACATGCATGAACACACGCACACAACAATCAGTGAATGTGTCTTTAGACTAATAGCTCCTAACTCTGTTTTCTCCATTAATTCAAGGTGACTTCAGCAAAGAATTAGAGAAGGGAACTTAGGGCTCTGAAGTGCTCTCCTAATTAATATAAATTTTCAATTGATATTGCCTCAATGAATTGCATTATAATTTTATAAATTTAGCATGTATTAATTCTTATCACTAAGGAGAAACCATTTAAGAGTCAAGAAAATGTGTCTAAGTATCCAATTGAAATGTGGGTTAGCTGATATTAGATAGTTTCTTTAATAGGTTTCGAAGCTTAATGACTTTCAATCAATATTAAATGAATAGTAAGTTTTCCATTTCATGCTAAAAAAGAAGGCTGGAAGCAGAAGGAAACAACTGGTCTATTGTTCCTCAGTATAAATAGGTTTTATCTTGTTTGCTTATTTCCTACAAAATTTAGGATTAAAAAATGTAAGAACAGTTTGTGGCTTACCAGAAGTTAACACTCCAGAAATGTCAAACTGTTGCTTTAACTTTGAAATTTAACATGCACATCTGTGATAACTCTATAGAAGAAAAATTTACCAACCAAATTAATACGCTATTTGAGACAAGGAAGCATATTCAAAACATTGAGACAATAAGCAGAATTCAGCAAGGAACACAATCTGTGATTGAGTGATCAAATAGCTCTCAGACAACATTTGCAGTTTGGTGTAATTTAGCTTTGAGCTACTGTTGTTTCCTCAGGTGTGCAGAAACACACAGCTTTTGGGATTTTTAGTGTAATATCAGTATTGTTTTCCTTCATCTGACTTTGTGGCGGCAATACAAACCTTATTTCTAGATCTCAGCATTACTCTGTCTATGTGACAATGTTATAATAACCACCAGAAAGCACTGTCCGATTGTTTATGTTGTAATAAACCAGAATTATCATTTAATGTACAACTGAAATTTTGTCCTAATAAAAGCAATAATAAGGAACTGCTTAAGTGGCAGTTTAAATTCCTTCTGCTTTGACAAAGAAATTCAGTAATGTTTCACATTTCACGTAAGGGTGAATCTTACTTATACAATATGAATACAGATAGCGAATGTGTTTCAAATCCTGAGTGCTGTGGTGCTGATTGCTAGTGAAGCCTTTGTGTTTCTCTGTGCCATGACTTGGTTGGCCAAAGCACCTCGCTGTCAGTGCCATTCAGTCAGATAAAGTGTGTGAGAGTGTCTGCCCATGGATGCATGTCTGTCTGTGTGTGTGTGTGTGTGTGTGTGTGTGTGTGTGTGTGTGTGTGTGTGTGTGTGTGTGTGTGTGTGTGTGTGTGTGTAGTACAAAGTCAGCTAGGTATGAATCAGGGAGAGAGAATGAGGCCAAGGAAAGGATGACTGGATGATTAGACACCCAAACTGCTCCTTCATGTCAAGCAAACAAATGAAATAGTCACCATCCCACAACTGCAAGAGAATGGAAAATAATTTGGTTATTTGACTTGACAATACATAAAAAAGCAGGTCTACAGGGGGAATAACTGCCAACACCCAAAGCACTAAGGGTTCACAAACTTACAGTCACTACGGGCACCAAGAGTAGAATGGAAGAGAATAGAATAGCAAATGCATTGGTCATCCATACAGTATAACCATCCCAGAGTTAAAATGACACTTTGTACTGGTCTTGCAGAGGAAAGGTATGAATAATTTATACACCTTTCCTACCGCATAAGTCAGTAAAGTCTGTAAAAAAGTAATAACAGCCTGTTCTTTTCATTGGATGCAGGGCCGAGGGACTGGCAGAGCAGTGCAGTAATGCGTCCACTTTAAAGGTGACCAGCCTCATTCTTTCTTTGCCTCATAGTTCTGCCTGGGCTATAAATTTGTCGCCCAACTGTTGACATCGCTTCCAATATGCTAGGCTCAGACTGTGATCACCACATGCACTGTGAGCAGGAACAAGGCAGAGCACTCTTTCTTGTCTACTCAGTACTTACGCACACACATAGACACACATACACGCACCAGTGGTGGTCATAAAGTAATAAAACTCTGTGGAACCCTAATGAAAGCAAAGGAGTGGGGGGGGACTCGGATGAATAACAATCATTGCCCTTATGGGGGTGGTTGTGTATGTATGTGTGTGTTTATGTGAGTGTGTGTATGTGTGCAGGGGGAGGTATCAACTTCTCCCTCCCTCCGCAGTGAAAACAAATTCCCAACCTTTCTGTGGTCCTACTCCTCCCCTCCGGAATGGAATCCACCAAATCGCTGCTAACTGAATAATGTGACAAAGAACGGGCAGACGAGGCGACAGATGCTCGCGTGCCTTTACAACCAAACCACCACAATCACTGCTCACTTGCGCGCGCGCGCACACACAACCACATGCATTCCTCTTGACTCCAATCTGAAGCGACCGGGGTCCAGAGGCAGATTTCTAAGGCTGCTCCACCTGCTGCGCCTGTTGACTTCGAGGGAGGGGGATATGGCAGTGGATTGTCATTAATGTTGGCGGCAGACGTTTAATTCACACTATTACTTTATGACTACAAGGCCCGAACACACGGAGGCAATTGTTAGGCAAGCATAATGAAGAGAACTGCACACGGGCACTGGAGCTATTTGTTTGTTTGTGCTGATCGCATGCATTTGTGGAGACTGATCTTGGCTTTAGAACAACCCATGGATCAATAAAATTATCTTTGGGGACGGGAGCAGAAGAAGTTAAACAAAACCAAAATCCAAGAGACATGGCATCTTTGCACCTGCTGTAAAGAATGAATATTTGCAGCTCAATGGGTGTCCTTAAGCACTAAAGATCATGTTTGCTCGGCTCTTCGGGTTATGCAGCGTAGCTAAATGTATTAAGCCTCCATCTGCTTTTTACTTAGATTATACCCCCTCTATATATTAATTGTTTTTATTCTGCGCAGTGTTTAAGACCCCACGCACCCGCACCCCCTCCGCCACTTTCTCTTTCTTTTGCTCCCTTCTTCCATAAACTCCAGAGCTGACTTTGTTCTCCAAATGTGATTAGCTTCTCCGGGACGCCGGGAGTAATTGCATTACTGCATTGTGAGCATTTGGAGCTATGGAAATGTTGGGTGTCCGTATCAAACCTGTTTAAATACTCAGTGCATTATGGTTAAAGATGTGCAAAAGACGGGTGAATGCAAACATTTTGCAGACATGGCTCAGGCGATGAATAGACAGGGAGCGGGAATAAAGGTTTTCCGCCAATTTAAGGCTGTGGGTTCAAAAGAGGAGCTTCTGGTTGGTGTCTATGCACTTTTAGAATTTTTTAATAAACCATAGTTTTCGGGGTAATTCGTAAAAAGCTGTAGAAGCGGTGCAGATGCCTTGCTTTAAAGACTAGCCTACACTGAATAACCTAGTTCATATGGATAACATCATTATGCTCAGTGATGGTGTGTATATCTAATTTCTATTGCAGCAGTGGGTTTAGCAACTGTTAGTACTTTATTGATTTGTTTTTGAGATACTGTATCTATTTATATCTTAAGGTTAACTTCGGGTCAACGCTTTCAGTGGTTTTGAAAGTGTTGACTGAGAAATTTCCAAAGAATGTGATAAGTGGAGGTGAACGAGGCCGTTCTGAGCTTAGTTTCTTTTAGGTGAAGGTTGTGTTCTTTCTGCTCCAGATGGTCACCCGCATTAGTGTCTCATCTTCGGTGTGTTCTATAATATTTCATTTCAATATGTATGAGGAGTTTTGGTGACTGAAGCTCTGATGAGCGCTTTTTCTCAGTCTTTTTTGACGCACACACAAGAAACACGCACAAGCACGCGAGCGAACACGCGAGTACAGCTCTGGAAAAGCTGCTTGGTACTCTACAATCCCCCATGACAACTCATTTCCTCACAGTTGTGTGGGGTTCGTGGCTCCGCTGGAGTCTTGTTTGGTCGGCTGTAATCGCTGGGTCCCGGTGCCAAACAAACCGCGCCAGATGGTCTCCAGAATGCACATCCCAGTTGTGCACATTGTAAACCTTAGATCTCTCTCTCCCTTTCTCTTCGTGCTTTTATTCATTTATCTGTTTATGTTTGATTCTCTGGCCTGTTTGCACATTTGCGCCAATTAGATTTTCCCCCCTTTTTCTAGTGAACAGAAAAATACATGCCCAAACTATAGAATTGTGGATGCTCCGTTGCTTATCAGAAACCCATCCTGCGGGGAGTTTGATGTTAAACAGATTTGTGCACGGGGACAGAGCTGTTCCTCGGCGTGACCAACTCTTTTAAGGCATTCATTAGAGTCCGGCTTCCTTTCAACGCGATTCGCCACACAGCTTACCCGGCTTATACCCTCACCCATAGACAGTTACAGATGAGGCACATGTGAAAAAATATATTGCGCTGAGCACATCTCCTACAAAGTGTCTGAGCATGGAGAAGGGGGTAGTCAGCTGCCACTTGAAAGAGCAGAAAAAGACTTGGTACAGTACAAGCTGGTGGCACGCATACGCACTAACGCCGAGACACCCGGTGCGTCAATCATTTAGCACGAGTGTGTGTGGTGACAGCTGGTTATAGCTCGACTAGGTGTGTCTATCAGTGATTCAAGTATAGGGACTTACAAAGCTTACAAAGATGAATGTGACAGTATATCTTCCTTGTTTAATGATAATTTAGACTCTTTGTGTCTCCGCGCTGTCTGGAGAGAACAGACCCGAAGCGAGAAACTCGTAAACCTTCCCGGGGTTTTATAGCAACGGGGGAAGCAATTTCAGTATGCTATTTTTTAGTTTATTTTCTACTCTGTCCATTGTAGATGCGTAGTCCTTACTCTGAAAAGTGGTGAAAGTGAACCCCCACAGGGCGGGGTTTTTACCCCCCCTCCCCACACACACACACACACACACACACACACACACTTTATCCCTTTCCTCCCTCTTGCGCCTCCCCTTTCCTCTCTTTTCGGAGTTTGAGTGGCTACCAGCCAGCTTTTGATTTAAGGATCGTTTGTCTTTCCTGGGATGTGAAAAAAGGGTCGTGGCTGATCTACAACTAGTTCGTTTGAGGCGGTTATTTTGGGCAACTCTGTGTGCAGAGGCACCTCAAATAGAGAGAGGGAGCGAAAGAGAGCGCACGGCGCACAGACCAGAGGCAGGGAGGAGAGAGAGAAAGGCGCACAGATTTCAGTGGAACTCCGCTGGTTCCCCCGCACATTGGATGCGCGCAACAGATCTGTATGACAACGGAGAACAGACAGAAACACATTCGGATGGTTTTATGGAAATTAGAGCAACTTAAGCAAGCTTACATTTAACAATCGGGTGTTTTTCCCCTTGCCCAGTGGAGAAAGCAATGCAGCTACTGAATCAGCGAGCTCATCATTTAATAAGTTGAAACTGGAACAGATCTCCACTGCATTTTGCAGTAATCCTTTTGGACTTATTTCGGAGTTCAGCAAAATACAAAGGAGACCAAAATGAAGGGGCTCTTTCTACCAAGAATGTGGAAAGTTCTGGCGATGTTGGCACTGGCGACGCAGCACATCACTGGCAAGACACTGAAATATCAGATTTATGAGGAGCAGAAGGTTGGCACTGTCATTGCCCGCTTGAAAGAAGACGTCGCGGATGTCCTGGCCAAACTTCCAAGCTCGGTGCCGCTCCGCTTTAGAGCTATGCAACGAGGAAGCTCGTCTTTCTTCAATGTGCGCGAGCAGGACGGAGAAATCAGCATCAAGACCAAAATTGATCGCGAGAAACTCTGCGAAAAGAATCTGAATTGTTCCATTCAGTTCGATGTGCTAACACTCCCCACTGAGCATCTCCAGCTGTTTCTCATCGAGGTGGAGGTGTTGGACATTAACGACAACGCACCTCAGTTCGCTCGCGCCGTGATCCCAATTGAGATTTCCGAGAGCGCGGCCGTGGGAGCGCGCATTCCCCTGGACAGCGCCACAGACCCCGATGTCGGGGAGAATTCACTGTACTCGTATGCCTTAGAACCAAACAACTTCTTTAAGCTTGACATTCAGTCTAGGACTGATGGGGTTAAATATGCTGAGCTGGTGGTGCTAAGGGAGCTCGATCGGGAGGAGCGCTCTGGTTACGAACTTCAATACACGGCCTCTGACAGGGGCGTTCCCCCGAGAACGGGTTCGACCCTCCTTAAAATCAGTGTTACTGACTCAAACGATAACAGTCCAGTTTTTGAAAAGTCGTCATATGTCATCAATCTGCCAGAAAATTCACCTGTTGGCACTCTGCTCATTGACTTAAACGCAACGGACGCGGATGAGGGCACAAACGCCAAAATAGTCTACTCATTTAGCAGTCATGTTTCTCCGAAAATAATGGAGACATTCAAAATTAACCCCGACAGCGGTCACCTGACTCTCATCAGGCGCGTGGATCACGAGACTGCTAATTCTTATGATATCGATGTGCAAGCACAGGACATGGGTCCAAACTCCATGCCCGCTCACTGCAAGATCCTGGTCAAAGTGGTAGACATCAACGACAACAAACCTGACATCAGCATCACTCTCATGTCTTCCCAGGGGAATGGAGATGCAGCTTACGTATCTGAAGCTTCGCCTTTGGACACATTTGTTGCTTTGGTCAGGGTAGAGGACTTGGACTCTGGACTGAATGGGGAGGTGGAGTGCAAGCTTCATGGTCAAGGCTACTTCAAATTGCAGAAAACATATGAGAACAACTACATGATTTTGACCAATGTGTCTCTAGACAGAGAGAAGAGGTCAGAGTTCAGCCTGACTGTGGTGGCAGAGGATCGAGGGACTCCAAGTCTTTCTACTGTCAAACATTTCACTGTGCATGTAACTGATGAAAATGACAACCCACCACGTTTTGAGAAGGGGCAATATGAGATCTTTAAATCAGAGAACAATGCCCCTGGAGCATATCTGACGTCCATCTTGGCCACTGACCCTGACCTGGATTCTAATGGGCAGGTGAGCTACTCTATCTTGGAGAACTCTGTTCACGGCAGTTCTATCTCCACCTATGTCACCATTGACCCCTCTAATGGCGCTATCTATGCACTGCGCACATTTGATCGAGAGGATGTTAGCCGTATAGCCTTTATTGTGCAAGCGAAGGATGCAGGAAAACCAGCACTGCTCAGCAATGCCACAGTTATTCTGAATATTCTGGATGAAAATGACAACCCTCCAGTCATTGTGGTCCCTCAGCTGTGGAACTTCACTGCAGATGTGCCTGCTTCAAAGTTTACAGAGGCTGGACACTTAATAACTGTGGTTAGGGCAACTGATAGAGATACAGGAGTCAATGCTGAGCTCATTTGCTCTATAGTCAGTGGCAACGAAGAAGGATTCTTCTTGATTGAGGCACGAACATGTGAGATTCATGCCAACGCTAGTCTGGATAACTTCCCCCATGATCATGCAGAGCTGACTGTTGTGGTCAGAGATCAAGGAAGTGAGAGTCTCAGTGCTAAGGCCGTTCTGAAAATCACTCTCCATGAGACCATTGAGAACCACGGGTCAGTAACGGACCAAGGAGAGGCTTCACTTGATGTATCTCTGATTATCATCATCTCCTTGGGAGCCATCTGCGTCGCACTCATGTTTATCATGGTGGTGTTTGCTTCTCGCTGTAACCGGGAGAAAAAGGACACCAGGCACTCCTATAACTGCCGGGTAGCAGAATCCACCCACCAGCACCACCCAAAGAAGCCCTCACGCCAAATCCACAAAGGTGATATAACCTTGGTCCCCACAGTGAACGGCACTCTCCCAATCAGAGCCCACCACCGCTCCCCTTCAGCCACACCTCCCATGGAACGAGCCCAGATAGGGAGCAGGCAGAACCACCACAGTCGCCAATCCCTGAACAGCCTAGTGACCATTTCGTCCAATCATATTCCAGAGAGCTTTGCCCTGGAACTGGCACACACAACTCCACCAGTTGAGGTAAGTGCACACACACACACACACACACACACACACACACACACACACACAGAAACAAATTACTTTCAGATATTTCAAATGTGATCCCACAGCCCCTTTCCAAATTTTCTTTCTCAGTGTTTCTCTCTCTCTCAAGCACACACACACACACACACACACACACACACACACACACACACACACACACACACACACACACACACACACACACACACCAGCCTTCTCATCCTCACACAGCTGTCCCTGTTTGAGAAAATTAACTCATCATTTCCATGACAGTGACTTAATCAACACTGCCCTGTAGTTCAAACTGATTCTCATTAAAAACTGTTGATGATTATAGACGTGTCTTTGTCTTTACCTTGTTTACACCCTGTCACCATTACCTCCATCATGACCATGACTCACCCCCCCAGTCATATGTCTACATATTCATCTAGACTCACCCTCAACCCCCCCTTTTTGTTTTAACATCATCCATTTTGTCTCATCCATTTTTAGCAGCCCCTCCATCATCCATTTTGTGTTTACTCATCCATTATTTTGTCTTCTGTGTTGTCTGTCTCTCTTTTCCCCTTCCTCAATTCTCCATTTGTTATTCATCCCCCCTTTCTGTTTCTTTTTGTTTGTTTTATTTTGTTTGTTTTGTCATTTTTTTGGGATGTAGCAAGTCTCACAGCTTCTGTCCATGCTCCATCAGGGCCAGTACCAGCCCAGACCCAGTTTCCGTGGCAACAAATACTCGCGCAGCTACAGGTAATTTACCCCCCACCCCCCAGCCACCCCTTCCCCCCCAAAAAGATTATCTTTTGTTTACTTTTTAAACCTCTTGTTTTTCATTGTGTCTGACATTTGTCAACAACCTGTTGTGCAGGTTTCCCTGTCAGTTGATCAGTTACATGTAGATCATGATTTGATGGTGTCCAAATGTTTTTTGTTTTTTTTCACATTCTAATTGTCATACCAATGTCTTCTGTTCTAAGTGTGAAACCGTTAGATGTCTGAATATCACAAAAATTTCTTTGTGCTAAAAGGAGCTCAGGTTATAAAGTCTGCATCCATCACTGCTTTCATCATAATATCTGATTATGTTCTTTGGATGATATATTTATTGATACCCTAGTGGCTGCTATGATTTATTTATGGATGCAATTTACCTGCGTGTAGAATTAATGGGTTAAGGTTTGTCACAAGTTTTGACAGATTCCAGAAACAGTCCTAAGTTTGATATAATTTGCTTGTCACTAATCTTCTCTAAGGACAGACTGATTTGTTTAACCAGCAAAACAGAATGTGCCACCTGTGTTTGTCCAAAGTGTAAAATTCTACTACTTACTTTCAGACTATACTTATATGTGTTCATAGTCTTTTTTTTAATGGCTTCTCACAGGTATGCGTTACAAGACATGGACAAGTTCAGCCTGAAGGACAGTGGCCGTGGGGACAGCGAGGCGGGGGACAGTGATTGTGACATGGGACGGGAATCCCCCGTGGACAGACTGCTGCTGGGGGAGGGCTTTTCTGACCTGATGCACCTTGAAATGCATCATCGACTCCACCCAGGTGAGATTTTGGTGACGCAACCCACCTCTTCGGCCTATGTCCCTGTGTAAAATGACACCTTTTCCTGTTTTGCGTCACCTTCATAACAGCATGACTAGGCGCCAGTCAGCTGACTTACATACCCAACACCTTCTATTGCAGCAACTCACACTCAAATATTGCTTCACCATCCAGAGCATAATTGCACCTCAGTTTTATTGTACTTTGCAGAAGTTGTCAGTTGTAGGTTTCTGACTAATTTCGCGTCTTGCTTCACTTTGAGTCAGTTGAAATGGCCATTTTCCACTCATGATCTTAGAAATAACAGATTCCTTTCTCAGTTCAAATTGAAAATGAGCTACAACTGAAACAAGCTGTCTTCCTGCAGACTGCACCTAGGCATCCAGTGTACTGCCTCCCTGACAAATTTCAGCACCATGGACAGCACCAGGCCTAAGCCCATTATTTGTCTGTACACCTGCCTTTACAGCCACTACATTCACCCTGTTTCCAACACAATCCCTATTGTACTCAGCCCCATTCTTCCACACAGCCCTCATTTCCACGCTCGTTATCACACTGAGAGAGGTTACAGTGTGTCTGGCTGTTACTGTGTGTGTGGTTGTGTGTGTGTGTTATCTGCCCCTAAGATAGAGTCGTGTCTGTAAAATCCTCCCTGGAGCGGAGATGAGTCGCCTGTCACTCATCGGTATGCGTCTCAGAGTGCTGTTTTTTTTTCCCTCCTTCTTTTTCTTTTCTTTCTCTTTTTTTCCCCCTGGTGAGTGACAGTGGTGCACTTTCATGTCTGAACTGAGGAGAATTCATAGTAATTGCTTTTAGAATTATGTTATTCTCTCTCTTACTGACTCCATCCTTCTTTTGCTTTCTCCTTCGTGAGATCCTGAGGATCTCTCGCCCTCTCTCTCTTTCGCTCCCTCATTTTGTTAATGTATTACAATCTTTACAGAGATTGGTGGATGTGGACAGTCCTGCTGTATCTTATTTTTGTTCTCCCTTTGAAAATGACTTGGAGGTGTTGGAACCCTTCTCCCCCCCCTTTCTCTTCTGCTATCTTTTATGCTAATATAAAAGAAAAAGGAGGGGAAGACGATAATGGGCTGAGAGGGAGGATTACCACTGTTTCTCTTCAGTAGATTTAATTTGTTTAGATTTTTCTATTTAGATGGGCAAATGTGCTTTTTCATGCTGAATAGGATAAAAGAACAAACAAGCAAATCCCTGCCTCAGTCTTATAGTTGGAAGATGTGGACATACTTGGAAGTGCAGCCAAATATTACATTAATAGCTGCCTATGATGCCATTTGGGTGGGATCTGACACTTGTCTATTTGTTTATTTAAATCCTGTCATAGTCTTCATACCTGGCACTACCTGGAACTCTAAACAGGAATATGAAGAGACTGAGAGAAAAATAAATAAATAAAAAACCTACAAAGCAGAGCTGTGATTTTGATTTTAATGAAAGACTGAAGTGGTGCACCATGAAATATTAATTAGGTATTGTACATGGATCATTCTAACAGAATAAGGCATGGCTCGTCAGACTCAACAGCATCCCTGCTCCTTAAAGAAATCAGCACCTTGTCCTCCTGCTGAACTGTGTATCACTTCAAATATAACACTTTCACCCCTCTTTACTTCAGTCTTAGGCTTTGTGGCTTGTATTATTCAGAGGTGTTGACATTTTCCGTACCAATTGACAAACATAAAAAAACAAACAAAAAATGTTTTTGTCTGAGGATTTTTAAACATATGATTTGTTTGAGTTGTTTTGCAGACTTTTTGTTGTTACTTTGCCTGATGCATGACGAATGTCCTAAAGATTTTTGTAGTTGAACCGTCTCTTGACTCAGTGTCCTTTTTTTTGTTTTGTTTTCTGCTTTAGCTATGAGACTGTGCACGGATGAATGTCGTGTCCTGGGACACTCTGACCAGTGCTGGATGCCTCCTCTCTCCTCCCCCACTTCCTCTGCTGACTACCGCAACAACATGTACATCCCTGGGGAGGAGTCCTCCCAGCAGCCTCAGCTCGATGATGACCAGTCCTCCGTTGACTCGGAGCGCCGCAAGAGCTTCTCTACTTTTGGCAAAGAATCTGGGAATGAAGAGGAAGGAGCTGGAGGTGTTGTCTCTGGAGCAGGAGGTGATGTGTGTGCAGCTGGAGGAGGGGCTGGCTCCCTCCTCACAGAGATGAACTCTGTGTTTCAGCGACTCCTACCCCCTAATATGGACTCTTATGTCGAATGCACTGAAACAAGTCCAACCTCATCGTCATCAACCACTGAAAGAGGAAATGGACGAAGTGGCAACATTGTTGGTAACCACAGTAACAACGCTGTTCCTCAGGACAACCGGAGAGGGTTGCTGCCAGGTGGTAAAGGTCCCAGTTACCCCCCAGGGGTGGCTGCATGGGCAGCCAATACTCACTATCTAAACCCAGGAAGTGGGTCTGGAAATGGGACTAACCATGTTTCCTCCTCCCCTTCTTCTTCTACTTCTTCCTCATCCTCACCCTCAACTTCGACTCCCACCTCCACCAGTGGCCAGCCTCCACACTTAAAGTGGCTGCCAGCAATGGAGGAAATTCCAGAGAATTATGAGGAAGATGACTTTGATGGTGTTTTCCATCAGGGTCACCAGAGTGGCAAGCGTAGCGAGAACCGCCACGAGGCTGGCATGGATGCAAGCGAGCTGGTCCAAGAGATCAACAAACTGCTGCAGGATGTCAGGCAAAACTAGAGAAAAGGAGAAGGCATAGCATTGTTTCACTGTGTGATATGAAGAAATATTTCACCACATTATGGTAAATGCTTGTTCCTTGTGCCAACATTAAAAAAGAAGAAAAAAAAAGTTCACATTCACTGTAATGCTAGTCTCGTTTATTTTAACAGATTTTCTCCTTACCTTTCAGTGCTGAGAGAAAGGTAAAAAAACAGCACTGAAGTTGTGATCTGGGTGACTTAAAAGCATCAAAGTGAGCACTGAAAGAACAGATTGCTCAGAGTTGCTTGAATGAGTGATTTCAAAAGGAAATCCACCGACAAAAACTGTACCCTTTCTTCATTTGTAATGTTTACAGCAGCGTGAAGAGACTCCACAGGGAGAAAGCAACAGTTGTGTGATCTAATTTCTGCTCTTACAGTGTACAATATTGTACAGTGTCTGTGGAAAACGGCAAACCCACTTGAATATTGTGCTATGTCTCCTGTTTTGTTATTATGGAATGTAACTGTACAATTTGATCTTTGTATTTTAAAAATACTCTTTTTTACTTCTATATATTTATATGTGTCCATGTATGTTTGTACAGAAAAAGAAAACAAAATGTCTATTTTTTATATTTGTCACTGCATGTCTTGATATCACTCAATGTGTCTCTTTTCCTCTGCCCTGTTTATTTTCTAAACGACTGTATTTAATTTTGTTATTGAATGTGTGTGTGCATATTGAAAATAGTCACATCCCAATGCAGTTCCATGTTGGAAGTGAGTTTTGTATGGTAACATTGTGACCAGTGGACGATGAATAAAGTGGAGGGATTCATAAAAGTGTTTGAAAATTATTCTCGGTGCCTGAGGTTTTCAGTAATTACGTTCATTCACATTTATTCTTTCATTTCATTTCTCTTGAATTCCTCACTGAGTACTTGCATTTGCCCCATCTGTCTCTTACCTCCCCCTAATGCTCAGCATTGGAATTGCAGCACCCTGTGCGCACAGAGCCAAAATCTCATGTATGCTGTCTAGGCAGACCTTCCCCAGGCCCCATTATATCATGATTCACATGCATGACTCTACTCATAAACATGCCATTAGTGGTGAATTTATTCCCAGATGAACTGTTTAGATTTAAATGCATTTAGGCATTAATTTACTTTCAGATTAGGGGTTCTCTTTCTCACTGTCTCTCATCTGTGAAAGCATAATGCTTCTGGTAAATATGCTTAGCAAATGAACAGCATCTGATAATAGCTGCAAATGACGAGAAATTAAAATCATGGGATTGTACAACTCTGCCATATGGACTCATAACACAATTAGGAGAAAGTATGAAGTGAGCTTTTGCCCTCCCCTCACTTCCTCTGCTCGTGATTGGGAGAGCTTATCTTTGGTTGATACACTCATGAGCAAGAACACACAAATTAAAAACACACACACACCCAGGAGAAAATAAGTTTAATTTAAAAGCGCAAAAAATCAAACAACCTAGGCTAAATGAAGCAATTAACCTCATGAAACAGAGTTTTAACAAGGTAAAGGTTAGAATTTGCATACAGACACATACACACACACAGCCATAAGGCAGACACAAGTAACATCTACACACCTGCAAAACAAGATCGCGAACACAGACACACATGAAAACAGGAGAATGGCTAAAGCATGTACACATGAAAACACCTAATAATGAAGTCATTTGTCTTCATCATGAAAAGACTCCAAGCGTCAATTACAACAAGCACTGGATGTGTGTGTGTGCGCAAAGGAAACTAAAGCATGCTTGTAATAAATTTAGGTTAGCTTACTGAAAGCTAATCCAGATTCATGTATCTGTAACAGTATTTGGATGGCAGGCCTATCCACCATATATCCTACTAGCCATCAGCTCAATTGTTTTAAACTAATGTCACTGAAGATTTTGGCTTGATGCCATTCACATGTTTATATGATAAGTATCCTACAAGACTTCAGTCAGCCGCCAACTGGGTTAATTTAACATAAGTAGCTTTGAGGCAACACAAGCCTACTAAAGAACTCTAATTAACCTGTTATATCTTGTAATGATAGCAAGATAGTCATGCTGTGCAAGGTTACTGGCACTGGATGTATCCTTATATTTAGCACAAAACTATGGATAAGGTATCAACCTTCTGCAGCAATAGGTACCTGACTACCACAATAAAAGGTACATTTAAAATGGACTATTTCATGATGTAGAAACAGGATTTCACTATTTTGTATATGTCATTTCAAAATTAGCCCAAGATTGGCAATACATGATGAATGATCATCAGCAACAAGAAATTTCTTTGGCAAAGGGTAATGGTGTGTGTAATGAAAGAAAAAAGAAAAAAAAACACAGGGTGAAAGATCCAGTCATACTCATTTATTACCACTCACATAATTAATTTTACACAAAAACAACAGTGGCACTGACACTGACTTTGAAATTGACTTGAAATATAAGCTCCCACTTGTTATTGTTGTAGTAAATCCACCCATTAAATTATTTTGTCAGTACTACTCGCCTTTCGCTCACTCTCATTCTGAAACCCAGTGTCTTCCATCTTCCTCCACCCTCGTATGCATATACCTCCATATCTCGCTCTCATCTTCCGGCTATTTCTGTCTGTTCATCTCTTTGTTGAAGACTCACATGCACACACACCCATAAATATTCCCCTTCACACATAAGCAGTCACACACACAACTAAATCCCAGCAGTACTTCTCAGCTCATATCACAGCCCCCACCCCCAAGTCCCCACAGACATTAGAATTTTTAATGCTCTTCACTGATTCATCTCATCCTGTCACTGACTGATTCCTCCCTAATCACAATTTTTGCTAATTGTTTTTTTCACATCACTTTGACACAAATACAATCCTGCTTACCATGAAAATCTTGAGAAACCACAACCCCATCTCATTTTGCCTGTAAAATGTATTTAGTGATTGCCGTTACAACAGGAAATTAAGAAGGTGAGAGCTTGTGTAATGTGAGGTTATTGGGCCTTCTGACATGAAATCAGTTTTTATCTAAAGTCAGAAACTCCGCAGTGACCCTCTGTGCACATATGCTGCACTAGTGTCAGGGAAACAGGATATTGGCAAGCCTGTAATATAAACACTGTAAACAAGTCACAGTGATAAAACTGCCACGATGGAATGCTTTATATGTTGCACTTCTCATAGTATAAGCTACAACATATGACTGCAAGTTAGTAAGTGTGATATATAACATGGCCACCTTACCCAAATGTCTTAATAAGAAATTCCTTAAGTAATAAAATGTGAGTCTTGGGAGACTCAGATCAGAGCAAGAGCCTCTGTTTTCTTTGTGATGCTTGGATTCAATGCCAACTTTTCAACTAAGAATATTTAAGGGAAAAGGACTTTTTTTCTCATCAGTAAAAAATTTGGTTATGGTTACTTAAGTGAGACTTGCTGTATTACTAGTACACTGACTGGAAAAGTAGGTATTATTTGGGTTTTTTACAGGTATTTCTTTTCTTTATACTTATTTTTGTTTCTTATTATTTTGACTTTAAAAAAAAATCCTAATATCATCTTGTCACATCGTTATCTGCTAGAAATAACTTGATAGAAAATGGAAGGGAACGCTCCTTGATGAAGAAACTAACCTCAAAAGATTCTAAGCATAAAAACAACAATGCAATTATTTGAAATTTTGTCTTATATTTGTTTCGATTAGTTGATTCTCAAAATTTATGGCCTTTGACTCCTATCATAAAAGCAACCACTGCTTGGGATGCTTCATCACTTCTTAGCTGTCTGCAGTTGTTGTAAGTTGTAAGTAACTTACAGTAACCTCGACTTATTGCACTTTATGAGGTGTTATAGGTGCACCTCCTAAACAAATATATAACTGACACAAGTTAATTTTTTCTGTATATATAAATAGCTAAATGTAATATTTTCATTGAAATAAAACATTTTGGAAAACTGTTGGATAGGACCATATTTTTGTAATAATCATCTGCATAAAATGAAGATTGTGTGCGCTGAATAAATCCTAGTCTGTTAAGAAGCCATTATAAAGAATGTGTCCAGCAGATGGCACTGTGGGACCTATCTTCTCACAAAAAGAGATACATTTTCACAGCACCACTCAAGACCTCAAGATTCTGCCACACATTCAAAAAGGCCTGCTGGAGAGCTGTAGAGAGAGAAAAAGTGCTAAGGCTGAGTCATTTTGTCACTCTAATTGCATGTTGGTTTATGTATCTACAGTTTCTGTCCCTCTTTATCTTATGAAGGCTCGACTTAGTGAATGTTATTTTTTTTAGAGAGAGACAACGATGCACTGGCTCCTATCATTGTGGAAATAAATGTGTGTGTAAATGAGTGCCGGTTTATATGCCTGTTTTAAGCGAGTGGGCGTGTTAGTGGGTTTCTTTGCATGTGTGTGTGTGTCTGTGTTTTTTGGGGGTGGGGGTGTTTACTGCACTCTCAGTCTCTAATAGATATCCCCATCCAGGCTGCCATTTAGAACTGGAGAGCAGCCAGCTGTATGTGCTCCTCTACTGACGCTCTCTCCCTTCTCTCTCTCTCTCTCCTTTGCTCTCTCTCTCCCTCTGTGCACAATTGGATTAGTGTAGAGTGATAGACACTAAAGACAGAATCTCACTGCTGCACTCGGTTGCATATACACACATATGTACACACACACATCAGCTGCAAAGGCTGACGAATAATACTAAAATACAAGGTATAAACACATATGTATGCTCCTTTGTGCTTACACACACACACATGCACACACACACACACACAAAAGAGAGATGAATTACTGAATGGATGGAATCTGATGTAACCCATAGTGGAAGTAGGTCATATGGGGGAGACAGGTCATGAGGGAAATAACACTGAAGTTCTCGGTCTCTCTCTGTCCTTAGAATTATAATTGCTACTGAATATCCTGAAAAAATATAAACTATGAAAAATATGAAAATATGTGTTTTGTGAAATTATTATATTACTGTGATATTGTACATTGTTTTGAAATGATAATAATGTTACAATAAAGGTCTGACTATATACAGTGAAGCATGAATATAAGGAATGAATGTCAAACATATTAAACGAAACACTGAAAATATAGAATCGTAGAAATAGGAAAATAGAAAAAATAAAGTAAATAAGAAAAAAGTTGTATAAACAAAAGCCAAAATACTATACTATGTACAAATGGTTGCTATATACAGTAAAATACTAAAATAATAAAGTCCCTTTTTTATATACATAAAGTGCTGAAATCATAATATATACATGTATTTTTAAAATGTTTATCACTTGTGTCTGACTGCTGTTGAGATGAAGGACCTACTTCAGCAGTAGACCTACAGCCACGATGTAGCACTGCATGCTGTTGTAGGACACAGCTGGTCCTATTTACCAGTATATTAAGATGCTTGCTGTCCCACTCCGTGCTGCCACCTTCCCAGCAGACAACAGCATGATGACGCAACACCGAGAAGGCCTACCTGGAGGAGATTAGGAACCTGGAGAACTGGTGCCAGGAGAACAACCTCCTCCTAAAGACTAAGGAGGACTTCAGTACAAAGCAGGAGGAATTACAAGCCCGTGATCATCAGTGACGCACCAGTGAAGAGAGTGGACAGCTTCCGATACCTGGGTGTCCACATCACTCAGGACCTGTCATGCTCATGTCACATCAACACCCTGGTTATGAAAGCCCTCCAGCATCTCTTCTTCCTCACCTCAGAAGACTTCAGTCTGCCACTGAAGGTGCTTAAGAACTTCTACTCCTGCACCATTGAGAGCATCCTGACGGGAAACATCTGCACCTGGTTTGGGAACAGCACCAAGTAGGACAGACAAGATCTGCAAAAAGTGGCGCGCTCGGCCGAATGCATCATTCACTCTAATCTTCCTGACCTGCTGTCTGTCTAAACTAAGCGGTGCATAACCTGTTATGGCCCTGAGCCTTGGGAGTGAGAATGCCTTTTTATTTTTATGCAAATCCAAGTGTGCCAGGCCTCGTGGATGATTGGTTACTGGGAGACCCGTGCCAGCCCTCTTTTATGCAGATTGAAGTGTGCCAGACCACGCGGACGATTGGCTGATTGGAGATCCCATGACACTCCAAGAAGAAAAGACTGGATGATTGTGTGCACCTGTGGGTATAAAAGGCTGGAGGTCCTTCACTCAGTGGCTGCTGCTTAGGACTAAACATGCAGTTTGCTCTTCGTGCCTCCCTCTGTGAACTTTGTTGAACTTGTTCATAATGCTAACTTTGCATGTTATCCTCGATGCATGCTCGAACTTAGCCTGATTAGAATTTTGTGACGCTAGCTTGCCTTAGTTATCCCTTAGCTTTTGCGTTTGCTTGTGTTATTGCTTTACATGTGTTAATTGGTTTCCCAGTGGTCTGTTGAACAGCCCTATCGGTTTTCTGTTTAAAGTTGCAATAAAACCTTCTATTTTACTCAGTTTTCGTGTGGGAGCTTGTGTATGTTACTCCCCTCCTGTCGCCTAGCAGAGGGGGTCGTAACAGACCAAAGCCAGGAAGATCATGATCGACCTCTTCCACCCTAACAATGGACTCTTCTCACTGTTGAGGTCTGGGAAGTGCTTACGCTCCCTTAAGACCAAAACAGAGAAAATAAGGAGGATCTTCACCCAGGCAATTCAGGTCCTGAACCAGGTGTAGGACATGACTGGACTCTCATACATCACGGCACCGCATGCACTCTGTTTATCTGCATACTTCTTATAATTTCTTTCTTAAATTGTTTGTTTGCACATTCTATTTTTTCTTTACAATTTACCTTTAACTCTTAGTTTAGTCTTTACTTCTTAGCTTAAATTCTTAATTTATTGTTTACATCTGTTAGACCTTTTTTTTTATTTGACTGCAAAACATTTTTACTGTAAATTTCTAAATTTTAATTTGTAAATTTTAGAAATCTTGTCAATTTCTGTAGTGTATAGTTTAATGGTCAGGCATTGCACAGCAATAAGCATTTCACTGCATGTCGTACTGTGTATGATTATGTGTGTGACAAATAGAATTTGAATTTAAGATAGCAGAAGCCATCATAGTGTCATAAAAGGTCCTTAGTAGTGTTCTGCACATCCCAAAAGACCTCAGCCTTTCCAGCTGATGAAGTTGACTTTAATCCTTCTTAAACAGAGCACAAGTGTTATGTGACCAGTCTAGTTTATTGTTAAGGTGAGCAGCTAATTTGTACCACCTCAATGTCCAAAACGTCGAGGTTATAGGTGGTGCTTTCCTCTGGAAGTCAATCACCATCTCTTTCGTCTTACTGGTGTTGATGCGCAGGTGGTTTTCATACCAGATGATGAAGTCGGTGATGACCTTCCTATACTCAAGATCGGTCCCCTCAGATACACATCCAACGATGGCTGTATCATCTGAGGACCTCCGGAGGTGGCAATTTGTGGTGTTGTATCTGAAGTCAAAAGTGTAGAAGGTAAAAAGGAAACAATCTGTCCCCTAAGGGACCGCCATGCTGCATAGCGCTACCTCAGGGAAACAGTGCTGAAGCCTCATGAACTGTAGTCTGCTGGTGAGGTAGTTGATTGTCCACGCATTTTGGTGATCGTTGATGCCAGCTCATTCCAGCTTCTCCATCAGCAGTGCTGGTTGAATTGTATTGAAGACACTGGAGAAGTCAAAAAACATGACTCTCATAGTGCTTCCAGTACTCTCCAGGTGTGGCCGTGATCTGAGCAGGAGGCAGGTGACTGGATCATCCACCCCAAACAGGACGGTAAGCGAACTGCTGGGGTTCGACAGTGCGCTCACCAGAGCTCATATTGAATATTGAAACCCCAAGTGACATCAAAACTTACAGGTTTTGTTCCAGAAAACAGGAAAAAATGCATGCAATAACCTATCTGCATAAAATGTGCATACATCAAAAGTAACACTAAAAGTCTCAGTATTTCTTACAGAATTAGATTCTATTTGCAGCCATAACTGCAACCTGTGGAGGGAAATGGAGGTATGGTCATAGCACCAAGGCTTATAATAAACAATATACTAGCAAAGTTACAGTAACAAGTTCAACATTTAGATATATTTATATGTTAATTATATACATCTCTCACAAGCAGCATAGGCTGCTGTCTTCCTCCTCCCATTAATTGCACATGTTAAAATAAGGAACCCTTTGACACTGAAGATATTTTTCAGTGTTCATCTGAATTGTGGAAGCAAATGATCCTTTACTAGTTTTGAGCCAACATTCTCATTATAAACTTTTACAGGCAGCTTATAAAGTTTGCAGAGAGGTCTCTATGAAAAAAGCCATTGATGCACTAGTCCTAGACATTTGATCTCATTTAGAAATTTACCATTTTCTTTTCAGCCAAAAGAAAGAGTTCATTTTTTGTTTAGGCAAACACAGAGCTGACCAGCTGGTCACCAACAGGCTGGTTGTGTGTTAATGCAAGAGAACAAGAGGGAGAACGCTGTAGACAGATCCACGACTTACTTATTTGAAATAGTTAGAAGAGAGAAATGAATAGATATGTGGTGCTATTTTTTTCCATGACACTTTCTTCTTCTTCTTCTTCTTCTTCTTCGATCATCTGCCTCCATCTCACCCTCTCTTATCCACATAGCAGACAGGTCTGGCTCGGATCTGGTGTTGAGCCGGCACTGCTGGCTGACTTCTGGCACGGTAAGTGGTATGTCATTCAGATATGGGCCAGGCCTGGCATAAATGACACTGTTTATATGATGGCATGCCACATCTGGCCCGATTGTGGTTTGGTTTATCTGGCCAAGGCTCATAGAAAACAGGTCTGGCCCGGATCCGGCATCAAGCTGGCACTTCTGACTGACTGGTGTCATGGCAGGGTGTATGTCAACCAGCTGTGGGCCAGGTCTGGCAATGATGGCACTATTTATGTTCCTATTTTCCTATTTTACTTAGAAGAGCCAAATGCCATGTTGCAATACTATACTGCTATAGTAGCCAACATTTCAAATGCAGGTTTGACAGTTGTGAGTGTACACTTACACTGTGTTGTATAGAGCACTTTGAGTAATCTGGGAGAGTAGGAAAGTGCTATGTAAGAATCAGTCCATTCACTGTCTGAACAGAGTTTTGTCATGTTTCTTTTGCGCTATCATGTTCCAGCACATGTTGTTATTTCATGGCTTGATTAAGGTACACATTAGGCTGACATCTGGGGCCAGAGCTGAAACTGTTCTGGGCCAGCACAGGGCCAGCAGTGTGTCTGCAACTGGCCCGTGGCTGCACACAACTGGCCCACAACATGGCCCACATACCGCAAAGAGTGACGGCCCTTTGGTGGCCCAGATCTGGTTTGCCAGAGGTAATCCACACACGGGCCAGCACAGGACCACCCGTGTGTCTGCAACTGGCCTTGTGCTGGCCCGTGTGTGGGCCACCTCTGGCAAACCAGATCTGGGCCACCAAAAGGCTGTCATTCTTTGCGGTATGTGGGCCATGTGTAAGCACATTGTGCGGGCCAGATCTGGGCCATACCAATTTTGCTATATGGGTACATGCTCTTCTGTCACACAAACCCTCTGCATGCCCTTCATTACATCCATGAATCTTCCCCATGGTCTTCCTCCTGCCTGGCAGCTCCATTTTTAATATCTTTTGTCCAACAAATTCACTATTCCCTCTCTACACATGTCCAAACCACTTCAGCCTTGCTGCTCTAACTTTGGAGACCCGTGGATGGATGGATGGATGGATGGATAAGACTTGTTTACTAATGACCAAAAAGTATACCTCATGGTGATATTATAAGGGACTCACCAAAGTCATAGAATGTATTATGTGTGAATTATAAATTTAATTACATGGGACAAAATTCAGTAGCAAATTAAATATTTCAGCCAGCATCAAAGTGGTTAATTGATATGTTGGCCAACAGCATCCCAAGAGCTATGCTACTATCAAGGAGTAGTGCTGTTTATTGTAAAGAGGTGAAAATTAATAAAAAAAAAAAAATCATATGTATTCTCAAGGTGAGATGCCCCTGCCAGCAGTTTAGAAAGAAAATGTTGCAGGTAGTTTCATAATTACCTACACAATATGAATAGCACACCACAGAAGCAATTCATCTTTACATAACATCCATTTTTACAGTTGTTTTAGTTTCCTCACAAATGTACACATAAACTAGTGTGATTGTTATTAGCATGTAGTAATTAAACCATCCGGATAACAAAGTAGCTTGCTCAGTCTCAGGGTGAAATGACAATAGTTTGCCTCTTAGTGTTTGTGTGTGTGTAGGTGTGCGTGTGTGTGAGTGTGTCTGAAAGAGTAAAGTGATACCAGAGGCCATTTATCCAGAGAACACCGCTACCCTCAGTCTGCTTTTACTGTTTCATTCTTATGAAGAAATCAAATCGTGGTCTCTGTGTGCACATGTCTGTGTGCCAAAGATTTAAACAACCTTAGTACAATGCTTTTCTCTTGCCTATTCGAGGATCTTTCATGTTCAACTACAGCTACAGCATGATGTCACTTATTCCACAAGTAAACAAGTGAAGCTATTTTGGACATGATTTGAGTTGTACAAAGATAACAGCTACTGAGTCTGCTGTTTTTACCAGATACAGCTCATGTCAAACATGGTAGCTTGTGACTGTTGAATTATTTAAACCTGCAGAAAATTCAATGCATATTTTGAACATGAATAGTGAAATTGTGTATGAAATAGTGAGAAAACATAGCTCACATAAACGTTTAAGGTGGTACCAGTGAAATGCAAAAAAAAGCTGTTTGGAGACTCAAACAAAAAACGGAAACAAAGTATTCCTGTAGTAGGTATAAAATAATTAAAATGTCACCTTTGTATGTGGCATAGTTATTGTTATAACCACAAATAGATTAAAAGCCAATGTACCACATGTAACTACTCTGCAGTGAACTATTTATGGTAATTTGATACTTTAACATGTTTTAATCACCATATTACGATGTTTTTGTTCTATTCATATAACTAAGGTTAAAAATTTAAAGAATACAGCAATATTAAACCAAAAAAAACTCAATATGAAAGATAACTTTTATTTGTTAAAGAGGGTGAAAAGATACTGAGAGCACTTGTGGCACAAGGAGCACACCTGAGAAACCAAGCTTTGTCAAAATGATGTGTGGCAATAGACGTGTGCATTAAACACATCTGTTGCATACATGACAACTTATTTTTCCAGCTCAAGTAAACAAACTAGAATCCAATGCATCCTGTGACATTATGTCCAATGCATACATGTATTATTACCTATTAGTCACATGCACGTGGGCACACAATTTAAATCACTAGAATAGCTCCACCACTAATAGTAGGTGTATAAGTGCAATGGATGAAAGGCATTAGCCTGCAAAGAGATAAACACCAACAGTTTAAATGATGTAACCAAATGCTAATGTATGCAGATAAAAATGGATGTGCAGTGGATCAGTTTTCTGTTAATAAGCAATTATTTCTAGATGCTCATCAGAGGTTAAAAATACACTACCACAAAGTATATATTTTTTCAGGAATTAGGAATCAAGTAACATGCTGTAAGCCAGTAATTTTGCGATGTATGATATTTGTAAAAACAAACACTTTATCAGCATTTATCAGCTTTACTTAAATATAAAACATGCAATTGGCACAGAATAGACACTTGCTGGCAGGTGAAAACTGACATCTGTATCATTACCGTTCACAAAAAACAAAATTAAACATTGACGCAGTGTAGGCCAACAAGTAATGGACCTATATTCACCAAATTGTTAAAAAACAAACAAACATAATTCCCAATGAAAGGATTGTGATTTTCTGTAAACATGCACTTGGTGGCCATGCTCATCGTCAGTGTTCTGTCTGCAGTGTTCTGTCTGCAGTGTTCCTGTAAATATGTATAATGTAGATTTATTTTTATATTCACATGTTTAATTTTGTGACTAAATTAGAATGAAGAAATTGACCTTTTATATTGTTTCATGAAAGTGTACTTGACGTGTTATAATATTGCTATATTCATCCATTCCTTTTCTTCCAACTATCAGGGTTGTGGAGCCTATCCCAACTGTCATAGGGCAAGAGGTGGAATATTCTATGGACAGGCTGCCAGTCTATGACAGGGCTAACGCAGAGAGACAGGCAACCCATTGACTAGCACCTACAGCCAATTTAGAATCACCAATTAACCTAACATGCATGTTTTTAAACTGTGCAAGACAGAGTACTCAGAAGAAATCCACACAGATACAGGAAGAACATTCAAAGGCCTCAGCCAGCCAAACCCAGAACCTTCTTGCTGTGATGCGACCAAAACACCACCATATTCATGTCCAGAATATTTAATACAAAGGTTACATTGCTGATGGGTGCAGCTGAAGGGTGAAGCTGATGACTTACTCTCACTGAGTTTTGGAAAATAACAAAAGTTATTCTCATTTCTCTCCCCACAGTCCCTCCATCTCCTTTTCCGTTTCCCTCTTTGTCAAGTCCTTTCTGTCACAGATATTTCCTAAAAGTACATGTCAGAAATAGAGGGAGAAGATGAAGAGGTGGTAATGGTGGCAGGTGTTATGTTTGAAGATGTGTGTGTGTAAGCGTGTGTGTGTGTGTGTGTGTGTGTGTGCACATGCGTGCCTGTCAAAGGTACAGGTGCTCTTGCAGTGTCAGAGAAAACGGCAGGCTCAATCTGGGGTCGGCTGATTGGCCAATTAGGGACTGTTTCCATGTGACATGCAGCAGTCAATTTACTCTCCTTTTTTCACTGTCTGTCCCCCTCTCTCTCTTTCACTCTCATCCTTAAGTGGCTCCGTCTTTACCACTATCCTATCTGTCTCTTCCAGTATCTCATCCACTTTTTCTTCCTACCATTCAATTTGTTCCCTCTCCTTCACTTACCTATAGTCTACTTTGCTTTCCTTCCCAACATGCGCCTCACAGTCTCATATCCCTCATAGAACTCCCTGCCGCTCTTTTGTCATTTCCAGTACACCTCTTTCTACCACTTCCATCGTCCGTCCTCACCACACACATCAGAATATACACTCCTCTAATCCAGCTTTGACAATTTTACTAATGGAACTAACCAGTCATTATCTAAACTACCAAAAGACCACACTTGTATCAAATACAAATGTGCTTCTGACAATTAAAATGAGTCAGAATGTTAAAAAAGAAGTTAACAACTGAACAGATTTTCCATGGTATAAACAACATAGAAAGCTCAATTATCCTTTTGAAGCTAACTGTCATAAAAACCAACTAAACCCATGCTATGTGTTCCTACTTATGTTTTAAATTTGGAGAAGAGTTGTGTGTCGAGGTCTAGTGGATTTAGGGGAAAATGTATATGGCAGAGGGAAAGACCAAAAAAGAAAAAAAAAACTATATTAAGTTAAGTGGAGGACTAGTCTGTCATTTGAGAACAGTGAAATCGTTGATATGTTTCTGTTGATCTGAGTGTTGTGAAATGCCATGTTATCCTTTTTTTTTTTTTTTTTTTTTGTGTCCCGTTTGGATCTTTAGCCATCAGAATTGTTGTCTTAAGGCCAAGAAAGATGCCAAGCGGATTTATTTTACCAAGTGGATCATCATGGCCTTGCCATATTGGTCCATTTGATTGACCTTTATTATAATTATGTATTTATTTCATTTTCGGTTGCTACAAACGGGACAGACGTGACTGGGGGATAGGACAGGGAGAAAGAATGAAAGAAAGAGAGGGAGAGAAAGAAAACCAAAGGGGAGAAGAGATGGTGAGAAGGGGGGGAAGAAAGGAAAAAACAAACAAACAAACAAAACGCCTGGATCACCTGTATGGAGAAAAAAAACAGAAGAGAAAGCAAACAACAAAGAGCAACATAATAAAAACAGCACCATCACAATAAACTAGCTAGCAGTAGATAACAGTAGATACTAAATAATAAACGATATTGTGCAGCACGCAAGATAGACAGCGCACAATGTGCTTTGAGGCAGCAGCCAAGAAAGGTGTAGTCCGCGTCTGTGAACACCCGTGTGTACACCTGTGTGCATACCTGTGTGGATCAGCATGCTTGTATTCCAAAGGTTTCTCCATGTAACGATCTGCTAGGGAGTGTGGGGAGCCATAGCCCCGTCCACCAGGGTATGAAGCAGGTATGGAGGAGATCCAGGCCCCAGATATCCAGAGGCCCCAGAGTACAAGGACCCGAGGAGGACCACCAAAGGGGGGGGGGAACCGTGCCACCCTCCTGGGAAGAGCTGAGTAGAGCCCCAAATGAGAGGTCACCCCGCAGCTACGGAGCAGAGGCCAGAGGGGGTTGCAGTGGCGTGCCCGCGGGCTCCGCCGGCAGCCAGCTGTGCCAGAGAGGACCGAGCTTCAGGCCCAGAGGCCAGAGGCCTGAGGGCATCCCACCCCCCGGAAGGAGCCCAGCCGGGCCACAGGCGCCCGGCCCCGCCAATCGACCACCAGGAGTGAGCCGGTACATGCATGAGCGCCCAGCCCCAGATGACAAGGACCACCAACACACCAACGTCTGAGGGCATCAGCCACCGGCAGGGAGTGTGGTGAGGGGAGATAGGCCTCCGTACTTTAGAGGGCCTGAGATGTACCCAGAGAGGTTATGCCATGTTATCCTGCTGGAAACAACAATCACGGGATGGGTATGCTGTCATAAATGAATAGCTACAGTGTTTAAATAATGCTCAATTAAAACTAGGGGCCCAAAGTGTCCCAAGAAAATATTGCTGAGCCTGAATTGCAGATACGATTTTATTCATGCCAACTTGTGATCCTACCATCCAAATGTCACAGAAGAAATCAAACCAGGTGATGTTTTTCCAGTTTTCTACTGTCCAATTTTGGTAAACCTGTGTAAACTGTAGCCTCATATTCCTGTTGTTAGCTGAGAGAAGTGCCACATGATGTGGACTTCTGCTGCTCATCTGCTTCGAGGTTCAATCTGCTGAGCATTCAGAGATGCTACTTGAGTGTCTGCTGCCTTCCTATCAGCTTAAAGGCATTTGGCCATTCTGAAGTATTTCTGAAATATTCAGACCAGCCCATCTGACACCATCTGGCATCATCAACCATGCTACGTTCATGCTACGTCACTTAAATCACCTTGATGCTTGGATTGAATTTCAACAGGTTATCTCAGGTTAGCTCTTGCCATGTGATTGGCTGATTGCATATTTGTGTGAGGACTTCACATACCACCACCAGATGACATGAGTACTTAAGTACTTACATCAGTGATGGTAAATAGATATTTTAACCCAAAAACCAATTGAGATTTGATTGTTTCAGAGAGACAATTATGGGGTTTTATTGTACCATACTCTCATTAATTTACGTGTTCCCACAGCACAGGAGGAGAGAGAGCAACAGAGAAACACTGTGCTACAGTGAGAAGAGACGCTGACTGAAATTACTCCAAGCAGCATGAATGGAAAAGAAAAGAAAGGAAAAAAAACCCTAATATAACAGATCGGTGGATATTTCTCGCTTTTTCCTCACTGCTCTGAATAACTCTCTGTTACACTGTATTGCTACTGTACTTGCTGCCTGTGCTGTCTTATCTCGTCATGCGCTATCAGTGTCCCTTTTGATGCGGCAACGTTTTTAGACATGAATTTGCTTTTCACTGCATGAGAAAATGCACAAGTGGCATGAGAGCACATGGAAAGTGGGAATTGCCAAAAACTAACATCAGTATGTGAGGCTTGGCAGTCTTAAATAAACTGACCAGAAAATGCTACGTGACAAACAGTAAGGGACAGATATTCATTGTCAAGTAAAGTAATTTCTTTTTTGTTTCTTATGCATTGCACACTTGATCCATTGTGTATGTGATTCATCTGCTCCAGTTTCTAGTAGGTGGGAATGACCACCTCCTTCACTTAGTAAAAAAGAATGAATAGGACAGCAGTGTACTGGTCAACCCCCAACCCATCCCATTAGAGAGAGATAAACATATTAATCCATTATTATATTTTTCAACCATTAATTAATTAAATTGCTAAAATGCTTTTGTGTTTTTCTATGTTGGAAATGCCAAAGTGGACATCCCACCACACTCATTAAGCCCAATTTAAGTGGTCAGTTGGAAAATTCATTTTACTTTAAAACTTAATTCATGTTTTAATACACATATAATTAAGTAATTGCAAGTTATACTGTCCAACTACAGTTAAACACTAAAAAATAAACCACAGAAATGTGTATTAAGAAATTACATACACAATGACAATTGTCTTTCAGTCATAGAGCACTGTACTACCAGGATTTGATTACAAAAGTAACACAAGGAAGAGAGAGAGAGACAGTTTTGCTCAGTGCAACCACTGGGTCTCAAAGGGCTTGATCCTTAAGTCAGCTCAAATATCTGCAGCTGGGGTGAGGCAATTCCATCAGATGTGGGCAGGAAACTGTCTGAGAGATTAAAACAGGGAGGATGGCTTATCAAACAAGTCTTCCCCTTCAACTACAGTACTATTTGGTTATTTGCCAGTTGAACCCAAGTCTTGTGGAATGATCACACTCTACTCTTTAATGTGATGAAACCACAAAAATGACATAAAATTGCACTGTTTCATTTATTAAACAGGGAAAGCAGAGACACAAAATCTACTTTTCTTCAGTTTCTGAAATACAAGATGCTTTTCATTATGACTGCAAGTAGGGATGGGTATCGTTTAGGTTTTATCCGATACCGGTGCCAAACCGGTACTTTTGAAACGGTGCCGGTGCTTAAACGGTACTCAAACCGGTGCTTAAAGAATGGAGAACACAAACTTTGTCCAAAAACCTCTCATGTTCAGCTGTTTTTTTGTAAAAAGATAACAATGTTAGCCTTTTCTGCAGCTATGGGGCATATATGTTATCACTCTTGGCTGGAAGCAGTGCTTAAACAATGGAAAAAACACAAACTTTATCCAAAAACCTCTCATGTTTAACTGTTTTCCACTTTTTCTTTGGTCATTTTAGCCTTTTTGGCCAGGGTGAAGGGAGTATCTGCCATCAAACAAGAAGACAGCTGCATGTAACTATGATGATGTTTGCTAGTTCACCTTACATGCATTAATGTAATAACGTGGTTAGCCTACTCAACGTAAATTACACACGAACAACATTAAGCTACTCACGCAGAGAAGAACGGGTGCTGCTGCCATCATCATCCGTCATCATTTCTGCTACACTGGCAGGGCTAGGGGCCAGGACTCTATTCTTCGGGTTTTTGGGGGATGTTGCTCCGGGTCCGATAACTGGCAACCCACCCGCAGTAGATGTGCACGGAGTGAGGTCTCGCAGCAAGCTATCAAATAAGGCGCATTTCTCGGCTTTTAAAAAAAACGCTATGCGTCGCCAGGTGTTTCATCGGATTTGAGGTGTTACCTCCTTTGACAGTATCACAGTATCAGCTTAAAGCACTTGTTGCAGGCTGCTGAGTTTGCATATTTTGCTGTGAAGTACAGCCATACATTTGACCGGTCCTCCTTGGGCATTTTTAATCTGTAGCTCTGCTCTAAAAGAACGTACGTACCTGGACCCGCCTACTATCCTCGGAAACGTAAAATGATTGGCTAGAATCTAAAGTGTATCACAGCTCAGGAAAAAAAAGCACCGAAATAAAGCACCGAAATGTGCGCTGCTTTTCGGTCTGGTTACTACCGTTTATGTCAGAACCGGTGCCATGATGGCACCGGATACCGGTACCCATCCCTAACTGCAAGTTTAATAGCAACAAATTCAGTACAGAAAATATAGGTTGCCAGGTCTCTATTGGAAATGAGGTTTTTACCTGGATAAATAAAGGAAACGTTTAAATCAAAGACTCATGACCTCTGGTATTTACCTCCAAAGCTTTCAACAATCTCACATAATATAACTTTAATGTAGGACAAATTTAAATCCTATTCTCTTCTCTCATCTCCCTCCACAAAAGCCAAACATCTTTGTTTTCCTCTTAGCTTTAAAAGGTGCATATCATCCATCACTTTATGCATCCAAACCCAGCATGGGTTCTCAGCTGTGTTTCAATTCTATGCAGCCAAACAAAAACAAAGTAAAACAATCCCCGGTCACTGTGCCAAAAACGTTTACCATCCCCATATCTCACTAAACATATTGTTGGTGGGAACTCTTAGTTTTGGATTTGCTGACATTTTGGCAGAGTGCCGTTTGTACAAACTGCTTTGTTTCCCAGCATCTTGATTTTTGACCATCTGTGTTGGTAGCCCCTCATTCTGTAGCACAGACAAGGTGGGCTACCAAGGGCTCATCCATCTGTAGACTGTACAGGGAGTGCAGAATTATTAGGCAAATGAGTATTTTGTCCACATCATCCTCTTCATGCATGTTGTCTTACTCCAAGCTGTATAGGCTCGAAAGCCTACTACCAATTAAGCATATTAGGTGAAGTGCATCGCTGTAATGAGAAGGGGTGTGGTCTAATGACATCAACACCCTATATCAGGTGTGCATAATTATTAGGCAACGTCCTTTCCTTTGGCAAAATGGGTCAAAAGAAGGACTTGACGGGCTCAGAAAAGTCAAAAATAGTGAGATATCTTGCAGAGGGATGCAGCAGTCTCAAAATTGCAAAGCTTCTGAAGCGTGGTCATCGAACAATCAAGCGTTTCATTCAAAATAGTCAACAGGGTTGCAAGAAGCGTGTGGAAAAACCAAGGCGCAAAATAACTGCCCATGAACTGAGAAAAGTCAAGCGTGCAGCTGCCAAGATGCCACTTGCCACCAGTTTGGCCATATTTCAGAGCTGCAACATCACTGGAGTGCCCAAAAGCACAAGGTGTGCAATACTCAGAGACATGGCCAAGGTAAGAAAGGCTGAAAGACGACCACCACTGAACAAGACACACAAGCTGAAACGTCAAGACTGGGCCAAGAAATATCTCAAGACTGATTTTTCTAAGGTTTTATGGACTGATGAAATGAGAGTGAGTCTTGATGGGCCAGATGGATGGGCCCGTGGCTGGATTGGTAAAGGGCAGAGAGCTCCAGTCCGACTCAGACGCCAGCAAGGTGGAGGTGGAGTACTGGTTTGGGCTGGTATCATCAAAGATGAGCTTGTGGGGCCTTTTCGGGTTGAGGATGGAGTCGAGCTCAACTCCCAGTCCTACTGCCAGTTTCTGGAAGACACCTTCTTCAAGCAGTGGTACAGGAAGAAGTCTGCATCCTTCAAGAAAAACATGATTTTCATGCAGGACAATGCTCCATCACACGCGTCCAAGTACTCCACAGCATGGCTGGCAAGAAAGGGTATAAAAGAAGAAAAACTAATGACATGGCCACCTTGTTCACCTGATCTGAACCCCATTGAGAACCTGTGGTCCATCATCAAATGTGAGATTTACAAGGAGGGAAAACAGTACACCTCTCTGAACAATGTCTGGGAGGCTGTGGTTGCTGCTGCACGCAATGTTGATGGTGAACAGATCGAAACACTGACAGAATCCATGGATGGCAGGCTTTTGAGTGTCCTTGCAAAGAAAGGTGGCTATATTGGTCGCTGATTTGTTTTTGTTTTGTTTTTGAATGTCAGAAATGTATATTTGTGAATGTGGAGATGTTATATTGGTTTCACTGGTAAAAATAAATAATTGACATGGGTATATATTTGTTTTTTGTTAAGTTGCCTAATAATTATGCACAGTAATAGTCACCTGCACACACAGATATCCCCCTAAAATAGCTAAAACTAAAAACAAACTAAAAACTACTTCCAAAAACATTCAGCTTTGATATTAATGAGTTTTTTGGGTTCATTGAGAACATGGATGTTGTTCAATAATAAAATTATTCCTCAAAAATACAACTTGCCTAATAATTCTGCACTCCCTGTAGAGAGGAGAGCAGTGATGTGTTGCTCTATCAGCAATTCATATTCTTTTTACAGGCACGTATTCAAACTTAATGTGCACTTATATGACATGCAAAGACTCAAAGAGACACAATTGTGCGTACTTGTGTATGCATACTTGGTAAAAGCATACACACACACACACACACACGGAGTCTTTGTTGCCACTCCAGCTCTTGTCTTCTCCTCTGGTGCCCCTTGTTGAGGGCTTTGATATTGTTTCCAAGCCTGGTTTCCTCTGACCCGCTTTGATGCTGGTGTCTAGTTGTCTTGTCATCTCCCCTCTCTTCTCTTCCATCTCTCTTTCTCTCCCTCCCTTTTGGTGTGTCGAGACAACGGGGGTGCTGGGAGCTACTCGCCACTCAGCGTTCTTTATCTCTTTCTTCCTCTTCCACTGTCTTATTTTCTCCTTCTTTCTCTGTCCATTTTTCTTCTAACTTACTTCTCATTCTTATCTGTTCTGATGCACATCTCTTTCATGTGTTGCTTTCAGTTTTTTCTTAGACATTGGCCTTTGCTACTTTATATACTTTTCCACATTTTTCTATTGTAAACTTTATGTGTGTTGAATCTAAAACTAAGCAGCAGTATATCCTTTGGCTTTCCGTGTTTGCCTGTCTAAGGGATGAGGCTATTATTATTTGCTACTTTTTTAACAAACATACACAACATTTCAACAATATATTTTACCATACTTGCCATACAGAACCAATTTTAATCAGGCCACAACACCGCAGTGAGCTAGTTTAACAGTTTTAACAGTTAAACTCACCTTGGTTATCAGGGAAATTAAATAAATAAAATGAATAAGAAGTTCTTTAAAATAATATTTGTGCTTGTTCATGCTTCTTAAATGTCATTATTATCTAAATTAAATGATCCTAAATTGAATCATGTTTTGTTATCCAAAAAAAAAAGAAAAAAGAACAACTAATTTGCGGATGTTGCCTCGAGCTAAAGAATGGGAGAAGGTTTTTGTTTTGTTTTGTTTTGGATTTTTGGCAGACATTGAGATTGTGACTCCCTTTAGTACTGCTATCAGCTTTCTTTCTTGCCTTACCACCAGATATTTTTTTAATGTTGTTTTTCCTCTTTGACATTTTATATTTATCAATCTTTCCCATTTTTTTAATTCATTTATTTATTTTTTGTTTGTTTCAAGCTCCATCTGCCTCATAGCTGGGCAGCGAGTAAAATGATGTCTTTTTTAAAAAAAAGAAATAACGTTGTGTGTGATCTCAGTCTTATCAAACTTCATTTTAATAAACATTTGAAAGTTATATTTTTCAAATGTCTTTATTTTTATTGACAATAGCACTGATAATCTGGGTCTTAAACACGTGTTTACAACTTTGGTTTCTGGGTACACACAGAATTTCACAATATTTGGCTTATAATTCAAATAATTTAGCTGGGTTGGTAATGCAACTTTTATTTTAATTTTTTCTTACACATCTTATTTAACCAGAGAACTACTTAAAGCCAACAATTAACAATAGCCTTTTGAAGCCTAAGCAAAATACATAGTTTTTTTTAACACCTTGGCTACCAGAAAGTATATTTAAGGGGAGACATTTTTAAGACCTCATAGTACCATATAACCCTATTAGTGCACTGCACTCTCAGACCGCAGGTTTACTTGGGGTTCCCAGGATATATTTGAAAGTAAAATGGGAGACAGGCTATTCCTAAACCAGCTCCCAGTTTGGATTTGGGAGACAGACACCCTCTCTACTTTTAAGATTAGACTTAAAACTTTTATTTTTGATAAAGCATATAGTTCGGACTGAATCAGGTGACTCTGAATTCCCCCTTAGTTATGCTGCATTAGTGGGGCTAGACTACTGGCGGCTTCCCATGATGCAATGAGTGTTTCGTTGTCACTGTCCCTTTTCTCTCACTATGTGCTCACACACCACTCTGCATTTAATCATTAGTTATTATTAATCTTTGGCTATCTTCCACAGTGTGTTTTTTGAACTGTCTTCCTCCCCTCACCCTTAACCTGTCACGGCAGATGGCTGCCCCTCCTTGAGCCTGGTTCTGCTGGAAGTTTCTTCCTGTTAAAAAAAAGTTTTTCTTTCCTGCTGTCAGTCTGTGAAGGTTCTCAGTCATCCAGGTCATCGTAGTCAAAGGAGCTTGCAAAGAAAAGCGTCTGGACTTCTTTAATTTGCTTGAAAACGTTTCACCTCTCATCCGAGAAGCTTCTTCAGTTCTGAAGGTGAAACGTCTTCAAGCAAGTTAAAGAAGTCCAGACGCTTTTCTTTGCAATTTCCTGCTGTCACTAAGTCCTTAGTCACAGGGGGTCATCTGATTATTGGCATTTTCGCTATATTATTATAGGATATTTACCTAACAAAATAAAGCCTCTTGAGATGACTGTTGCGATTTGGTGTTATATATATCACAAAAAAAGAATTGAAATTTTAATTGAAAATTCATTTCAATGATGCTTTTAGTCACAGACATAATTATTAGTCATAATTAAGTATTATTTGTGCAATACCCCATTGGTACAGACAGGTTTGTCTGTGTGTCACCATTTAAATGGAGTCTTAGAATGCATATTTTGTATACACAATATATGTATATATATATACATATATATATACATACATACATACATATATATATACATACATACATACATATATATATATATATATATATATATATATATATATATATATATATATTAGGGGTGCAACGATACTCGTATCGATATTGAACCGTTCGATACAGTGCTTTCGGTTCGGTACGCATATGTATCGAACAATACAAAATTTTTAATTTATTTTATCAACTTTTCTTCTGACGATGCTGTCTGTGTTGAGCGCTCAGTGGATCTGCGCTCGACAGTGCAGCCTAGGCGGAGTAGTCGGACGCAGATTCACTGAGCGCAGGGCAAGCTAGCGAGACAGAAGTTAAGCTCTCCTTGCAACATGGCAAATTGAACCTCCCCCACACTAATTCAGATGTGGCGTTTGGAACTATTTTGGTTTTCATGTGACGTATGACCCTGAAGGTAAGTGCGTCATGGACTAAAGTAAAACAGTATGTTGGATGTGCCACGCAATGCTCAATTACATTGGTGGGAACTAGTGTGTTAGCGCAGTTAGCTCATTAACGTGTTGGCCGTCCAGCCCCACGCACGGGGTGATCTGCGGTAGCTCGTTAACGGAGATTTGCCGTGTTGTGGCTTTAACGTCATTTCAACGAGATTAATGCTGACAGCACTAGTGGGAACACAACGAATATGACTGCACATTTACGCCGACATCATCCTAGTGCAAAGACAAGTGGAAGCAGACAAAAACAACAAGCACGCATGCTACAAACTTTACCCGAGTCATTTAGACAGCCGTTAGCACATGATTCTCCTCATGGGGACCTGATATGTTTAATATGCTGCTGAGAATATAGCCCAGAAGAAGCGTATAGTATAGCTTGTATTTTGGAAAGAGATATTTCTCTGTAATAAACTCTCTTTTCCAAAGATGAGTGATTCCTCAATCAGATATATATATTTTTTTATTACTTTGTTGTTTCAGCAACGTTAAATTTAAAAACTGTACTTTTGAATTAAAATATATATTTATAATTTTAATAAATAACAAATTAAAAAGGCATGAACATTTTTTTTGTATCGAAAAAATATCGAACCGTGACACCAAAGTATCGAACCGAACCGTGAATTTTGTGTATCGTTGCACCCCTAATGTATATATATAAAAAAAAAAAAAAAAAACACCCATCTCGCCCCTGCGGGCGGTTTATCCTTCAAGCTCGGGTCCTCTACCAGAGGCCTGGGAGCTTGAGGGTCCTGCGCAGTATCTTAGCTGTTCCTAGGACTGCGCTCTTCTGGACAGAGATCTCCGATGTTGTTCCCGGGATCTGCTGGAGCCACTCGCCTAGCTTGGGAGTCACCGCACCTAGTGCTCCGATTACCACGGGGACCACCGTCACCTTCACCCTCCACATCCTCTCGAGCTCTTCTCTGAGCCCTTGGTATTTCTCCAGCTTCTCGTGTTCCTTCTTCCTGATATTGCTGTCATTCGGAACCGCTACATCGATCACTACGGCCGTCTTCTTCTGTTTGTCTACCACCACTATGTCCGGTTGGTTAGCCACCACCATTTTGTCCGTCTGTATCTGGAAGTCCCACAGGATCTTAGCTCGGTCATTCTCCACCACCCTTGGGGGCGTCTCCCATTTTGACCTCGGGACTTCCAGGTTATACTCGGCACAGATGTTCCTGTACACTATGCCGGCCACTTGGTTATAGCGTTCCATGTATGCCTTGCCTGCTAGCATCTTGCACCCTGCTGTTATGTGCTGGATTGTCTCTGGGGCATCTTTACACAGCCTGCACCTGGGGTCTTGCCTGGTGTGATAGACCCCAGCCTCTATGGATCTTGTACTCAGAGCTTGTTCTTGTGCTGCCATGATTAGTGCCTCTGTGCTGTCTTTCAGTCCAGCTTTGTCCAGCCACTGGTAGGATTTCTGGATATCAGCCACCTCCTCTATCTGCCGGTGGTACATACCGTGCAGGGGCCTGTTCTTCCATGATGGTTCCTCGTCTCCCTCCTCTTTCTTGGGTTTCTGCTGCCTGAGGTATTCACTGAGCACGCTGTCAGTTGGGGCCATGTTCCCAATGTATTCTTGGATGTTCGTTGTCTCATCCTGGACTGTGGTGCTGACATTCACCAGTCCCCGGCCCCCTTCCTTCTGCTTAGCGTACAGCCTCAGGGTGCTGGACTTGGGGTGAAACCCTCCATGCATGGTAAGGAGTTTTCTTGTCTTTATGTCAGTGGCTTCTATCCCCTCCTTTGGCCAACATATTATACCAGCTGGGTACCTGATCACGGGCAGGGCGTAGGTGTTGATAGTCCGGATCTTGTTCTTACTGTTCAGCTGACTCCTCAGGACTTGCCTGACCCTCTGCAGGTACTTGGTGGTTGCAGCTTTCCTAGCGACCTCTTCATGGTTCCCATTCACCTGCGGGATACCCAGGTACCTGTAACTGTCCTCTATGTCTGCAATGTTGCCTTCTGGTAGTTCGACCCCCTCATATATATATATATATATATATATATATATATATATATATATATATATATATATATATATATATATATATATATATATATATATAGAGAGAGAGAGAGAGAGAGAGAGAGAGAGAGATCATTACCATATATTGCTGTGGTTGTGCTTTATCTTATCTGAATTTAATCTTTATATAGTTCATCATTATATTTGCTAGGGTACTATAATAGGCTCTTATAATGGGGTTTATTATATTTTTTCTCACATGGTACTCACATGGCCCATGATCTACATGCCCATATGGATGCTCAAGTGATAAAATTGAAATATGTCACACTTTTCAACCCTGCGTTTTTAATGGTATTTGGGCTACCATAAGCTCTGTGGTACAAAGAATAAAATATACCAGGCACCAACAACACCAGCAGAAATAGACTGAATTTGTTTTTGTTAGGTGTTTTCATGGAATCTGCTGGCAA
The DNA here is from genome assembly GCF_051167445.1 of Perissodus microlepis. NCBI lineage: Eukaryota > Metazoa > Chordata > Actinopteri > Cichliformes > Cichlidae > Perissodus > Perissodus microlepis. Next base: position 6,354,464 of record NC_140466.1, read on the forward strand.
TAAAAATATTATGAAATATTCCAAACCTTAACCTTTAATGTGCTTTGCTGCATCTAATCCTCTCTCTACATTGTTTTTGTCCTTTCTATCTCTTATTTAAAGCTCATAACATCATGCCGCATTGCATAAATAGCCTTTTAAAAACCAGTCCAACAAGCATGTCAATTATTAAATATGTCCTCCACGCTCAGAGAATTATCACTCAATATCAGACACTCATTTACCTCACGTACACGTGTCGATGACTGGAATTTATCTGACACCATTCTTCATAATACATTACAGCAAGTCTAAAAGTAAAGAACAGAAAGATCAAAGCAGCAAAAGACATACTAAATATCAAAGAGAGATGTTGACCCAGTAACTGACCATGCTGCTGATATACAGAAAGTAGTGTAGAGACAGACGAGGGTGAATTCATTGTGGTCAAGTGGAGATATTCTATATGCCCCATCTAGGCATTTTCTAGTCTGTTTTACTACTCCCTTATGACATATCGCTTTCTCTTTTGTCTTATTTTCTTAAATAACATATTACTCTCTATCTCAGAGGAACAACAGCATCAGGATTTAGATGACAACATTGCAGCTGAAAGGAAATAATTAAAATTTAAAAGACAGAATCAAAGCTGAGGAGAGGAGCAAAAAGGAAGTAAGCTGTGTAGCTGATTGCTAGGTAATGAAAAAATAATCACTAACAAATTACTTTTTATCTTAGCAACTACATCAATTCTTTTCATATTACTGCATATAAATGCGCTTTTACTTTGTGTCCTAGATGTCCTTGAGCATGTTTATGCCCATTATGTGCATGCTTGCACTCAGAGGTTCATCAGACATAGATCATTTGGGTTCAGTCTTTCCCCATTACCCCACAGAGTGGCGAGCTGTGAAAGCAAGCCATACAGACAGAGGTCAGGATGTAATTCAGCAAGATTATCACGCTGGTCACCAGATAATTACATTATTATACGAGAGCAGACAGGTAATGCAGTCAAAATGACCAGGCAGCACTTTTATTGGGAAAGCGGGTCTGCTGGTGGTGGGGGTTGAGAGAGAGATCTTTGAAAATCTCTGTAATTTTATTTAATAGCATGCGCTTATTAGGAAATTACACTGCTACTTTGCTGTAGTCATGGGCTGCGAGGGATGGAACCTTTAGGGAAAAAAAATCCATGGGTTTGAATGTTTCTGTTGAATTTCATCGTTAGTCATTTTTCATTTTGGGCAACAAGCTAATTTTGTTGATATTCACATTAATTATCTGGTTGTAGCCATTATGAAACGCCTTACCACCAAGAGGAATAAAGTGGAAATGCAGGGCAAAAAGAACACTTGTGTAGCACTTTACTTCCATGTGGAGTTGAATGTCCTCTGTTTTGATGGAAGCTACTTAGCTCAGAAATAATTTGTTCTGGAAGGATGTATATCCTCCGGTAATTATGAGACATACCGAGTGTTGTGGTGTCCTTCTGATGTATCATGCAGTCAACTCAGACAAACACACATTCACAGAAACATACATACAGTAGGTGCTTTCAGCCATAATAACCGAGTGAGGGTCTTGCCCCTCTTCATGAGAAGAATCTGGCCTCAGGATTAAATGTGTCTGCTCCAATCAGATGGTACCATTTTGAGAATAATTACAAGAGCCACAATAGTCTTAATTGTAGCCCCGAGACCCAGCAATCTTAATGACTTTGGTATGTACTAAAAGTGTCTGGATGTTTGTTTCCATGTAGGCTGTCATGTAAATGTATTTGCAAAACTTGGTCTCAATGCATCGAAATGACACGAGTGACATTCCAAGGACGTATGGGATATTGTGTGTATGTGAGTTTGACAACATTCCTGTTTGTATATGCATGTTTGTGGATTGAATTTACAATCTGTCCATCACAGAATTATTTTTGGGGGGGTGTTTGAGTTCTAGAGATTTCACTACACGCACAGACAGACACACACAACTGTAAAGAGTTTAGAAAAATACTTCCTTCTTGTGCATGGAACCCACCAATGAAACCACCATGTAACCATCAATAGTTCCGTAAAATGTAGCAGGAAAACAAATTATTCTAGCAAAATTGAACACATTTAGATTTAGCTGAAGTACTTATGTTTAGCCACTTTAAAGGGAAAACAAGCAATCAAACAATATTGTTAATTTTAGATACTCTTATCATCCTTAAGTTTGTCAAACACCTTTGTTCACAAATACCAATTACTCATCCAGGAGGCACAGATCAACATTTACATTCCTTTTCGAATCACATTTCTGGATATCCATGACTAAAGGCATGGCACTCTTTTTTAAGCTCAAGCAGCTGCTAAGGTTAGCTTAAAGGCTAGTTAAAAAGCTCCTCTGTTTATAAAACTAGTGCCCAGCTTCTAAATCACTGTGTTTGTTGAGTGTAGTGGTATTAATTGCAGGTTTAGTACTTATAATAATAATTTTGATTTCATACTGTTTTAGGTATACTGAAAATAAAAGCTTCTTGTGGTGGGTGTGTTCATTTCAGGCTCACTGAGTCCAAGTCCAGATGCCTTTTGAATATGGTCTGTACTTCCTCTCATGAGTACAAGTCTATATGAGAACCTGAGTCTGACAGTTCAGACTACCAGGGAGCGGCATACCAGAATAATCTAGATTCATTACATGGTCACATATCAGATCAATAATGTCTGTATGCATGGTGTATCTTACATGTGTTCTAGTAAAAATGATACCCATGGGGTTTTCATATTGTCAGTAACAGTAAAACAAAGCACAGACAAAGCCAGTGATCAGTCTCAAATTAATGTTATTAGCAGCATTTTGTTTCTTTCTTTTTTTCACCCATGTATCTTTCCATATCCCATTCTTCTAGATACGGGTGATGAAACAAGGCAAATGTAATTTTCAGGCAGCTGTATCCAGCTGCTCAGCACACCACCTCAAGACCACCTGAGGGATGAAATTCTTTCAGTGTTCTTTGGCTGTTTCCCCTGGGTCTCCTTCCTGTTGGCCTTAACCTCCTTTATGGAGACGCTTGAGCAGCATCCTTGCCAGGTTCAACAGGCTCAGTGTTGAGGAGCAGCTCAACTCACAGGTCCTCTTGGATTTCTAAGTGTCTTGCTTTCTTACACAGATTGTGCCAGCAGCCTGCAGAGAAGAATCACTCAGTCTCGGATCTTTGTTCTTACTCTTTCAGTCACTGGTGACTGTAAGTAAGGTTTTACAGGGAGACCTAACACTGAGCAGATATATACTGAGAGCTCTGTCTTGTGGATCAGCTCTTTATTTACCACCACCAGCCAAAGGACTTACTGCAGACTTTGCACCTTACCATCTTCTGATCTTCTGATCACTTAAAACTCATGTCACGGTCTAAAACATGCTACTTGAATGTACAGGATTCTGCTTTTTTATGGAACAATGCTTATGATGCTTTTATACCAGGAAATAACAAATAAGTATCAACAATAAATTAAACTAAAAAACAAACAAACAATGTATGCAAAGAAAATGTATTACTAAGTCTAGACTAAATGTTTTATTGATTTATAAATACAGAAAAAAAAAACCAAATAGCTGTTCAATCAATACTGAAAACAATTAGTGTTAAAGGCTAAAACGTATGGTCATGAATAACACATCCAAGTAATCTTAGCGCATAAGGATGGGGCTAGATGATAGACTCTGACCAACGATTTAAGGTTCATCTTAGTGGAAAGTCAGTTACAATGACAGCAACTTAGTCCTAGGTCATAATGCAAAAAAGAAAAAAGTGCTGTTTGATTTTTGTGAAACATACCAATTTCCACCCACTTTTTTGTCGTCTTGTAAAACAAATTTTAGAACTGTTGCCCTGCCCCCAAGTTATGATGGGCTGTGTTAAACACAACATGCTTCTAGTATTCAGAGGCAGAGTTGTTTCAAGAGAGATCTTATCCACCCTGTGGTGCTTTTTTTGTGTGGCTAAAAAGGCAAATTGCAGGGTTAAGAAGGGCTCTATTAATGACTGCACTTTCAGAGAAGAGAGAGAGCAAGAGACACAGTGAAATGAAGAGTAAGGCAAGGCAGCTATTTGCAAGTCTAATAGCATTCTGGCTGTAATGAACAGTGTTTCTGGGCATCCTTGGAGCAAGGTGGGTATAATAGCCTATAACATATTAGAAATGGGAAATGGAAAGAAACTGAGGTGATCAGGTCAGGACAAGGTGATAATAGTAAATACTGAATAGGACAGGATCAATAAACAACTCTGTACTAGTTAGATTGGAGACATGTGGTGCTTTTGTGCATGTGTCTCTGTGCTTGTGCATTAGATGTGAGTGTGTTTATCTGAAAGGATGCACAGCCAAAACAACACACCAATGATTTTAAATTGCTCACTGCACTTAATTTTTACCAAACAAAATTAAAAATTGATTTTTGAATGCTGACTGTATGCAATAATAGGGTGTGTGTGTTTCCAGAAGATATACGACTATTAAAGTTTTTAGAAGAAAGGAACTCGATAGGGTCAAAAGTATTTTTTAATTCACATAATTTGCATATTGTTTTTCCCTTACGAGCCTTTATATGTGTGTATTCATGTCTATGGTAGTACGCATGTGCCTTTCAATAGGTCAACACGTATCCCATTTGTATTTGAATATCTGAAAGCAATGCGCTGCATTCTTAATAACTACTTCCTTAACCCACCAGAAGATGGCAGTCAAGCCTTTCCACACAGAGATAGCTGTGTTGCTCCCTTTTTCACACAGAAGCGTGGCATCAACATCCAAGGAAGGTGTGTCTCTGAGTTTATAGGTTTTTAACTATATTTTTTCGAATATTTCACATATATTTTTTTTGTCTTCTCTTCTCTACTTTTCTCTCTGAAGTGTCAGCAGTTGCTTTTTTAATCTGATGAAACTCTAACAAGGTATGAATATAATAATCATAATGAATAACAATATTAACATGGCAGATAGGTCCCTTGCTTTACTTAGGGTGCAACAAATAACTGTCATTATTGCCTGAAACAGCAGAAAGTGTGCGAACAAACATCCATATATTAATTCTCTCACTCGCTCATTGCGCTCTCTGTTTTGTCTATCACAGGTTCACAAAGAAAGTGGAAAACAAGACATCGGGGTTGTATGAAATGTAATTCTGGAGGTAGACAAACAGCACGTGTTTAATGCTGTCACCATAGCAACAGCTCACAGCAGGGAAGAGCAATCACGCACACAAAAAAGACTCCCACTCTCTCTCTCACACACACACACGCACGCACACACCTAGAAATACACACGAACAAATATTTCAGAGATTGTCGTGTTGCAAAAATACAGCTGATACGGAACTTCTACCTCAACACTGTATTCAGTCAATTTTATTTAAATGGGATTTATAATTAGTTGTGATGTAGTTAAAATGTTTTAAATTGTGTGTGTGTGTTTGTGTGTGTGTGTGTGTGTGTGAAAGAGAGACATGGTAGTTTATGTAGCGTTTTTTGCTTTTTCACTTTCTTTATCCGTCGCAACTGATTCTCATCTTTGCGAATTTCTGGTAACATTTCCAGCTTCATTTGAGAACTAAAACAATCAGCGGGGATGTAGATTAAGGTGTTTATCACACAAAACCACCTGAAATAGCATAAAGAACTGCTAAAGCTGAAATGTTTCTATAAGCATCCGAGTGATATAAGCATCTGCGTGATTCTGTTTGTATTTTGTAATGTTTGCCCTACATGCCACTTCAGTTTTAGCTGCTTTGCTCAAGTAAAGTTGGGGAACTGAATGAAAATAGGTTAAATTCTGTGGCCTTATTCTAATCCTAAGCCTTGCTTTGAGGATAATTGCATGGATTGGTCTTCAACAGAAGCCACATAATTTCCTTTCCTTTTAATTTTTTCTTTATTTTTTTAGATTTTCTTTGAGAAACATGGCCAGTGGACTGGATATGAACCCCCTAAGAGCCAGAATCTTGTCACTTAAAGCCTTTTCCTGTCTTTTAAAATGATTAGAAACGCTGATGTGAGCCATGATCACATAGCCTTCTCCTCCAAAGCTGCTTTATAAATAGAACCTGTGTAGAGCTGTAAAAGCCAAAGAAGTGGTATTGAACAGTTAATCCCATAAAACCAACAGATTACTGAATATTCTTTGCCAGTCACAGCAGTAGGCCATTATCCCAAAGTGCCTTCTTTGTCTCTACTTGTTTCAATAATACTTTTCTCTTTAATCTACTCTCACTCCTTGTCATTCTGCCTTCTTCTCAGTGGTTTACTTTAACTCACACATAACCTCTTAATATAATCATTACCACCATTTTTGTCTTTGAATCTTCACTAGCTTAAGTTTCTTCACTTCATTGTTCCTTATTTTTTTCTTCCTCAACAAGTGAATTCCACAACTGAAATCGTCACAAGTCCACATTGTAAGGCAATCAATTTCTCCCTTACCGCCAATAAACTGCCAACCGCCATTAAGCAGCACTTTGAAAAAATAGTAAATTTTCAGTCAACAGCATTGGAAGAAACTGCGAGGAGAAACATGGCTCCCAGTAGGCAACATCCTCATTAGCCAGAGAAGAGAAATGGACAAAGGGGAAAAGACAGCAAAGAGAAGTGGGGCTTGGTGGGGAGGTTACAGATGACAGATGGATCAACTCTTTGCCATTGAGTTAACTGTTTTTTAGAAAGCATAAAGAATGAGTATTTGTCACTTTAATCCTCTTGGAGTGCCACAGCTCTTCGGACACTGCATGTTCAACACATTATATTAGGTACATAGCATGCACACAGACACACATTTTCCTCCATCATGGCTTATAATGACAAACACACTTAAATATCAAAGAACAGATGATGGAAAGTTTACCATTAAGACAGCACAGAATTCAAAATTCAGGGACCACTTAATAAGTGGCCTGCTGTTAAGAAAACAAATTCTACACCCAACAATGTGTGTGCACGTGTTGGTGGAGGTATATTAGTATCCAAAATAAACAGAGGATGAAGTATTTAATTATCAAATGCCTCTCCTCAGTCTGCTCATTGTTATGTGAGCTAAAATCACACTTGACAAACTCTGTTGTTCAGTCTCACCCCATCTTCTATTTCCTGAAATTACAGTGAGCTGCTGGGAATGACAGAGTAAGAAAAGAGGACAGAAGAGTGGATGGACAGTGAGAGGAAGGGATATACCTGCATTACAGGGAGTGCAGAATTATTAGGCAAATGAGTATTTTGTCCACATCATCCTCTTCATGCATGTTGTCTTACTCCAAGCTGTATAGGCTCGAAAGCCTACTACCAATTAAACATATTAGGTGATGTGCATCTCTGTAATGAGAAGGGGTGTGGTCTAATGACATCAACACCCTATATCAGGTGTGCATAATTATTAGGCAATGTCCTTTCCTTTGGCAAAATGGGTCAAAAGAAGGACTTGACAGGCTCAGAAAAGTCAAAAATAGTGAGATATCTTGCAGAGGGATGCAGCAGTCTCAAAATTGCAAAGCTTCTGAAGCGTGATCATCGAACAATCAAGCGTTTCATTCAAAATAGTCAACAGGGTCGCAAGAAGCGTGTGGAAAAACCAAGGCGCAAAATAACTGCCCATGAACTGAGAAAAGTCAAGCGTGCAGCTGCCAAGATGCCACTTGCCACCAGTTTGGCCATATTTCAGAGCTGCAACGTCACTGGAGTGCCCAAAAGCACAAGGTGTGCAATACTCAGACACATGGCCAAGGTAAGAAAGGCTGAAAGACAACCACCACTGAACAAGACACACAAGCTGAAACGTCAAGACTGGGCCAAGAAATATCTCAAGACTGATTTTTCTAAGGTTTTATGGACTGATGAAATGAGAGTGAGTCTTGATGGGCCAGATGGATGGGCCCGTGGCTGGATTGGTAAAGGGCAGAGAGCTCCAGTCCGACTCAGACGCCAGCAAGGTGGAGGTGGAGTACTGGTTTGGGCTGGTATCATCAAAGATGAGCTTGTGGGGCCTTTTCGGGTTGAGGGTGGAGTCAAGCTCAACTCCCAGTTCTACTGCCAGTTTCTGGAAGACACCTTCTTCAAGCAGTGGTACAGGAAGAAGTCTGCATCCTTCAAGAAAAACATGATTTTCATGCAGGACAATGCTCCATCACACGCGTCCAAGTACTCCACAGAGTGGCTGGCAAGAAAGGGTATAAAAGAAGAAAAACTAATGACATGGCCTCCTTGTTCACCTGATCTGAACCCCATTGAGAACCTGTGGTCCATCATCAAATGTGAGATTTACAAGGAGGGAAAACAGTACACCTCTCTGAACAGTGTCTGGGAGGCTGTGGTTGCTGCTGCACGCAATGTTGATGGTGAACAGATCAAAACACTGACAGAATCCATGGATGGCAGGCTTTTGAGTGTCCTTGCAAAGAAAGGTGGCTATATTGGTCGCTGATTTGTTTTTGTTTTGTTTTTGAATGTCAGAAATGTATATTTGTGAATGTGGAGATGTTATATTGGTTTCACTGGTAAAAATAAATAATTGAAATGGGTATATATTTGTTTTCTGTTAAGTTGCCTAATAATTATGCACAGTAATAGTCACCTGCACACACAGATATCCCCCTAAAATAGCTAAAACTAAAAACAAACTAAAAACTACTTCCAAAAACATTCAGCTTTGATATTAATGAGCTTTTTGGGTTCATTGAGAACATGGTTGTTGTTCAATAATAACATTATTCCTCAAAAATACAACTTGCTTAATAATTCTGCACTCCCTGTAAATCGTGTTTTTCTCCGCTGATGGCGGAGGCTCATATGTATTTGTTTATCTGCTGTTTCTGCCTCCTGGCGGAGGACTGAGGCACACACAGCCACAGCTGCACATAGACATATATTCGCAGACACAAAAACACACACTGGACAGGACCAGGCGGTAGCCACTGGTGCCTGGCGCTATCGATTAGAAGAGTAACACAGTTATTTCTGCAGGTCTGTCTCCAACAGCTGTCCCCTTATGGCTGTGGGTGAAATGAGGAGGGGGAGAAGAGAAAAAGCAGAAGACAGGAAAGAAAAATGCTACAAAAGCAACAGCAGAGGGATCTTTCAGGAGAATGGACGGGAAAATGAAGTGAAAGGGATGTGGGGAACAAATGTACAGATGGCAAAGGGAAGGGGAAGTTTGGAAGGGATGAGATGAAAGCCTGAGCGTAAAGGGAGAAATATTGAGATGGAAAAGAAAAGAGCAGAGAAGAGAAGGGCAAGGAGACGAAAGAGGTGGAGCAAAGAGCTGAAACATCATTAGCCAATAAAGAGAAATAAAGTGAAACAGAAATGCAACAGAGAGCTAGATTGTGGGAAACATTCAGGACGAAGAAAAGGATTAAGGGGAGCAAAAGGAAACAAAGGGGAAGAAAAGAAACCACAAGAGATTTTTTTCTTCCTTCTACACATGTCCACATCTATGGATTGGATGTGACGCTGTATGAGGCACGTCTGATCTTTGCTGGTGAGGAGATTAAGCACTAACTCACCCGATGTGTGTGACCACTGATTGCACCCATGTGAGTTATGGATTTCTGCTTGAGTAGAGTGCTCCTTCACTTGCGTGCTGTGTATGTGTATGGGTAAGTGCATACATATCTGGCCACTATCCAGAGGTAATAGTTAACCACCAGAACGGAGTGCTACTGACAGAAATACATTGATGTGGGACAGAATTTACAACTGCCCTCCCCCAATGCCTCCCATTTTTCTTAACCTTCTTCAACCAAGCCACACTGATGGGCCAAGGTCTGCCAATTACCCTTCACTGACCAGCACACACACACACACACACACACACACACACACACACACACACACACACACACACACACACACACACACACACACACACACACACACACACACACAAACAGAAGCACATAGCACGTCGGCTTGTGTGTGTCTGAGTGTAGTGTAGTGGACAGCGGCCTGGCATGCTAGATTCATGGGGAATATGTCAGCCATCAGCCTGGGCATTTCAAACAATGCCTCACAATGTGCTTGACAGCCCTGAAAAACAGCCTGGTGCTTGGAAACTGCCAGCCCATCATCTCAACTCCCTCATCTGGGCTCTCTCTAGCTCACCATTGCTCGTTCTATCACTCTCTCTCTTTCACTGGTTGTGTGCACATCTCTGCAACTCTCTCTCTCTATATATCTCATTTTCTCTCTTAACTCACCCTCCAAACACTCATTTTCTGTCACATACGCTACCTCACATTTCCATTGCTATATTCCCATTCTACCAGTTTCCCTATCCTCACACAGTCCTAAAAGTTAATGTTTTTTTCCTGCTTTCACAAAAGCCTTCATAGAGGGCAGTACCTCTTTGCTTTTTTTCCATGGCGTTTTTACTCTTCCTTTCCTCCTCTGCAGTTCCATACTATAAAACAGCAGCAGATGCCCCTTATTAGGAGCTGAGCAGCAAGCAGATCACCACATAGTTAAGTACATAACAAACACACATACACATACTAGGTAGTTCTGTACATGATGGTATTATCTCGCCCGGCGGTGATATATCATGGTGAGACACCGGCCCATAAAGCTGCAGGGACATACAGTCCCCTTCTCTCCTTTCTCCTCCCCACTTCCCTCCAGTCACATGCAGTAACAGCCAGCCCTGATTCACAGCATTCAATTTACACAGGCTCGTAACAGGAGGTGATGGGCTCTTGGAGGTTGGAAGAGGGCTAACGGTTGCAAGAGTGTGTGAGAAAAAAAAATGACAGAAGGGAAGTGAAAAAGTACATTTTCATGTGAGAAGGGATTAGCAATAAGCTTTACACTGTAGACCGTTGCCTAACACCACTGTGATTAATGAGAGTGATGCCATTATAGATTAGAATGATGAAAAATCTAGAGATGTGTTTTAGGTTAAGCAAACCTCCAAACAGACATTTATGTAACTCTGTTGTAAATACAACCTTGGCGTCCTCTCACTCCAGTTCCACATGCTTAGAATTGTGTGCATGAGTGCTGCTCCTTTTGTATCTCGTGTGAGTGTGCATGTTTAGAAGTCTGCACACAAGTGTCAATGCCTGCACCGAAAACAATCCAAAGAACTTGCTGACCCCAATCCCTTCCCCCTTATGAATATGTATCATTCCAAAAACTGATCCATATCTGCATGCTATAACTCTAAACTCTGCCCCCCCCCCCCCCCCCCCCCCTTTCCACACCATGCACCATGCTATGCATATATAAACTTATAAATCTGTTCTGGTTCAACAGTGCATCTACATCTGAAATTTATTTGGAAACATATTTTCATACTTGCTTCGGCTGGAAAAACCTTATTCAGTTGTTTTACTTCTTTGCCTCTTTCTAAAGAATTATGAAGTAATTGCTCTTGAGAGAAAATAATAATAATTTTAAACCAAACACAGTTTTACAGCTTTCTGAACTGAATAGGCATGTGGTAATGTTTATTCCTCGCTGAATTCAAGGTTAAATGTGGCCAGCTGGTACTTTCCTTGGTAAAAAAGAAAGATGAATTACAAAAATATGTAAATAGAATTCAATCATTTATTCATTCATTCAGATCTGTACTGATTTTAGTTGAATGGGCATGTGCAAACATGCAAAATGTGTAAAAAGGTAGCACATAACACAGGCTTTTTTATTATTACTCCATCACAGTCTGTGCATTATGTGATATTGCTCCCCTGCGTATGGGCATTACAGTGATGAGAATGGTGCGAGCTAGTAAACAAAAAGCATAGCATCTAAAACAAAAGCCCACTGGAATGTAGAAACATCTACTCATGATCCATGGAATTATGAATGATGTGAGCTGTGTTTGTTCTCCACTGAGCCCTGACATTTAACTGAAATTTATTGACCTGGATGTATCCAATCAAATGCGACTGCAGGGGAAACGTGATGAAATTATATGCTTACTATCAACGTGACAAATAGATATACAGTGCAAGCAGTCCAGAGAGATATGCCAGTCACCTCTGGGAATTTGCAGCATGTATGAGTATCCCACACTTTTTATGTTATTTGGATAACTGATTGAATGTATAAATGACAAGAGCTTTGCACACATATCACTCACAGGGACACGGCCCTCTGAGCAAGGCCTGATCTTTTGACATATCAGCGTATGAGAATGATGGATACACATGTGGTCACGATAGTTGACATTCATGCTCAGCTGATAATTCATGAGCTTCATTGTGCATGGATCTTCATATTTTCTCTGAGACTGACAGAGGAGTGGCACACCAGGGTGCACTGAGGAGATATTTGGCATTCGGACTTTAGCATGTATCTGTGTTTCAAATGGTCAGTGACACCCACAGCAGGTGATTTATATTCACAGTGTACATTTGTGCTGTGCAGGTAATGGTTTCTGATGCGTGCTGGATCATTGAGATTCATTTTGTGTGGGGTGCTGTGGCTGCAGACCTGTCAATAGACGGATGAGGGAGGGAATGAGGGACGTGAGATGGAGAGAGAGAAGGACGGAGCAGTGATTCAGCTGTCGTCTCTGTCATTTCTTACTCAGAGACGGAGACCCCTGGGACCCCCCTTCAGTAGAAAATGGACAGAACGCGCACACACAGACTCAAAGATGCACATACTAGAGTGTTGGTGGAAAACCAGTGAGACAGTGGCCATATCAATGATGTGTGCCCATCAGGGGTGCCAGCCCCACTGACATATTGGCAGACCTACCCGCTAGGCTGAAAATTGTTAAAGATACTTATGTGTGAGTCACTTCACAGTTTTTGCCTTCTTACCACTCACAGTCACATTAGCAACAACGGAAGCTGGAACAGCGATAGACTGGAAAAGGTTGTGACACCAAACACATCGGAAATGTATATGTGAAGATTAACGTATGTAAATGTTAGAAATGAAAATGTGAGGAGAAAGAGGCATTCAAATCACAGACATACCTTTTAATTTCCCTCTGTATCACTGTATGTGTTCAAATTTCTGAACATCCCTCCACAATGTTTGGGATGCCTAACAGATTTGATACACACACACACACACACACACACACACACACACACACACACACACACACACACACACACACACACACACACACACACACACACATAAAAACTGCAGATATACAGAACATCAACTTTCTTATGAGGCCATTGTTTTAGAGCTGCTCGTCCCAGGAAAGTATCTCAGCAGCATCACTGTTTATGTTCCATTAGAAGGGATTTTACAGTGCATCATATTTCCCAACATCTCAGTGGCCTTTTTATATTAGAGGCTGCTTCAGGTTATAGATGAGTGATCACAAATGGAATAAAACTGAATGAGACAAGGTTAACAAGTGTGAATTCTGTATGTTTTACTGCTGTATTTCTGCATAAAACACTGCAGAGAATTTAACAGAGTTGCTTGCAATTTAAAGTGTCTGAGGGAAGGCTGGCAATATGACCGGATACTATGAAGTACACTGGAAATTATTAAACTGACAATATCATACTCATATTTTGTAAAGGATAAGATTACAGTAAAGAGCTTGTAAGCTAGTTCATTACATATCAATTTAGAAGGCATTGCAAGTGTATAACCTACAGAATCATGACTTCGCTTTGATATTATGGTCAAACTGAAGGATTGTTAAGTTCATTATTTTGTCATTGTGGCCCCTTTAAAATACTGCTTCAGTCTGATAGTTCTCAATAACATGTCTCGAGAGGTCAAACAGACTGCTACTCAAGAACACACCAGGAAACAGAAAAACGCTTCAAAATGATACAAAACATCAAAGTTGAATAAAACAAGAAGGAAACAGAAAAAAAAAAAACACTGCAAAAAGCAGAAAAGATAAAAAGAATCACCAAAGTAAGCGGGCAGGTTTTTGTGATGGAACAGCTACCTTTGGCAGACTATCAGTAAGTAGCTAAAAGCAAACTATGTGTCTACAGTATTATATGAATTATGTGATCAACACATTATGTTGAATCTTTTTCTCCCTCACAATACTGATGAACCATTGGCTTTTTTTTAGGTCTGATTCAGCCATTTTGGTTTCTGTCACTTCTATTAAATTAAATTAAATTAATTTATTTATATACGACCAAATCGCAACAACAGTCAACTCAAGGAGCTTAATACTGTATGGTAAAGATCTTCCAATAATACAGAGAAATACCAACAATCAGACAACCACCTATGAGCAAGCACTTTGGCGACAATGAGAAGGAAAAATTCCCTTTTAACAGGAAGAAACCTTGGGCGAAACCAGACTCAGGAAGGAGCCCCAATCTGCAGCCACCGGTTGGGTGAAATGGGTGAAAGTATCACAGTTGGTTCGTCACGTTGTGTCCTCAAAAATCCTTCACTTTATTTAGTTTTTTTCTAGTTGTATTGCATTTTATTTAACATCTGCTGTGTTTTGTTTCCTATTTCTGTTGGGTTTTATTCCATTTTAGCGTGTTTGTGTGCTAGTATTTTCTTTACTTGCAGTCTCATGGTCACTGTATATTAAACCTTCCAGACAGAGCATCCAAATTTCAAGTTGTCAGCAACAGAACTCTGAAAAAAATCTTAATAGTACTTCTTCATAGTGAATCATTTAGTGGCTAATAACTTGATATTTCCCACAGAAGCTTGTGGAGTGCAACCAACACGGAGCTAAACAGTAAATAAACTCCTCACGTAAATTTCCAAATTAACAATGTTGTCTTCTAGTTATACAAATGGACAACTGCCTGCTACAAGTATGCACTGCTTTCCTAACAAGTTCAGGACGACTTTGTAAATTGTTACAGCTATTTTGAGTGCTGTGAAGACGAAAAAAGTCAAATGATGATATAGCAACTATGAAAATGTAATTCAAACAAATTGTCAAGACCAATTAATCAGCCACCCACTTGTTATGCTGTATAGATTTTTTTATAACTTTCTAAAATACAATAAACATGTTTTAAGAATTTTAGACTAACGTGTTTTGCAAAAAAACATTACCAACACAGACAACGAAAACAACTCTGGTCAACTTTATCCTTTTACAAAAAATATAAAAACATGAGGTATGTATGAACAGATTGCATGAAATTCCATCATAAAAACGAATTCAAACCAAAAACTACACTTGAGATAGAGAGTGAGTAGGCAACAAGTTAATACTTAATACCCTATCAGCATTTTGGAATTCAGATGATTGGACAAAAACTAGATTCCTGCATGTATTCTAGGCTCTGTTTTCAGGTTTTAGAAAATCAAGCCTGTAACAGGAGATCACAGGTAGTTTCGGGTGAGTAGTAGAATTGAGAGTAAATGTGTTCATATAGGGAAAAAAGCCATGATTGGTACAAGACTTTTACCTGGAATACAGGATTTTGAATCCTCTGTGAAGCAAAAATGCAACACTGAATTCATTTTAGCACCAGGCAAGCATGGGCTGATGCTTTTGTGGAAAGAGAAGCTTCTACTACTGTAGTCTCTAACCCACTGCAGCTTTAAACAAAGCTAAGGCCACAGTTACACGTGGACATCCATTGGAAAAATTCTTTACTTGCATGTCTATATGGTAGATCACTTCAGTATTGAATGAAGTCTATAGCACTTACAAGTAAGACTTACTATTCAGAAAACCACCCTTTTACAACACATTGGATAACCCAAAATACATGAGATTCTTTTCTTTCGAAACTCTGTACAGTATTCTTATGGAAATAACTGAAAGGCTACCTCACATTCATTCCTTATCCTCATTCAGTAACAAAATATATTTCATAGCAGTTTTCATTTTTGTCAAGGTACCACATTTGTTAAGTACTGTGACCTTTGCGGAAGCTGGTGATAGGGTGATTACAGTACAGTGATGGCAGACATACATAGTAGTCCTGTTTGTCATAGTTACATTGTGTGTAGGTACAAATCAATCAGGACATAATAATGTGGCCTTCCTCTTGGGCAAGGTTAATGGCTGCAGTGGGTCTTGTGTACTTTGCTGAATTATTTTATATTTAAAAGATACAGAGATGACGGTGAGGCACTGTCCTTCAGGCTAGAAAAAGTACCTAGCTGTACATCACACTTTAACAACAAAATAAATTATTAAAAGTTTTGTTTGTTCTTACAATAGAAATTTCTTATGGGAAGAAGATTTCTTTAAATAATAATAATAATAATAATGAAAGCACTGTCATGTAAGCCACATGTGGAATCTATAAAGTTAACCATTTAGTTAGTGTTTATGCCTTCTCATTAAAATACATGCCAGGGTCTCTTGCTTGTCTCCTCTCTGATGCACAGCCAAACTCTGATGCTGTTTGTCCTTGTATTAAGCGGTTACTTTATTTGTCTTAAAACAGATAAAATTACTGAGTTGGCCATTTAAACCTATCATGTCTGCCAAGACACCCTGCTGTCGATACACGGGTTCAAATGGTGAAAATAATTCTATAACTACTTTAATGCTTCATGGCTTTAAATTAAAGACCTCCATGTAAGCAGGATTTGCCACAAGGGCAGGTTTTCCGTTATAGACCTGCTGTGAGATAAAAAGATTTCACTGGCTTTTGCTAGTTGATACTTCTGTTACCATAGTGGATTATATATTTTTGATACTAGCTGTCTTCATCTCACACAAACAGTTGAAATAACATCTAAATTCACACATGTAGAAACCTCAAGCTACCACTGGCACACAAGGAAACCTTTAGCCATTTATATAGTAAAGATTACCTATACTAATCAATAACAGCAACAAATGTCAAAATGTGTGTTTTTTTATACTGAGGTGTTTCAATTAAGCCAACAAAATAGTCTACAAGCTACAGCATCTGGTAAAGTATGTGACAACACTATCAGAAAAAAATGTTTTTATTCTCATAAATACATGGATGACGCACACAGCTATTTATTTCTGTAAAACCATATGATGTACAGACTTTCCTTGCATTTAGTATAAATATGGGTCTGCACATTTTAATGATTTTAATACAGAAAAAACATGGAAATAAGTTTAAAATCTATTTTTCTGTTTTCTGTTTAATGTTTTATGTCTTTGAAGCTCTGTGACATTATATAAAAACCTTTAATCTTTTACCTGTGATACTGGCTATGTGCAGTCTCCAGACAATTCAAAAGTCATATCTGTTCAGTTGGTTGTCTATGTCAGCGGTCCCCAACCGTTTTTGCGCCACGGACCGGTTTATGCCCGACAATATTTTCATGGACCGGCCTTTAAGGTGTTGCGGATAAATACAACAAAATAAAACTAGTACCGGTACCGAAAAAAAGAAAAATTATTCATAACACACGTGAAAAGACCCAGGAAAACCGAGTAAACGATAAAATCGATAACAAAATAACGCTGAAAACCGATAAAAACCCTGAAAACTATACATTTCACACCTGAGCCTCAACTCTTGCGGCCCGGTACCAAATGACTCATCCCTCAGAGGGAAACAGCTAGTTTGCTTTAAACTGGTAGAAAGGCAGTAACTCAAGCAGTAACTCGAATAACCATTTGTTCCAAACAAGTTATAAAGAAGAGAATCTCTGAATGACCAGCATACTGAACCTTGAAGCAGATGAGTAAGAGCAGTAGAGGACATGACTGGATGCTACTCGCCAGCTAAGAACAGGAAAATTAGGCGACAGTACTGAAGGTTACTATAAATGACAATAAAAGGCTGGAAAAATGTTTAATCAGAATTTTGCATAACAAACATAAAAGCATGGCTCCATCCCTTACTAAGAAAGCAAAGGTAAGCACAGATATTTAAAGGAAATACATTAGTATCAGTTTCAAATTGAAAAGAAAAATGAACTAAACATACCAAAATGAAAAATAACTACAAATCATATCACTTTTGCTCACTTCTGAGTCAAGAGGCTGCTTCTCAAAACTTCTTGTTTGGATTACTGTGAAAGTTTGTGTGATTTAGCTCTTTAGTGCTGCTTTTTTTGTCCTAGCCATCGCACAGACAGTAACAAGGAAATGACAGAGATTGTGCGCACTGAGAGTGAAAAGTCGTAAATATTTGAAATTGTTAAACATTAAAAAATAAATAAATAAAACGATTCCTTGGTGTAGAAATGACAGGAACATCAAATGTAGATATTTTCATAGAAATTTGTCAGTAACAAGTGTAATTAACTGAAAATTAATCATTGTCGCCACACAGTTGGAAGTGACATACACTGTAATCAAACCAAACCAGATGTTTATAACTGTAAATACACTCCCCCCATAATGCAATACCTTCTTCGTTCAGCTGTTTCCTTTAAGGTTTGCCACAGCAAATCATCTGCCTCAATTTCACTCGATTCCCATTATGCTCTGCTGTTGCACCAACACTCTGCAGTTCCTCCTTCCATGTCCATGAATCTTCTCTGCCTCCTTTTTTCCCCCTTACTGGTAGCTCCATATTCAGAATTCTTCATCTAATATATCCAATATCCCGCCTCTGCAGAAGTCCAAGCACACTGTCTACCCACTTCACCCTGCACTCTCTACTTTAACTGTCTTGTGTCTTGTCCAGTGCTTTGGATGGTTGACACCAGGTCATCCATCTTTACTGCCCGTGCCCCTTGCCCTTATTCTGGCTTGTTTCTGCTGACTTTCAATCCTCTTCTCTCTATGCATACCTCTGCCTAGCCAGGCTCTGTTCTATCTGCTCCCCGTCACCGGTACTGCATGCCTCACCACTGTCTTGCGGTCCTCATACAGCTACTCAGTAATTAACATCCTTAGCTAGCAAAGATGAGCAGTCAGCTATCGGGGAAAGCCAGTGTTCAGTAGCTAATTTGTGTACATGGATGAATTTACCCTGAATAAAGCAATCACTCTACTGTGCTTAAATGTTAAACATCTTCAAACAGCGGGACGCGGGAAGTCTCCAAAAATAATTTTTAAGATTAAATAATATACCATGTTCTTATTGAGGGATTTCTTAAAAAAATTAAAACGTACAGGTCTGCTATCACTTCCAACATAAATGAAGACAGACTTAAACCTAAACCAAAAATGGCTGTGTAGCGTTACTTACCATCCAACCTGATGGAGCTTGGATGTTTTACAATTAATGGGAGAAACTGCGCAAAAATAGATAGTGCTTCAACAAAGTTTTGCTTTTTATTTATTCTTTTTAAAATTTAAGAATTTCAAGCAACTTCTTCACTTTGTCATTACAGGGTATTGTGTGTAGAATTCTGAGGCATTGTAATATCTTTCCAGATCCACAGTATGTGCTAAAACCAAATGAGGAAATTTGGTATGTTAATTCAAAATTTATACTTACATTTTTCCACTTAGGAGTTTTTCAGCACAGACTCTTTACATTTATTTATTTTTTACTAAGAGGTTTTTTTTTTTTTTTTTTAAATATCCAGGTTAATATCCAAACAGTGTGAATTATTCTTAATGAGCTACAGTTCAAAAATGTACATGCGCACTACTCCGTACAGCTTACATCCTTTGAAAAAAATAACATGAACCACTAATATATATTGTCCTAATTACAACACTGTCGATAATACCTCCTTATATTTGCTGTATTTTCTGCAGCATGACTGAACCAGGACTGGATAAACTTCCCATTTGACATTTTGTGATGATTGTTTTCTCTTTGTCATTACAGGAGCTGCCCTGTGATTCAGACCTCAGCACAACCAAGTGACAAATAATTCATGTTTTGTTTTTTGTTTTTTTTTAATGCTATGTTGAAACTGATGATAAACTGGAAAGGGAAATGTGCCAGGATTGCAATGTAATTTAATAATATAGCAAGCAGTTCTATGTAGAAGAAGGCTAGAAAAGGAAGACCTCATTTAAGGTAGAATAGCTGCTTTTTATTCTGTGCTAATATAAACTGTTGGTCTTGTTGAGCAGTGCAACTGTCTGTCAGGCTCATCTTGGCTATGCTAATTGATTAAAATTTTGCTGGTGGCCTGTACAGAGTTTGTCTAACTGACAAGTGCATGATTTAAAAGTGCATACTAACTAACATGAACTGAGAAACTTTAATTTATGTGTAGTTAGTTATTCATTGGTGTTTTCAGAAAATGCTGCTGCCTACATTTGGTTGTTAATTGTCAGCAGAGCTTAGGTCTTGGGTTTTTCTCCTTCATATTTCCTAATCTTGGCTTTAAGTGAAATTTATAAGCTGCTATTTGTATATCCTCTACTAATCTGTTGCTGTATTTGAATGCAGACATTCCACAAGTTTCAATTATTGGATAACCAACTGTATTTCTTACTATTATATGGTTGCATCAAAATAAGAGTAGGCTGTTTGAGTGTCTCTAGGCTGTAATTTTTATAGGATTATTTTAGAGGGAAAGCTTAGTGAGATTAAGGAGCTTCTTAATGAGGTTCTATTCTTGTGCAGTGTGTTGGAACGCTGACTAAACACCAAATTAAACTAGCTCCAATGATGACGCAGAGTTGAAGTAAGACTGACCATTTACTCAAACTTATGTATTGTGCAAATAAACAATACAAAAATAAGCATCTGTTCTCTTAACTCATAAATTAAATCTTTTCTGTTGTGCTTTTTTTTTAGTTTATTCATAGTTATAAAGTAACTGTTAAAACATCACTTTTAAATGCCTTGACTTGGCTTTCCTGACCAGTTAATACCCCTTTAAATCTTTTAAATGTTAAACTTTTAAATCTTTTATTAGATTTTATTAAATGTATTATTTTTTATTAATTTTACTGCTGTTTTTGTCTTGATAGCAGATTTTGTATTTATCTAACTCTCCTGGTCTGTTAGTGCCTCTATCCTGTCTGTGCTTGTGCCCGATTTGTACCCTGTTATTGACTTATGTTGACTCTCCATATTACTGTGAAGCACTTTGGTGTGCCTTCGGGTTTTTAAATGTGCTATATAAATAAAATTGTATTGTATTGTATTGTATTTAAATGAAATACCTAGTAATAAATGGCTTGTAGCATATCCATTGTAAAATTGATTAACTTTGACCTTGTTTGCATGATGTTTTAAACACAGATGCATGCAGATTGTGTTGAACATTATCATCCATGTTTTTTCCCACACCAGGAAGTGGCACAATGTCAAAAATGTCTGCACAGCAAGTAATGTCATCACAGTGCTTGTGTATGAATAAAGTTACTTTTTTACTAAAACTAAATTATTAAGTTCTTCTTTTAAACAACACAATTATCAAATTATTTAAACAGAAAAAAAAATAAATGCTTATATGACAGAGGGTTTTTTTTTGTAAATTAAAAAGAAATATAGAGCATTGGACTGTGGTCTTTCTCATTTTAGCACATGGAATTTAGGCGGACAAGTCAAACAAACTAGCTTACATGCTTATTTATGTATTTACTCCAAATAACCTAATGGAAATATGTCAGTGTTGCAGTTTATCTCTTTGAATAACAACTCACCCCAAAGTCAGCGAATCCCTTTGTGAATAGAGAAATAAACACATTCCCATAAATGTTCACCAGAAGAGACAGATATCAGTAATTCAAGTACAGGAGTGAGTGTATATGATCTCTGGCTGAAGGTTGGCTGTCTGTCATCTGTCCGGACAACCGTAACTCTCTGATTTCTACCCCACAGCTCCCTTGTGTGATTGCCTTCCTGTCCACTCCCTATTCACATTAAAAATCTTCATCCCTTCGCTTTCTTTCTCCTTTATGATAATAAGGCCCAGGAGTGCTCTGCCTATCTGGTAATCTGTCCCTCCCTCCCATATACTCAGACCAGTTCACCTGATCCCATAAACACCATTTTGCTTGATCTATCCCCTCTGGCTACACACAGCTGATGATCCCCGTTGCTCACTCCTCTCTTGAAGATTATTCCCTTTATCATGTTCTCTTCAACTCACTGTCTATTTTTTTAACTTAACAAAGAAATAGTTTCATTTTAATACAAACTCCTCTGCATCACAGTCCCCACTCCTTTCTTCCTGTCAGTCTCTCACTCTCTCATACACTCCCTGTGCTTGTGGCCCCTGCGGTGACATAATTTAATATTCGTAGTGTCATAGTAAAGAGGAAGAAGGCTTGGGTTGTCAGTGTGGCGAGAGAGCCCACACTGATTTAGTGCTAGCATCACAGAGGGAGCATCTCTCCTTATTTTATTAGTAGGCTATGGACAAGCTGATGCAGTGACAGGGAGGTGGGGCAATACAACTCAAATAAACAGCTGGAAGGCAGAAACAGAAGTAGCAGCAGTTTTGAGTTTAGACTCCCGAGGAAGAAAAAGAAATATGCTGGTATAATTTGCATTTGCTGTAGTTTTTCTCATTTCTAATTACTTTGCTGTCTAGTGTCTATGAAGTAATCAACATAAGTGAATTTGATGTGTGCAAAGCTGTGTGAAGTGTATATGCTTGGTAACAGTTAAAGTGCTGCAAACAGGGCCTAAATGATGATTGGGGTTAGTGATGAGGTTAGAGAGATTTTGTTGTCAGACTCTATTTCTGTACCACGTTGGTTTGTGCGTGGCTCGAGTCCTACCTCCAGCTACTTTTGAAATAAATGTTTTCATCTGTTGGGTGATATTTGAGGTTGTGTTCAGACATGTGGCAGACATGTTCACAGGTGTATGTGTTATATATGTGTTTACGTGTATGTGACTGTGAAGACACAACACTGCAGGTGTGGAACTGGGAGCAGCAGAGGCCACGCTGGTGGCACAGAGCATTTTCATACACTTCTCTGCTCAGCAGCAAGGATGTGAATGTTGAACATCTGCTGCTAGTGTATTTGCATGTGAGAAACAGATAAACAAAACAGAACAGATGAAATGCTGAAGAGCTGCTTTACAATGGATTGTATACACAGGTTCAGAAGGATCTTATCCTGAGTGCTGAAGGCCAAACACAAGGAGAGGGTGCACTGCAATTTGTTGCGACAATTGGAATCCTTGTGTCAAACCTTGGGCGTGTTGCTCCCATTTTTGTCTGAAGTATGTTATATTTTCAAAAACCATCATACTTGGAATTCTTTTTGGACTACTCAATGACTCGACTGTGATTGCGTTTCAGCTTCTCTCTATATGACTGTGGTGCTCTATGACTGCCAACTGGGTACAAAGGTATTTCAAGAATGGCTCATCCTGCCATTTAATTACACTAGCATTTGTTCAGCAAGCTGTAGTGCAGAGGTGCCGCATAACCTTAAGCTAAACTGGTCAGTTTTCTAAAGAAGCTCAGTCAAGTTTACTTAAAAGTTGACAGCAGTGCTCTTAGAGCATTGGTGGAATGTGTATTTCTTTCATTTTAGTGTAAAATAATCTATGAGGTGTTTGCAGAGATGGGGAGTAATGGAGTCCAAACACTTCATTAGTGCACTTAAGTAGATTTTTCATGTATCTGTACTTTAAGTATTTATTTTTCTGACATTTTTTTCTCTTACATTTTAGAACAGACTCGTTGCTTTTGGTTTGAGATATCTGAGGAAGGTTATTATTTCCCAGCACTGCGCACCTTTAAATGTCAAACCGATTTGAACCTAAACAGTAACACTTAAAAGGTAATCCAGTTAGCCATGAGGTATCACATTCAAAGAGATATTTATGCATAATTTAAAAGACCATTTAAACACTGTGGTCGTGGTACTTCAGCATGTAGCTAGCCCTACTGAAGAGGAGTGAGCATGGTAATGTGTTTTAAGTGGGATGCAATTTCAAACATAACATTTGAATCAAGTTAATAAATATCAGAAAACACACAAACTGTTTTTGTGCAGCCTGTTGCGCACTGCATCTGCTAGCTAAAGGCCCATCTGCTGTATTTCCCAGAAAGAGAAAAGAATGAAAATTAAATTATTTTAGAAAATTTAGAAATTTAAAAATTTTAGATATTTGAGCTGTATATGATATGATTGATATGATTCATGTTTTGAAACTGAGGTATACAACTTTGTGTCGGAGGTTGAATGAAAATACTAATATACCCTTTAGTGCAGGATAAACGGGTTAGTTTACCATAATGTGATGGATTTAAAGTAAAGAAGAGTGTGTGACTGGTACACACTGGCTGTGGTGTCAAAGTAATGTCGAATATAGTTCTAATATAATTTTATTACATTAACATAGCACAAGGTTCAGTTAGATTTGCACAAAAATAGCTGGTAGAAACGTCCTCAAAGGAGCTACTTTTTAATTTCTTACTTGAGTAAGTTGTAGAGCTTCTACTTTTTCACTTTTACGCGGCTAAAGAAGTTGAATCAGTACTTCAGCTTTTACCTGGGAGGTTTTTTTTAACACAAGTATCTGTACTTAACTTGGGTATTTGTGATATGTACAAACTTGATGTGCTGACAGCAATAGGATTGAAATGCTGACACATTTAATCCCAAACCAGCAAATGCAGTATTTGGAAATGTAACAAACAAAATCTTGCTCATGTTTTGCTGAGAGATTATCCCTTTGTAATCACTCTTATTTTCTTGGTTTCCTGACAGAGAGAGGAGATAATTGACTCCCATAATGTTTATTTTATTCAGTATTGATAGGCAATGCTGAATAAAATAATTAAAATAAATAAACAACAGAGAGAATCCATGAGTAGAAGGCCACTGCTGATCTAATTGATTTACATGTTTTTGAATTTCCTGCTTGTAGTTGTAGTTGTAAGATAAGGTAATTGTCAGTGTAAGGTAAGGGTGTGTGCACCTCTGAGGTGAGCTTGATGTAGATTTGTGCAATAATGTCAACATTTACAGACAAAAGGAACCTGAGCTCCACACTCGAACAGCTTTAAAAAGACAAAGCAGGACTTCCCGGTTTTGCTTAGACTACATCAATATATTGATGTCCATTTTGCCATCTCTGGAGGATGTCAAGGATTTCAAATAGGTGATGGAGTATGTCACATACCTTTTCTTGTGTATTCATGTCAAATGGCCGTGGAGAGATCGATCTGCTGCACAAAATGATGCGTGCACGCATCATGTGATGAGGTACAGTGCTGAGGTTTTAGGCTGAGAACCCTGTAATTCATTACAGCTGTGTGAGTGTTCATAGCTGTGTGTGTATATATGTGAGAACGCAATGTGTGATTCATAAGATGAAACCCGCCTGGCTATGAGGGAACTCATTAGACTCCTGTCGTCTCACCTCCCGGTTGGAAAAATACCTGGCATCTGGGAGTTTATATTCCCTCTTCTTTACAACTCTCTCGTTCTCACTCTTTATTGCTGCCACACTCTTTGCCACAAAATCCAAGAGCAATCACCAATCAATCTTGTACACTCACCTTGTTCTCTTCTTCTGCTAACTACCTCGTGCCTTCTTCTGTTTTTGTTCTTCAAGTATTCAGCTGAGTTTTCACTCAAATTCAGACACATCATCGTCTCCTGCCTTTGTATCATATCCCATTACAGCTCATCAGGCTCATCGCCTCATCCCTCTGTAATCATGTCATCTGTGCATTTTAAACCATCCTTCTTACGTCACCTAAGTTATCTATCACTCTTCTGCTTTGTCTCCTCTATACTTAGGATCTGCTTTTCTTTATACTCCCAAGTGATTGCTTGTCACTGCTGATTGTATGACTTTGACACTTCTCTCCCCTGCTGTCTTGTCACCTACCCCATACCTAAAATTTTACTTTGTCACCATGGAGATTCTGTCTGCTTGTGCAAGTCATGTCACAGGTTTGGTGCAGGTGAAAGAGGTATGATGCAGGGAG
This sequence comes from Perissodus microlepis, assembly GCF_051167445.1. Classification (NCBI taxonomy): domain Eukaryota; kingdom Metazoa; phylum Chordata; class Actinopteri; order Cichliformes; family Cichlidae; genus Perissodus; species Perissodus microlepis. Next base: position 6,380,097 of record NC_140466.1, read on the forward strand.
CCTTTTCATGACAAGTCTTGTCACATAAGAAAGTGAGTAGAAGAAAAGAAGAATCAAGGACAACCGGGGAGGCATCAGAAAAAGTCTCTTTGCTGAATCCATGAAATGCTCCTATGGAGCGCAGCTACAAGTTCTACCCCAAAGAAGACTTATTTTGGGGAATAAGTTGCTAACCTCTGTATTTAGGTGTTTTTGAAGGTGGAAACGTAAAAATAACCAATCCAAAATAAATCAGTTACAAATACAACAGTGCTATTGTGTTAGCAAATGACTAATAATGATTTACAGTTTAAATATGTTCAAATGAAAAACCCTACCTGCAGACAGAGAAAATTTAAGTAAAAAGTTAGTTTGTTATGTCTTACATGGTTTATGTATTCTATTAGAAAATATTATTTATTTTACCCTTTACCATTCAGCGCGCTTGTGTGGTTAAAGTGATTAGTTTAGTTAAAGTATTTTAACCATCTGCGTAACTTTATGCTGAACATTGGGGGGCTGGGGTGGGGTGGGGTGGGGGGGGGGGGGTCTAAATAAAGAAATAAATTTGGGTAAGTTCCCAGATGATTAAACATGCAACTATTTTGCTGGTAATACCTGAAATGAGTACAGAAAATCAACAGCCTATTTATGCAAGATAAGTCATAATTTTATTGGGGGGATTATATTGGTTGGGTCTGATTTTTTATTTTTTTTGGGGGGGAGGGTCATAACCCCCCTAACCCCCCTGGAAATTACGTCCCTGACTTTAACCGAAATCAAACATTTCCCACTATTTAATGGGAAATCATGTCAGTTTGTTTGTTTGTTTGTTTTTCATCCTGACTCAAGTTGGAGTATTATTTTTTTTTATTTCTGAACATAACTGAACCTCAGCCATAAGGGTTTTGTTAAAAACTATAATCATGACCGTGATCCCTGAAGACCACTTCCTCACCAGTAAAAGATGCCAGCCATTTTGACAACATAGCAGTATTTGACACCTTTGAAAGAAACTATGTGGAATTACTACAATGATTATCTCATTATCACACTGTTTTTTCACTTGATTAATTGCGTCACCACTAACTGACTGCAAATTAAAAATGACCGTATGAAAGTAACCACGAAGTAAAGATGTGTGTCGTACTTTTGGCTTTACTCTCAGTCTGTATGGTATAATTTTACCACATTTTTCCCCTCCTTCACCATACATCTCTGCTCTAACCCTTCTGTCCCCCTCTGCTCCTCTGTGCCCTCTCCTAGCTGCTGTGATTCACAGGGTAATGGTGCTTGTCGTCTGGAGTCTGTTCCATCGATACGTGGTTCCTCTGTCTGAACTGGATGGGTCATCCTGCGTTTACATTCCCAGCCACTGGTCTTCCATCCAGTCAAACTGTAATTAAAAGTTCCTCTCCCATCTCTGCTAACTCACCATTTTGTCCGCAGGCAAATATTTCTGTCATCCTTTCCTATTTCATCGAGTTTCAGTCATCACTGTCACTTTTGCCTCTTAACATTTTTTTTTATCTTAATACTGTTCATATGGCACAAATGCTGTGCACCACAGCAAAATTTGGTTGCAAATGTTCCACAAAAACCAGTAACAGCCTTTGTAGGGATGTTTTTGTACTCTTTTCTTTATAATGGTAATATGAAAATCCCCTAAGGTATCACATTAAACAAAGAATCTGCAGTATGTCTGCAAACTGCAGAACTCACAATGAGACCTTTTAGTGCCTTGAAGTAATCACTTGCAAGCCACACGGGGAGAGGAATAAAGCATGCCAAGCACAAAAGGAGAACTCATAACCATTAAAGTCAGTACAGTAATTGAATGAAAGGTGGGCAGCTGTTTTAGTGTCTAGGGCACAGGTATGTGTTCTAACAAGATGGTGGGATGCAGAGCTTTTATGGTTGTTACAGTAGGTGTTGCATCATTAGATTTTAAGGGCTGTTTCAGTATTTGGTTTGGACGTAGTCAGATGTGAAATCGCAAAAAGGAGAAGGGTGTCATTATGACAGGCAGTTTGACACAATGATGGATTGACAGAAAGTACAGTCATCACATCATCTTGAGTCTACATATACACAGTGTGTATATGCTTGCTTGTTTGTGTTTCCTGTATTGGACTATGGATATGTGTGCACTGGTGTGGCTCAGAGCGTAGGTGAAGGCACTGGCAGGCATTTCTATCAGCTGGTAAATTCTTATCTTGGAAGCCCACATAAACACAATTGCACATCAGTATGCAAGAAAGGATCTTTGTGGTGGCAATGTGGAACAGTTATAAAAGAGGAATGAGTTGTGTTTGTGCACGAGCACATGTGTTTGTGTGTAATTCTCAGCATGGGAATAGAGAGCAGGTTTTCAGCCACCGTGGCATATGGTGTGCACCCAGGTGATGAGCCAGTCTCAAGTACAGGCCTTTTTTGTGCGCATATGTGCGGGTTCATGGGTGTAATATGTGTGTGCGCATGTGTGGGTGTGTGTTTTGTGTGCACGCTTCTTTCACTCTGATGACCATCTGTGTCCTGCTCTTCAAAGCAGCCCTTTCTGCCCAGCCCCATAGACAAATGAATTATTAAAATGCTTTTCCAGGTGACACCCAAACCATTTGTTACCCCTTCTCTGACGGGGCAGACACAGACTTCAGGAAACAATCACTCTGAGTCCTCACCCATATCCTCCCACCTGATCCCCTATCAACTCTGTACAGCCCTTTCTGATCCACTTTGCTGTCCCCATGTGGTAATCGTTGACATCTTCATGTGCCTGTAGCACTCCTTTACCACCATTGTCCACTTATTTGATGTCTCTCCATCCTTATTACCCCATTTCTTTGCCTCTCAATTGACTCCATGCTTAATTTGGTCTCTTCCTTTCTCTCTCACGCGTAGTCCTTTTCTTATACACTCTTTCTCTCTTTCTCTTCCTGTCCAAAAAAGTCAATCTTTCTCCCAGCTCCAGCCTCAGGGACTGCGACCGCTTGAGGAATCCAATAAGGTTGATTAAGTGATGACAGTATAATTACAGCAATGGCACAGGCACAATCAATCTCTTGCTTCCCGAATAGGATAAATGAGCCAACCTGGGTCATCAGCATATGGGAGATAACTTCACTCAGAGCATGCTCAGTTGGGGACTAAGTAGAAAAAATAAGGTGTGAAGAATGAATATTCAGCATAAGGCTTGTATATAAAAAAGAAAACTGCAAAAATAAAATGAAATAAAATAAAATAAAAATAACTTGAAGAAATGTATCTACAAACAACTTGATCATCACATAACAAACTGGATTGTCATGAAACAAAGAAAAACAAAGTCAATAGCAACATTATTAGCAGCAAGATAATTTTAGCACATCAACCAACATGTATTGATTTTCCATCTGAAAAGGTTGAGAATATGAATACCTGTCACTAAACACAACCAAATGCATTCTCTATCCTGGTATTGTTCTGGAGCATAAGCCCAATAGTAACAATTAAGAATCAAACACTTGGGATAAAAGCAAATGCTTTTTTCATGATTTCAGCTTTGAAAGTGCTGTGTACCACTCAAAGACTCAAAAGAAAAAAAAAATATCCTTAGATGCAATCATGTAACAGTTGATAAGGGCTCAAGAGACTCAGCTTTATACAACTGTCCTCTGATGGAGATATGGAGACTTCCCTCCTGAAATGCCAAAAAAGAAACCCTACTACTACCCTTAATGGGAAAGGAAAGAATTAAAATAGATGAGCATAAGCACAGATGGCTGTGATCAACCACTTCCCAATTCTCAGATATATATTGCAACTGACCATGTAAATTACAAGCTCAACACAAGCTTCAGTTTGTAGAATCAAGAGACTGGCCCAATACTTGTATTAGTCACATTATAAGACATCCTTTAACAAAGACATGTATTAAACCTTTTTTTAAAAAAAATAAATCACTTTATAAAGACAGTTTTTCTCTCCTTTAATGTGCATGTGGAAGTGCCCTTGAGCAAGATAGTGAACCCAAAAAGCGTCCCAGATTTGACCAAGATGTATGAATGGGCAAAAGTGCCATGTAAAGTCCTGTGAAGTGTGTTCAATGTGACTGTAAAAGTTTAGTATTTTGCCCATTTTTTGTCATTACTTATAGCTGGCAGTAAAATGTGATCACGTCTGGAGGTGGTCTAGATTACAGTTTGGTTGAATCTCTGCTAGGTGTCTGTAAATGCAGTCTGATGAAGTAGAAGTAGTTGGGGCACATCCTATCCAACAAATTGAAAAGCCTTACAAGCCTTAAGTCCACCAGCCCTACCTTAGTTGTGCCCTATTCAATTACATTTGTTTTATTTTTATTTGCCAAATCACAACAGCTGTCACCTCAAGGCACTTTACTGTATAGTAAAAACCCTATAATAATATAATATAGTCTGAAATGCAAGAAACAAAAGGCGATTGACATAACACCAGCTGTGATACTGCAACTTGAAATGCAAGTCAGAACATAGATGGGGATTTTAAGAAATAGTTTGACTCTTGTTGAATCTTTTACAGCATTTTGTTTATCTTAAAGCATTGAGATTGATTAATCCTTTATCTCCTGTTTGTTGATTCTGCAGTATGCACTGACTTGATTTTTTTCTGAAGTCCAGTAGCAGGTGGCTTGGCATCTGGTCAACATGCTAATAACCTCCAACAAAGATCATCGCATCCCTTCATCTTTCTGATCATATGGCTATCATTAGTATGTGCTTGTGTGTATAGAGAGAGATAAAGGTATATGTATATACTTAGCACAAAAGGAAAGGAAACTTGTGTTTGTTTGATTGCCAATAATCTTATACAGTTGGAAAGTTTTTTTATGTATCCTTAAATGGTGGTGCGTTTGTAAGAGCAATGGATTTGTAGGTTGAGCAGCAGAGTTGAGTATGTGGGCTGAACCCATGAAAAAACCTGCTAAATCTCCTCTGCCACTGCCAAAAAGCTTATTCTGCTATTACATTTTGGTTCAAGTTGTTTATTGGATTGGATGATTGAGGTCTGAAGAAAAAAATATACTGTCAATTTAACAATTTATTAATTTATCAATCAGAAGCCTAAGGAGCATATAGAAGAACCATACTCAGTCCCAGTCTGGTACCTCTTCCTCATATTGGTCACCAGTTTGGACACACACTGCTGTAGGATGGGATCCCATTCTTCAACCAGCATTTGTCACAAGTCAGCCAATCTGGTTGTGTTGGTCATTCTGGAACAAACAGCACACCCAAGCTGATCCCAGAATTCTTCCATGAGGTTGAGATCAGAACTGCAGGCAGGCCATTCTCTCCTCTCCATTTCAAGATTATGGAGATAGTCTCTGACAAACCCCACTCTGTGGGGTCAAACATTGTTATGTTGGAGGATAAAGTTCAGTTCCAGACTGGGATATTGCATTGCTACTGGCTGCAGAATCTTATCTCGATATCTCTCTGCACTGAGATTGTCTCTAGTGAGGGAGATGACATCCCACACCATCCCACTGCTTCTGCCAAAAGCTGTTAGCCTATCGGTGCAGCAAACAGCGTAACATTCTTTGTTTCTTCTCCATACTTTAACCGTACTATCCAACTGCCATAGTCAGAGTCTGGAGTAATACACAGCGAAATCAATGATTCAGCCATTCACATCAGCAAAAACAAAAGAATTTAGCCCCCATTTCGTGGGCTTGGCTTTCATGTATTGCTTGATGGCTAATCTTGCTTTTGAAGCAACCATCCTCTCATCAACTGATGCTGCTCTGGGTGGTTACTCATGCAACGATTTCTCATCTCAAGGAGAGGCCTGACCCAGTGAAGTGTGTCATAGTCCTCTGTGATCTTTTTGGTCATTGACCTCATCTTCTTCTGGATCACTGATATGAAGGTTAGAAGTGATGGCCATAAACTGGTCTCTGGACATGACAGTGGCAGGAACATGGAAAGTTATGTTTCTCCTCCAAAAGTCTACCATTTTTGGAAAATTACAGACTGCCATGTAAAGTAACAAGCCCAGATAGTTCTTCTGGTGTTATTTCATTCCAGGTGAATGTTCTGCCATTGTCCTTATTTTTTGCAGCATTCTTGTTTGTGTTTGCACATAAGCATTTTAGCACTTTGTCATCAAAAAAATTGGAGAAGATTTCACCTGGGGATTGTGCAGCATTGAGAGGAGATTGAACACTGGGGTACTCTTTGGTCTGAATCTTGGAGGTTGAGGGACAGCATCATCTGGGTCTGCCTCTGTTCTCCAAGCCACTGGACAATGTGGTGACTGGCTGCAAGAGTCTTCGCCACCAACTCCACAGCCATGATGACGTACATGGCACCAGGCTTGACTTTGGCCACAAATGGCACAGATCCGTGCTGAAGTCATCAACATTAATGAAATCCAAAAATAAAAAAAAAGAAGTAAAAAAAAACCCACCCAAATGTCAGATAAATAGTCAATTTTCTGCCGATTTCTGTTATACTTGCTCATTCTCTCTCTTTTTTTTTAAAGTCAACCAATCTTTGTTTTCCCGGGGTTGCTATCACCCTGTGCCTGGGATTACTGTAATGACCCTAATATCACTGGAAAGCGCAGAGTATCTGCTTTCAGAGACCGCTGGAACTTTTTCAATTGCGCAAATAGTTCAAAAGTTATGGTCATTTTGAAAAATGTCACAAAAACCTGTCGCTGGCAACGTGGTAGGGCAGTTTTATTCATTCTAGTTCTTAGAGATTTTTATGTGTTCTCTATTCCAACATTTCTTGTTAAGAACAAATATAGCACAAAAAAAATTAACAGTTTTTATGGAAGCAACATTATCCAAGACTGCAGATGTCTGCAACATCAGCAATGTGGAAGTGTGAAGCAATGAAGTACAAATACTTTGTTGCTGTCCTTATGGTGCATTCACACCGAACGCAATAGATGCGACCAAAAAGCGCCAGACGCCCCTAGCTGGTTGCGTGTACATTCGCACCTTGACACGCGTCCAACGCGAACTGGTCGTGCTTTAAAATATGCAATTTTCACACGCGTGAAGCGGAAATGTGGAAGGAAATAGTGCCAGATGGTATGTTTGCAAGATGGCAGCTGTCGATCTAATGTTTGAAGAGAGAGTCTCCCTTCTCTATTTACTGTGGAGAGCAGAGCAGCGGCGTAAAGGACGTCCTCACGTCCTCAAACCTGGGTTCATCAGGTCCTCCAGGAGCCTGAGCAGTTTGGTGAGTTTCACCACTTGCTCCAAGAGCTGCGTCTGCATGGCGGTCGCTTTCAGTCATACCACCGTCTTTCCCTCGCCCAGTTTAAGGAGCTGCTGTCCCGCGTCGGTCCAAGCATCGCCCGCCTAGACACCAACTACAGAAGCTCAATCCCACCTGCAGAGCGCCTGTCCATCTGCCTGTGGTTAGCAAAAGTGTTTAATACGGTAGTCCTTTATTGATACCTGTGCTAATATATGCTAAACTATCTGTTTATACACTGATAACATGGATGTGGTATGCTATCAGTGAATGCCGTCGGTGTTTACTGATAGCATTTTTACAAAAATCATCTGTGATATTTACACCTTACATTTTCAAAACAGGCTTGTTGCTTTAGTTTTAACACATTTGTGGGAACATAATATTTTTACATCAATGTACACCTAAAAATATCAAACTACTGAGAGTAAATGAAGGGAACAATAACACACAAAGACAATCCTAGGTGGTGTAGCCATCACCAGGGTGTATTACATAAAAAGAGACAAGAAAGGCAAAACCATTTGGTTTATGCATCATTTATAGCACTAGAATAAGGGTAATTTGGTTCGGAATGATCTGGAATGGCATGTGTAGTTCAGAATTCTAAAAGTTGGTCAATTCTTTTTGCATCTAGCTAGCACTATAGAAGTGGAGCAGGCATAAATTGAGCAATGTGCTTTGGCAGGTAACTGGGTAATTTCAAATGCAACCTTGTTAACAGCAAACACACAAACTGTTTATGTGCAGTTTGTTCACAGTATTTTTTGCTAGCTAAAGGTGCACCTGCCATATTTCCAGGGATAAAAAACGTGTGAGCACTAACTTCCCTCAGAGATGGAGAGAAATGTAAGAAAGATGTCACGGGGTGGAAATGGACAAGTTAAAAAAAAAAAACCCAAAAAACTAGTTATCTTGCATGAGTTGCTGTGTTTTACTCTTTTTAATATTTTAATATTGTACAGTGTTTTATTCTTATTGTTTATTGCATGTTTTGCCCGTATTTATTGTTGACTTGTCCTGGAGAGACTCCGCCCCTCCCTGATTACTAACTTGGCACACCTGGGAGGTCACAGAGGCCCAATAAGAGGGCCTGACAGGCCAGGAGAAGGGGACAGCAGAGATGGAGAAGTAGTTGGTGGCAGGCGGCGGCCGCAAGTGGGGGTGTGCGGCGTTGGTGCGGGTTTTGGTGTATCGGAGTGGCGACAGCCAGTGTGCGGAGAGGTAGAGGGAGTTGTGCTGGTGCTGAAGAAGTGGCTTGATGCCGGAGGGTGCTACGGTGGGGGATTAAGTGGCAGCGGGACAGCGCCCTATCTGCTACGGCGAGACCACAGTGCTGGCGTGACACCGAAAAGCGGCAGGCGGAGTTGAGAGCTCTGCCCATCCGGGTACTCCGGAGCGGAGAGATAGACGTGACGGCTGGGGACGCTGCCGGGCTTTCCTTGCTTTCCTGAATTTACTGAATTTTAACGTTGTGGCTGACGCTGCTGGACTTTTAGTGATTTTTGTTTTATGGTTTTTAATGTGTGTTCTCCCTGGTCAGGGCTGTTTTAATTGCTTTTAAACTTTTTTGAACAATATATTATATCTAGTAGTTACAGTTTTATATTGTTCTATTCCCTTGGCTGCTCCACTGTTCTGTCCGTTTTTTGGAGGGTTTCCCTCCTTAGAGTAATACCTGGTGACCACTTACAAAGATGGGGCAAGAGAAAAAGAAGAGAGGTTCTATTTAAAGGTAAGGACTGCTTAGTGGCATTTGATAAACTGGAAATTTAAAGTTTACACTAATGCCCTCATTTCTTTAATCATATATTGGATCTGTATATGATGTGAAGTTAAATTTTTTTTCGTATTATAAAATGTCCTGCAAAATAAAGTGAGGTATACTAACTTTGTGTTATTTCAAGGTTACATGAAAATACTAGGCAATTTAGTGGAAGGTAAACTGGTTGAAGTTTGTGAGTCTTTGTAGTTTTTAATGTAAATTTATTTCTCTAGTAGTAGAAGTAGCTTAGCGTCCGAGAGTTTCTCCAGAGTTTCCTTCTACTTATGAATACAGTATATTAGATATATGTACTAAATAAGTTGATGATTAAAGACAACTGGAATTGCATACGGTCACATTAAACCAATGTGGAATGAATAACAAGGGCAAATTAGACTAAGGTTGCAATTGCAAAGATACTCTGATGTCTTTCTCTTTGAACGCAGCCTGGTAATTAAGATCAATGTTAGGTAGCTGAAAGAGACTCAATATTTTTTTTGATGTAAGAGCAAATGCTTCTGTTCATCCTCAAGACCACATGCAGTCCCCAGTAATTTATTGATGGATCTATCCAGAGTAGAGCTGTGTTATTACAAACTGTTCCACTGAAAACTGAAATCTATGTGTAACAGCTAACTTTATGATGTGCACGTCATAGAACATAAAACATTGTTCACTGTCAAATCCTAAGCTTTTTGTGTGCTAATGAAAATACTGTTACCGTGCCATGTGTTTAAATGCACTTCTGTTTTATTTTAGCAAATTAGAGAGTCTGTAGGTACTTATTAAAGTCATCAAAACCCACACCTCAACACATGCCTTGGAACCAGTCTCCTGGAGAGGGGCTGGACTATGTCTCAGCTTGGAGTTGCCCTTGGTAAGTGTTGGCAGGCTAGGGTGGGTGTCCTAGTATCCACTCAGCTTGATGCCTGTACGTTGGGGATTTTCCTAGTGGATGAGAGGGTTTGTTCCCTGCATCTTTGGGTCGGGAAATGGGTCCTGACTGTCGTTTTCACTTATGTACCAAAAAACGGTTCCAGGGCAGGATATTTGAGGGTGCTCCACCTGGGGACTCTGTCGTCCTACTGAGAGACTTTAACACTCATGTGGGCAACGACTGTAAGACCTCGAGGGGCATGCGAGGAGTGGCCTGCCGGATCTGAAGTCGTGTTCTGTTACTGGATTCCTATGCAAACAAAAGTTTGTCCATAACGATCACCATGTTTGAACATAAGGGTATTCATACATGCACATGGCACCAGGACACTGTAGGCCACAGGTCGCAGATCGATTTTCTAATTCTCGTTAGATCTGCAGCCCTATGTTATGGACACTCAGGTGAAGAGAAGTCCTGAACTGTCGACTGATCACCACCTGGTGGTGAGTTGGATCAGGTGCAGGAGAAGGATGTTGGACAGACCTGGCATGGCTAAACATATAGTGAGGGTGCACTTGGAATGCCTTGCAGAGGCCCTGGTCTGCAAGATCTGTAACTCCCACCTCTGGCAGAGCTTCAACAACATTCCAAGGGGGACTGGAAACTGGGATTCTGTTCATAATTTTTATGGACAGAATTTCTAGGTGTGGCCAAGTGGCGGAGGGCTTCTACTCAGGTGATCTCAGAATGTCATCTCTGCTTTTTGCAGATGATGTGTTTCTGTTAGCTTCATCCAGTGACAGCCTCCAACTCGAGCTAGAGTGGTTTGCAGCTGAGTGTAAAGCGGGAAAGAGAATCAGCACCTCCAAGTCTGAGGCCATGGTCCTCAGCCGGAAAAGGGTCGAGTGCCGACTCCGGGTCAGGGACGAATTCCTGCCTAAAGTAGAGGAGTTTAAGTAAGTCTTGTTCATGAGTGAGGGGAAAAGGGAGCGGAAGATCGACAGACGAATTGGTACTGTGGCTGCAGTGATGCAGACATTGTACCAGTCTGTCGTGGTGAAGAGAGAGCTTAACGTAAAAGAGAAAGGTCTACGTCCCTACCCTCATGTATGGACATAAGCGTTGGATAGCGACATTGAAAGGAGCCAGTTGAGATCGTTTGGGCATCTGACTAGGGTGATATATTCTGGGCATGTCTCTCTGGGAGGAGGACCCGGGGCAGACCCAGGACACGCTAAAGACACTGTATCTCTCAGCTGGCCTGGGAACACCTTGGTGTTCCCCCGGAAAGGTTGGAGGAGGTGGCTGGGGAGAAGCATTAATCTGTAATACTAAATCAACCTCATTAATAGGTGCATATTGTATTTAATAACACCAATGAAGAGAAGTAAAAAACAAAATAAAGTAAAAAAGAAAAGAAAATCAATGGGAGGCACTGAGTCACACTTTCATTATGTACCAATCTCTGTGTAGAAATGTGACTAAAAGCCTGGAACACTGCAAACCACTGCTCACTGTAAAAAACTCAGTTGCCTCTAAAACCTGAGGCACACAGGTATTGGGTTTCTCCTCTTCCATCCAGTGCTCCATTTTAACCCTTTAAAGCCGGTCGGAGCGGGCACGATCCATTTTGCGTAACTATTTTTAAATCCCGGTAGCACTGCAACCACGTAAGCTAGTGCAATAATTTTTTTTGCATATGAAACCGGAGGAGTTGTACTTACATCTTATGCCATCAGCTTGTCCTAGGTCACAGTTTCCTTCCACATATAGCTTTGCAAAAACTGCATAAAAAGCGCTTTCAGCAACAAAAACATAATATTCCAGAAACGGGCTTTGCCGATCCGATCAGCTGTTTGTAACGCTTCCTATGTCCATCAGCGCGAACTATTGCATGTCCGCCATGACCTGCCCGAAACCGGACGTGACGTCATTTTGCGGAAATGTAGTTTTTTACCATCAGGGCTTTATGAGTCTATACTGGTGTTTTTAAAAGTTATCTTTGACTTTCTGACTTTCTGTGTCGTTTCTGGGATGCTTAGGATTTATATTGCACTGCTGGAAATAGTTTATTTTGATGCATATGCTGTTTTTTTGCAAATTTGCACTATAATATTTATTTTCTTTTTTCCTGCAGTATATAAAAATTGGTGTATTTCAAAAATAAAACTATGAAGACACTCAAAATAAATTTCCTGTGGTGGGAAACTATTTTGTGCAACTTTTTTGTATTTAAAGTTTTGAGGGATAAGCTTCTTAAATTTCTCTAACTAGAAATATATGTTAAAAAAACAAAAACGATTTTCAATTTTTTGTAGTTTATTGCACTGTTTTTTGCAATTTATGTAATTACTATGCACTTAATGCAGACATATTATTAAAATTTGGGCTATAATGGTTGTATTGATGTATAGCAACTTGAAATGCTCCCAAAAATAACTCCACAGCATGTATAAATATAATATAAGCTCTGGCGGACTTGGTTCTATGGTAGGTCTTAAAGGGTTAAATTAATTTCCATTAACCTCACCTCTGTTTTGTAAAAATACCACTATTACTGAGGAGCCGAAATGTTTGAGGCTCAGTTCTAAATATGCAGGTTGAGAACTGAGTGAAGAGCTGCAGGACAGAGCAAAAGTTTTGGCAGTGAGCTCACAGCTTTGAGCTGTCCAGTTAAACAGTTGTTCTGATAACATCTCCTCCTCTCCTTCAAAATGAATTAACACTCCTAGCACAATCTATTACAAAAACATCAGACTCTTAAAAAAAAAAGACATGCTAATGTCAGTGTAAGTTATTCCCTGAAAGGGAAACTCCTACAAATACATATGCAATAAGGCAAGTCAAAAAAATACCCCTGTCCAGAACTTTCAGTCACAAAATTCACACTGAGCTTCTTTAATAAACACCAACAGTAGCTTTTTAACACGAAAAAAAGAACCTTAATAAATCTGGCTAAACATTTGGTACTCTGTAGTGTGCTTTCATTATAGGAGTTTAACTTACAGCACAGGCTTATTTTCATTGCTCTTCTTTTTGTCATGGTCCTGGGTCGTTGACCCAGCGTTTGTGTTTCATTTTGGTGTCATCTTATGTTTTGTGTTTAATTCTTATTTTGTATCAGTGCTTAGGGTTTGGTTCTTGTATTTAGCACTTCAGTGTTCTCCCTCCTGTGCTCTGTTTGTGTCCCTGAGTTTGTCTTTGTGAATTTCCTGTTTTACTTTGAAGGTCTGTGTCTGTTATCACTGTGTCAGCTTGTGTCTTCCTGTCGTCTTGTGAATTAGGATCAGCTGTGCTCCCCTCCTGTGTACCATTACCTGATTATCTTGTGTGTGTGTATATATATAGTGGGTGTCAGTCTGTGCTCCTTGTCGGTTCGTTGACGTGTTACTTAGTGTAAATCTGTGTTATCTTGCGTCTTTTATCATCTCTACGTCTCTCTGCTCCTCACTCTGATCTCCATTCCCAGCTCTTCATCCCCCGTGTACCTCCTTATGTTTTCCCTGCGTGTGACTTTGTGAGTTATGGTTTCGTGTTTAGTTATTATTAGTTTTCCCCAGTTTAGGTTCATGTTTAGTTCTGCCCAACGCCTTTTGTTATTGAGCACTGTAAATAAACCTCACTCACATCTCCACCGCAGTCTGCAACTCTGGTCCTCATTCACTCCACCACACAACTACTGCCTCAACCGTGACACTTTTGAAGAAAAAATGTACAATGTTCACCTCTGGGAGGATGTGTGACCTTTTTGGGCTTAGTGTATCCTCATCAATATGTATGGAAAGTATCCATGCGTATTCAGAGTTGGGTATGGCTAATAAAAACAAAACCACATATGCACCAAATTTGACCAAAATTTACAAATATTGAAACCAAATAAATTTCCTTAATTTTTTTCCCATTATCAGTTTAGTAATTTATATATATTTAGTTACAAAAGTTTTGTTCTCTTTATTTTCCATTTTAGTGTTCATTAACTGTCATAACCTTGGTGCTCACCCATACAGTCTCCACCCCTCCCTCTCCTCTTCATCTTGCTGGACTGTCCCCATGTCCCTCACACCATCACCATGCTCTGTCAGCTGCAAGTGTAATAAGCAATTAGACTAGACAAAAGACGAACATGAGGCAGGAGATGAGTATTTGATAAAAGTCTAAATTCAATTCCCATGCATAATGAATACCTGCTCTGTTTCTATGCTGCTGCCAGTGTTTGTCCTTGACCCAGTCCAAGAGTGTGCCATCATCCTCCAGTTTATTCTTAAATTGAGGATTCAATGTGAACACCTCTCAGAGAACAGTTTTATCAATGATTCTCTATGGAGTGCAGATTTCTAATTAGCGAAAAGGAAACTGAGCACAATTTGTCTAAGTGATATTAATTTTAATTAGTCTTTGAAACGATATTTATCAGAAAAATCTTACCAGACAGCCTTCTTGGACACAGACACTATCTCCTTCCTGTATTGTGTATACTGGTTCTCTAGTGTGGAAAGGGGTTTAAACTAAAAACCTTTCCTAACTGATCAGAGCACATTGTGTCATAAATAATCATAGTACCTTATAACCCCCAAAAGCACTTTGCTTTCGAAGGGTAGGTTTACTTATTCTTCCTAGAGTTTCCAAAACTAGAATTGGAGCCAGAGCCTTCAGCTGTCAGGTTCTTCTCCTGTTGAGCCAGCTCCATTTTTTTTTTCTTCAAAAGTCAAACAGCTTCTCCACTATTAGGATTAGGCTTTAAACATTCCTTTTTGATAAAATTTATATTTAGTTATGCTGCTGTAGGTTTTGGCTATTGGAGGACCTACCATGATTCACCAAGCGCTTCTCCTGCACTGCCTTTTTTCCCATTGGCCACACCAGCTACTATGGCCTGTCATTAACTATTGCCAGTGTTGGGGAGTAACGGAATACATGTACCGCCGTTACGTATTTAAAATACAAAATATGAGTAACTGCATTCCGTTACAGTTACCGTTGAATACAGTTACTTTGTTGAAATAAATGGATTACACGGCAGTATTTTCCTGTTTCATATTGTGGCAGTTCAGGACTGTTTGGGTTTTGTTTGACAGCTACGTTCTGTTGTTCCAGGTGGCAGCGTTACGGTTGCCATGGTTGCCAGGGTGACGCAGTCTGTCTGCGACTATGCGTTTCCTGGGTGACAGAGCGCCTTTTTGTTGTTCTTGTTGTTGTGCTAAGCTAATAGGCAGAATGCTACAGGCATAGCTCTAAAGAATGTAGCCTCATGGGCAGTGTAGTCCGTGCTGCAGGGGGAATCGACTGCCTACACGTTATGTGTCTGTGAGCAAGAGGAGGGAGAAAAAGGTGAGTGGAAAAGTGCGAGTTGTCATCGAGAAGAAACGGGAGCTGGAAGCATGTAAATATAATAATAACCACTGCAGCCAAAAAGATTGCCTGACGAGCCCAGTTGTAAGTACGCTATTAAGACTCGACTGTACACTGTGTTCGTGTTTTCCTCCGAAACAATAAGTTCCGTTGGAGCAGTCTTTCAACGCCTCTCTCTGTCTCTCTCAAGCAAGGTTGACCCAGACAACAAAGTAAAGCTATTTTTCGGCTACGCGCCCGAAACAGAACCCACCGTATTAGCCCTTTACTATGGTTCGTAATAGTAATAAATAAAACCGCAATAGTACATTCGTGTAGTTGTAAAAAGCATGATAATATATTAAGTAATCTAAAGTATTCAGAATACGTTACTCTCATTGAGTAACGTAATGGAATACGTTACAAAATACATTTTGGGGCATGTATTCTGTAATCTGTAGTGGAATACATTTTAAAAGTAACCTTCCCAACACTGACTATTGCCTCTCTGGTGTTTTCTGTTGTCATCTGCTATTAGGCCATCACCAGATCATTGGGATTTTCTCTTTACTATAGGGTCCTTATCTTACAATAAAAAAACCCAAAAACTTAAAATTAATGTTGTTGTGAAATGGTTTTATAAAGAGTAAGGTACATAAGTATTTGGGCACCCACACACACATACCTTCATACAGGAATCTGCACAATCTCAGACACACACACACACCTGCACACCTTGATACATCAAGTTAGTTTTTGCACAATGCTCAGTCTTTTTGCACAACCCACTGTCATTGTTGCACTTTTCTATTGCACTGTTGTGTCTGCACTGTCTGTTTTTTTTTTTTGCACTGCTTTTTGCAATTTTTGCACACTTGCACCTTATGTAGTCCTGTGTTGATTGTCTGTTATATGCAGTGTTGGGACTAACGTGTTATTAAGTAACGCGTTACAGTAACTACGTTATTATTGTGGTAACGAGCACGGTAACTAGTTATTATGCCAAAACCAGGAACGTGTTACTCGTTACTGGGATTTAAATAGGCTCGTTATTCGTTACTTCGTGTGGTGGCTATCACGGAGCTTCCACAGATTCAATAACATTAGCAAGTGGTGGAAGCCAGCAGGTGGATGAGGGAAAGGGAGGCAAGAGGAGAGACCCGAAGCAGCCGCCGGTCCGAGTATCAGGTGAACTGAACTTCAGGTAAGAAGTTATGACCTGCAGTTTAGGTGGAGTTTATTTTCGTTATGCTGACTTTTTCGTACTGCGTACTAGCTAGCATGACGGAGTTTCTATACAGCTGGGTGGGTGCTGATGTTGAACTTTATTTTGTTCATATGGTTAATTATTAGAGTTGCCAACTGTCCCGTAAAAAACAGAATCGTCTCGTATTAAGAGAAAATATTAGGGGTTTCGTATTGAGGTGAAAAGGAACATTTTGTCCCGGACTTCAGCTACAATGAAAAAGACACAAAGCTGGAGTTATTCTGTGTTTACGCTGCACAGCTGCCTCTTCTCCTCTCATTCTCTCCCCTCCCTCTCCTGTTTCTTCTTCAATCATGAAACTGATCAATGATCAGCTGATCGGCTTTTCTCTCTTGTTTATTTATCGCCTACTTTGCGCCAGAAAGAGGAAACCAGCGGATGTCGCGCTAAACAACAGCAGCACGTTTAAGCTTGATCAGCTGTTGTTAGAATTTATTTAATATTACTTTCTAGTATCAGCTGATGTTTGCTGGAGCCACAGCTGTAAAGCTGCTGGTCATGATGTCGGTTTGGATATGTAGTGAGATGGAAACATGAAGATGAGACCAGGAGATGTCCTTACTGAATCATCAGAGCTGAACAGGTGATGGAGAAACAGGTTTACCTTTTAGGTGACATGAATGAGTTGAAGGGAGGTTATGAACTGTTTCTGAGAGACAAATAACACCAGGATCCTTTTTTTACTTAGCTGACAGCTGGTAACTGTGCAGGGGCGGGTCTAGCAAAGTGTTGCCAGGAGGCAGGTAGGGCATTAACAGGGAGAGGGGGGCACAAGGAAATACTTTTCTTTCTTATTCTCATTTAAAATGTCTCGCTTTTAAAAAAATAATTATCTGAGTCTTACAACAAACGATTGATAGATTAATGCATATATACCATCAGAACAGTGTACATCACTGTCACAACAGCATTTGTTTTCATTCAAAGGCTTTATGATTTTTCCTATAATGGTGGGCCGGTCTCTAGTCAAATTCCCCGGGATGATTTTTTTTTTGTCCCAGTCCAGCCCTGTAAGCAGCTCATCTGCAGTCTGGTGTTACCTACATCTTCCTATTCAGAAGGCAGAATTTCCGAGTTCTGAGTACAATCGAAAGCACCACGACTGCAGTTTTTGTGTTGGATGTAAAAAGCAGGCTAGAATCATGCGGCGGTCAACGACGGTCCAGGCGTGGGATTTCTCTCGTGGAAGTGTGCACATTATTTTTTTCCTTTCTATTGGTAGGTGGCACAGTGCACTTGTGGCAAGTAAGCAAGCTAGAAGACTGGCAGTCTGGCTGGGTATCCAGTTATAGAAGCAACACATTAACAAGAGAATTCTGAGTAAAACCAAAGTTACTTTCCCTAGTAACTAGTTACTCTGAAAGTAACGAGTAACTTGAAGTAACTGAGTTACTTTTGATAGAAGTAACTAGTAATGTAACTAAGTTACTAATTTAAAGTAACTTACCCAACACTGGTTATATGTAATGCCATGGTCTTGGAAGAAAGCTGCCTCTTTTCACTGTGTGTTCCACTGCACATGGTTGAAATAACAATACAGCCACTTGACTTGACTTGACTTTAAAACAGTGCCGAAGAAGTACAGCAAGCTGCCCACACCTGATGCCTTAGAAGCTGCACAGCAAAGATACAGCCTTGGCCAGTCACTTGAAGAGGTATACCGCAGAGCTAGAAGGCTGGAGAATAAACCAGCTCTACTCCATAGAACCATCCAAGGTATACTCTCAGTGGCAGGGGAACAATATGAGAACATACTTGACACCTTAAAAACTGCAAAGCAAAGACACAAAGACACTGTAAAGCAAAGAGGAAAACCAGAGGAGCTGGTTTTCCTGGTCGACAGAGCAGTAGCCCGGGACACTCTGGTGTGTTCATCAGAGTTGAATATGTTGAACATGTGTGAATGTTAGATAGAAAGCACTTACATTGAAAAATGTACAATGCCATAATGAATAAGACAAGTTGTATAAAGTGTTTTGTCTACTCAGGTAGAGTAAAAAAGCGCTATATAAAAGAACCAGTCAATTTTGTTTTTGTTTTGTTTTTTACCATTCTGACTGCTTGGCATTTTAAAAATTATGTTATTGAAATAACACACCATCATCTCAAATTTCATGATTTTTCCTAAAATGGGTTAATTGATATTATAGTGAATTTTGGGGTGTGCAGGGCATTTATTTTGACCCTATAACAAATCAATGTAACATACAGTGTTTTACAAATATTGTATACCTGGTGCCTAGCAGAAGATATTTTTTACACACATTTTGATATGAAGACTGTTCTATCATGACACAAAGCTAGCTAAACTGATTGTGTAGTGGCACTGGCTTCCCCTCTGGAATGGTAAAATGTCCAATGCGTTTGTTCAACACTAACCTAATGATCTTGACCTCTATCCAGTTTATCCTGTAAATAAACTATGATTATTATTCTTTCTATTTTACTTTTAGAAGTGCCTGGAAGGTTTGTTAGAAATTCCCTGTTTTAACTGAATCCTGCCCAGAGCAGGCATCCAAGTAAGGCTCTCTGAGCTAGGCCCCACATGCTACCAGCCAGCCATTTGTTGAAACATGAGCAAGAAATGCATAGCTAAACCAAGTTAGTCAATAGTCAGATTACTTTTGAGCCTCTGAAAATGAGGAATTATGAAATCCACTGTGGTTCTATATAGAGGCAAAATTATAAAAAGTGTGGCACTGTCTGAAAAAAATATAAATTAAACTGTTATTAAAATTTTCCCAAACATGCAACTGAATTGATTCCTGTTGATTTTTTGATTTAAAAAAATGTAGTTATGTATAGAACCTGAATGGTCTGTAAACACTTTACTTTGCCTTTCCGACTTGCCCATCCATTAGTCCATGCAGTATGTTTTGGAAAGAAAACATTTTATATTTAGAAATCAAATTAGGAATTTTGACTCCATTAGCTAGGTAATTCTTCATCATTATTTTATCACATTACGACACTGTGGAACACAACAGATTATAAAATGGATCATCCATGTACCTGCCCTTCTCCCTTAGCATTTTCAGATATCAATCCATAAAGCCTTCATGAATTCCAGGTGATTGCTTAAGGAACTGCTCAAGCTTGAAGTTCAAGATTTGACATCAAGGTGTCAGGGTT
This sequence comes from Perissodus microlepis, assembly GCF_051167445.1. Taxonomy (NCBI): domain Eukaryota; kingdom Metazoa; phylum Chordata; class Actinopteri; order Cichliformes; family Cichlidae; genus Perissodus; species Perissodus microlepis. The sequence goes on from NC_140466.1 coordinate 6,399,674, forward strand.
CTGGGTCTGAGCGACCCAGGATCCCTGGGCAATCATGGACCGGTTATGTTATATGTATTTTTGGTGTTTTGCTGCCCCCTCTTCTCCGTCCTTGTAGATATGAGTGTGTGTGTGTGTATGGGTGCAGGTGTATCTGAACCCTTGTTTACAGGCGCCTTCAGGCCTGGTGGGTGTGGCCCCGCTAAGGGACTGGCCACACCCGAAGCCACGCACCTGCTGCTGATGAGGCCTCGTCGGGGGAGCTACTTAAGAGAGTCTTGGAGCTCCCACCGACGCGGGATCATTTCGTGAGACTTCCCGTCAGTTCTCCAGCTGGTCTGTTTGTGAGTGTGAGCTTACCAAGTGAACTGAGGGTGCTAACTACTGCCTCTATTTTCCCAGGAAGGATTGCTGGACGAGAGGGCAGCAGACACAGAGTGCACTGGCACGAGGGAGCAGACACATGAGCACAAACACTGGGAGAAGACACGGAGTGGAAGTCGGGAGCACACGGGGATGTATTATTGTTGTGTATCAGTTCCATCACTGTAAATAAACGCACTGCTTGTACATAGAGCACCGCGCCTGGGTCCTCCTTCCCCACATCCCCCACGGTTTGCCATGCCAAACCGTGACATCAAGGAGACAATGATGAAGCAGGTTTATAGAGCCTTACATATATAAAACAGTTAATTAATGACAAGAATCACTATTTGTTGAACAATTAAGATTAATCTCTTAATTTACACAGTTACATCCCAGATCATCATGGCCTGTTTTGCCATTTATATAAGTGTACATACATTTTAAGTCCTAAAATTAAGAATGTGTGAGAGACACTTAATTTTCATAATGTTCAGTCTTTTCCTGCAACAAACTGTGTTTGTTGAGTTAGAATGTTTTTGTCTACTCTTCTCTGTTTGTTCTATATAGACTACTTGTTCATCCTTTCCTCAGAGTTATAATGTGCTGCAACTGTAATGGTCATGTCAAATGTTTGCTGATCACTCACTGGTAACCACTACTTTACTGACCTTTTCAACATCTGATTTTATGTTTTCTTTTTCTTATTTTGTACCACACTAAGATCAAGTTATTCAGCCACTTCACAGAGACCTGCCAGTTGTGGACTTCAGGAGGACCAGGAAACCAGTGACCCCTGTTTTAACCGAGGGGTCAATGTGGACATTGTGGAAGAGTGTAAATACCTTCAAGTACACCTAGATAATAAACTCAACTGGGGTGAAAAACTCCACTGTACTCTAAAGGAAGGACCAGGTCCTTAACATCTATTGGACAATGTTCAGGATATTCTACAAGTCTGTTGTGGCCAGTGCCATACTCTATGCTGTTGAATGCTGGGGGAGCAGGTTGAAGGTTGCAGATGCCAACAGACAGTCAATTAGCTGATCCACAAGGTTAGTAATGTTTTTGGGTTGGAGCTGGACTCTAAAGGTGGTTTCAAAGAGGCGGATGTGGTCCAAGATAAGGATGATTCTGGACATTAGCTCCCACCCACTCCAATGATGGTGCTGGCAGTCACAGGAACATGTTCATTCAGAGACTGAGATTATGCAAATGCACCACTGAAAGTAACAGGAATTCATTCCTGCCTGTGGCTATCGGGCTGTAGAATTCCTCTATCTAAAACAAGTACACACGGCTATAATTGCACACCCTTAATATCACATCCTCTACATTGAAAATTACAAAGTCAATATAACAAGAGGAACCTCAGTGCCATCTGTCTGTCTGTCTGTCTGTTTTGTGTACTATACCATCCTACACCTACTACAGGAACGATCTAATCATACTGTCTTCTATAATGTTGGTTATTCTGTCAGCTATTTCTGATTTGGCATGACATAGGAAAATATAATAGAACACGCCCACACAAAAATGTAGGAAGTTCAAAGGAATGTAGCCCCTATGGCACAAGTATTTTCAGTGATATTCATCCACTTTTTGATTTACAAGTAACTTTACCATTGGATTAGAATGTAATCTTTGGGGATGGCCCAGAGGGGAAAGGTTGCTCTCTGATCTTAGGGAAAAAATATTAGAATCATTTGTAGGCATCACTAACACTAGAACTACCAGAATTCCATATTTCCTAGAACCAGGAAGGGGTGTAATATTTTTTGTCTCTGTCCTGCAATAACAGCAGTAATGGCAAAGAAGTGTTTTCTTGAAGAAGTTAAGTCAATTTTCATCATTTTTTTTATATTTAATTATATTTAAGATTTCAGGTCACATTTTAGTTAGTTGCTTTTTACATTAGTTTTAAAATGTATTTGGCTCATTTTATTACAGATCTTAAAGTTAAAACATTGTAGCAGAGGTGTGGTCCCTGGCTCAGCTGTAGGAAAGGAGTGGTGGAGTGAGCTCAACAGGGCGGTGCCAGGGAGGCAGGTGAGAACACAGCTGGTGGCGTTTGGACTGATGGATGGTCTTCTTTCCCCTTTTTAGTGAGGCGGGAGACGAGACAGAGGGTTGTTGGAGAAGCTGAGACCAGCGCTGACCAGACTGTGGGTTGTTGCATAAAGAACCCTAAATAAATGTGACATCTCTGAAGCATAAACTGTGTGTGTGTGGAGTGCTACAAACATATATTAGAATTTACTATTAAAGACTGAAACAAAAGACATCTAAAACATCTAAATAATTACATTATTTTAGAAGAACAATGTTAAAAGTAGAAAAGTTAAAAACTAATTTTGCATAATTGGCAGTAGTGCTCACTGTGAAGCAGGTCGTTGCCTAGATTTTTTAAATTGACCTCACAACTGGCCACAAGAAAATAAGAAACACATTTTAATAAATTAATAATTGGAAAACTACGGCAATGAAAGTTTGTCGCATTGTCCACATGTGCTTCTGCTCATCAGACCTTCAGCATCCACACTGCTCCATCTTAGTCTTCAGCCGTTCACCTCCTCAGCTCTCGTCCTCAGGTCTGAAATCCATCTGATTTGGTTGCACTGGTCAAGATTTCACTCTTTATTTGAACTTCTGTCACTCTTCTTCTTCCTCTTTACATACTCTGATAAAGCAACTCCATTTCTTTGGAATGTTTGTGTTTCTAAAGGATATGCTCTGCCAGCTAACTTAAGATATCAAACAGTACCTCTGAATTTGATTTTTTCATTTCAGTTCAGTTCACTTCAATTTTAGTTCTATAACACTGTAACCACAAACACCAGCTCACAACAATACTCACTTCAAGGCACTTTATATCCCAAAGTAAATAACCTAGAGTATTAGAGAGAAAGCCCAAACTGTCAGCCAGTCCCCAAGGAGCAAGCATTTGGTGACAGAGGGAATTCCTTTTAACAAGAAGAGACTTCTGCAACTCAGGAAGGAATAGCTATCTGCTGTGATTTCTTGTGGGGGGGAGTAACAGAAAAAAAAAGAAAGCATAGAGAGACAAAGACAAAATAAACACAATGTCAGGAAGAATATAAAATTTAATGTCATGCACTAAACTTGCATGATATTAAATTTTATATTGTACATATTTGTGGGCCTGGGTCTCCTCCCAGCCCAGAAGACGCCCAGGAGGCATCCTTATCTGGTGCCCAAACCACCTCAACTGGCTCCTTTTGATGTCGAGGAGCAGCGGCTTTACTCTGAGCACCTCACGGATGGCCGTACTTCTCACCTTATCTCTAAGGGAGAGGCCAGCCACCCTTTGGAGGAAGCTCATTTCTGCCACTTGTATCCGCGACCTTGTTCTTTCGGTCACTATCCAAAGCTCGTGACCATAGGTGAGGGTAGGGATGTAGATCAACCGGTAAATTGAGAGCTTTGCTTTTACTTTCAGCTGTCTCTTCACCACAACGGACTGGTACAGCATCCGCATCGCTGCAGCCACAGCACCAATCCATCTGTCGATCTCCCGCTTCCCTCTCCTTTCACTTGTGAACAACACCCCGAGATACTTAAACTCCTCTACTTGGGGCAGGAACTTGTCCCTGACCTAGAGTGGGCACGCCACCCTCTTCCAGCTGAGGACCATGGCCTTAGATTTGGAAGTGCTGATTCCCATTCTCACCTCTTCACATTCGCCTGCGAACTATATTTTATAACTGCCTCAGTGACCTCACCCCCGGAGATAGATGAGTTGTCCCCCTTGTCTGTTGCCTCCCGGGAAGATGTGCCGGTGGGATTAAGGAGGTCCTCGAATATTCCTTCCACCGTTCGACAATGTTCTCAGTCAAAGTCAGGAGTGCTCAACCCACAGTATACACAGTGCAGTTAGAGCACTGCTTTCCCCTCCTGAGTCACCTGATGGTTTGTCAGAACCTCTTCGAGGCAGTCTGAAATTCTTTTTCTATGGCCTCTCCTAACTCCTCCCACACCCGAGTTTTTGCTTCAACCACTCTGCTGTTGGTACTCATCAGCTGCCTCATAAGTCCCACAGGCTAACCAAACCGGTAGGATTTGTCCTTCAGCCTGATGGTTCCCTTCACTTCTGGTGTCCGCCATTTAACTTCGGAGGATACCACCACTGCAGGCACCAACTACCTTGCAGCCACAGCTCAGTGCAGCCACTTTGGCAATGGAGGTGCTGAACATGGTCCATTCAGACTCAATGTCCCCAGTCTCCTTCGGAATGCTGTTGAAGCTCTGCCAGAGGTGTGCATTGAAGATCTTACTGACTAGGGCCCTCTGCCAGGCATTCCCAGCGCACCCTCACTAAAAGTTTAGGTACCCACCACAAACACCTGTTTCCAGAGCTTATGGCCTCCTGTCTTGTGATACGATTACAAAATCAGTCATCCACCTGCAACCTCGGGTGTCCTGGTGCCACGTGCACTTCTGGACACCCTTATGTTCAAACATGGTGCTTGTTATGACAAACTGTGATTTGCACAGAAGCCCAATAACAGTTTGTCATAACAAGCACCACCGCTCGGGTTCAGATCCGGGAGGCATTTCCTCCCAATCACGCCCCTCCAGGTCTCACAGTCGTTGCCCACATGAGCATTGAAGTCACCCAGTAGGACAACAGAGTCCCCAGGTGGACACCCTGCCCAGGGACTCCAAGAAGGCAAACCCTCATTTGGTGCATAAGACCAGACGACAGTCAGGACCTGTTCCCCGAACCAAAGGTGCAGGGAACAAACCCTCGCATCCACAGGGAAAAACCCCAAGGTACGGGCATCAAGCCGAGGGTATGCTAGGATACCCACCCAAGTCCACCGTCTCCCCCTAAGGGCAACTCCAGACTGAGACAGAGTCCAGCCCCTCTCCAGAAGAGACTGGTTCCACAGCCCAAGCCATGCGTTCAGGTGAGCCCAACTATATCTAGCCAGTACCTCTCAACCTCACGGACTAACTCGGGCTCCTTCCTCACCACAGAGGTGACATTCCATGTCCCACTTGTCAGTTTTGGTAGCCGGGGATTGGTCCACCTCTGCCTCCGCTCCTGGCTGCCGCCAGACACACATTGCACCCAACCCCTATGGCGCCTCCTGCGGGTGGTGGGCCTACAGGAAGTGTTAGAAAATACTCCAGTAAATGTTGACGTACTCAGTCAACTTCTTTACTCAAGTAAAAGTTAAAACGTAACGGCTCTGAAATGTACTCAAAGTAAGAAAGTTAGAAAGTAGCTATTTTTGTGAAACTCGTGCTATATTAATGTAATAAAATTATAATCAATTATATTAGTATATACAACATACAAACTTTATTTCAGTCTAAATTTGAATTTTAATGAATGTACTCAGCTTGAATTAGTTATGTAGAACATGAGCATACAATAAGGAAAAAAAATAGCTCTTCTTTCTGTTGCATATATTATAGAAGATGGCTTTGCCTCTACACCTAAACAGGAAAATGAATACAATCAGGGGTTAAAGTGAGATTCACCAGGTGGGGAAACCCTAAAATCAGTTTAGTGGCACAACATGGGCAAAAGAATCTCAACAATAACTTCCATTTTGAGCTCCAGTCCATTTTCTTAATGCACAGACCGTGATCAGCTGACCCCTGCTGCTGCTGCTGCTGCTGAGGTTTACTGGTCCTTGTGGATTTGCACAACTGATTTCAAGAAGATGTAAGCAGATGTTTCATAAGCTATCTTAGCTAATTTTCATCCCCTACACTGATATGTAAACTGTTTATATTGTCATTATACTAAACAGTACAAAGTTGGTACTTCATTACTTCCCACCTCCAGTGATACTAGTGTCTTTGACAAAACCTCAGTTCTTGACATCCTGATAATTGGATTCATGGCAAGTCTTGGCATATCTGGGTGAATAAAATGCTAACTGCAATTCAGTTTGTAAAACTGAATAAGGCAAAAGCCTTGATGTGGGTGTTGATCAGTGTTTCAAATCATTTTGTGATCATCAAATGAATATGTTTATACCCTTTACATTTGAATATTTGAATCCAGATCATCTGCAAAAAAAAATTCAATTTAATATTAAAAAGCCTTTCTGCACTTTAAAAAGGGTCAGGTGCATTTGACACTGGAGCAAAGGGTGCCTTTCATCTTAAAAGACTTAGGAAAAGAGCTGTATTCATGGTCATAACTCATTGAGACTCTCCTACTGCTTTGAAGGGAAATTAACCAAAGTTAAAAGGCCTTTGTCAAGCCAGACAATCAAAGAATTAATGGCAGCTTGATGAATATTTTAATATCTACAAAGAAACTGGATCTGCCATCTGTTATACTTTATAAGATAGTGAATAATGACCATGGAAATCTATATTTCAACAAGAGGATGAATTTTGTTGCAATGGGTGATTTTCACAGCAGATAATATGGCAGAGCATATCAAAAGATTTATAAAGTAACTTGAAAAAGATGGAAAATAAAAACTAAGACACATTTTGTGATGTTGAACTGATATCAAAGCAGTGGCAGACATGAAACATCATACAATTTGCACCTCATCCCACCATGATTCAACACACACAAATGCTCAAGTGTACACTTACTCTCTCATCAGATTTCATGTTTGCTCAATTCATTCTCTTAGAAACTCCTGCTCAGTCTGTGTTTCATTCTCTCACAGCTCTACCATGCCTTTGAAATGCCTGTCAATATTGACTTTATTTATTTAATTGACATCGCTTGTGCTGACATTGGGACCTTGCATAAACAATGACGCAATGCTTTGGAAACTCCTCATGATGAACGGAAGAGGGGAGGGAATAAAAGAGAGGAGCACTCATTTCTCGCTTCTACCCTCCTCCCTTGTCAGTCCACTGGGAGGAGAAGCTTAAGTACTTTGGAGCTGGAGTGTCTGTCTTTCACACATCAAACGATTTGTTTTATCCGGTTCATATTCTCCCCTTCAGACCCTGCACAGCCTGATAGAGCTTTGATGATGAAATGTAGAGGACATCCGTACATTGTATCTAAATTGGCATGCACAAAGGTGTGTGTGTGTGTGTGTGTGTGTGTGTGTGTGTGTGTGTGTGTGTGTGCGTGAGTGTGTGTGTGTGTGTGTGTGAGTGAGTGAGAGAGAGAGAGAGAGAGTGTGAGAGTGTATGTCTGTGCGTGCGTGTTTGTTTGTTTTAGAAGAACAATGAAATTTCAGCCCAGCTTCTGCACAGACAGCTTTGCCAGGAGCACATCTCATTCTCACCACCTGTGTCACCCAAAGAACCTGCATCATCCTTTACTTCTCACTTTTATCAGTCAGCATTACTAAGAGCACCCAACGCACATTGCAAGCTATTGTGAATGTTGAATGTGACAACAGATGACAGCTACTGAAAAATTAGACAATGACATTTCAGAGAATGAACGTTTTGATGTTGTTAATAAAAAATTTAACAACTAAAACTTGCACCTTTTGATTTTGGAACTCAAATTAACCATTAAACCCAAGAAATGCGGGACAGGACTTTTGTGGAAGAACCTCATAGCAGATTGGCTGCAGTAGCAGAAGACCACAACAGGTGAAACTTTATCGAGTTGCCGCTGTCGATCCTACGTGCTGCACAGTAATATTCAATATTTAGTATTTACTGTTATATTCACATAGATCATCATGATGATGTTGTTTACTATATTGCTCTCATTTTTTTTTTGCTTGTTTTCTCTTTTTTCTTTCTCAACAGGTGATCCAGGTGATTGATATATGTATTTTTTGTCTGTTTGTTTTGTTGTTTTTTGTTTTTTGCCCTTTATCACCGTTCCTCTTCCCCGCTGCTTTTCTTTCCCCCTTTTCTTTCCCCAGTCATGTCTGTCCCGCGTGTAGCAAGTGAAAATAAAATAAAACGTGAGTACAGGGACAGGGTGGAGCAACAGTTTGACAACCCTCGGAGTATGTGACAGGGACTAAACACAATCGCAGACTTTAGAGGGAAAACCAGCACACCGCAGACCGCGGCCTCTCTGTGTGAGGATCTAAACGTATTCTACGCTAGATTCGACACAGCGAACACCATGAGACCGGACCATCTTTCCCTCTCTCTGTCTGTAGTCCCAGCCTGCTTCAAAAAAGCCACCATCGTCCCTGTACCCAAATCCTCCACCATCTCCTCATTGAACGACTGGCGACCTGTAGCCCTGACCCCCATCGTCAGCAAATGCTTCGAGAAGCTTGTCAGGGACTTCGTTTGCTCTTCACTACCTGACTCACTGGACCGTCTACAATTTGCATACCGCCACAACTGCCCTGTCACACCTGGAGAAGAGAGACAAGTATGTGAGAATGCTGTTTGTAGATTACAGCTCAGCATTCAACACCATCGTTCCCTCGAAGCTGGACAGGAAACTGCAGGATCTAGGACTGAGGACTGCAGCTGGATCCTTAGCTTCCTGTCTGACAGACGCCAAGTGGTCAGACTGGGCAGCATCACCTCATCCCCCATCACACTGAACACTGGTGCTCCACAGGGGTGTGTACTGAGCCCTCTCCTGTACTCACTCTACACCCACGACTGCACGGCCACTAGCAACTCCAACATCATTGTGAAGTTTGCGGATGACACTACAGTGGTGGGTCTTATCACCAACGGTGATGAGATGGCCTACAGGGAGGAGGTCAGCGCCCTGACCCACTGGTGTCAAGACAACCATCTCACCCTCAACGTCGCAAAGACAAAGGAGTTGATAGTGGACTTCCGGAGGTGCAGCGAAGTACACACCCCCATCACCATCAACGGCGCTGCTGTGGAGAGAGTGAGCAGCTTCCACTTCCTTGGTGTACATCTGGCTGAGGCTCTTACGTGGTCAGGACACATAAACAAAACAGTGAAGAAGGCGCAGCAGTGCCTCTTCTTTCTCAGGAGACTGAAAAGATTTGGCATGAGCCCCCGCATCCTCAGGACCTTCTATCGCTGTGCCATTGAGAGCATCCTCACTGGATGCATCACCACCTGGTACGGCAACAGCACTGCTTACAACCGCAAAGCTCTCCAGAGAGTAGTGCGGTGCTCTGAACGGATAATTGGAGGTGAGCTTCCCTCCCTCCAGGACATATACAGGAAGCGGTGCCTGAGGAAAGCGGGAAGGATCATCAAGGACTCCAGTCACCCAAGCCATAAACTGTTCAGACTACTTCCATCAGGAAGGAGGTTCTGCAGTATCCGGTCCCGTGCCAGCAGATTGAGAGAAAGCTTTTTCCACCAGGCCATCAGACTGCTGAACACTTCATAGACACCTCACCCTTACTACTGGAACTTCAACATTATGCACTCCACACTGTATATAAATGCCACTGTTTTGCACATGTCCAACTACCAACCTCTGTAGATTTTATATATTTTATTTATTGTTTACGCTATTTAATTTGTAAAATATGTATACACACACACACACACGTAGAAAAACATATTTAGTATACACATTCAGTAATGCATACGCTCTTATATTGTACATATATTTATTACTCTCAGGTTTAGCCATTCTTATATTTTGCCTGTTTTATGTTATTGTATTTTTGCACGACTCTGTTGCTTGTGAAGCTCGCACACAAGAATTTCACTCGCATGTACTGTACCAGTGTACCTGCACATGTGACGTGACAATAAAAGTGATTTGATTTGATTTAAAATAAACAATAAAAGTAAAGGTGAATCAAATAGACCAATATGGCAAGGCCGGGATGGTCCATTTGGTAAAGTAAATCCGTTGGGCATCTTTTTTTGCCTTTAGACAATAATTCTGATGGCAAAAGAACCAAACGGGACAGGTGGAAAAGAAAAAGAAAAAAAAAAAGAAAAAAAAAAAAAGGTGAAACTCTAGAGGTGGGAAGCAACTACTTCTGACAACCTTTTTACTTTCACTGTCTACATTATTGCGCAAATATCTGTGTTTTCTACTCTTTACATTTGACATAATTTATAGTGATTTAGCCCACTTTAGCCACTATATAGTGATATGGTGGCTAAAGTGGGCTGAAACGAGTGCAGGTGTCCATAATTTGTGAATTGGTACTTCAGCATCTAGCTAGTGCTACTGAAGAGGAGTGAGCAAAAAGGAAGTAATGTTTGTTTGTTTTTTTAACTCTCAGGTAATTTCAAATGCAATGTTTCTATTAGCTTCGCTTGAAGGGACAGCTCTTCTCACTAGAACTCATTGTGGTTTTCTGGCTCCTGATTTTAGATTAAAACTATCGTATGGCTTAATAACCAGGTTTTAACTGTTGGAATGAGAGATTTGCCTCATGGATGTGATAATGTGCTGATAATCTGGAGCAACTGAGTGGTACTATGTAGTCAATATAGACCAAAATCTCTATGTAATGATTCCAGCACCTTTGCTCAATCTATGCTACAAACAGGTGTACCTAACAAAGTGGCTGGTGGGTCTACATATATATGACTACATTTTTTTATCAACCTCAAAGACAGAATTTAACTTCACTTTCAAATAGGTCAAATACTTGGTAGTGATTCTCGAAGTTATATGGTTCCAGTCTCACTGTTTGGAATTTAAATTAAACTTAATTCTCTTCATGGTAACATCACTCAAGGAATCCAAAGCATGTCATCTAATTAAAAACAAGTGTCACGGTGTGCTGTGTGGCAGGCAGGATTAAGGACCCAAATGCAGGACTCAAGACAGAGAAATAATCTCAAATCGGCCGCTTTTATTGCTGGAAAAAACTAACATTAAATACAAAACTAAACTAGAAACAGGAAACAAGAAACTTCAAGCCATTTTAAGCCATTTTTAAGCCATTTTTTTAAAGGACCCAGAAGAATGATTGTCACTTTAACACTGGAGAAACATTAAAGAATAAATTAAATGAAACCTTAAGACTATTAGTATTATTCTATTATTATACTATTACTTTTGTTGTTGTTAGTGTTATTATGTTTCTTTGTATGTCAGATATGTCCATTACGCAGCATGTATCCCCCCTTTTTTATTTTTTTAGTATATTTTTCTACATGTAAATGTTTAAGATTATCTAACAAAGTTTAAAATTAGACCAGAATAACCTGATTAAACACACTTTTTGATTATTTCATTTATTAAGATTTTATCTGATTAAGGGGGAAAAACGATCTAAACCTACCCGACCCTTGTTAAATCATGAATTAATTGTAATTAACCACATTTTTTGAAACCAAATTCAAAAAATTCACTGACATCTAGCCTGAAAGGGTTGTAGCCAACGCTATTTCTAAGGCGTTGTGACTCCAAGGAACCACAATGACAGCACATTATCCACAAATGGAGAAAACTTGAAACAGTGGTGATGTTGCCGAAGAGTGGGAAATGACCCCACGAGTGCAACGATGACTCATGTAGGAGGTTATATATAAAAAACAAAAAAAACAGAACAATGTCTAAAGAACTGCAAGCATCAGTTGCCTCATTTGATTCAACAATAAGAACGAGACTAGACATTGATGGCATCTGTGGGAGAGTTTCAAGGCAAAAACCACTGATGACCAAAAAGAACACAAACACTCATCTTGCCAAAAAAACAAAAAACAAAAACAAAACAAATATTTTTATGATCAAGATTTTTATGAAAATATTCTGTGGACTGACAAGACAAATTTTGAACTTTTTATATGATTTGTGTCCCATGAAATCTTGTGTAAAAGTAACACCATTTTATAAAAAAGAACCATGTACAGTCAAACATGATTGTGGTAGTGTGATGTTCTATGGCTGCTTTGCTGCTTCAGGACCTGGATGACTTGTGATAATTAGTGGAACTATGGAATCTGATCTCTTCCAGAAAATCCTAAATGACATTGTCCAACTATCAGTTCATGTCCTGAAGCTCAAGAGCACTTGGGTTATGTACCAGGACAATGAACTGAAACACACCAGTCCACCTCTGAATGGAAGTCTGGACTTAAATTAGACTGAGACGCTTTTGCATGACCTTGAAAATGCTGTTCATGCTCTAAAGCTCCACAGTGTGGTTGAATTAAAACAATTCTGAAGAAGAGTGGATTGAAAATCCTCTGTAGTGATGTGAAAGATTCATTGCCACTCACCCGCAAATGGAGTTCTTGCTCCAAGGGTGGCACAACCAGTTATCAGGTTTAGGGGACATTTAAATAGGGTCAGATAAGTTTAGCTACTCTTTTTTGCCTTTCATTTTTTAAATCATCACTTAAAAACTCCATATTGTATTCACTTTGATAATCTTTATTGAACATTAACATTTGTTTGATGATCTGAAACATATTAGTGGACAAATATGAAAAAACAAACAAAGTGGTTATGAGTGACTTCTCAAAAACAAAACGAAAATTACAGCGGGCACATTCATTTTGCTAGATTGTGATGGGAGAGTTCACAAACTTCATGCACATAAAATTCTAAATTAAATAGTTAGAAGGCTACTGTGGTGGTAAGTATTAATTAAAAGCACTAAGTGTTGGGTCTGTGTTCTGATTTAAAATAGAGTTTACCTATTTAAAGTCTGATGTTCCTGTTGCTATTGCTGATCTTGGTTGCATGTAGACCTAGGCCAGTGTGGTGTGTTAATAGCCAGAACAAATAATAAATAAATCAATCTAATATGTTCTCCAAGTTGTATTCCTTATCACGCTACATGTTAGATATTGGCGTGAAAGCACTGGCTTAGGCCCACTCCTAACCTAAGACAATCAATCTGGAGTTCTCCTTTGGGAATATTTTTTAATCCAGCCAAGGAAATGGCAGCCTCTGCCTGGCACTGGAAATACCAGCTCATATGTCTCAAAGCTATCACTGCATAAGGCACTACATCATGACCATGAGTCAGACTCTAACTAAACCTGCATGGCCTGAAGCCACTACATGTGTCACCGCAGCGGGCCCGAAATATCACGGTGCTATACCCTTGCCACTTCTGTACTTTGGCATGACAAAGAGCCAGCACTTTGGACGTGCACAAAATCACAAAACGTCTGTAGCTAGTCACATCATGGTATTACACTTCTTCACTGCCGCATTCCCCTCCCTTGGCCACATTCTTCCATCCCTGTTTCTGTCAAATGCCAATGATCAAATGCACTTGCTTAGATTTATATAGTTCCATTGTGCCTCTGCGACGTTTCCATTTACCCCTCCTCCTTTTCCGACCTCTCCTCCTGTGCTCTCTATTTCTTCCTTCATTTTTCTGTCATCGTGCATCTCTCTCACGCTGTGGTTCATCAGGTAATCATATGCATTTTCTGTACAAGATGCAGCGATATTCAGACTTCTTAGCTGTTTGAAAATGGCATTTGGCAGGATGGTAGGTAGTGGGCACACTGGTTCTCTCCCAGTCATCTTTTTGATATATTTTTCCTTTTACCAGACACTGTGTGATAGATGGTCAAGCAGAACAGTCTTAACATCTCTCTTGTCACTATTACAGCATAAAAATAAGGTAATTTGCAAGAATCATCTCTTTTAAAAAAAATAAATAAATAAACCCTCCAATTTGTCAATGAATTACATGTGAGCCAATAAAGTTTGTTTTGGATTTTTAGAAATGAAAACATGTTCAGAGATCTTATACAGAATTGTTCTGTTTTAGAGGAATATTGTGCAGACATTAGCATAGAGAATGAAAATTAGATGAAGAGAATTCATTTTCATTGGAGGGTTTTCTAAATCTGTACTCCAGTATGTGAGTGCAAACCTCTTTTGAAAACAGAGCCACTGTGATCTCTGATATCAAAAGGCATATACTTCACTTAAAGTTTCATTTGCAATTGCTAAGCAAAGTATTCGTTTCTTGTTTTTCTTTTTGATTGCTCTAATTTTTCTCATACTTTGATATCCCAACTGAGCTACACTACAAACAACTTGTACTTGTCAAAATTTTCAATTTACTTTCAAGTGTCTGCTGAATACCATAAAGAAAACATTTGATCGTCATTGGAAACATATTATTAAGATATATTCTTGTGTTGTGTTGACCTTGTGTGTCATATCAACATATATACTTTTCTTCAAAGAAGATGGTTCAGGTTCAGATGGTTTGGAATTCACATCTTTGATTAGACACATGTATGATTCAGCTAAATGAAACTTAACTTGTCTGAAGTATGAAGCCTGGACAAGCTTTGCTTAGTGATGAATGAATCAGTTTCCTCTATTACAGGTTCTGATCAGACAGGCACTCTAGCTTGCAGTGGATATGAAGAGTATATCATGGACTGCATTCTCAGTTGAGATCCACGTCCACTTCAACTTGCCCAGTGACTCAACCAATAGGAAAAGTTTATAATAAGAAAGGCCAGGACTAGCTGGTTAGCACTGCCTAAGTCTTGATCATTGATCAAAAAATGAAAAAATACAAAATAGAGAATGATGAGCTAAATATAATTAAGGAGCTTATTAATATACCTTTGCAGTCCACCAAATTTAAAGTGATGTGTGGGAAATCCATGGTAACTCAGCATGGATATTAATGACTTAAAATAAATCTCACTAAATCTAGTTTTTGATTAAACATAGACAATTTAAAAGAGAAAAAAAATCATTGAGTTGGTTGCCAGATATATCACACCAGCGCAACCAAGTAAAGTCTGTCTGGGGGAAGCCCTGGATTCTAGCTGCCAAGGCAAAAGTAAAAAATAAAGACAGCTACATCACTTTTAGCCAGTTTCATTCACCCAGCTGTCTGATTTAATTTCACACATGAAGCTCACCCATTGTCCTCTAGATATAATGCCAACATGCCTCTTAAAATAAGTTTTTGGTGCACTGTTCCTCATTATTCTGGCTAAAATATATAACTGTTTTAAACCCTGAGTCTAATGCCCTTCATAATTACAGGCCCATATCAAAGTTGCCTTTCCTTGCCAAGATTTTAGAAAAAAAAGTTGTCTAATTCTAGATTTCCTCCTATTTAAGTACTTTTAACATACCTAAGAAAGGTTAGTCGTGTTTTAGAATCATGTGCATCATACATTCTGTCCTGTAATGGTCTCTCTCTGCCCTGTTAAAGATATATAAAGATATTTATCCGTTGAGTTTAGTTCCTGTACAATTCTAGTGTTGCTGGGTCTCAGTCACAATTTAACACCATTGGCCGTCTTTTAACATGTTTGGAGCATGAGGCTGGTCTGCAAGTTCTTCACTGGTTCTACTCATATCAGAAAGACAGAATCTTCACTTGGCAAGTAGAAAACTATTCCACATTCTACACCCATTAACCGTGGTATCCCTCAAGAAACCATTTAGGGTCCTATTCTATTTTCAGAAAATTATATTTGCTAATACAGTCACCTCAAAGTGCTTTATGTTGTAAAGACCTTAGAATAATGGAGAGAAAATCCCAACAATCAGATAAGCATTTTACGAGAGTGGAAAAGAAAAACTCATTTTTAACAGGAAGAAACCTCGAGCAGAACCAAGCTCGGGGAAGGGCAGCCATCTGTCATGACCAGTTTTATAAATACATAATGAGTAAAAAAATGTGAGTGAAGCAGAAACACCCAGTGCATCATGGGAAGTGCCTAGCAGCCTAAGCCTATTGGAACCCAATTAAAAGAGGAATCAGGGTCACCTGATCCAGCCTTAACTATATGCTTTATCAAAAAGTAAGGTTTTAAGCCTAATCCTAAAAGTAGAGAGGGTGTTTGTCTCCTGAATCCAAACTGGGAGCTGATTCCACAGAATGGGGGCCTGGAAGTTGAAGGCTCTTCCTCCCATTCTACTTTTAAATACTTGAGAAAATGCAAGTAAACCAGCAGTCAATAGAGCAAAGTGCTCTATTGGGGTGATGTGGTACTATGAGGTCTTATATATATATATATATATATATATATATATATATATATATATATATATATATATATATATATATATATATAATGGAGCCTGATTATTCAAGACCCTGTATGTGATGAGAATGATTTTAAATTTGATTCTGGATTAAACGGGGAGCCAATAAGGAAAACCAGTATGGGAGAAATATCTTCTCTCTTTCTATTTAACATTTAAAGTTACTGTCCGAACTTTTGATTATTGGTAGGTCAAAGTGAAGTTAATTTGACTGACTGAGCAGTTATTCTTGGTGTGTCTTCTCTGTTGTCATAGTTTCAAATCCAGCAGTGTAAAAGAGATTTAACAGCATTAGAATCACATAATATTATATATAAATATTATATATAATATTTATATATTTTCTGAATTTTCTAAAAATTCACCAAAGTAGTACAAGGATATTCCCATGATGACAATACACACATTTTACAAATGTATCAATTTAATGGTTTTAGTAAGGTACCACTTAACAACTTACAGATATCAAGCATTAAAAAATCAATAAATTAAAAAAAAGAAAGCCACTTAAATAAAATAATGAGAAAACTTTATAGTCTACGTGATTCTAAAGACTGGATGAAAGATTTTATTGTTCTAATTAGTGAATACTACTGCATATTTATTTTTTCCCTTAACCTCCTAGGACCCGAACTCTTCCACGGCATGCATTTTTAATTTCTCTTTGATATTTGGGCATATTGGGGCCCGATGAATGTAAAAACAAAGAATTACCAGATTATTTTTTTTTTACCTTATTTTTGTTTTTAAGAAAAATAAGAGCCACATATGAGGATATTCGTTTAAAATTCTGATAGAACAGTAGCAGCATAATGTCCTCGTAAGTGGATATCAGGCCCTTGTAGAGCAAAATTGAGTATTTTGGTCTAAATAACCCAAAATGTGATGTCCACATATGTGGACGCCAGGTCCTAGGAGGTTAATTTCAAGGAAACCAGCTGCTGTCTCATTGTTGACTACCATAGCGGCTTTTTATTTGCCTGTTCCCAGAATCTTCATCTCATTCAGGAGTGTCACA
Source organism: Perissodus microlepis (assembly GCF_051167445.1). Lineage (NCBI taxonomy): Eukaryota > Metazoa > Chordata > Actinopteri > Cichliformes > Cichlidae > Perissodus > Perissodus microlepis. The sequence goes on from NC_140466.1 coordinate 6,416,878, forward strand.
TTTAAAACTATTTCAAGTTTTGCAAAAGCAAGTCAAATTTGGGAAGTCAAGAATGGCATCACTCCATCCTGCACTGTGGTGACGCTAAATGTGAACCATGCTTAACACTGTCAGTCTCAGTATCTCTCAGACACACATGCACTCACACTATCACAAGCCACCTGAACAGCTGCTAATAAATTGTGGTTGGACGCATTAATCAACCTTTGATTCTCACGGGGCTGCCACGGCAGCTCTAGTGAAAGCAGATGCAAATTGGTTCCATTATACAATGAGCTAGCTTTGTGCTCCCAGACACAGATTTTCAGGCTAGTAATTATCAGCACAATTTACACAAGAACATGGAACAAAACAGTGATTTGTACTCAAATCCCAAATAAAAGAGAGAATTTGAAATGTGGACTTTCAAGGAGTTAGCTGAATTTTCTTTTTTGTTTGAGTAACTTCTGAACAAGAAGGCCAGAATCAAAGTCATTCTCTGATTGAGGGCAAAATGACAACACAATCTGTGACTTGAAGTGCAACAGCATTTAAGAGACTCTTCTTTAGTGAAGCGATCTCAGGCAATGGTTGATGCAGTTTCTTTTATTTGCGGAGGGTTTTTGAATATGATGCCCAAAGCAACGAAATACTGTCACTGCAAAGCAAAATTGAAATAACATTTTGGTGACTGAATGCCAAATGAAAGATCTCAAACTTGGCCACATGGAATTTAAACCCTTGCAATTTTTTCCCTTTCTGGAGTTGAAAAAAAAAGCTGTGTGACACAAATCACTGATTTTAAGTCTAATGTACGAAGAAGGAAGAAACTGTTTGAATGTTGATCAAACACAACTCTACTGTATGACTTGCGAAGCTGAAAAGAAATATATTTCCACCAGCCTCAATCGGTGCCAAGAAAGGGGCTCTTCTCATTACTGCTCCCTGTGATGGGTTTGACTTTCCCCTCCATGGCAGTAAGCTGCCATCTTAAGCTGTCATAGCCCAAAAGATATGGGACAAAACTTACCCTTTAATCAGGAACCATCACATCCCCTTTAATCAACCCAACTGTCCACACCATGTCACTCTCTTTACTGTCTGTGCACGATGTACACATGAGGATTACCTCGTCTGCTATGTATCAAAACTCTTCCTCATTAAAAATACCATCCTGGGTTTTGAACAGAGTTTGGTATTTTAACTGAGAGAATTTAGAAATGGTTTTTCAACTACAACAAGTTCATTTAAATTGCAGTGCATTTGCTGGAGCTATAATAGAAAACCATCACACACTGACCTCTTGAATGACAGAATTGCAGAGAAGTAATACTAAAGAGTTCTACTGTGTTGGATTGTAAATTAATCAAATCTGATAGGGGTGTTTTTGGAGAAAAAAGGACAAATTATTTATTATGAATAATCTCTAAAGTCTATTTCCCCTTTAAAATTTCATTGAAATTCCTTTTTACATTAGTAACACCCTGCAGTGCATTACCATTTCCTTGTGCTGATAAATGTATACATTTATGTTATATGTCACAGTGCACATCCAATAAATAGGCCCATATTTATGGTGTGTATTACATTAAAATCAAATATACTTTTAGAGTGGCCTTGATGTCGTTCTTTTGTATCTTTGCATGATGAACACTTTAATTTTTCTTTGTTGTTTTTTCCTAATTCTTTTTTATTGAGAGTGTGGTTAGTAAAAAATTCTGTAAGCTATGCTTTCATTTTTTATTACCCTAATAATACTTTCTATATGAGTGTGTGGGTAGCAAAAAAGTTACATGGCGAAATTTTAATTTCTGCTATCTGTTGAGACACTGCAGCTGCTGCAGATGATTAAATCTCACCAGCTGTTGACCTCTTTCCAAAGATCAGACTAAATTTCCATAACCACACCAGGACCCTAATCTGCTCTCCCACCTTCAAGAGAACCCTCTCCATCTTTACAAGCATTTAAATTCTAATTAACACTTCAACCACCAAGTGGAACTAGAACTTGCTCTATTCCTGACTATTTTACTCCAAAGACAAAATAACCGTCCACCCAAAGACTGACAGACAGGCTACTTTCAGGGCCCATGAATAACAAGTAGCCATGGAAAATGCTATGGCCCCACTCAAGTAGGTGTCAGGAAGTCAAGTGGGTTTTGTGTTATCTCTTCGTACTTTCAGCTGCCTATTAGCATAGCTATTCAGACGGCACGGCCCATGGCCCACAATGGGAATAGAAAGGGAGAGCCAATCGCTCTCCCTCTTACTTCCCTCTTTATGTCTTTCACTTTTGAGTCTTTCTCTGTTCTAGCTCTCTCACTCCTAACTAATCCGCTAAGTCCCATGGGGGGTAGAAGTCGTTGAGTTCTCAAGTGGCTCTTTGTCTTTTTGGTTTTGTGTTGGGAAGTGGGAAGTCCACCTGCCTTGAAGAATTTCAAAAAGGTAGTGTGAGTGGACGTCTCAGAGGTGGGAAAGTTGAGCCAGTGAAATATTCAGTGACGTGGGCATACTTAGTTTCAGGGGTAGCATAATTTCCATGAATTTCATGTCCTTGCATTGAATGCAAGCCATGCTTATACTGGCATAAACCTAATTTCTTAATATCACTATATTAAGAATGGTAATGTTCATGTTTAATAAAGAAGGAATACAAATGACTTTTTAATGGCAGGTGAAGTTTAGCTGAAGCAGTCAGATTACAATATTATAAAGGGATGTGTTCTTTAATTTAAACTAACACAGTGGTAACAGCATTTTATTCATTTAAGAATAGGCAATTATACTTTCCTTTTTATGTGTTCGGTACCCAATTCAGAAGCTATGTAGTAATGCAATCTCTAGAGCACAGTACTTCAGGCAAACAAGTTCCTTTAAGTTTAGCCTTTATAGAAATTGTGTTTGGATGTTTTAATTGTAAATAAAAATGAACTAAAGTATAGGAATACAATTTTCAAGGAAAATACATGAAGCTTCTTCTTATCACATCAAGGGTGAGTTATATAATTGACTCTGAACATGGCATGGTTGTTGGTGCCAGACTGGCTGGTCTGGGTATTCCAGAAACTGCTGATCTGCTGAGATTTTCCTCCCCAAAACCATGAAAAAAAGGAACTCTCCGTTGAAGATAGACAGACTGCTTTGAGCTGATAAGAATGCAACAATAACTCAAATACCGTAATTGTCGGGCTATAAGCCGCTACTTTTTGCACAAGCTTTGAACCCTGCGGCTTTTAGTCAGGTGCAGCTTTTCTATGGATTGTCCATGATTTTTGTGATATCGTAAGACGATTTGTTTTGTTTGTTCCGCTGTTGTACGGCACTACGTTGCCTGGCGGAAGGGCATGTGATCAGACACACAGTATCGGGGTTCAAGAGTGGTATGTTGGTCACATGTCCATCCGCCAGGCAACATAGTGCCGTACAAGTAGCGCGAAAAACAAACTTCAAAGTAGCGCTACGGGTTCAGTAGGAGGCGTGGATGACAAGCGGCGATAAACTTGAGAAAAGCAAGTTATGCTCAACTCCACCGGTGGAATCTGACAGCGTGGAAAAGTGTGAAAACATCCATGATCACCAACAGATTTCGAAGGGCTGGACTGCTGCATGAAGAAAAGAAGCTGAGAGTGGATGATGAAGCCATCCTGAGCCTGTTCGTATCCGACACTGGAGAAGAGGACTTTGGTGGTTTTAGTGCGCAGGAAGATGGTGGTGAATGACTGACTTTTCTTCTTGTTAAAGCCTAAAAGGTAGTCCGAATCTATTTTTCTGGTGTGCTGTAGGTTATTGTTATGTACTACATTTGTTACTCATTTATGAAGCACAGTACATGTTCCATACTTGTAATTACTGCTACTTGTACATATACCTAAAAAGTTATGCAAATATGTACCCATAACTTGTTTTTCAAAATATTAATAAAAGGGGTGTGTCTCCAAACAGCCATCTCTTTCCTGACAATTCCCTTTGTGCATATTCTCTTACATATGATAAGTCAACATTGAAACACCTGCGGCTTTTAGTCAGGTGCGGCTAATGTATGTACAAAACAGGATTTTCCCCTGATTTTAGCTTGTGCGGCTAATATTCAGGTGCGCTTTGTAGTCCGGGAAATACGGTAGTCACTTGTTACAACCAGGGTATGCAGAAGAGCATCTCTCAGTGAACAGCACATCACACCTTGAAGCAGATGGGCTACAGCAACAGAAGGCCATAATAGATGGCATCCCTGTCTGCTATGAACAGGAAACTGAGGTTACACTTGACATGGGCTTACCCATGTGTTCTGCAACATTCAGAAGATGGATTTAGAATTTGGCAAAAATATTAAAGGATGTATCCATCCTACCTTCAATGAGCAATGTATCTATGATTCTACTGGTTTAATAGTGTGAGGGATAGGTCCCTTAGTACCAACTTAGCAACATATAAAACCCATATAAATGCCATGCCATAGAGTATTGTTAATGACCATGTCCACCCCTTTATGACTACAGTATACCTATCTTCTGATAGCCGCTTTCAGCAGGATAACACGCCATACAGTAAAGCTCAAATCTTGTCAGACTGGCCTCTTGAATGTGACAAATGGCCTCCACAATCACAAGATCTCATTCCAGCAGAGCATGTTTTGGATGTGGTGGAATGGGTGATTCTTATCATGGATATGCAGCTGTAACTAAACAAGTATTCTTTAGACATAATTTAAAAGTAGACTTTAAAATTGTGCAGTTATTTCTTAAAATGAATTGTTTATTTCCCTGGGTACAAATGTTTAGTAAAAAAAGTGTAAATGTTTTTTGTGTGTTTTTGTTTTTTTGTTTACCTGATGTCATTAGTTGCATTATACTTAATTTCCACCTTTGGCAATTTGATGAGCCTACCTAACAGCCCTCTGCTATCTTCTTGTACCATGTTTTTCATTTGTGCAAGAGAGCACTGATTTTCTGCCCCCACTTTTCTCTTTGCCACTGATGGCTTCTCAATAAGAGCATAGATCTATGATTGATTTTGCTATTGCATGTCTCGTTACAGTCATTATCAGAGAATTTGCAAGGGCTATAATACGACCTGATGGCTGTGAGTGTTCACAAATCACTTTCACATTGAACTGAAGCTAGATTCATGAGAATTCAGTTAAGATCTTGTATCATAGAGTAGCTCTCTAAGCGCGCGCACACACACACACACACACACACACACACACATATATATATATAGATAATTTTATATAAGAAAGTATTGTAATTGTCCAGTATTGTGAATTTTCACTCTTGCATTATGTCCCTCCCTCTGTGCATGTTCTCATGGTCTATCCTGACTTCTAAATCCTCTATTCCACACCATTCTTTCTCCCTTCCTCTATTCCTCACTAGCCGATGCCATGACCTTTTTAGCAGCTGCTTAAACAGATTAGCTGTTATTAAGAGCTATGCGCCACTGATGACTCTTTCATGAGGTAAGGCCCTGGTCCTGTGGGGAAAAGAGATTTGAGGGGAAAAGAGGGGAGGGGCTGGATGCATAAAGAAGTGGAAGAAAAATAAAAACTGCAGGTGAATAGGTAGGCAAATGGGTCAGGTAGAAGCGAGCGGACCAGGACAAAGCTAAAGTAAACGAAAAGGGACAATGTTAAGGTTCTGAATGAAGTTTGGAAAGATGTATATAGATGGACTTTAAAACCTGAGATAAGTGACATACTGTGGAATGGGAAAAGTAAAAAATAGAATTCAGATTAAATATATTGGCAGATGAGAAGCATCGGGCATCAAAATACTCTTCATAGAAAAAGTAAAACATGCAAGAACATGCTATTGTTTCGTTTAACCTAAACTTCTAATGAGTAGGACAGAGGGAGATATTCTTTGATGAGATTATATATTCAAATTTGTCAAGCACCTTCCTGTATTGTTTCTGTTAACAAACTTATTCCTTCAATAACTCTGTAATCATGGCAAGTTGAATTTCAGTGTTGTTTACCTTTTTTAACAATAAGAAAATCAACTAATGTGTACTATTGCACTAAAGCCATTTTTTCATTAGTACCTACTCAGAGCGGCTCGCCCCAACTCGACTTGAATCGACTGCTTTTCCTTTACAATTGAGTATCTCCTAATGTGCATAGTCATTGTCATAGCAACTTGAGCATCCTACAACGTCCCGTATGTTCCATGAACACTACAACAAAGGTGGATGTTGAGGCAGGAATATACCTGCTGCTTGCTCTGTGGCTTTGCGTCAGACTTAAGGATCACGGCGTGTTTGTTGTAGCCGTTGCCGGGTTTCAAAAATGGCAGATTTGAGTTTTGTAAATGGCCTGTATTTGTATAGCGCTTTACTTAGTCCCTATGGACCCCAAAGCGCTTTACACTACATTCAGTCATCCACCCATTCACACACTGGTGATGGTAAGCTACAGTGTAGCCACAGCTGCCCTGGACGCACTGACAGAGGCGAAGATGCCGGACACTGGCGCCACCAGGCCCTCTGACCACCAGTAGGCAACGGGTGAAGTGTCTTGCCCAAGGACACAACGACTGAGACTGTCGGAGCCGGGGCTCAAACCGGCAACCTTCCGATTACAAGACGAACTGCCAACTCTTGAGCCACAATCACGATGTGAACGAAACACTCTCATAACTCATTGAGTGACCAACCAATACTACTACTAACCAACCAATCGGTGGCATGTAGTCTGACGACATCACACCTTAGTACCTGCTCAGGCTGCTTGGAACATCGGCCAAACAGATACTATTTTAGATGGTACCGGTTACTGTGACCAAGTCTATCGTAGGCACTAATGGAAAAGTGCCAGATGATAATCTTGAATGCTCTCACCTGAATTTCCTACTGTTTGCACTGTGCAGTGGTGTTACCATTATACTTTGTTTTTTAAATAATTTTTAAAAAAAGGTCATGTCCAGGCATTGAATGAGAAATTAGATTAGTCATTGTTTTAACAAATTATGGTGATTTCTTTTCTTTTTTTTCTTTTTTTTAAGAAAATACTCAGTATTTGTTTCCTTTTAAATAACAATAGCTGAGTCAGCTAAGAACCCAACTGTTAAACATGCATAATACCTATGTTTACCCTTAGAACAGTAGAGTTAAGAATGTGCTTTGACAAGAAAAAAAATTAAGGGAAAACAAAACAAAATGACCTTAAGTGAAAGTTAAGATGAAGTTAAATCAATGGGGAGGAAAGAACACAAAATGCAAAACTCAAATTGGCAATATAAATAATATATACCAATAAAAGAACAATAATAAAAGAAAAAACAAACAAGACATTTAAAAGACTATAAAGACCAATAAAAATACTTTGAGAGGCACATAAAAGCAGGTATTTGAAAATGCGTTTTCAGAACTCATTTTAATTCTACAAGCTTTATTTCCTCAGGCAGGTGTTTTAGAGCCGAAGGGCCCTGATGGCTGACCAGAAACTCAGCTTTTATATTTTAATTTTTAGTCATTCTTTTCACACTGGCACACTGTTGTGGTGGTTAGCACCATTGCCTGACAGCAAGAAGATCCTGGATTTGAATCCAGTTTTCATGTTCATTTTGTATGTTTTCTCCATGTCTGCATGGGTATTCCGGTTTCCTCTAACAGCGCAAAACCATGCATCTCTCACCCGAGTTGGGATAGGTTCCAGACCACCTCGACCCTTAACTGGATAAGCACATGAAAATTGATTATTCTTTTATCTTTAAACAGAAAATACTGCTATAGGCTGTATACCTCTGTTAACGTGTGATGGTGTGAAAACACATAGATTGTCCCTGCCTGCTTACACTGTTGGACTTTAAGAGAATGGTCACCTGAATCTGTTTGGCTTTATTCAGCTTCAAGTTTGAGCTTATTGTGGAGATTTTGCACTCAACAAACTATTTGTTCAATACCAAACGGCAGATGGAAAGGATCGCTACTTGTTGGTGGACATAGTAAAATACACATCCAATATTTTTCTCTGGAATTGTTAGAAGCTAAAGAGTTTTAAGAGAGTGAATATTGATTTTACAATCACATTTTGTGACTTCATTAATAACATTGTTTGAGATACACGATGCATTAGATCAGCGGTCCCCAACCCCCGGGCCTCGGACCGGTACCGGTCCGTGAGTCGTTTGGTACCGGGCCGCGAGAGTTGAGGCTCAGGTCTGAAATGTATGGTTTTCAGGGTTTTTATCGGTTTTCAGCGTTATTTTGTTATCGTTTTTATCGTTAACTCGGTTTTCCTGGGTCTTTTCACGTGTGTTATGAATAAATCTTCTTTTTTTCGGTACCGGTACTAGTTTTATTTTGTTGTATTTATCCGCGACACCTTAAAGGCCGGTCCGTGAAAATATTGTCGGGCACAAACCGGTCTGTGGCGCAAAAAAGGTTGGGGACCGCTGCATTAGATGTTGAAAGTAAAAAGTAAAAAGAAGTACGAACACTAGTATATAAACCACTCTAATGAGAATAGAGTTAAGATCTTGTATCATAAAGTAGATTTGGAAGTGATTCTAAAACTTGTATCAAACTTGTCTACCCACTTCACAATGCAGAGATATAACAGCCTTATTTTGTTGCCTTATTTAAGCAGCATCCCACCATATTTCCTTATATCCATGGCCTATATCTGTATATTCAACTGTTGCATATGTGCACCCTTTGGTTTAACAAAGTAATTACAAAATTACTGTAGATATGTTCCTCTGAGGATCCACACATAGTTAACTTAAATGTTTGCTTTTTTAAAATTTTCCCACAACTCATTTCACTTTCTGAAACGTCTTATGAGATGTAAATAGCTCTGTGTCCTGGCCAAATTATCAAATATTTGCTTCCATTTCTGAATTCAATTTACTCTTCCCACCACAAGAACACACTGACCTGCAAATACATTTTACTAAAGAATTGTGTATATAAAAGAACAAGCCCAAATTTTATCGATCTTGAAAAGTAATTAGTAAGAGTTATTATAAAAAGACAATTATTTGTGCCAGTTGTTGGGTGCTCCTCAGTATTAAGCAGTGACTCATGCATATGCTGTCAAGTTTAAAACTCTTTTTCTTCTTCCTCTCTCCTGAAAGATCATTTTAATAACCATAAAAATGGCTCCTCCTGGTTTGTCAATTTGTTGGGTTTTTTTCCCCCTTCTCCTCTTTTTCTCCTGACCCAGCAACATTCATTATTATGATGCAACAGAAATGGAAAAAGTAGAGCTCAAGGTCACATTTCATCAATTGCTGTTATGTGCCAAAGCATATTTCTTCCTTAAAACACCTTGACATTTTTGTTATGGAGCATTTTTCCTCCTCTCTCCTGGTGAAATATGCTACTCAATTCATCTGTGTATGTGTGTGTGGGTGTGTCTGTATGTGTGTGTTGCACCTGTGAACCTGACTGATACCTTTTGTGCGTGATGTACAATCTAGTAAATTGAAGGCGCATGTGGATGGGGATTTTGATGGATCAATAAATTGATATACAGTGTTGGTTATGAGCTCTGTCTTGAGGTGTATGTCATTGTTTTATGGACTGTATTTATAGAATTTTTTATCTCTCTCCAATATACCTCTTCCCACTGGATGCAATTAACATTTACTGACATTCTAATGAACACTTTTCTATAATCCTCTGTGATTTCATAATCAGTGAGGCTTACTACAAACAATAATAAGATTTCCCTACTGTTAAAGAGTCCCTCAACTCACTAAGTCCTGGAATGTCAGATGTATGATTTGACAGTTTACTGGTAAACACTGTAATTATCTCTAAAGGTCTGAAGTAAAAACTGTCACTTTTCTCTGCATTTGCTAGAGTAGCAAACATCATTATGTCACATTTTGAGGGGGGTACATGTCAAATTTGTGATACTTGGGAAGTAAAAAAGGAAAGGAGAAGCATACATCTTTTAAAGTGACTCCTGAAACTTTTAAAAGTGGTATTTTTTAATTATCTTGATGCATGGGCACGGATTAGAATCAGTCTGTAACCATTGGCGACAGCAAATCAGAAAGAAGCACTGGTCATCGATGCGACAGGGCTCTTGCCAGAGGGGGCGATGTGGCCAGACTTACCCCCTCACTCTGACAACTGTAAAAGGTATCGCACATATTGTTATAATGAGGACCAGACTGGCAGTCCTCTGTGCCCTTCACTCTGTGCTAGGAGAGCAGAGGGGATGAAGAAGTATTAGACATAGGGGCAGAGAAAGGAAATGGAGTGTTATTGTTGGTGGTATAAAAGTAAATGGAGGCTAAGTGGGAAATACATAAAGGTAGGGAGGTTAAACTGTTTCTGAGGTGCAAGACGAGCTACTAACACACAACCATTTAGCTTAACAAAAAGTCTGGAAACCATTTGCCATGATATTTGCCTTGATGTTGCAATTATTTGGTTCACAAAGATATGTGTCCAATCGACCAACTGGTTTGACCAGTTTTCAGCAAATGTACACCCCAAACAAGCCTTTATACACATAATGCGATGAGGCCAGGAGTGTCTGTAACTGATTGACTGATTGATTTATTATAATCTGTGTGCCACATGGGCTCACAGATTGGATTGGATGGGTCTTCTGGCATAGGGCTGTTCGATATAACAATATATATCAGATGACGATATAAAAACGTCTATCGTTTCATTTTACGCTATCGTTTGTTTCGTGGTGTTGCAAAATAAACAGTTTACGGCAATATTTTTTCATCGTTTTGATGGTCACTGTAGTGGCTATATTAATTTCTCTCTTTCTCTTATATTTAATATAACCACACTATGGACGGACAAGCGCCTGTTTTTATGCATTGTCGTTAGCAACAGCGATGGTAAAACCATCACGTATCCGCTTGTTTATTTTCCACATAAACCTTTCACAATAAAGCTCAAGATCCTGTTGAGACTTTTCAAAATAAACTGAATCACGTGAAATAGTATGCAGAGATTTTACCGATGAGAAGCAAAAAAGAGCCGTCAGGTGCTAAAAAATAAACCTTAGACTCAAACGTTAGAACAGGCTTTTCCCTGCAGCACGCCGCAAAGGAAGCAGCGGCCGTTACAAGCTATGTCTAAAAATGTGTAGTTTCATGCATCGGTAAACACTCGACTCCAGATACACGGCGCCCAGCTGGAAACACTTCAGCTACCCGAGATTCGCAGAATTTACAGAAAATGTTAAATTTTTGTGATTTATATCGTTATTGGACAATAGATGTTTTATATCGGGATATGAGATTTTGGTCATATCGCACAGCCCTATTCTGGCATGACTATGACTTAAAACGTACTGCACCAAAGGTGCCTTGGCATCTGGCCTAGCCAAGATCATGGCCTAGCCAGTTTACAGGCCTCAATCCTACAGAAAATCTTTAAGTTGCCAAGCAGCTGCCAAGATTTAGAGTTTCTGTAAAGAGGGGTGTGCTAAAAAATGGTTTGAAATGAGTGCAAACCTGTTGGATAACTGATAGAAGCATCTTACCACTGTGCTTGCCAATGCGGGTTTTGCTTGGTGATAAAATGCTTATTTCACTGAGTAACTCGCAAATTAATTTCAAGATTTTTTTCCGGGTTTTTAGTTCATATTCTATTATCATTGAAATAAAACTGTTATAAAAAAAAACTAACTTACAAATTTAGCAGTGATTCAAAGAATTATTTCCCTCATTTTATGTCCCAATATGAGCCAGTCCATTTCATGCATGCACAACACATGCACAGTGGCACAGGAAAATAATTACTCACACGCTTACAGGTTAAAATGTGGTCATTTTTCACTGTGAGTAAGGAAAGTTAAGTGTAAGAAAACCACCACAAATGCGTTTAATCCTTTGAGGTCCTGGGTCTAATTGGCTGTTTTTGACTACTTTTAATTTTACCTTTATATTTCACCTTTAAAAACTGTTTACCTTTTTTTTCCAGCAAAATCTCACGACTGACTTTGCAGTTATTTTTTATTACATTTTAATCTGCCTTTGGTGGCATTTTAGCCAGCATCTGTGACATTCAATAGTCGCTTCATTGTTTTGACACAGAAAACAAAAAAATTACTAGGCTACATACTGAAGACAATACACTACACATTAACCATACACTCAAAATAAGCTATCTCTCAAATTGCAAAGCTCAACTCTATCTCTCTTTCGCTGCTGTCACAACTTTCCCCCCTTGCTAATCAACCAGATACCACATGTTGCAATATAATTTTGTGACTGGTTGTGTCATGGTCAGGGGGACTGGCAGTGTTTTTCCTCAATGTCGTGGACTCCACCTCTGGGCGGAGTCCTCATCATCGCACCTGCTGTCCACACCTGGTGGTGATCTAGCCGGCAGTATTTAAGACCACTGCACGCAACTAGTCTTCGTCAGTTTGTCTGCTAACCCACTTTAGTGATTGGTCGCCTTAGTTCTTTTGTGTCGCCTTGTGTTTTAGACATTTCTTGGATTTCCAATTCTCCAACCTGGCAGTTCTGTCACTTACTTGGACTTACTTGGTTAGTCCTGGAAATCACAAGCCAGTATTTCATGCTCTGTCTTCTGTCTCTCTTTATCTCCATGCCCTCCTGCCACAACCATCCCGGAACACTGGACCTCTCAGGCTGGACTCCCTGCTCACCCACCTCATCTGGATCCTCACCCTGACTGTTCTGCTTTGCCCCACATTACTCTCCACCTGCGAGCAAGCAAGCGTCTGGAAAATCATATGTTCACATTACCTCCCGTCTCCCCAACCTGCACTCCTCTGTTTTAGTGATCTCAATCCTCGCCCCATGAACTACGATTCTCTCCCCGACTCTCGCACCGATTCACACCTCATGTTCCATGCTCTTGAGTTATTATTTTCCTTGTGTTTGAAAATTGTTAGAAATCTGATTCTTGTGTTTCCATCTGTATCTGCATTTGGGTCCACTTTCACACACTGGCCTTAACAGGTTGAGCAACTGTTTAAGCCATGCTTAAGATTAATCCTAAGAAATTTTATTGTCATATGCACAATAAAAAATGTAGTTCATACAATTACATTTTTATTTCCTTGCCAGTCTCTCTCTCTTTGAATATCAATAGGCAATTTAGTATGCATTTGTGTCTACACAGCCCAAATTGGCACAAGAACAGAATCCGCAGGAACACAAACTAAAACAAAACATCAACAAATGAGCTCCACAGCTAAGACCCTGTAAAACTAATGAATGTATTTGAAAATGCATGTCTAGTACCGACTGCTCTACTAAGTAGTAGCTACAGACATTTTAGTCAAGGTAGAATTCACCAGTGACACAATGTAGCTCCTGAACTGCATAATATGTACAGTAAGTTTTAAATGTAATTAATGTCAATAGCTGGCAGTCTCAGGGGCGTGATAATGAGCCATGAACAAAAAGCCGGCCTCACTGAAGTAATGTTGGTATGAACCTTCCAGGCAGTGCTCAAATACTGTAAATACACTGTCATTTTAAATTAGGGAAAGCAAACAAAACATTACTGCCTGGCTGAAATCCAATTTATCTGAGCCCCAATTGCTGAAATAGCACTGTTGCCCCTTGCTGTTTATTTGACTTGAAATCTGCTAACGTTCAGATTTTTATGTAAGATACTCTGTTCTGATAATTTTTTAAAGCATCTAAATCTCCAGGTAAAATAAAATGTACACGTAGCGTTTAGTGTGGATTCTAGCCCAGATTATTCTAAAAGTGTTCAAAGCCTTGTTTGCCATCAAGCACCAGGGGACTAAGTGCACTATTGTGAGTGTGTAGTCTTATTATAATCCTGGAGCAGTAACAATTATGATTCAGCTTTATTATCAGTTTAGCTTCCCAGAAAATTCTTTATGATGAAGCAAGCTCTATAAGGCAAAATAAAGAAGGTGTGAAGCTGTGCAGGCATTATCTGAACAATTCTGAAACCAAACTAGAAAGCACAAACATTATTAGGAGAAATACATTGCAGTACAAGGACACTAATTTGTTTTGCTCTATACACTGTCATTAAAACTGTTGGTGAAGATGTAATTTTTGTGTTTGGGTACTAGCACAAAACACAAGGTGGAAGAACGTTCTTTTGCATTTTGCATTGCATTTTATCCAAACAATGTAACTGAGCCACTATACTTCTATCTCATTTTTAAACTTCAGTCTGTTAAAGGAGGTAGTAATAATAATGCTGCCAAAAAATAGGTGGGCAGCACACTGTTAGTGGTTACCACTGAACATTGAGAACAATGGAGAAGTTCACGGAGAAGTCAACTGATGTCAATATGAAATGGAAATTTTGACTTCTAGCATTGACTACTAAGACAACCTGAAAATACTTATAATGCTCTAATTGGTGCAGTTGCAGACCAAAACAACTACACCAAGACCGTTTGGAGGAGGTGGTCTTGGTCCAGTTCCAAACAAAATCCACTGAAGTTCATTTATGGTCTGAGCTTGACCCAACTACCAGGTGTACTTTGTAAATTTGAGCTACACACCTTCCTTTAGCCATATATGTTTTTGTATTCTGAGTTGAGGTACAGTGCCATAGATGTCCAAAGAGCAATATAGACCACCAACTTGCTATGAAATGAATAAATGAATGTACATTCTCCATATTCTCCAGTAGTCCAAAAAAGCACCTTCTTTCTGTATTAACATTTGTTAGTCCTGCCCCAGACACATCCGGCCAATAAACAGCAGATGTTTCTGTGTGAGAAGAAACCAAACCCCAGGGGGGAAAAATCATTAAACTCATCAACTGATTCAGACCAGAGTAAACAAACTATATATAAAAAAAAGGCCAATAAAATAATAAAAAATATCTACAGTGTTAACAACACAAGGCGTGATTAGATGTGTGTCACATCTGATGTGAAGTAGCTGCTAAAAGTGCAGTTGCCAAAGAAGGTTGATACCAGATGGATGGAAGATGCATTAAATCGAAAAATGTGCATAGAAAGGTTTTGGATGAAAGTTTTTTTTTTTTTTCACTTTTCACCTGTTACTGTAATTGTAAAAGTTTCCTTTCCAATGGTCAGTCAGTGTTTTAACACTTTAAACTGCCATTAGGTAAAAGAGTTCCTATTAAAACGTAATAGATCAAGGGCCCATATCTTTGAAGGAATGTCTGTGATGTAAAGTACACAATCAGCTAATTGATAATGTCTGTTGTGGTCCTGCAGTATATTTCTATGTCATTTTTCCCCTAGTGCTACATATCTATTAAATGTCATGTATACTTCTGAGGCAAACAACTGGTCAATTGGTACACTCTGCTCTAAAAGTAATTTAGATGTTTCGTGCCACCCAATAAACCATCTGAGAAGTGAGCTCTTAAACTCTCAGTCTCAAGACACATAATCAAACCACAAGGTCAGCAAGCTAGTTTCATACTTGACACCATAAGTATTTGTCAATGGCCCTTCATTTGTACATGCAAACAGAAAGAGATTTCCTGTTGACAGCTACTTTTCAGGTCACACAGTTCACTTGATAGGGTAAGACAACTCGTCTTCCTCTTCCCTTTCCTCATTATTGCCTCACCTTTCCTTACTATGTGTCTGTTTTATATTAGAAACATCACCCTTTACTTTTTCTGCTGCTCTTGTGCTAATCTCTTGCTCTCTCATCTGCACTCTCTCCCTGTCTCTCTGCCCCTCTCTCTGTTTTCAAATACGGCTCTATTTGCGTTCACAGTAGCTGGTAGACTTTGATGTGGGCTGACAATGTGGCTTGTGCCTCTGCTAAATTTAATCATATTAGCTAGTTAACCATGCTACCACCGTGTGACCCACTGACAAAAAACTGTGCTCCTTCTGCTCTCTCTCCCCTGTTTGCTCTCTCCCTTGCTCGCTCTCTCCTTTTTTGTCTCTGATAATCTAGCCTTGGGACTGAGGGGGTGCTGAGAGCAGAGTGCTCTCGGGAGATACAGTCAATGTGAATGTGTGAATATGTGTGTGTTCACAACAGACAGCGAGGAGATGAATATTTATAAGGTGATATTGGATCTGTAACATTTCTTTTTAAATGTCTCCCCACATTATTTTGCAGTTTGAAAGATGATTCCCTTTTCCTTAAATATATCACCTTTAACCAAATGCTTTGTGTCCTATAGTATAGAAATATTAGATTTCTCCAACAGAAGTAATTATACATTGTATCGACAGTCCATTATGTGAAAGGGCCCTGGATGACTACAGATCCACCAATCCCTTTGGCACAGACTGCCTCCTCTGTCTTAAGTCCACAAGGGAGAGAAAAAGACCTGCATAAAAAGTTGACACTGCTGTACGTGTGTGTATTTGATAGTTTGTGTGCATATGTCAAAGCGAATGTAGGAGAACAGATGAGATATCTCTTGATTACAGCTGATAGGTTTATTTGAGGAAGGTCAGGAAGATTTGGGAGAAGAACAAGACATGAGTAGCTAATGGGGATGATAGGAAAGTGATGGCACAGTTCACAACACACACACATCATTTCTACAAACACACACTTGCACATCAATTCTACGCACGCACGCGCACACACACACACGAACACACACGCACAAACCGACAGAGAGAAATGGAGGCCAAGACAAATGACAAAAATCTACATTAATAATCAAAGCAATGAAGCACAAAGTTAATCGCAAAAAATGGAATAGAGGTGGGAGCATTTCAACACCAGTTTCCTTCTGTATACCCATTGCCCTTCTTTGGGAACAAGAGATTGGACATGCCCACTAGTGCTGGGTTGTCAGAAAGAATCTGTCTGACACCAGTGAATGCCCCCCATGGCTCATCAGAAGTGTCAATCTGAAGAATGATAGATTTGAAGGTCAAAAAGTAGGCAAATGAATGACAGCTTGATGAACAGATACATTAGATAAGATTATTGCAGTGCAAAAGGCAACTTTTTTCATGAATGTAGCTGGGAGGATTTTCTACAGAATAAGATTCGTCGCTTAAAGTTTTGTCACATTCAGTAACCAATCCCCAAAGTGTGGCTGACTTGTATCTACTCTGCAACAACTCCTGAAAGGTGGAATATCTTCATTCTCGTCATATAATTACCTCACTGGCCTGACAGTGAAAACACTCGGATGGCATTTTCCGTTTTGATTATTGCCATTGTTGCCCTCTAGGCATTCCATGTTTGATTACTCCTGCCTTGGAGGTTGATCTTTGTCTGATTACACTGGCTGTTTGGTTATTCTTATAATAGCAGTCTTGTATAAAGTTGTTTTTGTTTTTGGCAGGGGGGTTTTCATGCGGGCTTATCTGTATGTAAACATCTCTGTTTGGAAGTTTTCAGAGGATGGATGTTTTGTTAGGGTTGGGGGTGATTATTGATAGCTCTGAGGTTTGCTCGGGTGTGATTACTTTTGCCTGGCAGGCTAGCGTTTTAGAATAATTTGTGCCCTCCAGAACCGGTGTTTATTTTTGTCAACATTCAAATTACATCAGACCAATCAGTGTGGTCACAGCCCAGTCGTCTCATCTCCACATATCAGCTGTGTCAACATCCGCTATCATCTCTGGCTGTCACACTGATTGTAACTCTATCACTCAATCTTTTTAGTGGTTAATTACATCTGGATCTTACTGTGAGAAAATAATAATAAGCCCAAGCTCTTGTCTATACTTTACTTTTGCATTAAAGTATGCCCAGGGCATACTGTTTAAATCTTATAATATATACTACATTTTGGGAAGGAAGTCCATCAGTCATTTATTTCTATGACGTGGCCGCAGCTGATTCATGACAGATTTTTATTCTTTTTTTCCCCCGTGCTTAATACTTTCAGTTTGAGCTCTTCCATGACAGTAATTGTCCAATTTTTCTCTGGCCATTTCTTTGGTGTTCTGGGTTGAAAGGTAATCGGTTTTGACTGACTCAATTAGTTCCAGTATGCCTGGTGAATTCAGCTGATTATATTGGTTCTGTCATACAAAGCCCTCAACATATTCTTTCATTGTCATTCACAAAATGAATGGGGAGAGGAGTATTCAGATTAACACCCATGCACTTTCTTTAATTTTATCACAGGGCTTCCTGGTTCACTGGTCTGTTTTATTATTTTTTGTTTTATTATTTACATTAGTTTCATTAAAACCACTTGTACTGCTTGATACAAATGCTTTCTATAAAATGATAAAATGAGGGGACTATTCAGATGCATTAAGGTAGAATTTCAGGATTAAGTGGGATTGACATAATCCTGCCAGAGGAGGGAAAAGGCCAAAACACAGGTTAACCACTAAAAAGCAGGAAAGGGATAAAACGAGCAGAAAAAAAAGCTTCAAACAGAGGGAGAGCACAGAAAAACAATATCTGTTAATGTAACAAGCAAACGGTTGGTGTAAAAGGACAGAGAAAACAGTTGGTATTGTTTTAATCCTGTCAGTGGGAACCTTCTAATCCCTTGCTGTGAGCATCACAGAAGCACGTTGGTGTTTTTGTCTTTTGTTCCTGGGGCTAATCCCTGGCTTGCTGGCCCCCAGGTCTGGGGTGGTACATTGATGACATGGTTTATTCAGCCTATACATTACACAAAGCACAGAACACACACAAAAATCCCTGACCTGACATGTCATCAGGGAATCCTAGACATTGGCGGTTTTGGCACAGTATAGTTTTTACTGTAGTAAGAAATATAGGAAAAATAAGCTTAAAATGTTATCATAACAGAGTAATAACCATGAGATAATGTCTGTAAAGCATTGTGCAGACAGACAAGACCTTTATCTTTCTTTTTGTAATCCACATTTTCAACTGCAAAAAATATGATACCTAATTATTTTAGTCGAGCTTGTATTAGTTCAGACAGTTATTTTCAGGCTTTACTGTAATGTTTTTCTCTCTATGTTTTCACTTATTTTTTCCCCCTGTTACGCTTTAGATAGCTTTGGACAACACAACCTTGTGGATAGGTCTTGAAAAGGATTACAAAAACATAAACCCCATGCCCACTCTAATGTTGATTGTGTACCTGAAAATGAGCACCTTTCTGAAAATGTATGATATTTTACAAACCATTATCCACCTAAATCGGAGAAAGACACATAGTTTGTTTTAACCCTATTGTTGATGCTTTCTTTTGTTTATTTTTTTCAGTCTGAAATAAATAAATACATTTTCTTATACTGCAGTAACAGAAAATATTTACTTGTGCTTTGCTATGAAAGTCAACCCTGATAATATACCAAAGCATATGAATTTAGTATTGCAAATAGCAGTTCAAACCCTCAAAAATCTGTTTAAATACTAAAGTAACTGTTCAACAAGTAATACATAGGTAAATAAGAGATATTCGTCTTGTTTTGTATCAAGTATGCTCTCATATGCAATAGCTGTTTCATCTATGCACCACATAAGACAGTTAAGATGCATTGTTATGACTGGACCTGAATGCTGTACTATGAACCACCAAAAGGGTCAAAATCAGTGCCCATAGTCACACTGTACTGGTTATTTTAATCATAGTAGTTAATCTGTTTTACCATACAGAGCTGACCTTTCTAGACTCTCTCTGCTGTCATAAAGTTGGTTATTTAGTCTCTACAGCTAGCTTAAAAGCAGTGACATGTGCCTTTACATTTTTTGACTGGAACCTGGAAATGTTTGAGCTGAAAGGGAGGACTTAATTGTTATTCCTATTTTTTTCTGTTATACTCAACCATTTGATTGCTTTTGATCCACTATTAAAGGTTTAAAACCTGGAAATGCAAATCCAGCTTACTCTTGAACAAAGAACTTGATTTTTAAGTGATTTTTATGATTTTTAAATACATCTGTGTGCTATGTGTAACACTTACTACCAGTAAGTGCAGTACTGTGTGCATACTGTGTGAGAGACAGAGAGGGAGAGAGACATTGTTGCCTTTGCACATACCTTTGCCGAAACCTCCTTGTAAATGCACATATGCTTTTGAAAATTAATAAAAGTCCTTTATTTCATTGTCTCTATATTTTATATTAATATATACTTTATATTGTCACAACAGATTTTGCTCTTGCCTAGTCAGACCTGTGTTTTATCGCCGAGGAAAAGTGAAAAAGTAGCAGCAGCGCTGCTGCAATATTCCTCCCATTGCTTATTATAGAACAATGGTGAGACTTACAGTGATAAACTGTATCCTACTTTCAAACACTGATATACTCCTTATGTCAGCAAATGCTAAATCTAAATCTCTTTTTGGGTTCCTCTCACAGAAACACAAAATGCAATTATCGCCTGTCATCATAACACCTTAGTGTCAAGTGATGATGGTGATAGCTTTACGAAACTTACATGAAGCCAAACACAAATTCATAAAGAATTTGCCTCCTCACAGGGATTGTCTGACATCGCTTTGCCTGGCGGCTTAATGTTATGATGTCAATGGGTCATAGTGGTTTATGGGATTTAGCCTCTGGAGGAAGTCAGAGGCTCTTTAAAGCCAGGACAAAACGGCCTCTAAATTTAATTGAGGTTGCAAGTGGGCACAATAATAATGATCGGTCTTATCGTAAAAAAGCATTGTGTTGTAAGTATTAGGAATAACAGCCAGAATGGTTATGAGTGGATCCAATTCAACTGTGAAGAGAAAAAGATACTCAGTGACACTCAATAAAAGTGGCATAGTTATGACAGACATGGAAGAACAATTGTGTAAGATATATAAATTAATATTTAAAGCACCTGTTGTCACTGGCAAAATCAGTGGTGTTCTCTCCTGACAGCTGTGAAGCCTGTCTTCAATACCATGAAAGAAGAGCAAATGTAGTGCAAAAGCCAAGTCTTCCAAGATGGCATCAGTCTATATTGTGATCTGCATGCCTACACACTTTACAGATCTATCTGAAAACTCTCCAAGCAGCCCAAATCAGTTTAAGCTTAGAGAGGAATACTTTTGCCTTGACAGAAGAGAGCTTGAACGGCTCTCTAACAGAACTTTGAAACTTTACAGAAAATCATCCTATCTCCAAAACCCATAATCAGGAGTTGGTACTGTATTCTGTTCACAAAAATTCATCCTTTTGTGTGTATTGGCCTTTCGAGATGCCATTATTCCATTTTCAGTAAAAACTTCATCCATCTCATATTTCATCTCTCCTAAAAAAAAAAAAGGAAAAAAATAGAAATAAAGAAATGCATTTTTTAGGATCAAGCTTCTTTCTGTTCTCAAAGGGAGATTAACATAATTTTATGGCAGGATTTACACTGGCTAAGACTTCAAATCTGTCCTCAAATCCCAAGTGAAGTGCAGCTTTTTTGCTTTCTTAGCTATGTGTTTTTCTATATTGTAATATTTTATTTCTGGAAATGCAATACATGATTGCAGTCACACTGTAAGATCAGAAGAAAAAGAGGAATCATTCAAAAGGATATAATAGAGGACATAGATAACTTGCAGATTTAGGTCTTTGCATGTTTGTGTGTAGTAAATTTGCTCTGAAAAAGAAAAAGGTGAGTTATGGAATCCACTGCTTGGGCTACACAGTCCCAAGAGCACTGCATCACACAGAAATGTGAAAACAGTGATAGAGGCATCGACCAGCTCATGGTGCACTGAAAAACCACATCCCAGGTAGGCAGCAGGTAAGGTAACTCAGGGGAGTACAGGGAAATGAAATGAAATGGCAAAGTCAACACATGAATTAAACATTTTGTCCAGAAAACCCACTGTGCTGACACAGCACTTTGGTGTTAACAAGTGTTTTTGTTTTTTTTTCTTTTTTAGGTCACCATAGTTTTCTCATTCCATCATGCAAGTGGCATTAACATACTTTCTAGAAGGTCTTGTATCCAAGTATTTTTCCATCGTCATACAATAGATTTGTATAGCGCAGAATACAAAAGGCCAAGATAGCTGTCTTTCATTGTTCTCATCAATCATATATGACATCTCAGGAGATATTTTACTCTGGTGTATTTTTGATGAAACTTGGAGAAGCAATGCATCTTCACATGCTGATCTGCCATTTGGAAGATTACATTTATTGTCCAAATACATTTTTAAAGGTCACATTTTCAAAGTCAGAATGGCCCGAAATTGCTGCAGTACGGAATCTGTTTGGCAAAAGGCACATAAAAGGGAGGGATGTGCGCATTCCAATCTAGCATTTATATTGTCAGACATTTATATCACAGTATTTTTCAAGATTCAGGCAGTATATCATTATAATTATTTCTGCCTAAGTTGCACTTTATGTAGTTTTACAATATCTACAACAGCCCTTTTTGTTATTTGGGGATTTAAACAACAGAAAAACCCGAATAACAAAAAGAATATAAAATCAATTTGGCACAGGGAGCCAGTTGACAATAACCTGGGTATTACAATTTCACTTAGACTCGCTTGCTACCTAGCACTGCCTTTTAAAAATGCCATCTTATTAAAATGAGTGAAATTGCATGGTTTATATTCCTCATAGAAATGTTGTATTAAAACATTTTTTTAGATTCATCCATAATAATTTACCAAATATGTTTTATAACTGAATATTACATTTTGTCATCCTGTTCCCTGGGAAAAAGAAATCAATGCTGACTCAAGAATTTCACTGATTTCTGAAGGAATGCAACAGCAGGTGTTAAAACTCTCAAACTGTGAAAGGCCTTGGAAACAAGTCGAATCTTTCTGATTAGATTTGTAGTGGCGGAGCTTTATGCTGATTCTTCTGATTATTTTTTTTTTTATGATTTCCTATAGTTTAAAAAAAAATCTAAGAGCATTTATTCTTTTTTTAATCAGCAATTTCTTTTATTTTGATTTTTAATGAACAGCTGCAGGTGTTACCATGTTGTGTATGATAACCCCAACTGCATGTCTTATTACAAGTTTATTGAAAAAAATATAAAATGCTTTTTTTTTTTGGTCTCACACATTCGGTTTGTATGTCCAACAGTCTCGTAATCATAAATCAAGGTAATACTCGCAAACTGGCTGCTTTAACCTCCTAAGAGCTGAACTCTTTCACAGCATGCATTTTTAATTTCTCTTTGATATTTGGTCACATTGGGACCCGATGAATGTAAAAACAAAGAATTACCAGATTTTATTTAACCTTATTTTTGTTTCTAATAAAACTGAGAGCCACATATGAGGATATTCATTTAAAAGTTTGATAGAACAGTGGCAGTATAATGTCCTCGTAAGTGGATATCAGGCGCTTGTAGAGCAAAATTGAGTATTTTAGTCTAAATAACCCAAAATGCGATGTCCACATATGTGGACGCCAGGTCCTAGGAGGTTAACTGGTCATTTAGCTGCCTGTAATTTCATAATTTCTAAGCTAGTTCCACTTCATGTCTAATTCTCATAGATCACAACATATACTTTTACTAAAAAACATCCTTTTGCCACAGCATGCCACAATGCTTAGTAGTGTGTCAAGCAGCTAAATCAAATTGGATACTGGATATTCATACTGTACTTTAAAAATAAATAAATAACTCTTAGCATTCCCTAAACAGACTGCTCTTGACCTACAACCAGCTTACAGTTCATGTTTCAGTAAGCATCTGACATCTGTTAGTGTTAAAAAAAAATGTTGAAACATTACTCACTCTGCTTTAAACGAACCTGGTGTTTGAATTCGTTTCAATCGCACTTTGCTGTTTTGCAGCATGTATACAAATTATATCTTATTTATAGTTTGGCCCATTTCCACACACATTATTTTTAAAGGAGCAGGTTCCTTAGTGGCTAATAGTCAGAATCTGGTGTGACTTGGTTCTGAAAATTCTGGATGGATGTGTTGACTTGCCTCACCTCACCTCAGCAGATTAAACTTCTATACTGCACATAACTAAACGAGTTTATCCCCCTTGTGATTTTTTTTCACTGTTTGCAAAGTCTGCAAAACCCGTGTTTGAATACTACACCACTTTTACCTTGGGGATTTAGTTCATGCTCCTTAATGCTCATGATTTATTTTTCTATCTGATCCTACTCAGTAGAACTACTTCATGGCGCAATGCTACAGTGAACCCTTACACACTCGCCATCTGTCTTTACAGCTGCAACAGTACTGCATTAAATGCTGCTTGGATGCACACAATGACTAATGCTGAGTAGTCTGTACTCTGTGGCATTGATTCCAGGTTCAGCCACTGTAAAATACAAATGTAAAGTACTTGGTGTCTTGCAGTGTCTTTTCGTAATCTGTGCAGTAGTTACCGGCAGCCTTTTAGCTTGGTTAATGTGTGGTAACTTGGACTATGCACTTGGAATATCAGTGATTTTAATTAATAAATATATGTTATTAATACCTTACGTTGCTAATCTAGGTTCAAATTTTGAGTAGAGCTCAGCCCCCCATTGTAATGTCATATGTACACTATCTTGTAATTAATATTAAAGGAATATGCTGTTTTTGCAAATATGATACATTTGTTTTGGTGGAGCCTTTGGTTATCAAACCTGTAGCAAAGGCTCAGTCATGTTGCTTAGAATTTTATGAAGTAAGTTAAGGAACAATCTGTCAGGAGAAAGAAAAATTGTGTATTGTTTCAGTCTCTTAACATAGAGGCTGTCTACCAAACCCTCAACTAAGTAAAGCAGTATTATTCAATACAGACAGTGGAAAATCACCCTACTGCTTCAAACACCTGGACAAGAAACAAATTGGTAAGAGTGTTGCCTTTACAACCACCCTGTTACTCTGCAGACTCAGCACACAGCATCATGTACCCAAATCCAAGAGTGGAGAATAGATTTGTAGTCTGTCACATCAATGCAGTGGCCTTTTCAAGGCGTCTTTAGAGTGATATGAATCCAGTAAAATTCTGCCATTCATATTAATATGTTCTTTACAATATCCACTGGCATGTTTTTCAGCGGGTTACAGAAAGATGCATAAAGCATCCATGAAAAATAATTGTTTTGAAAAACAATTTTTTATTCACCTACCTTTACTAGGTTCCCATTTGCTCACCTTGTTCTTCCTGCTCTTGTACAAATTGTCTGTCCTCTCTGTCTCTCTCCATCTTCCTCACTCCTTCTTTGCTCTAACAGTCATAGTCAAACTCATTGTATCCAACTAGAAAATAACAAAAAAGAATATTATAAGAGTTGGGGATTAACATTTGATATCAGTATAACACCTTACTCTTTTTGCTGTCATCACCCTGCTTTGTTTCTTTCTGTATCCCTCTCTGTCCCCCTCTCTCAGTATTTGTGCTGTTACCAGAAAGTTAAAGTAAATAACAGTGAAACAGAATTTACAGCCTAATAACGGCATAAACTCATCCATATCAATTTATATCAATATTCTAACTGAATACAGGCTGCTGCTGGACAAGTAACATCCTTTTAGCTTGCTCACACCTGGAACTGGAGCTGTACTGTAAACAAACAATGAAGCCCAATAAGACCAGAATAGGCATAGAAAAAACCTAAAAGAATAAAGTAAGTAAATCAGCTTGGTTGGCACCTAGCGATATGCCAATAGCCTACATTAGCTAATGTTGTTAATGTCTATTTACAGAACAAATACAAATAAACAGACACTTCAGAAGTCACAGAAATGTCCCTGCATTATCAGAACAGTCTGCACTGCCTGCACTGTAGCGTCATAACATCAAGAACACTGGACATTAAAACCTGTTTTTATTCTAACCTCTTACATCTCCAGCAAATGAGTTGGCAAAATACAACATCAGACAACAGTTTCAGACAATAATAATAAAAACATGATGCGAATGGCTTGATCAAGAATTGAGCTGGGTTAGGGGTCATATATAGATAAGACCCAGAAGGGGCTTGTTTGGAGGCGTGGTCCCACTCCTGAAATTCAGATAATTTATCTCCAATTGTTGCTGAGATGGCCTCAGATTTTACTCTGTAATGCTTAAGAGTTTATCATTGACTTAATGACTATGAGGTGCCCAAGTTCTATGGCTGCAAAACAAGCCCAGATTCTCACCTCTGCACCATCGTGCTCGACAGCTGGAATGAGGTGTTTGTGTTGATATGCTGTGTTTGGTATTCAGCAATCTTGAGACTGTGCATTACGACCGTACCAGACATCCCCACTTGGCCTCCTCTATCAAATGGACATTGTCTCTCCATTACCCACTCTTTTAATTACAATGGACACACAAGGTGTACTGTCAGTACACAAGATAGATTTACATTCAAAGTCCAGTATACATGTGTGTTTAATGTTGCCTGCAACCTTAAAATCTATATTTAGGGTTTTTTTGTTTGTTTGTTTTTTTAGCATAGATCACAAACTACCTCAGTCAAGAAGAAGGAACAAAAATCTGAGCAAATTTTGTATGCCAAATTTTAGTATGAGTCTCTTTCATATATATCAAAGCATATTTAACATTTCTGAAAAAATATTTCACGTGGGTTCACAACCTGTCCATCCTTTCTGTAGTGATGTCAAGACTATTTTCTTTGTTTTTACATTTTGCAATCCTTTTTAGTAGAAGAAAACTGTGCACATGAAAATATATTATTTGAAAATGTAATTAGCTGCTTCAGTTCAAAGCCTCATTGCACTGTGTGTAATGCAAATCTGTATTTCAAACAGGAATTTAGAGGCTGTTCCATGTGTATGAATGTGCATGAGTCACATCAGACTGTTTCCTGTTTGATCAGAGACACCCTCAGATGTCATACGTTTTTTTAATGTGTTCTTCAGAAGAAGACTCTATTTGTAGAGGTTGAGGTATGCATGTGTATTTGTATATCTGTGCACTCTCGTATGTTTGTCTGAAGCCCACTCAGACTTCCCAGTGCAGACACCGAAGGTCTCTCTTGTTCTCCCCAGCGGCGTTGATTGGGAAACAGCTCCAGGCAACCTCTAGGCTCTAACTCTCACTCCTTTATCTCGTGTTTGTGAGTGTGTGAGTGCAAGTATTGTATCTAAATCTGTGTGCGTGCATGTGTGTTTATACACGTGCCCATGTGCACCCTGTTTTCTACTCAAACTGCTTCATCCTGATTAGCACATGCTAACTTTAGATGAAAAAAAATCAACAGAGAAAAGGAGGATGATAAAGACGGGTTGAGTTCAGAAGTTGATGTAACAATATTGGGTTTGCTAAGTGGGAAAAAAGGAGTCAAAGAAAAAATGAAGTGAAGGTTGAGGTTAAAAAAACAAAAGGAAAGCAGAAAAAAGTGACTTGCTGAGCAGGTGAAACAAAGAAAAAGGTTGAAAAAACAATGACTCAACCAGGATAAGGAAGGTAAAATTGAAAAGAGAATGCGGTCAGATGAGAGGAAGGAAGGAAAGAAGGAAGAGGATGAGACCAAGGGGGGAATATGATGGAGGAATGAATCAGAATGTAAGAATCACTGCCAGGTGTTTGAACTTTGAAAAAGACAGTATTTGAGGGTAAAGAATAAAGGATAAAGGATAAAGGTTTGTTGAAGCCAAGGGGGATTCTTTCTCATTCTCTCTCACTCTTCCTCCCTACTTCTGACTCTTATCAGACTGATTGAGATTTTACCTGAAACTTAAGTCATACAGATTTCTACACACAGAGGTTGAGGGCGAATGAGACAAATATATCACAGATCTGCAGATTGATTTGCAAGTGTCCACTGGCAGGCATATGAATGTGTATGAACCATGTCAGACTATTGGAACGAGGTAAAGGTTCGAATAATAACAAAAGGTATCCTAGTCCAAATAAAAATCCGTAGTTAAACATTTCTACCACTTATATTGTCAGTCAAAATATAGATAATTAATAAAACTAAAAAAAGAATTAGATTAATGTTGCTGCACAATAATGCTGTTTAGCTGTCACTCAATGTAATTTGGGATTGTTGCAGAAACATTGAACCCTCTTATGTCCCATTTGTTGCCCTCAGCTGGCTGTGTGTCAAATTATCCTTTGAATTGATAAATCCCTGCTCCAACACAGTGCTACAGAAATGATGCGCCTTTCTTAAAATTGTGATTGATTTGTGCATATACACACATGGCTCAGCAGCAGTAATTTAATTAATGCTGGATAATTCAGAATCTGACTGTAAATAATGTTCTATGTTCTTCTGCTGACAGGTCAGCTGTTACACACAGATTTTTATAGTGGAATTGTTTGTGATAAAGCCTGAGCTTCATCACAGCTGTCATTTTTTTTTTTTAAATTACAATGCCTATTGTTAGGCATAGCATTAAATTTCAGGGAATTAATTGTGTTTTAGGATTTTGAGTTGTAGTATTGCTACTGCTAGGTGTAATGGGTCAGGGGATGAACAACAACAAAAGTAGTATTCAATTTAAAGCTAGCCAACACTTGAGCATTCTGTGTACTGTTAACAAGAAAGCACAGAATGTAAATGTCCAGAGATGCCAGACAACAGCACCACCAACTGCATCATTACCAGGGAATGTTTAGCAATTTGTAAGTGTCAACTATGTTAAAATTAATTAGTGATGCATTTTTACATACGTTGGTTTGGGCAATTAACAAAAGTGAACAATAGAAGAATTTCAGCTACTCCCTTGTTCACAAAGGACTGCCACAGCAGATAGCTGCATATTTGATTTGACTGACTTTTACAACACTTTGAAAAAAGTCAACTAAGGCACTTGTTTGATTACCTAGATATAAAAATACTTGATAACTATAAACATATTGTGTTTATGGGTATTAAATGATTCCTTCTTGTTGGTTGCATCTGAATCAAAGAAAATTCAGATCAATCAGATCTATATGTGTTCACCTAATGAGAAGTTATTATTTCAAAACAGTGACTCTTTCATTGCTAACTATTGTGCATGTGCCACACTCTGGAAAAAGTTCAAATCAAAGACAGTGAGACAAAACGTTACAAGGTTGTTAAGTTAACACATCATCAGAGCTACCAGTTGCCGAACTACCTTTTTGCATTCTTAATATAAAGGGTAAGTAGTGCATATGTATAAATATAGACCTGAATATATTAATTTCTGTAGGAGTGATAAGTAATGAGTGATAGGTCTGTGTTCTATTGTTAGCCAGGCTACTATTAGCCTCTGTGCTATAACTGAGACTTGGAGGGGAGTGTTATGGTCTAGCTTCTTTTAGCAGATGTTAGCCAATCCTCAGTGCTCAAAGAAAACTGTTAGCAGGTTTAATTCATCTGAGAGACAGCATCTTCTATCATCGCAATTTAGCTCATCTCAAAAGTTGGGACAAGCCACAGCCCTCAGAAGGCAGTAAGTCCTGTAATTCCTGTCTAAATTTTCTGCCACACTGACAAGAATCTTTACACAGCCTAAGTAACAATGCAAAACCAACTAGAAAATATTAGAACATGTCTGTTTAGTTGCAGACTTGCGCCAGTTTTTTCTTTTTTATTTGAAAGCTTCAGTAAGCAGAGTGTGCTGGGTTAATCCCATCTCCGCAACTATTCAATATATATTATTGGACATGAACTTCTAATTAAGTTGTTATCTGCAATAATTTGCATAGCAGTTTTTTTGTAAGTAACCTTGAGTAAGCACATTAGTTTTGCTATAGATATTTCGCCATTATTAATTACCTTTAATTGTAGTTGATAAATTGCTCAAAGTTTCATGTTTTTCATTCATGAATACATTCCCATTTTCCCACCTTTGAATGATTAATATGACTGAAAAACTGATGCATCAAGGTTGAAATTAGAGTTCTTTGTGTGTGTTTTACAGTTGAAATTTAAGTCGAGTTTGTAATATTCTTTCCTTTAAGTACGTCACAGAATAAAGGAGTCTCCTTCATCTGCTATGCAGTATATAAGAGAAAAAAGAATTCTAATGACCTTGAAAGTCAAAATTTACCTACATATACAGCTGAAAATGAGTTCTTTGCTAAGTTGTCTGCTATTTGTAGATACTGGCTGATCTCTGAAATTGAGGGAAAAAGCTGCCAACGCAGAAAAAACAAAACAAAACAAACAAAAAAACAACAACAACTTTGAAATACCTTCAGAAACCCAGGAAAACTATTGCTCAAGATCATTTCTTTATATTTTGCTTCCAAGGAACCAGACTTTCTTTCCATTTTTTAAAAATGAAGGGTGGCTCAAGACTTTTGCACAGTACCAATACAGTACAGTACTGCAGATTGGACTACTGCAATTCATTGTATTTTGGTCTCGACCAGGCCTCCATTTATTGTCTTCAGATGGTCCAAAATGCAGCTGCTCGTTTGCTAACTGGCCCCAAACGGAGAGATATATAACCCCAATTTTAGCTTCCTGTTTTTTACAGGATCCAATTCAAACTTTTACTTTTTGTTTTTACGCCACTCAACACCCAAGCCCCTCCGTACCTGTCTGAGCTCCTATTTGTTTATGCTCCAGAAAAAAAAAAAAACCTGAGGTCCAGCTCAAAATTAATGCTATCCATCCCTTAGACTAAACTCAAATTTCTTGGCAATAGAGCTTTCTCTGTGGCAGGTCCCAGACTTTGGAATATTCTTCCCCTAAATATTAGATTTACACAAACACTTGATCAATTGAAATCGCTTCTAAAGACACATTTTTATGGCCTGGCTTTTAATACATTTTGACCCAAGCATTTTGGTCTTATTTCATAATCTTAGTTATTGTTTTAATTCTCTTATTGTCCTTTTATTTTTATTGTTGTACTTTTGTTTTTACATTGTTTCTGTTTTAATGGTATTTTCATATTGTTAAGCACTTTGTGCAACATGGTCTGTCTGGAAACCTTGACCTTGACCTAATGCATGGTGATTAATAAGTTGATAGCAATTTTACAGCCAGAGAAACAAAATAGCAACAGCCATAAATGTTAAACTTGAGTTTTCAACATGAGACTTCACAAACCCAATTTTTGATATTTTTAACATATTTAACATAAACAGTAAGTTTATGTTATATGTTAAAAATATCAGTTATTTTAAATGGTATGTTTTTATAGTGACAAAAAATGAATGTATTTAATTTTGCAGTACTGCATGGACTGTCTATAAAAGTTGCTACACTTGCTACACATTCATAAGAACAATATAGCATGGAGGCAGAAAAAATAAAATAAGTGTCTGTTAAAATGGATTTTTACCCTGTGTTGACTTTACCCTGTATAGAACTCATTGTTTCAAAAGAGCTTTCCAAATGGAGTGAGTGGAATCCTACATGTGGTGACCTTGACAAAGTCAAAATGTTCCTACGGTTTTTGTGTGCTCACAAACTGTGAAATGTTCATGTTATTTAATTTGGATTCACCCCTTTTTAGCACTTAACTTCACCTCTCCACGGAACAGAGAACAAAAATGGAAACAGCTGGGTATTTTGTTTTACCAATATGTATCGTCTTTACAAATCTATGACAGCACAAAATGAACTTTTAATTAATTCTGTGGTTTGTGAGAATGCACACAATAACTAAAGAAGGTTTAGCTTGAAAGAGGTGTTAAATGAGGAAGAACTAGTAATGACTATAATGTTGGATACTGTTAACAGTTGCCAATTACAGAAATTGAATGTGTTAACTTTTAATGTGTTAATCATGTAATTTATCTGTGGCAAACTTTGTTATCTAAATAAATGAATCTAAGTGAAATGACAAGATTGATATTTTGAATATTTTCTATCCATGTATTAGTTTATTCAACAAGACTGACATTTGTTACACAAAGTACATAAGAATTGCAGTGTTTTGTTGCTCTGAGGTATTTGATTGATGCTGAGTGCATTAACAAATATTTTGTTGGATTCATTAAAGCCAAATATTTGGACGCAATTGAAGGTTAATATATTAAAGCTACATAATTTTATGATATTTAACTGATGAATGCATGTCATGTTCATAGAACATCATCAAAATATGTTAAGCAAACTTTTAGATGGTGACATGATAAAAGTACGTTCATTCAACAGATGATGTTTTTTAAGTGCAGATGTCTTTTATGACACGTCTCCTCCTGGTCTCAAACCATGGGCATTTTGTGTATTAAGTGAATGTGTGAACCATTACAGTTTGGTACTGAATAGTCTTGCTCCAAATTAAAACAGGTTCTCATTACTCATCACAAAGTGTACTTGTATCTTTTCATTCATCTTTCAACTTTAGATTTTCTATCAAAAAAAGGATTTTCATGAATAACTACGTGCTCAGTTGTTCTTTTTTATAACTGAAATAAAAAAAACCACAGACAAATCCCCAAAAAGAGGAAAAAACAACCTAGACCTTCAAAGGTGGATCTTATGTGGATTTTATGGATGCTACGATCAATTCCAAAGCATACAGTGATTGATCAGTAGTATAGAAAAATCCCTGGCAGCAACAGATATTTTATTTATTGCCTCCAGCTTCATTTTAACTTCATATGCTAGTTTCATACTTTTCATGATGCTGATGAAATTGTAAAGATGACAAAAACCACAATATTGAATCCATTTGAAAATAATATATCATTCTTCCACTCCATGTTGATAACATCACACGTCACAGCGTCTATGAGCGCAGGCTTCAATTATATTGAAAGAGCAGTGGGAGTTTCAGTGAGTGTGAGAAGTCTGAGAATACAGCGCACAGCATAACAAGAGCACATCTCAAACAATGCTCTTTATCTTTCAGAGAACTTTCTATACTCTCACAAAAATACACACACACACATACACAAACAGACACACACACACACACACACACACGCTCCCAGATCTCAGGAGGGATGTAAAAAAAAGCATTAAAGAGCTGTCTCCATTCACTTTCATCTCTCATCTCTTTTTAATACGTCCTCCTTTCTGGAGCAGGTCTCACTCCCCCAGCTGTTATTTTAGCAGCTTGAAGTGTTTGTGAAGTATATTCCCAATCAATCAGTGAACGTTTTCTGGAAGAGTTTGAAAGACATAACAACTTCTGCTTGCTGTCAAGACGTGAACAGGTGCTTAATGTGTGTGTGGCCTGTGTGTGTGTGTGTTCATGTTAGATCGCATCAGGCCCATGCGCTTGCCTTGTCTTCTTTCCTCTCTTGCCCTAGCTAACACAGCTGGCTGCCTCATATCCATTAGGAAGTTCTCTTCAGCTCCATTCCTTCGCTGGGTGTCACAGTGCACTGAGCACTGGCCTGTGTGTGTGTATATACATCCAGCTTTGCAAGAAGTATGTGTGTCTATCTGCTCAAAGTAGGAATGAATGTGTGTCTAAGTGTGTATAAGTGTGCATGTGTGCCCTTCAGACTGCTCACGCTTCATTTGTCTGCTGAATGAGACCAGAATCTCTCACTATTCACTAGAGAATCCTTCTGAATTCTCTCTCCACCGGGGTACTGCTTCAGTAAGCACTCTTAATGGTAACCCAACAATGTGTGTGGCATGTGTGCGCAGATGTGTGCACGCATATATTAGAGTATTAAAGTAAATTTACTCTAAAACTTCAGAGCTGCTTTTTTCTGTGTGTTTTTGTGTGTATCTACATACAAAGACTTTATGAGCTACGGAGGATAGCATAAGAATGTCAAGAGAGTTTAAGGTCAAAAGGGCCCAAGAGCTGGAGATGAGAAGGCCAATGCTCAGAACTATACAGAGAACATACATGAATTTACCTCTTAGACAGAATTTACCTCTTAGTCTCTATATCCTTCAAAACCTCTCATTGCATCTTTCAAACTTTCTAATTTTCTTCCTTACTCTTCTCTTTCTTATTACCCTTCTTCATAATTCTCTGATCCTCATTTGTCTCTTCTTTACACACACACACACACACACACACACACACACGCACACACACACACACGCGCACACACACACACTTCTTCATCAAAGTTGCCAGGAAAGATCACCCATATAAATGCATCAGGTTCCTCTTTAGGGAAAACAAATACAATTTGCTCAACTGATCCAAGTTTTGATTTTCTAAATATCCATGTTTATTGTTCTTTCTTCCTTGCTTGCATGGTAGTAGCACTTCTCACGTCTTGCTGTGATGTTGCTGTTGTGTTATTATGCCTAAGTAGGACCCATGCTGAGAAAATTGACCCGAGTTCAGCACCGGGATAAATGACCAAAAAGGCCTTATAATAAGCACACATAATGGCCTGTGTACATACGTTTTCTTTTTTCCTTTTTTTGCCTGTTTGAATTTGTGAATATGTGTTCACTATGTGCTTTCTATGTGTGCACTCGTCTGTGAGTCTGCATGCGCTTGATAATGATAACCATGAATTATGCATGTGGTGTGATGCTTTTCATTCAATTTCAGCTCTTATTTTCCCCCAAACAACATTACAGAGGCGGGTCTCTGGGCATTTGGCTGTAAATAAACTCGAACTAATAGACTTCAACTCTGGGCAACACCAGTCTGCAAAGCACTCGCCAGGGAGCAAGCTTAACAAATTGCCTTCAGGCCCTGTACTCAGGTCAGCTCCTGTACATTACCATTGACTTTCAGGGGTACCACTGAGGTTAAGAAAAACAGATCTGAAATCAGCCTTCTCAGGGCACAGTTCTCCTCACCTAAAAGGCAATTCCAAAAATGGTAGTAAGCTAACAAAAGCTAAAATATTTTGAATATTTGCACACATAAATGCCATGTTACATCAACAAAGGATTTTGTGCCCTGAGCAGAAGTTGATAAATAAATCAAACTGTTTAATTTTGTGTGGGTTGATTGTGTCTTCTGGGCATAACTGTACAGATTTTATACATATAGAGCTGAATGCCTCTGAACAGGTATGTGTCAGAGGCTTCAGGTTACATGTTCTATTTTCTGTGAAATGCTCGGGGTATCAGGATGAGGCAGTATGTTGCCATACATGAGTGGCCATATCTCCCTTGTCTATGATCTGTGACCTTGTCCTCTCTCATCACTCGTTGC
This sequence comes from Perissodus microlepis, assembly GCF_051167445.1. Classification (NCBI taxonomy): domain Eukaryota; kingdom Metazoa; phylum Chordata; class Actinopteri; order Cichliformes; family Cichlidae; genus Perissodus; species Perissodus microlepis. Next base: position 6,451,551 of record NC_140466.1, read on the forward strand.
TTGTGACTGCGCAGTGGCTCAGAGCGCTCTCTCTCCCTGCCTCTCTTCTTGTCTCTTCCTCTCTCACTCTTTCGCTTTCTCTGTCCGATGCGCTTCGTTGCTCTTCAAGAGCCCCAAGCTCCCCTTTTTAGTGCCTGGGGCACCCTGCTCAACACTTGTGACATTGGAAGTATGTGTATGTGGCTGTGCATGAGCATGTACTTATATGCATGTGTGTTAATGTTTTAGCCCATGTGAGGGGAGTCAGTCTTATGATTTTGCAGAAGACAATCACCTGCAGCTTTGATTCAAGCAACTGGAATCACATAGTCTTCTGCCAACATTTCACACACTGTTGTTTATATGTGTGTGGGAACATTGATCCTTAGTGACTAAGTAACTTTATGCCACCCTACTTAAAAAAAACTGCAGAAAACAGTTTAGGGCTGACTAGCCTGGAGAGAGTGTCCAGTGACAGTGGTGAAGACATCCTAAGGGCCAACAGGGAAGCCACTAGTGCAGCTGGAGGAATTCAGAGAGCCGACATTGGGGACACAGATGTGGCTTGGCTATTGACAGGTGTTGATAGGGGGTATGGGTCACCTTTGGTCATTGGCTAGAAGCCAATGTTGATGAACATTGATGACCCACTGGCTTGGGCTCTGGACTCTCTGCCAGAACAAGACCCATAGGTTCTGGTGCTATGTGTTCCTCAGGCCCAGGTAGCTGGAGTGATAGTGGTAACTCTGGAGACTCGGGGGCCACAGGAAGCTCTGAAAGAAACTTGGGGGATGCAGGCTGTTACTTGACCCGGCATGCAGTTTTCTCACAACCAACTCTGAAGGCTGAGGCTAAGACCTGTCCGCCCTCACCCCGGGGACAGCTGTGGTTGTAGGAATGGTCTGGGCCCTCAAAAAACACAACATGCTGGGCAACAGACACAAGACTATTTGCACTCAAATCTTGCAGAAGCAGGCCTGCCCAACCACTTTCCTTGTATGAATTCATAATGCTCTAAGGTGCTGGTTTCTGAAACAACAAATACAATTTTTTCCTATGTTATTTAATCACATATAACAATAACATATTCATGTCTCATAAAGGAAAATGTTTTCTTGTAAGTGACTATGGAGGAACATTACTGCCACGCAGTGTAACTTGCATGCTGGTAATGGGTGGTTGTGCGTGTTACTGACAGTAGGCAGCATTACTGTTGTGAGCCCCACAATTAGCATTTAACGACTCATTTACAGTGGAAGAATAGTCCACGCTGCAGGTCTCTGCCAGTCACGTGATACAGGTCACTCAGGACGGTACCATGCTGACATGTCAGCAGTGAAAAAACAAAATGTTGGATGTGGATTTGAATGTGGAGTAAAACTATTCATTTAAAAAAATAAGAAAGGAAGAAATCATTGCCTCCGAACATAAAAATTAGCTTGAGTTTTGTAGGCAAGAATTCATAAAGTGTTAAAATGTGAGAAAAAAAAATCATCATTAAGTAATCGCTTACTTTACCAATGGTTTTTTGCCACTGCAAGACAGTATGTGTTTTTTGCAGTTTATAAATTATCTTTTTATTTATTCGGGGGACAATGAAAACTTATCCAAACCTACCATGCTCTGTGTTAACAAAAAAACAACTGCCCCCTGAAATCTAATAAGTGATTATGATACCCCAGCAAAAACCACAGACAAGCATTTGGATGGCCATATTTCCTTAAATGAATCAAATAATCATTTTAAATCTGTTTTGTATTTACTTGAGTTGTCTTTGTCTAATATTAAAAATTGTTTGATGATCTGAAACATGTAAGTATGACTAAAATGCAAAAAATAAGAAATCGAGAGGGCAAATACTTTATTCACAATTATGTATATATGAGTTGGTTGAACTAATTATTCATATTTTGTAAAACATAAAAAGGCAGTCAACTTATGGGTTTAAGTAAACAGATCTCTAGCCCTGGAAGATAGTGGTACAACTTCCCAAGTCTGGAGTAATTTTTTAATCAAATATTAATCTTTTTGAATATCAGTCATAATGCCACATGCAAATCAAAGACAGCCTTTTGAACTAGAAGGTTCTGCAGTATTTTCATCTAGAAAAAAAAATGCTGTATGCTGTCTCCATTGGAGTAAATGAGCAGTTGGCTGGAGAAAAACCTGTCAAGGCAAGTGTCGATTAACCTGCACGGAAAAGAAAGGAAAGCAAAGAAAGCAAGGAAAGAAAGTTGGCAGAGAAGTATGTGAAGTTGGCACAGGACTTGTATAGTACCCAGGTCATTAAAACATGGCCAGGTGATGCTCTCCTCCAGCTACACGACTGTTTTCATCTCACAGTCTGGCCCATCTTTGAACAGCTGGACCTGGAGACCTTCACTAAGTCTGTCCTTTTCTACATTGAGTGCTGTGCAGAGAATGTGACCACTGACGAACAGGTTCTGTTCAGAACTCGTAACTCAACCTTCAGGATGAGGAGCAGTTCTCTGTACAAGACTGCCAGTGTAAACCTGAGGAGGGGCATCAAACAAGTTAGGGAGGCCAACAGGAGGAGGAGAAAGGGATTCTTCACAGATAACAGCCCCTGCTAGGTGTGGAGTGGCATCAAGGCCCTCACCAACTTCAAAGGCCAGAGCCCCCCAACCCCCGAGAGCAGCCTCACACTAGCAGATGAGCTCTATAGAGATTGAAAATGTGACGTCATTTCCGGGGTAAAACCGCAAAGGATTGTAGGTATGAGTGGCAAGCAGTACTAGCGCACGCAGGCTTTCACAAGAAAACAGTCTCACAGTGATAAAAAGAAACACAAAGAATGGCAAGAAGCTGTTGTATTATTAACTGCAATAGCCGGTCGCATGACAGCCATGGGAAGCCGACGGGTAAAGTGATCGTTTTTTTATCGGATTCCGTCGTGGAAGAGAAATTGTTCAAGCCATGTTTCCGAAGTAACAAAGAGCCGACGGATGGCCTGGATTGCAGCCATTCGAAAACCAAATATAACGTTCCAGAACACTCCAGCTCACATGTTAGTCTGCTCCAAGCATTTCCACAAAGGTAAGTCTTCTGTTGCAGTTATTACGTAATTTATCATAACATAATTGTTGATGTAGGTTACAAATAAGCCTTACATTGATTTGAATTTAATTCATTGCGCTATGCTGCTTTGTTCACTGTGGCTTTGCGGGCTAATGTTTGTTGTGTTTTGTAGGAAAACCAGCCTACAAAATGCTGGAATGCGATCCAGACAGACCTGGGTCATACCGAGTTTAAAGCTGCTACAACAGCGAGATTTGATCGGTTAAGAGAGAGAGCAATATCAAAACAGCCACGAAAAGTCCCGCATATATGTGCCCAAGTCTTATATTGAAGCAATCAAGTGATGAATAACTTTTTTCCAGTTTGTTGTTTTGCAATGGGGTTTTTTTTGTTGGTTTTTTTTGCATTGTTGATTTGTTTTTTACCGAAGCAGTTAATAAATGCAAGTAGGGATTAAAACCGCAGAATTAATGATTACAGGTGCTGTAAATTCTAGCGCTTGATGCAGTGTTTTGATTTTGCTGCCACTCGTACCTGGAATGCAATGCACGAAAGTCACGTGGTCTGTCAATCTCTATAACTTCTCTGCTCAGTTTGAGACCATGACTGGCTTCAATCAGTCAGACTCAGCTGGGTGTCTGGTACACAGGGGCCGCTATTGAGAACAGGAAGGCTGTAAAGGGGGTAATTAGCACTGCCAAAAATCATTGGCTGCCCTCTGGCACCCCTGAAGGCCGTTGCCAGTTCCTCTTGTCTCCAGAAAATGAGGGACATCACAGGTGACCCCTTGCACCCTGCCCACCACTTGTTTAACCTCCGGTCAATCAGGTCCGACACAGGTCCCTCCAGACCAGACTCGCAAACAGTTTCTTCCCCTGGGCCATTAGGACTTTTAGCACACACTATCTCCCCACACCCCACCCCTGCCCACCCACCCAACAATCTGAGCCTTGGTCTGAGTAAGCCTCATCACTCAGGCCACTCAAACACAGACTCTACTCAGATCGAGTCCTTGGCACTACTTCCAAGAAAGTTGCAACCTGTTGTCTATGTGTGCCTTTTCTATTGTGCGTCTTTCTTTTGTTTTGTATAAATTCCTCACGTTTTGATATATTTTTCCTGTTTGTTATTTAATTCTGTCTTACTATTTCTGTTTTATTCCTGAACAGTTGACGTGGAGCACTCACAATTTCATTGTACACAAGATGAATGGATGTATTGAAAAGGGATATGAAGATTGTGCTAAGAATATGGAAAGAGTGAGACATAATCTGTTGTGGCGTCCCCTAAACGAATCATCTGAAAGAATAAGATGATGAAAAATTCCATCCATCCATCTTCTTCCGCTTTATCCAGGGCCGGGTCGCAGCAGCCTAAGCAGAAAAGCCCAGACCTCCCTCTCCCCAGCCACCTCCTCTAGCTTATCTGGGGGAACACCAAGGGGTTCCCAGGCCAGCCGAGCGATATAATCTCTCCATCGTGTCCTGGGTCTGCCCCGGGGCCTCCTCCCAGTGGGACATGCCAGGAACACCTCACTGAGGAGGCGCCCAGGAGGCATCCTTGTCAGATGCCCGAACCACCTCAGCTGGCTCCTTTCGATGTGGAGGAGCAGCGGCTCTACTCTGAGCCCCTCCCGGATGGCTGAACTTCTCACCCTATCTCTAAGGGAGAGGCCAGCCACCCTTTGGAGGAAGCTAATTTCCGCCGCTTGTATTCGCAATCTCGTTCTTTTGGTCACTGCCCACAGCTCGTGGCCATAGGTGAGGGTAGGGACGTAGATCGACCGGTAAATTGATAAATTGTTTTGTGGACTTGGAGAAGGCATTCGACCGTGTCTCTCGGGGTGTCCTGTGGGAGGTGCTACGGGAGTATGGGGTGTCTGGCCCATTGCAACGGGTCATTCGATCCCTATACAACCGTTGCAAGAGCTTGGTTCGCAGTCGGACTCATTCCCGGTGGGTGATGGGCTCCGCCAGGGCTGCCCTTTGTCACCGATTCTGTTCATAATTTTTATGGACAGGATTTCTAGGCGCAGCCAGGTGGCAGAGGGCTTCCACTTCAGTGGCCTCAGAATCTCATCTCTGCTTTTCGTGGATGATGTGGTTCTGTTGGCTTGATTGGGTGATGGCCTCCAGCTCGCACTGGAATGGTTCGCAGCCGAGTGTGAAGCAGCGGGAATGAGGATCAGCACCTCCAAATCTGAGGCCATGGTTCTCAGCCGGAAAAGGATGGAGTGCCCACTCCGGGTTGGGGATGAGTTCCTCCCCCAATGGAGGAGTTCGAGTATCTCGGGGTCTTGTTCGCAAGTGATGAAAAATCCAAACTTTCAAATTGCTCTTAAAGAAACATGTAATATACAATACAATGTTGAAATGTATGTCTCAACCATTAACTTGTTTAATACTTAATCCTTCTGATTAATTTCATGAAATATATGTCATGGTCCCCGTGTCTCGCCAGCTTACCCCGTGCTAGGAGACATGTTTTGTTTTGTTTTTTGCTCTCTCTCTCTCTCTCCATTCTGCAAAGGATCCCTGGTCTGCACCTGAGTCCGTTTAAGAACCCGGATAATTAATATGTAATATATATCATTAACATGACTTACCTATTAGAGAATATTTTCCTGTTTACATATTCAAACTTAGACTAAACTGATTAGATTAGAATAATTTTGCCCTGACTTGTTCAGGGTGTACTCTCCCCAATAACAGCTGAGATGGGCTCTAACCTCCCACTACGCTGAATTGGAAAAGCAGAAGAACATGGATGGATGGCTAGATGGCATATTAAAGTGATGTTATTTGTATTTTGATGTTCAAATCATTGAATGATGTTAACATTCATTGGAGTTGGTTTCAGTCAAACGGCAAACCTCGGTTCTCAAATTTCCACTGACTTGTGAAAACATCTGATTCTGAAGAAATTTAATATTCAAGTCGGTGAACATCAGCCATAATGGCACATGTAGTGGAAATAATTTTCTGTATTTTATCTGTTTCGGTAAAACTGGCCTTGGTAATCAGTACATTTTTTGTTTTGTTTTGTTTTTTTCTTTTAGGAAGAGGAAAATACTATTTCCAGCTGTATAAGTGTATATTATCATCTTTGGTTCTAATAGCCCCTATGCCCTCCTGTCCTGTAGCTGTACTAGGAGAATGAATAGATGAAGAAAAATAATGGTAAAATAAAAATTATATTTTTTCAAGATTGCTCTTTCTAAGATCCTTTTCTTTTTCATGTATCCTGAATAACATCCTGATGATATGTGAAGGAAGTGTCGGGACTCACTGTCAGCCCTAAGGGTTATGCTATTATGGTTCTAAAGTGAAAAACTACTCCCACTCTTTTTATGCTGCCCCTGAACAATATTCATAAGACTCACAGTAAGCCATTTGATTAATTCTGAATTGTTTTTGGAATAGAACTGTATTATTCTTAGAGCCCTAGGAAAGCAAAAAATGGTATGTTGTTATTAAATTATCTGCATATAAAGCATTACTACAGGTAAAACAGTTAAGATTTATGAAAGTAAACTGTTTTAAGAAAACACGGCTGACAAATCTGATGTTTATTTTGCTTGTTATTGTTTCCCCATTTTGCAATCTTGTGTCCATTTCAATGACAGCTTCATAAGCACATAAAGTAATATCTTTACCCAAACACAAATCATGCCACTAATCTCTTAACTCTGCTGACATAGGACAGATATTCCAGTCACGCTTCTCCATCTGGGAGATTAAAGACCCTAATATATCCCCTTTACAATATTGATTATATCGATCATGCCTTGAACAACAGCACAGTCGGTGAAAAAAGAAAGTACTCTCGGGGAGTCCATCCTTTCCACCAACTTTATTTGCAGAGAAAACTGTTCTTGTTCATTTGTTAGGCTCACGATGAAAGATAGCAGAAAGCATCAGTGAGATCGTTTAAAAGACTTAAGCTTTCCTTTGAGATTTTTATAAACTATAAAGCATGTACTGTAGCTAGATCCTTTTGGCTTCAGTAAGTGCTGGAATCTTGTGGCATTAATCAAAATAACCAATCTGTATTAAATCCATATGCACCTTGTGGTAACATCCATTTCTTGTAAATGCATAAGTGGCAAGCTGTGCTATAAGGTAAAAAAAATTATTGGTGTATTACATGATCATCTGAATGATTTATCTGCTATGTTAATTCTTTTCATGAATGGTCAACAGCTGTACTACACTAGGTGATGCTACTATCTACTTCGATAAAGGATGTTTGTCTAGTGTATTGTGTGCTAAAGGAGGTAAATAAAAGAGGCATTGGAGCACATTTTCTTTGCATTTATAAAATGACCAGCTCTTATAATGGCTACCACTTAGATACTTATTACTCATTTCCCTCAGTTAGGAACGTTCCTAATCATAGCCACACTTCTTATCACATTTGGTTTCAGTCTAAACTGAAATGCAACATTATGAACAATCCCTACTGCAGCCATCACTGTAACTAACCAGCTGATCTATGCCGTGGCAACTGCTTGGCTATAAGATAAACAGCCACAAAGAGCACACCAGGCAAGTATCAGAGCTGTAGAAAAGTGTGACACCTAAGAAGTACAGCATGCTGCCAAGACAAAGCCTTGGCCAGCCACTTGAAGAGGTATACCCGACAGATGGAAGCCAGGAGAATAACTGTACTCTACTGAACCATCCAAGGTGTACTCTCAGTGCCAGGGGAACTGTATGAGAACAACCCCACAGAGGCAGGAGACAAAGCAATACTGGAAGAGTATATGTGAGAAGGATGCAACTAATGGCAACAACACTCAGTGTTTAGTGGAGTAAAGAGCAGACCATAGCAACCTCCCTGAACACGATCTATTAACCATCACAATAGCAGACATTCAAAAAAGGGTGTCAAGCATGAAGAGCTGGACAGCACCAGGGCCTGTGATGATTCACACATTGACTAAAGAAGCTAACTGAATTCCATGACCATCTAGAAGCACAAGTGAAACTTCTAATGGATGGGATGCAGTCAGAATGACTAACCAAAGGCTGAGCAGTCGTGGAGGGACTGGTACCATCCAAACAACCAACGATGGAAGCTCCTGTCAGGTATCATAGTGACTAAGATGAACAGGTACATAACTCAATACATGAGTGGGGCACAGAAAAGAATTGACAGGAAGATCAGAGCCACAAAACACCGGGTACTAGTAGATAGAGCAGGCGCTCCAGGCTGTAAGACCAGACTGACAAACCCGTGCATCACCTGGATTGACTATGAAAGCCTTGAAAGCCTATGACTCAATGCCCCATATATGGATGCTGGAATACCTAGAATTGTACACCAGAATCCTATACCTTCAATAAGAATGCAATGGGGATATGGCAAGAAACTTGCACAAAGTGCCATCGAGAGTGGAATTTAGCAAGTAGATGCTCTGTCTCCATTGCTGTTCTGCATAGGCCTAAACCCACATTATGCAAGATCATTTATAAGACTGGCTACAGATATCAACTACAGAATGGAGCAATAAGCCACCTCCTCTGCATGGATGACATCATGCTGTACGCCAGGAGTGAACAAGAAATTAATTCACTCATCCATACCATTAAGATCTACAGCAATGACACTGGAATGCCATTTTGACTGGAGAAGTGTAGCTGAATGGTGACAAAGAGAGGTAGTCAGAACTAAGGAGACTGCACCACCAGAAGGAAAAACTGAAGACATTGAGGAGAGCCAAATGGGAACCATGGAGATGCTGCTAGAGAAGGTATAACTACCAATTAACTGCAGAGAGTAAGGCAAGTACTGAGGAGTCATGAAGAACATGATCTGCACGATCAACACCTATGCCGAGCCATTTGTTAGATACCCTGCTGGGATAATAAGCTGGCCAAAGGAGGAGATAGAAGCCACTGACATCAAGACAAGACGACCTCTTACAATGCATGGTGGGTTTCATCCCAAGTCCAGCACCCTGAGATTGTATGCTAAGAGGAAAGAAGACGGCAGAGGACTTTTGAGTGTCAGAACCACTATCCAGAATTAAACAGTTCGGATTCAGGAGTAAATCAGGAACATGGCCACAACTGAGTGTGCTTAAATACCTCAGACATCAGAAACCTGAGAAAGTAGAGGAGCAAGAAGAGGAACCATCAATGAAGGACAGACCCCTGCACGGCATGTGCCACATAGAAGGGCTGCAGATGTGTACTGATTACACACCATATATTGCATTCAACATGATCACCTCATACAAGTTGTGTGCCTAAGTCAACATACATACCAGATCATAACTCTGTTAATGTCTGACTTCACCACTGACTTTTCTAGTTGATAGCGTTCATTACATAGAAATCAAAGCCACTGAAATCCTTGATAATGAGTCTAGTGTGAAATACATAAATACCTACCTGCATCTGTTCTGCTCACAGAAAATGTTGGGGAGTAACGGAATACATGTACAGTTAACTCATACAAAATATGAGTAACTGTATTCCGTTGCAGTTACCATTTAAAAAGGTGGTATTCAGAATACATCGAGTGTCGCGCAAGGACTCGGGTCCGTTTGTGGAGCACTGTTTTTTCCCTCCCTGCTGCCCGGGTTGGATCAGGATAGTTGGAACTTTTGTTACTTTGTTACTTTGTTGAAATAAATGGAGTACACGGCGGTATTTTCCTGTTTCATATGTAAGGTTATGCCCTCTCTATTTTTGGTCATTCCACGCCGGTGGAAACCCAAACAAAACATGCATTAAGAGGCTCTAATGCCTGGGTCTCAATCTCGCACCCCATGTAACCTCTACTTGCGGCCGCATATTTCGTGAAGAAATGTCTTTAAAATGTATTATTCAAAAAATGATTTAATATGAAGGCAATAGGCAGAGTGTTACAAGCATAGTCCTAAAGAATGCAGCCTCTTGGGCAGTGTAGTCCGTGCTGCACAGAGAATGGACTGCCATACCCGTTATGTGTCTGTGAGCATGAGGGGGGGAGGAAAAGGAAAGTCGAAAAATACGAGTTGTCACTGACCAGAAACCGGAGATGGAAGCATGTAAATATAATAATAACCACTGCAGCCAAAAAGAGTGCCCGACGAGCCCAGTTGTAAGTAAGCTATTAAGACTCGACTGTACACTGTGTTCGTGTTTTCCTCTGAAACAATAAGTTCAGTTGGAGCAGCCTTTCAACGCCTCTCTCTGTCTCTCACTAGCAAAGTTGACCCAGACAAGAAAGTAAAGCTAGTTTTCGGTTACGAGCCCGACACGGAACCCGACGTATTAGCCAGAGGTCCCTTTATTACGGTTCGGAGCTGCGGACCTGTTTTATATACACGCGGAATAGTTTTCTATATGAGATCGCTGCAAAAAGTGCAGCCTTACCTAATGTCCCTCCTACTGTTACTCATTTTTTTATTAAGATTTAAAAATCTAGTTGGTACTGTTATGGTGAGTAACCTACAGTAATAGTAATAAATCACACAGCAATAGTACACCAATGTAGTTGTAAAAAGCATGATAATATATTAAGTATTCAGAATACGTTAATCTCATTGAGTAATGCAACTGAATACGTTACTCAATGAGCATGTATTCTGTAATCTGTAGTGGAATACATTTGAAAAGTAACCTTTCCAACACTGCTAACAGATGAGATCCATACAATATTCTAATAATATCATAGTATTTGCTTTTTAATCTGAACAGTGTGTTTTAAATCAGTTTTGCTCAGGTTTCAGATGTGGATAAGAACTTTACTTTGCTATGTAAGGAATTAAAGGATATAATCTCTTCTCTAGACAAACTGGAGCATTTCTGTCAGGGACAAAGCAAGAGTAAAGTAAGAGGACACAGGTGTTTAATTAAATAAAATGGGGTTTTATTGACTCAAAAAAAAAGAAAAATAATTAACAAAGCCAGAAATTTAAACGGGCAGACCAATAAAAGAGGTCAACTGAATAATAATACTCAATAAAATAAACTCAAAATAACAACTAACAAAACCTCAAACAAAGATCAGACAAACTGACCTTTTGAAATTCTTCTTCTTTATATTGTTTATTGGCGGTTGGCAAACAGCAAAATGGTGCATTACCACACTAACTGGTGTGGAGTGTGGACCAAAATGTCAAAAAACAAAAAAACAAAAGCAAAAAATCAAATCCTCCCAAACAAATTAGTCTGCCTTAAAAACCAAAATATGACCTGCTGAAATGACACATGGAGGGAACTTAAATACTGGCTTAGCTAAACTATATGGCACACAAGGGGAAAACAAAATGGCTGCCACACAACCAACTAACAATTACAAAACAATTACACAAACTCCAAACACCCCCAGGCAATGAAGCATGTGGTTCAGTCCACTGAGGCTATCAGCAGTACTTCAGATTTCTCAGTCCTTTGTTACACATTTTGGAAGGAGAAGCCAAACTTCCAGGTAACTCAAGTAGTGACTGCAAAGTAAACTAAAGTGAAGAAACTAGTGGTGAGTTGTGGAACTTACCATATGTGGCTTGCTATCACAGTTGCATTAACTGACATTTAGGAAGCATTTGGCACAGAGAACCATAAAATTATTGTAGACAGAATTAAATAAATGGGTTTTGACTAGTGATGGGAATTCCGGCTCCTTTTGGAGAGCCGGCTCTTTCGGCTCCCAACTGGCTCTTCAGGTTGTTTTCTTGCTTTAAATAATTTATTATCAACAACAATATAAAATTATGCACAAAATGAATTACTAATGTAAAAAAAACCTGTTTTTTTATTATATGTTTATATATAAACATGCTTTTATTTATTCACTTCACATAAAATGTAAAAAGGAAATTATAAAATACAAAAACCAGCTATTTACATTTCAACTTTTAACTATTTAAATTTTCAGCTTTTTCCTTTTAAACAAATTTAACGTGAAACAACACAAAACTCTGCCAACCAGAACACAATAAAATGTAAATGAAAATACAAAAAACAAAAAGAAGATGCACGTTCTCTGGGATGATTTTTTTGGAAGAGTGTTTTCCTGCTTGGAATTGTAAACACAGGATTCACTGCATGAATAAACTTTCTGAATCCTTTATCCTCCATAACTGAAAATAGTTGTGGATGATTGCTATACTTTTCTAATGTGATGATGTTGTCTCTTGTTGGTGCCCCTGGCTCTCTATCTGTCTATCTCTCTTCTGCTCGGTTCCTGTGCTACTGCGAGTGTAACTACTGTCCTCCCCCCTCTGCTCAGTGCAAACACAAGGCTCACATGCAGCGTGAAGCGAAAAAAAAGTGAGAGAGAGAGAGAGAGAGAGGGAGAGAGAAAGGAAAAAAAAAACATGGCTCCCAATGTTCACTTCAAAGAGCCGGCTCTAAGAGTCGTTTCGTTTGCGACCGACACATCACTAATTTTAAGTAGGTTAAGTTTCTTTTATTTTCTTTTTAGGAACAGTCTGCCTTTCCTTTAGCAGCAGGCTAAAGATGGAAGAGACAAAATCTTTACTGGTCCTTGAACATGCAGATATAATGTTCATGAATCCTGCTACTAGTACTTTTAAGCCCTGTGATGCTGTGTTTTTTAGATCCATCATTGGGAACAGCGTTGTCACACATCACTGTATCCTGTACAACAGACCTGGACATTGTATAGCCCTGGGCTACATCTGGTCCTTTGGTTGTCTATGACCTCACATGTGGAATTAATATTCAAAATTAAAATTCAAAATTAACCAGCACCTTATGCTGTAGGTGTCTTGCAGCAGAAGACAGAAGGTGTATTTACACCTGGTGTAAATTGTATTAGTATATTATATAGCAGGAAATGTTGTGTAAGACAAAATCTCAGACAAAGAATTAACCATGTTGTTGATGTAACAACATGAAAATAGTTCACTTCATTAGGGACAAACGTTTTTGCAGGTTTGGAGGAGCATAAGACTTAATTAGTTGACATAGGGCACCACACAGCTGTCAGGTGGCTTAAGCTGGTAAAACTCCTAAAAAGAATATGGGACCCGAGAGCAGAAATTCAAAAGTTTTGTGAAGAGAATGGCAAGGACATTCCAGAGTAGATTAGAAGGCAGATCTTGCATTTGCTGTTGATGTGATTGTCCTTCGCATTTCCTCGCAGACATTAAATCAGACTTTAATGCACTTTTTCAAACGCAAAACAGACTAGACTTTCTCACTGAACAAGAAACCCCCCCCCAGAAAAACTGTAGATGAAGTAATTAAACTAAAACCAAAATAGTAGTAGCACCTTGTATAAAGTAAAAAAAAAAAGTAGAAAAACTTCTGTGAAAACATTGATTTTTTTTACAATTGTTTTGGGGAATGTTCATTAAATACTAATAAATAGTTAGCATTTTTGTTATGTCTAATACACATTTTAATTGCCTTATTTTATTTGTCATCACTTAACAAACTTAACTCTGATAACCCATTTATGACAGCAGAAAAAGAGAAAAAAATGCTTTCTCTTCTTACACCTACTATACCTAACAAGTAGAGAAGACTTCAGCTCTTTTAGGATGTGATTAGATGTCACCCTAGAATAGTTTAAGCTATGTTTTTGAATGTTTTGTATAATTAATGCTCTCGCCTTTCTTAATAGCTTGAATTATGCATGATCAGTGTAGCTGTGTGTGAATGTCATGTTTGTGTGTACATATCAGAGTTCTCAAAAATACTGAGCAATACTAAAAATGACTAGTGGATACTAATTTGCAATTAGTATCCCCCCACCATTAGCAGCTGAAAACATTAAAAGTTTTTGGCATTCCCAACACTGAACAACACTGTGTGAAATTTTGAGAGATCAGTAGAATTTCCTACAATTTATTGGTAATTAACAGATAGCCACATTAGCTGTCTCTTAAGTCATTATTAAGGTTTACAGCTAGCAACTATAGGTACTGATTGAATTGAATTCAAGATCCTGCTCCCTATATACAGGCCCCATCGTATCTTAATGACGTTATAATACCATATCACCCGATTAGAGCACTTTGCTGTCGCACTGCAAGCTTTCTTGTGGTTTCGTAGAAGTAGAATGGGAGGGAGAGGCTTCAATTTTCAGGCCCCTCTTGTATGGAACCAGCTTCCATTTTAGATTCGGGAAACAGACACTATCTCTACTTTTAAGATTAGGCTTCAAACTTTCCTTATTGCTAAAGCATATAGTTAGGCCTGGATCAGGTAACCCTGAATCCTCCCTTAGTTATGCTGCAATGGGTGTAGGCTGCTAGGAGAGTCCCATGATGTTAATATTTCTTCTTCAGTCACCTTTCTCACTCACTATGTGTTAATACACCTCTCTGCATTGAATCATACTGGTTATCTATGGCGTTATTTTTGTGCCACTATTCTGAGCGCACATAAAAAAAAATTGCAGGTGCAAGTGTCGCATTTTGAGGAGAAATTTATTTTGAGTGAAGAAAAGCTAAATTTGAGTGAACAAAATTCATTGCTGCGAGCAAAAAATGTATTTCAGTGTTTGCTATTATCCATATACACACACAATAGCAGCCCCTCTCGCTCAGTTTTTGCATTTGCGCTCGCTCGCAATGTGTTGCTTGCGCTCTCAACATTTCTTCGTTTTCACAGATGCCTGTTACCCACCAGCGGGTGGTCACTCGGATTAAACATAATATATAAGGCTGAACTGGCAAAAAATCGTCCGACTACACCACCAGGTATTATAGGATAAACCATAAAGCCTTTGAACTAAAACGAATGCTGTTGTGACAGTGATGTACACTGTCTTGTTGGTATATATGTATGATTCGTATCACCTTCATGTTTCCCTCTCACCACATATCCAAATCGATATCATGACCAGCAGCTTTTACAGCTGAGGCTCCAGCAAACATCAGCTGATACTAGAAAGTAATATTAAATAAATTCTAACAACAGCTGATCAAGCTTGAACGTGCTGCTGTTGTTTAACGCAACATCTGCTGATTTCCTCTTTCTGGCGCAAAGTGGTAGATAAACAAACAAGAGAGACAGGACTTGTGGCAGAAAAGCCGATCAGCTAATCATTGATCAGTTTCATGATTGCAGTAGCAACAGGAGAGGGAGGGGAGAGAATGAGAGAAGAAGAGGCAATTGTGCAGCAAAAACACAGAATAACTCCAGCTTTGAGTCTTTTTTTCATTCTAGCTGAAGTACGGGACGAATTGTGTTCTTTTTCACGTTAATACGGATGTATTGTAATTGGTCCAGCCCAGAGTTGATCATGACCAATTGGCTAATCCACCACCTTTCATTGTTTATACCATTTAACCCTTCAAGACCTACCATGGAACCAAGTCCGCCAGAGCTTATCTTTATATTTTTACATGCTGTAGAGCCATTTTTGGGAGCATTTCAAGTTGCTATACATCAATACAACCGTTATAGCCCAAATCTTAATAATATGTATGCATTAAGTCCAAAGAAACTACATAAATGACAAAAAAGTGCACTAAACTACAAAAAAATTGAAAATCTTTTTTTTTTTTTACACATATTTCTAGTTAGAGAAAATAGTTTCCAATCACAGAAAATTTCTTTTGAGTGTCTTCATAGTTTTAATCTTTTTATTATACACCAATTTTTATATACTGCAGGAAAAAAGAAAATAAATATTATGATGCAAATTTGCAAAAAAAAAAAAAAAAACCTAGCATGTGCATCAAAATAAACTATTTCCAGCAGTGCAATTTGAGTTCTAAGCATCCCAGAAACTATACAGAAAAGCCAAATATGACTTTTAAAAACATCAGCATAGGCTTATAAGGCCCTGAAGGTAAAAAACTACATTTTCCGCGAAAATGACTTCACTTCCAGACATACGATAGTTCGCGCTGATGTCTATTCCAACCTAGAAAGCGTTGTGAACAGCTGATCGGATCAGCAAAGCGTGTTTCTGGAATATAATGTTTTTGTTGCTGCAAGCACTTTTTATGCAATTTTTGCAAAGCTTTATGTGGAAGGAAACCGTGACCTAGGACAAGCTAATGGCATAACATGTAAGTACAACTCCTCCGGTTTCATATGGAAAAAAAATTATTGCGCTACCTTACGTGGTTCCAGTTCTACAGAGATTTAAAAATAGTTACGCAAACTGACCAGTTTTAAAGGGTTAAAATCAAACAAACAACCAAACAAACATAAAAATGAAAAATTACCATCGGCCTACCGGGCAAATGCCCGGTATGCCCAATGGCCAGTCCAGCTATGCGGTCAGCTGGTGGGTAACAGGCATCTCCGAAAACGTTAGAGCACTTATGCAAATATGTGATGTCTTGATAAATCAAGCAGATATTTGAAGTTTACACAGCACCATTGTCGCATGAAAATATCTTAAAAGTTTATTTTGTGACCAAGACAGAGTAATATTTCAAACTCCGCCACTCTGTGTTCCTCCGCCATGGCCTCGTTTGAGTTTTGGACCAAATGGATTCTGGGATATTGCATTTCGTCATTTCGAGCTGATTGGAGACCCAAACAGCCAATCAGATTTTTTTGCATCCAAGTCTGTGATTGGCTGGTTTTGTGGCACAAATATAACGGTGTACAGAAAGAGTTGAACGTGCACCAGCAGAAATGTTGAGAGCACAAGCAACACATTGCGAGCGAGCGCAAATGCAAAAACTGAGCAAGAGGGGCTGCTATTGTGTGTGTGTATGGATAATAGCAAACACTGAAATACATTTTTTGCTCGCAGCAATGAATTTTGTTCACTCAAATTTAGCTTGTCTTCGCTCAAAATAAATTTCTCTTCAAAATGCGACACTTGCACCTGCAATTTTTTCACGTGTGCTCAATTTTTTATTTTTTTTTTTACGTGCGTTCAGAATAGTGGCACAAAAATAACGCCATAGTTATCAACCTCTGCCTCTCTTCCAAAGCATGTATTTTATCCTGTCTTCCTCCTCCCACTCCAACCAGTGGCGGCAGATGGCCGCCCCTCCCTGAGCCTGGTTCTGCCGGAGGTTTCTTCCTGTTAAAAGGGAGTTTTTCCTCCCACTATTGCCAAAGTGCTTGCTCATAGGTGGTGATATGATTATTGGGTTTTTCTCTGTATGTATTATTGTAGGGTCTGCCTTGTAATATAAAGCGCCTTGAGGTGACTGTTGTTGTGATTTGGCGCTGATAAATAAATAAAATTGAAACTGATAAAATGATAAGGTTAATGCTGGACCTGGACAGCAACTCTCATCGGTCCTGTCTATCAGTAATGTTAATAAGCAGTGTTCATTTAACAAGAAAGCACTATTTATTTTGTCTGGAACTTTTCAAGTTCCAGATTGAAGCAGAGAAAAGTCTATACTAGGTAGAAATAGTGGTAGCTTGCCAGCAATGAACATATCCTGCCAAGTCACCAGAGGCAAAGCACTACAGTATTAATATGGCTAGTAAAGTTACTGTAATATTATTGTGTTTGGCTCAGGGATAGGTTTGGGTTTAAATCCCAGTTTGAGCATGGATTTGTTATCAATTTGTTTGTATCAGAAAGGCTATTTATACATTCGACATTGATCTGTTGTTCAAATTTTTTTGTAGACACATTTGAGAGAATTCTTGGCCAAAGGTCTAAATTGACCTGAACTATACTGTGAAGGCATAAAATATGAACAGTATGTGAAGGTTAAAGAAGAGGATTCTATCTGAAAGTATGCAATCCTTGTGTTAAATATTATAGCATAACAGTGCAATTCAATTTTCATTTTATTTATATAGCACCAAATCACGACAGCAGTGGCCTAAAGGCATTGTATTGTAAGGTAAAGACCCTACAATAGTACAGAGAAATGGCAAAAATCTATTGAACCACTGAACTAATAACACTAACAACTAAAATATATAAAATATCATAGACAAGGGGCCTCCACTCCTATGTGTAGCCTAGATATGAATCTGCATTAGAGAAGTCTGCTCCATTAGGTTGCCATCCTTTGCTTTTTGGGCACAGTATAGAATTAACTTTTTTTCTTCTTCATCCATCACACCACGACATGTTTTTAAACCATCTTTAGCATGGATGCACCAATCTAGCTTTTTCAATTTATGATCATGAGTCCTGATCCATACCAAAAAACCATAAATTCTAGGACACATCAGGTTTGACTTGAAAAGCTTTTTTTTTAAATTAAATATAATAAACAGGTTGATCCAAGGATATAAATGTAGCTAATTGTTGGTATTTATTGCAGCAATGATAAATGACAACAGGCCCAGACTAGATACAGTGAAAAATGAGCTTGCAAGACACCAATGCCAAATCGTTGCTGTTGTTGTTATCAACCAACAAGCTTGGCTAGCAAGTCTCCAAATTGTAAAGACACAGTTACAGATTAATAGAAACATATTAATAAAATGAAAGATTTTTTTTATCGGATAATGTGCCAGTGCAAAAACATTACTGGCATTAAAATACTCTGAAACATATCTTTAAAACACTCCAAAAATAAAACACTGCTAATCAGCTGAGCAGAAGACAAATCTAACAAATAGCTAGTTGTACAATCACCTATGTCAGTATCCACCTAGGAACCAAAGTGCCCAATCCTCTTACTCTGTGGAGATGGTCTTACTTTTAAAACTGTCCTCTTGAGCCAGAATCAAGAGGCCAGTTTAACCCGTTTGTCATAGGCTTAATTTTTTCAGCCTCAGAGATTGCCACTTGATAGTGACAGAGGCAGAAAATATTATTAGAGCTTTGGTATTATTTAAAAGTGGGGTCAGTGGTAGGTGTCTTATAAGGTTTTTGCTTGACCATGAAGCTGTGAAAGGTAGTTTAAAGAAAAAACAAAATTAGCATGTAGCTAACATTTCATTGCTGATGTAATGATATTCAAGGCTAAGGGAGAAACTGGCCATGTAAGCCACAATACCTTGAAGATAAAGGTTCTAGTGGTCACTAAATCAGCCAACTGTTGTGGCTATTTATTTATTTTTCCTTTTAAGCAAGTTTAAACCTTGGGAGATTGTTGTTTTTATTAGTGCACTGACTGTTTTATTTATTTTTTTGTATTTGTCTTGTATACTTAAAGTTTTTAATAAAAATACAGTAGCTTGGACAACAGCCCTCAGTACATATTCTGACTACCTAATCAAAACACAGAGTGCTACTCCTATCTTCTCTAACTTGCAGCAGCTTTCTTCTCTATTATTAGTGTGTTACAGCATTACTAAACTGGCTGTTGTTATGAGAAACCGTATGAAACTATGTTTCCAAGTTTTGCTTTCATGCTTCTCATGTTGTGTATAGTGTGATTTCTGCAAGTGTTTTGGAGAAATCGTGATCAGATAATTACATAAATAAACCAGACAGAGGCTAAAAATATCTTCTCACTTTTGACTTTACTAAGCATATAAAGAAGTGCTCAACTGATATTGAATTGGGAAGATGGATTTTTCAATAACTGTTCCAGGTTGAAAAAGGCTAAGAAGCTCAGATCAGTGTGACAAGGTCAGTAGTTGTTCTTGTAGCTAACATTACAGGTCTCATAAAGGGCTATTTTTAATATATTTGCTGCTGTAAACAATATACCATAGTATTCCATTTTGGCATTTTTTCCTTTTTATCGCTGCCTAAGATTGACATATGACACCTATTTTCAACTTGTCGCCTTGTCAGCCTTTTCTCGCCTCTTATGGCTTGCACTCCATGTCATCGCCTTTACCACCCCCACACAGTCCCAACAGCCACTTATGTTCTTCTCCAGCTTTTTCTCTCTCTCTATTTTTGTGTGTGAGAATGGAAAACTACTACTCTCAAACTAGCCTTTTTTTTTTTTTTTAAAAAAAAAAAAAGGCTGATTCTTATCCTGCATCTACAACATGTGGATAAATCATCCTCTACACCAGCGGTTCCCAAACTTTTTTTGCTAGGCCCCCCTTTGTTTTACGTTTTACAAGAAAAATGTTCGGTTTATTTCACACCTCAAACATTTAGTAAACAATTAAGCAAATACAAGTAATCTGCAATACATTACAGGTAGTAAGAAAGTAAACTACTAACTCTTTTACGCTACGTCCACACCTACACGGGTATTTTTGAAAACGCATCTGTTCGCCCACATGTAAACGGTGTTTCGAATCACCGAAAACTGAGATTTTTTAAAACTCCTTTTTTGCATTTCCGTGTGGACGAGGAATACAGAGTTCGTCACGCAACGTCAAAGGTATGTGCCTTTTTACATGTCATGCTGTGCACCACGTTATTGTTTACATGAGATGAATTGCAGAATGGCAGATAGAGACAAAATACTGTTACTGTTAATCTTACTTATCTTCAGGTTTTACACGCTTACATACACACACTGTACTGTCCCTCCATTTAGAAAGGCAGAGGCGTCACGGTCTGATTATTTTACGTGTAGTTGTTTTTTTCCTGTGTAATAATATTCAACATTGCATTTTCAAAAAATGCCTCTCTGTGCAAAATGGGTTCAAAAACATAAACAACTGTGGGATACTGTTTGTCCGTGGTTTGAACCGAGGGAACAAATCGTGGCAGGAACGGCCTGATGTTATTTGTATCCCGCTGTAACTTTACTGTATAAAGAAGTAACATCTCCAAAATGTCAGGAGTAGTTTAGTCATTACAACAAAGTGTTTGTGAACTAAAAATCAAGAATGTGGGATACTGTTTGTCCATGATTTGAAGAACCCAGCGCGTGATCCTGATGAAGGGAAAACCAATTCTGCAGGGGAGACCTACCTTGGCACTTGTGCAGGTAAAACCAAAGGGAAGATTTGCTTCACCATATTTTCTAGTCTTTGGCTTAGAATGAAGTTGGTTTGGAAACATATTCAGCGATGCTTCATCTCCTGCTTTGCGTTTGTGTGGGCGCCCCTGCTAGCAGTGTCCAAGCATGTTTTTTTTTTTTCCCTTTTCATACCGCGCCCCCCCCTGCAATGGCTCTGCGCCCCCCCCTCCCAGGGGGCGGGCCCCACACTTTGGGAAGCTCTGCTCTACACCATCCTATCATTTGCTTTGGGGTTCACAGAAACATCCTCTCTGTAAATAAGACAACTGTCAACATGGATAGCTCTCTGCTGTCGCCATAACCATTTCATCGTCCATAAAAATCAATCACATGAGAGTTCACACCCCATTAATCAGACCTCTTAGGCTGATTTGATAATGGAACATTCTGCTGTCTTATGGAACAATGCAATAACTGTAGACATTAGCCACTGTGTGCCATGAGGCTACCAGTCTAATGTTATTTCCTTTCATCATGAAAGAGGTAAGCTTTTGGTGACTGCAGATGGTCACACTCAAGTCTAATTATTGCAATTTTGCAAACATAAAGAGATATACCAGATGAGATCAAATAATGGGACTGAGGTGCAGGTGGTAGGAAGAGACTATGAATACTATGGAGAGAGAAATGTTCATATGGCATCAATTTGATATGGCAACTTTCTATGCCAGATGGCCTTGCTGACCCCCAAGAGATCTGTGTCTACTCCCAGCATCAAACAAAGACTATTTCACTTGTTTAGCATATATGTAAACCGCTATTCTATGTAGCCATATGTAGCAAGGACCCAGACCTGCAGACAGTTTTTTTTTCCCTGCATGTGAATGCTTTTTGTTGGTGTAAACAATTTCCAACACTCAGTGGCAGGCTTTTCAGCCCACTCTCTGTGCAGCTCAGTACTCCTGTCTGGAAGGCATGACCAGTAGGGGTGCAACGATATTCGTATCGATATTGAACCGTTCGATACAGTGCTTTCGGTTCGGTACGCATATGTATCGAACAATACAACATTTGTAATTTATTTTATCAACTTTCCTTCTGACGATGCTGTCTGTGTTGAGCGCTCAGTGAATCTGCGTTCGACTACTCCGCCTAGGCTGCACTGTCGAGCGCAGATCCACTGAACGCTCAACACAGACAGCATCGTCAGAAGGAAGAGCGCAGGGCAAGCTAGCGAGACAGAAGTTAAGCTCTCCTTGCAACATGGCAAATTGAACCTCCCCCACCCTCATTCAGATCTGGCGTTTGGAATTATTTTGGTTTTCATGTGACGTATGACCCTGAAGGTAAGCGCGTCATGGACTAAAGTAAAACAGTATGTTGGATGTGCCACGCAATGCTCAATTACATGGGTGGGAACTAGTGTGTTAGCGCAGTTAGCTCGTTAATGTGTTGGCCGTCCAGCCCCACACACGGGGTGATCTGCGGTAGCTCGTTAACGGAGATTTGCCGTGTTGTGGCGTTAATGGCATTTCAACGAGATTTACGCTGACAGCACTAGTGGGAACACAACGAATATGACTGCACATTTACGCCGACATCATCCTAGTGCAAAGACAAGTGGAAGCAGACAAAAACAACAAGCACGCATGCTACAAACTTTACCCGAGTCATTAGACAGCCGTTAGCACATGATTCTCCTTATGGGGACCTGATATGTTTAATATGCTGCTGAGAATATAGCCCAGAAGAAGCGTATAGTATAGCTTTTATTTTGGAAAGAGCCATTTCTCTGTAATAAACTCTCTTTTCCAAAGATGAGTGATTCCTCAATCAGATACAGGGCTCACAATATCGCTAGCCCGACGTCCTGGGGCTAGCGATTTTTCCAGTCGGGCTACCAAAATCTATCTCTGCCCTGCCCGTCGGGCTATTGTAGGAAGGAAAAATATATGTCAATGCTTTTGCATTCTTTCGGAAATGTAGCTGGGTAATTATGTCATTGGCATCGGTGAGCCACTGTCAATATGTGACATATTGAAATCGTGTTTGAATTTGCGCTTGTTTTTTTGCTTTCACTTTGCAATCGCGCGAACTGTGTATAGAGAGCGACAGCACTGATTGGTGAGTGATGATAATTTGCGCACCAATTCCTCTGACATCGTCTTATCAATCGTTAGCTTACTATGCAAACATGACAAGTGAAATCTCCCGCAGCAAGCTCAAACATGTGAGAGGTTGATCGCGCAGAGAATCGCTGAGCATTATGTGAGTGCCTGTGTAAAAGCAGCAGGATATATATTTCAGTTCTGCTGAGCCAAATAAGACAGGTCAGGGTGAAGAAGCTTACCACAAAACGGAAAAGTTATGACAAATCAGACTATAAGGCAAAAAGAAAGTGCAGCTTTATGGTTTCATGGACAAAAGAATTTCTGTGGCTGCAATATGATGAGCTATATAACCAGGGGTGCACATAAGTGGTCCGCAGGTGCGCATTCGCTGTCAAAATAAAAAACACGCACAAGGGTTAGGGTTAAATTTAAAAACTGTACTTTTGAGTTAAAATATATATTTATAATTTTAAAAAATGACAAATTAAAAAGGCATGAACATTTTTTTTTGTATCGAAAAAATATCGAACCGTGACACCAAAGTATCGAACCGAACCGAACCATGAATTTTGTGTATCGTTGCACCCCTAATGACCAGGTGATGGAGAACAGCTGTGTGGGTCAGCCTCCCATGACAGCACACCCTGAATCCACTGCTCCATAGCACTAAGTGATCAGAATAGTTTAAAAAAGCAGAATTAGTACTTAAATTGATAGTACTTCAATTCATTATGGTCAAAAATAACACAAAAAAACCCACAAAGATGTAAACAAAGGTTGGGTGATGTGTACTGAATTTGCTGCTCTCAGCTATGGCCAGAAGGCTAACCATACCTGGTGGGCCAACAAACCATGAAGCTGCACGAAGAGGCCAACAAACCCAAGGAGTCCTTTTAGGTTTTAGTAGCTCAGGGGACTCCCGAGGCAGCTGCCAGCCTTTTAAGGCAAGAAGGATGACAGCCTCTCTAACTGCAGAAGCAAAGTCTCACACGTGAGAGGAATTTGGAATTAGATCACGGAGAAAGATGTGACAGAACTTGGCCCAGGCTGTTGTCAGCAAGCGTGTTTAGCTGTTGACCTCCTGGAAATAGACTAGAAACACTTTGATGATCTTTTTAACTCACTTGATGTGTTTTCTAAGTAGGTATCCAGAGATTGTGTTAGGCAAAGACTTGACACTATCAGTATTGTTGTGTTCATTTCCAAAATGAGCAAATGGGTTAGCCAAATCATTAAACATTGTTTTTAAGTACTTTGTATTTCTTCAGTGGTTATTTGCTGAAGTCCATATTGTCCTTTTGAGCTCAGAGGCAAATGAGATTAGAGAAAGTCATTTTATTTGCCACATCACACACACACCCCATAGCTCACACACAAACACGCAGACAAACATACAGAAATATTCACCCTCTCCAGCCTTCCATCCCCATCTCTGAAGATGAAATATATTGAGTTGGTGGTACAGACAGTCCCACTTGATAAGCGCCTCAGTCATGCAGAAAAACATCTTCCACATTCTCATAATGTAGACAAAATGCCATTTACATGATCCATCGCCTCAAGATAATGTCTCCCTTTCTGGGTGTAGAGGTGTCTGGGTGTGTGTCTACATGCATGTGTGCATGTTTCTGTGTGTGTGTGTGTGTGTGTGTGTGTGTGTGTGTGTGTGTGTGACAGTCAAATAGGAAACAAGTCCTGCCTTGTCTTTATGCCCTCTGTATTTGCCTCTGTTATAGGTGTTATAAGTTTTCTATGGGTGGAAAGAAAAACGTATATTACTGACTACATTCCATCAGTGCCAATGTAGAGTGTAATGAACTAATTAAAGAAATAAGCTTCATAACAGGCTTTTTTTTCAGGTTAAATATATTTTTTATGATTAAGATTTGTAGTTGATTTTATTATGTATTTATTATGTATTTAAACTGCATTCCCTTTAATTTCTTAATTTAATTTCTTAAGAGGCTCTAATGATAATTAACCACTTAGTTCATATACACAGCAGCTTTAAGTGCAGCAGGGTATTTATTGTTCTCTTCTCTTTTAGTGGAAATGTACTTTAGCAATTTTCTATTTTGCAGCACGCTTTACTTCATGAACATTTCTTCTTTGACCTTGTAACTGGTTTTACAACAGCAGAACAAACCAGGAGAAACAGGGCCTCACTCTTGCTACACCTGATAAATTACTGAATTTAAGATGAGTTTGAATGTAGACTTTTCTTTAGAAACACAATACTTAGGGACTTCACATAACCACTTAAAAGCGATGCCCTTCACTGTTGTCAGAGGGTTGACACCGTGTTTTGGGTTGACTAAGAAGGTGATGAAGACGTTTGCACATATCGGTGAGCTAAATTTAGTACCAGTAAGAGCATGGTCTTTGGGAGTGACCTCTGCTCCTGAACAAGGCAGGTGTGAGAATGCCTCTCAGGCAGATCACACATGTCTGCCTGGGCTGTTCCACAGTGAGAAATGGCTGACAGTTGGATGACTACTGCAGATGCAGCTGCAAAATGCAAAACAGGGCTGTAAATGTGAAGTTAAAAGAATGCAGCGCGGTTTGATGGGCAGGTTGAACATTGTGTCTGCAATTAGAGTGGGTGAATATTAGTTCTTAAAATTATGCATTGTTTTCTCTAAATCTCCCACCCTACTGCCTCTCTGTCACTGCTAATTTTTCTGTCTGTATATGTGCCCCTGTCCATTTTTAACGTTTTCATTCTGTCTCTTTCTCTCCCTTCTTCATTTTCTACTGCACAAAAGAGAGAATGTACAGTTTATGTAACAGCCATTTTGAGAGGGCACATTGGGAACAAAAGAAATGACAATCATCAGACAGTGATTATCTTCACAGCTACTCATTCATGGGATAAAGCTAATACATAATGCAAACCTCTCATCTACCCGACCATCAATGGCGCCCCCATCCATTATAAGCTCAGCCCAATATGTATTTCGCAACTAAAGGGTGATCGAAAGCATGATGGGGCTGAGGCGCCTTGAAATAAATGCAACGTTGACCCACATCTTCAACCATTCCCCTAAATTAGAAATCCATACTTCATTTCTTGGGCAAGAGCCCTTGTTTCTGCAAGGCCGATGGCTGATATGGGCAGCTATGATAGGCACTCAGTCAGTGTTCAGGCCAAGTCATGCTCTTTATGCCGTTGGACTAACTGGTAAAAAAGTCTGGATGATGGAGGCAGGGATGAGAAGAGGGAAGGCTGACCTTTAGATAATCATCTCAGAGCTAGGTTTAGGACGCAGTCTTTCTTTTCCTTTTTTTTTTTTTTTTTTTTTGAGAAAAATAATTAAGTTTGACTTTCTTGTCTAAAGGGATTAAAGTTTATAGACCAAACTGCCCAAAGGTAAAGATTCACAAGTTTATTTCATTTTATATGTGACAGAAAAAGAGAATCTGTCTTTGTTTGTGAGCTCAATTTGGTAGTTCAAGATTGATGGCAGTTGATGTATCGTTTCACAAAAGAAATTGATGCTGTTTCAAGGGACCTTCTTCAGCCTTCAAGGCTCTAAAATCAAAGTGCAGTATTTATATATATATTTAGCTTATAACAGTCATAAAAATCACATTGAATATATTGTCAACTTGCTCATCTGCTACTCACATTGCTTTCTTAGTACTGTCTTTGAAAAGACTAGCAAAAGAACATACACAAATCAGATGATATTACAAAATATAAAACATTGCAGCAACAAAATTTAGACATGCATTATGTTAACATATCAATTATTATATTGTATTATTATATTATATTTACCCCATTCATCTCGTGACTGTAGGCTGTCAGATCACTGTTTATTTCATAATGCATGAAGTATCCATGACTATTACATCTAAAGGAAGCAGTAAGAACTTTGTGACGTGATGTGGGTTGATGAGTCAATGAACCTCACTCCTGATCGATGACAGTGATACTGACGTGAGTTGTGGAAGATTTTCTATCGTTAAGGGCGGCTGTTTTAGTAAGCACTGCTATTCAAGAACACAGACGATCATCAGACAGACTGGTGTTACTGAAATTTTCTTTCAAGTGCATCTAACATTGCTGGATTTGGACACTTGGACAACAAATAAACCTTCCTATCATGCAAGAATGTAATCCAACTCTTCATCAAAGAGAAAGGTATCCTAAAAATCCCACTTTCTCCTTTTTCCTAAGTCTAGTCTAGGCTAACTAACTGTTTTGTTATTTATTGCTGCCAGCTGTGAAAAATATAATGAAATGTAAACATCTTCAGTGGTCATATGTAGTTTAAAAGGGATATTTGTGGTTTTTAAATTAAAATTAATTTTAACTGAAAGAATCCGTTTTACTATTTTTAGATATCTTGAATTGTTATCGGATTTCCCCATTCTTTTAGAATTCTCAGGAATGCAACGGATATAGACGTTTAACTGCAGCCATTCATCTGTTTCAATAAAGTTGATGCTTACCTTGCTTGGTTCAGCAAGACAATGCCAAGGACTGGTCTTCATGTATTCATGGCTATATAGTAAAAGGGCCCAGATGTAAAAAAAGATTGCTTGAGGTGCAGTTCAAGGAGTATGACTAAGAAAGCCTTGAATTGTTGAGCTGCTGAATTCCTGTATCAAGCTAGAACTGGAAAACATGTGTCCACAATACTGTAGGAATTCCTCCCTGTAATTCCCAGACACCTTTAGAGTGTTGTAAAAAAAATAGAGGTGATGCAACATAGGACTGAAAATGTCACTGTCCCAATTTGTTGGTGGCATCATACTAGAAATGAGTATTAGTCTTTTTGTTTTTTGGTGAAAAATAAATCTTATTTTCAACATTTGATACCTTATGTTTGTACTATTGCCAGTTATTATCACTTGTTGTTCTTTATGTCTAAATGTTTCATTCTGTTCTTATTTAGGTGTTGATCACATAGACCTAGTGATTGATTGGCTAGTAAATTCTGGTTTATAGGAAAAATGTGGAGATGTTTACACATACACCTTTACAAACACCTTACAATACTCACCAAAAGACTCAAAACAACAAAAACTTCCACAAATCACCTATAAAATGAAACAATATTCTTTTTTGCACACTTAGTCACATAGTTACTGAACACACATCTAAATTACACTATATTTGCACATTTTGCATCTTGCACATGTCTTCACCCTGTCTCGTCTACAATATCCTGACAGTAACTTGAACCTGGTATTCAATACCTACTGCACAATACACTTTGTGTTGTCTCTATCCTGTCTTTGTGTATTGTACAGTTAGTATTGTATAGTTATTACTATAGTACTGTATAGTATTGTATAGTATTGTATAGTTAGTAATTAGTACCTTTTTATCCCTTAATTTTACCAAAATCTAGCATGTTATTTATTTGTAATTCCTAGTTTTATATCTCTTGGAGATGTATCTTTTATATACTTATAAATGCACCATGAGGGGCTTGGGGTGAAACAGCATTTCGGTACGCTGTATACTGTGTATACTGTTGTATTGACAATAAAGCTCTTGAATCTGAATGTGTTTGTTCAGGTGACAAAATCTGGCATTTCATCAAAACACACAATCTTGTCTTTAATCTTTCAATAACATATATTTCAATAATAGATATTAAAAATTAAAAACTGAAAATCAGACGTAAGTTTGGATAAACTGAATTTGCAAACAACCTCCCAATGCACAGACTGCTACATGGAGGGATTTTAATGAACAGTTGTATTCACCCTGAGGAGCTTTACTGTTCTGTATTTTTTCAAGCCACCGAGCATTAAAGCATCTAGTCTAGCATTTAGTTTGGAGGGGTAGTTTGTAACTGATGACTGATTTTAGTATTTGGGCTGATTTGTCCTGAAATTGAATCTCTGACCTTCTTATTGCTACAATGGCATTTACCTGCTTATCCACACATAATACACATATTAATTAAGGGTCAGATGTTTGTGTCAGACGTTAGGCGAATAGTGAACCATGTGTCATATGTCAGCTTATATGCCTTTTTTCACTTCACTGACATATTTAATTAACCATTAGCTAAGTAGGCATTTTGACTAAAAGTGTGTTTGATTTGGTTTTGGAACCAAGGTAGAAAATCTTAGCACAGAGATGATATGCCATCACATATGTAGGCCTCACATACTTCAAATGTGTCAATGAACAGATGACGTAAGTATGTTTAAAGGTACTAGCAAAAACCACACCTGCAGTGGTTGTTTGTTTAGTTCATGTTATTCTTTGAACCCTTATTGTTTCACTGTATATAGTAAGACAGCTAAATAATGGACACAGATAGACTACTAAAGTAATCAATAATAAAAACATATATTTGTTGACTGTAATACATTGTTTTATTCAAAAAACTTGATAACAGGCACATTGTGTCATTGTTTGATGAGCACTTATGAGAAGTGAAACTGCCACATCACTAAAAATTGTTGAGCAAAGATTATTTACAATCAACAACAGTTATGTACATGTAATGTATTCTTAATGTCGGTATTTGTTTGGAAGTCAGCTATTACACTTACGTATATAATTTGTAAGGATTTAAGTATTATAAAAAAAATTCCCAAAAGCTATAAACATGTTGATAATCCTGGAAGCTAAGGTAGTTTATAGTGAAAGGTTCATCCAGGTTAACATGTCTAGATGTTAATGTACAGACATGCATACGTATGGTACCATCATAATTGTAAAGTTTGATATATTTGTATATTCTGTAACCAGCTGACATTGTACGTCCACACTGAACGAACCATCTACCTCATGATTCTTTCACTGTGATGTAGACTAGGAAGATAATGGAGTTTCATACCTCCTACGGCTTCTCTGAACTCGGGTATTTGTTCATACATGTTTGGCCGACACGCAGCTGCCTTCCTTATTGGAACTTGGTAATCACATTTTAAGTGCACACATAACTATCTGGCTTGTTCCAAAAAGCAAATTTGGAAACCTTCTACAGTTCACATTAGTACAGTGTTAAAAAGATTTTTTTTTTTTTAAATTTGACATTGATGGTATAGTTATTAAAAATGCCTTTTAGCATGTATCTTTCTCTGTGCGTGTGTGTGCAGCACAGAAAAAATGTGAAATTCTTCATGTTCATGGATACAAATTTTCACTTTTTTGTCGCAGTGATCATGTGTAAGTAGTGCATTTAAGTTTTCTACATAGTAGGAATGCATCACCATGGCAACAAAGAAAACAAAGCTTTAAAAGACATGCACTGCATTCTTTTTCTAACCATAACACAGTATTTTTTAATGCCTAACCTTATCCAAGTTGCTTTACATGCTGAAAGCTGAGTTGTATGTGTCTAACCGTAATCAAATATGAGAGTGCATTAATGAAAAGCCATGTTTGTACCAAAAAAAAATGTGCTGAGAAATTCATTTTGAGGAAGATGAAAAAAGTTTGTGTCCAGAAATGTAAATCAATTTATTGAAGGTTATGACTGTTTCACAAAATGCTGTGAGACTGTGTTGCTTTTCGTCTGGGGGCCTGGAACCTACCATAGCCTACCAGAGGCAGGGTACACGTGGGACAGATTGCCAGACAACCATTTGCGCTCACATTCACACACATGGGCAATTTAGAATCACCAATTAACCTAACCCCACACCATGCATACAAAGACAAAATATTCTTTCTTTTGACAATATATTTTTTTTGTCTGTCTATGTAGCCTACATATTGCACTAGAGAAAGGTCAGGGAAACTGGGCAACCCAAATGTACTGAACACCCAATGGAATGCATTTGATACTGTCAGAAGCAATTTGGGGTTGGCACAGGGTGTGCCAGGAGCATGTCAGTCTGATTTAGAGTTCCTCCATTGGGGTACCAGCATTAGGGGGAGTCCTGCTGACAGTTATACACTTATAAGGTCACACATAGTGAACATTAACATCTACACATAAACACACATATTCCCCACATGAGAAACACATAGAAAATCTGATGCAGCATGACTACACACACATGTGGCAAGTGTACATGCATGTGTACATATGTGTGGACACACTGTCTTATTCAATCAAGTCCCTGGCTTACAAAGCCTTAGTGAGACTGAAAGAGAAGAAAAAAAGCACAAGCAGAGGTGTCCTAACATTTCACAACATTTCAGTGAATGCTCTGGTCTGCAAAGAAGCCAGCGATTCATGAAATAATTCAGCACATCACAGTATGAAGTAGCCAAGCGATGGCTCATCTCATGGGGAGAGAGAGACAGGAGAAAGATGCCACTGTGGACTCATTCAATTAAATTTTATTACCTTTGTGTGAATATATATGATTGAATGTGGATTATGCCTGAGTGCTTTGTATTTGAAAGGATTTGAATTTCTGATACTTTTCTTTGCATGAAAATCTGGATGGTCACTAAATTAACACCCTCTCATATACATTACTTCTCACATCTGCCTCTGTTTTAAAGATTAATCCTACTAACCTCTGTCAAATTTTTTTTAAACTTTATATTGTACATATGTATCTTGTCTCCCTTCACAGTATATAGTTGTCAATATTTTCTGGGGGGCTTTTTAGGTGTGCATCCACACTATGTATATGTATACAAACTACTACTGTGCTTTCTATATTTAATCACAGACTTTGCAGCTAAACAATGCAACACATTTCTGCTTTCATACAGTGATAAATGACATGACAGTAACCCCATTATTACTTCCTAATCAACCCCTTTTGGTTCATATGCACGTGTGTGTGTGTGTGTGTGTGTGTGTATAAAGCAGTGAGTGTACCTTGAGGTGGAAATCACGGAAGGCATTATTTCATGAATTTCATTAGTGAGGTGAAAATAATTTCCGTGCCAGCAAGTATTGTAATTCAGCTATTGTTGTTAATCCAAATTTAATATGTTGAAAATGATTGGAGGGAGATGAGTGAAGTGCTTATGCTGCTGCTACATTTCTGTGATGAGATCTCCTTGCCTCTTATGACTGATTTTCTTTTCTTTGCTCTTTTCTGTTTTCTCTCAGAAAAAAGATTTTTTTTCCTCCTTTTTACTACCACTCCCTAACCTCCTCTGTATCAAAAGTGAACACAAGCCACTGTCATCTTCTGTGGGCTTTCTAAGCTGTGATCATAGTGAATAATTCAATAATATTGATGTCCTTGTTTTGAAGAACAAGAATAGTGTAAATTCATGCATATGAGATCACTGTTTGATGTAGCTATTTAGAATTTTCTGGCTCACTTGAAAGCTAGTTCACTTGACAGATTCCAACATTCACAGGAACTGATTCATTCATCCATTGTCACTGTATATGAATAATGACCACATAATCAATACATACCTAATTTTCTTTTCTATTGTGTTTTAAGAAGTCAGAAAAACACAAAATGCAAACTTTAGAAGTTGTGTCATTTTTTCAGACTTCTCATCAAAGTCTAAAGATCTTCCAAGGGCACTGTTGAGCTTTATTTTTCTCTCTTTGGGGGGCAGATACTCATGGTGTGCATTTTGACTACAGGAGGGGACAGTGAAAATTATGAAAGAAACACAACTGACTTAAACTTGTGGTAAGAAATGTGAAGGCCTTTACAGCAAATGTCAGATACAAAGCCACAGCTGTGAGAAATATGGTAAATGGCCTGTATTTATATAGCGCTTTACTAGTCCCTAAGGACCCCAAAGCGCTTTACACATCCAGTCATCCACCCATTCACGCACACATTCACACACTGGTGATGGCAAGCTACATTGTAGCCACAGCCACCCTGGGGCGCACTGACAGAGGCGAGGCTGCCGGACACTGGCGCCACCGGTCCCTCTGACCACCACCAGTAGCCACACACAGAAATGGTTGTTGATTCTGTATGTTATATAGCGGCTTTTCACTAATTTAGCATTTTATTCTCCAGATAAAGATTCTTATAGCTATGCTAATATGCCAATATGGAACAAGTGTGAGTTCTGTGTTTGTCACCGTTATCATCAGAATTTGACTTGGGCAATATGTAAATTTTGCAATCTGCTATTTTCAGTCCAGCAACCAATAACTGACAATATATTCACAGCGCTAAATGCTGAAGGGGGCAGACCGTTAAAAATAATAAAATGACAAAAATGATACAAAAGCTAAAAAATAAAATTCTAGCTACTCTCTCAGTCCTTGATATTTCTCAAGCTTCTTGTGTTCTTTCTTCCTGATGTTAGCCATTACCAGTTACTTGGTACCTGGAATTAACACAGGATCTTAGTTTGGTCATTCTCAACCACCCTTGGGGGCAAATCCCCTTTTTGTCCTTGGGATTTCAAGGCCTTACTCAGCACAGATGCCCCTGCATACTGGTTGTCAATAGAAAATTGTACTTAGTAGTCAGTATAATATTTTAATAATATAAGTTTACATATGGTAGTGATAGGATGTGCGATCCTTAATAGTCTGTGAAGGCTTTGTGTGCATTCCAGAGTGCTCTGGCATTCACACCCACATCCTGGGAGCATGGGAAAGGTCGTACCTTCTTTTATTGTTTTACAGTAGGATAAACGTAGCTATGTCAGTTTTAGTCTAAGTGCCTTTTTTACATATAGATGAACTGTTGGATTTTCCAGACCAGCATGTTTAGGGAAGTCGTTTATGGGGTCACACTCTGACACACACACACACACACACCTTCACGTTCCAATGTAAGGAACAAACACCCACTGATATATAAATAAAGACCAGGGCAGTCTCAGAGCTGCGAGTCCCTGAGCCCTCACTCTCGTGCGAGAGCTCAGAGCTGCCCTTGCTAAGCAACAAGTAAAACTGTGTGTTTCTCCTCTCTGATTCTCAGCTGAAGAAGTGTTTTAGAATACATCTCTTAACACTGGTCCAGCCACTTGGTTGTAGCATTACATGTATGGCCTGCGTGCTAGCATATTGCACCCTGCTGTTATGTGCTGGATTGCCTCAGGTTCATCTTTCCATAGTCTGGACATGGGATGTCATGGCCTGCCTTTTTCTTTTGTTTTTCTTTGTCGTCTTTCTTTATTGTTTTTCTCCCTTAGTGAGTGTGTGTGGGCATATTGTGTTTACCATCTCTGTTCAATTCAATTTGAATTCAATTCAATTTTATTTATATAGCGCCAAATCACAACAACAGTTGCTTAAAGGTACTTTATATTGTAAGGCAGACCCTACAATATTGCATACAAGCACTTTGGCGCTAGTGGGAAGGAAAAACTCCCTTTTAACAGGAAGAAACCTCCAGCAGAACCAGGCTCAGGGAGGGGCGGCCATCTGCCGCCACTGGTTGGAGTGGGAGGAGGAAGACAGGATAAAAGACATGCTGTGGAAGAGAGCAAGAGATTAATAACAAGTAAGGATTCGATGCAGACAGGTGTATTAACACGTGAATGAATGAGAAAGGGGACTGAAGAAGAATACTCAATGCATCATAGGAATCCCCCACATGCCTACATCTATTGCAGCATAACTAAGGGAGGATTCAGAGCCACCTGATCAAGCCCTAATTATATACTTTAGGAAAAAGGAAAGTTTTAAGCCTAATCTTAAAACTACAGATAGTGTCTGCCTCCAAAATCAAAAATGGAAGCTGGTTCCATAGAAGAGGGGCCTGAAAACCAAAGGCCTTGCCTCCCATTCTACTTTTAAATACTCTAGGAACCACAAGTAAGCCCGCAGTCCAGGAACAAAGTGCTCTAATGGGGTGATATTGTACTACAAGGTCATTAAGATAAGATGGGGCCTGATTATTTAAGACCTTGTATGTGAGGAGAAGGATTTTGAATTCAATTCTGGATTTAATAGGCAGCCAATGATGGGAAGCCAATACAGGAGAAATATGCTCTCTCATTCTAGTCCCTGTCAGTACTAAACATTTTGGATTAACTGAAGGCTTTTCAGGGAGTTTTTAGGACATCCTGATAATGACAAATTACAGTAGTCCAGCCTGTGCAGATAGTCTGTGCAGAAACGGGGTGTGCCATCAGACTTAGGCGTTAGTAGACATGGGGAGCTCCAGGGGCTACAACTAGGTTGTGCCAAGCCGTTTTCTACTAAGTACTCAACTTCCTTTTTCATCACCTCACGTTTGGCGATGGGGCAACGGTATGCATGCTGCTTGATTGGGGCTGCGTCTCCAACATCAATGTCATGCTCACAAACATTGGTACGCGAGGGTACGTCACTAAAGAGAGACGGGTAGGAGTGCAACAAGTCAAGTACTTCTTTACACTGGGACGGAGGAAGGTGAGACAGGTGGGCCTCGGCCTTAGCTAAAAAAACAGAATTTGACAACCGCCCACATTGCTGTCCCTCAGAAAGGGTACCCAGATCATCATCACCCTTAACTTCTACACTTAGCAGGGTAACAGGGACTGAACCGGGGACAGCCGTCCCAGCAGTGTCTGATGATTCTGTCATGCTGGTGTCTCTGGTATGGTATGGTTTCAACATGTTAACATTGCATAGGCGAGTCTTCCTTCTGCGTTCTGGGGTGTTGAGGATATAGTTTGTGTCAGACACTTTTTTCACTATCACATAGGGGCCTGAGAAACGAGCCATGAGGGCAGAATTAGGCACGGGCAACAACACAAGAACTTTGTCCCCAGGCTGGAACTGTCTTTCCACTGCTTTTTGATCGAATCGTTTTTTCATGTTTGCCTGGGATACACAGAGAGCCTCTTTTGCTAACAAAGTAGCCCGTTGCCACCTGTCCTTACATGTTTTTACAAACTCCACCACATTAGTATTAGGCACACAACCGCTGAGAAAACTCTCCTTCAGCACCTTTAGTGGACCCCGCACATCATGTCCAAACACCAGGGTAGCTGGGCTGAACCCCAAAGACTCCTGCTTTGCATCACGTATAGCGAACAATACAAAAGGGACCCCTTCATCCCAGCTTTTTCCTGTGTCATGGCAATACTTACTCAACATTGCCTTCAGAGTTTGATGCCACCGCTCAAGTGCACCTTGTGACTCTGGGTGATAGGCACTAGACACAGAATGAGAAACTCCAAAGGACTGTAAAGTCCGTTTAAAATCCCTGGACATGAAATTGGTACCCTGATCTGTCTGCACAGTTTTCGGGAGGCCAAAGGTGGTAAAGAATTTGACTAGTGCTTTGGTAATGCTTGCTGTAGTGATTCTCCGCAGCGGAATTGCCTCGGTGAATCGAGTGGACACACACATTATGGTTAACAAGAACTGATTCCCTGCCCGCGTCTTTGGTAAGGGGCCAACACAGTCTACCAGGATATGCTCAAATGGTTCACCGACAGCAGGGATAGGACGTAGAGGGGCGGGGGGCACCGCCTGGTTTGGTTTACCCACAAGCTGGCAAGTGTGACAGGTGTTACAAAACTGCACTACATCTGCTTTCATTGCCGGCCAAAAGAAATGCTGCAGTATACGGTCGTACGTTTTAGTGACACCCAAATGACCTGACCATGCATGATTATGTGCTAACTGTAGCACATGCCGCCGCAGACTTGTCGGAACCACCATCTGCCGCACTGCGCTCCAGTCTTCTCCAGGCCTTGGAGTCCACTTGCGCATCAATAAACCTTCCCAAATGAAAAATGTCTGCTTCTTGCTCCCCTCACCACCCTTATCCTGAGCTGCAGCGGTAAAACACTTAACTAATGAAAAGGAGCTCCAGACTCAGGAGCTGGCTCAACCACACTTTGAGCCGACTCTAAGGCTCTATTATCTCCCTCATCAGTACAGGGCATCACATCCTTCTCTAGAATAGAGCCAATCACTGATTCTGACAAATCAACTCCCCCACCTTGTTGCTGGGCACGTGAACGAGTCAGAACGCTCACCGGGAACACATCCGGGTGCTGCTGACTGAGGGCATCTAACACAGGCTCTATAACAGGATTGTTGGTCACCTCAGGGGTAGGATAAACTTTCCCACCCGCGATATCATTTCCCATTATAAAATCCACCCCATTAATTGGGAAAGAAGGCCATACACCCACTGAGAAGAAACCACTCACCAGCTCACTCTGTACCCAAATACGATGGAGGGGAGCAGGCACAAAACTCATCCCAACACCTCTTACAATGATGCTAGAGTCACAGTCAGACTTCTCGTTAAATTCAAGCACACTAGCTAGTATGAGGGACTGTGAGCCACCAGTATCACGCAGAATGGTCACTTCACGCTTATCCTCGGTCTTACCAGAAAGCAAAACAGTCCCCTTAAAAATGAAGGGCTTAAAACACTCATCCGGGGTCTCAGGGGAGGGGGGCCTATTGACAGGAGGCATAGTTTTCATCAGCCCGACCCCTTTTGGTTTACGTGAAGTTGAGACTGATTGTTTCCGTTTATAAGCTTCACAATCTGCGATCAAGTGGCCAGACTTAAAACAGAAAAAACACTTTCGGTCTGCCTTGGGACGAAACACAAGTACCTCACTCTTTGGGTGCTGTGCAACTGGCACCTCGCTAGCCTTCACTGGGGCATCATGCCGGTCATACCTACTAACACTGGTTTTATGGACGAGCGCGAACTCATCAGCCAGCGTTGCAGCCTGCTGTAGCGAGGAAACCTTCTGTTCATTAATATATACTGCGATGCGCTCAGCAATGCAGTTCTTAAATTCCTCTATGAGCATTAGTTCCAGGATCGAAGCCAGGTCAGTGGCTTTGCAGGCCGCACACCACCGATCAAAAAGAACACCTTTTTCCCTGGCAAAATCAAGATAAGACTGACCCTGTCCCCTTTTCAACCCCCGGAAACACTGCCTATAGGCTTCTGGGACCAGCTCATAAGCCAGCAGGATAGCACTTTTCAGCTTGTCATAGTCCAAGCTGTCCTCAGCTGACAACGAGGAGCAAACTTCTTGAGCCTTACCTGCCAGCTTACATTGGAGCAAAATGGCCCACGAATCCCGTGGCCAGTGCAAGGCCGTGGCTATTCGTTCAAACGACTCGAAGTAGCTGTCGACCTCAGTGTCACGGAACACCGGAACCAGACGACTGTTCTTCCCTACATCAAACGGTGTGTCTGCCTGACGAATGGAGGCAGTCGGAGGAAGGGAAGCCTGCCAGAGTTCCAGCTGTCGCAACTTAACAGCTGTCTCCGCCTCCACCTTTCTCAATTCAACCTCCCTGGCTCTCGCAAGCTCTGCGTCTAACCGCCTAAGCTCCAACTCCTTCTTTAGCTGGAACTCTCTCTCATGATCCTCCTTTTCCAACTGGAGACGAGCCAGGCGTACACGGAGCTTAGCATCCTGCTTCGAGCCTACACTTGATTCAATGGAGAGAGGTTCGAAGCGAGGCAATGTCATGGGTTTGTCCTCAGGCAGCCCCTGAGCAACAGGTGTAGACACCAATGGACCTACAGCCTGAGCTGGCACCTGCGGAACAGGCTGAGACGCTACACCATGCTCAAGTGGACTGGCAGACACTGGCAAGGCCACTATCCCTTTCTCCACCAAGCCAGACACAAGAGCAGCTTTCAGCTCAGCCTTACGCAGAGCTGTGGAGACAGAAATGCTATAAAATGATGCCACCTCATGCAAATCCCTCTTCCTACAGGCGTCCAGTTGGACAAGCGAGGGGTTTACCTTAAACACGGCAATATCAAAGGTAGCCATAAAATCTAAAACAAAAACTACCTGAGGCTAACAATAACAACAAAGCAGCACCACCTCCAATACACAAATGAAAAACAGGTGGGAAATGTGTGGCCACAGGTTAACCAATAAATAAAAATCCAGCCGACCCTCTCCCCAGACCTACCTACTAAAATCTTAGCCTAGTTAGCTTCTGGAGTGTACCAGGCTCGAGGCAACTTTAAAGGCTAAGCATCAAGTGCACAAAGCACCGACAAGCCTACCCCCGACAGGGAACTAATCCCCACCCGGGATTACTCCGAAAACAATAAAGGCAAAATAAAAAATTAGTGCCTGAAGGAGGAGCTTACGCTCAGCTAGACACTCCCCTTTGCTAACTGGAAAGAGAGCGCAGCAGATCCCATACAACTAAACAAGCCACCGGCAAACAACTCACTAAAACTCAATTGCTGTTCCTTCCATTCAGATCCCGGACGAGCCCCCACATTGTTACGTTCCCCCCGAAGGGGTCTAGGCATGCGAGTGAGGGGACCAGTAACAAATGAGTCCAGAAACAGAATGAAAAGGAAAACAGACAGAGTTGTTCTGTATTAATATAGTTTTATTACAAATGATATAGGTTTATTACAAACAATATTAACCTAAAGAGCCGGCAACGCCGTTTTACCAATAATGCCAAGGAAACAAAAGAAACACTCGCAGCAACAAAAGACAAGAAGACTACAAAACAAAAAGGGAGACACTTCCCACACTTCCTACCCTACTCCTCACCACGGGGAGTCACTCTCAGGGCCCACAAGCCCGTCTACTCACTAGTCAGAAGGCTGTCTGTCCAAAACCTAGCACAAAACCATGTAGAGCCACAGAGGAAAAAAAACCACCCTGCTCACAGCTCATCCCCAGTTTAAATAGCCTCAGAGGTGATTGCTGACTGGAGTCAGGTGGCAAACGAGGCTAATCAAAAGCAGCTGTGTCCTGGGGAGAGAGGAGAGTGAGAGAGATGGAGGGGGTAGGAGTGGCAAGAGAGGAGGAGGCGGGGAGAGCGGGCAAACACCCCACCCACACACTCCCACAGCCTCACAGGATGTAACAAAGTCATAAATGCATGAACTAGTTTTTCAGCATCACTCTGAGGCAGGATATTTCTAATTTTAGAGATATAATAATAACCTCAGTTTTATCTGAATTTAGAAGCAGAAAGTTAGAGGTCATCCAGGTTCTGATGATGCTGCCTAAGAGAAGCATGTACAGTGGCTTCCAAAAGTATTCGGCCCCGTTGAACTTTCCCACATTTTGTCACATTAAAGCCACAAACATGAATCAATTTTATTGGAATTCCACGTGAAAGACCAATACAAAGTGGAACGAAAATCATACATGATTCCAAACATTTTTTACAAATAAATAACTGAAAAGTGGGGTGTGCGTAATTATTCAGCCCCCTTTGGTCTGAGTGCAGTCAGTTGCCCATAGACATTACCCGATGAGTGCTAATGACTAAATAGAGTGCACCTGTGTGTAATCTAATGTCAGTACAAATACAGCTGCTCTGTGATGGCCTCAGAGGTTGTCTAATAGAATACTGGGAGCAACAACACCATGAAGTCCAAAAAAAAAAAAAAAAAAAAAAAAAAAAAAAAAAAAACACACACACACCAGAAAGGTCAGGAATAAAGTTATTGAGAAATTTAAAGCAGGCTTAGGCTACAAAAAGATTTCCCAAGCCTTGAACATCCCACGGAGCACTGTTCAAGCGATCATTCAGAAATGGAAGGAGTATGGCACAACTGTAAACCTACCAAGACAAGGCCGTCCACCTAAACTCACAGGCGGAACAAGGAGAGCGCTGATCAGAAATGCAGCCAAGAGGCCCATGGTGACTCTGGACGAGCTGCACACATCTGCAGCTCAGGTGGGGGAATCTGTCCATAGGACAACTATTAGTCGTGCACTGCACAAAGTTGGCCTTTATGGAAGAGTGGCTAGGGATGGGTATCGTTTAGGTTTTATCCGATACTGGTGCCAAACCGGTACTTTTGAAACGGTGCCAGTGCTTAAATGGTGCTCGAACCGGTGCTTAAAGAATGGAGAACACAAACTTGTCCAAACACCTCTCATTTTTAGCTGTTTTTTTTTTTTTTTTTTGTAAAAAGATAACAGTAGCCTTTTCTGCAGCTATAGGGCATATATGGTATCACTACTGGCTGGAAGCAGTGCTTAAACAATGGAAAAAACACATACTTTGTCCAAAAACCTCTCATGTTTAGCACTTGTTGCAGGCTGCTGAGTTTGCATATTTTGCTGTGAAGTACAGCCATACATTTGACCTGTCCTCCTTGGGCATTTTTAATCTGTAGCTCTGCTCTAAAAGAACGTACGTACCTGGACCCGCCTACTATCCTCGGAAACGTAAAATGATTGGCTAGAATCTAAAGTGTATCACAGCTCAGGGAAAAAAGCACCGAAATAAAACACCGAAATGTGCGCTGCTTTTCGGTCTGGTTACTACCGTTTATGTCAGAACCGGTGCCATCATGGCACCGGATACCGGTACCCATCCCTAAGAGTGGCAAGAAGAAAGCCATTGTTAACAGAAAACCATAAGAAGTCCCATTTGCAGTTTGCCACAAGCCATGTGGGGGACACAGCAAACATGTGGAAGAAGGTGCTCTGGTCAGATGAGACCAAAATGGAACTTTCTGGCCAAAATGCAAAACGCTATGTGTGGCGGAAAACTAACACTGCACATCACTCTGAACACACCATCCCCACTTTGAAATCATGTATGATTTTCGTTCCACTTCTCACGTGTACACCACTTTGTATTGGCCTTTCACGTGGAATTCCAGTAAAATTGATTCATGTTTGTGGCTGCAATGTGACAAAATGTGGAAAAGTTCAAGGGGGCCGAATGCTATTGCAAGCCACTGTATAATGTAAACAGAACTGGTCCTAGCACTGAACCTTGTGGAACTCCATAATTAACCTTAGTTTGTGAAAATGATGCTCCATTTACGTTAAGAAATTGAAGTCTATGTAATAGACAAGATTCAACCGCATCTACATGGATGTTAAAATCCCCTACAATATTTTTTTTTTATCTGAGCCTAGCATTAAATCAGATAAAAAGTCTGAGAAATCAGACAGAAGCTCTGTGTACGGCCCAGGTGGAAGACTGTTCATGACAAATAAGATTGTTTTTTGAGTTTTCAAGCTAGGGAGGACAATGCTATCAGGCTTTCAAATGAATTAAAACTCTGTCTTGGTCTTTGGTTGATTAACAGGCTGGTGTGGAAAATTGCTACTGCCCCCTCGGCCTCTGCTTTGAGGATTCTGGTAGTTGGTTTGACTTGGAGGTGTTGATTTATTTAAACTAACATAATCATCCCACTTTAACCAGGTTTCTGTAAGGCAGAGTAAATCGATTTGTTGATCAGTTATTAAGTCGCGTACTAAGAGAGACATGGAAGAGAGATACCTAATGTTTAATAATTCACCTTTCACTGTTTTACTCTTTGGTGCAGATGTGGATACTGTAATCTTCTTTCTTTGTGGTTTTTTGTGCTTAAATTGTTTTTTGCTGATTTTTCATTTGTCTGTTTGGGAGCTGACACTGTCTCTAATGGGATGGGGTTTTGGGGGGCATAACATAAAGAGAGAAGCTGCAGAGCTGTGTAAGACTGCAACTCTGCTTCCTTGTCCCAACTCTGGACAGTCATGTTTCACAAAGTGGGATGGATGCCAGTTGAACTTTTACAGTTATCGAACACGGCATTGGACAGAATTTTGGCTAGTTAAGTTGGCGTGGTGCTATTAATAATGCCAAGGTGGCGGGTTCGATCCCCGTACGGGCCACAACTAAATTTTGATGGGGCAGGGATAGCTCAGTAGGTAGAGTGGTGGCCCCACTTTACCACCTCCCAGAAACTCCAGTGTTACCATCACCTGATCTATTCCCAGTGGATAGAAAGCCCAGGGCTTTCTAACACGGTGTATGCTTATCTTTAGGCAGTTACATAGAACGTACGACTGACTTTAAATTTGTTATGAAGATTATCTTAGCAAAGTCAATCTGAGGCAGAGCATTATTGTGGGCTCAGGCACCAATTCATTCTGGTAATGAGTTAATGTATGCTGAATACATTATCCTGTCTCAGAGTGATGCTGAAAAACTAGTTCATGCATTTATTACTTCCAGGCTGGACTACTGTAATTCATTATTATCAGGATGTCCTAAAAACTCGCTGAAAAGTTTTCAGCTAATCCAAAATGCTGCAGCAAGAGTCCTGACAGGGACTAGAAAGAGAGAGCATATTTCATCTGTTTTGGCTTCCCTTCATTGGCTTCCTGTTAAATCCAGAATTGAATTCAAAATCCTGCTCCTCACATACAAGGTCTTAAATAATCTTATCTTAATGACCTTGTAGTGCCATATCACCCTATTAGAGCACTTCGCTCTCGCTCTGCAGGCCTACTTGTTGTTCCTAGAGTATTTAAAAGTAGAATGGGAGGGAGAGCCTTCAGTTTTCAGGCCCCTCTTCTGTGGAACCAGCTTCCAGTTTGGATTTGGGAGACAGACACTATCTCTACTTTTAAGATTAGGCTTAAAACTTTCCTTTTTGCTGAAGCATATAATTAGGGCTGGACCAGGTGACCCTGAATCCTCCCTTAGTTATGCTGCAATAGACGTAGGCTGCCGGGGATTCCCATGATACATTGAGTTTTTCCTTTCCAGTCCCCTTTCTCACTCACTATGTGTTAATAGACCTCTCTGCATCGAATCATATCTGTTATTAATCTCTGTCTCTCTTCCACAGCAT
This sequence comes from Perissodus microlepis, assembly GCF_051167445.1. Classification (NCBI taxonomy): domain Eukaryota; kingdom Metazoa; phylum Chordata; class Actinopteri; order Cichliformes; family Cichlidae; genus Perissodus; species Perissodus microlepis. The sequence continues at coordinate 6,494,736 of NC_140466.1, forward strand.
GTCTTTTATCCTGTCTTCCTTCTCTCACCCCAACCGGTCGCAGCAGATGGCCCCGCCCCTCCCTGAGCCTGGTTCTGCCGGAGGTTTCTTCCTGTTAAAAGGGAGTTTTTCCTTCCCACTGTCGCCAAAGTGCTTGCTCATAGGGGGTCATATGATTGTTGGGTTTTCTCTGTATCTATTATTGTGCGATATACTGTACAATGCAAAGCGCCTTGACTTTTGTTGTGATTTGGCGCTATATAAATAAAATTTAATTGAATTTTAAAATAAATTCAAATGTCTGTTTGTAAATTGCAGAAGTGCTGATATGACTGCTCACCAGTTATTTGACCTCAAACAAAGTTAATGGAGTGTGGCTGATTACTCTGTTGATTTTTGGACCATGAGTAGACTGGATGGAAAGAGAATGCACTTTGAGGAGCTTTCTTCAGAGATTAAACAAAAGCATTTCAAGTGAGTAAGAAACCAAATATTTGATAAGCCTATTTCTTTGTTTCAGACTGGACAATCATATGAGAGAGCACTGGAGGCATAGGTACTCGTTTCTGTTAAGCGGAGACCAGGAGATTCCAACCTGGCTACTCAACTCTGTATTGCACTGATTTCTCTCCTGGGACATCTGCCGATCTTGGCTCTTAACAATCAGTGGCTAACTTCCTTCATACTGAACCAGACTCACTTCTGCTTTCAGGCAACAAGCATGCCAGTTTTGATACTCATTGTTCCCCTCTTGTGCTTCGTTTCTCTTGGCTTCAGAACCATCACCCTACCATTCACTGGGCTAGTAAAAAGATTCTTCTACAGAATTTATACTGTCACCAGCATTGTGTGCAATCAGCTTTACCTCCAGACAACCCCTAGTTTGTTTGTTTTTTTTGTACTTTAATTCCACAAACTCCAGATCTGTCAACAGATCATGCATGACTTAGCATTTGAGATATATATGGTAAAAAATGGCCTTAAAAATTCTACCTTCTCTTTTCTTGAAGGAAAAAAAACAAGAGTATTAAAGCAATTTCTGTCTGTCTAAACATTGGCCTACACGCACTTGAGGTTTGCCAAACAAGTTCAATTCAATCAAAAGTGCAGTGAAAAATATGGGTTTAGGCATAATTAGAAAACACCATCTCTATGAATCAGTCCACTTAGGCCCCAGAAATTATAATCCTAGTGACAGAGATTTACAGCTTGTTGACAAATACCTGAATGAGGTTACGCTTCAAGCATGTTAAGTACTGCAACGTTTGTGTTTACAGCATTTGTAAGCTGGCATAACATTCTTGTTTTCTGTATCCTACAGAGCACATCTATTGCTAATAAACAATAGTCTCTTATTTCCTTTACTCTATTAATCATTTGTCTTCAAGTTTAGGTTTTTATGTCATAGTCTCTTAAAAAAGTGATTAATCTACTTTTACACTCTCATCACAGCAAGATATTCCACCTTATTAAGTCCCCATAGGGACCCAAACTCTTCAAGCAGGTTTAAATTAGTGCTTTCTTTCTCTGTTTGATTTACATCCAGTGATTAAATGGGGGGCTGAGGGTGGTGGTGGTGAATGAAAGAGGGAAAAATAGCTTACGTCAGCAGCTAAGAAGATCTTTGAATGCAGAGCTGTTATTTTACCACAAACTAAATCATTCAGATACTGCACTGTCTCTGCCAAGTTATTTCAATGACATCAAATTACTTGGGCCTACATCCGAGACGTGCATCAAAGGCAAGGTCAGGTAAAGGTCATAAATGTAAAATTGTAAAAATAGTCATATTAGTCAGAGTTTAAATTTACTGCTCAGGAGAGTTAGTGGAACATATTTTGAGGTGTAGTGTCTATAAATTCGAAAAACTAAAGTGTTTGTTCTTGGTATACTCCATTGAATTACAATTTTGCAAACAATTGTGAAGTGATTTACAATTTGTAATTAATTCATTATTGCAATTCTATAATGTTGTATCTTGGCATCACACCCACTACGGATCAAGCTCCAAAAACACACATATCTTAGCAAATGCTTACAACATTCCTTTCTAAATTTGAGCTTATTAATACAGCTGTAGTAGTTGATATTCTATGAGTTGAATGTGCAGCATACAATCCTACTGTTCATCTATCATAGAACAATTATCCTCCCACCACAAATGTCCAGACAAGAACATCAGCTTGGTTCATTTTGTGGGGAGGTTGTAGTTGCTGTTACAATTATAGTTACAGGAAAAATTTCATTTACTTCTGTAACGCCTTCTAACTTTCAGTCCACCACTCTGACACATATCACAATTTTATCTCCAAGTAGTGATAAGTATTGGCCACAGTTAGTGGGATTTACTCCTAAGAATACTGAAATGGAAACATGGACATGATATGGTACATCAGTTATTCTGCAACATTAATCGTATTTGTCCACCACACTAGATTCAGATTGTTCAAGAATGTTCAAGATATGCTGCTTTTCTGAGCCCACACACAGTGTGTTTTAAAAAGAGAGAGAAAAAAGAAAAGAGCGCACAAAAGGTCTTGCCAAGTCAGACAAGCAAGGAAAGAAAGCTAATTATGGTGCCTGGGATCTAAAATACTCATTGAGAATCACAGGACTGCTCTCGGGGTGTATATAACTATTAGTCTGATTCACAGGATGTGGCCAAAAGTACTGATCACTGTTGTTATATCAGCCAAACCAGATCAACCCCTACCCTATGGATACAGAATTTCTGACTCTTCAAGTATTAATGATGTAGGTCTATACTGCGTGTGTGTCTGTAGATCTAGAAAAAGCATCTGACAACAAGGATTGTGCTGAATAGCAACCTGTACCCTACTTTTTCTTCTATAGGGATAGGTCCCAGCCCTCCTGCAACACTGATCTAAATGAGAGGAAGTAATTATCTATCAAAAGTAGTCATAGAAGAAGTCAAAAGTTGTATGATGTACTTACTTTTTAATGAAACGGGCTGATCCTTGCTTGTCAGTTTTAAGGGGAATTACTTTAACTGCTTCTAAATAAGTGATAATGTTAGGTGGATAAATCACATCTTACTACAATCTGAAAACAAAGCTGAAACAAACTGAAATATCAGGTAAATACCATATCAGACATACATAATATAGGCAACATATTACAAAAAGCATGAGAAAAATCATCAGTGACAATCCTAACCACAATTATAATTACACTGATCACAATTACTGGAAGAGAAAGACAAAAAAAAAAAACACACCACACTAAAACAAACTGCAATTGTTTGTGCAGGGCTTATAAAGCTCATTTATTTAGACATTGTTTGGTAGACTGACTCTTTGTTAACGAGTGCACATATATTAAGCACAAAAGTTTGGCTTGGCCTGTTTTAACCTTTGTGCCAGAGCCATGTATCAATTGACCCCAGTCTTTGGCATTTTATCCACATGAGTGTGATTGAACTCCTGAGGTACACTGAAATCTGCTGCTAACAGCAGCACCTTCCCACCCACACTCTCTTGCCCCTCCAAGTTAACTGACAGAAATGGACTTTGAAAAATAAAAGCAGCTGAAATTTGAATCATGCTTCCAATCTTGTACACTAACGACAGACCTTTTGCAATTACCCTTGTCGCATATCTCTCCCAGACTGGGGTGTGGGTGGGGGTATAGGTAATACCTACAAGGTCCCCATCTGGATGTAAATACGCCTGTTCTTTTAAATGAACGGCTTTATAAGCACAAAAAAGCCATCAGAATCCTCACACCTCTGCCACCCTCTGGCAATGTAATCACTTTGTGCATTGGATATTGCATTTATTTTTTAATATTTCACTTTACCCCGTCTGTTCGTCTTTCTTTCTACCTCAGCTTGCTACCCTGCATGCATGCCATTTTCATTCTCACCCTAAATGGTATTTCTTCCCAAGAAATTAGATATCAGCCCAACTGTCCCTTATTATTTCAACCAAGAAAGGAGGACTCCAGTTACAGCCTAGATACTGCTCTCTACTCTCATTCTTTTACTTTCTTTTCCCCCCTTTTTCCCTGTCTAACCCCCTCTCTTTATCCCTTTTATCTTCATTCTTACCTCTCCCCCTTTCACTCTCACCTCCGAGGCCTAACCTCCTCTCCTGCTTCAACTATCACTTGCATTAAATCAAATGGAACACATTAAAAGTGGCATGCGCAGCAGACAATGGCTTTTATGATTGCCTGCCGTGTTCGGCCTGGTTGTGCTGCACAGCCCCATAAAATGCCATTTGTATCACCTCATTTCATAAGGTCTTACTAAACAGATGAAACAGAGAGGGAGACTGAGAAGAGACACATAAACCGAGCAGAGATATAGTAGGTTGGAGGGAGGTTGGAAGAGAGAATGAGAAAAAGGTAAAAGCATTGCAGAAAGGAAAGGACAAGCCAAAAAGAATAAGAAAAAGAATCACAAAAGGAGACGAAGCATAGACTCAGAGTGAAATGAGAGTAAAGATAGGAGAAAGATAAATAGAACTGGATGAAAAAGCAAAGGAAAAAAATATATATATATCTGCAAGTGCAACAAAGCCAGACTGGGGTAGCAAGACAGGTGAGAAATGAGGGTTAAAAAATGGGGGTGAGGAAGGAACTGACAGAAGATGAGAAGATTACATAATTGAGTGAATAGGAAAAGTGAGATGGGCAGAATAGAGAGAAATAGGTGTGAGGTTGAAGAAAGGGCAAGAGGTGGAAAAAAGAGAGTGAGAAAATGATACTGATGAGACAGTGAGGAAGAGAGAAGAGCGCTGCATTGTGACTGAGATTACCCCAGAAAGCCCTGACACTATTCAAATAAGAACAAGCTGCCAGGACAACTACGAGGATTTAGAGCAATAAGAAATATATAGCAACCAAGGGAGAGAGATAACAGTGATGAGGGCACATCTCTCGCTCTCCCTCCTAGTGTCTCTTCCCCCCTCTCCATTAGTACAGTGAGCATATTGGGCTTATTAAATTCTAATTGTCTGTAATGGCCGCCCAAGCTCTCTGAGGCACTATGTGACAGGGTGAGAGTGAGTGGAGGTATTTGTTTTGCTAATTGGAAACCGTTCACCTCCCTTAAGTGTTCTGCTGTTTGCCGCTGCTCAGGGAGCAGCTGATAAAAACCAGCACAACGATGGATAGATAGCATGAATACCATGGAGAGACAGAGCGGGAGAACAGGGGAAAGAGAGAGATGTGGGGTGCAGCGGTGGGCAGGAGGGCAGAGTGTAAGAGGAGCACCTTGGGGGTATTTACCGGTGAGAAGGAATATGAAAAATCAATGAGGACATAATGAGCTTCATTTAGAAAGTTGTCAGACACTAGCAGAGGGCTGTTTAGCATGCTGGATCCACAGTGCGAAACAAAAGATGTTTACACAACAAACCACGTAGAGTATGTCTTTCAGCGGCTTTCAGAAAAGACTCTCAAAGGCTGCAATTGCTTTGGAGCTGTCTCTTGTATGAATAGTATAACAATATATGTATGATTTATTATTTATTTATGGATAAGTGACTGGAGTTGTTGTGTATATCAACATTTGTTTATTTTCCTCTGTGCTAAGGAATCCCCCCACACCACCAACACAACCAATATCTAGCATGTCCTTGCAACGTCCTTAGACAGCGTGCTTCAGAAATCCATTTAGAGTTCTTTACTTGTTCTGCTGAACTCCTCTCCACCTTTTTCCTTTACTTCCTCCCAGTGGCAATATTAACAGTGGTAAGACCAGAAGCTGAAAAGAGGTGCTAAAAGCTTCTATGTTTCCATAGGGTCTTGGTTCCACTGAGACCTGCACACACAAATGCTTCCTGACATACAAGTATACATGAGTGTACTGTATACCAAATGAGATGACCTTGCTAAACACACAGCACACTTAAGAAATATTCCTTAATTTTAAAGAAAGTTTGATTCATTAAGAAATATGCATACAGGGAGTGCAGAATTATTAGGCAAATGAGTATTTTGTCCACACCATCCTCTGCATGCATGTTGTCTTACTCCAAGCTGTATAGGCTCGAAAGCCTACTACCAATTAAGCATATTAGGTGATGTGCATCTCTGTAATGAGAAGGGGTGTGGTCTAATGACATCAACACCCTATATCAGGTGTGCATAATTATTAGGCAACGTCCTTTCCTTTGGCAAAATGAGTCAAAAGAAGGACTTGACAGGCTCAGAAAAGTCAAAAATAGTGAGATATCTTGCAGAGGGATGCAGCAATCTCAAAATTGCAAAGCTTCTGAAGCGTGATCATCAAACAATCAAGCGTTTCATTCAAAATAGTCAACAGGGTCGCAAGAAGCGTGTGGAAAAACCAAGGCGCAAAATAACTGCCCATGAACTGAGAAAAGTCAAGCGTGCAGCTGCCAAGATGCCACTTGCCACCAGTTTGGCCATATTTCAGAGCTGCAACATCACTGGAGTGCCCAAAAGCACAAGGTGTGCAATACTCAGAGACATGGCCAAGGTAAGAAAGGCTGAAAGACGACCACCACTGAACAAGACACACAAGCTGAAACGTCAAGACTGGGCCAAGAAATATCTCAAGACTGATTTTTCTAAGGTTTTATGGACTGATGAAATGAGAGTGAGTCTTGATGGGCCAGATGGATGGGCCCGTGGCTGGATTGGTAAAGGGCAGAGAGCTCCAGTCCGACTCAGACGCCAGCAAGGTGGAGGTGGAGTACTGGTTTGGGCTGGTATCATCAAAGATGAGCTTGTGGGGCCTTTTCGGGTTGAGGGTGGAGTCAAGCTCAACTCCCAGTTCTACTGCCAGTTTCTGGAAGACACCTTCTTCAAGCAGTGGTACAGGAAGAAGTCTGCATCCTTCAAGAAAAACATGATTTTCATGCAGGACAATGCTCCATCACACGCGTCCAAGTACTCCACAGCGTGGCTGGCAAGAAAGGGTATAAAAGAAGAAAAACTAATGACATGGCCTCCTTGTTCACCTGATCTGAACCCCATTGAGAACCTGTGGTCCATAATCAAATGTGAGATTTACAAGGAGGGAAAACAGTACACCTCTCTGAACAGTGTCTGGGAGGCTGTGGTTGCTGCTGCACGCAATGTTGATAGTGAACAGATCAAAACACTGACAGAATCCATGGATGGCAGGCTTTTGAGTGTCCTTGCAAAGAAAGGTGGCTATATTGGTCGCTGATTTGTTTTTGTTTTGTTTTTGAATGTCAGAAATGTATATTTGTGAATGTGGAGATGTTATATTTGTTTCATAGGTAAAAATAAATCATTGAAATGGGTATATATTTGTTTTTTGTTAAGTTGCCTAATAATTATGCACAGTAATAGTCACCTGCACACACAGATATCCCCCTAAAATAGCTAAAACTAAAAACAAACTAAAAACTACTTCCAAAAACATTCAGCTTTGATATTAATGAGTTTTGTGGGTTCATTGAGAACATGGTTGTTGTTCAATAATAAAATTATTCCTCAAAAATACAACTTGCCTAATAATTCTGCACTCCCTGTATTTACTTTGACAGGAATCCCAGAGAATATTGATAGCATCAATATATTTACCTATTCAATATGACTCTGGAGCTATTAGACAGTAAGCTTCGAGCCTGAAAATGGAAAAATCTGTGGAAAAAAAAGTTTCTACTTGCTTAGATTTTTGTGTATTTGTGATTTGTAAATCTTTTAGATGATCATCACAGATAACCAGAGTAAATATAAAATACTGTTTTTAAATGACAATTTCATTTATTAAGGGGAAAAAGCTACTATACCTACATGGTCCTGTGTGAAAAAGGAATTACCCTCAGTGAGGCTACATCCAGGTATGATTACTATTAAATCAAAAAATCACATAAATTAAACACATATGATAAAGTAGTGTTGGCTAAACTAAAGAAGTAGCCAAGAAACAAAGTCATTGATATGTATCAGTTGGAAATAGTTACCAAGGCTTCAAAGGCTTTGGAGCTCTAGTGAACAACAGTGAAAGCCATTATCTACAAATGGGGAAAAGACTGCACTGACGACTCATTCAGGAGGTCACAAAAGAATCTAGAACAAAATCTGAAGAATTGCAGGCCCCACTTGACTCAGTTAAGGTCAGTGTTCATGATTCAATAAAAAGAAAGAGACTGGCCAAAAATGATGTCCATCAAAGACTTCCAAGGCAAAAATCTTTCTGACCAACAAAAAGACAAAGACTCATCTAACATTTGCCAAAAAAAACTTCTTGATGGTTTCCAAGAATTTAGGGAAAATATTCTGTGGAATGATAAGACAAAAATGTACCTTTTTGGAAGGTTTGAGTCTCGTTATATCTGGTGTAAAACAAATGTTTCATAAAAACTCAAACATGGTAGTGGTAGTATGATGGTCTAGGGCTGCTTTGACGCTTCAGAACCTGGATGACTTACCACAATTGATAGAACCACAAATTCTGCTATGTCATTGTTCAATGTTTTTCATCGTTAGGGATGGGTATTGATAAGATTTTTACCTGCCGTATTAACGGGAGAGGACGTGCAAACGTTACCGCTGCTGCTGGGCTGGGATTCACGAGTCCGGAGCGGAATTAAAAACACAACATTCATTTAAGGTTATCGTGTGTTTTGTGAGCAAGCATATTCGTAGTGTTTAAATGAAATATCTACTTTGCAAGTTGCCCTGTTGTCATCCGTTCTTGTAAAGTATAACCAAACTTTTGAGCATTTGAGCCGCTTAGGCGCCATGTTTCCTGCCAGGTAAATGACGCTCCGCAACGTGGTGACGTCATTCGGGGCGACTGGAATCGATAAGGGAATCGTTTGCAAAAATGGCAAACAATTCCAAGGAATTGAAACAGTGGGAACCGGTTCTCAACAAGAACTGGGTTTTGATACCCATCCCTATTCATCATTGCATTACTTTATTTTTATATGTGCAAGCAACTAGGTCTTATAAAATACATGTTTATATAGAAAAAAATGTGTCTGTAAAATGCTTTTTCTCAAAATTAGTTTTGATGGATAATGACAGCACTAATGCCTGTGGAAATTATCTCACCTTTCAGTAAAGACATTTTAGCTTTATTCATCTTACATTGTAGTCTAAACTAACTGGCTTAAGGTTATAGGATGACACTGAAACAGATTTTGAGACAAGTGTCTCAGAGCTAGCATAGTACTGTAACTGTTTCTTAGCAGATGGTTTAAACAATGGTTTACGCATTGCAATAAATACGCCAAAAGCTGTTACATACAAAGATGCGATCGAGTGTTGCTTGTCTTGACTATAAACAACAAATGGCACAAAAACAAGGTACAGTAAGACATTACAAGCCCCAGAGCAAAACTAGTTCTACTTTTCTCAAGGTGGGTGCCCCTTCTTGCCAACAGTAATTAGAGTAGAAGATTTCAGTTTTTCTGTAAATCATTAGTGCCATAAATGTTGATCAATAAAGCAATCAATCAGAACCACAGAACATCATGACAGCAAAATATACAAGCATATTTTTTTCAAAATGTCAAATGTGCTTTCAGGGTTCTGCTCCAGCAACCGATTTGCATCATATAATTTTGCCATGTCTCAGTGTTTTATTTGAAGGCTAATTTCGATTTTTTTTTTGTAATTCTTGGCAGCCAATGACTCAATCATGGCAGCCAATTGAAACATTTTCTCCCTGTGGATTTCTGAAAAACACTGCCTTGCTGGCTTATGTGGGTGTCCCATTAGAAATAAACAGAAGTGCTTTTGGCTGCCTTGTCTCCGTTCCCCCTGGTGCCTTTTTAAGTGCAGCCATGTTATTTTTACATTGCTGTTTGTCAAGGCTTAGATGGATAGGTACTGTATGACTGGCTGTTTGGAGACATGGAGGCAGGTCCCACAGTGATTTGTCTCAGCGACTGTTGGACAAGTGTGTAGAGGGACAGCGGGTGCTGAAAAAAAGTGTATATATGTAGGTGTGTATGTGTGTGTGTTTTCCAGATTTAATTTCTATGCATTCATGCTCATACTTTGGCATTTGCCAGTAGATACAAACGTTTGTGTGTATCCAAGCACAGCCATGTACTAAAGTTCAGGAAAGGTTTTGATCCTGTGATGTTACAAAGAAAAGCTGAAGGAAGGGTGGCTGTAAAGCACCACAAATATTCAGGCAAAACAAACTTGAATCAAAATACAGAGAGAATATACTCTTGGAGTAGCAGTGGAGAATACAATTGTTTGAATCAAAGAAACTGGAATACCATAGCAACATGTGGTATAATGCACAGTAAACTAATCAACCAGTATCTACAGAGATACTATAAACTGTGTAGTATATACCAAAAGGTCTATTTTCAGCAAACACAGATACAAGCATATCTATAATGAATTCAAGTTAAACTTACAATGAATAGTGAATGTCTCTTCATTTTAAAATAGATACAAATGTTCATTCTGGCTCATTCTTGTCCTTTGGCAATAATCAATAACAAAATCCAGATACATGGTTTGTCTACACTTTCGTACACATTTTGTGGGCTTCAATAGTTGGTATCCTTTTTTTTTAAGATGGGTACATTTTTTTGTTTCAGAAGTTCATACGACCTGAATTTTTTATTTTTTTTTTAATTTTCCTTTTTCTTTCCTTTTCTATTTTTTTGGTCATAGTTGTCCACTGGCCTGCTGTGGCCCTTTTGTATGGAGTACTCCCTGTTCTCCCTTTGCTAGGGTGGATTCTCTGCACGTTCTCGAGCTCACGTCCTCAGGCAAAAGATATGCTGATCCTAAATTGGCCCTAAATTGGTGTGGACATTTTAATGCTTGGCACCTTAAATAGGCTCCACCCCCTCCAGTTAGTTTTGTATTTCTCCAGGTAATATTGTCCATATACACAGCACTATTTTTGGTAGACATACTCTGTCAGTGTACAACTTGCCACTCATGCTCTTCACAGCAAAGTAGAAGAAGGCAACACCTATTAAGTTATTAACAATAAAACAGACCACCAAGCTGGCAAACAAAAAAAACTTGATCAGCCACTGATTGCAATGGCATAATTTAATTATGTGCAATGACTATTTACTGAAGCTTTTCTTCTTTGAATAGTAAATTGATCTTAAAATAATATCAGAAGACAAAAAACACAATCTCTTTGGAGTGATGAATACTATACCCATCTTCAAATAAACCTAAATGGAATATTTACTCACTGATTTGCAGTTCTTAGATTTATAACTGCTGATCTTTTCATTATTTTATTGGACTTTCTTTTTCTTTAGTGATGTAAATGGCACCCAACAGGAGAGTTAGTGCCACCAACTGTTCATCTTGATGAGTCAAACATAGAAACAGGCATTAACTGGAATTTAATTTTGCCAATTTTATTGCTTCTTTGCCAGTTTTATAGAAAGCTAGTTAAATTTTGGACTGCACTTGGATAGAAACTTGATGCGTGTGGATGCACACTAATTTTTTCCTTCTTCATTGGCTCCTGTACATCTGCTTATGTTTCCCCCGCTACACAATGACTTGGTAATCCCCAATTAGACACAATAATTTTATTTATGGAGCAGCTGTCCCTACAGACACCTGATGCGCACATAAACACACAGACATGTACAAGCCTTCAGAATACACATGCAAGCACAGACAGTCTCTGAATACCCACTACTACTACTATATTACACACAAATGGCCCAGGCCTGCATACTCTGCTGGATTGTGTGGGCTTGCTCACCAGATGCCTGCTGAATAATCAAGGTGCCATCATCTGACATTCTTCCAGTGTACGTGTGTTCATGTATGTGTTTGAACTCCTTCCTTTCTAGATGTGGGCTTAAAAATTAAAACTAATTGGATTGCTTTGAAAAGTGCCCATGTATTGGGTTAAATTATTATTTTGTTCATTTTATTATCTTACTCACCTCAATATTTCATTTTCTTTTATTTGAGTTCTTTCGCTCACATAGCTCTCATTTTTATTTTCCCTATCCACTGTCTTCCTGGAAGTCACCCCAACACCTGCGCCCCCCCTCCCACTCTCTGCTTCATGCCTTCTCGTTGCACATGTGCTGCCTAATTTGCTGTCCAGAAAGTCTTCAATGATTATTGTCTCCAATTTGTTATGTCTACCTTAAAGCCTGTCTAGATTGCTGCAGACTGTGTTGATGGCAGACACTTGATATAGAGTGGTATGAGCGTAGCAGAAAAACAGAATCTGAAATGAATATTGCATAAAAATTACAACTGAATGTTTATCGTAGGTGTCGCTATTGTTGGCGCAAGAGAACCCCTTATCCCCCAGTTTGTTACATTTCGGAGTTAAAAATGCTGCTTTGAGTGATTTCCATTATGGCTACTACATATGCATCACACACTCTCACTCACACATGCCCGCACCTCTGCATAATTTCTGTAACAAGTAGCCTCTTATTTACAGCAAATCTGCATTTGCCACTTAACTTCCTCGCTTTGGCAGCCCACTGCAGTGGCACAGTCACGGTGCACATTCATCTAAGAAGTCCTTAAGCCACCCTCTCATTTTTTTTCTTCCTCTCCGTTTATTGAAAAGTCTTTATTTCTCATTATGTCAGACCCCAGATTGCTCTTTTTCTCTTTGTTCTTCATATGGGTAATTTCACAGTCACTAATTCATGCCTAAACTGGTTAAGCACTTGTTCATACAGTCTTCGACTTGGTTATGTGACTAATTACTCTTCATGAATGAGGATTCCTAAAGGTGCTTGTATATGTCACCAAAGGATAACAGAAAGAGTATGTGGGTGTGTATACATGTCATTATTTACATAATTTTACTCTCAGTGATGTATGGAATAACTGGGGTCATGAACCCTCTCAGATAAAAGCAGTATTATACACTACTACTTTGATTGATACTTTGCAATACTTACTTTTCTGTCAAAGGTTTAAATAAACCCACTGTATCAAAGTAAAATGCAAGAATCAGTTTGGCTTGAAGAAAAACAAACAAACAAATATTAACATTTTACGAACATAAACAGTTGTTGGCACTGGTTTAAAAAATGTCAAGAAAATTAAATGATGTGAAAATTAGTTATGGGAACTGAAAACTGGTTCTAGTTAAGAGTCTGTTTCAAAGAATTGTTTGGATTCATATGCCTCCAAGCTTTGGTTGAAGTGGGATTTGGCAGGTGGGGGAACCATATATATGGCAAGGCAGCATACGGAAAAATAACCTTTATCAGATTTGATGGTTTTGTTACAGACTTTTCAAAAAAGTGTTTTTCTTTCACAAATGTGGGGATTAAATTGTGTTAAAATGTACAAAACAGTGATGTCATGTTTTGTGACGACTACCCAAGAACAGAGAGACTTGATGAATTTAAGAATCTTATGATTGAATAAAGAAATTTGCAGACTTGCACAGAGATGGTAAAATTCTGATGACTGATAATGGAGACGAAGACAACAGACGACGAGGACAGGGAGGAACAGGGGTTTAAATGCACCAAGGAGACCATCAGAGAGAACTCGGGACAACTGGAGACATTTAGGGATGCAGGGACTGACAGAGACAGGGAAGAAGTCTTATCGTGATGAGTAAAGTTTATCTTGCCTGGCTGGGCAGCTGTCTGGGTGCTCAGCACACCCAAACCTCTGATCCTAGAATCGCCTCTGCTGTGAGATCCAGTATTGTTAGTTAGTATTGTTAGCTGCTGTTAGCCAGCTTTAGTGAAACTTTCTTTGGTGGCTCTAACATTGTTGGACTTGGTTACAAAGCAAAGAAACTGTCATGCAATGTGAAAATGTAGACAAACTGTTTATCAGAGGGAAGGTGTAAATTTTAGGACGAGCTAGCCATTAGCTGGCATAATGTTAGCTTATAACCAGGGGTTGCTATTGTTTAGCCCAGCGGTCCCCAACCTTTTTTGCGCCACGGACCGTTTATGCCCAACAATAGTTTCACGGACCGGCCTTTAAGGTGTCGCGGATAAATACAACAAAATAAAACTAGTACCGGTACCGAAAAAAAGAAGATTTATTCATAACACACGTGAAAAGACCCAGGAAAACTGAGTTAACAATAAAAACGATAACAAAATAGCGCTGAAAACCGATAAAAACCCTGAAAACCATACATTTCACACCTGAGCCTCTACTCTCGCGGCCCGGGGGTTGGGGACCGCTGGTTTAGCCCGCTCCCTGTTAGCTCCTGAGACAGGAAAATGACGAATAAATAAGCATTTTTATGCATGTTTTTGTTTGTTTGACCCCGACTTCCAGTCAGGAGAGAAGGTGAGGTGAGGAGGATGAGTGGGGAGAGAGAACAGTGATGGAGAAGGAAAAAAAACAATATAAAATGGACAAATTAATATATAGGTTGAAAGACCTATTTTTGATCATTAAATTAAAGGGTTAGGCATGCTACGTGTGTTTATATGATTAGGTGGAATTACAATGTCTCAACCACTATATTCAAAGAAATTTTGGGGCTTTCATAAACTAGTGCCCACGCCTATGTACTTTTAATAGCTTAATTCTAAATTTATGAGAATGCATTAAATTGTTGGAAGATGTAATTACACACTAATCAGTGTATATTTATGAGTGCAAAATGCTTTTTTTCTTAATAAATAATGTTAAAAATTATTTATGTACATTTAGGGACTTCCTGCATACGTATACTCTAGCACTCTCATGCTATGTGAAGATGATAGCATATATTAACATGCCATGTCCATATATTTAAGCTGAATGAGAAGTCAATTTCACTCACTCCAGAGGCATAATTTCCTTCCTAAATACAGAACTAATCAGATGTTTAGGCAAGCTCCAGCCATACACTTTCTGAACTGCTTATCTAACTGGGGTAGTGAGGGTGGCATGGGGCAGGAGGAAGGAGTTCCTGATGTCTCAGCTGACATCAGCCGATAGGCGGGCTACACCCTAGAGAGGGTACTAGTCCATCAAATACAGAAAGATCTTGTTACCCTGGAAATATAGCATATGCAACTGCATGGAGCAAGTGCAGCCACCGGAGCTGATCGTACCCACCCAAGACAATTCTTGCAATTCCACTAAATGCACCACAGCATGCTCAGAAGAATCCCGGAAGCTGATGTCTTTTCAGTCCCTCAATCTTCTGTAATGTATAATATCATACTCACCAATAGGGCTGGGCTATATCATACCGTTCACGGTAATACCGGTGTAATTTTGGGCAATGATAGGAAAATAAAATATCGTGATAGAATATGGGTAAAACGTGCATGCGCAGTGCCTATGTTTACATACGCACATGGCGGCGACGCAGAATGAGAAGAGCGAAAGTGGATCGTTAAATGAAACAGATGAACCAGAATTGGTTTGTAAAAATGCTGCAACTTCAGTGGTGTGGAACTGGTTTGGCTTTCGTCCGTCAGATACACAACAAAGCGCTATTTTTGGTAGAGCATGCTAGCGGGCTGTCGTTATTACCGTGTTGTTTGGAAAATACAGCACACTTAAAATCAATCCTTTGATTTTTCTGAAAATCGACAGAGCCCCGTATAATCCCGTGTGCCTTATGTATGAATTCTGGTTGTGTTTACTGACCTCGAAACGATTTTATGTCGTACACGGCGCTCGAAAATGTGTCAAATGTTTTAGTACGACTTTGCTAAGCTAGGAACGCGCACCGCTTGATGGATTGTCGGAGCATTACGGCTATCGTAGGCAGGCGCCTCGCAGAGTGATACGTACTGTGCTTCAACATAATATTACCATATTGTGTGTGTATAACCTCTTTTTAAGTTTTGTGGATATTATACATGGTTATGCTGAGGATATGTCGGCCAATTTCCACTGGAAATGCCTTTTGGTTAAACTGTCAGCAAGGAATTTGCACTGTTACGTTTTTATATAACTTTAATGCACATAAAAAACAGCTGCTTGTTTAAGTGAAAATACATTGATGGGGTTTTTTGCACTAATAAAGTTGTGGACTTGTAAAGTATTTTGTCTAGTGTCAATTATATTGTCAGTTATATCGTTATCGCAAATTTTCAAATGTATATCGTGATAAATATTTTTGGTCATATCGCCCTGCTCTACTCACCAATCACTCAAAACATGGCAACAAGACTAAAAATGAGAAAACGCATGCAAATTTTGAGAGCTGTCCTTGAAATCTTTAACCCTTACAAGCATTATTTGGGTGAGGTTTACATTTACTTGACAATGTGTACAAATTTGTGGCTGTGCAATTTTCATGACATTTCACTTACTTCAAAAAGAAAATATAATAGTATTATGCCATTAGCAGTGTAGCCTCTCAGCAAGGAGGTCATGTGTTCGAATCTGCTGTCCAGCTGGTGCCTTTCTGCGCGGCATTTGCATATCTCTCCTTATCTGCATGGATTCTCTGCAGGTGCTCTGGGATACTCCCACAGCCCAAAGATGTTAACTGGTGTTTCTAAATTGCCCTTAGGTGTCAATGTTTGTATGGTTGCCTCTTATGTCTGAGTGCACCCAGCCTCATGCTTTATGACAGGTGGGATAGGCTCCAGCCTAACCATGACCCTACAAGAAGATGGATGAACCAATGAACCAATGAGCTAGCTAGCAGTTATGTCAACAAGAGAAGCTTTTTAGAATATTTGTAATTACTTGTGCTGAATCCATTTCTTCTCTCCCCTGAATTTGCACATCTTATGGGCTTTAAGGATACACATAATGTGTTTTGGTGAGACAAGATAACTGTAAACTTGTGTTCAGGTGTTCCGGAACATTAAGAAACATCTTTTGGACAGTTGATCTTGTTGTTCTTTCTTTTTATATACTTACTATAGTAAACATTTTATCATACCTTGAACAAATTATGTCCAAAGCTGAAAGATGTAAAAAATTCAGACTTATCCAAGAAAATAACACCATTTCCCTTTAATTAGATCCTGCAATTGACGGACTGATTAAACATTTAGGGTTGATTTAGTGTCTGTTGTGATTTATGTTGTTATCCTGACTGAAATTCAGTGAGTATGAACTGGAATTACATTTCTTTATTTAAGTCGGAAGAAAGGGCATTATTTCCATTTGTTTATACGCTTTCAGACTGTTTTGGAGTGTTTTACAATTACAAGCCAGACAGAGCAGACAAATAATGTTGACGGGAAGGGAGGCCAAGTGGAAGACAGAAAAGAATTGTACTTGCTGCAGTTAAAATGGAAAATATCAAGCGGTATTCAACCGATGACTGTAATTTAGCCAAACCTCTTCAGGGGTGCTTGACAAGGCATATTATACAAGGCAAATGCTTTTTGGAAAGCAAAAGAATGACAGCATCCTTTTTTACTTCACAAGATATGGCTTCAGTTCAGTCATGGCACTCTTTTAGTTGAGAACTGGACATGTCTCAATGTTTTTGTTCAGATTTTCAACCATTGCTTCCAAGGTATATCAAACAGACATAGAGCACAAGTTAAAGGTGGCCTGAGCTCAGAATGATAATACACTATCCCAATAGATGGAGCTATAGGGTTACATGTCACTGTTTTAGGCTATAAGTACCACTAATATACATGAACCAATCCTCAGCACTACCTCAAATAAATTTACATTGTTGATACATTTTTGGCAACTAAGAAAGAACATCTCCCATCACAGTTTCTCAGAGAGAAAAAAGTTACTTTTCCAGCTAACTTTGAGTGCATGAAAAAGGGGTTAAAAAGGCAGAACTACACACACACACACACACACACACACATAACATACAGACAGGCAGTTTGACAGACAAGGTTGGGGAGAATAGATGTGGGCAGGTTCAGTGATTCTGATGTCAGAGGCGGTCTGAATGCTTTCTGTGTCTATCCTCTCTCCACTAGACCTTACATGGCAGTTCTCCTCTCCGGGGTGTTCTGAGAAGACAGGAGGGGTTGCTGGAAGAGAGGAATAGAGGAATGGGGAGGGGGGCTACAATGGCAGGTACTAGGGGATTGTTCCAATGCCCTTGACATGACGGAAACACTACAATAAGGAAGAAAGAGGCAGCCAAGAAGGGAGGATCACAAAAAAGAAAGCCTGAGGAGGATGTTCATGTCTGCTTCAGAATTGTTTTTTTTCTTTTCGCTTTCTTTTTTTTAGAGGACTTTGTGTGTGTTCATGTCTATTGTATTAGCTAAGTGTGCTTCAATATGTATGGAGGTTTGCTTGTATATGGTGTGTTGCTTCTTAAGATCAAGGCTTGTGTATTTTAAAGGTTCTGGCAGTGTGTCTCAGGCAAGTATGTATTTTTTTAAAGCAGTTAAATGTATGTGAGTAAGTGTGTGTATGTGTTCACTGTCCAAACCCAGTACAAGTCCCAAACCAGGGCTTTTCTTTGGGCTAGCAGATGTTTTGCTCTCACCTTGCCATACCTCATAAAGCGTGATGGCTTGGGACCCTGGGGCCAGTCTGGCAAACACACACATGCAACCACCTATGCACACACCCACACACACTGGCATACATGCACCCTCTACCTTACTGCCACCATTATAAAGCCATGGTGCACACACACACACACACACACACACACACACACTCACACATACACGTGCAGAGACAGAAGTGGGCAGTGGTGTTCCTGTGATTTGTCGTTGCACACTAACATATAGACAAAAAGTGTCAAGGGCAAAAAGTGTGTATGTATGAACATCACAAAAGCTAAAGAGTCAGGAAAGGAGAATAACAACACCTTCACTTACACACAGGAGATGTAAAGAGAAAAGAGTTACTAGACTTTGAAGTAGCCACCAGAAAAGCACAATTATGTATGAGCAATAAAAAAATGAAGCGATCACAGCCTTGTGTTCAGTGCTGGTCATAAAAAAAATGTTAAATGTTAAATGGACTAGTTCTTATATAGTGCTTTTCTACTCTCCTTGAATAGAAAATGTTAATGTTATACAATTTTTTAAAAAGCACTTCTAAATGAAGTACCCAAGTCTGGAATCATATATCTTTTCATCAAACCAGTACAGCAACATTAAGCATGCCTGCAGAGTGACACCCCTCCCCCATCTAGGACAATCTGACCACTTCTCTCTGCTTGTGATTCCCCCCCCCCCGAAGTATATTTTTACTTCAGTTTCACACTTTCTACATTATTAAACCTATAGACAAACCTTACGTCTGATTATTCTGATCCTGCTCCTGTGATCTTTGTTGTCAATCCACAGCTACTGTTATTAACATTAGACAAGAGCATGTGGATGGAGGGGAGACAGAGGAACTTATTCCAAAGCAGCACATGTTTTAAGCTGATAGAAAGTCATATAGATTACAAACTCTGAAAGGTCAGATCCCCTTCAGACATTTCAGAAAAAGAAAAAAAAACATTTTTCCCCATTATGAATAGATAAATAAATACCTTATCAGTTTTCTGCTTCTTAAAATTACATACATACCTCCTTTCCCACTGGAAAATCCCGAGTCCATGAATATGAAAAAGAACTGCTGGATACAAGATGCCCCCCGCCGCACAGAACGACCATCATCAGTGTAGTATTTACCTCATTTAGAGTTCACTTAGGCACTCCTGATTGTTGCCAGGATGGAAACTATTTGGTAACCAGGACAGGGTTTTCCATATTCATTTATTTGACTATTAAAACACTCCATGTTTGATTGTAAGGTAATGTTTTTATAAAGCCTTCAGCCACTGTTGAATAACTTGTATCCCAATTTACTTTGTTATTACGATTTTAAAAAATAATAAAATAAAAGCTATTCAATAATTTATTTGTTTTGGGTTTTTATTTTGTTTCTAGGAAAATATCTTCTATAATTATCTGGATTAAGCACAATTATCATAGCAGTACACTTTGGGTGTATTGCCTATAAACAAGACATAATTACTAAAAAAGAGAAAATAAACCATCAGCTAACATATTAAGTGACATATTTTACAATAATGTTAATGTCTTTAAACCAAATTATCTTCAAATTACACTGAGTCATTTTAATTGTGTTATTTTTTTTCCTTCCTCACTATTCATATTTCTTTCAGTTCATCAGTAATCCAAATTCTATTTCTGATAGATAGTTGTTTATAACAGTTTATAACACATGCAAACAGACACGTGAAAATTTAAACATGCACATCCATAAGCACACATGTATGGACTGACTTGGATTGACATACATGCAAAGCACCAGGTTTGACAGAGAGACCAGAGGACGTTCAACACTACAAATACTGCTGAGATTCTCATTAAAACCCTAGAGGGAAAATCCTTTTTAATCGTAGGAGCATTACCCCAGTGGTAATCCAAAATGGATAATACTGAACTATAAAACTGAAACAACCGCAAGGTGGCAGAAAGCCTGGCAACACACAGCACAGCACTTACTTAGGGATTTTGCTTTTTAACTCTCAAATGGCCAGCCTCGGTCAGATCCAACTATAGATATATGAGTTCTTTATTTTGTCAGTCCATATTGTGTGATGTTTTTATTAAAGTAGGCATATTTCTCCGGAGGACAGAGATGACACCTCATGTTTTGCAGAAACTACCTTCAGTCCACTGATACTCAAAATTATGTAATTGCAAAATCAAGCAAATTCATATGTTTTTTTTTCTTCTAAGTCAATACGGAAAACATGTATTGTGCCACAGTTTTCAAATACTTAATTAAAACACTAAATAATAATTTAGATAATTTGAAATATCATTTACAGAAAGATATTGTAAAAATTATGTTTTCTTCATTTTTTCATGCTGATATTTATTTTGATATGCCCATAAATATATGATCACTTACTGCACTTGCTGGTCTAATAGATACAGAGACGTCAGATAGACGTGCAGATCATGTCAATATTGGGTCCATCTGTCAATGACCAATTCTGGATATCTATACAATGCCCCAACTAGGTCCACAATTTGGACATCCAACCATGGCTTGGACGTCAATATGATGTTCAACATTTGAACTTTGGACTGGGTAATTTCTTTAGACGTCATGTAGACATCTATGACAGGTGCAAGAAATTTACATGATTATTAAATGTAATATTTTTTATTTAAAATTGTCAGCATTGTTGATACATATGAGCATGATACATATGAATACAGATTATATGGTAGCCTATTGATTTATTCAGTGCATGTTTTTTTTTATTTTACATTTTCCCGTTTTTCTTTAACTGGTTTATTTATTTCAATTAATCAGCTTATTTGTTTGTAACCAGCTTAAATCTGTCATTTAATAAAATGTACTGAAAGTTGTGTAAAAATTTAAAATAATAATGGTTAAAGTCCTTAGAAAAATTTGGGAATTTGATTTTGAAAGGAGTACAATGTGTTTAAGAAGTTTAAAAAAGCATTTGCCCTATATACGGTTCAATCCTGTTTTATTTTGAAAAAACTCTTGATTGTAAGAGGAAATGATCAGTGTGGTTGCGATTGTTAGCTGGACTGAGAGAAGTTATGGTGGAAAGTAGGAGAAGTTTGTGCCAGTATGTATGTTTAAACTGGACAATCTGCTCAACAGTCTTTGTCTGTCTCTAAGAAGCTGGGGACTTCACCCTGTAGCTGCTCAATTTTGTTTTAGCATCAAGACATCTTGGAGATGTCTGCTTATCACTCTGCATTCCTTCACATATAAGTATATAACTGATGTACAGTGGTCCCTTGCTATAACGCGGTTCACCTTTCATGGCCTTGCTGTTCGCGGATTTTTTTTGTGCAATTTTGCATGCTTTTTTTATTTATTTATTTTTTTTACAGTGCATTGTGTTCTGCGTCCTGATTGGCTGTAGACCATTGTCAGTCAATCTTGTGCAGTATCTCCTGCACAGTACAGAATGCGTTCAGCTTGTCAAATTTACATAAATTTTCGATCGCTAGTAGTGTGACTCTGAAGTGCTGTACTGTATGTTTGTAAGTATTCTCCCCAACAAACAACAATGTCGACGAAACGTCATCACCTGTGGGTGCCTTTGGTTTCATTCTATAATACTGCACTTATTTTTCTACAAGGTTTGAACTTTGAGAGTGTTTAAACAAGAGAGAAAAGTGTGAAAATGTTCAGCCTGTCTGAGAAAAGTGTATAAAGTGTGTAGTGAGGGGTTTTACAGCCTTAAAACATCTATAATAATTGTAAAAAATAAAGTTGGCTACTTCGCGGATTTTACTTATCGTGGGCTATTTTTAGAACGTAACTCCTGCGATAAATGAGGGACCACTGTCCCATTTCAAAAGTTGGCGTTCTGTTCCAGATCCTTTTCCATTAGTTTCATTTGATTGTCTCAGCTGCGGATGATTTTTAAAATTAACTGGCAGTGTATAGAAAACATATCCTCCACCCTCTGGAAACATGGGACTACAGAACCTATAGAAGCCATTTAAAAAAAAAACAACTAAAATGAGTCTAAATCACATTTGACCCATAAATAGCCCATACACAGAGGTCCTACAGACGTCAACACCAGACGTTCAGTAGATGTTAAAAAAAGACACTGCCTTCAGTGGACCAAAACTGGACGTCCAAAAATGACACATAAAAGACTCTGACGTCACTTTGCACACTGGGTAAGTGTTAATGATGGGTAATGAACACAGTCTTGCTTATTCTATATTCAGCCGAAGACAAAGCAATCAAATGAAACAAAGAATGTTACAACATTACAAAATACTGGAATGACTGAGGAACCATTATTTGAGCAACATGGGAGCAACAAACAGAAATTGTCCTAGTTGGTCTCTAGAGGAAGGCTTTTGTAGTGTGATTTAGAGCTCCATTTGTCTTCACTTTTTTAGTCTTACATTTCAATTAATAGCAGAAAATAGCCACAAAATATAATACAAAGATAATAATATAACAAAATGGTATACATAATCAATAATAATCTAGTTAAACTGAATTACTTACCAGCTGTTGTGACCACACTGCACTGAACAGGGACTGTGGATTTTGTACTTTATTTCTGATAACGCTATTAGCTTAGTCTTTTTTTTTTTTCATTTTATTTATTTTTTTTGTCTTGCCTGATCACTGCAGGACACGATGAATCAAAAATCACTTTAACCTACCAAAATGATTCCAAATTTGGTGTGAATTGATGACATAATTATGAGGTCACAAGAGAACCCAGAGCCAAGAACATAATTTAAAGAACTGCAAGCCCTACTTGTCACCTGTCTCACATTTGTCAAAAAAATCAAATTAAAAAAAATCTTTATAATCCCTAAGACTTTTAGGAAAACATTATGTGGTCCATCTCTGAGTGACTCAAAAAAACCCCAAAAAAACAGTTTTGTAGTGGCTTACTCAATGTCGAGACTTAAATCTCAGATTTGATTGAAATGCTTTAGCACGACCTTGGACCGGCTGCTCATGCTCAAAACCCCTCCGATGTGGCTGAATTAAAACTGTTCAGCAAAGAAGAGTTGGCCAACCTTCCTCCACTGTCACTTGAAAGACTTATTGCTAGTTATTGCAAACGCTTGATTGTAGCGCTTGCTGTCAAGGCTGGCAAAGCCAATTATTAGATTTAGGGTGCAATAACTTTTTTTTACATGACGCCAGACCTTTTTTTCATTAGAAAAGAAATTATCATAAAAAAACCCTGCAGTTTGTATTTACTTGGGTTATCTTGGTCTAATATTAAAATTTGCTTGACAATCTGAAACAACAAACAAAGTGGCAAATATGCAAAAAATTAATAAATTAACCCTTTAAAACCTACCATAGAACCAAGTCCGCCAGAGCTTACTTTATATTTTTACATGCTGTAGAGCCATTTTTGGGAGCATTTCAAGTTGCTATACATCAATACAACCATTATAGCCCAAATTTTAATAATATGTATGCATTAAGTCCATAGTAACTACATAAATTGCAAAAAAGTGCAATAAACTACAAACAATTTGAAAATGATGTTAAAGTTGCATGGGCTGAGAGTGCAACTATGCTTACTCTAACAAAATATGTGCTACAGAACAATAGGAGATTTAAAGATTATACTTTGCAATTGTAAATGAGGTATATTTTTACTTCAGTTTCACACTTTCTACATTATTAAACCTATAGACAAAGAGTAACTGTCTTCAGAGTCTTAATGGAAGAAAGGTTTTGAACCTTGATGGCAATTTCTCTGGAAGCAAGATTGAGGAGGTTTATATATTATGACCTTGCCAACTGTGTGTGGACTGAGCAATGCCTGCCCTTTTGCTGGTGCACTACACAAAGGTCAAGTGTGTGGTGGTGGCGGCTCACTAATGAATGCACTTTCTGGGTATGTCTTTACAGCAGTTAGGATTAAAGAAAATATGACTGGGTGGGACTAGCTAAAAGGGGTGCAGTTATAGTAAGGAAACAGTTATAACCTAAAAGCCAAAAATGATTTGTTTATTTTTATGACCTAAAATTATTTGTGTTGACAGTCACTAACTGCACAAAGAGTGTCAGCAGTTAAACTATTAGCAAGATATTGTGAAATCTAGGTCTGTTTTCCATGCATTTTGGTAAGAACTATAGTTACATTAGAAAATTATTACACGCATCTACCTAACACAATAAACTGTATTGTGTTACGTAGATGGGAAAATACAGAAAATCAATAGTGAGCTTGACTTCACTCTTTATATTTATTAGCTTACAGAGAAGAAAACATTGCCCCTGCCTTTCTCTTGTTCTCAACCCATTTAAGTCTTGGTCTGCCTCAATGCAATGTGCCACGGGATATGACTTGACTTCACTTTACATGGTATTCCAGTGCTGCATTTCAGTCATACACAAATATAGAGGGGGAAAAATGTCTGCAGTCAAATGAAGTCTCACAGCTTACCAACTTTCATCTTTATTTGTGTTTTTGAAGAACATGCATACAGAGACACAGACAAGCACAATGACGGGCTGTCTGGGTTTTTCAGGCTTTGGGGAGCTTTCATCCTTCTATATGTCAATCAACTTTGGCCTGCGTTTTATCTTTTTGGGTGGACATGGCTACATACAAACATGCAGCGAGAAAAGCTTTTATTTCTGTATACCTAACCCAGTATTCAAAGGCTGAAACTTTCTATATGCTATCTTCCTTTGACTGGTATAAATAGAGCAACTTGAGAGGTGCTAGGTTTAATCTTAAAGCCCATCACGGATGACAGCGCGGTGAAATAATCAAAAACTTCTTCAGCCGCTCTGCAGGCAGATTCCGTTGGTTATGAAGGAGGCCAAAGATAAAAGGATGCCTTTGAAAAGACATTCGATGCAGAGTCACATATGTCTCTCCCAATTTAGCCTAAACTGGTTCACTACCCCCTGACGTGACAACACACTTGCACATTCAATACATACACACACTCTGAAAACATACATGCACTAAGTGTAATGGAAAGACACAAAAGAACATGGTTATATATAAACATACAGCCAAAAAAAAAAATCCACATTTGGGTGTGTATGTGCGTGCAAAAAAGCACATGTGTACAATCACACACAGGCAAGGCACTTGTCATTACTCGCTCCGTCAAAGTAGATCATACAGGCATTAATTGAGAGCGCAATCATGCTCTGAGCCCACGGTTCAAAGGAGCTGATAATAAGCTGTGATAGGTCCAGCTGATGGAAAAAGCCTGCCAGCAGGCACAGACACATGCTGGGTTTATGTGTATGTGTGCCTTTGTGTATTACTTTGTCCCTGCTTGTGCCCTTTTCTTTCTGTCACTAAAGTAAGATTTTGTTCCATTTTCAGTCTGCAAAGATGTAGTTGTATCTCTATGAAATGTACTATGCATTTCTCTCAATGTACCAGTTTATTTAGTGGTGAGGAAATCTAATCTTTTCACCAGGTGTAGATTCAGTACCCCACCGAACCCCAAATCAACACCACTCAAACCACACATTAGGTTTTTAAGGTGTTACCAGTACTTTATATACAGCATGCACGTGTGTGTGTGTCCATGAGCAGCCACTCTAGCCACTAACTTGTCTTGTAGCCAGCTCTGTATTCCTGGCATTTCTGTGGTCGATAAGACAGTGGCATGCAATATTAATGCAGTCTGCTACTGTGGTTGGTAAGAGCCTTAGACACCCTCTGCTATTGTTTCAGAGAGAACTGGGAACAGTGAGCCTGAAACACAGAGGTGAAGAAAAAGCAAGACAGGAGGGAATCAACAGGGAGGGAAGTTAAAAAAAAAAGGAGGAACAGAGTATAAAGGAGGGAAAAAGTGATATACTTGGAGGTAGAGGAAAACATAAAAGCAGAGTAACGTAAAAGGAGTGCCAAAAAAGGAGGAAAGAAAGTAGCTGAAAGACAGAGGAAACAGAGGGTAGACACAGGTCAAGAGTAAAAAAAGACCTGTGGATGGACAAGACAGATAGGAAAAGTAAAACTGGAGACATGAAAGAGCGGTGAGGAAATGAAATGGGGATGGAAGACTGATTTAGAGGATGAGTGGATGAAAGTGGGGGCAGGGAGTTGAATGAGAGGAAAAGCTAACATCACGATTAGATGGAAGGAGAAAAAAAGAGTAACTTAAATGTAGTGAGACTGTGATGAGAGGATAGCTTAGAGAAATGAGAAATCATAAAAGCAGTTAAGGTAACGGAATGATGGGAAAAGGGAGAGATGTAGAGTGATCACTGTGCCCATGATTATCAGCAGTATTGAGGACAAATGGATAAAGGGCCACACATTGTAAGGTCAAGTAAAAGGAAGCTCCTCATACTGCACACAGAGCATGTGTGCCATTGCAATGTTACTTTTCCAATTACAGTCTGTATCAATATTAGTGTACATGTTATTACAGACAATATACATGTGGGGTAACCACATTCAAGCAATTAAAAGCAGAGAGTTCCTGTAACCTGACAGAAAATATGAGTTCTACAAAAATGCTCACTTTTTGCACGAGTGTAAAATCACAGAATAGAGAACCCTGACCCAAGTTTGCATGTTTTTAATGATGCACCCTGGTTGTAATCTAGGATTCTCCAGAGAAAGTTTTCAGAAGTCAGCTCTTAAGTGGACTAGATTTCTCATGAGACTGCCTTAATTCCTTTGGGTGCCTCATTTGCTTTATTACTTACTGTATATGCCTCTCTCTCTCTCTGGCTTCTTTCCCAAGTCTCACTCATGATGATTTAATTCAGGAAGTTCAAAATGATTTAAGTGTCAGCAGGTGGTAATTTATTTATGTTCTTTTGGTAGGTTAATGACTGCATACCAAGAGCAGTGAAAGAAAAGAGGCGACGTTAAGCTCAAATTCAGTGGTATTTCCAAGAAACTGCAGTTAAATTATGGTCCTTCAGCATGTTAATTCCCTCTGCTATGAAGTTCAGTCATTTGTCAGGGATAGAAGCTCCAGTGTTTCATTTTAGATGGCGCTTGCTAGAACCCAGGGTGGGACCGCTATGTTGCGAATAAAAGAGGAGGGAGAAACCCAACTGTGAATATACATTTGTGCAATACAGTTTCTGGTTGGAACTGCTGTCTGCCAAAGTTGTTTTCAGGGGCTGAGAGCTATGTGTGGAAAAATGCATAACTCAAACCTATTACAGCTTGCTTTTAGCATCAACTAACTCTGAGTGAAGTACAATGGTGCTCACTTGATGATGCATTATCAGCTCTCAAATGGGTGAATTGTGGCTTTGGCTGTATTTATAGCCATTTTCAAAGTCAGTAAAGTTGTTAATTCAAGAGAAAGGGAAAAAAAACAAAAAGAAAAACATTTAAGTCCTGTCCAGATATAAACTCGGGAATGTGTATTAGAATCTGGAGGCATTTGTTGCAAGCAAAACTAATTTAAGTTCCAAAAACATCTAAAAATTTGCTATTACATGTTGTGATTTGTAGATAGTTTCAATTTGAGATTCTATTCAGTAACAATAAGAGAACATTGAATAGATAGTTGACTTTATTGGGATTTCATGTAAATACACGATTTTTCATTATTATCCCAAAACTTTGCCCCCTTCCAATAAGTAGAAGTATTCTCAGTAGAGGACTTTAAACATTACAAAAAATAGAAAATATACTACCTTCTTTACTGCAATGGTCCACTCACAACCTCTTCATTCAATAGCTTGTCATTTTACGCACACACACACAAACACACACACAAACACATACACACACACGCACAACCTCTATCTGTTGCACTTATCTTCCCCTTAAGCCCACAAGTGTTTGGTTTTCTGTTTTCCATTTGAGTCCTCATATCGCCAACACTGTATCTACTCACACTGACACTTCAAACCAGCGGGGTCAATGACCATGTGGCATCGCTTTGTACAGCAATAACATCCCCCTCACTATTCCTGTCTTCCCTGTCTCTCATTCATTTCCTTTACCTAGAGTGCATTTGCTCTGACCATTCACATCAGTGTCAATTCCTTATCACATGCATTATCTCAGGACCCACAGATCAACTGCCAGTGCTGTTTTGTTTTATTGATACTTCAATTATATAGAGTGTTGGTAAGGAAGCTGGGCACTCTGGTTGATCATTAGAAGGATGGTAAGGGGTGTCCTTGTGGGTGAGTATATGGGTGGCCAGAGGGTGGTAGATCACATACTGGTATAACAGGTATTGATTATTCTAATGGTTACACATTAATATTCTATACGAAGTGGCCCTAGGCTTCAAGACAATTATTTTAACACACAGTATTTTGAGTATCGACACACTGGCAAAATATGTCTGCACAGGGTCGCACAACTGGTCAATAGGCTGTGAGTTTTTCACACAAGGCTGGATAGGTTTGAAAGGTTTGGGGTTTTCTTAATAAATGAAATCATCATTTAAAAACTGCATTTTGTATTTAATTGGGTTATAATATTATAATTTGTTAGATGAGCTGAAACATATAAATCTAACAAATATGCCGAAACCACAATAAAAAAAAAAATCAGGAAAATAGCAAATATTTTTACAGGAGTGCAGTTCTTTTAGTGGAAAATAGATAAAGTACATTCCTAGAAAAAAAAGAAATGAAATCACAAATAATTCTTAAGCATATTCTTAATATTACTTCAGGTCTGTCGCAAAAGCAATGATGATTTCTAACGATGATGGCTGATGATTTCAGTGCAATATTGGAATTATTTCCATTCGTGCCCAGCCATTATTGCTATGGGCTCCAAGGACATTTATTTTGGAAAATTTGCAATTTTATGTTAACATAGACAAAGATACTGTAAGGCTTTAGCTTTACTTATTCCCCTGTTAAAAGCTTCCACTGCCAGATTTTAAATGTGCCACAAAAGACGCATGCTTTTTAGACCCGTTTTAAAATAGGATTGAACTGTTACAAATAAGTGTGTGAACTTTGGTTCTGTTAGTAAGCTTACAAGCTTAGGCAGCTATGGACCCCCTTATAGACTTGGAAGATGGCTATAAAATGCAATTTCCTTCTTCATCATAGAAGCAGTAGTGGACAGTTATTAGGAATTCCAATAGTGACAGCTTTTTACTTTATCTGAAGAGAATTGTCAGACCATTCCTGCTGTCTGTGTGTGTGTGTTTGCAGTGTGACAGATGGCTCTGTCGGAGTTCTGGTATTTTGGAAGAGGCAGTGTACAAAACAGTGTACTTAACAATCTTTTGGTAAGATGAAGACTGCTTCAAACAAACTGAGAATTAAGGGTGCAGAGAAATGGATTGTGCTTTAGGTGTGGTCTGAAGAGTTTCTGTCATTTTGTTTTTCAAAACTTGGGATTATAAAAGTCCTTTGGAACCAACATAAATTCAAAGAAGAAGATTTTAAAGAACCAAACTTACTCATTCACCCTTGAAGGGACTGGAGATGATAATTTCATAGTGAAATGTAGAATTTTGGAGTATTACTGCTTCACCTTCAGTCAATGCCCACAGACAGTCCTATGTGGTATTGAACAAAATATTTCATCCCTCAACACTTCAGCACTCTTGGCAAGTTGCCATTCTGTCAAATCTAGCTAGCTAATGAATGAATATGTCAATCATGCATTAAAGGCTATGTCCAGGGAAGAAAAAAAATACATACGTGGATACCTGTCTGCATTGTGACAGAATAGACAGACTACTCACAATCACCCTTCAGCTCTTGGAACAAAAGATTTTTAATAAATCAAAGTAACAGCATGGAAGTTCTAGAGGACTTCTTTCAGGAGTTGATGGCAAGGCCACCAACATAGCCAATACCAGTGTGAGTTTAAAACAGAAAAAGGTGTTAAGAACATCACAAAGAAGACGTTTTCAGCAAAATCTTCTGACAGCCGGTCTAATGAGGCACCCTGACGGAAAGGTCACATGTCACTTGTGTACACAGTATAGCGGTATAGTCTGTCCCTGCAAATCATTATTAAATGCGTAGGTCTTGATCAAGGTAGTGCAGTCTCAGTGAATGCGCTATTTATTTCATTTTACTTCAGTTCCTGATTCCATGGAACCTTCCATGAAACTTTAATATATTTTTACTTTTTATATAGAATACATTAGGTCATGAACTATTGATTGCATGCTGATATCTAAATGTAAAATATATAAATCTTTTGTAAGACAGACTTCTTAGAAGTTAATTGAGTTCCTCAAGGATTTAATGTCATACTAGTCACTAGCACATTGCTCAATCTAGCACACTGGTCCACATTGAAATGTTGTATGGTAGAAAACACTGAATGGATTTTTTGGTCCCCAGAGGTTGAACTGTGCAGTATTTGAAGTTTTTCTTCTATTGTCTTGAGCAGGATGGTATTTTTGATTGTAACTGACATGTCTTTAAAAACTGCTGGGTGAATTGCCATGGAATTTGTGAATCTCTCCTCAGGGTTAATATATTTTTTATTCATTTTTCACTTTTGCTGACTTTTGCATTTAGTTAAATTTAAACAAAAATCACACAAAGTTTACAGGCTAATCATTTTAGGATAATCATACTCATCATACTGACTTGATGGATAACAAATCAGTGTGATGCGATAAGTGTGGATAATAAGTTGTGAAATTGCTTCTGAGAGCACAAATCGAGAACCTATTAGAAATAGAAAAGAAATAGAAAAGAAATAGAAATATCCTTTACTGTTTCTCATTTGGGAAATTCATGTGTTCCAGCAGCAAAGTGACAGGCAGATGGAGCACACAGATTCACACAAAAGTAAAGAATATAAAATGATAAATTCGAAATAAGAGGCTGTACAGGGCAAATTTACAACATAAGAATAAAGACAATAAAACATACAGCCCTATATATAAACCCTTACCCATTTCTCAACTTTTTTGAACTGTGTTGCTTACATCACATTTAAAACTATTTATTTTCAATTATAAAAATACCATTTCTAAGTTTAAGCATTTTATTGTTTTTTTACATGTACTGTTAAAGGTGGTGCTGTGATTTACATTATGTTTACATGTAAAATTGTCTTCTTCATGTTGCTAGCTCCTGTACACACAGGACCTGATTTGTTTCTCCAAACAAATGTGTATTAAAATTGAAGACTGCTTTAGTAAAAAAGTCACTGTATTGTTATCAGCTTAGGCCAGGGGTCCCCAATCCCAGTCCAGGGCCGGTGTCCCTGCAGGTTTTAGATGTGTCCTTGATCCATCACAGCTGATTTAAATGGATAAATGACCTTCTCAACATGTCTTGAAGTTCTCCAGAGGCCTGGTAATGAACTAATCATGTGATTCACGTGTGTTGACCCAGGGTGAGATATAAAACCTGCAGGGACACCCGCCCTCGTGGACTAGGATTGGGGCTTTAGGCATTTGTTGTAATGCTGCTTAAATACTATTTTGGAGAGAACTGCTTTCCCTTTTTTGTTTGTGTTGTGATACATCAGCATTTGTTTTTTTTGTGTGTGTTTTATCATCTAAGTCCCACTCCTTTAATAATTTCTTGTACACATTCACTTGATCCTCATCATATCCATTCTGTATTTTTCTAATAGCCATGTCACCACAGAGAGACCTACCCATGGGCATCATTTTCTAATAACACCATCTTCCCCAGTCACCTCTTGCCCGTCTAGCTCTAATATAGAAGACAAATACTAGCAGGAACATAAGCTATCATTCAGGCACTGCATAAATTGGTTAAATCTGATGGACCCAACTGCAGCCTGGAGATACCCCCTGCCATGAGTGCTCCAGTCGACAATTAATCTAAAATGCCCAGTCTTAATCAAGACTCCCGCTGCCGCTGGTTTTCAGGCTGACCTGCTTCAAAGAGGATTGCTGTCAACTGGTGTCACTGTGAGCTCTAAGTACAGTTAAATATAATTTAATAATGGTAGGGTCAAACTTGTTAAAAAGCATAATAAGATCAAGCAGGGTAACACGTTTAAAAATGTACACAAGATCCATAAGTGAAAAAATGATTCAGTTTTCTCATACATTAGCTAGATATTAGCTTAATTATATTTAACCAAAATGTTAGCTTCAGTCTCTTATTATGATTATTTGAGTCTAAATGTTATGCATATATAGTTAGTCTTTGTCCATGTGTCCCTTGTTTCAGTAGCCCCCAAGCGGGACATATATCTGAAGCAGACTTCATAAAAGACAACAAGGCTTTCATGAACATGGCAGCACAAGAACAGGCCCTAAGTACCAGATCCACAGACATACAAGTAATAGAACGATGCATGATGCAACCTGGGACTGTGAACACCGAGAAGCACAACCAGGTGGCTGAGCTAGTGTACAGGAAAGGGAGACAGCACGGTGGTCTAGAACCACAGAGCTACGTTTCTGTGTGACTTTGAGTTCCATATCACAAAATTACATATGACTAACAAGCCAAGTAATTTAGTGTGTTATCAGTTTGCATTTTGTTTGCGCTCAGTGCTATTCCACTCTTTAAAATAATTTCTCACTAACTTTGAACCTAATCTTTTGAGTTTTATTTGCTGCTTACCTGCAATGGCATAGCAATGAATGTCCATGCCAGCATCAAAATCAAAAGTCTGCTTAGCTTGTGTATTTACCTAATGTGTTTTACAGGGAAAGAACACAATCTTAACTGTTTGTAATAGTTTGTGTTTCCCTTTGTAAATGTTATAAAGATTCATTTAATTTCAATCCTACAGAAAATGATGCAAATATAATGAATATCAAAATGTAAAGCTTGCTCCTTTAGTAATCATTTGTAAATGATCAAAATTTAAACACAATCACAAGTCAATACTCCAGCCATAAAGAATGTTTGTCTACAATATGAAAATGTCAAAATCAGAGCTCAGTGAGATTTGACAGGTTTTTTTCCATCTTGCAAGCCAACCTAAATGCATTAGCTCCACCAGTGTAAATATCCATTGAAACAGAGTGCAGCTGATGAGTCTCCTTGTCTAGCACGACAGCTCTGGCAGTAAGACAAATTCCTATCATCCATTGTTGAGTTCTCCCTTTTACTCTAAATGGCTGTTAGGCCTTTTAACCAGCAGCTGCAATTAACATGTCATTTCTTGGCTGTCAAATGGTGTGTGTTTGTGCGTGTGTGTGCATATGCACATACTAGTGTAATAGCTAAATGATAATTTAGACCACATATGCCACTTTGACTGACATAAATAAGGAGCATATCATTTGCTTTATCCCAGGTTCTTCCCCTCATCATTTCCTGCCTTCTGTTCATTTTGACAGCAGGCCAGGAGCAACATGTCTAAATCCAGTTCTGTTCTCCTTCATATATAATGTGGTATTTTTTTAAATAAAGTCTGTTTTTGTAGTGTCACATGTATTGTTTTCTTTCTGTACTATGCCAAAATGCTTGAAGATTGGCATTTCCTACACCAATGTTGGCAGGTGTGCCACCTGGTGACAACTAATAGGAACATATAATCAAGTTACCTGGCTTTGGTGGTGCACAGACAGAAAGCAGGTTAAATTCTTTTAACTACTTGCTAGACTGTGCTTATGTGCACACACTTAGCCAAGCACATGACAAAAACAAAACTGCAAAAACTTTGTATCTTCATTTTGTATTACATTTAGTTAGTGAGGGTTAAAGGCTATTGCAATTATGATTTTACCCAAGCAGTGTGCGTTGATGCAATTGTCCCCTGCTGAGATGACTATGGCTTCACATCAAGTCAACATCAAACGTGACTACTGTGACTGATTATACAAACGTATATTTTGAAACAACATATTATCAAAACATGGATATAGGGTTATGTAGATCAACCAGAGGCGCTAAGATTTGAAGCCCACAGTACAGAGACTGATTGGCTTGCAGAAGGCCAGCTAGAAAATGATTGGTTCAGAGTGATGAAAACAGAACAGAGTTTGACAGCATGGGAAAGAGGAGATGATGAAAAACAGAGTAGAGCCCATATGTTCAGGAATTCAGGCAGATAAGTGCATACAGATGTTTTTAAAGGGTGAGTTCTTAGACAAGCTTGATTAAGATAAGATAAGATAAGATAACCTTTATTAGTCCCACACGTGGGAAATTTGTTTTGTCACAGCAAAAAGTGGACAGTGGAAATGTTATGTAGCAAAAATGAGAATACAATACGAATAATATACTGTACAGAATATAATATAATAAAATAAAATACTATATACAGTAGAAAAAAATAGAATAAAATATACAATTGGATAAAAATAGAATACAAATTCTATATACAACTGAGTAAAAATACAACTTTGTCAGAAAAGAGTATTACAGCATTCTGTAATCTGTATTCATCTGCCCATTTCTCCATTACACTTATACTAGTATTTTTCCAACACTAGCCTGGATGAATTAAAAAAAAATGAGGTTAGTAAACTGTGGAAGAAGACTGAAAATGCAGGGATGTACAGCTTTTATGAAAATTGCCATCTTTGTTCAACCAATTCCGAATCAAAATGTTGCAGTTCACTTTAAAGTTGTTGAGACAGTGTTCAGCAAGAGGATGTACAAACTAAAGTTAACTGTAGCAGCAGCTCACATGAAATGAAGAACGCAGGCTGTGCTTCCTAATGATGCTCCTTCACTAATGATCTACTTATGTATTGTTACCCTAAAAATATATAAATTCATCCCCCACACGAAATAATTACTTGCCAGCATTTTTTTTTTTACTTTTTTGACAAAGAAAAAGTGTGTTTTTTCTTTTCTAACTGGACACATTCCAGTTAGAAAAGGTGTGTAATTTTGGAAAAAAGCTGTCTGAGCTTAACACATACATGAATTATTGCTTCAACACTTATCCAGGAGCAGAACTGTGAAAAACTGCAAGAGATAGAGGGAGTGAAGTGGTATTGGCAAAAATGCTTAAAAGAGAAAAAGGAGACGGAGATAAACAGAGAGAGAAACAGGAAAGAGTCAACAACAGGTGTGTGTGTGAGTAGACACTTATGTTCAGTATAGTTTTATCCCTATAAAAAAAAAACTGAAAAGACTCTTGTTGCTTGATTTCCCATTTAATAGGACACACAGAGATTTAAATTTCGTTTTTTTATACGAAGGTACAGTGCTTTCCCTTTAGAATTATTATGCATACATGTATGTATATGTCTATAACCTTCAAATTCAGCCATGGCTGCTCAATAACATTTGCGGTGTATTTTTTTTTTCTTATCGTGTATTATATGAATTTTTATAAAACTAGAAATTAAGTTCAGGTTTGTCAAGTTCTATATCTCACAAAGTTTTCTTTAAAGTTAGTGTCAAACCTGAGGTAATTTACATGTGAATGATGAGGGTGTGGCCACTAAAAAGTAGGCATCCTTTATCAACTTATGAATGGTGGATTTTTGTCAACCATTTCTGGAATTTAATGGAGGGACTGGAAAACAATTCGGTGCAAAGTGATGAAGACAGTTTCCCCAGTGACCATGCTGCCTGCACAGTCTGGACCATCAGTCGACATCAAAAAACAGTCTCCCATTTGCTTATCTACCATAGGCAGCAGGCACACTATTTACTGAGCAGTTGCTATTGCACACTCTCATTTAATGACATTTGTTATTTCAATTCCACTCCACACAGTTTCTTCTTCAACTTTAGCAGGGAAAGAGACGAAGAGAAGAGCCTTTTACATTAGGATATTGACTTCCTTTTGCTCAGACTGTGGCAGGGATGCTCTCTTCTGACTCTGCTTCTTGAGGTTTGTTTTTTCGTCTGTGCTAAATTTAGTGTTAACCAAAACTGGTCTTTTGAAAGATTAAGTTGACATTTTTTGAGTATCCTCATTATGCAGGGCCCAAATAATAGATTGACATGCATTTTCCCTACTGTTATTCATCGGTCATAACGTGTCTATTTTAATATAAGGTCTCTTGATGCTTTCACCATGTTATCAAGGGACTGATATTATTCAGACATGCCCATTGCAAAGTAGAAACAGATGTAGATGATACAGGATCTGGATTATCACATGTAGTGTCAGAGACATACAATTAAAAGCCATAGTATTAAAATATTGGATCACTTAAATGTAGTCAAAGTGATTTTCAGATGAATTATTTTTTAATGCCATTCCTCTGTCACTTATAATGATGCAGTCTGATGCTTACATACTATGCAACTGGGCAATAGAGTATCACCAGCAGGATTGCTTACATGTGGGTTTTTGGATAAACTTTGGATTTCTGGATTAGCTTTGACATTAGTGAGTGTTAAATGCTTTGGGTATGGATTAAATGGTCCCCTCATTCAATTCATACATTAATATTAAATGTATAGCTTTAGTGAAATAAAAGTGGCATTAAGAGCTTAGCAAATTAATTCATACCAAATTAATGACCAATGCAGATTTTTTTTTAAATTTATAGTACATTAAAGAGATTTAGCTAAAGCATGCATACTGAAAAGTGACATCCCAACCTTTAGTCTTTTTTTGAGGTTAATACGATATTCCTGCTTAGCACATTTGTGGCTCCAGAGTGTAATGGTTAACAAATTTGACTGGTGACTGACAAGTTGCTGGTTTGATTCTAGCTGGAAACATTAGACCGATATCTGTACTCCCAGTTCTATAAGATACTAGAAAAAATATTCTCCACTAGATTTTATGACTTCATCACAAAAAGCAATGTGCTATATGAACAGCGGTCCATGTTTAGACACCCCCCAAATAACCCCCCCCCCCCCCCCAAAAAAAAAAACAAAAAAACAAACAAAACAAACACAATACATGCTTTAATTAAGCTTACAGATACAGTAACAACTGCTATTTAAAACAACAAAATATTCTGTAAAAAAATTCTTACATCCTAAAAGAAGCATTTGGTACAGTTGACCATGACCTTTTACTAAACAAACTATGGGATTAGAGGGGTGGCATTATTGAGGGTTAACGGACAAACTGAAAAAAGTTTGCCTGAATAAATACCACAAAATTGAAATTAGAAACCTGTTGTCTATGGGGTCTTCCAAAGATCTGTTTTTGGGGCCTTAATTACATTACTGGCATATCCACAATTTTAAAGACATTAAAAGTAATGTTTGCAGATGACACAAACGTATTGTGCTGTGGAACTTGGAACAACTTCAGTTTATTTTAATTAATTAAATAAACTGAAGAACTGGTTTGACAATAATAAATTAACACTGAATTTGAGAAAAAAAACAAAATCCATGATATTTGAGAATTGTAAAATTCTATCACTGGGGAAATAATGACGGAAAAAATAGAATTAGAAAAGGTGACCGAAATCCAATTTCTTGGGGTAATAATACATCACAAATGATCCTGGAAATTCCACATTACTTATATTAAAGGCAAAATATCAAAGTCTGTTGCAATTCTTTATAGAGTTGAAGATTTTATAAATCAAACATTATTACCATACTTTCTTACATGACGTACTGTGTGGAAGGGTGGCAGTTACTCATCCAATATACATTTATACATTCTGCAAGGAAAAAAAAGCAATAATTATAATAAGTAAAATGGCTTCAAGACAACCATCAAATGCACTGTATAATTTAAAGTCCTGGGTAACGTCAAAACTGCAAAAATAATGTATATAACAACCAATCTCATTCAGAAGCTGTCACAAATGAGACCAAATTATCATGACCTGAGAGGAATCCTTATTTTCCTCAAGCCAGTAGTAAGGACTAATGTAAAATATTACAGCGTTGCAATCACAGGAGTTTGCATAACAATTCTATGAATGAAGTGAACAAAGTACATCAATACATAATTTCACGTTTGTTCAAAAACAACTAATTGCATGAATAAGGGAAATGTTCTTGTCAGTGATTGATTTGTTTCGTTGTGTTCTTTTGAAGCCTCGTCTTCATTTTTTTTGTTTGATCAATAAGACGGAAAACTAAGCTGAATGTTTTCATCAAGATTGTATTTTAGTGAAAAGGAAGTAGGTCTCAATAAGTGTTAAAATTCTGCCTACTCCTGTTTAGGTATAGTATGTACATATTGTGTAAAATTTAAGATTATTTCATATTGTTTCTCATATATCGTACATATGTAAGGATTGTCATGGATGGTACCGTTGTTTTCACTGCACTTTGCCTTTGGTTTCTTGATTTAAAAACAGTGTATATTATATGAAGAATTAAAAAAAACAAAAAAAAAAAACTAACTAACTAATTTAAAAATTGATTCCAACAAAACTTGCCTTCCTCCTTCTCTCAGTTATACCGCTTCCAAGCATGTCTTGATATAAATGATCAGTTTTGGATATTCAAAACAAAGATATTGGGCCTGTACTACAAATTGAGTTACCCTAACACTGGCAACGGGGATAAATGGTCACCCTAAGGCTACGTCCACACTTACACGGGTATTTTTGAAAACAGAGATTTTCTGTTTTGGTTTTTTTTAACATCCCCTCCACACGTGCATTTTTGAAAAAATATCTCCGTCGACATTTAAACGCTAAAAACGAAATGTTGGCCAATCAGAAGTCGAGAAGCCTGTGAGGGAAAGAGTAGGGTTTTGTACCCTCACAAAACCTTAAGTACTTCTGAAAAGTTTGTTTTTCTGGAAATGTGGCGCACAGCATGATGTCAAAAATGGCGCACCCCTTTGACGTTGCGTGAGTCTGCTAATAAAATTTAGAAGAAGAATACGACATTGCACGAGTAAATCTCAGTTTTCCTCGTCTACACCTAAACGCAAAAACAGAGTTTTTGAAAATCTCCACCCTGGCAGGAGTTTTTTAAAATCTCCGTCTTCAGTGACCCATAACGCCGTTTACATGTGGACGAAAGGCCCAAACGCATAGAAAAATCAGCGTTTTCAAAAATACCCGTGTACGTGTGGACGTAGCCTAAGATGGTCATCAAATCACCTTGGTCCACCTGGGCTTGTCCCTCGACATTCACATGAAAGGGGTGGTTTTGGTAGCATCTCACCTGTCTAAAAGAATTGTTTCACAGATCAACTCTTCTTTCAAAGAAAAGAACTGTTAATGCTTCAGCATATGAAGACATTTTGGAAAATTTCATGCTCCTAACTTTGTGGGAATTGTTTGGGGATGGCCCCATTCCTGTTCCAACTGGACTGTGCATCACTAATATTTATATCTCCATAAAGACATGGATGAGTGAGTTTGGCATGGAAAAACTTGGCTGGCCTGCACAGAGTCCTGATCTTGACTCGACACATCATCTTTAGGATGAAATAGAGCAAAGACTGAGAGCCAGGCCTTCTTGTCTATGGATTTTTCTATCATAACTGCTGCAAAAATGGCTGTTTCCATAGAGCAATGCTGGAGCTCTGTCCAAGTAACCATCACATCTCCCTGACTAAGGCCCTTCTACCCCAATTGGTAAGATTGGTGGGTGACCAGCTCTTGGAAGAGTATTATTATGGGATATATTGTGTGTAGAATTTTTAGTTGAAAATTAATTTATTTTGGAATAAGCCTGTAACATGACAAAATGTGGAACAAGAAAAGTGCTGCGAATTTTCTGTGTCACCAAATGAATGCATGTTTCAGTCTGTGGTTTTGCTAAGATACAGCTTAAGAATTTGCACATATAAAACACATTCCCCCACTAGAGGATGTATATTGTCCTTAAAACATGCTGTAAACAAATGGCTTGTCACGTCTGGCGAGGCAGACGGCGAGGCTAAGGAGATTGAGAACCCAAGTGCAGGCAAATGGAGACGAGTGTGGACAATAACAAAAAACAAGCCTTTACTGTCGGCTTTACAAAAACTACAAACAGGAGGAACAGACAAAACTAACTAACTAAACTAGAAAGAAAAAAGAGAAAACAAGCAAAAAAGGAGAGTAAAATAATAAACAACATCATCATGATAATCATAATAATAATAATCGACAGCGCACAGTGTGCTTTGAGGTAGGAGCCAAAAAGGGTGTAGTTTCTGTCTGTGAGCACCCGTGTGTACACCTGTGAGCATGAGCGTGCTTGTATTCGAAAGGTTCCTTCATGTAATGATCTGCTAGAGCAGTGGTTCCCAATGGCTCCCAAACTGTTTTTGCTAGGCCCCCCTTTGTTTTACAAGAAAAATGTTGCCCCCCCCCAAACACATTCTCCAACCGCACACACCCATATTTTGTTTTCAAACTCCATTGCGGTTTATTTCACACCTCAAACATTTAGTAAACAATTAAGCAAATACAAGTAAACTGCAATAAATTACAGGTAGTAATAAAATACACTACTAACTCTTTTACGCTACGTCCACACCTACATGGGTATTTTTGAAAACGCATCTGTTTTTATGCGTTTGGGCCTTTCGTCGACACGTAAACGGCGTTTCGAATCACCGAAAACTGAGATTTTTTAAAACTCAGTTTTTGTGTTTACGTGTGGACGAGGAATACAGAGTTCGTCCCGCAACGTCAAAGGTGTGTGCCTTTTGTCACTTCACGCTGTGCGCCACGTTATTGTTTACATGAGATGAATGCAGAATGGCCGATGGAGACAAAATACTGTTACTGTTAATCTGACTATCTTCAGGTTTTACACGCTTACATATACACATGCAGTTACTGTCCCTCCATTTAGAAAGGCGGAGGCATCACGGTGTAATTATTTGACGTGTAGTTGTTTTTTTCTGTGTAATAATATTCAACATTGCTATCAATACATTTTTCAAAAAATGCCTCTCTGTGCAAAATGGGTTCAAAAACATAAACAACTGTGGGATACTGTTTGTCCGTGAATTGAAGCAGGGGAACAAATTACGGCAGGATCAGTCTGATATTATTTGTATCCCACTGTAACTTTACTGTACAAAGAGCTAACATCTCCAAAATGTCAGGCACCAAAGGGAAGATACGCTTCACCATATTTTCTAGTCTTTGGCTTGGAAGAAAGTTGGTTTGGAAACATGTTCGGCGATGCTGCATCTGCTGCTTTGCACTTGTGTGGGAGCCCTGTCAAAACCCTGCCCATTATGCTAGCAGTGTCCAAGCGTTGTTCTTCTTCTTTTTTTTTTCCTTTTCAAATTTGATTTAGTGATAGCTTGTCTGTGTGGAGAGGATTGATTGGACTAGTGATGACGATGTCCGCTATCACTGTCAATTGTCACTAAACACTTAATCTGGCTGATGAATCTTCATGTGACACATTACTAAGTATGTATTATTAAGTCTGTAATTACGCGCCATTCTTCCTATTTTACAGCGCTTTTATTCAATCAGGGAGGAAGTGATGTAACATTTGCGCATGCGTGGTACGGATCGGGTTTCCGGTACGGATCGGGTAGTGACAGAAAGCAAAACTCAAAAAACTGAACATGGGTCGCGAGGCTGTCAAAGTAAAACAGGAAATACATGAATGTAGAGACAAGGATGTCAGGAAATAACACAGGGGACACCAGGGAGACACAGTAACACTAAAACACTAGAAATCATAAATAACTATAAACTAAGTAAATCGAAGAACATTAATAATGACAAAACATAAACATGGATTCACTAGACTCGGGACCATGACAGGTTCAGTGAAAACGCAGTTCTTTCAGACCTGCTCCGGAGCAGGTAAGAGGTGAGCCAACTACGCAGTACAGAAAACCCAGTGGTAACCTTGAAATCACCTGGATGAGATTAAATCTTGCTTTGTAGTACAGGTATATCAAATAGGAATGATGCTGATGTCATTACAGTGCATCAAAACAATATTAGGCAATGTTAATAACAGATGACAATCTGTTTCTTCCAAAGAAACCAGCAGGAAAACAAGATCTAAAACAAAAGCCCTTTAAAAGTTAAAAAAGGGGAAAAAAATACATTGAATGCTTGTTATTAACTGAGTATATTTATTATAAGAAATTCTGTAGAGAAAGCTTGATAGCATGTGTTTCATGAATAATAAATAGAATTAACTTCTAACAGAATGAAATACTTTGTTGTAAACTGTTTTCTATTGTTGTACCTTTTTAAGTCACCTATACTGCAGCTGCCTTTACAAAGTATGCTCCACTATAATGCAATAAACTGACAACTGAGTATTGCATTTGACATTTGACATATTATACATACCAGCACAAAAACCTTGGTTAGCATAAGAAACAATACTTTTGGAATTTACTCACTAGGAACAGTGGGAAAATGCATATAGTGTTTAGATGAATTATTGGTTTTTTTTCTTTTTTTATGGAAATGTTTGTGTGGTTTTTTTTTTTCAACAGAGTACACATGCACAGATCTTCAGCATGGAAAATCAAAACAGTCTTTATTAACAACAGAATGGATGGGAAAACATGTTCTATTTTGAAAGAAACCTGCATATCAGTTGTATGAAAATGGTTTATATTGAAGCTGCCTTCCCTGGTTGAATCCTGCATGCCATATGAGCTACTAGGATCCATCCACAGAATATCAAAAGCTCACTGTCTGACCTTAGATCTTACCCATATACAGATAATTTCAATTTTCTTTCCATTTCCTGTCACTGATCTGCTTTGGTATGTTGTTTCTGGAGAGAATCATATTTAAAACTTTATTATGTTATATTTTCTGCCACCCTGTGATGCTTTTGGTAGGCTTGGTTGGCCATTTCAGAAATTAACTGACTTAGTCTGTGTTCATAAAATTTGTAAATATATTTGCAAGTTTGCTCACTTGCAAAGAAATGAACAGTGTATTTTTATGGTAGTTTCATTTTAAGAGTGATGGAATGTTAACTAAACAAACAAACAAATTGCATAACAGTTATAAATTGAGGTTTGAATTGAAGAAATAGACAAGTGCAAAAAATGCAAAACAATTTATACTTTGAAGTAATGTGTTTTTTCTAGATTTTTAGTTGATATTCTGTCTCTCTCCAGTAAAAAGGAACTACCATAAAAATTAGACTGTTGATTTCTTTTAAGTGAGCAAACTTACAGATTCCACAGGTGATCAACCAATTATTTCTCCCATTCTTTACTGTCACATTAAACACCTGCAAAACAATGCTAATTTTTTTTGATACCCACCATAAGACTCACACATTTAGAATACATCGTTTAGCATGTCCCTGTTTATGCTAACCTTGAGTCATCAAACACACTTTTCCTTTTGTGCTGAGGACATGCTAGGCCATTTCATGGTCAAACATACTGCATACTTACAGTATCAGCAACCCATAGGGCTTTTTTCAGCTAGATTAGCTAAGCACCTAATTTATGCAATGATCTTCTGATTGTATGCATCCCTTTTTCAAGCCAGTGAGTGATTGCAAACTTAACCCCATGCTACAGTTTGACTGACAGCCCTCTTATTGTATACTGCAGTAGAACAGTGAAAAGGAAACATAAAAATTCACAAGCTTTTCTGAAAAGAAAAAAAATCAAAGGGAATATAAATGAGAATATAAATAATTAAAAATGAAAGTTTAATGGGAAAAGAGATAATCAGGAAAATTTGTATAAAAAGTAATAAATGCAGAGCAAACTTAAAATTTTTACCATATTCTATAATATTCTATAAATCCATTAATGTCATTTCTAGTCTTTGTCATTTCATCATTTTTCTATTTATTTTTTTCAGACAGACTCTAACCTAACATCCTCCATCATGTTGCCTTGCTGATCACAACATGTCTACTTCTTACTTTTTAGTTTTTAGTTAGTTTTTGTATTAGACACATCCATCAAAAGACATCAGGACTGCCAGCAATTGGTTGTCCAGGGGGAGTTATTAGCAAGGAAAACAGAGCTGGTAACTAGTATTTTCCTGTATTTTGTTGGGACTCCATAAAATATTTTCACTGGGTCAGTATCCAACATGCCTGCTGATTTTCAGTGTAAACAGTAAAATAATTACTCAAAGTGACAAGAAATCCACATTATGATTTGCTGTTGCTTGTTTTGCAACAGTCAGAGCATAAAAGATGACCAGCAGCTCTGCCTGCGTAATTTCTGTTTCTTAATATAGAGGAAGTTCATGTGGACACATCCCTATCTAACTTTAGAGCAATGCACTTATCATAGCTAAAAATCAGTCATTCCTTGAAGTTTTATTTAATAAACAAATTGATAAAAAGAGAGATTTTCTTGAAATGTCACTGTATAAATTAAGCAGCGGAGAAGCTTTTGGATTTTTGGACCCTAATTTCCTTCGGGATTAATAAAGTATTCTGATTCTGATTCTGATTAATAAAAAGAACAGACTGAAAACTTGCGAGATGCACTTGCTAAAATATTTTGTACATTATGCATTTTTTTTAAAAATGTAGATCTTGACACATTGCATTTATGTCACATTCTTATGTGGCTATCTGGTGAGAAAAGATATAGGCCATCTGTCAAACTCCACAGACTGATGCTGAAAAAGACTGACAGTTGAACACAGGTCTATATAGCCTAAAATTTATTTTCTGACTTTTATCAAAAATGTTTTCTAGCATATGGATAAACAGATGGATAAATCGACTGACCAATGGAT
Source organism: Perissodus microlepis (assembly GCF_051167445.1). NCBI lineage: Eukaryota > Metazoa > Chordata > Actinopteri > Cichliformes > Cichlidae > Perissodus > Perissodus microlepis. Next base: position 6,539,393 of record NC_140466.1, read on the forward strand.
AGCTGAGAGGGGTCTTAGCACCATTTGTCACACGTAACTGCCAAAACTCTACTGTTTCCATACACATACAGTGAACACATTGTGAATAACTACCAGAAGCTGCAACAGACTTCAGTTTTGCATAAGACGAAAATAATCAAATCGCAACACTCTGGTAGTCATCATTAATTTTAAAAAAAAGACAGCTATAATGAAATCCCCATATGAATTAACTTGACTCAAACACTCATTTACTACCCCTTTTCTTTCATATGCCCCCCCCATCAACCATAACTGACTGAGACAGGACTCACATTCTCATATCATGCCTGATATAATTCAGTCACTTATTGCACATAATGTCCTCTTTGTATTTATTTTTCTTACTTATTGTATATAATGTTTTCTCTTTTTGCACAGTCGATGAGCGTATCAGGACACATTTCAATGTGCGTTATACTTCTATAACCAGGGGTGCACATAAGTGGTCCGCAGGTGCGCATTCGCTGTCAAAATAAAAGACGTGCACCAGATAAGAAGTTGCAACGCGCGTTTGCGTACGTAAGATTTTCTGGAGGAGGACAGACATTTGTTTAGAACTCTTAAAGATGTTGAAGAAGCAAGCTTCTTTAAGCAATTACTTTGGTGTTCCTCCAACTCCAAAGAAATGTCAGAAGGAGTCCGACCGCAAAAGAAGCGCGTATTCTCGGAAAAGTGGTTGTAGGAGGTGAGCTGGCTTCAAACAAATGATGAACGCACAGAGATTTGGTGCAGAATATGCCGTGAAAATCCCACTCTAGCAGACAAAAACAGTGCCTTTATGTACACAAACGCGCATTGCAACTTCTTATCTGGTGCGTGTCTTTTATTTTGACAGCGAATGCGCACCTGCGGACCGCTTATGTGCACCCCTGTGTATAAGTATGCACGTGACAAATAAAAGATCTTGAATCTATATGTCCATTTTCTTGCTCAAAAGTCCCACTTACTAAGGTAATACAGCGTGGGAATAGTCTTTGCTAATGACAGCTGAAAGAAAGAACTTATTGTGTCCTGCTTTTTACACATAGTGATAGAGATCTAAGTGAACTCTACAGTATGTATATAAAACTGGTGAAATGTTTTCTTTCAGTCCAGTGAACATGTGTTCTTTCTTTGGTGTTGAGCTTCCCCTTTCCCCCTTCAGGTCCTTGGCATAACAAGAAAGAGTGATCAATAAGAACTGGGGACATTATACTTAGTCTTTTTGGCAATTTTTTTAAAAATGCTATGAGCTGAACATTCACTACACCTACACTTTGGCTGTCTGTACTTCTTGTAAATACCTCTGTACGCAGGAGATAATGTGCCATTTTGCTTCTTTTCCAAAGGTTTGTGCAAAAAGGAGCCATGCCAAAAAAGCATGCCAAACTGGCATCACACAGTTGTATTAAACACTTTTTCAGGAAAGAGCTGCAAACATAGAGGCCCATATAACAAGTTTGTCTTGGTAAAAAAAAAAAAGAAAAAGGTTTGGGGAGATTTTTCTGTGAGTTCATAATGAAGCACTGCACTCCTCTATGCACTTATAATATGTGCAGTTATAATGACCTCATATCATATATAAGTTGCCTAAAGGGCATAATTAATGCTTAACCTTTTTTTGCATGTGATTTATAATTCTGCCACCCATTTATTTTCAAGTCAATTCTTTGACTTCTGGAATTCATGTAGCCACACATCTGAAAGCATATTGATTTGCTCTCCTGATATTTAGACTGTAGTATTGATATTTTAACCTTTGCCTCACTGAATACCAGAAGTCAAAGAAATGGCTTTTTGATCTTTTCCAGACAAAGAATTTGTCAATCATCTGTTTCTGTAGATTGTGGCATGATGTGTTTCATTTGGAGATCTGGTAGCTCTGTTTTTACTTCATGAAACAGGCTCCACTAAAGTAATTTCTTGATTCAAACAAGTCTGGCAGTAATCAGCTCTGGATATGGCTGCTGAAGTTATACTTAGCATTCCAAAAAATATAATGACAGTTAATGAGGAAGAGGACGTTGGGGGGGGGCGTTTCCCCGGGTACAGTAGGTGTTTCCATAGTAATGATTAGCACATTCGGTTGCCAAAGGGAAGAGTGCTGGTTTCAATCCCTCTGGAGACACAAATTCCCTTTAGGCCTGCACCTGGAGTGAAGCTGCCAAATTAAATGCTTTGTAACCCCTAATGATGAGTAAGCATCTAAAGGTAGCTTAAAATTTAAAACTGCATTTTATATTTAATTTGGTTAAAAAATAAATAAATAAGTAAAATAAAGTTTGTCTTAAGGTATCTCAGAAGAAGTCTTGAGCTAAACCAGAGATGTTAACAGCTCCCAGCTTAAATGCCTCATGTGTTGGAAGAAGTTGGCTAATGCTAAAGTGCTGTCAAGAAAGCTGGAGAAGCAAAGAAAACATCTCTTCTAAAGAGAAACTTGGCTCCTTTTACAAAGAGCGCTGGATCGGAACCTTAGGCAGTGAGTCCTTCTGTTGGATTGCAACTTTCAAACAATGCAGTCGAGTAAAGTTTTGTGCCAGTGGCGCTTATTTTAGAAGAAGAAACCTTACACATTGGCAAAGACATCATGTCATATTAGATACAAATGTGACACATATTTAATCAAAAGTGCCTCCATATAACAATAAAATTAAGAACTGAAGACATGTCAGATGACTTTGAGATTATTTTGCTCAAATTGTAATCTAGCGGTGCCTTGGGCCCAAAAAAGTTTGAAAACCACTGTTATATTTCACTTAAGAGTAAATAATATCATTTAAAGTAACTGCACACTCCAGAATAGTATAATAAGGTATATATGTCTGTGAAGGTTCTCAGTCATCCAGGTCATCGTAGTCTAAGGAGCTTGGAAAGAAAAGCGTCTTGACTTCTTTGAGTTGCTTGAAGACATTTCACCTCTCATCCGAGAAGCTTCTTCAGTTCTGGGGTCAAATGGTGGAGAGTCCAAGATTTAAACCCAGTGGGAGTTTCCCCCCAAAGAGGGACAAAGTACCCCCTGATGATCCTCTACCTAATCACATGAGCCAAGGTGTGAAAGCGGGTGTGGGTCACAATCAGCCAGGGTTTCGGGTGAGCTCATTGTGAAACCTGGCCCCACCCTATCATGTGATTTCCTGAGGTCAGATGGCCCAGGATGTGAGTGGGCGTTAAGGTGCCTGGGAAGGGATCTCAAAACTGGATTATAGATGGCAGACAGTTGGTATCGTAAACCACCGCCTCTGTTCAAAGATGGTCGCTCACAGTGGACGAAAATGGCTTCTTTCACTCCTCTTTCAAACCATCTGTCCTCTCTGTCCAAAATGTGAACGTTGGCATCCTCGAAAGAGTGACCTTTGTCCTTTAGATGCAGATGAACTGCTGAGTCTTGTCCCGTGGAGGTGGCTCTTCTATGTTGTGCCATGCGCTTGTGAAGTGGCTGTTTGGTCTCTCCGATGTAGAGGTCTGTGCATTCCTCGCTGCACTGTACAGCATACAACACATTGTTAAGTTTGTGTTTAGGAGTTTTGTCTTTCGGGTGAACCAGTTTCTGTCTGAGTGTGTTGCTGGGTCTGAAGTACACTGGGATGTCGTGCTTGGAGAAAACTCTCCTGAGTTTCTCTGATACACCGGCTACATAGGGGATGACAATGTTGTTGCGTCTTTCTTATCCTCCCTCGCTGGTGTCTGATCTTCTTTTCTGTGCATCTTTGCTGACTTTATAAACGCCCAATTAGGATAACTGCATGTTTTAAGTGCTTCCTTTACATGTATGTGTTCCTTCTTTATCCCTTCAGGCTTAGAGGGAACATGTTCTGCCCAGTGGTGTAGGGTCCTGATTACCCCAATTTTGTGTTCCAGAGGGTGATGGGAGTCAAAGAGGAGGTACTGGTCCGTGTGTGTGGGCTTCCACTAAACTTCAATGTTGAGGTTGCCATTCTCTTCAATGTGCACAGCGCAGTCCAGGAAAGGCAAACAGTTGTCCTTCGTGTCTTCGCTTGTGAACTTGATGTTTTTGTCCACAGTGTTAATGTGCGCAGCGAAGGATTCCACCTCTTGTCTTTTGATTTTGACCCAGGTGTCGTTTACATATCTGTACCAGTGGCTGGGTACTCTCCCTTTAAAAGAGCCAAGAACCTTTCTTTCCACTTCCTCCATGTAAAGGTTGGCTACAATAGGTGACACGGGGGAGCCCATGGCGCAGCCATGTTTTTGTCTGTAGAAACCCTTGTTGTATTTGAAATATGTAGTGGTGAGGCAGAGGTCTAACAGTGTGCAAATCTGATTGGGTGTGAAGTTGGTCCTGTCTTCCAAGGAGCTGTCTTCTTGTAGTTGTTTTCTGACAGTCTCCACTGCCTCCGTGGTGGGTATGCAAGTGAAGAGGGAGGCTACATCAAAGGACACCATGGTTTCATCTGGGTCCAGGGTACGTTTCTGGACCTTGTCGGTGAAGTCGGTGGACTACGATGTCCTGGATGACTGAGAACCTTCACAGACATATTGACGTACATTTTGGGAGGAACACCCTTCAACTGGTGCGGGAGTATGAAAGGGAATCAAGAATCCTAAACACAACGGATTACCACACAAAGATCACTACTCTCCTCAGTGACAACAATACCTACGAAGCCTTAAAGCGAGACCCCACAAGCAGCTACAAAAAGAAAGTTATAGCTTGCCTTCAAGACCTTGAAAGGGACAAAATCACTGACCGCCTTACATATCACCGCCTTTACCCAGGGGATGCCATACCCTGCATTTACGGACTTCCTAAGATCCACAAGGAAGGTGTCCCACTCAGACCCATTGTCAGTAGCATAAACTCAGCCACTTACAACATCTCGAAACACCTTGCTACCGTCCTAGCACCTCTTGTGGGGAACACCCCACATCACATCAAGAACTCCACCGACTTCACCGACAAGGTCCAGAAACGTACCCTGGACCCAGATGAAACCATGGTGTCCTTTGATGTAGTCTCCCTCTTCACTTGCATACCCACCACGGAGGCAGTGGAGACTGTCAGAAAACAACTACAAGAAGACAGCTCCTTGGAAGACAGGACCAACTTCACACCCAATCAGATTTGCACACTGTTAGACCTCTTCCTCACCACTACATATTTCAAATACAACAAGGGTTTCTACAGACAAAAACATGGCTGCGCCATGGGCTCCCCCGTGTCACCTATTGTAGCCAACCTTTACATGGAGGAAGTGGAAAGAAAGGTTCTTGGCTCTTTTAAAGGGAGAGTACCCAGCCACTGGTACAGACATGTAAACGCCACCTGGGTCAAAATCAAAAGACAAGAAGTGGAATCCTTCACTGCGCACATTAACGCTGTGGATAAAAACATCAAGTTCACCAGGGAAGACACAAAGGACAACTGTTTGCCTTTCCTGGACTGCGCTGTGCACATTGAAGAGAATGGCAACCTCAACATTGAAGTTTACTGGAAGCCCACACACACGGACCAGTACCTCCTCTTTGACTCCCATCACCCTCTGGAACACAAACTTGGGGTAATCAGGACCCTACACCACCGGGCAGAACATGTTCCCTCTAAGCCTGAAGGGATAAAGAAGGAACACACACATATAAAGGAAGCACTTAAAACATGCGGTTATCCTAATTGGGCGTTTATAAAGTCAGCAAAGATGCACAGAAAAGAAGATCAGACACCAGCGAGGGAGGATAAGAAAGATAGACGCAACAACATTGTCATCCCCTATTGTAGCCAGTGTATCAGAGAAACTCAGGAGAGTTTTCTCCAAGCACGACATCCCAGTGTACTTCAGACCCAGCAACACACTCAGACAGAAACTGGTTCACCCGAAAGACAAAACTCCTAAACACAAACTTAACAATGTGTTGTATGCTGTACAGTGCAGCGAGGAATGCACAGACCTCTACATCGGAGAGACCAAACAGCCACTTCACAAGCGCACGGCACAACATAGAAGAGCCACCTCCACGGGACAAGACTCAGCAGTTCATCTGCATCTAAAGGACAAAGGTCACTCTTTCGAGGATGCCAACGTTCACATTTTGGACAGAGAGGACAGATGGTTTGAAAGAGGAGTGAAAGAAGCCATTTTCGTCCACTGTGAGCGACCATCTTTGAACAGAGGTGGTTGTTTACGACACCAACTGTCTGCCATCTATAATCCAGTTTTGAGATCCCTTCCCAGACACCTTAACGCCCACTCACATCCTGGGCCATCTGACCTCAGGAAATCACATGATAGGGTGGGGCCAGGTTTCACAATGAGCTCACCCGAAACCCTGGCTGATTGTGACCCACACCTGCTTTCACACCTTGGCTCATGTGATTAGGTAGAGGATCATCAGGGGGTCCTTTGTCCCTCTTTGGGGGGAAACTCCCACTGGATTTAAATCTGGGACTCCCGACCATTTGACCCTTAGAACTGAAGAAGCTTCTCGGATGAGAGGTGAAACGTCTTCAAGCAACTCAAAGAAGTCCAGACGCTTTTCTTTCCAAGCTCCTTAGACTAGAATAAGGTATATAGTATAATAAGACACTAAGTTTGTCAATATGGCAAAGGCAAATAAATGCATAAAAGATGCAAGGAAAACAATGTAATTTTAAGGGAACATTGTCAAACGTACAAGCAGTTGTTGAAGTGAATGAAATTCCAGAGTAGATTTGTTTCCATGGAGACCCTTCTTTGTTAGCCATGTAGTTGTCTAGCAAATTTGTAATACCGTGGTGTTTGTGTGAATGCACGCCAGTATCTGTAAGAGGTTTTTCAAGGTGCGTGGTTGTTGCCAATTCACAGCAAGCCCTAGAGAGTGTGCTATTATACATAAAAAGATCACTGTTGCATATTCAGATGATCTGTCCCACGGGGGTCATTAAAAGGCATGTTTCGAAGGAGTCAGCTATCTCACATTGCTGTTAATGAGCTATGGTTATGGCTTTATTAAAACTAACACTTGTTCACCAGTCTTTATGTGGACATTCCTATGGAGGATAAAAAGAAACAGAAGTATGGAGAGTTAAATTACTCTGTTCTTTAGCTGTGAGTTGGTTTAGTTGCACACAGAGGAAAATTAATGAGCTCACTCAGCTCACTGCCAATCAGTTCTGACAGACTTTTGAATATGAAGCGTGCATTAACTGTGCAGTGTCAGAACCAGCCTTGATATTTTAGGAAAGGATATGTGCTGCCAACCTCATAAGTGATATGAGACACTTGACAGCATTGTAATTCAGTGCGATGGGAAGCTAGCCATCCGTCGGCCAGTGACAGAGCTCTAATTGTGGTGCAGCAGCTGAAAGCCTGTTGACAACCATTTCCATGCATTAGTGAGAACCACTGTACTTTAGTTCCATTAAAACAATGTCTCTCCAGCCACTCCTGAGCTAACAGAGCACAATGTTTTGAATCTGATAAACTGAAACTATAAAACACAGCAAACCTAAAGCATTAACATACAGCTAGGTGAAATGTATACTCATAGCCTCTGTAAACAAATCAATGGATAATTTTAACAGTGCTGCTTTCATTTGATTTGTAACATTTAACATGTACTGTTAAGAGTGCCTTTTGTTTCTTTTGCATTCTGTTTGATGTGAGTCATTTTGAATTTAAGCACCCAGGTGACTTCTGCAGCACAGTGAAGGCATATGGTAAACTCATAGAGCTTATTTTTCTGTGTTCTGTGTTGGCAGCGTAAATTTCTTTACCTGTCTGCTGCTCTTTATCTTTTGATCTTTTCTCATTTCCTAACTGTGTGTTTGTGTTATGGTGCACAGAGTTTCCTCTTGGGGGAATCAAGCATGAGTAAAAAACATCTGCTGGGGTCATCTCACCCTGTTGTGCAGCTTACAGTATGTTCTTTAAGTAATGCATTTTCCCTACAAGATAAACCAATAAGGACAAATTACAGTTAACTTTGAGTTAGCGATGAGTTGACTTTGAGTTGTCTAAACAAATTGCCTCAATGTTCTCACCCACTACCCACTATCACCCATCACTGCCACTAGCTGATTAACACAATAGTTTATCTGGTCTGAAACTATTGCTAAATACAATACTGACACAGTTATTTTCTCCTTTTATAATGCTGCACTATACTTTTTCTTTTAAATAGGATATGTCATGTTTGATCACTTCCTTGCCTCACCTGGTTTGTGAAATTAAAAGCATGTGAGACTATGCAACAGGGAGTCATCAAGAGGGATTCTGATCTCTTCAGCAGTCCCTTTTACTGCCAGCAGTTAAATGCCTCACCAGCAAAGAAAGCAGGAAAACAGAAATGCTTTCATCCAAGCAATACTGTGTTTTCCTCATTGTCAGAGGTAGCTTCAGGTCGGGTTCAGGATCAGATACGCAGAGCTTAGGAGAGAAACATGCCCTGTTCATCACATCTGCAATTATCCAGATCCACTGAAGAATAGCTTTAACAGACCTATGTTCTGTGCTTACACCAAATGGCAGTCTTGCTTGGCAGTTCACACATGCAGGCAGATCTTCTATGCCAGAGGCAGTGTGCTCCACATGGTGGTAGATAAAACCTGTCTGGTGGAGGGCCACCACTGTGGACATGCCAGGACAAGAGAGGAGAGTGCAGTCCACAAAGCCATTTCTTGGCTTTTGTAGTGGGTGCATGAAGAGCATTTTGAAAAGAGACATACAGAGCCAGCTCCTTGGGTTGGGATCATTCTGACTGGGTCAAATAGTGCTACAGTCTTTATTTAGGTACATATCTCACAGCATCAGACCTGCAGTTAAATTTGCCATATTATGTGCGTGTGCATTTGTATTTGACAATTTCATTTCATTTACAAGTAAATGACTATTGCAGTAACTTTGAGTGATTTGAGTACTTTAAAAGGCATAATCACTTCTTAAGCTTCGATTATAGTTTCGGCATCCACGAGTCTACTACTGTCTGCTCGTGTCTGAGTGACATAAATTTCATCCTCAGATGGTGAGTTTAAAGGTCCTTGCTGATGTTTGTATGTCTCCCTGTTTTTTTGTGACCACGTGGACTTCTCTGTGCCAAATTTACATTACAATACACCAATTATGCATGGACTCCATTCGGTGGACTTCAAACTGCCTTCAAAGAAGGCTAAACATAACAGAAATGAGTACTTGGCTGATGGTTCTCCAGCGCTCTGTGTCTGTAATGAAGTACAATCAATCACAGTCAAATGGTACAAAAGCGGATCAATGTTATGAGTAAAGCTAGTAAAAAATAGTAAAGCTTAAACTTTTTTTTCCTGACAGTAGCTTAACGTTGTTTTGGTCCTGACAAAAAGAGACAATAGTCAAACTTTCCATCTAATGCCAATGAAAACATCAAATGAACATTAATCCTTATAAAATGTATTTAATTAATTAATCAAAATATCTAACATCAGTTCGTATATGAGTAGGCAGAGAACATTGCACAAATAGATAATAAAAAATAAATAAAAAGATAATTATTGCTCAATTGGGTAAGGTCTTTTTGGGGTAAATTTTTTTTTGTCGGTTTTGGCTTGTTGTTCTTAAATTGGACATAAGTTTGTCAAGTTTTATTTTATTATGTTCTTTATAGAAGACAATGATTTTTAGTTGGTGCTTTTTGATAACATTTCCAAAGTCAAGTACTGTTTTCAAAGATTTTTATGAAAGTATTCTTATTAATTGAGTTTTTACTCGAGCTTATTTCTGAACTGCTAACACCTTTAAGTAATCATCTGTGTGTGTGTGTGTGAGTGAGAGAGAGAGAGATAATTACTTCATATTAATTTTTTATGCCAAATGGGTTGGAAAACAGGTCTGTTCCTTTCAGAACAGCAACTTCTACTGTTCAGTCTTCGTAATTGATATGTAATAAAGAAAAGTGTTAAATGAAATCACAGAGGACTAATTATTTATCTTCATTACTTTTTAACAGAATAGTCAATTTAAAATCCATAAACACAGTATGCAACAGTATGCAAAGCAGAATATGTTATTTAGTTAATATTACTTTGAATTACTTGCTTTTTAAAAGGTACATTGATATGTTTTCACTTTGCCTGTCTTCCTGCACCTAGGGCTCCATTTGAAGTGAAATTGGACTATCACATCCTTCATTGCTTTAGTTGCCTCTCTCTCTCTCTCATGTGGAAAATCAGTGGTTGAGCGTCAGCTGTCAATCATAAGGGACGACTGGTTTCTGCCTATGATGCTTATCAATAATGAAATGGACAATTTACCTGCCTCTAGGTCTATCTCTCACAGCCTTGCTGTCGCTCTAACTTTGAAATGGAACAATTTGCTTTATTGCTGACATATAGTATGCTGCCTGCAACACTATATCAGCCTTGGCGTGATTTTGTTTGAGCTCATGCTTTATCAATCCATATGTTACCACTTGTCATCCACTGCAGGGGTGCCTGTCTGCCGGGTTTCTCATCTGATGAAAATGCTACCCCTGATATAATTCAAATGCCTATTTATGCCGGTTCAAGCAGCTCCAACATTTGTGTACCACAGGAGAAACAAAGGCACTACTTTCATTAAGCTGTGATATCATAAAGCTAGCTGTTCATGTTCCCATTTTTCGAATTGATAGGTCACCAGATTCTTTGTGATTAACCATCTCTGTGCTGTGTTACGATGGTTCTCATTGTACGCTTTTTATGGGTGTTTGTAGTACATATTAAATGCTTGTCATGTCAGCACGAATGGAAAGCAAACTCAGCTGGAAGAAACTTGGATATTAAATTTGCATGACTATGTAATTTTGATATATTCAGTGTTGGATTAAGACTACTGTGTCAATATTGAAGCCATACAAGGGTTTTAACTATGTTAGCATAATGACCTAATGTATTTTCTCACACAGCTGCTGAGTGACTTGTTCATTTGCAACTTTGGGGGCACATTTGTAAGCTCCGGGACTTACCAAATGTTGGCAAACTCACAGAGCAGTCTTCCTTCCTTTTCACTTAGTGTCTATTAGCTTTTACAAATGACCTGCATGCTCAACAACGTGCAATGCCTCCTCAGCTTCCGTTGATTGAATATGAAATGACTTCAAGGGCAAATAGAAGATAACAGCGAGAAAGAGCTAGAGATAGTGAGAGACAGAGAGAGAGAGAGAGACATTTCTTTCATGCGATCCTTCATTCTGGCTTACAGGTCCCTGTGGATGATTGGTGAGAAAACCAATAATTTGGGTCCTGACTGAATACGTATGTCAGCAGCTTGAGCTGTGCAAACTACCAGTGGCTTATTGGAATGTATGGGTGGAAAGGAGGGTGTTAATGCCCGAGTGTATTGGCTCCAGCCCAAAAAGACGAGAGCCCATCCTTTTACGTTATGCATGCCTGGCTTGGCTGGTTAGTATTTGCTGTGCATTAGTTGGCTTCAGTCTTTGGAGACTGGCAGCGTCTGCACACAATGTCTCGCTCTACCGAGTGAGAGAGTATGAGGACGTGCACAGAGCAAGCGATAGCAAGGACCAAAAGTGATAGGATAATAAAATGAAATGAAAGGAGTAGTTATAGAAACCTGGAGGAATAGTTAGAATAGGTGTTCATTTAAATATACGCAGAGTGAGGTGCAAAGAAAGTAAGATCAAATGATGCATAGACTGAGATAAAAAAAATGAGCAAGACAGAACAACAGAAACAGATATGAGTGATGTGACGTGAGTCTGGAGTTATTAACTGACAGAGAAAAGAACACAAAGGTCTGAGATCTGAGTCCAGCCCTTTAAGAACACGACTGCACACCAAATCCATTTTAATCATTTTACAAGATACACAAACAGGTGCTTGATAGAGAATGACATTGTCCCTTTCTGGTATGTGACATTGTAACAGCATCACATACTTCTGTTGCTGGATAGCTTTTTCATTTGTTATTTTCTTTATATTTAGGTCAAAGGAGTGGAAGACAAGCCTGAATAAGGGTGTAAGAAGTGTCACTGGAACTTCAAAGAGGTTCAACATGATGCAATTGGATGCAATGTGATGCCAAACTCTAGTAACTGGGCCCGAAGAAGCAGGTATTTTAACATAGGGCAACAAATTCTGCCTAGTGTGGGCAGAAACCACAGGCCATCATTATCTCAAACTGATCCTCCTGATATTCACAGTTAGGCTTGGAACGTGGCTTGATTTAAAATCCATTACAAGTGCTCCTCTGCAGCTCCTTTGCAAGAGAGTCCATGTCACAAGACTAACATTAGAATGAACTGAAATTGGGGTGCAATTGCCTGACACCAAATAATTTGCCTCTGCAGATGAGAAATAGAAGGATAACATGAAATTGTGATTAGAACCGTGACATGAAGCAACCACTTATATAGTGTTCTAAGAATAGAATACAGAGGAGTAATTTTACTGGAACAAAGACAGAGTAACATGTTTTTACTTGCCTGAGAACACTGATATTTTTTTCAGCATGTTTCCTTATTTTGCTGTTTGATTGTCCAGAGGTTAGAACTTCATAGCCAAAAGCTTTGAGTCATTTAATACATCTGTGAGTGTTGTTTAATTATAAATGAAATCCTCTTTTCACCAAACTGCCTCTAGTTATTATGTTCAGGAATTAATTTGGAACATGAAAAAGCCGGTATCATTGATGCTGGCTGCAAGAGGTCCCCTTTCTTTAGAGATAAGCTGCCTATCAGGAGTTGTTGGAAATTATTAGTTTCTCCATCTGCAACTGATTGATGTTGAAGTGAAGCAAGGAAATGAGGCAGAGGGAAAAAAAGAAACACATAAAAAGAACACTGACAGAGATCAGCGTTATTTGTTGTGCCCACATGCATGACAACACTTTGTTGTTTGCCATATTGTAGGCCAACATTTTGAAGAAAGCTGACCTGCATATACACAAGGAGAAGCTTTTGTACACTTATTTACCATAATTTGCTGCGAGCTGTTTTCAAAGGCTAGTGGAAGAAACCCAGCCCTTTGAGATAAGCAGCCCTTTGTTTTTAATCAAAGCCCTGGTTTGAATGAGAAAATGTTCCAAATGACTAGAGTCAAATGAAAAGGGTGTTTAGGCAGCCACAGCGCTTTCAGGATTCAAATCAAACCTCAGAACCACAACTGGAAAAGCTGTGAAAAAACAAACTTTTCACTGTTAAACACAAAGTTATAATTAAATTATTAAATTCTCTGTATGAAATGATCTCTACCGGCCTGACTGAACCAGGAATGGTTGGAGTTGATCCTTCTGATCTGACATCAAAATTTTCTTGCCTATCTTTGTCGGTCGTGACCTTGACAACAGACTCATGAGTTACAAAGTGCATCAACAAAACGCACTATGACATAAGATGTGAAAGTGTATACTGCTGCTGCCTGGACTTCGTGTGTGGTTTTTTGTGTTTGTTTTATAAATGCTTTTGTAAGTGGTAGTATTTCATAGCCATAAAGAAACAGACATTAAGGCATTCATAAACACAACAAATGGAATATTTTTTAAGCCATCAAACATGCAGCATAACACATTTCCCAACAGCTGGCATTAACTACTGTACAAGTCGTGTAAAATCAAAGATACAGATGGAGAACCAAGTCCAAATAATATATATATATATATATATATATATATATATATAATATTATGATTATAACACTATAACATGAGTGTTGGGCCATGTTATTTTTCAGACAAAAACAGCTTTCATTGTATCATATTCCATTTAAGAACTTTCTTCACTGAGGACAGAGGCAGCTGAAGAGTTGATGAGCATTTGGTTTCTATACCAGCCAGCAGATCATCATAACTGTGGGCCATTTTTTGAAATCATGCTGCTATAGTGGGATTGGTTACACAGCTTTGTTTTATTTGGTTTCACACATTTTTAGAAGCCTGCTTCTTCCACAGTGTGGCCATATCAAGGCCGTGTTGTGTCAGTTTGAAAGACTAACTTGTAAACAAAAACACAGCCAACAGAAAAAAAGCAACATAATCAACTGAATTGTATGGAACATTTATTATTAACAAAATTAAAAATGAACCTTATTTTGTGTTGTCATTTTAGAATGCTGCTTTTGTACAAATATGCCTGTTTGACCTCCTCAAATGGCAAAAAAAAAAAAAAAACAGTGAATCCACGTGTTTCATATTTGCCTTTGTTTTAACCTCACTTGCATGAAAAGTAAGTAGATTAGTACTTGTCACCCCTTACTTACTGAATAATACAATGTACAGTTAAATGAATATGATTTTTTTTGAACCAATCTATTGATTGTTTCATTTAATTGTGGTATAACATGTTAATAGTGGCGTAATAAGGTAGGAACAAGTGCCATATTGCCAAAGTAATATCCAAGTAATTATCTTGTCAACAATGGGTATAGCTTGGTAATATTACACTGAAATTTATGTAACTGGGTAATAACAGGCCATAAACTGAGATTAATAATGTGGGAAGAAATGTATGCATATGGGGCAGAACCAAATAGTAATAGTATAATAATATGTTGATAAAAATATGATAACCTGGTGACAATAAAATGGTAATATCTCTGGATTAGAGTTTTTATATACTGATTGATTGCCATAACGTCATAATAATAAGGTAATCCTGGTTACTTTAAGGTGCTGGCCTTTTATTACCCAGTTAACCAAAAATCTAATAAACAAAGGATACTACAAATAATACAACAGCCAACAGATCTAGTTGCGAGATCTGTGGGATTAGTTGCGCTAAAGTAAAAACAGACTGTTCATTGTGAAACAGATTGAACAGCCGATTGCCTACATTTTAAAACAGACCTCACAGCTAGCTACAAACACGTAAGAAACACATTTTAAATAATTATTGTAAACGCAGAACAGGCAGAGTTTTTCATCTCATCCACATCTGCCTCAGATTAGCAAATCTGCAGCTTGTCATAAAGTGTTCACAGTGCGCCGCTTTGTCTCAACTCTCCTGCTCAGACCTGAAAGCTGTTTGACTGTTGTGGTTTGGATTTCATCTTTATTTGCATAGATTAGTTCTTCTCACTTTGGACTTTCAGTTTAGTTCAGCTACAGTTGCCCCGCTGCTTTGCACAGACAGCTACTCGCTCCATTCTCCATGCATTCCGTCACACACTCCCCGGTCTGACCCACTCTGCTCCAGCTCAAAATCCCATCCTTAGCCCGGCAGTTATTACCCATCTTTTATCTAACTATAGTTTACTAAATATTTATTTTTCAATCATGTCTAGCCTGCATTGGCTCAGGTTATAGTAGCCTTCATGTCAAAATTTGCATAAACAATCATGTTGACAGGCAATTCAGTAGTGATTTTAAAACAATTTCCATTGGGTCCAAATGACATCCGCAGGTGTGCTAAGTGGTCATAATTTTTTTTCTTTGGGTCCTGCACACCCAAATATTAGGTATTTGATGAATAATCCCACTGTAGGAAAAGTCATGTAACATGGGATGATGGATTCATACAATTTTTAAAATGCCAAGGGGTCAAAATGACTTTCTTAGGGGTTCGACTGTTCAAGACATGAAACCCTGGATGACCTCTAATTCCCTACTTTTAAATTTCAAGCAAAACTGTGTTTATTGTAGTCATTTGTAAAATATTAGAAAGATGGTATTACTTTGGCCTCCAGTAACACTACGAGGAATTTTTTGTCATTTTTTTCATCAGGATATGTCCTTCGCCGTGCACAATAAACACTTATAGGACTGCCTTCATTCATTTGTGCAATATTGCTAAAATTAGGAATATCCTGTCTCAGAGTGATGCTGAAAAGCTAGGTCATGTATTTATTAATTCTATGCTGGAATGTTATAATTCATTATTATCAGGTTGCTCTACAAGCTCCCTGAAAAGTCTTGATATAAAATGCTGCAGCAAGAGTACTAACTGTAAACTGCCTAGGGAATAGAAACAATTAAGTTCAGAAAAAGCACAAAACAACTTCAAACATCCAAAGTCACTCCTAACACCTAATCAGAAAAAATAAAAATACATTTCATGTGACACAAACTGACATTGGTTGGCTCAGTATTCAGTCATTCCATAGCTGCTAAAGCTTTGACTACATCTTTTGGGCACCAGAAATGAGATGACCACCCTGTCTCTACAAAATGTATTCTAGTAAGACCACATATATATGTATTTTTGGTTTAATAAATCATTGCACATTGTGGTGATCTTCATGCTAATAAGATCCTAACTCCTCAGAGTCTGCAGCCAGTTTTGTGCTCCTCTGTCTGACAGGATGATGTATAGCTATGCTAACTAGTGGATCACTTCAAGCAGTAGTACTGAATTATAATATTCCTATTAACACTTGTTGACTGGACTAGGCGTCAGTACTAAAGCTTTTGTCTCCATATTTGTCAAGTCAGTAAACCAAAACCACATGCAAGTAATATATCAGGGTGCAGACAGCATAAATCCTTTTGAACTGGCCTTCACTTTCCTGTGGCTCATGTTTAAAAGGTCTGCAGCCCACTGATGTATGCATGCTATCTCTCCCTGTATCTCTGAAGGTCTTTTAGAAGTCACCACTAACTAGAAACTGGGGAATAGGTTGTCTGGGCTGACGGAGAAGCGAATGGGGTCCCCCCAAGAGGCTCCATCAGTTCCCAAAAGCTCACACCTCAAACAGATTCTCTTTCATGTGGACTATTAGCATCAGGTAACGCTGTAGCCCACTGCTTTGAAGTCAACGCAGATATCAAAGGATTGGGGAGAGATAGGGAAAGGCGACATAGACGAGGACTGTATTTAGATATGACTTGTACATTGCATGTGAATGAGCACAGTACAGAGTAAAAACTGTTGCACACAGCATTAATATCATCACTGACAAATCACTACTGGCTATATTCACCTCATTAAAATTGTGACAAATAAATGTTTAGTCTAATTGTTTATCTAGGGGACAAAATAATTTCAGTGATGGCACAAGTAGTTTGCTAATACAAACTAAGAATAGGCCACTGGCAGCACAAGATGTCTGAATTTTCAACAGTGTCAAGGGGTAAAGTGTTGAAGGGTAAGTTGTGTGAATGTGTCAAACACACCGCTGTCACTGAAAAATGTTCATCTGCTTTTCCCAGTGCTAAAAAAGTGCATATCCCCAGTGCTAAAAAAGAGGGTCATGGCCTAGCACTCCAGATGTGTTTCTCACACACCATTTTGTGCAAAGACTTGTCTCTGAGTGGTGCGCTTCAATCCAGAGCAGTCCATGCTGCACGATCGCTGCAGGGGAGGGAGATTTAGCTGAAGTGCTTCTACCCTTCACTGTTAATCCTGTGGCTGCACAGAGGAAGAGAATAACAGAGAGAAGTGCATGTAACCAAGGAAAGTTCTGTGGGTTCAGCCAAGTGTGAACACCAGATATGTGGGGTACTGGAAGAAAGCCCGATACCCGCCTACTCAGGGCCTTTCTCAAAAACAAACAGCCCGATTGATTGTGTATATGAACAATAAACAATTGTTGGACCCCCAACCCCTCCCAGGAGCAGTATCTTGCTTAACTGTTTTTCAACTTTTTACAAAATTCATAAACTCTAAAAATTGATTGCTATTGTTGATGAACCAGTAAGACTGCTACATTAAGCTTTCCACGACACTCCATCTTCATCACTATGGTCACACTTTTTTAAGCTAAGACCAACCTTTCATTGATGGTTGATATAAAATAAATTGCTGTCAATGTTCAACAGACACCTGGTATAAAACTCCAGTATATTGTTAATTATACAGAGCTGATGCTGCTTACTAAATATTGTAGAAACTCCTTTGGCAAAGGCTGAAATGCAATAGACATCAATGCTGACAGTCACACAAACTCACAATTTTGCCAAATAATTGGGTTTTTTTCCCTTCATACCATGGGCAATCATCATCTTGGTCCATGGTGCATGTGGGAAAAATAGTTTTCACACAACATCCAAGCTCAGCAAAGTTATATGTACTGAGAAATTGTAGGTGTGCAACCAAGTGGTTTGCAGCCCTTCATCTAACAGCTCACTGTGGCTACTCCCTAATGTTCCATTACTGACTGCAATATTTAAGACCTGTCAAAAAAATCCAAAAACTGTTGCCTTGATTTGCCAATGCATTATTAATGAACAGTGGCTGTTAGTCTATAATCTTTTTCCTAAGACCGTTTCACAATATTTTAGGTATTTAAAGTCATTAAAATGCATTTAATATGAAGTTTGGATGGTAGGAAAAGCTGGGCTTGCAGAATAATTTTTGTTTCAATATTTATAATTAGTTGTATTTATGGAAACAGTGGATACTTGAACTAGGATACAGGTTAGGTGCATTGGCATACATACGTATATTAGTATAAACCATAGTTACAAAGTGACATACTCTATTTGAGATATAGTCAAGACAATTAAATTAGCGTTTTGTTTCCTGTGAATATGCAAAATAAATTGAGGTAATGATCACGAAAAAAAAAGAAAAAAGTGACGTGAGCTTAAATACCATCTTTGTGACACAGGATTGAATATTTGATCACTTCAATAACTGTCATGTGCTATCTGAACTGTGAACGTAAACGTGTAAAACTCTGAACGTGTTCTCATTAGAAATTGCACTGTAATGCTCCCACAGACGCGTACTGCTTTTTTCTAATTGCTTTGAATAATAAAGATGATTGGGGTTAGAAGTCCTCCTGAGAGCACTGGATATGAGTGTGCCTGACGATGACAATGGGTATTGTGTTTTTTTGTTTTAGCTAAATTTTCCCACTTTGAATAAACATGCAGACTATCATTTTGATGATTGTGATGTTAAACACAGCTGCATTAAAACAATGAGTCATTCACCGAAAGCTGCAATTATTGGTATTAATCCCTTGTGCACCTAACCCTTCTACACGGTGCTACAACAAGTCAACCATTCATCTCAGGATTTGATTCGTGCTTGCATACAGTGTATAATTCAAGTGCACCACTTGTAGCACTGGAACAAATGGTGCATTAAAAAATAAATAGATACAATACCAGAGTATTAGTGAAAAATGCATAAAACACACTCTGATTATGAGGATGTGGTAAAAACACACAAATGAAATGGATTTCATGGTATGCCATTTGCTCTCTTTCTCTGTATTTCTCTCTTGCTCCAAAGACCCCACCCTACCTCCAAAAAATGTTTTAGTTAAAGTGATATTAGGCGAGAAGTGAGTGTGGGCGGTGATTTTTGGTTAAATGTGGGGGTAATCAGCTTAATGCAGAGTTAAAGGGCCGATGGGACTCTGGCCAAATCTCTAGGCTATTAAAGTCGCACTGTGTCCCTGGCAGTGACCTCATCCTCAGCTTTAATTATGGCAATACTGTCTATCTCCTTTAGCTCCCCTCTTTTACCCATCCCCCCGTCTTTGTCAGGCTTACTTGTTCTCACTTCATCTCTCACTTTTTTTCTGTTTTACTTCCTCTGCAGCCCTCTGCCGTTCAGTCCTTCTTGTTTCAAACTGTTGTATACCCCATTTTAAATACCCCAGCACTCACTTTCTCAGCTTCATTTGTAGATGTTGCTTCTGTGCCTTCATTTTCCTTCGTATTTGTTTTTTTTCCTGATTCATCCTTCCTCCTCCCCCTGTCCTCTTACTGTTCCATTTGACTATGTTTGAGTTTGCCTCCCACAGACTTTTTTACTTGTATACTTTCCATCAAGCCTTTCCACCAAGCCTTACTTTTTGGGGGGCTTCTCTCCTTCTTTCCCTCCTTCTGTGCTTTGCTCTGCCTGTCATTCCTGTCAGCACATGCTGGAAGTGAATGACAGCAGTGAGGTGAAAAGTGTGTCACTGATTTGCTTAAATGGAGAGAGGCCAGTGGGTGGTATTGTACCACAATGATTGTTCAAAGGAAAGGTTTTAATAATTATATGTTAAAAACAGAGAACTGTAGTAAATGCTGCCCCATGGGAAGCAGCACTTATTTTTTAAGCTGCTGAGACTGCATTTGCACTTTTTTCTTTTAATGTCTCTTGGCATTTCTGTAACTTCTTTCTTGCATGCTTGACATGGCTCAGTCTTCATCTATGTCTCCTTGATCCACATCAATCTCATGTTTTTCTTGCCCTTTTATTCTTTAGAAAAAAATGCCATAAAATTATACAACCTGTCTCTCTAATTCCTTCTGCATTATGATTTCACCTCTCCCCTTGTTACACTTTATTCCCTCCATTTTCATCCTCTTCGATCCCTCTGTCAAACTCTCACCTCTTTTCCACTGCCTCTACTTTACCACCCTAATCACCTTCTTTTTCCTTATCTTTATTGTATTCCCTCATCTGTTTTATCCTGCCGAAGGCTTCACTTGCCTCTAGTTACAATGCACTATCAATATTGCAAAGAGAACCACTGACGGCTGCTCATGTTCAACCACTCACATAAATTCTACATTCCCCTAATTCATCTCCATGGGATACACTCACACACACACACACACACACACACACACACACACACTAGCACTATCTTTCAAAACCATAGAGAGATGAACACAAATTGTACACATGCACAAACGCAAAGAACATCCAAACACAACATTTGGAAAGCACACACAAACAAATGCAAGTGTGCATAAAAGCGCATACTGGAACACACATACACACACAAGTAAACATACAGACAGTGGCACACACCCATAAAATCACTGCCAAACATCTGTTGGCACATCTATAATTTCAACAGAACCCCAGTATGCCATTGAGAAGCACACATTGCCAGCTGGGCCAACACTTCTGCCAGCCGCACATCTGCACCGTGTGTGCTTGGAGGACTAGTTGTGTCTCTTAAATGTGTATGCGTATGCATTTGCTTTGTGAAGCTGACAGCACCGATCTGACACTTCTTGTGAATACACTTTCTGTTAGTACACCTCAGTTTTAACCCTCTCAGGCTCAAATTAAACTTTTTGTTGCTAATGCACAACCAAGTCCTGCAGTGGTAAAAAAAAACCTCATAAAATATGTATGTGGGGTAATCAGGTTGTTAGTTTTTAACTGTTGCAAATCGGCAACGCCTGCCTCGAGAGGGTTAATGTGTGTCACTTGCAGTCCCTATATGGATCAGCCATTAACAGATGTATAGATTTTTGGATAGTGACGTTTTTCGGGGTGTTTTTTTGCCTCTGTATGATCCTATGGAGGGTTTTAAATGCAAAAATCAAGATGTGAGTGAACTGCAGACTTGTAGCTTTAATTTAAGTTGTTTCACATAAGTATTGCATTAGGTGTAACTGTAACTGAACTCCAGCAATCTTTGTGCATAGTTCCCAATTTTAATGAGTAACTGATCGAACTAATATAATTTTAAATATAAGGATTGTTCATGACACAATCAACTGAAGTCGGTGATTGTTTACAGTCTAAAACCCATGGACAGAGATGCTCTGCCAAGCCTTACTGTGGCTCTGTCCACCTTCAGTCTTTAGTAACTGAAAAATTACTAAAAACATTCTGGCACAATATCTCTGGCAAAGTTTAATCACTGGTTTGCACTTCACTGTAAATCTTCTCTGTTTACATTTATGAAGGTATCTCATGAGTGTAGACTCTGATAATGTCATTGAGTGTTCTTGAATTGGCGAGATGCTGTGAAGAGTTTTTTCTTAATACAACAAAAAAATTGTGATCATCCAATGTTGGTTTTTTTCTGTATTCTTCTAGGACTTTTTTTTTCTTCTATATAGTTGATTTGGCTGCATTTCACCGTCTCTCTCTGATTGGTTTATTTGTTTTGTCAGCCTTTTTCTCCAGCCTAATAGTCAATTCAGTTCAATTCAATTTTATTTATCTAGCACCAAATCACAACAACAGTCACCTCAAGGTGCTTTATATTGTAAGGTAGACCCTACAATAATAAATACAGAGAAAAACCCAACAATCAAATGACTGCCTATGAGAAAGCACTTTGGCGACAGTGGGAAGAAAAAACTCCCTTTTGACAGCAAGAAACCTCCAGCAGAACCAGGTTCAGGGAGGTGTGGCCATCTGCTGCGACCGGTTAGGGTGAGAGAAGGAAGACAGGATAAAAAACATGCTGTGGAAGAGAGACGGAGATTAGTAGCAAGTATGATTCAATGCAGAGAGGTCTATTAACACATAGTGAGTGAGAAAGGTGACTGGAAACGAAAAACTCAATGCATCGTCTTCTTTGCTTACACTGACATCTCTTTGGACCTCATATTGACATTTAAGTGAACAAAATGTTAGTGCAACACTCAAACCTCAAACTTTGTTTAAGTTAATTGTCTTTATTGACCTAATTTACATGGTTTCTTTCACTTTGATCATAAGGAGTTCCCTTATTTGTTATGTAGGTTTCACCTGGACAGCTTTTACAGGCCTTTCCCTAGACCTCCAAAATAGTAAACCATTATACCTAGAAATGGTTGCAAAGAAAACCCTCTATGAAATGTTCTAGAGATAATACCTCTCGTACAATGAGAAGTCACTTGGGGATTTTATACATAACCATTCTATGTTAATATTCCAGTTTTTGTCTGTAACCCAAATAGGAGCCTCTAAAAGTAGCCTTTTATGTATGCTTTTTCCCTGTAGGCCTCTTTTTATTTTTGATAATTTCACAAAGAATTATAAGAATTCTATATAGTACATGTGTGGGGGTAAAAGACAAATTCCATATGTTGTCATCTATTTTTATGAAAAGGATCACAACTGCTGGTGAATATACTATACAACCTTTACAATGAAATGTGCATGGTGCATGATGCCACAGACATACAAGTTAAAATAGTTTTGTTTAATTAAGGACAACCTAACACTCACACACACACACACACACACACACACACACACACACACACACACACACACACACACTTTAATAGTAGTATTAAAGCTGTAAGTTGAATAAAAATGTCTTTATTTGAATAAAGTACATTTTATGTAGCTTATCTGATACATTCAGAGATGACTACAGGGAAGGAAAGTAACACTCAACCATTCTGACTCTAATCTTTATGTCTATAGACATATAATACACATATGAATAAGTCAATAAGGCATTTTTTCTTTAGTCGTACAGCTCACAGAATTCAGACCATACATGATACAATTAATATGGAGATCACTGCATATTTTGTCTTAAATAAACTTCTTGTGGGTGAATTAAACTAACACCACAAATAAATAAAACCCAACTCTGAATAATGAAGACTAATATATTAATATATCACTGCATGAAAATCTTTCTATTTACTGTAAAACACACAACTAATCTTGAAGTCACCCAGCTAGAGATGAACAACGTTGCATTTGCATTGCTTGTGAAAGTGACTTCTTGTACCAAATCTTTTACTGCATGTAGTTATATATGTACAAAACATTTGTGCATATATATATATACATTTTGTCTTTTACAGTTGCAGTGTGTTTTTTTTTTTTACATTTATTTCTGTGCAGTTTTCTGAAAATGATATTGATTTGCATAAAAAGTACATAGCTTCATCCATCAGTTCTAGAGGGTGTCTGTGAGATTGGATGGGTGTGTTCGGAGATAGAAGTATTGATTTAAAATCTCAGCATTCATACCTTGAGGTTCTTGCAGTGATTGGCAGGCTCAATTTCATTTTAATTATACCTTTAGGTGATGCTGTCTGTATTTAATTGCAAAACATCTGAAATATTACATGCTGCAATTTGATCTCAACAGAGTATGTTCTATATTTGGAACTTTCTCTTCCTGTCCTAAGGAATGTGAAGAACATTTTTGGAGTCACTCACTACTAACACTGTATTAGGTTTAGTGGTTATACTAGGATAAAATTGGGCTAGTTAATTCTTACTAAGTTAAAGCAGCGTGAGAAGACTCACTATTTCTATATTTTTTGTTTTTGGTCTTTGATGTATGTTCGGTTGGTTAGCCATCAGCAAAGGATCTTAGCTTGGTTATTCTCAACCACCTTTACATTCCAGCTGTATTGTCTCAGGAGCATTTCTACACAGCCTGCACCTGGGGTCTTTCCTGGTGTGGTAGACCCCAGCCTCCATGGATCTTGTGCTCCGAGCTTGTTCTTGTGCTGTCATTATTAGTGCCTTTGTTCTGTTTTTTAGTCCAACTTTATCCAGCCACTGGTAGGATTACTCTAGTTAGGTCAGTCTGGTCCTACAGCAGAAAGACTGCTCAATTTACCACTAGCTGAGGTTTTGAGGGTTTCTGCCAATTCCTCTCTGGGCTCCTCTCATGTATTTAGTCATATACCTGTTCATCTTAGCTGCTGTGATGCCTGACAGGAGCATCCATGCGGTACTGAGGCAGGTTATTGTGCGGTAGTTGGATGGGATTGGTGACTTCTGAGGTTGCTGTGGTCTGCTCTTGATCCACTTGCCACTGAGCATTGTTCCATTATGGGTTGCGTTCTTCTCGCATATGCTCTTCCAGCTTTGCTGCCGTAGTGTAGATAAGCTAGTTAGTCTCGGTAATGGTCGCAGTAGGCATTGTCCATAGTGCTGCACTGAAATCATCTAGTAGACCTTCAGTGGGTAGTTCACGTAATCTTGGTAACCGGCTACGGAGGGTACAGGTTTCAAGCTTCACCATAATCCTATCTTTCAGGTCAGTTCCTCTCGCACTCAACAATCTTCTTTTTCCATTTCTTCTTCTTCTGTTCTTCCATCGTACTTGGGGCTTGGTACCCAATCTCAGGTAGGGGTGATGATATGTCCACCCTGACCTGTGTTGTACTTTGTCAATCTCTAGCAGTGAGAGCAGTTCCTTTTTCCGAATGTTGGAACACTGAGCTGCTAGTTGTCTCGCCGTCAGTCTGGATGCTGGGTATCAAAGATTCCATAGGTCCCTCATCCTATTCATGGGGGAGGGCCAGTATGGCTTCAGTTTTTATATATAAAATAGGCAGGCATATATAAAAAAAATAGACAGGCATTTAAATATTTTAAAAGCATTTTAAAAGTAAAATAGGAAATTCCTCCTAGTAAATATTACACAAACCATTCATTCTGCACTGGATGATGGACAGCTGCCTGGATAGAGAGAGAGAAAGAGAGCGCGAGCGCGAGAGAGACTAAAGCAAAATTTTGAGAGATACAAACAACATTAAGCCACATTAAAGAAGATTAGGGCAAGCAATCAAATGCTGGTTGCCATGGAAATCCCAAGCTAAACTGTTATTAAGTGGGACTGGGTGGCTAGCCAAGACTAAGATTGTACAATGAGGATAAGCTAAATGCTATCTACCTATCCCCCCTTCAAACTGACATCCATCAGCTTTCTGTCTGTAATTTGGGATCTACAGCCCAGATAATCTTTGTCCTCTAAATGTATTTATGCTTGTCTTGCTTATTAATGGCAACATGGACTCAAAAAGAATATGTTCAGGTGGTATGAAATAAGCAACTTTTAATAGTATTAAGTGTAACCCCCCCCCCCCCCCCCCCCAAAAAAAAAAGGGGGGAAATAACTAGAGGAAACAGAACAATAGTGATTTCTTTAAACTACCCAAAAGAACTAACCATGTATTGTGTCTGTCTGTGTGCCCCACTGCCAATATGAGAACTGTCCCACTTCCTACAGAGCCAAACAAAAAGGAGAGTGAGACAGTTTTTCAAGCATCCAATTGGGCTTTTGAAAGGCAGTCAGCTACAATGCAGGCTTAAAGATGAGCTCTAAGCCAGAAAGCGTCATGAGTTGTGTCAGCAGCACAGACAGAGAACAAGTAAGGTAACATAAGGGCACTGTTGTGCTCTGTGATATAATCTGAAGAATGTTGTTTCAAGCTAAGCTAAATGAACATATTACATACATTACACAATATACTAATTCCACACTCTAAACAATGGTAAATGCTTACTGATGTCGTAAAACCTATTGTGTGTGTATCCAAACTCTCTTGTGTATTTGTTAAGAGTGATAAAATTAAAATCTCTGTGTGCCATACTTTGGCAACATTATAAGGCTTCTCAGGTCTCAAAAAGTACGAGTAGAGATTCAATAAAATACAAACGTGAATGACCAGTAAAACACTGAAACAAATTAAATGCATAATGAAAACACTTGATATTACAATAGTAAGCCCATGACTGTGCAATCTGTGTAGTTTGTTTGCTTTAACAAAGGAACAAAACAACGTTTTTGCTTGTTTGTTAGTTTTTCTATGCGCCCTTCTCTTCTACACCAGAAGTGAAGACATGTAGGGATGACCTGTAACTTTGTGTTTGTATTGTTCAGCAAGAAAACAATTGGTGCTTTTTGTATGCTCCTCCCCCAAAATCTTTGTCATTAGCTACTTGACAGCAAATAACAAACAAAAGAATATACACTGTTACAGACTTGTTATCATTCTTTACTACAGCAAAAATAAATTTGGATGTATATTTCAGTTGTACTGCTATATCGCACACTGTTTTTAGCAACCAGTAGCTAGTTTAAGTGGAAATATAGAGAGAACTACAATTTCCTCAAAAACTAGCAGAACAAAGAGAGCGAAAAGGAAACTGGAACTTGATTTATATTTATCCGACAAAAAACTGACAAATTAATGCAATAATTGATGTTTATAGAGTATGTGTGTATAAACAGACACGCTAGTTTATATCAAGCTTGTTTCAGCTGTGTAGATGTGACATAGAAGCAAATAGTGAAAAATTTATAGACGCTACAGTAGGGGTGGGCGATATAAACGGTATACAGTAGAAATGATATGAATTTGGCCAACGGTAGAGATTCTGACTATACCGCTCTGCTGCGATAGCGCATGTTGATGATGTCATATATCGTTACCGCATATGCTTCAAATTATACCGCAATATGGATTTTAGGCCATATAGCCTAAAGTATGCTACAGTACTCTAATACAATACCAAAAATGCAAAATCCAAGTAGGCAGGAAAAGGTATGGGAATTTATGTGGGCTGTAACTACTTGCATTATATACTCCAGTTCAGACCTTATAGGTGTTATTATTAGTAGTAGTATTATCATTCACAGATTCTATCGAAGGAAACGGCAGCATTCCTAGATAACTAAGCCCTACCTCATTATTAAGTCAACAACACAATCCCTGCATGCTCGTCATCCATTACAGAGAAGTGTCGACACTGCTCATCCAGGAAGTAGCTTTGGCTCCTACAAATTGAATTGGGAACATTAATATTCCACTCGAGCCCCTGTGCACTCGGGCGGGGCTCTACACAGGGAAGTGGAGAGAGACGTATAATGTTCTGTCAGCATATGCACTGGGCCCCGTCCATCTGTGTGATGGGGCCCCAGAGCAGTACTAATTTTCCTCCACCCCCCCCACTCCACCCTTTTTTACACTACTCTGGAAACCAGTACAGTCAAAGACGAGGAGACAGTAATTGCGTATGGTACTCCTGCATGTGTTTTCCTTTTATGTGTCTTTCTGAACTGTGTTTGTGTAATTGTGTCAGCGTGTGTGTACGTCTGTATAACACAAGTATACACATGCAAATCCTGCCCCTTCCGTGACCATGCGAATTCAACAGCATGTACTACAGCACCTTGGTTGCCATACTATAACAGAGGTCACCTGTCTGCAATCTGGGGGACTCTTCTGTCATTCTTTCTCCTCCCCTTCCAATTACCTTATTAGTGGTTTCCCCAAAGGAACCTTTTCCTTACTGCCATCTGCTGGCATGGCATGCATAATGATTAATTAAAAAAAAAATACTAAAAGCATGCTGAGTACTTCCCTTTTATGTTGGACATCCGGTGGTTGAGTGTCAGAAGTGTGTCACCAGATTTTTTTTCTTTTTTTGTTCATTTCACTTTTAGATTCATCAGACTCTTGATATCAGAGGATTAGGGCAGAAAGTGAGGGAAGTGAAATCATCAGGTGCAGAGCTGAAAAAGGAAAAGGCTTTCCGATGACTTCTGTAATGGGAGCCAGCAAGGAGAGGAGCGGTGGAGGGTGTGGGGTGGAGCTAAAGGAAAGGTGGAAGATTTGAGATCTTGCCAGATTGTGAACTGAGCTGATGTCAGATCCAACAGAAGTACAAGACGATTAAGAGTGAGTTATGACCCTTAAGGGAGTTACTGGCTTTAGGTTTCTTTTTATGGGCATTGTGATAGTCGGAAATTGGTTGGACCTGCAATAGGATCTTAGCATTAATGGATTACTGGGAGAAGATGCCTGTGTTGCATACATAAGTAAGTGTGCATACTCATTGTTTGAGGGTATCCCTTCATACCCCCTGCAGTTCTGGAAGATTGAGATCAGGGTTAAGTATGCTTCGCTATCTTGTGCTTACACACACACACACACACACACACACACACACACACACAGACACACGCATTGAGATAAAGCCATCTCCTTAATGTAAAATCTGTGAATCCTAGTTGAGGAAGAACGGTTTAATTGCAACTGATGTGACCTGAAGCCATAAAGAGTAAAGGGAAAAGGAGAAAAAAAAGAAAAAAATTGAGTGGGAGTGAATCGTACAGCAGCATGCTAACATAATCCACTGACACACACATAGACCATTATCGTGAAACATCTGTCCGCCCTGTTGACCTCCTCATTTCAGGTCAAATAAGGCCGATTACACAGTAGTGAGATGGATGGGAAGATGGAGATTGATGTCAGTGTGCATTAGGCAACCCTGTCTGTTTTTATGTTGCCTAGTGTGATGTGTGTCCTAGGTCATAGGGCTAAGGCAGTGTAATCCTAATAGTCACATATCCGGCACAATAAAGCACATATCATCAGCAGAATTTCTCTAGTGAATTTAAAGCCACTGTTTTGGTATTTTTATCTGTAACAGTCTTATAAAGTGAAAAGTAAGACTATGGGTTTGAATATCATGGCATTATCAGATACTTCTGTTTATCAGGGCATATTAGAGCTGCAAAGAGACTTAGGGCTAGGTTTACTAAATGGGGCAAAATCCTATGCGAGCAAATTCCACAAATAGCACTTATAAGTGTTGTTAGTTTTACGGGTGATTTACAAAGTTGTGCTGTTTTATAAATACAGTCACAGTCAGCTCACTGTATTTTTTTGGCATTAAATATTGGGCAAAGGTAAATCACATGTCAAAAATGCTAGTAAATCGCTTTGTTCACTTGATTTAAATATTCTCCTCTCTATGTTGTGCCTTCAGAAAGGACCTCCCACAAATACTTATGCAACAAGGTCATCTGGAGAAATCTACTTGAGTTCCTACCTCTTATAGGCAATCTTGTCACTCAACCCAGTTTACACTGTGCAACACACTATTTAATATAGCCCACAATGGGTTACCCATAAATCCCAACAATTGGGGAAAATTAGTTAATTGTGACCTCTATAACCAATATTACTATAGTTAATTAAAATAATAATTTAAGCTGTATAATAATATTATTATTTATTACTTAATGAGCAGTATATGATGTGCTATATAAGTTTAATATATATTCTATAATTATAATTGTAACAGGTTTTTTCTCTATTATTGTAGTGCTTTACTTTGCAATATAAAGCACCTTGAGATGACTGCTGTTGCAATTTGGCACTATATATATATATATATATATATATATATATATATATATATATATATATATATATATATATATATATATATATATATATATATATATATATATAAATGAATTTGACCACCTCTTGTATATCTCATCACAGTGTTTACTCAGGGCATGTATCAAGCTAGCCAGGAGCAATCTTCCTATAGTCTTAGAGTACAAAAAAGGGAAATTTACAGCATTTCTTACATACATTACATCAGATCCTAAAGCTTTGTCCAATTTTATTTACTTTCTAAATAGACCCACTGGCCACTTTGTTAGATGCACCTGTTCATCTGCTTGTTAGCATAAGTTTTTAATCGGCCAATCATATTGTAGGAAGTCAATGCATTCAGGCAGGTAGACATAGCATACGTTACCCGCTGAAGTTCAATCTGACCATTAGAATCAGCAAACAAGGTGATTTAAGTGACTTTTAATTTGGCTTGCCTGTTGTTGCCAGACTAGTTGCTCTGAGTATTTCAGAAACAG
The DNA here is from genome assembly GCF_051167445.1 of Perissodus microlepis. Classification (NCBI taxonomy): domain Eukaryota; kingdom Metazoa; phylum Chordata; class Actinopteri; order Cichliformes; family Cichlidae; genus Perissodus; species Perissodus microlepis. The sequence goes on from NC_140466.1 coordinate 6,569,349, forward strand.
CTGCTCTACTGGGATTTCCCCACACAACCATCCTGAGAGTTTACAGAGAATGCTCTGAATACTTGAAAATATCCAGTGAGCAGCAGTTCTCTGGGAAAAAATGAATTGTTGATGCCAGAGGAGAATAGCCAGATGGCTTCAAGTTGATAGGAAGGCAACAGTAACTCAAATAACCTAAGTATGAGAACCACTTTATACAATAAAGAACATCTCTGAACACACAAAATGCCAAAGATTAAAGGCAATCGGCTACAGCAGCAGAAGACCACACCGGGCACCACTCCTGTCAAATTCAGTCTGCAATTTCCAATGGACTCACAAAAAATGGACAATATAAGAAAATATCACCTAGTTTGATGATGGCTGCTCTAAATTTGCATGGATCTATGGGCTTATATCAGCTGAATAGACTGGTGATAGTGGTGGTTGTGTCAGTGGTGGTGGTGTTAGGGACCAAGTGAGCCTTATTTTAATACCACAGCCTACCTGAGTATTGTTGCTGACCATGTCCACCACTTTGCAGGACAATGCTTTTTGTCAAAAATCTCATATAATTTGAAACTAGTTGTCCTGTACACTGTGTGTGGTGGTCTGAGGAGCAGACCCAATATGTAGACTCACAGGCAGGACAGGGCTTAAAACAGTTTTTTTAGTAAGCTTGCGGGCAACTGAAAAAAAAAAAGAAAGAACTAAATTAAGCCTACATTGTGAAATGTTAACAGGGCAACTACACTGGAAAGTGACAGAACACACAGCTGGCAGAAAGAGGGAGATCAGATAGACAGAAAGATATATACACAATAGGGAATTAGGGCTGAGAAGAAACACCTGGGGAACACAGCTGGACATAATCTAACTGACGAAACAGGGGGAGCAAAACTGAGGTGAAGACTTACTAAATGAAGAGAACGAATGAGCGGACAAGAGACACATGGATAAACAAAGATGGAGGAACTTAACAATAGCAAACAAAAAACTATGGATGTGCAGCCAACAAATTGGTAGCAACTGTGTAATGCTGTCATGTTAATATGGACTAAAATCTCTAAGGAATGTTTCTAGCACATTGTTTAATCAGAGGTGGCAAAAATACAGACATCCTGTACTTAAGTAGAAGTACTTAAGTACTTTTTTAAACACTAGTACTTAAGTACTGGTATTTAAAGAAACATTCCAGTAAATGTATTGATTCAACTTCTTTACTCAACTATAAGTGAAAGTACAGGCTTTCATGTGTTTAAAGTGTTCTCAAAGTAAGAAACTTCCAGTTTATCAAATACCACTGAGCGGTCCTTAACTTTAATATAACCTCTCGTCTTCCTGTCCTGTTACCTCCCACTCTTTTCTCTCCATGTGTAATACAGCAGCTGTAGCTTTAGCTATCAGACACACTGTGTGACCCACTGCACACAGTTTGTGTTTGCTGATGTTTTTAAGCTGATAGAAACGTTGCATTTGAAATAACCTGACACTTAAAAAGCATTAATCCCTTCATTTTTGCTCCTCTTTTGCAGCGCTAGCTAGATGTTGAAGTACTGTGAACACAAGTAACGGACGTCTGTACTCATTCCAGTGTTGTTTCAAAAAAACAAAGACAAAAACACTGGCTCATGTTAACCCTGACTATGTCACGAGTTTTTATGAGACATTCCTCAGGAGATCAGTACAAGAATAGATCTTTCATGTGTTTAAGCAGTTTGATGTTTGAAGGTACACAGTAACGTAAAAAAAAATAACTTCCCTCAAATGTGTTAAACCAAAAGTAACAAGTCTGTTTTTGACAGTACAGATATTTGTTTACAATTGTAGGGAGTAAAATTACCTAAAATTCTACTTAAGTACTGTAAAGAAGTATTTTTACTTTCTGCCTACATCTGGCTTTAATGTATGTCATGAAGAATTATATCAGCTGAATCAGCTTTGTGACGTGGTGTGTTAACCTGCTAGAAGTAGCCATTAGAAAATGGGCACATTGTGGCCAAAGAGGCAAAGGTAGATGGTAATGAAGTACAAGTACTTAGGGATATACACTACAGAAGAGGAGTGAGCAAGGATTTTCTTGTTGATGTTGTTTTTTAAGTGACAGGTGATTTCAAACGCGTTGTTTCTACCAGTTCAATTAATATTCGCAAACACACAAACTCTTTCTGTGCAGTTTGCCAAACAATCCATCTGCTAGCTAAAGTTACAGCTGCTGTAGGGAGTGAAAAGAATGCGAGATAACTTCAATAAAGGATGAAACACGATTTAAAATTGACAGGAGAGGAAGAAGAGAGATTAATTTTTAAAGATAAGAAAGTAAGTACTGCTCAGTGCCGTCCTATAGACTTAAAGCTAACTGTGCTGAGTGTGGCGATGTTTATAGTAAAATACCTTGTTGGACTGTTGCAGAGTGGCTTTGGTGTTAATGGTCAGTGTTGGGTTAAACCAAGAGAATATCCATTTAAATTTAACCCCGTAATGCCAAGAGTATCATATCTGATACATGCATTTTTCTGTGAATTTTTAAAACCTCGACATTGTCAGTCTGTTTTTAATTTTCTCCAAAAAACCTAAATAAATTGCACAACACATTTTAAGCAAAAAAACTGCAGGGAAATGCAAAATGTAGCAAAGATGGTACAAATTAAAACTCATGTATGCAAAGTTATTTCTTTGTTTTTTTCTTTCTTGAATTTACATTTTCTGTCAGTATTTTCATGGTTCAGGCTTTACAGAGTTAATCTGAGAAGATTCACATACTAAATTCTAGCTTTATACTATAAAGGCGTCTCAATAGCTCATGTAATATCAGCTTTTGTCAAGTTCAGAGCATGTACTTTTTCACCGAGGAAAGAAGGTAAATCAGTACTTCAACTTTTACCAGAATATTTCTAACACAAGTACACAGCAAATCCAGCATGTCCAAATTAACACTGTCGGATTTGATTTCAACACTATTAAAGTGTCTATATGGGTCCACACCAGAGAGTGTTAATTTAACTCTTTTTGGAGAGTTGGTACGTTAACTCTGATTTAGTGTTAAACACCAAATCTGTCTGGAGTTGATAATTTAACACTTGGTGTTAAGAGTTTATATATTAACTCTCAAAGAGTATTTTAGTTTAACTACGTAAGAGTTATCTTCTAATTAATTCTAAAAAGCGGGGATTTTACTGTTCTGAACTTCTAGAAATTTCTTTTGGAAATAAACATTTACTAAAAAGACGCAATGGTTTTTGAAAAACATTTATTCTGAACTGTGCACCACAATTTCAAAACATTTTCTGAAAGATGTAACAGTGTACATGTTCTCACTTTCATTAGAATTTTGTTTATCAAAAGGTCTGACATAGGTGAGCTGGTAAATGCAAATAACAGCATTCTCATCACTTATTTCTTCAATACAATATGCATGTCCTTCATTCATCACTTTGTGGAGCTTCAACGCACTTCTGCTCTCCCCCATATTCCATCTTCACAAGCATATCCTATGTGGAGATTGAATAAAAATTAGTTGACACTAATTAATGGCACAAATAATCCTGTAATCAATTGCAGCACAGTAAAAAAAAAAGAAAAAAAAGAATCCTTTTTGAGCCATTACTTGTGTAAAGTATTTTCCCAAAAGACAAGGACACAGGCAACAGGTAATACTGAACTAAATGTAAAACCTCAACCTTTTTCATTTTTACCTAAACCGTGTGCACAAAACTCTGGAGGGATCTAAATGCTAACGCAGAACCCAGTCAGGACATCTGCTACTGCTTCACATTCTAGACATTGTTTTAGGTGTATTTGACCAAAGGTTTGACTGAAAATTCACATGCAAGCTTTTTTTCAAGGCTGTGGTATTTGCCCGCAAACAATACCTTTCAGCTAGCTAAAACAGAATATTATGCTATCACCGAGCAACATGGCTAATGCCTTCCACACAGCTTTGTCTCAACTCCAAAGAGCCACAGAAGTAAAAGCTAATAATAATAATTGAAACAATCTTTGAAAAAATGACTTACCAAGCATGGCAAACAACTCAAATATGTAGAGCAAAATGTTCTGAAACGGCTTCACTTCAGCTTGGATTGGAGCCTGTGGTGCTGGGGGCGGAGTCTGTGAATTTACTCTATTGGTGTCATAGCCCCTGTAGGAGTTCAGAGGTAAGAGGTCAAGAGTTAATGTTTCCATTGTAACACCTCCAGATTTGACATAGAAACACTCATTTTTAACACTCGATTTTAACTACTATCATTTTACACCTCAGAGTTACATTAAAAGAATGTGACTCTACTTAGAGTAATGTGACTGACTAATGTGACTCTAAATGTGACTCTACTCCAAGAACTCCACCGACTTCACTGACAAGGTCCAGAAACTTACCCTGGATCCAGATGAAACCATGGTGTCCTTTGATGTAGTCTCTCTCTTCACTTGCATACCCACCACGGAGGCCGTGGAGACTGTCAGAAAACGACTACAAGAAGACAGCTCCTTGGAGGACAGGACCAACTTCACACCCGATCAGATTTGCACACTGTTAGACCTCTGCCTCACCACTACATATTTCAAATACAACGAAGGCTTTTACAGACAAAAACATGGCTGTGCCATGGGCTCCCCCGTGTCACCTATTGTAGCCAACCTTTACATGGAGGAAGTGGAAAGGAAGGCTCTTGGCTCTTTCAAAGGAAGAGTACCCAGCCACTGGTACAGATATGTGGACGACACCTGGGTCAAAATCAAGACACAAGAAGTGGAATCCTTCACTGCGCACATTAACGCTGTGGATAAAAACATCAAGTTCACCAGGGAAGACACAAAGGACAACTGTTTGCCTTTCCTGGACTGCGCTGTGCACATTGAAGAGAACGGCAAACTCAACATTGAAGTTTACCGGAAGCCCATACACACGGACCAGTACCTCCTCTTTGACTCCCATCACCCTTTGGAACACAAACTTGGAGTAATTAGGACCCTACACCACCGGGCAGAACATGTTCCCTCTAAGCCTGAAGGAAAAAAGAAGGAACACACACATGTAAAGGAAGCACTCAAAACGTGCGGCTATCCTAAATGGGCGTTCTTAAAGTCAGCAAAGAGGCACAGAAAAGAAGACCAGACACCAGCGAGGGAGGATAAGAAGGACAGACGCAACAACATTGTCATCCCCTATGTAGCTGGTGTATCAGAAAAACTTAGGAGAGTTTTCTCCAAGCATGACATCCCGGTGCATTTCAGACCCAGCAACACGCTCAGACAAAAACTGGTTCACCCGAAAGACAAAACGCCAAAACACAGACTTAACAATGTGGTGTATGCTGTACAGTGCAGCGAGGAATGCCCAGACCTCTACATTGGAGAGACCAAACAGCCACTTCACAAGCGCATGGCACAACACAGAAGAGCCACCTCCACAGGACAAGAGTCAGCTGTCCATCTGCATCTTAAGGATAAAGGACACTCTTTCGAGGATGCCAATGTTCACATTTTGGACAGAGAGGACAGATGGTTTGAAAGAGGAGTGAAAGAAGCCATCTATGTCCACTGTGAGCGACCATCTTTGAACAGAGGCGGGGGTTTATGACACCAACTCTCTGCCATCTATAATCCAGTTTTGAGATCCCTTCCCAGACGCCTTAACGCCCACTCACATCCTGGGCCATCTGACCTCAGGAATTCGCATGATAAGGTGGGGCCAGGTTTCACAATGAACACACCCGAAACTCTGGCTGATTGGGACCCACACCCAGTTTCACACCTTGGCTCAGGCGATTAGAGGATCATCAGGGGGTCCTTTTGTCCCTCTGTGGGGGGATACTCCCACTAGGTTTATATCTGGGACTCTCCACCATTTGACCTTAGAACTGAAGAAGCTTCTCGGATGAGAGGTGAAACGTCTTCAAGTAACTTAAAGAAGTCCAGACGCTTTTCTTTGCAAGCTCCTTTGACTACGATGACCTGGATGACTGAGAACCTTCACAGACATACTTAGAGTAAAATTAACTCTACTTTTGCAAGAAGACTACTAACACCAAAACATTTAACACTTTTGAATTTGCTGTGTATCTGTTCTTCTACTTAGGTGAAGAATGTCTATACTTTTCCCACCTCTTTCCCTGCTTTTGCATAAAGGCATGGACATGGTCACTAAAAATAATGAGGCAGGTAGGGGAGCTTAAACAATATTCAATTGGTAATAAGGAGCGTAAGGAGTGTCACTAGAAAATATTTCCCATACCATTACACCACCAGCAGCCTGAACTATTGATACAAGTCAGGATGGGCCCATGCTTTCCTGTTGTTTATACCAAATTCAGCCAGAGTGTTGCAGCAGAAATCAAAACTCATGACACCAGTTAATTTTTTTGGTTTGTTTTGTAATCTTCTGTTTCCAATTTTGGTGTGCAATTGTGAACTGAAGTCTCACTTTCCTATTTTCAGGAGCTCAGGTGGTAGAGCAGTTCACCTACTAATCGGAAGATTGGTAGTTCAATCCCTATCTACTCCAGTCTGTGTGCCAAATATCCTTGGGCAAGATATTAACCCCAAGTTGCTCTCTGATGCATCCATTGGAGTATGAATGTGTGTGAAAGTTAGACAGAAAGAGCATAGAAAAAAATGCTCGTGTGAATGAGGCAAGTTGTGTAAAAGTGCTTTGAGTGCTCTGAAAGAACCAGTCCGTTTACCATTTAGCAGTCCACCTGCTTCAAGGTTCATAGTATTGTACACTCTAAAATGCCTTTGTCTGCCTTCAGCAGAAAGCAGTGTAGACATTCCCTTCTGACCTTAGCACCAACACCCATGCCACATTCAAATTAATTTACATTACATTACCTTTCTTTTGGATGTACAGTTTCAACTTCAGCAGGTTATGTAAGTGGTGTGTGGATCGATATTGAAATATCGATTCCTCCGATACCAGTTATTTATGTTCTAGAATCGATTCTCATATTAAAATTTCTATATTTTAGTAATTTGGGCTAAATTTGTAGTTTATCATTAACAGGAACACAGTGGAACGAAACTATATCATTCGGATCGTCTAACTTGGAAGGAACTACTTACTCTTCCGCCTTTCATAGTCATATGCGAAATACGGCTGTATAAATGTGTCGCAGCGCCTTGGCGTGCACATTCACAACAAAGGCTGAGCGTAAACAGAGTCATGAGTGGACGTATTTTACCTCCACAAACAGCCAAGACGCGGTTTGCGATACATGTGGCAAGAGAATGAGGTGTTGTGGCAACACCACTAACCTCGTCAAACACATCAGAGTAAATCATATCACAGAATATGATGAGCTTATGATGAGGCAAATTGAAGAGGAGGAGAAGACAGGGACAGATGTGGCTAGGGCGAGACAGACGTCTCTCGCGGAGTCCTTTAGTGCTGCAGGCAGGCAAGGTGTTCAAATAGTGCACAACTTCAGGTCTTTTATTTCTATATGATAATTCTGCATTATTAAGCAATAAGAACAAGTAGTCTGATGTTGTGTAATCATTATGAAGCTATAATTTGAAGTACAATAAAACATTACATTTTTTGTACAAAGTATCGATATCGGATCAGTATCGTCGATAACACCCTGAATTTTACTTGGAAATCAGTGGTATCACACATCACTAGGTTATGTCATTTCCACCTCAACCAAGAGATGTAATCTCTCCAGCGTTTCCTGGGTCTGCCCCGGGCCTCCTCCCTATGGGACATGCTCGGAACACCTCACCCAGGAGGCATCCTTATCAGATGCCCGATCCACCTCAACTGGCTCCTTTCGATGTGGAGGAGCAGCGGCAGGTAGCTATCTACTTTCATATGTTGTATTCATTAATTTTATTTATTTATTGCCTTTTCTTGATTGATGCAACTTTAAGTTTTGAACCTCATTAAATAGACAGAACAAAGGCTGAATCATAGCCCTTACATCACTAGCAGTCTTTTGTAGCTTGAGCATCATTATTTTTTCTCTCACAGAAACAGGACTGTTAATTTAGTAGAGTTTAGACTTTTTACAAATGAATCTGACAACCACAGTTTAAAATAACAATATTTATAATAAAAGTCTCAAAGAACATAATGATATTATTATCACTGCTTAGCATATAGCTCTGTTAATAATACTTCTCTCACCTTTCTAAATAGTTATTAGATGAACATGGTGTTGTTTTTGTTAATGTCCAGTGAAGTGAAGCTTGATGCTGTGGCACTTGTGTTCTTGCTTCAGGTTTTTTTTTTTTACTTAGATTTTGAAAAGCAATCCATCAGATTTCAGATTTGTCTCTTAGTTCCCCTGTGGCTCAGCAATTTGGTGCTCTGTATTGCCAGTATGATATACCCTGGCTGCAGGGTTTGACTACAAGCTCCAGCTGTGTACTCACATCTATCTTTATTACTCTGTTTCCTGTCAGCTGGTAGCATTAAACACTAAATAAAATAACAAGAAGAGCTAAAACAAGTGTTCATTCTAGAGAAAAAAGAACCGGAAAAGAAACGTAAGTACTTGAAACCCACTCTGTTATAGTGTATAAGCCTATCTTAAGCTGTGCCTAGTGCCTCACTGTTGTCCTTGATCGTTTTCATTTTAGTCGAAAAGAAACTATAACCCCTCAGGCTCAAAGCTGTGTTTTTGGAACAGTCCTGCTAAGTGATTTCTACAAGCTATGTACCAACCTTTGCATATGGGTATTAATGAGATTATAGCATAAACAAAAAAGCAAATGTTCTGTATGAGTTTATTCACATTAACTTTATGAAGAACCCAAACACATGAAATGTAAATACTGAGGTCTAAATCCTGAAGGTTGAACTTCACATGAAAACATTGCCTCATTCTGACATTGTTTCTAAGGAGATGCATTTCCTTTGAATGTACATCATTGCATGTATAGCTCCTGACATGCCCGCGATTTTGCAAATCTGCACTTTTCTTACCAAGTCCACAGGGTGAAGTAAGTTATGCAGTCAATATAAGCTGATAGATCAAGTCAAAGGGTACGAGGAGGAAAAGAACAAAGGGACAAAGATTCTGCATTATATATTTAAAAGGAACTGTGAGCAAGTCTAATGGATGAGATGCAAATTATTACTCATAGTCATAACCCTTATGGAAATTGCCAGGTTGACATCCACAGCTCCAATACTTCAAGTTTTATCACTGCAATTTTACAGGAAAGCTTTTTCTGCTGGAAGGAATTATTTATCAGATATATTGGTCTCTTTTTTCCGCTCACTAGAGTCACCTTTGAACCAACAAAATCCATAGGTTTTAAAAAGCTGTGCACACACAAAGAAATTCTGTTAATAAGAACATAACCTGCCTTGTCTGCCAAATCCACATCAATATTTTATATTTACCACGCTATTTATCCAGTTCGTTTATCATTTATGAATGTTATTTAATGTGTCGCAGTACACATTGCACAGAATTTCTGTGGGTTTTTTTTTTTTAGAATTTTTTGTAAGTGTGCCATTTAGATAATGTCACAGCAGGCCATAAACTCCTCTGGCATCTCTGTAACCCCGCTATACAGCCATCAACAAGGCTATTCTCTCTGAATAAACAAGTGTCTCCTCTTCTCAACACTCGACCCTTAATTATTCATATAGAGCTGAATAGGACATTGTTTATCAAGGCTACGGCACCAGGGAACTTTGTGCTCCTGGTTATACACCTATGTGTGAGTAGTACAAGAAAGCAAGAAAGTTGGTGAGAAAAAAAAGACATTGAACTAGCTCATGCAGAGGCAGCCAAGTTTCTAATTGGTAATTAAAATACCTTTGACAAACTAGCTTTAGTTGTCTACTTGCTATTGGTATGGTAATGAGGGTTGAAGAGGTAAACTGCTTTCCCACCAGAGAGAAAGAGGGGGCAAAGAGAAAGTGCTAGTGTGTGTTTGTCATGATGAGCACACTGCATGTGTTATTTTTAGATGCATTAGTGTTGAGTTATTTAACCCAGAAATGTTTAAAATTTCAGTGCAATCTGACATTGCAAAACAGTAATGGTGAACATCAACCGTTATACCATAAAATATATTTCTAGTATTGTGTCATCTTATTTGTTGTACATATTTGTTTCAGTTCTGCAAAATGTCAGAGAAGAATGACAAATGTCCTGAATGTCCCTGAGTGAGGAAAATAATAAAATCAAAATTGCATTCTATTTAAAAATAAAACGAGGAAAAATATTTTCAAAGCAGGCACATTATGATTTTGTGTTGAGTCACTGAGTCACCTAGATTGTAAGACATCTTTTCTTTACTTCTTTCTTTTGTGCTTATTTTTTCAGTTAATGGATTATTTAACTATTGAATGTTTTAAAAAACGAAGGAACAATGTCCAAGCAATGTCTCATTACTCAAGCTGGCATCCTCAACAGCCTGGGACCTAAAATAACTCACTGGGAAAACTATGACAGCACACTGGCTGCTTAGAAACACAAAAAGTTTATATTTCAGGTTTTTAATACATTGCTGTTTGTTTACCAATAATTATATTGTTCAAGTAGCATATACTTACTGTTGCTTGTGCACATGGTTGTGCTGTGTATTTTATAAAAAACGTATTATACAATGATTGCCACATAAGTTTTGTATATGCAATGTCTTGTGATCAACTAGTGGCACCGGTCATCCTGTTTTAGTAGGAAAACAGGTTTCCCTTATTTCCTGTCTCTGTAGAGGATTTCTTAATATAATGCTGTAATGTGATTTCTGTTCCTTGTCTTTTTTGTTAATGTCAAATCCCAAAATACATGGCATTTCAAGTCTAATAGCATGTCATCATGTTTGAGCTAGTTAAAGGCCACATTAGTAATAACAAAGGAAATGGCAATGCTTTTATGCCATGTAGCCTACCTTTAGATTTAATGCACTGCAGAAGCCCATAATTATGAGGTCAATTTGGACCAAATGAAGACTTAAGTCTTTGCAGGGGTGTTGAAGGTGACATTTTTACATGGGTTTATGCCTTAAAAATTCTGTTCCTTTTTTATATTACCATGAAAATTAATTTAATTGTTATTCTTTAAAAAGAAAAAAAAACTTCAAGTGAAACATCACAAGTAGGCATAAACAGCAACAAAGAGTTATTAAAACAAATTTGGTATCTGTACATGTAAAAAAATAATAATAATAAAATAAAATAAAAATAATTATGATCTCCACATTTCAGCCTCTTTAAACCAAGTTCATAAAATAATTTAGATGTAGGCTGGTATAACTTGGTTGACTGGCATTTTAAAATCAGCCAGTGTTCACTAAAAACTTTTGTTTATACTTCCTGCAAAAACAAATCACCACTAGATAGGTTTTTTGCACAGTTATAGTTATACTGGAAAACAGTATAATTAACATTTCATGTAAGTCCTGGCTTAAGTGTAGTATTATAATAGCTATGGTGTCAACCGATTGTCTTCTATGATGCCTTCCAGTGTTGTCTTCCAAGTTTTCCAGTGCATTTGTCACTTTTATTAATGTGCTGGATTGTTGCTTTGGGCACTGATACAATGTTGGCTTTTTATTTGTTGTGTTTTTCCAGCTTTGGGCCATCTCTTTGGCCTCCATATTTAAAATGTAAATGAAATGTTATTGAGAATTAAGATAGCAAATGTAAATTCCACTCTTTCAACTACCTCTTTATGTGTTTTTATTTGTCTTGATTAACAACAGATATTTAAACTGGCCTTACCTGCATTAAATTGTTTGTTTGTCAGTTTTTCAGTTGCTTTTTAGACTATTACAGTGTGCTGTTGTAAAAATGTATATTTTTATGTAGACATTGGTGCCAACATGTTGTGTGCATAAACATATTGCAGGGTTTATACCCAGGGTCAATTTGTTTCCTCCACCTTGGGTTTTGATTTATCTTAGTTCCCTTAGATCCTTTATAACAAATAATGGTTGTAGCTCAGAAAATAGGAAGGTTGGTGATTTGATCCCTGGATGCTGAATATCCTCGAGCAAAATATTGTTGAATGTTAGATAGAAAGCACTTTCATAGAAAAAGCATATAAAAGGGTATGAATGGGTGAGTGAGGCAAGTTGTATAAAGAGCTTTGAGTATGCCGGTACCATAGAAAAGCGCTATATAAGAACTAGTCCATATATCTGTTGAAATATGAACATTTAACAATCACGCAAGATACCATTCAGTAAAAAAGCCACTACTCCAGGCTTGGTGTTTTTGAGAAACCCCCCAAAACCTGTTGATCAGGAGTTGATGCTTAGTGGTTTCAACAACACACCAAAAACCAATGCAGCAGGCATTTCAGTTTTTTGCACTATTGTTTTGTTCAGATAGCTTTATATTTACAATAACCTACATTATTTTGATGCATTCAGAACTGATTTTACTTTTGAAGCTGTCGCAAAATTATTAAAGACACCTTTTGACTCCAAGGCATCCTACATGAAAGAAATCTGTTTTTCTACATAATTATCTAACATTTCTGGTAATAGCAATGCAGTATGCTCTGCATGTGTGCTTGTACACTGTAAAACCCAATAAGTTAATTTAACTCAAAACTTTTGGTGAAACTGATTACATAAAATATTCTAAGTAACTAAAACTCAAAGATGAAAGTTAATTAAACACACTTTATTTATTAGCTTTATAGAAATATTTTTAAGTACCAATGATCAATGTTTTCATGTTATATCCACATTCTTGGTTTGGCACTCTCTACTTAATATTTTGAGTTTCAAGTACAAATCTAAATCAAGTAAATTTAAGGAATTAATATTTAGTTTTAAAATGTTAACCATTTTAAGCTAATGATACTCAAAACTTTAAAACACACCCAAACTCCTGTAGTAGCCAAATTTACTGTGTTTTGAATTGGATATAAAAATAAAAAATGTGCTAGAAATAAGCAACTACACTTGTAAAAACATGACAAACAAGGCCGACAACATAAATTTAACTTACAAATTTATTGAGTAACATTAACTTGTTAAGACACGATGTCTTAACATTTGCCTTTTGTCAGAGAACCAAAAATACTTGTGTGTAGCAAGGGGATAGAGCTGAGATCCTTTTTCGGTATGACAAATGCAGTACAGTAATAAATGACAAATTAAATTTCCTTGCATGTATGTTCAGAAAAGAAAAAAAAAAAAATCTCGGGCAATCCCAAAGACAAATTCACCAAATATTATTGGGAATAATTTCAGAAATGTCAAGTTTAGGCACAAGGTTACAATATTAGAAATAAAGACTTTCACAACATGTGAAATCTGAATACAACAGTATTTAGATGCCATTAACAGTTGAGTATGGCATTTTTGTTAAAAAAAAAAAAAAAAAAAAAAAAACAGAAGGAAATGAAAAAACACACAGAAAATCCTGCATTGCCAGGTGGGGAAACTGAATGAAAGTAAATTACAGTGCAGCTAATACACTGGAATATTATTGGGAACCTTTTTAATATGCCAATACTGTTATTACAAAAACAACAAAGGGTTATTACTAAACCAATATACACATCTGAAGAGTGCAATCATGCTGTCAACAACAGACCAATAAAACCTTAAATAGATAAATCCTTCTTTAGAAACATAAAACAAAGTCTTGTAAAACTCCTTATCACCTTCCCCTTTTATTTTGGATGTTTGGCTTTTAGATAATCGAGTATGAAATGAGAGTATGCAAATGCCAACATTTTCTCGCTTCTATTCTCTTTTTTTAAACTTATCCAGACTTGGAAAAATGATAAACTGAGTTACTTGCTTTAACAGGCACTTGAGGGCTGTGTAGGAACCCTGGACATTATTCTGCTGCCAAAAATCATTTTTGAGACTCAGCACTTTGGGCTTCAACTTCCCATCCTCCAGACCCATCAACACTTTCTGAATAAAGTCAAATGTGTTGGCCAAACATTTTGGGTAGCTTAGATGCAGGGCGTAAGTCAGTCCAAATATTACTAGAAATGCATCAGCCAGGGTGGGGAAATCAATGATCATGTTACCCTCGACCAAAACTGCAATCTTCTCAGGGCAGAAGAATGTTGCATTGCTGGAATTGGCTCTGATCAGGAGGAGTCCAAGTGGCACTTCACTAATATCTGGTTCATCAGAATGCATCATCTACAGAAAACAAAATTACTACATATTAGTGCATTCCTATTTCTCTTAGGCTACGTTCACACTGCAGGTCTTAATGCTCAATTCCGATTTTTTGATCAAATCCGATTTTTTTGTCTGCTCGTTCACACTACAAATAAAATGTGACAGCAAACGCGCTCTAGTGTGAACGCTCAAAGCCCGCATGCGCAAAAGAAGACGTCACACATAGCGCGCTCTGTTTAGACCCAGAGCAAACAATATTGTTTGACTGATGGCCCTTAATATAAAGACTTCGGACTTCACGTTTCCCAATTTTTGCTTTAAGTTATTTTGTTATTTACATAATAATGTAGATAACCTAATAATTATCCTTATTGCTGTTTTAGAGAGGAGCGGTGCTTCAAAGGATAGTTGCAGATTTCTATCAGAATCTGCAGATTATAAAGTACAAATAAAATGTTCACGTTTCTCCAACGTTGTCTTCCCAACAGTTTCACTGACATCTACGCTGGATGGCCAGAAAGCGTTCACGATGTCTTCTCGGGCGCTTCTCCGTAGCTGATAATTGGCGTCTGTCTTGTGTCAGTGACGTAAAAGACGGATTTAATACAACATGACCGTTCAAACAGCAGTCGCTTTCTAAAACATCGGATATGTATCGGATTCAGTACCACATACGAAAGTGACCCAGATCGGATTTGAAAATATCGAATTTGTGCCGTTCACACTGTCATACCATGATCGGATATGGGTCGCATAGGGTCAAAAAAAATCAGATTTGATGCGCTTTCGCCTGCAGTGTGAACGTAGCCTTAGTCTCATCTATACAAGTCACTATACAAGTACTGGATTATCCCCATCTTAGAAATCAAGTGTTTGAACAACAAAAAAGCCAAAACACACCAAAAACTTGAGAAAATAAAAATGACAACTAGTACTCATAAAGCAAAGTCATACCTCTTCATGGCAACAACTACAGAAAGTCAATGGGAGTTCTACTATTAAAAAAAATAAATAAATGTACAGTGATGTATGGTTTGGCTAGGAACATTATAGAAGGGTAGGGTCCATACACATTAAGAATATGTGCTGTTTCCCCATTATGTGACATGGACACTGTTGTAGACAGACCCAAAGGATGGAGATACTTCTCACACTGTCAAAGTGTCATAATGTTTTGTGAAATCTAAACAAGGTTGATACTTGGATACTGTTCACAAACTTACATCCCACGCTTTGATGAAGGTAGAGGTGTCTTCGTGCAAATAGGCAGGGAGGGCATGAAGCACAACAGCACGTCGGGCATGAATATCAACTTGTTCCTACATCACAAGAACATTTTTTTTTAAATTATTGGCTTACCTAGTCAAGAATGGCAGTTAAAAATGGATCAAATTAAATAAATCTAAAAAAAAAAAACAAGACAAAACCCCACCTACCTGGAGATCATAGGTTCGGAAGAGCTGAGACAGAACATCAGACACTTTCCCTGTGCGAGCAGCTTTCTTTCGGAATAAGCTCTGGAGCCGGGGAGCATGTTTGTCCAACACAGCATAAAAGTGGTTCTTCAGGGTGAGGTTTGTAATTCTGTGGAATTCTGCATAGATCTGAACACACAAAATAAATGTACAAGTTACGATTAGTCTACAAATCTTTGCAAAATACATCAAAATCCTTACACTACCATGGCCTAATTTGTATTAATTCAGACAGGCCACATAACAGAAATCAATATGATATACATCTTGTTATATGCATCACCTAAGGAAACCTTACCTGAGATTCCAATTTCAGAGCAGGCCAGCGATCCAGGATGTCACCTACTGGTAGGTCATCACTGATGATCTCTTTGCGTCGCAAGGCAAATGTGGTATGCATCAGCTTTGTAATCAGGACGTAATTCTTTTCACTTTTCTTGACTTCATCCACAATCTGTAGTCTTAGCTGCTCAAGGCTAACAGCATCTTCACCCCTTGGGAAATTCGGCAGAAAATTTACTTCTGCCTTTTTAGGTCTTTTAATGTCAGTGTGTGGTGACTGCTTGTCTGGGTCATTTCTACTTCTCCTTCCAGAATTCACAGCTACCTCTTGAAATCCAGCCTGACTCAATTTAGCACGATAGTTCCCCATCTTAAACTTTAGGCTATTTTTCCACCCATACCAGCCTGTCTGTGATCCAGGCTCCTTCAGACAAGGATGCTTAGTGACAAGAGCTTCAGCTACCACTGATATGTCCCGATCACTGGGATATGCTTTGAAACTATGCATTTTAGCTGCAAGAGTTTCAAGAATGTCATGCTTTTGTCCCCTAGACAACTTGAGAGCCTTTCCTGTTCTCTCATAAGCAACATCACCCTCACCAAGTATGAGTTCTACCTCATAGGAAAATGTAGGAATTGGGAAATCCTGAGGCCATCTTTCAACCCTGTCTGGAGTCATGGCATGGGGTAGTATTATTGTGTCATCTGATGCTACTGAACTATCATCACTCTCTGGTCTAACAACTTTTACAACAGCTTTCTGTGGAAGCTCCTCAATATCTAGAAGTGAACAAAGCTGCCTGTCAAAGTCTGGGTCTTTGTATAATAAGCTAAAGTCATAGTCAAGTTTGAACTTTTCTTTTATAATGTCTTTTAGCTGATCCACAGATTCTGGACGTGAGAATAAAGTCAGTTTTCTCACAATTTCTTTTGAGACATGAACATGAAGTAGTAGGGCTTGAGCAGACATTTCCTAGAAAGGAAAAGAAAAGAGTAGTAGTTGTTCTTTTTTTCACCCTGATCTATTTGGCTACATGTGGCTTATTCCAAAAGCAATATTAATCTCGCAAGTGTCTGATCAGAATGAATCTTTTTTGTGTCAACAACAGATGTCCATCAACAGTATATTCAATTCAATTCAATTCAATTTTATTTATATAGCGCCAAATCACAACAAAAGTCGCCTCAAGGCGCTTCATATATGCTGTCAGACTTACTGTATCATTTAGCTCCAGCAGCTGATACACCGAAAAACTGTCTGTTAATGTCAGCTCAAACGACCTCAAATGCTCAATGTACCAGCATTCGTAATTCCTGCAAAACAAGGAAATGGAATTGTTTACAAGCAGAAGATATTCAATCCTGCTGAATGTTGGAAGTCCTCCAGTCTGGCCTGCAGAGACAAACATTCCATTTGCATACTCCGTTCCATTTAGGGACACTTTATGAGTGGTGTATATGTTTTGGCTGTCTGTCTTAGTCTTGATAAAATCTTGTGCTACTTCAGGCAAAGTTGCAACTTGGACACAGGTGACACTTGAAGCTTGCGCTTGCGGTTTGAAAAACAAGGGTCCATTGAGGTGATATGCCATCATATCTTGATGCCTGGTTGCAAGTGTTTTCAAAACATTCTTGAAGTTCTTTGTATCCTGAATAACTCCTTTGAAAAAACAATGTTTTCCCTCAAATCTCATGGTCCACAGGTTAATCAAAGGACCGAAGTGCTTTGTTAGCTCAGGATAATGCTCAATGTAATGATGCTTGGGTTTGAGCTTAAAATCAGGAAACACTGTTTTAAGGCCTTGTCTGTGCTCCTTTATTTTGGTTTGCAGGTACTGAATAGATTCTTCTGTGAAAGATGGAGACAATACAAGCTGTACAACTTCTTTGAGATCCATCATTGTAGCCTATACTTCATCTTGCTCAGGGACTTTACTTACCACCATAAGTGGTATTAATCTCAACAAGGTGGAGTTTTCATGCCAGTTTCCCCCAATGCTTAGCTTGGATGCAAAATTCTTGGGAATCGGTTGGGGTTTATCAAGTCTGTCTGAGTGCTGGTATGGAAATGTGCGGATTTTTGTATTTAGATATTCCAAAGAAAAATATTTTCGCCGAATAAGTTCTCCAATGCACAGCGCCAACTCCACAGGCACAATCCCTTCAAAAAGATCATGCAGTATGTCTGGTGGGAAACCAGTGATGGGATGAAAGTGCTGCAGTGCTTTTCTGAGGGGACAATCATCTTTTACACCGACATGGTTTAAATTATCTTCTTGTACAGTTTTTTCCACAAGAAGATCGTGACACTCTGTTGTTCTCATGGTGAATTCACCTTCAGAAACTTCAGTGGTCTGCATCTGATTTGCAGTGCAACAGCAGAATCTGCAAAAATGATGTGCTCTGAAAGACTGGACAAAGCCCGCAAGACCATGAGCAGCTAAATTATCAGCTGCCACAAAGAGCACAGAACCCTTGATGCATTCATCAAGGGTTTCTATGAAGAGGCCCTCCTGCTCCAGAGTTTGCAAATCTTTCAACAAAGGGGAAAGAACATTTTCATAACCATGCTTCTGCAGGTCAGAAACTTTGCACAGCAAAGCTAGTTGTATAACATGTAGGCTTGACCTGTACTGACTTGGTAGATTGGCAAGTAACCAATAAACTGCAGTAAGTTTGTGGATCTTTCTAGCTGTGCCTAAAGGATTGGCTAGCTCAATGTCATCCACATACAAAATCAGTGACAACCTCAGCTCTCTGGCTGCTGACAGAAACTGGTTCTCTTTGAAATATGTCCCATCTGTATAGGACATGTACACCCCAGGTGGTGATTGTTTAGTTTCTTTGATTTTATCAAGAATATCAGTATTTTTGAACATACTCTGGAGCATCTGCAATACTGGGACATATACTACTGTGGGACCACTAGAACCTAGAGAGTATTGGACAGGCATTACTAGAGGGTAATGGCTCCTCACAAAGGTTTTCCTCCGCTTAGCAGTGGATAACTCTGCACCTGCTGTAGCTGCATTAACAAAAACATTTGCGTTCATAACAGCTTCCACCAACTCATTCAGTACGACTTCACTCACTGGCTGACTATGCTGGTGCAGAATGTTGGTAATAGAGTCTCTCACAAGAGGTTTGGACAGTGAGAATATCTGCAACAAGTCGTCAATGATGTTCTGTATTGCTCTCTCTGACACATGAAGAACACTGTACATTTTTAAGAAGAGGGAAGACAAGTTGTTTTTTAACTGATTTTGCAGTTCCTCAGTGTCATGTGTGGACTCAGAAGGATTAGAGGAAGGACTTCCAAGTTCATAGTCATAGTTTGAGGGACCAGCATCCTCATATTCAACATTACACATTGTAAAGGATGGTTAGCAGTTTCTTTAAGGATAATTTCACACTTAACCCTTGTGTGGTGTTCATATTTTTGTTACTCAGCCAGTGTTCATGGGTCTGGTGGACCCGCCAGAGTTTTGGCTTTCCAAATTAACACTGTCAAACAATTTTATGTCAAATTACTCAACAGATGTTTACTTCATCCCAATTACAAGCCATATGAACAGCAAACATGGTTAATTTTTTCCCTTTACCTTTGTTAGATCACATTTATGAATTAATGTGCTTCTCGTTTTTTTTTTTGTTTTTTTTTTTATAAAATATAAAAAAATAAATCAGTTATAATCAAGTGGAGTGAGTGGAAAGACACAACACATTTACACGTGAAGCAATATGTTTCACAACTAAATGGGATCAGCTGCTCATCAATGGTGACATTAGGCCCAGTGTTATAAAACGGGGGAGGTGGTGCACACACTTATCCCACACTGTCCTGATGGCAGCTAGCTTGTCTCTCTGCCGTCAAGCTGGTCTGTCGTCTCGGTTATCAAAACAGATAATCCTGGAAATTTTGTGGAAGTCTTCCAGAGACATTGATGCACGGAAAGGTTCTTGCCGGTTTCTGCATCCCACAGGGATTCTGTGGATTCCCCTTTGGACCTGAAAACTCCTGCAAGGATAAGAACCCCAAAGTAGGCCTTTGGGGCTCTTAGATGAATTTGGTCCATCTCCTTCCACCTCTCTCCAAAAACACACCTTCCTTCTAGATTACTGCAATCCAGAATAATTTTCTGGATGGAATCTGGGATGAAAAGCTCAAATGAAGACTTGATGTCCTGCACATGAGTAACTGTCAGCCGTGTTGGCCCTGGCTTATCACAGTAACAGCTCTGCAGGGTGGCTCATTTCTTGGGCAAGAAAACCATTCAATTTCACCAGTTATTGACATCCATATTTCTTCACTTGCTGTCTGGTGGGCTTGTTCTGGTCCTGGAGCTGGCTGCAGATGGGGTACTCGTCTTCGTTTTGTTACTAAATGGTGCTCAACCTCATCCTCTTCTTCAAAGTCACTGTCAGACTCTTAATTTTCAGAAATGTGAAATATTCTGAAACCTCTTTGTCAACATCATCATCCGAAGTCCCTCTCTCTTCCAAAATCAATTGGATGGCCCTCGCAGCAGATAATCTTTTGCCATCTTGATCAGTTGTGATAAAGAACCACACTGGCAAAGTCTTATTTATAGTATTATGCCCCTAATTTGCAGGTGGGACAGGGTATGAGAAAATAAAATTTGGATCCCTCAAGAAAGAGGGTAAAATGTGCGGGAATGTAAGAGCAGACGGTGTTGATAGTTGAATTTTCAACAATGTTGCAACTTTGTGCGGGAGCAGGAGGGGAAGAAAACACTATCAGCAGCACCAGAAAGGAGGAAGAAAGAGTATGGGAATACAGGACCTACACTTTCAACACTTTTATTAGACCTGGGTCCAGTGGACCCGAACACCTTGTATGTAATGTAAATGCGTGGGGGGAGGTACAGTATGAGGTCATTGAAAATGAGTTCGGATTTATGTTCTTCACAGAAAATAAGCCAAAGCCAATGAATTTCAGGTTGAAAAAATAATTAATTGTTTAATTTTTCTTTTGAAAAAAACGAAAAACGGGTCTCACAGACCCGAACACCATACAAGGGTTAAAGGCTGAAATATCACCATCAGGATGACACCTACTTCTATGGGTATTGAAGGAAGAATACACATTACTACGGCAGTGACAATTTTTGAAAGGGCAATCCAATGTCTCATGCTGTTTTAGATGTGTCCTTAAGTGACTAAGGACATTTTTATCATTGAATGGTTGGCTACAACCACAAAGAGGGCAAAGAAATACTGCACTTTGATCTCTACTTTGCACAACTTTCTGAGAATGTATCCGTGTTAAATGAATTTTCAAAGCATTCAGTGACTGAAATGTACAGATACAGCAATCATATGGACATGGCAAAGGACTGACTGAGGAAACATTCCTATGATGTAACCGATAGTGCTCAAGCACCTTTATCTGTTTTCCAAAGATAAGATTACAAAGTTTGCACTTGAACGCCATTGTATGATTTTTTTTACTTTTTTAAAGTAACTGTGGAAGTGCTATCAATGGTTTTTTTCTTATTTTTAGCAATCAACATACCAAAATAGTATCTTTCTACACCAGCAAGGAGTTTCAGCCTTAACCTGAAAAGAGAGAGAAAGAAATAGGTATAATACGTTATTGTCCAGCGCTTTGTCACTTTTTTTACATAATCAGTTATCAAACACTGTATACATACAGGTGGTCTAACAACAACAACCACTTTTTAAACATTTGCTAATACCATCACATAGATATACAAACTAGACAAAGAGTTACAAACATCATATTAAAACTGGAACAACAAGGAAAATGTAATGCAGGGATCGCTGGTGTGTTTATGGAGCGGACACAAAAGCAGACGAAGGTGAGACAGAACTGACTCTTCAAAAAAACAAACAAACAAACAAACAAAAAAAAACAAGCTGTTTATTTCAGGGTGATGTCCAAAAACATAAAAGCAAGGCAAGGCGAAACAAGGGTGAAACTAAACTAAAACCTTAACTGCGGAAAACCTAAACTAACATTGAAAACAATAACGAGAGACAAGAACATGAAACTTAACAGGGACATGCAAACATAAAAGTGAAAAAAGTCTAAACATGAGCATGAACATGAACCTGAGCAGTAGCAGAAATTCTGTGACTTTGACATGAAGATAAATAGACACTGAACAGACGAAGACAGAGGACTTTAATACATAGAAAGGAAAAGAGGGAAGTGGAAACACTGGGGAAACACAGCTGACACAAATGAACCTGAATGCCACAGGGTAAGTACAACAAAACAAACTGAACATGGAACACCAGACTCTTCACAGTAAAACAGAAACAAGAAAGGGACGCAGTCAAGACAACACGAGCTTGACAAATAGAACATGGAACACGCATAAATACATGGGGAGACTCAAGGAAACAGATTAGGGAAATGAGGGCATGGACATAAAAGTAAAACACAGAAGACAAGATGGACCGTACAGAGAACAGACAAGACACATAACCAAGGTGACAGATGAAACATAACTAGGCCAGAACTCAACTAACCCTTAACTAATAATAACATAGGAATTTCACCTTATTTCAATATAACATCAAAAATAAACTCAAAAAGTCCTTCTAATGTACACTGGGGTTGAGAATAAAATTAGAGAAAAAAACTGTTTGGTAAATGTATTATTGATGGGTTCACCCTCAAGTTAACCTGAAATAGACCAGGCACAACAACTTAATAGTTCAGAAGATTCAACATTCCTACTTGTATACAGAACTATTTGCAACCCAAACCAAGTTCTACCGCCTAATTATATGATGATTGATCACTGCTTATATCATCCTGTGCCTACAATATTGATGCCCCAGTTTTAATATGTACAATTCCAGAGAACTAAACATAGCTTTCAAGTTCCACCAGTTGGCAAATGAGTTAGCTAAGCAGCGCAGCAGTGCAACAAAGACTCAACAATTTATCCACAAGGCAGTTTATAAACTACAAATCTGTTTAGCACTCTAGAAACGCCTGCTAAAGACTTATTTTACAG
Source organism: Perissodus microlepis (assembly GCF_051167445.1). Lineage (NCBI taxonomy): Eukaryota > Metazoa > Chordata > Actinopteri > Cichliformes > Cichlidae > Perissodus > Perissodus microlepis. The sequence goes on from NC_140466.1 coordinate 6,592,162, forward strand.
TAGTAAGAGATTAGAAATGTATGAGCAGGGCTTAGCTTTAGTGCTCGCCTCTGCTGAGACTAATAATGTCTTATACTAAATGTGAGCTTATTAGCACAATTCATGCAAAACACACTTTGGGGCCAATGCCACCAAGACCATACACTGGAACCCTATTTTTACATTAGGTGGCATGGATTAAAAAAAAAAAAAAAAAGCAATTCTTAAATGCCTGCTACAATTCAACATTTATGAGGATAAAAATTCGTATTACAAAGGAGAAATAAGGTTTCAGAAAAAATAAAACTTACCACAAAAGCGCTCACAAAGACAAAATTGCTGCAAAGGCGGTAAATGCAGCTAGCCAAGTGCAGAGCGTTAGCTGTTCCAGTTCAAAGGTCTGTAACATACCACAGCACGTCCTCCTTTATCCAGCGTCAAAGGCAATGCAGCAAAAAACCTTCCCAAATGATTTTATTTCTGTTCGGAAATTAACGTTCCACAGCTTTCTTTCGGAGTAATGAGCGGGCATTCGGACTCGAAGCGACAATTCCAAGATGGTTCCCAGCTCCTCATGAAGAACAGGTGGCGCACGTACGTACGTACGTAGGCACGTACATGACGTCAGTGTCGACTCAAATTATTCCAGGGCAATGTCTGAAACTAATCAACATATTCAAGTACTGATAACTTGAAAAAACAAACTTGTTCAAACTACTCAAAGAAATAAAGGTGTATGAACTTATAACGGGGTTTTAAGTAGTTGCAACTCATTTCATTTATCAAGCTATTACTATTCGGTCTTACAGTGTAGTAATGTTTTTTTTTAAATAACCGAGTATATAAAACGGCGTAAATTGTATCTATAAACTGTATAAATAAACAGTTATTAGCTGCCTTTCAAGTACGTTCCTCATGTCATGAGTGGGCTTCCACTCCACTGTCATGGATTGCAACTAGCAATGGTATTACCTGTTCTGCTGCCTCAGTAAACTCAGTGTACTGACACCAGCTCTCCACCTGTTGCAGGTTGTAGTTAGAGGGCAGAAAAAAAGGACTAGTGTGCTGGAGTTGTTTCACTAACACTTATTCCTGAGCAGGAGACTGGAGTTTTAGGAAAATATTGAGGATGGGAAGGACTGGAGTTAGCTGGTTAGTGGAAGTTGCACTTTGAAATTAAGAGCAAGGGTGTTGTTCAGTAGTAAATCAATCAAGCAATTGTGTTGGATCAATGAAAAAATAAAAATAAATCTCTTAGGTGGCTGTCATCCCACAATTTATAGTACCTTTTGAATGGGAAAGCTCATTGTAAACAAAAGGCTGTAAGGGTGTATTCTTCCTGTTGACACATTTTCTGCCCCAAGTTCCTATATTGGAAAGGCTGCTTATGTCTTTTGTCTTTTCACCATCAAGGTTGAAGGAGAAGCAGAAGTGAAAATGCATGTGCTTCTCCTTCAACCTTTTGGTGCCAAAAATCAACATCTATCATACTCATTACTCCACACTTCACTCCCCTCCCCCATTCATACAATGCTGATCTGTGTGCTCTTCAGTGCCCCCTCCCAACCTTCTCCACCTCCATTTTCTCCTCCCAATTACAAAGCACTGTCAGCAGGGTTGTCAGTGTTGCACCGAGGAGTGCAGGGCATAGGCAGACACATGGCTGTTTGATCATTCTATGCACATCCACACAGAAAGCCACCCTGGATAAGCACATACTTTAGAGATAACGTCCTTGTATCATTTAAATGTTAATAGGCTTTCTATGGGCTCAAAACTACATTTATTATTGTGCAAATGAGCCAATTTCCCCATATCTGTCCTGTCGTTAGAGTTGGCATGTTTAGTTGTCTGAACATAATTAGAATTATTGTACTGTAAGGAAGAGAGAAGAGGATGGGGGAGAAGGAAAGGAGAACAAGGGGGGCTCATCGTTTGTTCTACGTAGAGTAGGACAAGCTCTTTGGAGAAAGTTTCCTTTGAGAAAGAAAGAAACATTTTCACTTTTATTCTTTTTCATTCCACAGATTTATGGATCTCCCCAATCTTACTCCCGCTTTCTGTTTTCTTTTATTTCTTTTTCTTCAGACATGATTGTTAGAATATTTTGCTTAGGTAGTGAAGCTGCTTTGCAGGAGATAGAAACTGAGGAGTGAGCAAGAAAGTGAGAGACAATAGCAAAAATTGTACTGCAGATATAGAGTTGGCACATGTGCACTCAATGTTAGATGAATCAATTTCAATATCAGGGATCTGATGAATGCCCCCAACTACGATTGAACTGTAATGATGTATATACTTTGATAACTAAATATTTACATGCATTCTATTTCTGATGCGCTATTCAAAAATGTGAAATCCAAAGGCTTCAATAACACATTTGGTTTGTGCGATGAACATTTTCTGGGAGACTGTTTCCAAACCTGAGATTTACCGTACATAAAAGAAACACACTGCCTAGAAGATTCCTCTTCAAAGTAATTTGTTCAACAGGGCCAAGAAGATCTTTGGCAGTACTATATATTCCATCTCATCAGTGAAATTCCTGTGATAAAGCTAGAAGACATGGTTCGAAAGAAGGACATGGAGTTACCACAATAAGTATGTGACCCAGATTTGAATTTGGGGCAGAAAATGATTGGATGAAAAAGAACAAAGTCCAGCAAAGGTGGGTTTATTAAAACTTGTGATTGGAGTAGGCTGCAGCTAAAGTGGATAGTCTCAGATTCTTCTGCCAAAGCTCACATTCCACAGAGCTGTCAATCATCTCCCTCTGTAGTGACAGATGACCTCCACATATCCCCCCCCTTTCTTGTCTCTGTCTGTAGTGCGCTTCTCTCTCCTCTTTTCTGCTGTCATCATCACTGTTGGCCTGTCTCTATCTTCCCTTGTACCTCTAACTTGTGTCTACCTTTCCATCATATTCTTCTCCATTCCCCTGTCAGTTTTTTCTGCTACTCTCTTTCTCTTCAATGTTTCCTCTCTAACCTGCACCGCTTCTTCTCTTCTCTTGTCACAGCTTAAAATGTTCCCCCCATGTTTTTTCTGCTCCTTTTCTTATTGCTACCTGCATCATCAATACCAGCCTGCTGACTCAACATGTTAAGTTTCACTTCTGTTTCTGTTACAATTTATTTAATCTCGGATGCATTGAGTCGGGATCCAGTCTACTGACAGCCATGTGTTTGCTGATCTAAGAGCCCTGAGTGTGGCAGTAACACTGGCCGAAGCCACTGGCACCAGCGCCTAGCTATAGCAGTACACAAGGCAGCCAACCAGAAAGCCAGCTTTCACACTGTTTTTTCACAGTCTGATTGTTCATTGCAGTCACCTGGCAAAGAAGCTCAAACTGGATTGTGGTTTAGCAGATGGATGAGGTAGATCAATACAGGACAAGCAAACATCTCCTGCACACATTTGGTCCTTGCTTACCTCCATGCTCCTTTACCCATTGTTTGTTTCTGCTTTCTAAACCTTGCTTCTATGAAAAAACTATCTCAACAACAAAGTGTTAGACACTGACAGAGTGTCTGTTTCACCCTTCTTTTGCAATCAGGTTAGCCAGGCAAAAAGGTGTGAAATTGCTTACTGCTTTCTGAACTAAATATGTGTTCTTGTGTTAATCCTGGTTTCTGAAGCCAGACCTCCAAGAATTGCTTTCCTCCAAAACACTTGGAGCATGGCGTGTGCAAATATGCACATGGCTACAAATGAAAAGGATACAAAGAAAAAAAAAAGCATTCATTCTTGGTGAAGAAGAGCAAAACAACAACAAAGTATCTTTCTTTAGCAGTAGCACTTTGGACAAGCTTTAGATGGGAAAGAGAAGACTGACTGACAGTAAAGTGAATTACAGTAGTCCAAGCATTAAATGAGTGCATGAATAACAATTTTGCGACATCTCACAGAAAGGAAATGCTTAATTTTTGATCTGGAGCAGAGATGGAAAAAGGTTTTTAGTTATGAAGTTCATTTGCTGGTCGACCTTAAAGCCAGAGTGAAATATCACATGAGATTTTTGGCATAGGTGGACAGATTTTCTACCTGATTAGAAAACCTTCAAAAGGATCTAGGGGAGCCAAAAAACATTTTCTGTCTTCCTCATTTAGCAGAAGAAATTTCTGCACCATCCAAGTCTTAATTTCCTCAAGGGATATGATGATGCTATCCAGCCTAGACTAGTTGGGTGTGAGGGGAAGATAAACTTGAGTATTGTTACCAAAGAAGTGAAAGGATATATTATGTTTATTGATGATTTAAACCAAGGGAAGAATGTGTAGAGCGAACAGGATGGGACCTAAGATTGAACCCTGAGATATCCCACAGCAAAGAGCTTCTGTTGAAGAACAGTTTCCAATGGTGACAGAGAATAATGTGTTTTTGAAGTATGAAGTGAACCACTGTCTTCTCCATAGTAATGCAGATTTTAGTGGTAGCTCATCAGAATATATAATAATTTCAAGATAATTTCTAGCATCATGAATCCCCACAACATTTTCTAGTGTATACTGTTAGCTGACAGTGTTGCTGACACTGGTCGCAGCTAAGCCTGCTCACCGAGAGTCAGTACGGATTCAGATCAAGAAGATCAACATCATTGGCACTATTAGATTCAATAGAATACATCACAAATTCCATAGACAAGCAATATGTGGCTGGGTTATTCATAGACTTGACAAAGGCATTTGACACTATAGATCATGATATATTAATAAGAAAACTGGAACGTTATGGTGTCAGAGGGGTAGCTTTAGATTGGGTCCGGAGTTATTTAGGTGACAGGAAGCAGTTTGTGAAATTAAATGGTGGTTGCTCCTTATGTATGGACATTGCTTGTGGTGTACCCCAAGGGTCAGTTTTGGGTCCAAAATTCTTCAACTTGTACATTAACAACATCTGTAAAGTGTCCAAAGTATTAAAAATGGTTCTCTTTGCTGACGATACAAACATTTTTTGCTCTGGTGATGATCTGCAGAACTTATTGGAGGATATGACTAATGAAATAAGTAAAGTGAAGTTCTGGCTTGATAAAAACAAATTATCATTAAATTTGAATAAATCTAAACTGATGTTATTTGGAAATAGTAGTTTAAATACAAATGCAAAGATTCAAATAAATGGTGTTGATATTGAAAGAGTCAGTGAAAATAAATTTCTGGGGGTAATAATAGATGAAAAACTTAACTGGAGAGCTCACGTAAGATATATTCATTCCAAAGTATCATGTAGCATTGCAATACTAAACAAGGCAAAACAGGTATTCGACAGAACATCACTTTATATTCTATACTGTTCACTGGTTTCACCATACTTAAGCTATTGTGCAGAGGTCTGGGGCAATAACTATAAAACCACATTACATTCACTTTTTACTCTTCAAAAAGCAATTCGAATCATCCACAATGCAGGTTATAGGGAACATACAAACTCACTATTTTTGCAGTCTGAAATATTGAAAATTGACGATCTAGTGAGATTCCAAACAGCACAAATTCTATTCAAAGCAAAAAATAAAGAACTGCCAGGTAATATTCTGAGTATGTTTTTTTTGAAAGAAGGAAGTTATAATTTAAGGGGCTTTTGTAACTTCAAAACAGGGAAGGTACATACTACAAGAAAAGGCTTTTGTGTTTCTGTTCATGGAGTGAAACTGTGGAACACTCTGAATATGGAATTAAATCAATGTCAAAGCATAAAACTGTTCAAAAAGAGTTAAAAATATGATCTTCTCAAACTATAAAGAAAAGGAAAATATTGAAATTAAGTGAATGTCTCTATTAAAAAAAAAAAAAATTCATGATGTGATATTATAGTATATAGTATATCAGAAATCTGTTCACTATTTTTATTACAAATTATATCAGTAAGGAAGCTGACTAAATATTAACTGATAATTTATGGCAAAGGGGTGGGATTAACCCTTTAAGACCTACCATAGAACCAAGTCCGCCAGAGCTTATATTATATTTTTACATGGTGTGGTGCCATTTTTGGGAGCATTTCAAGTTGCTATACATCAATACAACAATTATAGCCCAGATTTTAATAATATGTATTCATTAAGTGCATAGTAATTACATAAATTGCAAAAAAGTGCAATAAACTACAAAAAAATTGAAAATCGTTTTTGCTTTTTTAACATATATTTCTAGTTAGAGAAATTTAAGAGGCTTATCCCTCAAAACTGTAAATACAAAAAAGTTGCACAAAATAGTTTCCTACCACAGGAAATTTATTTTGAGTGTCTTCATAGTTTTATTTTTGAAATACACCAATTTTTATACACTGCAGGAAAAACGAAAATAAATATTATACTGCAAATTTGCAAAAAAGCAGCATATGCATCAAAATAAACTATTTCCAGCAGTGCAATATGAGTCCTAAGCATCCCAGAAATAACACAGAAAGTCATAAAGTCAAACATAACTTTTAAAAACACCAGTATAGGCCCTGAGGCCCTGATGGTAAAAAAGACTACATTTCTGCGAAAATGACGTCACTTACGGTTTCGGGCAGGTAATGGCGGACATGCAAAAGTTCGCGCTGACGTCTATTCCAAGGTAGGAAGTGTTATGAACAGCTGATCGGATCGGCAAAGCGTGTTTCTGGAATATTATGTTTTTGTTCCTGCAAGCGCTTTTTATGCAGTTTTTGCAAAGCTTTATGTGGAAGGAAACCGTGACCTAGGACAAGCTGATGGCATAAGATGTAAGTACAACTCCTCCGGTTTCATATGCAAAAAAAATTATTGCGCTAGCTTACGTGGTTGCAGAGCTACCGGGATTTAAAAATAGTTACGTAAAACAGAGCGTGCCCGCTCCGACCGGCTCTAAAGGGTTAAATAAGTGTTTACTTCTTCCCACTCCTGCATGACTGGTTGTGTAAAGCACTTTGGGGTCCTTAGTAGGGATGGGTACCGGTATCCGGTGCCATGATGGCACCGGTTCTGACATAAACGGTAGTAACCAGACCGAAAAGCAGCGCACATTTCGGTGCTTTATTTCGGTGCTTTTTTTCTGAGCTGTGATACACTTTAGATTCTAGCCAATCATTTTACGTTTCCGAGGATAGTAGGCGGGTCCAGGTACGTACGTTCTTTTAGAGCAGAACTACAGATTAAAAATGCCCAAGGCAAAGCGGTCAAAAGTATGGCTGTACTTCACAGCAAAATACAGGGAGTGCAGAATTATTAGGCAAATGAGTATTTTGTCCACATCATCCTCTTCATGCATGTTGTCTTACTCCAAGCTGTATAGGCTCGAAAGCCTACTACCAATTAAGCATATTAGGTGATGTGCATCTCTGTAATGAGAAGGGGTGTGGTCTAATGACATCAACACCCTATATCAGGTGTGCATAATTATTAGGCAACTTCCTTTCCTTTGGCAAAATGGGTCAAAAGAAGGACTTGACAGGCTCAGAAAAGTCAAAAATAGTGAGATATCTTGCAGAGGGATGCAGCAGTCTCAAATTTGCAAAGCTTCTGAAGCGTGATCATCGAACAATCAAGCGTTTCATTCAAAATAGTCAACAGGGTCGCAAGAAGCGTGTGGAAAAACCAAGGCGCAAAATAACTGCCCATGAACTGAGAAAAGTCAAGCGTGCAGCTGCCAAGATGCCACTTGCCACCAGTTTGGCCATATTTCAGAGCTGCAACATCACTGGAGTGCCCAAAAGCACAAGGTGTGCAATACTCAGACACATGGCCAAGGTAAGAAAGGCTGAAAGACGACCACCACTGAACAAGACACACAAGCTTAAACGTCAAGACTGGGCCAAGAAATATCTCAAGACTGGTTTTTCTAAGGTTTTATGGACTGATGAAATGAGAGTGAGTCTTGATGGGCCAGATGGATGGGCCCGTGGCTGGATTGGTAAAGGGCAGAGAGCTCCAGTCCGACTCAGACGCCAGCAAGGTGGAGGTGGAGTACTGGTTTGGGCTGGTATCATCAAAGATGAGCTTGTGGGGCCTTTTCAGGTTGAGGATGGAGTCAAGCTCAACTCCCAGTCCTACTGTCAGTTTCTGGAAGACACCTTCTTCAAGCAGTGGTACAGGAAGAAGTCTGCATCCTTCAAGAAAAACATGATTTTCATGCAGGACAATGCTCCATCACACGCGTCCAAGTACTCCACAGCGTGGCTGGCAAGAAAGGGTATAAAAGAAGAAAAACTAATGACATGGCCTCCTTGTTCACCTGATCTGAACCCCATTGAGAACCTGTGGTCCATCATCAAATGTGAGATTTACAAGGAGGGAAAACAGTACACCTCTCTGAACAGTGTCTGGGAGGCTGTGGTTGCTGCTGCACGCAATGTTGATGGTGAACAGATCAAAACACTGACAGAATCCATGGATGGCAGGCTTTTGAGTGTCCTTGCAAAGAAAGGTGGCTATATTGGTCGCTGATTTGTTTTTGTTTTGTTTTTGAATGTCAGAAATGTATATTTGTGAATGTGGAGATGTTATATTGGGTTCACTGGTAAAAATAAATAATTGAAATGGGTATATATTTGTTTTTTGTTAAGTTGCCTAATAATTATGCACAGTAATAGTCACCTGCACACACAGATATCCCCCTAAAATAGCTAAAACTAAAAACAAACTAAAACCTACTTCCAAAAACATTCAGCTTTGATATTAATGAGTGTTTTGGGTTCATTGAGAACATGGATGTTGTTCAATAATAAAATTATTCCTCAAAAATACAACTTGCCTAATAATTCTGCACTCCCTGTATGCAAACTCAGCAGCCTGCAACAAGTGCTTTAAGGTGATACTGTGATACTGTCAAAGGAGGTAACACCTCAAATCTGATGAAACACGTGGCGACGCATAGCGTTTTTTTTTAAAAGCCGAGAAATGCGCCGTATTTGATAGCTTGCTGCGAGACCTCACACTGAGCACATCTACTGCGGGTGTGGTGCCTGTTATCGGACCCGGAGTTTGCAACATCCCCCAAAAACCCGAAGACGAGAGTCCTGGCCCCTAGCCCTGCCAGTGTAGCAGAAATGATGACGGATGATGACAGCAGCCGTTCTTCTCTGCGTGAGTAGCTTAATGTTGTTCGTGTGTAATTTACGTTGAGTACGCTAACCACGTTATTACATTAACGCATGTAAGGTGAACTAGCAAACATCATCATAGCTACATGCGGCTGTCTTCTTGTTTGATGGCAGATACTCCCTTCACCCTGGCCAAAAAGGCTAAAATGACCAAAGAAAAAGTGGAAAACAGTTAAACATTTTTTTGGACAAAGTTTGTGTTTTTTTCCATTGTTTAAGCATTGCTTCCAGCCAAGAGTGATACCATATATGCCCTATAGCTGCAGAAAAGGCTAACATTGTTATCTTTTTACAAAAAAACAGCTAAACATGAGAGGTTTTTGGACCAATTTTGTGTTCTCCATTCTTTAAGCACCGGTTTGAGCACCGTTTAAGCACCGGCACCGTTTCAAAAGTACCGGTTTGGCACCGGTATCGGATAAAACCTAAACGATACCCATCCCTAGTCCTTAGGGACTAGAAAAGCTCTATACAAATACAGGCCATTTACCATTTACCATGTATTTTGTATAGTATTTTTTCTCTCTGTTATTTTCTTTTCTAAATGTACCTGTATATTGTTCACATGTTTGAAATAAATTACCAACAACAACAGATGGCCTCCCCTCCCAGGAAGAAACCTGTCGGAGGTTTCTTCCTGTTAAAAGGTTGTTTTTCCTTGCCACTGTTGCCAAAGTGCTTGCTCATAGGGGGTCATACAATTTTGGGTTTTTTTTCTCTGTATGCATTATTGTATTGGCGACTGTAGTTGTGATTTGGCGCTATATAAATAAAATTGAATTGAATTGACACTGCCCCATCCTGTGATATGCCATATTCTTTTTTTTTTTTAAAGTACATCCTTCTTCTTTTTGTAGTTTGTGAGATCACACTGAATCAAATGGCAGGTGGTCCAAAATTACGTTATCAGCTTCTTATTTTTTAAGGGCACTTTATTGTCTGTTTGTGGTAGTTTTATACTTTAAAAGGGCGCTCTACTCAGATTTCTTCACGTAAAATATTCAGTTTGAGCTTAGAAAGTACTTTTTTTAAGGCTTAGCAGTAGCAATTAGAAACATATGGGAATTTAACAAGCAGAGAGTTTTATTATTGGAAGGAAAGAATCCAGGATTTTTTGGAGCTTGTCTCATATAAGCACTAAAAGCCAAGATATTTTGGCCTCTGCTGGATAACGTTTAACATTTTTATTATGAAATCTGTCTCTCAGTCCCCCAACAGCATTAAATCAGTAAATATGTCATTTAACAATGCTTCAGTAATAGCATAATTAAAACTGATACAAAAAAATTGTGAATAATATCAGTTTGAGGAATACAATTAAAAGGGTTGTGTGTCCATACTTCAAGTGAAAAAAAGGTCATCTCAAAATAAATTTTCATTGTGCGAAGAATGATGACTCATCACTATTCGATGTGAACATGCTTGTCAGATTGTCATATTGGAAATATTACACCAAAAAAGTTTGAGGGGAGGGTATTTCATATCTGGTTGTATTATTCAACAAGCATTGTAGTTAAACGTGCTGACAGCTTTCATCTCACAGTGAACAAATCACGCCACGTTACATTAAAACCACTGACGAACAGTGTACTATCACTAATTAGTTGTATGCACAGGTAATCAAGTAATTACAAATGTTTCTATGGCACTCTAACCAATTACAGTTTGATGAGATTTTATTATTCATATTATATTGTTCATAATATGATTAAGGGTCTCATTAAGCATTGATTATGTTCCTCTAAAGTAGGTTGTTAACAAAAAGAGCTTGGTTTCAAAAAACTGAAATGAGATATTGGTTTTGAGGCACAAATGTTACCGACAAAGTTACTAAAAACATTTACAAATAACAACCAAATACAACCAAACCCAAAAAACAACCCACAAGCCACTTGTGACTTTTTTTTTTAATCAGTTGATTTTATACTTAACATGGCTGAGTAGCTGCTTTGCTGAAAAGCTTTACATTGATTTGCTTTTATGTGGAGCTGGAATTCACATCACAAAAGATTATAAACAGTGCTTCTATGAGTGTATGATTTGGAAGTGATTGCCTTTAATTACAGCTTGAGCCAAATATAGACGATGCATCTAAAAAGTGTGTCATTGGTAAACTAAAACGGCTTCTAACGACCTAATCAACTGCTCATGTCAGTTTTTTTCTGGAGGTAAACTGCAGAGAAGCAATTTCTGCCTCATTATTAAAAATGTTGACATTTACGCTGCAAGTTCCATCGAAAGTTAATTACCTTCAGTGGCTTAAATCTCTTTAGGTAATACAGAATACTTTGTCTTTTACGAAACCTCTTCTTCTCTTGACACAAAATCCAATTTAGTGGGAGGGAAGAGACTTAGACATTCCATGTAATCTTTAATAACAATATATTTTATAATATGTTGTGCTTCAGCAAGTTATTCTGGGAAAGGGTTGGGACTAACTGTCACAGGTGTTCTCCCAAGAAAAACAGAGCATGCATGTGTGCGTGTGCTTTTTGATCTCTTTATGAGAAGATAACCATGAAAAATTCCATAAGGACACTGTAATGACTGTTATCAGTTTCTGCGCTGCTTCACTCATCTGAGTTATTCAGCAGTTAATACATATAAAAGGATCCGTAGTCGTATAAAGTCAATGGAGGTAGAAACCAATGGCTTTGATCAAAGGAAAAGCAATATTTGGTTTGCATTTGTGTTCAGCGAATCAATATCACAATCTGTAACTTTGCTTTCTTCATATGCACATGAATTTTAGCATTTTTCTGTAAGCTCCAAGTGCTCACACAATGTGAATGGAGCCACAATTATCGAAAGATTTGACATGTTACCTGTTGTCTTGTTTTAACTACAAAACATAAGGTAAAATTTTATGGAACCCACATGGTATGTATTGTGGTATGTGAATGGGTTAACTCTAACTCTGGGATTCTCCCCAGGGTACCTGCCCTTTACCCTGATCTGGAGACCTTGGGGAGATGGTTATGTTAAACTTTTTAGTCCTTCTTTACTCCCATGTTTGAGTCCTCTTTAGTCCCTCGTATATGACAAAATGATATGTTCAGTAAATGAACTCTGCAGACTCTGATCTTGTTCTGCATGCTCTTACCAGCTAAGGAGTCCTGCTTGGTAAACATGACTAGGTATGACCAGTGTTGGGGAGTAACGGAATACATGTACCGCCGTTACGTATTTAAAATACAAAATATGAGTAACTGTATTCCGTTACAGTTACCGTTTAAAAAGGTGGTATTCAGAATACAGTTACTTTGTTGAAATAAATGGATTACACTGCGGTACTTTCCTGTTTCATTTTGTCGCGGGTCAGGACTGTTTGGGTTTTGTTTGACAGCTACGTTCTGTTGTTCCAGGCGGCAGCGTTACGGTTGCCATGGTTACAGGGCGACGCTCTCTCTCTCTCTGCGACTGTGTGTTTCCTGGGTAAGAGAGCGCCTTTTCGTTGTTGTTGTTGTTGTGCTAAGCTAACAGGCAGAATGCTACAAGCATAGCTCTAAAGAATGTAGCATCATGGGCAGTGTAGTCCGTGTTGCAGGGAGAATGGACTGCCATACACGTTATGGGTCTGTGAGCGCGAGGAGGGAGAAAAAGGGGAGTGGAAAGGTACGAGTTGTCATCGAGCAAAAACGGGAGCTGGAAGCATGTAAATATAATAATAACCACTGTAGCCAAGAAGAGAGCCTGACGAGCCCAGCTGTAAGTAAGCTATTAAGACTCGACTGTACACTGTGTTCGTGTTTTCCTCCGAAAACAATAAGTTCCGTTGCAGCAGTCTTTCAACGCCTCTCTCTGTCTCTCGCAAGAAAAGTTGACCCACACAACAAAGTAAAGCTATTTTTCGGCTACGAGCCGACAGGGACCCCGCCGTATTAGTCAGAGGTCCCTTTACTACAGTTCGGAGTCGCGGACCTTCAGTAATAGTAATAAATCACACAGCAATAGTACATTCACGTTGTTGTTGTTTTATCCTATTGTAAAGTGTCCTTGGGTGACTTGAAAGGCGCTCATAAATAAAATTTATTATTATTATTATTATTGTAAAAAGCATGATAATATATTAAGTATTCCAAAGTATTCAGAATACGTTACTGTCATTGTGTAACGTAACGGAATACGTTACAGAATACATTTTGGGGCATGTATTCTGTATTCTGTAATGGAATACATTTTAAAAGTAACCTTCCCAACACTGGGTATGACCCAGTAAGACTCACTGGTCTTCAGACAGCTCAGTTGCACCTATTTGACAGATGGTTCCAAGATGACCTACCTTTTGAATCTGTTGTAGAGCAATAAGGTGGGCTTTGTTCAACACACTTCTAAATTTTACAACTAAGTCCTTTTTCGTATTAGTTTCAAGAACAGCCAAAGTAAATAGCCCTGATTCTGCAGGTTACAGTGTTCAGTCTGCATTAAGGGAGAAAGAGTGTTGTGATCTCCCCGATCTTCTTGACACTTATTTCCATTTTTATTACAGTAGATGACCACAGTTGCGAGCACTGAAAGTTGAAGAATTACAACTCCAAGAGCCAGGTGACTTCAGACAGGGGCGATTCTAGGATGAGAGCTTTGGGGGTGCTGAGCACCCAGAGAGCTGCCCAGCCAGGCAAGATAAACTTTACTCGTCACGATGAGACATCTGTTGTCTTCGTCTCTGTTATCAGTCATCATAATTTTGCCATCTCTGTTCAAGTCTGCACATTTCTTTATTAAATTCATCAAGTCTCTCTGTGCCTGGGTCCTCATCACAAAACATGACATCACTGTTTTGTACATTTTGTCACAATGTAATCCCCACATTAGTGAAAGAAAGGCAAAACACTTTTTTGAAAAGTCTGTAACAAAACCATCAAATCTGATCAAGCTTATTTAAATGCTGCAAAAGAAGAATGGATTGGAATAAAAAAAAAAAAAATACATATCCTAACCTTAATTACTGGGGGAGAATAATGAATGATGCTCATCGTGAGTAAAAAGTAAACTGGGTGCATTTTTTGGACAGAGATTCATTTTTAAATTGGATGCATAATATAATACAGATACATAAAAATGCACTCCAAAAATAGAAGAGTCTTTGAAATGTACAAATGTACAAAATATTAATTAAAAAAACAAATAAAAATGGAGGCAGCTTTGCCTATGGTACAATGTATACTATGTATGAAAAGATCTTTCTTGCAGATACTACTACGGCTCTGCGGATTTTTTTATTTTATTTTAACCTATTTCGCCTCACCTTGAGGTTGGCAAATTTGTCTATCACTTTTGGTGGCCAACTCTCTCAAGCAGTTTAACGGTTTCTGTTTTGCCTGTCACTATTCCCTGTAGTGCTGGGCGATATGGAAACAATATTTATCACGATATGAATTATTTTATATCACGATAACGATATATATCACAATATACCACCTGACCTGTGGTCATTTGGAAAGTACGCAGTCTGTAAACAGCGAGCACAGAGGGTGCAGTCTCTGTTAATGAAATGGATGGTTTCGCTCATGTAGGGCTGCGTATCTCTGCTCGTCCATAGTTCAGTCGTCAAGGCATAATGCACGACACTGCAAACATCCTTCTCTGCTTTGGCCCGGCATGCGTCATATAAGCGAGGCAACTCGACTTTACTGAAGTGCCTACGTACCTCGGATCAAGGACTTTGACGAGGTCATGAAAGCTGTCCTTCTCAACTACAACTACAACAGAGGCCATGCCTTTACAAATGTAACGCGAGATGGCTCCTGGGGTTTGTTTATGGCACTGGGACGTTTTCTCATAAGGGCCTTGTGTGAAAGACTGCTGTATCTTCGGCTGGCTATAGTTTTTCTTTTCCCAACTTGCTGAAAAGAAACAGCATGTGCATCAAAATAAACTATTTCCAACAGTGTAATTTGAGTTCTAAGCATCCCAGAAATGATACAGAAAAGCATAAAGTCAAACATAACTTTTAAAAACACCAGCATAGGCTTATAAATTACATTTTCCGCTAAAATGACGTCACTTACGGTTTCGGGCAGGTAATGGCGGGCATGCGATAGTTCGCGCTGACCTATATTCAAACGTAGGAAGTGTTATGAACAGCTGATTGGATCGGCAAAGCGTGTTTCTGGAATATTATGTTTTTGTTGCTGCTTTTTATGCAATTTTTGCAAAAGCCATATGTGGAAGGAAACCGTGACCTAGGACAATGTAATGGCATAAGATGTAAGTGCAACTCCTCCGGTTTCATATGCAGAAAAAAATTATTGCGCTAGCTTACGTGGTTCCAGTTCTACTGGGATTTAAAAATAGCTAGGCAAAACGGAGTGTGCCTGCTCCGACCGGTTTTAAAGGGTTAATGATATATTTTATGTAATAATTTATAAAATCAGGTTAGAATCGATAGAAATGATAGAAGGCAAATGGTACGATTGACACTTTTCTATCATCCACATGATATATATCGTCATATCGCCCAGCACTAATTCCCTGTCTGTTTTCTTACCTGGTTCTTCCTGACCTTGTGATTTCTCCTCACGTCCCCCCCTTTCCTCTTCTCTCTTTGGACTGACAATCATACACAAATAGATTGTATTCAATTAGATGAAAAAATTACATTAATATGAAAAAAAATACTATTAAGATCACTAATAAAAAAGTCCTCTGTCAGTGTACTTTCAACCAAAAGGCAAATAACCAAACCACATGAACATCTAATAAAAGATATAAATATTGAAACACTGATCCAACATTATCCTTTATTGACGGATCATTTGATCTTACGCTTTTACACCCCACTTTTCAGTTATTTATTTGTAAAAAATGTTTGGAAATCATGTATGATTTTCATTCCACTTCTCAAGTGTACACCGCTTTGTATTGGTCTTTCACGTGGAATTCCAATGAACCTGATTCATGTTTGTGGCTGTAATGTGACAAAATGTGGAAAAGTTCAAGGGGGCCGAATACTTTTGCAAGCCACTGTACCTAGCTATATAAAGAGTAACTGCAGGTTAAATGCAGCTAACATGTCCTGTTTTAAGCCAGGCACTCACACCTCCGCTCCGCTGCGTCTCAGCCACGTTCGCTCTGCAGAAAGGGTGCTATAGAGCCAGAGTAGGGGAGAGGCGAGCTGGAACAAACCATTTTTTTTGGAGGGGGGGATATCTATACTTTTGTTGGTAAAATATTACTTCTCAACCAAGTACAGCATGCTTTTTATATTTTTAGTAGTGTCACAGCAAATACTGTCAAAACAAAATAAGAAATCTTTGAGGGTGCTTTGATTCATTTTGGGGGGCAAAATGGACTAAAACACCCCTGACTTCAGACCTGGATTGAGTAAGCTGTCAACTCCATGACCTCCATAGCAACAGCAGTCTTCCCTCACTCCTCATTGTGTATGGTCCAGGATTTTAAAAAGAAAATGAACAAAGAACACTTGTTGCACTCCCGACACTTCAGTAAAACTTCGCTATGGTACAGGAAGTGCCCAAATTGGCTTTCAGAGGTAAAACAAATTTCTTTTATTGTAGCTAGAGGCAGCTAACGTAGCTTTACACCACTTAGTGATGACAGTGATAATATTGTCTCCAAATATCATTTCATTGTTCACCCTCTGAAAATCTTTGTAAAGGTCTTTTTAGCTGAACATTTTTAGCTGGCATTCTTTGCTTGTCATCTTAATAAGATCTCACAAAAGAAATGGCGCTGACATGGATAGGGTTTAAGCTAAAGCCTCATAGAATATTTCAAATGTGGTTCTCACTGCTCATTCATCAGGCAAGAATTTCAAATGACAGAGATGGCATTTGCTAATTTTATAGATGGGTCATTACCATAATTCTAAAATAAAATAACTAACGTAAAGTGTCGTTAATAACATTCTTTACAATTGGTGTCTTGGAAACCTACTGGCTATGCTCTTTGCACCACACAGAATTTATTAGTAGCAACATGATCAATGGGACAAATAGGCTGACAGATGCTTCAAGCCCACATACACTATATGTAATAACTGGACTTGTTACGTCCTGGTGGCAACCTATCACTGACATTCACTGAGCTCCTGAGAGCGATCTTTTCTTTGACAAATATTTCAATACTTGTAAAAGCCTTATACATGCCTAGGTGCTTGAATTTATACAGCTGTGTCCTTGGAAGTGATAGGAACACCCGAAAACAATAATCTGGATCGGTGAGTGTTGGCAATATAGCGTATCATTTAAATGTAAGACTACTATCAGCAGTAATTTTTTAACTGCCCAATATTCTTGATAATATTACAAGTGGGAGTATTAATCAGTAAGTCTAACATTTTTACTTTTGCAAGATGCCCTTGGTATGCCGTAGAGTATCATCTTCAGCGACTCATTCTGAATGTTTTGCATCAGTAGCTACTTGAAAGTCAGATCCTTCCTTCCATTGTTATGTTGGTGCTGATCTTCCAGTTTTTCTTGTCACTGCTGACTGTATGAGACTAAATAGAATACTAAGCAACTGATAACTAATCCGTCATTTTTTGCAACATTAATCCACAGCAGCAAATTCCCGTTCAGTAAACGTGACCAATGACATTAAGTTATTTACATATGTTAACATTTTACTTAAGGTTTATTATTTCAACACAACTTTTCTTTTTGACGAAAGCTAAAAAGAATCCATGTAAACATTCTTCAGTGACTCCTGAATATCCTTTTTGTCCATCTGGCAGTTGATGAAGGTCAAGGATAGCGGGGAAAAGAGGAAAACTGTCTCAGCTGACTAACATGATCTGTGGTTACATCTGTATTCCTCTAACCTCACATGCTAGGCTTGTGATATCCGGCTCCTTGGAGGCCAGTGTAAGCCTTTGATTCGGAGGTGCTTCTTCCCTCTGGGTGGTGGGCTGCTCTACAAAGTCATAACACAGCACAATAGGTTCCTTGTTGTCAGATGATTAGGCAGACTTGTGTGTGTGTGCGTGCACATGCATGTGTGTTGACTAGTTTGTCTGACAGCGGTTTCAAATAACAATAGATGTCAGAGCCAGTGAATAAGTAGTCTGACTGGCAGAGCCTTTTGTTTTCCAGACCTTTTCAATATCGCGTGGGAATGTCACTGTGTTGATTGGGGATTTGCCAGAAGGGGCACATATTGGGAAGAAAAGTGAGCTTTGGTGACTTTAAAAAAAGCTTTTCACATATTTGTCTCTCATCTAAAATGAGTTTGCTTTATTTTGTTTGTTGTGTATGCTTGTGTGTGAATTCGCTCAGTATGAGTGATGGGTTATTGTTAATGACAGACTGTGTGGGCACCAGAGACAGACAGGTGGATGGTTAGCTTTCTCTTTCACACACTTTTCTTTGCTTCTACCAGCATCCTGCCAAACTCACAGTTAACACATCTTTGTGGTGACTGATCTCCCTTTCTTTTCTTACTCATGTGTAGTTCTTGTTATTTCGCCAAAAAAAAGCACCCAAAACATGTCTAGAAAGGAAAATGATCACAGCAGCTTATAACTTTCTAAATACTAAATTTTCATGTTATTGTTTTATTGCATGTTTGCGGCAACTCCTCTGGCATTATTAACGCTCAAGCTGCAGCAAATTAGGTCAGCAAGGGGCAGGGGAATCACTACATTGAAGAAACCCTGTTTTAAAGACAAAAGAGAAGCGGAGAAAGAAAAGCAAAAAAGGTGAATGTGACTAATTAAATTAGACATAGCTTAGCTTGAGGGCTGCTATGGGGAAGAAGTGTAGAGAGACAGGATGTAAAGGGTGGGTTTGAGAGTAGAGGAAGGATATTTAACTGCATATCAGGTCATAGAAATCAAAGCCCTAGGGCATAGCTGAACCAAACATGTCCCAGTCAATGAGGTACTAGCGCAGAGACAAGCTCTGACCTTTGAACTTCAACCTC
This sequence comes from Perissodus microlepis, assembly GCF_051167445.1. Taxonomy (NCBI): domain Eukaryota; kingdom Metazoa; phylum Chordata; class Actinopteri; order Cichliformes; family Cichlidae; genus Perissodus; species Perissodus microlepis. The sequence goes on from NC_140466.1 coordinate 6,611,089, forward strand.
TTTGTGTTTATAGGGGTTGGGGGGATTCAGGAAGTAGTATCCAGCTTTCTGTTTGGTGCATCTAGCCCTCAGGGAAGTGTTTTAAGCTGACAAGGATATATTGGCAACCAAGGAGATAATGTTTGATAGCACGTTTGTTAATGTGTTTATTTTTTAAACCGAGTGCTTTAGGCAGTTTTTTAAGCCCTGAATGTGGCCTGTTTTACATATGATGAGTTGGAAGGTTTATGCCTGGATGTTATAATGAGTTGTAGAGTGGAGATTCTGGTAAATGGATTTTCCACTCATTTATTTGGAGTAAGAAAAAAAAATTGCTAATGTCCCCACTGGTTTATATTTTGCTATAGTGGTAGCTATATCAAATTCGCTGAAGCCAAAATATCTTGTCTTTAATTCACTGACTTTCAGAATGTTTCCCACTGGACATTGAAACTAATATTAAGTCAGCAAAATGGGAATCCACACAGGACCCATCTTTAAAAAGAAATCTTTCCACATGTAGGAATTTAAACAGGGATAATGTGAATTCTCTTCGTATTAGTTTCATATTTCTTTCTTTCTTCAGCAATAAGCAATTGAGCACTCTGTGTTTTATTCATCACATGCTTTAGGAATCACCCATCTCTGCCCACATTCAGATGTTTCTCTTTTTCTTTCTTGCTAAAGAAAAATAGAACTGCTAGATTTTGCTCTTTTGCAGCGCTGTTTGTTAAAGCCCCAGGGGTTTTTTAATATGGATTTTTATCATAATGTTGACATACAGCCACACTGTCCCCATAGAAATATCCACAACCCCCCAAAATTGCAATGCTATTAACGTTGTATTTTCAAAACAAACAAATAAATAAACATTAAAGGTTATTGCCAGATAAAATCTTATTTTGTCCCATTTAGTAGTGTGTGTGTTTGTGTGTGTAAGAGATCATTCATTGCTTCTAACGCATGTACCATCAACACAGGTTGCAGGCCCGAGGCCACATTTGGCCATGTTACTAAAACATTTTCACTATACTCACTGCATGATATCTGACCTTAATTATGAGCATAAAATAACAGTGGCAGATGGATGGGGAAGCACATTAATGATGAAAAGAAATTATAATGGAACTGTGGGGAGAAAAGCATCCAACCCATGTTAAAACTAGACGTGGTTGATAAGTTAATCCTTTGTCATACAGCATACTAAATGGAAATGAAAAATGAAATCACCACTTGATTTTTCAACGTAGTATAATTACAGTAGAATTACAGGACTTTTCTTAGAACAAAGAAAAGCAGTCTGATAGCCTTTCAAAATAAGATGCTTCCCAATATGCACAATACTTGGTTTCCCCAGGATCAAAATAATCCACTGATTGGCATATTTCCACTGGAAGAGTTAATAGCTAATTCAACATATAATCAATGTGTGTTTGAGTGAATAGTGGGACCCAAATGCAGACACAGGAGACGGAACTGAGTTTTAAACAAAAGGCGAGCCATTTATTTGGCTGACGAAATGTGAACACAAAAACAATGCAAGAGCGAACAGGGCAAACCCTAACCTGAAACCTAAAGTGGGAAATAACTAAATAACTATGAAAACTGTAACGAGAGCCACGGACATGAAACTGAACAGGTACATGCAACTATGGAACTATGAAATAAACCAAACATGAACAGGAATCTTATCAGTACAAAGAACTCTGAGACATGACAAGGCTAGACATGAAACCAAACAGATGACCTGACAAAGACTTAAAGAAAACACATAGACTAAATATACATAGGAGGTGATCAGGGGAAACACATGGGGAAACAGCTGACTAGAATAATATCATGACACCACAGGGAAAAGTAACACTAGGCACAATGAACATAGAAACAAGGAGCATAACAGGATGCAGACATGACATGTGCTTGACAACACAGGACACACAGACATGACACATGACAGGTTAAGACACACGAACCAACAAGGGAGACTTAAACACAGGGCTGATGACATAAAGGGATATAATAAACAAGGAACTAAAAGTGAGCAACCTAGGAGCTTAAGATGACTAAATTAATTTAAACATAAACAATGAATATCAAAATACAGGGTCACAAGACCCAGGACCGTGACACAACATCAGTTTAGCAAAATATGAAATAATACAAACTCTGCCTGTCTATACCTCTCTTGACATTCATGTAGGTTATTCAATGATTTTTGGGGGGAACACAAAGAACGAAATACCATAGATCAAGTCATGCTTTTAAACTGTATAGCAGACAGAGAAGGAATAGTCATGGATGTATTATCGAAACAGCATGTCACTTACACATCTAAAAAAAGCTTTCACATACAATTCTTAACTCAGTCCAGATAATAAATCATTCCTGATCAGGAAAAATCCTGTGCTCACATAGTAATTTAAGTACATTCATGCACGTGTACTATAAAAAATGCACCTACATAATAATTCGATGCATTTTTTTCCTTTTGAAAAATAGGCATTAATAATTCCCATCTTTTCAAATACATCTCTGATTTCGGTTATACATGTGTGTTCATTTAAAAGTGATAGCAGATGACTTTGCTTGTGGAGCAGTGTTTGGTAGTGATCAAAATATTTATTCAAAGGTGAAGTGCCACAACCAGAAAGCTAGAGAAGTAAGGAAAAGAAGAAGATCATAACTGACTCATGTAAGAGTTCTCAGGTTGCTTCTCCTTCCCTCTCCTTCTCTCCCATGTGTCAATCTCTTTTAAAGCCACTCTTTCCACACATCCGCTTCATTCACCATCTCTTTTATCTGCTTGTTTCACCCGCACATCTTCACCTCTGCCTCATTTACAATTCACTTCTTTCCTCCGGGGAGTGTTAACCTCAGTCGTCCGCTCATTGAGCCCCAAGGCCACGATTAGAGTTAGGAGAGAGAGAGATGAATATGAGGAAGTGAGGGCTGTTGAATGGCGGGGCAGGTAAGGATTGGTTCAGCATGCCTGCAATGTGCATAAGTCAGACACAGCTAGTGACCCAACCATCAACCCCCAAAATGTGGCTTTTAAACAAACTATATTTCACTGCTGTTATAACCTCAGGATGATGATGTTTGGGGACCTTACTAGAACTTTTAAGGGCCTTTATTTCGAGGCGTCTACAGGTAGCCACATCACATACAGATACAACACTAAATGCTCCCAGAACTGGAAATTGAATGCAAACTAAATCCAGTTAAGTCTAGGGACTGACACAGTCCTTGTTTGATTTTAAAGCAATGCACAGAACACATGGTAGAATGGCAAAAACCATGTTGAAGACACTCTTCATATTTTAATTATATTATCGATGAATTAGTTAGATAATAATGTAAAAAATAAAGTTAATTTTGACTTGCTTGGCAAATCTTGTCATTTGGGGCAATTGAGATCAAATGTAATGTTATGAAGTTACAGATTAATCATATTATTCTGTTTTATTTCCATTTACCTTAACTTCTCCATCTTCACTATCACCATCATCTTTAGTGTACTTGACCGCTATATCAATATCTTTAGACTTTTATATTCTTTATTCTTATCTCATCCTTCTCACATCCTTTTACCCATTTTTTATAATTATGCTGTCTCCAGTCGTTTGCCTTATCTATAGAGAACCTATATCTTTTTATTTAACCCATGCTCACTGTTCAGTTTCTCTGCCCTTCCTTATACTCATTTTCTCTCCAGCCATCATCCCTCCTCTGAATATACCATTCTTCTTATCTCTATAGATTGCTTCCTCCCTCTTACCTCCTTCTCCCTTGCAATTAGCTTTCTATTTCACTTCCTCCATTCTCTGGCTCTTGTGCTTAGCTTTCCTTGTCACTCCTGTATGGCTGCGGACCTTTTCCCTTCTCTCTGATCGTGGATTTTCTTTCCAAATATCACCCCTCCTTGCAAACTCTTTATATTTCCTTTCTTGCCATTCAGCAGACTCTGATCATTTCTTCTAGCTATTGCCCCCTCCCTCTTCTTTCCTCCCTCCCTTGCTGGTTCCTGACCTCCATCCTCCCTGTGATCATCCCTCCAGAGTTCAGGCCATCTGTTCCTGCAGGAGAACCAAGTGTGTCCTGCTCCCCCAACACCAGCCAGGATATGTGTGTTTGGGCATGTGTGTGCCAGTTTGTGTGTGTGTGTCTGTTAAAGTATAACCACGTATCCCTCGGTGAATGTCTTAAAAAAATAAAATAAATCAATAAATTAAACATTGGAGAGTTGAATAATTCATGATTTTAAGGGTAGCGCACCATTGATACCATTTATGGAATTATCTTTCACATCCTTCATCGCTGATATTGCTACATTAAAAAAGCAAAAAAACAAAACAAAACAAAACAAAAAAACTTTGTCTAATGCATGAAGGATGTATATGATTATAGCTAAAAAGGCCGATACCTGTGTGTGCTTTCTTTTTTGTCAGTGTTTATGAAGGTTTGTGATATTGCATTTATCTGTGTATTTGCATGTCTGTGCATGTGTTTGTGGTAACAGTGAGAGTTCAGGCCCTCAGTGCTCTCCCTGCTCGATTAGGAAGTAAACAATGTTTATTCAGGAGCAGCTGTCTGAGGGAGATGGCTGTTTACGTGTGTATGGATACACATGCACACACATGCATTCAGAAAGATGAAGTCTTGGAAAGTAGAGAGACTGATTAGCAGCACTGGAACCAAGGAGGAGATTCCCCAGTAGAAATATGAATGCAATAAGTTCACATGCAGCTACTTTTGCAGAGACAGACCAGTATTTATAGTGACCATTGTGAATACGTTTTAATAAAGGACTATTGAGAATCATGGGTGTCACTGAAAAAGAGGCACCACAAATACAATGACTCTTTAGTCTTTAACTGAAACAGAATGTGGACCTCAACGTGAACTCTCTCCAACCCATTAACAAGACCTCATTGGCGCTTTAACTCTTCATACAGGCAGCTTCCTCTGCAGCTTTATTATTTTTATTTTTAAGCTCTTGAAAATCACCACTTCTTCCTTTAATAAAAGATAATGTAAGCATTATAGTGGAAAAAATGTTTTTATTTCTTTGTGAAAACTGAAAATAACTAACATGTCAGACTTATTGAGTTGATTGTTATTCTGTGCTGCACCACAGACTTTCCTCAAAAAAGAAACACAAAGAAAAAGGTCTTCAGAAATCTGCTTTTAAAACAATACCAAAATCTGCCACGTAGTCCACCCACTTTTCTCGCTGAGCTTTTCGGATTCCTTCCTCTCGTCTTCACAGCAGCTGTGTGCATTTCTCCTCAGGGTGAATCCTCCACTAGCAGGAAGGCCTGCTTTCCAAAAATGACCCAAATTACCCGACACACACTCTTACTGTTTATGAATCTAATTAAAATCTGTTTACAAATCTTATAAAGGCCAGTAGTAATCATATTTACGCTCAGTTATTCATTCACAGTGTTAAACCAGCATAATCTGCCAAATGTATAAAAGCATTTTTTTTCTGCAAGTTTGACTCTGTCACTTTCTGTCAGCTGTTCAAAGGATTTTCTTTACTATGACATTCTTTTCACTATATTCACACAGCATTGATTGAGGCATCCTTAAGAATGAAAATACAGCACTGTAAACACGATTTGGTGAACGAAATAGTTGCATTAACAAAAGCTCGCAATACAAAGTATCCATTAGACTCTATGGGATAATCAAACAAAAAGCTGTTGGTCACAGCTGTTACTTTTGATTCAAAAGCCCTCTGTTTGGATCTCCCTATGAGCCTTGCATTGGAAAACAGTCGGGTAGCTATAACCACTTCTGCTCACTAATCTAAAAGTATTTTAAAGACATGCATTTGTTTAAACAGTTGGCTGTTTTCTTTGCTGTAGCATTTAATTAACACATTTTACTGTCCTAACATGGTGAGCCTCCTTTGGTCTAGAAAGTATGGTTACTTAAAATTGTCAATACATTATTAGTGGTTGTGTGTGCCGGCTTTGAGAATATCCAAAATGGGGGTACTTTGGCGCTGTATGAAAATGAGTTAATTTTATCACACACACATACACAGTGTACTGAGTAGTTTCTAATGGACTCTCTGTAAGTAGCATCCAGTCTTTGACAAACTGTTGCACTTTGCTTCAGTGTTAGAGTTTGATTCTAAGTTCAATTTTAGTTGATAAGTATCAACTTACAGATGCTGTTGTTTTCAAGTAGCTTTCACCAATTTGTCATACTCACTCCATTCAACCGACTGGTATAGTAACTGAAAGTGGTATAGGAACTGAAAATAGACAATTTTTTTTTATTGGCAGCAGAATCTCATGCTTATTGTCCACACTTGGTCTGGTCTCATTCCTTTGTCTCTCTCTCTCTTTTTTTATTTTCTCTTGTTCTGTTTTGCATATTCTATTTCACCCATCCCCATCTATCTGCAAATATGAGAGTTGGAACACAACTCAGCAGTCTTAATTAAAAGGGTTGTTTGCACAAAGGCTAAAAGTCCTGATAACACAATGTTTTCCATCTGTCTAAAATGAATGCTGTTTAGTATGGTAGTCCAGCTCAGGCTGAAATAGAAAACCATTGTTATGGAAGGCATAAATACAGACGAATAAATAAAACTAGTCACTGGTCCAACCAACAAGTTCTCTATTTTATAATCTTAGGTGACCGATAAATAAATCCAACGCACTGTGCAAGCCAGGGGTAGGCAACCTTTCTGATGAGGAGTGCCATTTAAAATTTCCTCAGAAGTCAGTGTGCCATATGACTGCATTAGTAATAAATTTAATAACGCTCTATATTAACAGTTACACACTATATAGAACCACTTTATAGAATTATATTTGTTCACAGATGTTGGCAGCTATCCGCGAATAGTTATCAGCTATTTTGAAACAAAAAAAAGACACTTTTTATCCATAACAAGAACTCCATAACAGCAAATGGACTGTACAACAGAAAATGCAAATGCTATTTATGGTCTCCTCACAACAATGATAAGAAAAATAAATTGGGCCAATATGGCATGTTTGTTAATACACTCTGATCTCCTGTCTCCCACTCAGAGACACAGGTCTCCGAGTGTCCAGCATTCAGACAGCTACCTGAGGACACTCATGTGAGAGAAAATCTGCTCACACAGATATGTAGAGCCAAATACTGTCAATAAGGTCTCTGCAATGTTCTGAAGACAGTTAAACTTGTCAGGTAGTGATGTCCAGCAGGTGAAAATGCAAGCTCCATGAACACGCACAGCTATGGATTCCAGCTGCTTCGATGTTATATGTATGATTTCTATACATTTTACGTCAGATAAAAACTTTGGTTGTAAGCTTCAGATAATTATTTAATAAAAGCGAGACATTTTAAATGAGAATAAGAAAGTATTTATTTGCCCCCCTTTCCCTGTTAATGCCTTACCTGGCCCCCTGGCAAAACTTTGCTAGACCCGCCCCTGCACAGTTACCAGCTGTCAGCTACACAAAAAAAAGAATCCTGGTGTTATTTGTCTCTCAGAAACAGTTCATAACTTCCTTTCAACTCATTCATGTCACCTAAAAGGTAAACCTGTTTCTCCATCACCTGTTCAGCTCTGATGATTCAGTAAGGACATCTCCTGGTTTCATCTTCATGTTTCCCTCTCACCAGATATACAAACCGATATCATGACCAGCAGCTTTTACAGCTGTGGCTCCAGCAAACATCAGCTACTAGAAAGTAATATTAAATAAATTTTAACAACAGCTGATCAAGCTTAAACGTGCTGCTGTTGTTTAGCGCGACATCCGCCGGTTTCCTCTTTCTGGCGCAAAGTGGGCAATAAACAAACAAGAGAGAAAAGCCGATCAGCTGATCATTGATCAGTTTCATGATTGAAGAAGAAACAGGAGAGGGAGAGGGAGAGAATGAGAGAAGAAGAGGCAGCTGTGCAGCGTAACGACAGAATAACTCCAGCTTTGTGTCTTTTTCCATTCTAGCTGAAGTCCGGGACAAACTGTCCCTTTTCACCTCAACACGAAAGGCGTAATATTTTCTCTCAATGCGGGACGATTCCGTCATTTTACGGGACGGTTGGCAACTCTACTAACTAACCTTATGAATTAAATAAAGTTCAACATCAGTAACATCAAAGCACCCACCCAGCTGTATAGAAACTCCGTCATGCTAGCTAGTACACAGTACGAGTTATTGTAACTGACTGTAAAAAGTCAGCACAACGAAAATAAACTACACCTAAACTTGGTTTATATCTGACCCAGATAGACTGCAGGTCATAACTTCTTACCTGAAGTTCAGTTCACCTGACACTCGGCGGATACCTCGGGGCTCTCCTCCTGCCTCCCCTTTCTCTCATCCACCTGCTGGCCTCCACCACTTGTTAATTTTACTGAATCTGAGGAAGCACCGCCATAGCCACCACCAAACAACTGAGTTATTTTTACACACCGACCAGCATCTGGCCAATCCACCACCTTTCATTGTTTATACCGTTACAAAGAAAAAGAAAAAAAAAAGTCACCGGGCCACCGAGCAAATGCCCAGTATGCCGGATGGCCAGTCCAGCTATGGTCGTGCCATCAGTTAACCCTTCGCGTGCCAACTATGGCACGCGTGCCTAGGGTTGCCGACCCCTGGTGTAAGCTGTAAAGTATTTGCATCCTGTCTTTATTTTCCGATCCTGCATGTTCACAACGAATTCCAATGGATAGGTCAATTAGGATCAGTGATGCTTCCAGTGTATTTTGGGTTAGCCTCATTCCTCTAATCCTAACAATATTCCTGTTCCACCCAGGACAGATTGTGAGTGAACATCTGCACACCTTCCTTTTCTGTTGCATAAGTACCAAATGATTCAGACCGCAGGGCTCTTTAAAATATATGATCTAAGTGCCAAAAGGAAAGAGTTGCTACAATGCCTTATGAGCACGGCCAAATTGGAATAGCTTTTCCCTGAACCCAAGGTTTGGTACAGATTCTGTTCTTTGTTTTTTTGTGAGCCGGGGACTGGATAATCTGCTCTGGCTGTGGAATCTCTGGGCAGCCTAACAGACTGGAACTCTGTAGTCGACTCCGGTTCACAACAGCTACACCTAAAACAATTCACTGGATCAGACTTTACTTTAAAGACCGAAACTATTTTTTTGGTGTGGGCATTTCCAATTGTGTGATGAAGCTGTGTTAACCATCCTAAATAAGAAAGTTTCTGTGTTAACCTTCCATTGGTTTGCTGTATTGTGATGGTTGGGCCCTTTTCCTGTAGCTAGAGTGGTTCGGGAGGGGTTGAGAACTCACAACCTTGGGGAGTAGCAGCCTGTTTTATTTGTTTTATTGGGATTCTTTCTTTAGTTTTATTTTATTTTATTTTTTCGAGTGTTTTGGGTGTTTTCTTTCTGTTACTTGTGTTCTCCGGGGCCCCGTTAACATTGGTGTATGGTCTAGGTTCACAAGGGCCAGTTGAACAAATAAAAGGGTTACATGTGATTTGAAAGTGACTGTAGTATGTTTCTGTCAAACCAGGTTGCCTTGGAATAGGGGCACCCGGGTTATCTGGTTGGGTACAGGTATGTGGGGCTAGGGTGAGTTAATGTTCGACAGCATAGTGCACTGCGGGCAGCCGTTGCTCGCAGGTTTGAGCCCTGGAGCCCCCCCCTTCTGCGCCAACAACAGCCAGACAGCTAAAACCATTCTTAAAGTAGTAAGTATCTGGGTCAACTGTACAAGGGGCGGTCACGGACCCAGATCCCACTACCCCCTAGTCGTTCGAGGCAGCTTGTGCACTTCTATACCCCTACATAACGGGGCTAGTAGGCCCTTACATATGCATGATTTACCTTGTTTAGTGTATCTCCTACCTTCCCATCTTACATGCTCAGTCTTCTACTGATTACTAATAAAGTCATAAACCAAGAATGATCCCTTTGACACAAAGGGGTACATTTTCACCTCGTGTTCTTTCCCCCTCTATGTATGTTATTTATTTTCCTTTCTCTCTGTATCTTGTTCTAACTTACACACACAGATACAAACACACAATTCAGATATGCAACAGAATTGTTGATCCTTGTCTCTTTCTTCATAGCAAAAATTTTCCTGGGTATTGAAGTACATACGTGCTAGCATGATGTCTGGGACAACAGATGGGAACCATTCTCCCAGGTGAAGGAAATATCAGAGGTCTTCTTTGAGAAAACATGAAGTGGAATAAGGAACTGAGAATTGCAGAAGCTCACAAAATTGCACAGACCCACAAAACACATGTTGACAGGATGCTTGCTGCAATTTTGCTTTTTCAACTAACCAAAAACTATTTACATTTCTACCATTTGTTATGATGAAAGTACATAAGGGGTAAAAGGAGTAAAAGATTAACAAATGGAAACAAAAGTAAAACTGTAATGATTAATACAAAAATGCCAGTTATTTTGGCATGTTTGGCAAAGACAAAAGAGAATAAGTAATAGGGAATCGGTAAAGGTAGAAAGTTATAAAACATCAATAAAATAAGAGTGAAATTTTCTTACTTTGTTCATTACCTAATCATTAAAATGATCTATATAAATTTAACATACTTAAAGAAACTGAAATACACTTGGAAGTAGCATTCTCAGAGCACATACCAAAGAAAAAAATCAAAGGAAACCGTGTTTCAGCATATATGTATTAATTTACACTTTACACACACCTATGTATATGTGTGTGTAAGTGTTGACATTTTTGGTTTCAACTGACTATTTTCCTACACCGTAGGTCCTACACGTAGGACAATAGTCAGTCAGATCCAATGTGTGATTTAGGTGCTTACTTATTTTTTTCAGTGGCACAAATTTGTTTGAGGAAGTCCTTGTTATAGCTAAACATTCAGTGTGTCGAATGGTGCAGACAGAGCTTATACAAACACATACTGGGGATTTCATAGGATAACATTATCTGTCCAATAGCAGACTTCTCAGCTGGTATTCCCCAAAGAAGAAAAATACCCAGCAGGATCCACCGGCTTTTTCAACACTCACAATAAGTTATTTCCTAAGCTTGCGGGATTCAGGAATATTAATCCTCTGTAGAGTAAGCTTATAGTTACAATGCCTTAGTCCTAAACTGCAGCAGATTCTAAAATATAAATCCCCCAATAAAATCAGCTGTAACATGTGTGAACTATGTTGACATTTAGGGATGCACATTTGGCTTTAAATCAACTTCATTTGGTCCTGTGGTGCTGAATGTCACAACATCCCACACTGAGTGTTTTTATGTCTTAATAACTGTGACCTTTTCCTTTTGCCTATTGGACGTCCACAAATCAATCTGTTGGTTCTGGTAAGGGTACTAATAAATGGCTTTTGTTGGAAGGCAAGAGCCAGCTGGTCTCAGTGGTCATCATGGAGAAGTATGAAAGCAGTTTGGTTTTGTACGATTGTGTTTATACAATTCATACCGACCTTGGGTTATTACCAATAAGACAGGTTTCTCTGCGGATTCTCCTTGATTGCACTCATTCTTGTGCATGCAATCTTGCCTACCAAAGCTCTCAATGCAAGATGAACTGGATGAACACAGAGCTGGTGCAGTCCCTCTGGTTCACTGCTGTTTGCAGATAGCTGGGAAATGCAGCTTTAGTTCACTTTACTAGTTTTAAACCAAAGTTTCAGCACTGAGGTGAATTCACTTAATGGCAGCTTTCAAAAAACAATACTTTAGACATTGCTGAGTTTAAAGTCTTAAGAACAGTAAAAACAATAGTTTTCTTACCTCACAAAGCATGGAAATTGTGTGAACAAAATAACGTATAAATAACAAGTAAGCATAGAATTTGATAAATCAGAAATGATTGAGAATAGAATTATTGCCTGCTGGTGAAATTGACGTTAACTGTGTAGAAGAAGTGAAGAAAAACACCTGCATTTTTTAACAGTGGACAACTATTCAAAGGCTGTTTTCTTGTATTTGTGTTAGTGTTGATGGTTATACTTGCACATAAACCACTACATTGGACACTGATGTGTCACTCCATACTGGTCATTTAATGTTACAATATGACGTGTTTCATTGTAATTATTGTTATTTAACACTTTCATGCATGAATTATGAAAACCTCAATCAGGATTTTTTTTCTTAAGTATTTTTATTCATCTTTACATGCCTAAAGATGAATAAAAATACTTAAGAAATAATCCCAATTGAGGTTGTCATAATTCATGCATGAAAGGGTTCAATGGATAGCATGCCTGATATGCAGTTTACTCTGTATGTAATTTCCCAACCATAATGTAATCATGAAAGTGATCTAATTAATATTTATTTTAATGGATTAACAATCACATTTGGATTTTTTTTAAGTATTAGAGAAACATAAACACATATGAGACTTAAGTCTTTAAGGATAAAGTATTTACTTTGGGAAATCAGGAAATTCTTGTTCTTTTCAATCTGGATAAAGCAACCGAATTCTCTATCTTCCACGTCTGCCTATGGCCTTGTAAGCTCAAAGTGATCCTGTTTTTGCCTTGTAATAAAAGAAAAATAAATCAAGTCTTTTGTCTTGAGTTTTAGATTAATAGAGAGCTCAAGATGTTTGTCTTTGACAGTCCTGCTGGTCTATTTTAGTCTATCTTTGCATAAAAAAAACAAATATTAACCACATCGGGGCAAATGGTAAATCAAACTGTGGCATTAGACATATTTATAAATTTTAGGGGTTGAGAGTTGACTCCTCATTAAGACACCTAGTCAAATAAATAAATAAAGAAGAACAAATATAATAAAAACAAAGCAGCATATAAAAGACGTTTGATTTCACTATGACAGCTGAGTCAAACTGCAAGAAACCCAAAGGCAACCACACAGAGTTGAACAAAAAAATCAAATGCTGACACCATGAAAACACAACCCATTTTATTTCATATTTTTCAGTGTTTGTTTCCTGCAGAATGTTGTTGTGATTTTTCTTTAACCTTGCCTCACCTTGCTCAAGTGTTTGTCTTTGCTGTCTTAAGTAGACTGACTCACGGGTCGCCACAAAGTGGATATTTTCACTATCAGTCTGAAAAAGATTATTTAGTCTTTGCATATTTAGGCACTTTGTTCAAACAGGGGATTGACTTTGCTGGGGAAATAGGGCAACTACAAACAAAACAAAGCTTTGGATGCCATTTCTGTTTACCCTCTGACTAACAGTACCATGCAGTTAGGTAACGAACAATAATGATGCATTTTGGAGGCACAATCCATTTAATTAGAGAATAATCTGGTTGGTTATTGTTATAAATGCTGCAAGTTTGGTTTATGTTTGTCACTATAAAGTAACTGTATGAAAAGAACAAAGGAGCTGTTTTATAAGAATTATGTGTGCTGCAAAATATACAGGAAAATACATAATTATTCAAGAATCTGCACTTCCCATTTCCACTAATTGATAGTCATGGTATTGCCATAATGATTAAAGCTAGTCTGGGGATGTGTTATACAAATTCCAGCATTTATCTTGAAATGAATTTAGAATGAACAAATCAAAAGACGTCAGATGGTTTTAAAAAACTGTTTGTATTTATTTATCCATATTTCTACCACTTGTTTGGGTTCTGGTCGTCGGGGCAGCCATCATTTCTTTTAGTGATTATCCACAATTCATGGCCATAGTAGTTTGACTGTTATATGGACAGATTTACTTGCAGACTTTGGTAACCTTTCACCACAATGGACTATTACAACACACTGATGACCCTTAAAATGTTGTAATCTATATACTATCCCCCCAACTCAATTAAAAGACCCATCCTCAGTAATCAAGCCTCTTTGAAACAATTTTGGCATCCTAGTTTTGGGAATAATTATTTCAATTTTCTAAAACTAACTTTCTATATCTGCTCAAACTTCCTAAGTTCCTAAATCTCGGTGTAAAGGTGCTCCCTCTGTGACTGAAATGGCACTGAAATGTGTGGAGTGCAGGCCCCTGAGGAAATGGGGTCTGTGGTTGACATCTGAAGCATTTTGTAAGGAGCAGACTGAGTAATACACACAAACACGCACTCATATAAAGACACACATACTCGTGCACATAAAGACACACAAATGTGTTCCAACAGACACACTCGGTGACACCTGCACTGACGTGCAAACAAACAAATGCAAAGACAGATAGTGACAGGTGAGGTCATGTGTTTGCACACACAAATGCACACTTCCCCAGCTCCTCAGTTGATCAGAGACTGTTACAGTGTCACCTCGTTCCCCAGCTCAACCCCCTGTAGGAGATCGCTCTTTGTCACTGATGCCACTCTCTAGACAGTCTCACACAACTTCTGTCTGCCTGCTGCTTCTCTGTTTGTGTGTTTGTGTGTAAAAACGTTTCCTCCTCGTGAAAGATTTAAAATATTCTATCAAATCTGTTCCAGCAAAAATTAAGAAGTGCTTACAGTTTAAATTCAGCACCACACATTAATCACACCAATATCAGCTTAACTTCCAATTAGGTGGTACATTCCTATACCAACAGCATTTGTGCTTACTTTTAAAAAAGCTGACAAAATTCAACATATTTCCTAGAGCTGCATTTCAAAGTGTCTAATTTCACATCTAGTTTTACTGTTTTAGCTGTGTAAAACCAAAATTAAAGGGGTGGGCAGTGGGGCGCTGTGTGTTTGCAGTTAATATTACATTGTTTCCCAGCTGAAAGAGACATAATTCTTTTCATCTCTCACAAGGCCCAGGGAAATGTGGATTCTATGTAGAGCAACAAAGAAATTGCACAGACTCTTGTAGTCCCTCTGTTTTGACATCTACAGGCAGTATGCCACGGCTCAGCTAATGGTGTGGTAAGTGATAAAATGTAGGTTTATGAGGGATTAGTCAGTTCTGTATGTGCAATAGACACTCACACAAAAGCACGCATGAGCACAAGAGATTCCCCAAGTTTAGCGATGCATTAGTGGTGTTTACGACAGCTTTGAGTGGAGCTTACCCCTCCACTGTCATCCCCCCACCTCAGCCTCGCCTCCTCCCACAACTGCCGCAACACACTCATCCACACTAGCCGCAGTCACCAGCATGATGGGGGTTTAGTTAAAGACTGGAATTCTCTGTCACAGATGGTCAGGTCACTGAGATTGGGAGGGTAAGTGGTGGTGGTGGTGGGGATTCTTCCATGTTTTTCATACCGTGGGGCTCAAAGGAAGAAGAGGCAGAGGGGAGATAGCTTTAGCAAAAAAATGGATTGAGATGAAGAGAGGGACATCTGGTTTGGGGAAGACAAAGTGGGGCAGAGATATAAGTGGATGGAGTGTTGTTAATGATGGCAAAAGGAGGGAGGGAGTAGTAAGAGGAAGAGAGGGTGCAAGCAGATAGCATAAGATGCCTAACAAAAAGAGGAGCCAAAAAACTTTAGACTGGCAGTGCATTGGCCAGAAGTAAATTCTGGTCCCCCAGTAGTTAGGCTGTCTTAATAGTACTCATGGCCTTAAACCCTGACCCAGAGCCTACTTATGAAGTGACTGATACTATTTCTTGTTAAAAGTTGAACTATTTTGCATGTCTTTTTCTTTTTTCAGGTCATGAATAATTGTCTCATAACCTGTCAGTGGCTGCCATGTTTGGACTATCAAACGCTATTAGGTCAAAGCTTATACAAAGGGGTTTTTACTGGGAAAAACTTCCGAAACAAAGTCTCCAGCACCCTTACTGAGAGTTTTTCTTTTTTTTTCCAGTGGTAACATCTATTGTTTTGGAGGATTCTGCAAAGAGTAGCCATGCCATTAGCACTGGTATAAATAGTATGAAGCTGTGGCAATATCACTGTTTGCTTGTGACATTACCAATATGGCAAACATAAATAGGCCCTTATAGTCTCTTGGGCTTATGCTCATTACCTTCCATGTAGTCAGAATATTTGGATAGTAGATGAAGGATATCAGGTATAATACTTCATGTTCTATTCTCTGCTCAGTACAAATACAGAGAAAAATCTAATCTAATTTAACAAAAAAGTAAAACTGTAAGTATGTGGGGGGTTTTCTTCAACAAAAGCAATTCCTCATTTCAAACCAAAGCCTAGTTAAAACAGCAATAATCAATAAATCTTGAACAACAAACAGAAACCAGAAAATATTTGGTACCAAAAATATAGTCTCTTTGCAAAAGATCATTCTTATTTTATGAGAGAGATTAAAGAGATGAGAGATATGAGACACTACTAATAAAGTCTCATTCCTTATTCCAAAAAAAAAAAAAAAAATACATACAAATGAATGTCAACACATTTCTAGCCATTTTACAACAGTTTTCCAGTGAAAACAATAATAAAAAGAAAGAATAACTTGGCTAGATGCACAGGGAAATTATATTACGTAGAATTTAATTGGCTTTTCCAGTTTGCACTACAGTAATCTTTACTACATGCATTATTGATCTATTTTTAAAGTCGCAAATGGACTGCCTTTAGTGGGGGCACACTCTTATGCAATCTGACAGTTCGCAGCTGGGATCTCCAAATGCTCATTTCCCGAAGCTGCTCCTAAAGCAGTGCGTGCTCCACACTACAAAGTGTCTCATTTACTGTAACAGATTTTGTATCCATAGAAGAGATGATTTTTTTCAAGAAAAATAGTCTGCTTGTTAAACTCAGGGGGAATTGAGTCCATCTATAAAGTAAATTTGGATATGTTTTCTAGCTCAGACCCCTGCTGAGTAAATCTGTGTGTGTGTGTGTGTGTGTGTGTGTGTGTGTGTGTGTGTGTGTGTGTGTGTTACTATGTGAAAACCTTTAAAGTGAGTACTTTGGAGGGATTGATTTGTACATATATCAATGATTGACAAAAAAAAAAGGAAAATATCATCTGTCCATACCCTAATAAATAAAGTTGGGAAACAACAAAGTACAAATATTTTCTGCTTTTACTGCCTATTTACAAACATTTCTGTACTTTCTACTCCTTACATTTCAAAACAGGCTCATTTAGGTTTAACACATTTGAGGGAAGTTTTGATTTCCCACCACTGCATGCTTTCAAACATCAAACCGATTGGAGCATAAATGAAGGGAACAATACATAAAAAACAGTCCTGTTAGTTCATCCATCACTGAGACTTATCACATACAAATAGATAAAAGGGGCAAAAGCCCCTATTTTATGTATCATTTTTTAAAAATGATCATCTGCCAAAAAGTGCCAAAAAATGATTGCTGGTATTTAAACCGTTTAAAAGAGTTGGTCTATAAGCTGTCAAACATATCTCAAACATATCGCTCATGAATAACATCAGCTCATTTTGGGCCAGAAAGAATATTTCTGTTACAAGGTAGCAATCAGTTTTTGTCAAAGTGGTTTTTATCAAGTTAAAAACTTTCATTAACATTAAAATTATCTTTTTCAAGGGAGATGTCTAAGGGCAGCAGACATAAACAAAACATCACAGCTCTGTAAAGACATATTGAGCAGCCAAAGAACTGGTTGATTAAAATGAGTAGGTACAGTAATGCACTCAGATACTCGCAAAACAGGTAATTTCTTTATTTAATTTATAACCCCTTTCATAACTCCTGTTGACTACAGGCTATTTACAGCAAAGATACAAGAACACACAGAATCATCAGAAATCGCTTTTGGTGCAGATGTCCATAATCGGTGGAGATGGTACTTCTAGGGGTTTCTTGTTTCCTCAAAGTGCTTGCTCAAAGGTAGATCATTTGATTGTTGGGGTTTCTCTCTGTTATTGTTGGTGTCAAGGCGCAAGCACTGATAAGAGTGGACCGAGCTGAGTCTGGTGTATAATTCACAACTTTACTGTAAAGAGCACTGATTTCAAAACACAGAGAATTGGCACTAAGAGACTCTCTGAAGGGAATAGCAGAGATAGGTGAGTTCAGTATGATGACAGCGATTCCTCTGATCCACTGGGAAATCGACTGGAAGAAGAGCAGTGTTTGGCACACTAGGAAATACTACACTAGAAAATTCATGGAGAGGCCTGATTACCACTTGGCAGGTGATAAGCAGATGATCTGGCAAAGAGTGGATGCCTGGACTAGCTCTTAAGGACTGACTGGCCAAATCAGGAAAATGAGTCACAGGTATGTATCCCCAGAGAGCCCAGTGACGGCTCCTCCCAAAAGGAGGAGTCAACCTTGCCCAACCCAACCTTGATCTGCAAAAGAAAGAAAACAGAGGCCCAAAACACAACCAAGGTCTGTCATGACAGTAGCGTCTTTACCTTAAATTGGAATGCACCTTGAGGTGACTGTCATGATTTGATGCTACATAAATAAAATTGAATTAATTTCAATAAAAAATTAAGTTGAAACAAATTCAGGCAATTCCACGTTTATACCAATGGCAAACTGTCTAGTATAAAGACAGTATTTAGTTAGTGTAGGGAATAGAAACTAGCCAAGTTAGCTGCTTACATCTTGTTGAATTTGTGTAAATCCACTAAGACCAGTAAACCTCAGAGCAGCAGCACAAGTCAGCTGATCACAGTCTGTACATAAAGAAATATTTGTTTTTGTATTTTATAAAAATATAATAATATTATTATACTAGTATTTGATACTAATACTAATATGTTCATTTAGCTTTACTCTTTTCTTGTTTCTTTTATGAGTCATTCAACCTTTATCGTAGTATTTTTAAACACAAGTATCTGTATTTCTGCTCATTTTTTAAAATTAAAAACAGTTGAATTTAATTCAGGCAATTCCACCTTTATAACAATGGCAAGCTGTCTAGTATAAAGACAGCCAAGTTAGCTGCTTACATCTTGTTGAATTAATTTGTGTAAATCCAATCATTTATTTTTGTATTTAATGAAAAATATAATCATATAATTATAATAGTATTTGATTTTATAGTATAATTGTATTTTTCGTAGTGTTTGCATATGTGTGCTTTTTTGTTTCTTTTTATCAGTCATTCAACCTTTACCAGAGTATTTCTTTTAGCACAAGTATCTGTATTTCTGCTTACAAGTTAAGAATGTCTTTACTTCTTCCACATTTGCTAGTAACTGCCGGAAACAAAATAAAGAACCCCTCCCCCAACGAAAAACAGAAAAAAAAAAGAAGAAGAAGAAAGAAAAGGTCTCTATCTCAAGTGACGACATCATCTTTATACTTGTCTGAAAGATGGGCTGAATTTGATATGGGACACACACACACACACACTTACTAAGAGATCTACAAACACTGGAATCTTCTTAAATCTATACTAATCCATAAACCTCTGGGTGCACCACTTCCACCGCTTCTCTGTCGGCGGGACCCGCATGCATTTTGTGCTGTATTCATGTTGTTGAATCATCGGAAGTCATAAATTATCAATAAATGGAACTGAATCTCCACATATACTCAACATGCAAAGCAAACCTCATTTGCTTATTGTCGCTGACATTACATTATTTTTTTCTCACCATGACAACGCTTCCCATATGTAAGTGTGTGTGTGTGCGTGCGTGTGTGTGTCTGTGTGCGCACAAATTCAGACAGGACTGTATGTGTAATGAGGCAGCATCTGTTGTGTTCTCTACTGCAACTAAACACCAATCAAAGATGATTATGATGTTGACAAAGTTTCCCAGCAGATAGCACTTATTCAACCTCTGCAGGAGTCAACTCTTAAACAGAGCCAGAAAACAAATTTTTATTGTCAAAGATTTAGATGAATTAGTGAGTTTGATGTTATATTTAAGACCGCAAGAAATGTGAATGATTTTGGAGCTGTTGAAACAAAGTTCAAAATTTCAAATAAATGTTTAAAGATACATCTTACAAACTCTGCACTCTTCAGTTGGATAAGTGGAAAAAATACTAGCAATATCTCTTTTTGCTTTTCAGATGCGTTTGCCACTTTAATTTTCAACATTTGAAACTGAATAGCCTTGGGTTAAGCTGTTTAATTGAGTTGTTAAGGTGTTTAATGAGATCAAGCTGTTGATTAATTAGAAAATTAATTAAGAGATTAGTGTAATTAAAGTAACTGTTATTTGTGGCCTTAAATTCCATCCTAACCTTGTGCATTCTTGTCTTTATTTAGTTTTTTTTTTTTTGCAATCAGCTACAGCATTTTGCATTGTATCATCTGTTGCTTTGTTAAACACATTTTTAGCGGATGTAATTTCACAGATTGTGACACTATGCTATCAGTCATTTAGCTTGCATAGACCATTCACCAATCCTTTTTCCTCTGTATATGGAAGGCAGAATTGTTCCTTTTAAGATGTTTGCCAAACAAAAATTGAAAAACAACAGGTTTAAAACTTTGATAGTGGATAGTAGAATAAATTATCTGTCAGGGAATAATACATTTATGTTTATTACTCACTCTGTAATTTCCTGTGAATTTATTGCCTATACCAAAATCTGTGATCCCTCATTTGTTTCTTCTGCCAAGACGTGTCAGATTATGGACAGCTTTATTATTATTTTTGCACAGTAGCAGCAGTAGTAGCATGGTATGACACTAATTGTGCCAGGTTTTTGTTGCTAATTCAGCCTATAGGTTTCTCTTTAATTACCAAGAAAATTACATTACTGTGGTAATTAGTGTGGTAATTATTTGCATATGATCAGATCTGTTTTTACTGATGCTGTCCCTCTCGGATGCTCCCACCTTCTCTTGTTTGTAATCTTTTTTTTTTTTTTGTAACTTGTCACTATACCCAGGGTTTCTTAGCTTCCTGAGGCTGAACTTTTTTATTTTCATAAAAATGTGCTGGCTTTTAACATTTGCATTTAATTGGTTTCAAACACAAACAAGCACACACACACACACACACACACACACAGATTATTCAAATAATTAAGACAATCTGAACTGTTATCAGACCAGCAACCAAACAGCAGATGTAAGTCAAAGTGCATGACTGGCTTTAGGACTAATGGTCCAATTCCAGACGTTTTAACCAGATATATGTCTGATTCCTGTAAAACATGTTACAAAGTTTTGTTCCATAACACCCAAGTCATCTTTGGACAAGTGCCTCTTTCATGGCGAGCACTTAGCGTCCATAGAGCTTACATTGCAGTTGTTATACTGACCTTTAAGATGAAGGTGATTGAAAATTTCTTGGGAATAAAATCAAAAACCTACTGCAACTTTCTATTTTCAAGACTACTACTCCATCCCATTATTGTTAATTGTGATGCACTCAGTATCCCTAATTTCCTTCGGGAAAGTATTCTGATTCTGATACAGGACTTGACTGGTCTATACAGGCTCATACTAAGTATATTTAAAGTTATTAAAATACAATTCAAATACAAAATTTACCCTACATGCTTTCCCCCCCCCCTCTGAGTGATATGTTATAATGTCTGAAAACTATCCCATCTCTGCTTTTACTTTAATTTGATATACAGTGGAAATTCATTAATCTTTTCTTCTACCCTGCATCTATCCATTCTTCCATCCCTGCCTCATCCATTATTTATGCCCCTTTCTACTTTATCTGTCTCTAAAATAAACTGACTCCACTTGAGCAGTAAACAGATACATGCTACGTCCTCTTACATCTATTTACCCATATTTTCATTTCACTATCTTTTGTAAAAGAAACACATTTATTTTTCACAGTGTGAATCATATTTTTCGCCACTTCATTATAGAGCTTGATAAGATGACTGCCCAGTCCATTTACACAGCAGTTATAGACCACCTGTGCCAACATGCTGTTGCGTCTCATGCTATTACCTGCTTTCTTATGCTTATCCTACATCTCATATTAAAGGAAAAATCAATATGAAATAGGGCTATATTGAAGTGCCAACATGGGGACGTTAGCTCATTTTTTGTCTTCTGAATATAATATTGGCTAAAGTAAACACAAATCTAAGAAACTGAACTAAAGTCCCTTTGAATTTCCAGCACTCTTTTCTTATCTTGTATGACGTGCAAAATGTTAGTCATTTGACTGTAGTAAGTATAACTACAGTCTAGTACTGCCTCTACTAATTATACTTGACTGTGACTGGAGCAATGTTTGTTTCTGGGGCTAAACTCATAAGATGCCAACTGCAATATTCAGAAACAAAATTAGTTTGATAATGTAGTTCATGAACTATCCAAAGCATTTCAATTAATAGTATTTTTGAAATAGTCATCCATCCATGACAATAAACTGGACTGGGTTAAAAACACCACTGCACCATAGAGAAAGGACGAATGCTATCTCTATTTTCTGAGATGGACAAGGCTCAGGATTTTCTATGAGTCTGTTGTGGGCAGTGCTACACAGTGTTGCATGCTGGAGCCACAGGTTGAGGTTCACAAATGCCAACAGACTCAATAAACTGATCCATTGCTGGGACAAAGCTGGACTCTCTTCAAGTGGTGTTGGAGAGGCAGAAGTCTTCCAAGAGCCATTCATCCATCCATCCATCCAGAAGACCAGCCACGTCCCCTGGTTCAGGGGACAACTGGGTTTTACTAAGCCAGGCCAAGAGATATAATCTCTTCATTGTGTCCTGGGTCTGTCTTGGGGCCTCCTCACAGTATGACATACTTGAAACACCTCACCTAGGAGGTGTCTAGGATGCATCCTAATTAGATATCCCAGCCACCTCAACTGGGGGAGTAGCTGCTCTATTCTAAATCTCAAGCTAATTCTTTCAGTCACTTACCCAAAGAGGCCATAGGTGATGGTGCAAATGTGAACTAACAGCTTCATGTTCAGCTCTTGCTTCACCACAACAGATTAGTATAGCATCCTCACCCCTGTTGTTTCATCTATCAGGCTTACTCTCCTCTCTCCCCTTACTCGTGGACAAGACCTAGAGATACTAAACTCCTCCACTTGGGGCAGCAACATGTTCCACAGTAGGCACTCCAGCAATTTCCAGCTCAGAGCTATGGCCACACACTTGGTGGTACTAATTTTAAAAATCAAAACAAAAATTAAAATCATGATCATATAATTCAATTAAATTTTATTTATACAGCACCAAATCACAACAACAGTCGCCTCAAGGCACTTTATATTGTAAGGTAGACCCTACAATAATACATACAGAGAAAAACCAAACAATCATATGACCCCCTATGAGCAAGCACTTTGGCGACAGTGGCAAGGAAAAACTCCCTTTTCACAGGAAGAAACCTTCCTTGCATTCAGTACAGAGAGATAGCATTTATAATCTATATAATATGAACATATTTTAAAGGAACAGTTTTATAAATCCAACTCCAAACATTTGTGGGACTTCATGAAGTCTCTAGCTAAAATGTCCGTGTAGTGTTTTCAACGAGGATGTTGGTGACACCGAGTTAAACCACAAATGAAGACCCTGGAGTTTAGTTGCAGCTTGTTTAATTGTCTCCATGAACATGTGGTGAAAACTGAAATGACAGAAAATAAACTCCATCTCAACAGGCAGAAGCATGTTTACATCAATAAAGTGCATTACTCTCACTAAAACATTCATGTTAGCAAAATATACATTAATATCCAAAGCTATCTGTATGAACTGTCATATAAAGTAACTTATGGCGTTCCAGCCTGATAATTCGGAGTAGATGGCATTTGATTACATCTCCATACTGCCTTTAGCACGAGGAGCCTGTTTCTCAGCAAATCCGAGTGCTTGACCAAAACCGGAAGTGCTTGACCGGAACCGGAAGTGCCCCGCCAGAACAGGAAATACATTTTAGCGATATTTTCCTTTTAACTAAAACGTATGTAAAGCATGAATTATTCATTTTAACAACACATATTAATTTTTTAATGGCAAATCTTTTTAGAATTATTTATTTCAAACTTATGAACCTATTTATTCAGAGAAATGCCTTAAGGGCAACACAGTCCCAGTGAAGAAACTGTTTTTGTGTCACGGTTCTGGGTCCGTTGGACCCAGTATTTTGAGTTTATTATGTTTTGGTTTAATTTTGCATCATGGATTGTTTTCTTGTTCTCTTGTTGTGCTGGTGTTGATGATGATGATTATGATGATGTTTATTATTAGAGTTTCATGTTTCTGTTTATCCATGTTTTAGGAATTGTGGTCTCATGTATTGTTTGAGTTTCATGTATTATTTTCTGTCCGCCCCTCTGTGTTGAGTCACTGCTGTGGCAGTGGTCTCTTTTTGGAGGTAATGCAGGTGCAAATTGGGTAATGCCATGGCATTTGGAGGTGATGCAACAAAATCTATGTATGATGCTGTGGCATTTGGAGGAGATACCATAGCATCTAGGGATGATGCTGCATTTGGAAGTAATGTCATAGTTTTTTTGAGTAAGGCACAACTTTTGAGGGTGATTCCATAGAACTTGGGGGTGATCCTGTGGCATTTGGGAGTAGTGCCATATCCTGCCATGGAGGTGACTTCTGTTTGGAGGTAATGCCTCAGGCTTTGGGGGTACTGCTGTAGCTGTTGGCGGTGATGCCATGGCTGCATGAAGGTGTTTAGAGGGGATGTCATGACATGGGATGATAAAGTATGGAAGACAGGTGAACAACTGGAGTTGTGTCTCCTTCGTAAGGCGATGTAATGTGGCAAGTTTACGTGCATTAGTCATCTATTTCTGAGTGCATAATCACATATTAGACTGACTCATTCTCTGAGCTTATTCTCCGTTTCTTTCACACACACACATCAATTGTCTGGGTTGGTGGTAGAGTTACATGAATTAGTAACCAGTTGGGATCAAGATATACCCAAAGATATTTTTGTGCACTGTTTTACAAAATCTGTAAAAACACATTTGAGTAATATGTAAGATGCTATGCAAATGTTTGACAATGGAAGCAATGTTAAGAAATAAATAGTTTGTGTCCACTGAAATTCCACTGACAGAGAGATTTTAATTTGAAATTAAAACAGGCATTGGATCAAAAGTAATAAAATTCCATTGATTATACTTTTTTAAACATATAGAATGAGAAATGGACAGTTACATTCAACAGTGTTCTGGAAGATGAAATAGGCACTTTGTGTGAATGAAGGAGAAATAATGGAAGCCAATGTTATTTTTAGTAACTTTTACTGTTTAGTGGTTTCAAAATTTCAAAACATCATGTGATGTCTCTCATCTTCACTGGTTAACATATAGGATAACAGCTAACAACATTTTTTAAGGTGGAACATTTTCTGTGATGTTATTAGGAACATAAGTTAACATTATGAACACATCAACACACCTAAAATGTCATTGTGACATTTCACCAATTAATTTCACTTTATAAGGCATATTATAAACTTAACGCAATTATCGAAGCTGTGATTTAAAAGTTGTCAAGTCTGTAGATTAACGTGAATAACTGGGTATTGTTTCTGCACTACTTTCAAGTAGCCAATTTCAAGTAGATTTTCATCAGAAGTGTGTTCTGTGAAACCAACCATTCTTGGCGTAAGCTGGCTCGACAAAATCTAAAAGCGCAGTCAGCGATAACAAGAGTCACAATGGTGGTTATCAACTTTCTCTGTTAAGCCGGTCTTATGTGTGCAGGCAAATAAAGGGCCTCTCTCTCACCTACAGCATAAAATGGGCAAATTGTGAACATAAAAATACAACAACACAATGGAACACTGTTGTCGCAAATAAGACAAAACAGCTGGAAGAAAATAATTAATTTTGTAAATTCATAAATTAATATATTTTGTAGCTTGTAGCTACTGTTGTTCTAATGTGACAGTTAAACATTTGAGCTTTGAAACTTTAAACTTGGTGTATTTAAACATTAAAGCTTACTTAATATATATCATTCTCATTGTTTCATATAGTCTGAGGGTAAGTCAAAGTGGTAAGTCAAATTAATTAATCAACTGAATATTTTGGCAATAAATGTAATCTAGTCCACACTTTTAGCAAGAAAAAAACAAAAATGAGTGAAATGTGACCAAAACTACACTCTAACCCTGCTGTTTATTTAATCTGTTACCATTAGTTGTCATGATTATATAGGTTGAAAGAGAGCTACCTTTGTGACATTAAGTTTAAGAACAACAGATAAACAAGTCATGTTTTGTAGTACACCCCTCTGGACAAGAGCTACAGTAGCTTGTGGCATCACCCCAGATAGCCATGGTAACATATATTCATCTCCAGACAATCACAAACACTTGTGGTAAGTCATCAGCTCACAAAAACTGCGTTTTAAGATTGTTGAGGTTGCTAGAAGTGGTGCAGACAGTCATGAATATCATAGGTCAGAAAGTTCATCATAGTCCTTAATCACCTTACAAACACCGTGTGTTATAACAAGGCACAGGTATTCTTTGTTAATTTGTGTACTGTTCTTTTATGATGTTTGATTTTGATGTAAGTGTTATTCACAAATTTAGATTTGTTTTGCTTTGTATGTATGTGGCAGCTTCAATATGGTTATATTGTTGGTAACTTGGACTTGGAGGCCAGAACAAGTTTTATCCATACTTTGAATATACTCTGTTGGGGATATAAAAGTGTATTCTGTTCTATTCCTACCACTTGAATATGAGGTCATCCCCTCAAGACACTGATAGAACTACATCATCCGCTTCAGTGGAGTTCAGCATCCTTTAGGAACAAGTTTGACTTATTTGTTAGCAACTGGGCAGCATTTTGAAAAGTGTGATTTTGTTTGGATTGTTTGTTTTTTTTTTTAGTTAGATATTAAGAACAATAACCTAATCATTTGCTGTGTGCTAAAACTGAGGCCAGCAAACATAATCAGTTACAGTAGCTAGCTTTGAAAAAAGTTTGGTTTTCTATTTTACATTAGACTTTTGATGGACATAATGGTCACACGACAAATATCTGATTAACATAATCACATACAGTATATCATTAGTTTTTAGTCAAGAATTTGTATTCTGAATTATGACCAATGCCAAAAATATTACATTGTACAATATTGGAGGGCAGTTTTGCTATCCCATTCAATCATAAAAAATATATAAATATGCATCCTTTCAAAAATTATGTCTCCCAGCCAATCATGCTTGTTTAGATTGTGATGATCACTAGAGTTCTCCCATCTCTCGTCACCAGAGATGGGCAGTAACACGTTACTTGTAACTGTATAATGTTGCATATAATTTAATGTTTGCCTGATGCATAAAGTTAATAGATTAAAACTAATAAAAAGAAGTTTTAAAAGAGACTTTTTTTATTTGATTACATTTTATATGATGGATTATGCAGAAAAAATAGAATTGGGCTGAAAGATCTATTGCTTTATTACCTATTTAGGGGATAAATCATGTTTTAAAAAGTAACTAACTAATTACTTTTGAAAATAAGTAATCAGTAAAGTAACAGGATTACTTTTTTCGGACATAGGTGCAGTGTCAAACTTGTCATCTAACATTCACAAGAGGTCATTACATTTTTTTTCTCCACAGAGTAATGATTTACAAAAGCCAACAAGAACATCTTAGCTCATTCCAACCACTCGGCTCACATCTTGCCTATTTCTTATCCTTATTGTATTATTCATTTTTTTCTTCTCTTTTTAGAGTTCATGCAGAAAGTAGTTCTGGCATCCTCATTTTACCTCTTCTGTGGAGTTAGTCAAGAGTGATAAAAGTACATAAGTGGGCACGGTGATGCATTGAAGACAATGAAAAGGAACGCGGTGGTACTTCAGAAACACACCATCCTTGAGTCTTCCAGTTTTTTGATGTCTGTCTCTTTGATCTTTGATGCTGGCTGCTCCACTAAACTGGGTGGCATTCAGTCAAGCTTCTACCTGTGCCAGTGCTACATAACTGTCAGAAGATGTCATTTCCACAATTCAGACTTTACCAAAAGTTATTCATGTTTTCCCAGACCTCATTACCAACTTGTTTCACACCGAGAGATGCACACATTACTGGGAGTACACATGCAGCCTAAGACATGCTTGCTCATTGCTTATCGCCACATCAAATAACCGCACATTATTTGTGGCATATTTCTGTATTTGTTGAAGTACCATTAGAGCCAATCTTGTACAGAAGGTGGGTTTGATGTCTATAGTATACATTTTTCATGACTAGGCAATTGCAGGTTTTTCATTTCTAAAAGCTAAGTAGCCATGATTGCATTGCCATGTTGAGTGTCAGGGTTTCCATGTCACTGACCAACTTCCTCCCCCGATATGTTTTAATATTTCCAGATAAACTGAATGGTAAAAGAGAATACATGCAGGTGGAATGAAGAAAATGATTATGTGCAACCTCTATGCTCAAAAGTTGAGGATAGTATATCAACTTTTAAGGGACAAATCCACAGTGGATCATCAGTAGTGGGGAAAATTACACCTTGCTTCTTGCTATAGGCAGAAACTTTCCAGTCAGCCAGGCTTTGCCACAGAGTGATATCACCAGATTGTTAGTGTGCTCTGTAACATCACACACAAAATTCATGGAATGTTATGAACCGCAACGTAGCCTTAACCTTCGTCATCCTGCTATAGTCCACCAGTGCTGCTGATGACAATACATCTACATATGAAGCTCCTACTTATGAGTCACTCTTAAAAATAAAGATGCAAGTTCCCAGTAAATAGAGATGAAAAAAGCCAAAGAAACTCAAGAATGCAAGCACAGCATGTGTGTGCGCGCGCGCGCGTGTGTGTGGGAGAGGGAGAGAGAGAGTGAGAGAGAGAGAGAGAGAGGGAGTAATTTAAAGGTCATTGTCACAATGAGGCCTGCTAAAGAGTGTGTATCACAGACAGCCTGACCCAGCATAAAACCAAGGCAATTAAAGCCCAGCCACGGACCAGGGAATCGACACAGCACAGCAGTGGAGTGATCCAACATGGCCTCGGTCGCACAGAGTAAACAGAGGCTGAGGGAAAGGCTAAGGCAACTGGCAGTAAGGGAGGGGAATAGGTTATGCAAATGATCCTGGGCTCCGGCAGAAGGGAGTCAATGGAGTTCCTCCACGCTGACGGGAGCAGAAAGTTAACTACACAAACAAGTCACTGGGTTTTTGAACCAGTTCTCTCCTTCAGTCCCTCTGTCTCTTTTTGCAGTCTGCCTAGGTCAAATTATTGCAACTATCAGCTGATTGTAAAGCTCTGACCTTGATTTAAAAAAAAACAAAAATAGACTCCAAGCAGTCTTTGAATGGCACCCTTGGTTCTGGATTGAAAGGTACCACAGAACAATTTGCCGTAATCCATTTTCAAGTATACTTACAATCTCAGAAAGTACACTTTCTTCTCCCCTAACCAAATGAAATTCCTTTGTATTCCATTTAGCCCACAAAACATGTTATCTTTGCTCATAGTCTGCAGTTGACTTGAGAGAGAATGACAGGATGGCTGGGTATATGTGGGTATATTTTCATGCCATTCTGGTGGGAGAGACTTGGCCTGGTTTTCAAAGCCTGGTGCCAGATGGTGGGAGCAACTTGCGAGGCAAAGGAGGAGAAAAAAGAAAACAAGCTTGACTCTATAATGCCTAGACCAGATGAGAAGACGTAACCCAAATCAGACACACTCATAGACAGACACGCAGACATGCAATCTTGCATCTTGATCACAACTTCAAAAGACTACTTTGAGAGATGTTCTTTCGCAGGAGCCTCAGATACGCTGAGGTATGCTATTGTTGGAACGTAAACAGAACCGTCTGTTCATCCCACTTAGAGGATTATACATTCACATTTACAGTACAGCTGTATGACAAGGTATAACACATTTTTTTCCTTTGAATGGTAGTATACATCATCTGTTCCTACATATCTGGAATAAAGGGCTAAAGTGTTAAACAACTAGTTCGCTGTCACTGTGTCAAGAGCTTTATTTTAGCATCTTCAGTTCTCTTATTTTTTTTTGTTTTATTTCAATGTCAATGATAGTTAACCCAGAATACACCCCCAAGTTGCAGGTTTATTGCAGACATTCATGTTGAATCCATTTGGTGCAAACTATTTAGTTACACCAAAACCCTGCACTGCATTTGGGTGCAGCTCGTTTTGATGTTATCAGCCCACTACATAGCCATTACCAGTTCACTACAAACTGTGAGTGTACAAAGAGGCCATCATGACAATTGTTAGCAGGGTAACACCAAAATGTGTTTTTTCAGGTTAAGGAGTATTTAAAAATGTCATAAAATTATTGAAAACACATTCAGTAAGGAATGAATTATCACAAATAAGCATTGTTAAATGAAAATAATATTAAACATTATAGTATTTCCTAGTGTAGGGACTTTGTTTCCAAAACTAGGGTTTATGATTTGCATCAAAAATATAGTACCCTCCTAAAATATGTAAACAAAGAAGTGACACTGATATTTTTCCATCTTCAATCTAGGAAATTGTTTTACATTTTTAATTTATTTCCACTTATCTTCTATGCAACATGTTGTATTTCTACACTATTTGCACTGAAAAAAGAAAGAAACAGCAAAAAGAAGCTAAAACCATTTTCTGTTTTTGCTTCATTTCTCTTTTGACCTCAACTTTAACTTAAAAATAAATAAGGAAAATTAATATTTTTAATTTTCAGTTTTTAGGATGACTTTTAAAATTTTTTCAAGGGCAATAATAAAATATCTTCTTTTTTTCACCATTAATCCAATAAGTTAAAATAATAGAACTTTGTAACAACAAGAATGATATTCATCCCTCCTGTTGAGTTTAAGGTTATCTGGAACAATTTGTGTATTGCATTTACAACTAAAATAATTCAACAATAATTCAAAAGTCCTCAGTCCTCAGTTTTATCAAAGCTTATACTATAATAAGTTATATTATAAACATATGGGAACTATGACAATTGTAATTTTCAGTCAGTTATACTTTCAGCAAAAA
Organism: Perissodus microlepis; assembly: GCF_051167445.1. Lineage (NCBI taxonomy): Eukaryota > Metazoa > Chordata > Actinopteri > Cichliformes > Cichlidae > Perissodus > Perissodus microlepis. Next base: position 6,641,764 of record NC_140466.1, read on the forward strand.
GTCCTGACTGATTTTTTATGAAGCAATAAGATGAGAAATGATTGAATGCCCTCCTCTGGTGTGGTCATTAAGTGAGGGCACTGCCAGTATATTTTCCAGAATTTCTTGCAGATTTTTCTAAAAATTTGACAAAAATATCTTTCCAAGGCTTTGTTAGTGCTATATCTTGACACACCTTGACAACAAGTGAAATGCACTGTGTTCTTGATATTGTCAATTAACTTACTATATTATCACTAAATAGCTCTGTTCTGTTCTTAAATTGCTGCTAGATTTGAGTTTGTCTACCATTGCTTGTTTCTCTTTTTTTATTTTAAGTAGAGGGCTCTTTGTTTACCAGCACCCTGGCCACTTGGTGAGAGGTTTCAATCATTTGTCTGGTGTTAGAAATCTTAAACTTTTTTCTATAGATTCACAGGAAGATGTGAGCTTTTGATCTCAGTACTGTAAATAAATCTGTTTCAAATTGCTGTGTACGTTTGTCATCTAGACTTTATAATTTTTACTTACATTTGCTGTTCAGTGACTGAGGTCTACATTATAGAAATCACACAGACACACATCATGTACTACAATCCAATGTTTAAATGTATGAGGATTTTGAGGCAGGGGTTAATGGGTCATTCATGGCAGGAATGTTGTTAGCCAACATATGGTGAGTCCAGACAGCTTAAACCCTATTTGGACTAATAAAGGAGGACAAGTCAGGTCAGGAAGTCCAAGCACAAAGACTGTGCGGAGATGACCTGAGAAAGAGATGATCCTAAGTTCATCACACCCCTTACACTTCAGTGCACGTCTCACAATACAAAGAACACAACACAGACATGCACACAAACACTGCATAGCATGCATTTGTACTCAACACCTTGTGCTGGGTACTTTGTCTTGCAAAAGATTTTAATGCCTGACAAACTTTTGTATCCTCAAATAACTTGGATTAGACAAATCGGATGAATCAAGCATTTTAGTTTAATGTTGTGTTAATGTGGCTCTTAAGATAAAATACTGTTGATAAGAATGCATGTCTGTAATTGGGTGGGTTTTAAAGAGTTAACTGTATTAAGTAACTGGATCAGTTAATTGCAGTCTATTTTAAATGTAACTAATGAAATGATTACAGTTTAGTTAATTCAACTTTTAATCTACTTTCTGTATAATAGATGGGATAGACTAAAATGCAACCTGAGGATCAGTGTACAATTACATGTATATTTTAATTAAAGAAAATTCATCATGTATCATACCGCAGAACAACCACATTTAATGTGGGTTACATATACTCCCACATTCAGAATGTTGTTCTTCAGTACAGAGAATCCTCAAAACACTTTTGATCACAGGAGCCCATTGACACTAAATATTCTCTGCTTGCTAATAAATGAATTAGAATAAGCATAGATGATCCCTAACACAGTTAATGTAGTTAATACATACACTGTATGCTACAATCATACCAAACTACTTCATGGTGTTGTCAGTCATCTCAAGGCCAAGACTTTAAGGAGTGTTTCAACATGAAGATGATGAAAGTGCAGTGGCAGATTAAATGATAAGACATTAGGTGATTCAGTGGTTAAAATTCTAAGGGTAATGTTAAACAACAACACAGTCAAACAAGCTGATAAAATATCTATTAAAAGATGGTAGTGATCAAACTAAGAAATGATTTCATTATTTTGTTGACACTGCAATTGTTACAATTACTATTACTATGGTAACAGTTACTATCACATTTGGGAGCATTCTTCTCAGGTCTGCATACTACTGCATGTGTGAGAATAGCTATAGAAAGCATTTTTGAAGCTCCGGAGGGAACTGGAGGAAATTAGATTTTGTCAGAATTACCACAAGTTACATCAGTTGCATCAGGATCAGTTTGGGGTGAAAAGTTTGCCCTGACATCTTCCTTGTGCAAGAGTAGGTAATTGTCCAGAGAATTCCCAGCTGTCGTATTTCTAGTAATTTAAAGGCGTTTGAGATTAACAGTCTTCGATGGAAGAACAGTTCTGAAATATGGAATATTGTCCAGACTAAATAAGTGAAAAAAATGTTTTTGCTTTGTTTTGTAAGTTTATATCAGGTTTATATCAGATTTACAAAGCAGAAGAAATAAGTGTTACCCCCAAAACACTTAGCAGTGACTAGTAAAATCTACTAAGAACAGTACAAATTCTCATGCTGTTTAATGAAACAGCACAAAAGCTTAAACCTAGGAGATCTATGTAAGAGAATGTGGGGGGAAAAAAAGGTTTTATGAAACATCACACACAAATTTCATGGAATGTCATGTTTTATGTGTTTTATATGATATAACAGTACATGTTAGAGGAATGTACATTTCAGGAAAATATTTCAAAACCACAAAGCATGCAATATAATAAATATAAATCAATAGGAAGTCACATTTGTACGGTATAATAGTATTAGATATATTAAATTAAATATATTTCTTTGCAAATTATAACCTGAACACAGCTTTGTGTTGTTAAAAAAAAATCAAAACACAGCTGCAAACAAATGTTTCCTTTTTAACAGTTCTAATCTATTACAGCCATGTCGAGTACAAAATGGGGTAAGCTATCTGCTTGTTTTATTTTAATTTAATTTTTTTTCTCTCTGCACTGTGCTGGTACAGTGACTGTACCTGCCACTAAGACACTAAAGTCATTGAGACACAATCTCTGTGAGATCGTTTTACTCAGATAAATGTTATTGTTATCGTGTGACATTATCTCAGGGACAATGCTATTGCACCGATGTTTAGTAAATTGGATGTTTACTACTTAGTTTAGCTGTTAGCATCCTAACAGATTTTTTAATAAGCAGTTGACAAAAAGTACAGAAAAATTATTAGAATTCTATAGGCATTCAAGGAATTAGTCATAATGTAAAAATAGGGGCAGGGATAGCTCAGTAGGTAGAGTGTTCGGGGGTTCAAATCCACTGAACGGCTACCCTGAGGTACCCTTGAGCAAGGTCTCTACACACTGCTCCCCAGGCGCTGGATTGGTAGCTGCCCACTGCTTCACTGAGTGAATGGGTTAAATGCAGAGCAATTTCTTATGGGATTAATAAAGTACACATTAAGCAGGGTACAACCTGAGGTTAATATAATTTTACCAATTTAACACATATCGTTTGAGCTTAGTGTCTTCTATTGTTTAAAATGTTTGATTAACAGTATTTTTCCTTTTGTGTACTATACATACGTACGTGCTAATTAATGTAGAGATCTGTTGCATGCATTTGCTGGTTAAAAATTTGGATGGATGGATAAATGGATTGATGGGGTGTACTAACTTGAACTGAACTGAATTCAAATAAATTGAATTAAGACACATTTGATACATATTTAAAGAGGCTGTGTCTTATTGCCTCATATCAACATACAACAGTTTAAGATGCATTTGTTAAGATAGATAATTTGTAGTTTGTAGATGAGGATCATTTTAATAAGCCCTTTCATATCTATTAGTGGCAAGTTAAGAATAGAGACTGACAGCTGAAATATTCCATTGTCTACTTGGAAATTTTTCTACTTCCTAATTAGATCTTTTCCCTGAGATAAAACTGGATCCATAAAAGAGGTCTGGAACTAAGTTGCAGAAACATCTGAGACTTTGAAGTGGCTATAACAAATATGAAACTCAAGCTGTGCTTGATGTAAGAAAAGCTCAGTCATTACCTCTTAATATTGTGACTGTTGTCAAAGCATTCACATAATTTATTATCAATTTATAGCACTGCTATGAGAGGGCTTTATCTTCATTTCTATTCAAAGTGTGCTTCTGTGTTAAGCAAGGCAAATACAGCTGAGCTGAGAGACTCTCTCTACAGCCTCTGCTCATTTAGCTCTATACGACAAAGGGAGATGAGTTGCATTTTCGGATGCATTCATTATTTCTCCTCTGTCTCTCTTCCTCCCCTCCTTTCTCTCTCTCTCTCTCTCTCTCTCTCTCTCTCTCTCTCTCTCTCACACATGCGTACCCTGTCCTTGCTATTAAAATCTGTGGGTATTTTTGTTCCCATTAAATGAATTATACCCATTACTCTCTCTGACAACTCAGCATTGAGTGTGTGCACCCCGATTTAACATTGTTCTAATTCCTCTCACTATTATTGCAATAAAGCATTCATCATAATAATTAACCATTTTGACATCTAATTTAAGTTAATTAATTTAAGAGAAAGAATGCTTGTGTTATATGGAGTTTTGTGAATTGCTATGAAACTTCTGATAATCATGGGGTCAGAATGAGTGTTGATAAATTTCACATTCTTTGGAACTACAGGAAAAAAAACATTCGCACAAATGTGACATGGGTCACCTGTCCATTAAAGGACAATGACATTGATCCATCTTGGTAATGGCAGTAATGGCAGATTCCTGTGAGCGTAGCTTATGGTGACCATTCTTCTGTGTGCCAACCTAATGATAGACACTCGAATGAAATGCTCTATTCTTAGATTGGTGGCACCATAATCTATCTGGATAGAGGCAATCTAGCTTTTTAAAATCAGGCTATTGGTTTTCTCTGTATTGCTCTTCTGTTATGGATCTCTCCAGGCAGCACATTGATGTACTATAATTTGCGTGTCTTTGTTCTCTGCATTTGGCCAAAAGCTTCTTTGTTCGAAGAGACAAGCGATCGCAAACAACAGTAGGCAGATATTGTTATTGGCATATTGTTTTCTTTATGATGAAGCAAACTCTTGCAAGAAGTGCATTTTGAATTCACATATTGATTCTTTGAAACCAAAGCCTAGAAAATATATCGTTATTTTGCCAGGTTCTTGGTTTGCTTTTGCAGTGATTGGCGTTGAAACAAGAGCCTAGTGCAATAATAAAGCACATCTGATGAAGACGTGTAGATTTTTATGTCTGTGCCTTACCAGACCTGCCTACCAGCTACTGACCAAGTGACTCAAAGGTATCACAGACAACAATCGTAGTGTATCAGATTAGTGAGCATGAAAAAACAAAACAGCGAGCACACCAATGTTTCTTTTGCTGTCGCCAGAGCCTGCTTTTTCTAAAGCAAAAACACCATTAAATGATATTTAATATGACATGTCTTCAGCAGTACTCAGACAGGTATATTTATCATGCACGCTAATAGATTAGGGAAACACTCATTTGGTCTCAAGTAGCACAAGTCATTAATTAAACTCTCTTCTCAAGTGATTTTTCAGCATGCTCTATAAGCACAACAGTGATATATGCTTGTGTCCCAAGCACAAAGTCAAACTGCAAATAAAAAATTGTATTCAAGGCATATAAAGTGAGATGATTGGTACCTGTTGTCACATCAGACAGGCATATGGATGATCTTGTTGAGTTTCCACACATTGCAAAAATAAATAAATAAATAATGTATATTGGGAGATGCCCCCTAGAGTGGTGGAGATTGGCCGAGCTACACAGTCCTGTGGGACTTCCAGATACAGATGAGCAAAATGATGGTGGATAACCAACCGGACATAGTGGTGGTAGACAAGCAGAGGAAGACGGCCGTAGTGATAGATGTAGCGATACCGAATGACAGCAACATCAGGAAGAATGAACACGTGAAGCTGAGGAAGTACAAAGGGCCCAGAGAAGAGCTCGAGAAGATGTGGAGGGTGAAGGTAACAGTGGTCCCAGTTCTAGATGGTGCAGTGACTCCTAAGCTAGGCGAGTGGCTCCAACAGATCACAGGAACAACGTCAGAGATCTATGTCCAGAAAAGTGCAGTCCTAGAAACAGCTAAGATACTTCGCAGGACCCTCAAACTTCCAGGCCTCTGTTAGAGGACCCAAGCTGGAAGGATAGATCGCCCGTAGGGGCAAGAGGGGAATTATACTATAATAATAATAATAATAATAATAACAACAACAACAATACATTTTATTTGAGTGTACCTTTCTAAAACCCAAGGTCACCTTACAAAGAGAAAAAGACATCAATAAAACAATAGATTAAAATAGATTCTAATAAGTTAAAATACAAAAAAAAAACCAAAATACAAGCACAAACACCAAATTAAAAAAAAAAAAAACACACACACACACACACACACACACATATATATATATATGCTGTGTGTATAGAATCACATTGAAGTGACACCCTTTATTATGTCCGTCAGTCTGTCAGAAATGTCTGCTTTAATATGAAATTATGTTCAAGGTCCACAAATTTAAAATTCTAACGAAGTTCATAATTTATAATTAGAAAGTTATCATGTAGGCCTTTAATCATCTTTTTTTAAACTTTTTTTTTAAAAAATACTGCAGTTTATGACTTGCAAAACTACTGGTATTCTCTTTAGTATAATCAGTAGTTTAAGTTTAGAGATGATTAGCAAATCTTAGGTTAAACTAAGATGGTGGACATTACACAGAAACATCAGTCAGTCTCCACATCAAAGCCTTACAGGCTCACTAGCATTTTTAGATGATTGTATTTAACCACAGCTATAAAGCTTGTTAAAAAAGAAATGTGTTTTTATGCTTGAAATCCATTTATTTGGAGCTAGTTCACTGACACGCTGCCCTTCCCCTCCTCTTTTCCCACCACCACCATCATCAATATCAGCCCTTCAAACTAACCATGTTTCAGAGTCACTTTTGCACTGAGTTCTGTGCCTCTCACAGGTACTACAAAACAATGACTCCATTTCAGAGACTTGGGTTTTTCATTCCATTTTTAAACTCAAGTACCTTTCCGGAAATCCATCACAGGCTGAGATACATAAAGTTTTCTGTTCAGACCTGACAATGTTCTCAATGTAGTCTGGGATGAAAAATACTAAGAAATATTCGGCTGTTTGTTACTAGTTCCCAAGGTAAAAACGAAGGCTATAATATGGGACAATATTTTTGATATTTTATATTAATATTCATATTTTTTCACTAATTTCACAAAGTATTAAACAAAGACTTGTATTTCTGAATTTTTAGACGGATCTTAAATCAGAAGCGTTCCTAAATTAAGTAGAGTTCATGTTAAGGACAGAAACATTTTTTGCTTAAAATATGTATACCTAGTATGAAAACCTCTAATTAAATAGAGCATAAACATAAAACTCTTCTTGGTAAACTGCTCCTTTATTATATAAGTTTGTTCTTGGGTTGCTCTGGCACGCTCCAACCCCCCATTTCCCAGTCCTGTTATTGGTTTTATTGTCTCTTGAGCTCTGTAATATTTGTGGAAACTGTCTCCTCTTGTGGTTTTGTTTTCATGCAGTTCTCTGTAGACCAAAACATGGGGTTTTGAAAATTATTTGTTTTTTATTTGTCTGTCTGCTTTTATTTATGTTTATTTTACATACAAAGGTCAACTTACTCCCCTTGCGATCAGAGATGGGCAGTAACGCGTTACTTGTAACGCGTTACTGTAATCTGATTACTTTTTTCAAGTAACGAGTAAAGTAAGGGATTACTATTGCAAAAACGGTAATTAGATTACCGTTACTTTCCTGTAGGAACGCTGCATTACTGCGTTACTAAAACCGTGATTTTTTTGCGAGAATGTCTCATGACACTGACGTAAGTGAGTTCGTGGCAACAGCTGTGTGCAGATCAACAATGGATCATATATCGAGTGCGGGAGAGAGTATGAGCGTGCAGCGTTTAAAGCGTGGAAGTACTGACCTTACTTTAAGTTTGATTCCATAAAAAGTGACAAAAACATTAGTGTCCGTTGTGCGTGGGAAGAAAACTTCTTTTTACACCGAAAAAACCCCCCTAAACAAGCTCTGAGTGCACAACGACATAATGGGAAATTCACAGAGAAACTCGCGGATTCTTCCACTGACCGCTGCGCCACACCTGCACCAGAGCACACCTCCGCCTACCCCACTCCTGCTTTACAGGTGAAAATAGGGCAACAGGACCGCTAGTCTTTGATTTTATTTACTTTCTGCTGTGTTTTACTTGCATCTATTTGAAAGACTGAGTGTAAACACAAAAAATATTTTATTTTATGTGCTGGAATGTACAGAAAATAGGTTTAAATGTTAAACTAATTTCTTCAAGTCAGAGAATGTTGCATATAATTTAATTTTTGCTTGATGCATAAAGTTAAAAGATTAAAACGGATAAAACAAGTTTAAAAAAAAGAGACTTTTCCATTTGATTACATTTTGTATGATGGATTATGCAGAAAAAGTAGAATTGGGTTGACTATCTATCGCTTTATCACCTATTCAGGTTGTAAATCGTGTTTTTAAAAAGGAACTAAGTAACTAAGTAATTAATTACTTTTGAAAATAAGTAATCAGTAAAGTAACGGGATTACTTTTTTGGGGAAGTAATCAGTAATTAGTTACTGATTACTTTTTTCAAGTAACTTGACCAACACTGCTTGCGATATACTCCTGTGAAAACAGTTGCAAAATGCATCTAAAGTCAATTTGACCAGGGACACCTGCATCGCATTGCTTGTATTTTAACATATTTGTAGTTATAAAGAATTATTATATAGCATAATTTGTATTAATTGGACATGAAGGATCTAATGCCTTTTAATCTTTCACCCATTTGAGAGACAAAAAGGCAGAAAATCGTTAACTGATTGACTTTACCATTGATTTTAAACCTGTTCAACCAATTCCCACAACTTTGTAAATTTTCAACACTAAATTACTGAAGTACCCTTTCAAGAGGACTCTGGTGATTGTTCTAACTGTGACTGTGCCTCCAGCAGTGGTATGCACGGGGGATGGATGATTGTCACCATTTTGCCAAATTGTTTTCTTAAACATTCATTTATCAGGTATGTGTGTGCACTGATGTGATATTTTTGCGCTCCATTTTTGCCTTAATATAATAGCTGGTGGCAAAGGGGGCACCTGGTATGGTCAGGTTAAGTACCCTGAAAGTACTTTTGTTGTTGACCCAAGTGCCCCTCTAATTAGTTAAAGTGTCATCCTTCTGACCTTAGGGCAAAACATAACCTTTTCCCAAATGCTGCACACTCCATTTTATTATTTTTACTTTTACCCCATTAGTGTAGCTGTGTTTATCACTGCCCACACCAATGAGCATCATACATACATTTCCATACAAGCTTGAAATCAGAGAAAATATTCCAGCTGGACTCACGCAGTCAAAATTGCCCACACATATCACAGGAAAAAAAAAATCTCATGTCCTTTTCAATGTAGAGTCCTGTTGCCATTTCCAGGCATGCTTATCCATTAGTGCCAGGGAAAATGAAGGGATGTGCAAGTATGTGTGTGGGGTGGGCACACACAGGTACAGCACAATGTTCATGACTTCGTCTGCCAGACTTCCGTGGCTAACTGCATTAGTTCTGCTTCAGTCACAGTTGGAGACCCCACAGAGGAAGAGACTTAGCTGCAATGAGCCACCCAGGAGAATGCAACTGATCAACAGTGTTTACTTCTGAACAAAATTTGTGTGCACTCGGAGGGGCCTCTGTCTATATATGTGCATTTTGAGCATGTACTTGCTTTCATAGTATTGGCAATATCTGTGTGCATCTGTGCAGGTGTATTCTTGGGAGGTGTTTGAAATGCAGAGACAAGAGTATTTCTGAAATTGGAATGTGGAAATGGTTTGGCATACATACGCAGGGATTTCAGTGTCTCGCTGTGAGTGTTTTTCAGGGAGATGATTATGGTTTATTAGTATGGGACTGTACAGCCCTTCTAACTGATAGTCAGATGTCACAACGGCTGTTGCATGAAATTCATTGACTTTATAAGGAGGACATGCTGAGTTTTGGCTGGCAGGGGGGCACCGACAGCTTTGTAAATGTTTGGGAGATAAAAAGGCTGTGTGACTGTGGGCATGTGTGTCTATCTGTGTGCATGTCTGGCTAGGGTGTAAACAATGGCTAAAGAAGTCTTGATAAAATGTCACTTGGGCGCTTGACCTTGTTTGACAAATTAAGGAGCAAATAAATAAATCAGCTTGAAATGCATCACCGCAGGGTGGTAATACATAAATACATACCCACACACAGACACACACAAATAAACAGATTAATGCAAAATATGGGGGTCTAAAATTTTAGGATGTGATTTCTAGTTTATTTTAAATTACTAGGTTGATAAAATACCTGGATGTGACATGCCACTCAACTAAGACCATGTTAGTTTTTTTTTCAATTAGATTTTTCTTGCACCAAATCACAACAGCAGTTGGCCCAAGGCACTTTATGTTTTAAGGTAAAGACCCTAAAATAATACAACGAAAACAGAAGGTGGAACGCTGAAGGATCTGCAGATCAGCAGAAGCAGCTTCAGTCCTCTCTCTACACAGGATGTGTTCAGGCACTGTACTGTGCATAGGTCATTTGATAGTGCTAAGCTCTACGCACAGTCATTGTATTTACAAGAAAAATGACTTAATATCACATCCTCTAGAGAGAAAATTACACAGTCAATATGATATGCCTCATTGCCAACTATATATATTCAGTTTTGTGTAACATACTGGGATATTTATAATTAGAGGTATTTGTATTTATTGGACTATTTTGTTATATTTTGGTAACTTTGTAATGTATTATATTTTTAAATTAACCCTTTAAAGCCAGTCGGAGTGGGTCGGATTTTTAGATCCCTGTAGAACCAGAACCGCGTAAGCTAGCGCAATAACTTTTTTTTCATTTGAAACCGGAGGAGTTGTACTTACATCTCATGCCATCAGCTTGTGCTAGGTCATGGTTTCCTTCCACATATAGCTTTGCAAAAATTGCATAAAAAGCGCTTACAGCAACAAAAACATAATATTCCAGAAACACACTTTGCCGATCCGATCAGCTGTTCGTAACACTTCCTATATTGAAATAGAGGTTAGCCGAACGATGGCATGTTCGCCATGACCTCCCCGAAACCGGAAGTGACGTCATTTTCGCGGAAAATGTAGTTTTTTACTTGTAGGCCTTAAAAGCCTATACTGGTGTTTTTAAAAGTCAAGTTTGACTTTATGCTTTTCTGAATAGTTTCTAGGATGCTTAGAACTCAAATTGCACTGCTTTAAATAGTTTGTTTTGATGCCCATGCTGTTTTCTTTGCAAATTTGCATTATAGGATTGTTTTTCGTTTTTTCTGCAGTATATAAAAATTGGTGTATCTCAAAAATAAAACTATGAAGACACTCAAAATAAATTTCCTGTTGTTGTAAACTATTTTTTGCAACTTTTTTGTATTTAAACTTTTCAGGGATAAGCCTCTTAAATTTCTCTAATTAGAAATATGTGTAAAAAAAAACCAAAAAACGATTTTCAATTTTTCTCTAGTTTATTGCACTTTTTTGCAATTTATGTGGTTACTATGGATTTAATGCATACATTTTATTAAAATTTGGGCTATAACAGTTGTATTGATGTATAGCAACTTGAAATGCTCCCAAAAATGGCACTACAGCATGTAAAAATATAAAGTAAGCTCTGGCGGACTTGGTTCTATGGTAGGTCTTAAAGGGTTAACTATAGTAGATTAATGTTCTTACTGTCTTGGAGCAACTGTGACCCCATAATTTCCTCTGGGTTTAATAAAGTATTCTGATTCTGATTCTAAAGAATACACTTAAGAATTAACATTATCATTACCCTAGTACCAGATTTGGTATACCCTCAACTGAGATGGGTAAATACCTGCAGAGGGTAAGGCAAGTCCTGAGGAGTCAGCTAAATAGAAAGAGCAAGATCTGGGAAATCAACACTTACACCCTGCCAGTGATCAGCTACCCCACTACGATAATAAGATGTCCAAAGCAGGAAACAGAAGCCACTGACATGAATACAAGTACGCGCCTGACCATACATGGAGGGAGCACATTGAGACTGTACGCTAAGCGAAAGAATGCAGAGGACTGGTGAGTGTCAGAACCACTGTCCAGGATGAGACAACAAACATGAACCGACTGTGTGCTTAGTGAATACCTCAGGCAGCAGAAACCCAAGAAAGCAGAGGAGCAAGAGGAGGAACCATCATGGAAGGACAAGCCCCTGCACACAGCTTATAGAGGAAGTGACTGACAATCAGAAATCCCACTAGTGGCTGGACAAAGCTGGACTGAAAGACAGCACAGAGGCACTAACCATGGCAGCACAAGAACAAGCTCTGAGTACAAGATCCATAGAGGCTTGGGTCTATCACACCAGGCAAGACCCCAGGTGCAGGCTGTGTAAAGATGCCCTTGAGACAATCCAGCACATAACAGCAGGGTGCAAGATGCTAGCAGGCAGAGCATACACAGAACGCCATAACCAAGTGGCCGGCATAGTATACAGAAACATCTGTGGCGAGTATGGCCTGGAAGTTCTGAGGTCAAAGTGTGAGAATGACTAAGCCAAGATTCCGTGGGACTTCCAGATACAGACAGACCAATCGGTGATAGCTAACCAACGAAACATAGTAGTGGTGGACAAGTGGAGAGAGACGGCCATAGTGATAGATGTAGCAATACCGAATGACAGCAACATCAGGAAGAAGGAACACGAGAAGCTTTAGAACTACCAAGGGCTCAGAGAAAAGCTCGAGAAGATGTGGAGGGTGAAGGTAACAGTGGTCCCAGTTGTAATCGGAGCACTAGGTGCAGTGACTCCTAAGCTAGGTGAGTGGCTCCAACAGATCCCAGGAATAATATCAGAGATCTATGTCCAGAAACGTGCAGTCCTAGGAACTGCTAAGATACTTCGCAGGTCCCTCAAGCTCCCAGGCCTGTGTTAAAGGACCCAAGCTTGAAGAATTGACTGCCTGCAAGGGGAATTTTATATCATGCTGACTTTAAATAGAAAAAAGAGCCTTTCAGTTAGTTTATAGGGTTTTTTTTAATTATTAGTTTTGCTTTCAATTTTTATTATTATGTCAAATAGTTTTGATTCCTATGATTCAATAAATGTCAGTATTGCTTATAACACTGACTCAAAAAAATGACTTTACTTTCTGTAGGTTTACTGTGAGTGTAGACTATTAACATTGTGTATAATTTTAAATTAAATGGATGGCACCATTTAATAGTTGTATTGGAATGGTCTTTGAAAAGGGATCAGGGCTGATTTAGCTGGAATGGATAACACTAAATTGTTTTAATTGCAGCATTTTAAATACACTTAGAATCTAGATGCAGTTCAGTCCCACAGTGCAAAACTCAGTGTGCAGCATGAATCTGTAACCAGTCAATGAAATACACTGCCATTCAGCAACTCTGCTGTTAGCTAGCTGTCTGTCAGTATGGGACTGTTAGCTCTGTTTAGCTGTGATATTCACTGACAATGTTTTCTTTTTTCACACATAGATTAGGAACCACACATTTTTAGGCCTTTGTGAAAATTACTGTTACAAAGACCTAAGGCATAATCATATGTCTAGTATTTAAATTATATGCACAGCTGGTAATTCTATATTTAATAGGCTATTGGCCATGCTGTTGCACAGCTCTGACTCAGCCAAAGCAAATAAACAAACAAACAAACAAAAAAAGGTGTATATAAAAAACTATTTTTACATGTTACATAGCTTTGTGGAGGCTGTGGTTCAGGAGGTAGAATGTGTTATCTACTGATCAAATGGTTGGTGTTTCAATTATCGCCTTGGGCAAGATCCTAAGCCCCAAATTGCCCCCAATGCATTATATTTTGTCATAGCAGTACCAGGGCTTTTACCATCTATTTTTCTAATTCGGTTTAAATTGTCATGAATGTACAAACCAATTTCAACAAGGATATATTACTTCAATTTTAAAGTTGTAATAATCTATTCTTTATTTTCTTGTTAACAATTCTGTCACAGTCATGTCATGTCTGATATCTTGTCATCTGTCAAATCACAACATTACCAAAATGACAGGAATAACAGCAATGCATTTAGTACATTTAGTGTTTATCTCTAAGGACTAAAAGGATATCAAGGGTGCTTTTGGAGATGTTTCAAATTCAAAGGCCAAATTAGCCCTTAAACAATATAGTGTTCTTTATGACAATATTTTATGTGAATGTTTAAATTTAAATATTACAATTATTTATCAAGCAAATTTTATGTGGTTATGTCAACTTTTTGGTTCCAGTTTCACATGTATGTAAATATATTGATCTTTGCATTTCATCAACTTAGGCTCTTGAAGTCTTTGATGGACATTTTCTTTCCTTTATTTCTGACATTTTATGCATAAAGTGGTTAGTCAGTATTTCAACAGATATGCTCACTTTTCAAGTGTTGCAACTAAGAGTAGTCATTATAAGCCTATTATAATGTATAGGTCAAATTATTTGTTTTTCCGAGATATATCTAGAGCTGTCACACCTTCATGCACTCTGTTTTTTCAGCTAACAGTAGCTTCATTATCAAATGAGACAAATGATACATGATAGTAATGTCAGTCTAGCACAAGACAGCACTACTTGGCTAAAGAATTCTTGTCCTGTATAAGATAATTGAAATAATGCATGTTTGTACACCTGAGTACATGTACATTTAAGGTATTGTAACTGCCATTAAACAAAAATATTGTCCCACTTTTCTGGTGCAACATTGTAATTATGTTTGATTGTACACAAAGAAATATGTAGTAGGAAATGTAAATGTTTAAAAAGCAAAAATGATTGAAAGATAACAGATTAATCAAATTCCTACTCTTTGGATATATTATAAAACTAAATTCATGCAGCCTATCAAGTGAGTGTAAATAACTTTATACTTGCAAAGTTAACTAACTTGGAAAAAATATAAATCTACAAAACAGCCATGCAGCTAACTGCCAAACCTAAAATTAGTTTAGAATTGATTGGATGTTATAATTACAGCAGGTTCGGTACTTTAGAGAGACTTTAGATGCTTGAGTAAAACTGAGTGGAGGAGCACATCCACCATAATTTGTACCATCTGTGGAATATTGGCCTCTTTGAAAAGTACAGTGTAAATTATGCACAGTCTTCTACTCATCTTTCAAGTCTGTGAAGGAATATGCTCAAATACAGACAGACACACACACATACACTGACCTAGACACCTACACTCATGCACACACACACACACACACACCCAGACAGAAACCCTTTCCTCCTTCCCAGAGCTTCTCTTCCTTTATCTAATCTGTGTTTTATTGAATATGGTAATTATAATGAAAGGCCTATCTTGTGCTTGGTTTAATTTGTTTTTGTGCCTTTTTCTGCTCTCCTGCTTACTCCTTCTGATGAATGTGTGTGTGTGTGTGTGTGTGTGTGTGTCAGTACGTGTGTGTGTGTGTGTGCGCGCGTGCATGCGCATGTGTATGTCTGTAGGTGTGTGTGTGTGTGTGCACATGTACGTGTGAGATGGAGATACACTATGTGTGCTAATGAGCATGTGTGTGTTTGTGAGAAAGTAGTCCCTGCTCTGACACACTGCGTTACAGTGGGACCTTTGTAATAAGGAAATAAGACATGGCTGCTGATGTCACAGGAGTTTAACTGTGGCTCGAGGGAAGGAACTACACACACACACACGCACACACACACAATGTAGACAGCCCAAGACATCAACAAAATTCTTCCATCGGGCCTATTGGGGGTTCAGGGGATTAAATACAACATTACAATGTAACCTTAGAGACCCGCTTCTGGTTGGCTGACACGTTTTTGCTCTCAGTGCTCCTGTAGGGTTGTCTGTTGTTTGTGTTCTTGTGTTCGTCGATAAAACCTAGAATGCTTGATTATGCCTAAAAAGTTTGAACCATGCAGCTCCAATTCTGCCACCCCAGGTAAGGAGACATTTGACGTTTCTAGCTTTTTCATTCTCTATTGGTTATTCATGGTTATTCACTCATCAGAACCTCAAAGGCTGAGTGAAATTAAATACAAAGAGAAAAAAGGGAAAAGGCTGTTGATTTCTTTTCAACTTGGTACAAAACAGATGCGGTGCACAGACAACAAAATATAGACAAAGTCAGAAAAAATTCTCCTATAGCCCATTTTCTCTTGCTTTTCCAGCAATACCAACAGAATCAATTCTTCTCTTTTTTGGCCCTTATTTTTGCACCAACTCATGCTTCCAATAAAAACAACCTCCTTTCAAAGAGCTTCTTTGAAATTCAGACAGACCCAGACTGCCAAGAGGTAGCCTTGTCACCTTATTCCTTGTTGCTACATATTTTAAGTGGCAATACAGTGAGAGGAAACCACAGGAGATGCATAGTTACTGTAATGGGGAGTCTTTTGATATACTAGCTCCATTTGACTGGGGTCTGGGGAGTCTCGTTTGAAAGTATTATCTTTAAAGTCAAGCTGCATCCATTCACTCCATTACCTCTGATGTTAGTCAGTGTTATTAAATATGAGAAAGACACGTCATTTTTGACACTGTTAATGCTTGCTGCAAGTAATACACAATGACTGTGAATAGGAAACTTGTGATTTGTGTAATTTTGTGTGTGCATGTGTGCATGTGTGCATGTGCACATGTGCGAAAGAGGAAGAAAGAGACGGTCCGCAGAATACAGTATAGCAATAGATGGCCTTAGCCTTTGGTTTGAAAATGTACTGTGAAAGAAATATTGCACAATTCACTCTCTAAAGTAAATGAAGTAGCTGAATAGCCACACACACACACACACACGCACACACGCACGCACGCATGCACGCACGCACGCACGCACGCACGCACGCACGCACGCACGCACGCACACAAATACATGAACTCAGTGTCTTTCTAAATAGATATTTTATTTGAAATCTCATACTAGATGAGACCTTTTAAGTGTGATATATTCATTATACATGTACTCGAGTTTGTGTTTCCTTAATATGCATATGCGCAAAAAAAAAAGAAAAGAACTTGTGTGTTGTGGGATTTTTGTCGTGGAGGTCATGGTGAATGTCAACCGATTGATAAAACATGTTCTGGCTCGTGTCCATGTGCATGTATCAGTAGGAAGTGTTTTTTAATCACTGTATATGCCAGAACCTGCCCACCATATCTCCAAGAAGCAGGGTACCTCTATTCGTGTTTGTTTGTTTTTAAGGTTTTTTCAATGCAGATATAATTCAGATTACAAAAAATGATGTAATGACATCCAAAGGTTCCCTATTTGGGTTTTCTACAAGCATGCTTATGTAGTTTTATTTAGTTTTGCTTCCTGACATTTTTTATTCACAACTCTACTTGCCGGCCAGGAAAAACCTTGATTCTTCTCTCTGAGGGCGGATGTGGCTTGTTTCCTCTTGTCTCCACTGGCAATGTGGGGGTAAAGTGCCACAGGGGTATCACACAAGGGGTTTCCCATTGTGACTGACAGTATGAGATATCAATTTTTCCCTCCACTGCTTGTGTCTCAGTCTCTTCTTTCGTGTATACATTTTCAGCAGATGTACATGCCTCAATCTACAATTTTTCTGGTTTTCCTTTAGAAGCTGTTGTCAAAAGAACAGTTTATTTCCTTTCCAACATAAACAGTAAGTAGACAAGACTTCAACAAATGTTTCACAGAACAAAGACCCACTTTGATCTCCCATTAGCATTTAACAATACAATACTCAGCAGGAATAAAAACATAAATGCTCATTTGCTCCCTTTTTTCTTAACACACCATGTTTTTCCATCAAAGGCCCACTGACGACACCTCAGGAAGGGAAGAAAGAGCCTTGAGCCATATAAGCCTAAGAGGAATTATGCATTACTATTAAACAACTGTGTCTCTGTACAGTATAGTATTTCATGGTGGTAATGCTTTTCAAAAAAGGGAACATAAATTGAGGAAGATACAGTGTCCTAATAGAACAATGAAATATTTTGTGGCTGTAAGCTTTTACAAAAAGGACTTAGAATAATCTTACATTACAATCTTCTTATTAAAGGTGAGTTTGTGGATCACAATGGACAGAAGAGGAATCATCCAGTGACTGAACGGTTGAGGAGAATCTAATAAAAGAAACTCTAAATATTAATACCATTTTTTTAGTCAATAAATAGTCATTACATTATGTTCTGTCTAGACACGTTTTGTTTTTTATGACAGAATTAAACAAGCAAGCTACAGTTTGTTGTCCATTTGGGAGAATAATTATGTGCCCCCATGTGGAATTTGTAAGTTTGGCCACTCACTCACAACCATCAAACATCTCTAATTTTATGATGGTGGATCACTTGTTGAGAAGCACAAGATATTTCTTGTAGTGTAGTGACCAGGATTCCAAACATCTCAGGAGGGACTCTGCCCACACCTCTTTACAGGAGCTCACTAAATCTTGGTTTCTTGGCTGATTCTTGGCATCTTAGGTCTCTCCAAATATTTTCTGTTGGATAAAGGTCTGGAGACAGAGTAGGCTACTCCAGATGTGATCAAGGTCTCCATTATTGGTGACTTTGCATCGGAAGGTGGTGAATGATGACCCCCAGGTGTTCCTGGAATTGTTTTGGGCCACAGTAGAGGTGTGCCAACGGCCGGAGGCGGAGTGGGCACCACAGCTGCTATCCGGAGCTTTGTGTTCTTTGTCCCAAGAACAAGAACGGGGTGAGATGGTTCTTGGTACTGGCTGGGTACTACCACTGCTGCCACCACTGCCTGGTTTCATGGACCAGACCAGCCCCTTGACTGAATTCACCCAAAAGGGTGCTGCAGATCTGATCTAGTGGAAGGAGCGGTGCAAGGCGATGTTTGTACAGAGAGTTGGGGGATGGTTTGTCCCAGCAGATAAGGGGGTCAACTGCCCAATCTTGTACTAACAGAGCGTAAAAGCAAATATAGCACTGTGGAGAAGGAGTGTCTGGTGATCTGATGGGCGATCGACTCTCTTCGTTATTACCTCCTGGGACACTCATTCACCATCTGTTCAGACAACGCCCCGCTGCAGTGGCCCATGAAGGATTTCAAGGCCCGGATCACCCAGTGGTATCTGGCTTTGCGGCCCTTTAACTTCAAGGTGGTCCATAGGCCAATGGATCCTGGCCTCAGTCAGGCGGTGGGGGTGTGTAGAGGAGGTGTGGTCTTTGGCTCCGCTGCAGGGGAGGGGTGGTGCAGCATGCAGTGCTGGGTAGGCTGGCAGGGCATCTGCAGTCACTCTAGTAATCACGACTGACTTCGGTTTACACAAGCATTATCTTCTTTTGCCATTCTTTGACAGATCTTTGGTCTTGACCAGCAGTCCCCAACCTTTTTTGTGTCACAGACCGGTTTAATGTCAAACAATATTTTCACGGACCTTCCTTTAAGGTGTCGTGGATAAATACAACAAAATAAAATGATACAACCAACACAAAAACTGCGGTATTTTGTAAATATATTAATAGACATGAATTCACTGTGTAATTTGTAACTTTATTAGCAGCGTCCTCCTGGAATGCGCCGACAACATTGAGAGTAATATCCTCCTCTCTGCCCCTTAATGCTCTCTGGTCGCTATGGTAATGCGTAAATATTTCTTTCAAAATAAGACACAGAACTACAACACGGGAAAAGACCCAGGGAAACCGGGTTCATGATAAAAACCCTGAAAACCATAAAGTTCACACCCGAGCCTCAACTCTCGCGGCGCGGTGGCCCGGGGGTTGTGGACCGCTGGTCTTGACCATTGTGGTAGAGGTTGAAATGGTAGAAAGTGATTATGTGGACAGGTGTGTTTTATACATGCAACAAGTTGAGATCAGAAGCATCTATTGATTGATTAACTGTCATCTCTGTGCCCATGGTTGAAAGGGGTCAAATATGTATTTCACTCAATGACAGTTTATAGTTTTTATGTAATGTGGAGCGGGGGGTGTTCTCTAATTTTTGATTCTGTCTCTCTTTATTAAAATGAAACTACTGAACATCGAACTCCTGCTTCCAGTCTGTACTCTGCAATAACTGTTTTTCACAGCTTCGAAGATAGAAGACCATTAGAATTTATTTCTAAAAGAAGTGCAATGGCGTAGCAGCTACATGACAATTTGTTTTATATTTTCCAGGCTAAAAAAGACAAGGTCCATTTAGTAATGCTTTAGCATTTATGTAGGCCAGTCTGTCTCCAGTATGATTTTTAAAACCTTTTAAAATCAACATGAAAGTCAACAGGTCATGGAACAAAATAACCAAGCCTCAGATTCCCCTTTATCATAATGCCCCCAGTGAAGCAGCTTCACTGATATTCTATATTGTGTATTGTGCAGAAAAAGACTTTGATCAACTCTGAGGCATATATTTTGGGCTTTTGGTTACATCAGTTCTGAACCATATCATCAATAGAGCAGGTCCTGTTTTTGATGATTGAGCAACAAGTAAGTAGTTTGCCTAACACACCATCTGAAAAAAATGCAGAACAAAGTTCAGTCAGTGTGTAGGTTTTCTTTGATCTTCTCAGCATGTCACGCTGATATTGAATGGGCTGTGAGCTCACTGGTTAGATATTCCCATTTGATCTAATATATCCGAGTCTATCACTTACCAGAAAAATAGCACTATAGTGAGTAGTTCATATGTGACTTAAAAATAGTGTTTATACAACCTTGCATGAAGAGGAAGGCATTTTACTGGCATGGTTTGGGTCAAGTTTGCCCCTTAGATAGAAGGCACTGAAAATATGTACCATGTGTTGAAAAGCTGGTATTTTAATGGAAGTGAGCTCTTCTAGAATAAATCTGTGAAGGTTCTCAGTCATCCAGGTCATCGTAGTCAAAGGAGCTTGCAAAGAAAAGCGTCTGGACTTCTTTAAGTTACTTGAAGACGTTTCACCTCTCATCCGAGAAGCTTCTTCAGTTCCAAGGTCAAATGGTGGAGAGTCCCAGATATAAACCTAGTGAGAGTATCCCCCCACAGAGGGACAAAAGGACCCCCTGATGATCCTCTAATCGCCTGAGCCAAGGTGTGAAACTGGGTGTGGGTCCCAATCAGCCAGAGTTTCGGGTGTGTTCATTGTGAAACCTGGCCCCACCTTATCATGCGAATTCCTGAGGTCAGATGGCCCAGGATGTGAGTGGGCGTTAAGGCGTCTGGGAAGGGATCTCAAAACTGGATTATAGATGGCAGAGAGTTGGTGTCGTAAACCCCCGCCTCTGTTCAAAGATGGTCGCTCACAGTGGACATAGATGGCTTCTTTCACTCCTCTTTCAAACCATCTGTCCTCTCTGTCCAAAATGTGAACATTGGCATCCTCGAAAGAGTGTTCTTCTAGAATAAAAATGTCCTTACACACAGGACATCCGTTGTTACCGAATGGGTCAATAATATTCAGATGAGAATAACATGCTATGGCCTTTGTAGTCACTAGATCTCAAAACAGTAAAACACCTATGTGAGATTTTGAACAACATTCTCAAGCATCCAAAAAAAGGAATAATTCTTTGGAAGGCACGATGATGATGTTCAGAGGTCTCATAGTGACCTAATTTCTAACTATTCCTATATAATTCGTCACACATTTTATATTGTATTTTCATTCAATTTGTTAACTTTCTTTATGCTCACTTTGACAATTGGATAAAAATGTTAGCATCATTCTCATGTCTTAGTAACTAGACTGCAAGCAGAAGAAACGACTTACATGCCTCACTGCCCAAAGTATAGAATAGTGTGACACAGTAACTTGACTAGATCCAAATTGCCAGATCCAGTGAATTCATGTGACCTTCTAACAATATATAATCTCTAAAAATGATGGCTGTAACCACTTTGATGGTATTCTAAAGTATTGTTTTATCATTTGATTTAGTGTAAAATAAACATTATATTTTGTTCAACAGGATTGAAACCTAGCAAGCGAGAGAATAAGCTCATCGCCAATGAGTTTGCTGAGCTTATAAGTGATAAGTTTTTGTTTTATAACTGTCTATACAATCAGACTTTGCTTTATTCTGGCCTCCTGAAATGGCTTCACTTTTCAGACATCAAAATTATATCCATCTGATAGTGTTGAGGTCATTACTTAAATTAAATTAATGTATTGCACGTTGCTTGTTATTTTTCTCAAAAGTAATTCAGTATCTTACTTAAGCAATCACCAGAGAAAGAAATTAATTACAGTACTCTTATTACTTATTACATTATTATCGTGTTACTCCATAAAATGACCTGAGACGCATTACCAGTTAAGAATATAAACCTTTGGTTACAGTTCCACAAAATGTGAACACAAAACTAACAACATAACCCAAAGTTGATAAGTAGCCCAAAGAGAATTGAAAGCGATCATCACAGTGAAAAAGGTACAGACAAAAATGGAGGTTACAGTACTGCAAGTTTGTCTTTCCATACTCTGTGGTGAAAAAAAATGTCACATATTTAAAAAATAAAAATGGTGACCTAAGTTACACATCGGTAATCTACATTGAACGTGATATGATAAGTTCAAACAGAGAACGTAACATTGCACACAGGGGGATGATGAAATTAGAAAAATATATAGGAAAATCCCCAAAATTCAATTAAATTGAATTCTGTTTTATTTATATAATGCAAAGTCACAACAACAGTTGCCTCAAGATGCTTTATATTGGGAAGTGTCACTTATCATAAATATTTTTTTAAAACATATAGATGCTAATAATCACTATATGTGTCACAATGATCGTGCAAAATTTCTTTTAGACTGGCTCACGCATTAAGGAGAAAATAGTGTACTGACAGAACAGAGATGGCAAGTACAAGCACCAATTCATTGTATTTAAGTAGAATTTTTTTATTTGAGTGTTTATTTTTCTGACTTTTAGTGTCACATTTTTACACAAATACCTATATTTTCTACTCCTTACATTTTCAAAACAGGCTTGTTACTTTAGGTTTGAGGAATTTGAGGATATTACTTCAAACATACCAATTCGAGTCTAAATGGAGAGTAACATAAAAAATAAACAATCGTATAGGTGTATCCATCACTTATATTAGGAGTTGGTGGGATTTCTCTGGTGTGGTGTCATGGGTTTGCTTCTGTTTTCAGCACAGGTAGGCGGGGCCGGTGTGTCACGGGATGCTGGCACACCGGCGGTACATCAGACGTCATTTGATGGAGCATTATTTAGGAGCAGCGCGACACATATAGTGTATAGTTGTCAAGTTGTCATCATGTTACTTCAGCATCTAGCTAGCACTACAGAAGAGGATTGAGCGTAAATGGATTAATGTGTTGTGGGAATTAATTTCAAATACAACATTTTTAATGGCTCACCAAATCTCAGCAAACACAAATTTGTTACACAAATGCAGTTTGTCACACACTGTGTCTGCTACCTAAAGCTACATCTACTGTATTTCCCAGGGAGAGAAAAGGATGAGAGATGGAGAAAGATGTCAGAAAGACAGGACAGGAGTGAAACAAGGGAGGTTATATTCAAAGGAAAGAACTGCTGAGTGGCATTTGTAAACGGGAACTCTAAAGCTTATGTGCAATGTCCTCAGTTTTTACCTCTCAGCCATGAAAGGATGATGGGGTGTTTTTGTCACCCCATTGGGAGTCATTTAGACAGACGGGCGGCATGGACACTTAAGTTTGTGAATGCTACAACTCGAGAACGAGGCAAAATAGGAGTTTTAAATTGATACCATAGTTGTATCTCCTAAAAATCTTACTGAGCTCGACCTCAAGGTCAAGGCTGGAGGTCAAGTTTTCTGAAAATTTTGTGAATGTGACAACTTATGAAAGAGGTAACATAAGAGTTTGAAACTGATACTATAGATGCATCTGCTAAAAATCTCAGATGAGTTTGAATCCTGGTGACCTTGACCTCAGCGGTCAGAGGTGAAGTTTTCTAAAAAATCTTGTCAATGTGATAACTTGAGAAGAACTTGAGAACAATGACAACATAGGATTTTAAAAATAATATATAGGTGTAGCTACTAGGAGGCTGAGGTGTAGCACTGGCAGTCGTCAGTATTTTTAAATCAGATATTGGATCTGTATATGACAGGAAGTTTTTTTTTTTTTTTAACATTGTGAAACATTCTGGAGAACAAACTGAGATATACTAACTTATTACAAGTTTGCATTAAAATAGTGAGCATTTTAAAGTAAAACAAACAGATTTGTTTTCTATACTGTGTGTAAAGCTCTATTTTGGACTGGTGCACAGTGGGTATGATGTTCATGGTCAGTGTTAGGTTTGTGTAGCAGAGATTAATTTCAGTTTAAGATGTTGATGCTTACAGTAGATTCCTTCACTAAATTCCTCCTTTATGCTATCTTGTTACAAACGAGTACACTGCTATAAGTAAATAAATGAACAGTCTTGGATATCAATGTGGTCAGTTAGCATATCAACACAAAAATAGCAGATAATGTTATTAATCAGTTTCAGTGGTGTTAATGAAATGATCAACTAGTCCACTGGGAATGGTTTTGCAGTTGGAGGCTGCTGACATTTCCCCCCTCCCTCTTTTTTCTGGCTGTTTTAAACCAGTGAAACCGTTTTAAACCAGTTTCACATTTGGCTAGGGTCAGTTTCACTGTTAGTTGCATGAGATAATACCTGGAATCTACAGATGTTGCACAGGTAGTCCAACTCCTCCAGGATGGTACATCAATATGATCCATTGTCAGAAGAGCATGGAAGAGGTTCTAGGAGACAGACAACACTCTAGGAGAACAGGACACAATATTAACATGCTACTTTGGAACATGTTACACCCGACACCTGTTATAACCTATGGCAGGAAGACATTCAAACACCTAATAAATATGCATTTTTATTTACCATACTATTAAACTGCTGTTAACTGTGTTTACTGAATATTTTAACTGGGATTATTTTATTTATTTATTTTTCAGCTATTCTGAGAATGAGCTCATCACTGAATCACAATTATAATGCTTCAACCTCATTCAAATTTGATTGCAATCAACATAAAATATCTCTCTAGAAAATTTGTTTTTCTAATGTTTTCTCATACACATAATGTGGGCCACAGTGAGAGAGTGCAGACAAAATCAAGAGCCCTTGCAAGTCTCATAAGTAGCAAATGTCATTTTAGCTAAAATAGTAGTGATTATATCCATTTTCTTTTGATTGTTTTATCATACACAAAACAAGAGATGCACAGGTTGGCAAGTGAGGACTGGTCTAAATGTTACATTTATATGTGTGTCAAATGTAACTCAGACTGTGTGACTGAAGATCTCTGTCTTTTCTTGCACGTCTCCAACAGCAGAGGACCCCTGTCTCGCCTGCAATTTCTAAGTCTGACAGCTGAGAGCCAGATAGCAGAACAGGAGAGGAAAGAAAAAGGGAGAGAGGCAGAGGAGACAGGGCCTGAATTTGTGGAAGGTGAAAAGAAATGGGAAAAATGGGCAAATAAGTAGACATACATAGGGGATAGTTATCACCAGATCAACCCTTCCCCCTATTCTATCCTTTCCTCTGTGGGGACCAGGTGTTCTTCTGAGGGGGCATGACTGCAAAGAAAAAAAATATAAAAGCCTGCCCTCATGTTCACTTGGCATCTGCACCTGCAACTGCAGGGTTGGGAGGTGGGGAGGGGGAGAGACAAGGCGTCAGATAAGGTTGGTCTCTAGAGGTTACTAGCTTTGTTGTTACACCACCCTACAGCAGACCTCTATGCCCTCAGCAACACCCTCTCCCTCCGCTTGACACATCTCCTTGAAATGAATGCCAGGCTTTGAGTCAGCAATTCAAGTTTCTCTTTCCTATAGACCAACCTCTTTCTTGCTTTTTTCCCCTAGCTGGTCAGGTATATTCTGTTTTTATTTTACTGTTACTGTTTTAAGCTGTTTTGTGACAGCTGGGGACAAGGTAGGCATTATCCTTTTTTTCTTAGCATTTTTGGCACTTCCTGTTAGTTTTCTCTTACACAGCGATGCATTTGCTACTCATATGTCTTACATTATTTACACTATTTATTTCAAATTCAATTTCAACAAGTAGTAATATATTTTACTTCCCCTTATATTTCTACATGAATGCCATTTCTTGTTCCACTAATGTACAGTATGAACATCAAGCCACCTTCTTTTCATTTTGTATTTTTTTTTGTTGTTTTTTTTCTTCCTGTGGTTAGCCTGTTTGTTTCTGTCAGGCACGTTGCAGTAGCCTAGCACTGGAGGCTGAGCTCTGTCCTCACTGGGTTGTTCCCTCCCTTGAGGTCAGGGTGTGTGAGTCAGAGGCCTGATTCCGTCACCCCAGGTTACCAACTCACTACTTCCTGTCCAGAATTTAGAATGAGAAGGTGGCTGAGGGCAAAACGTTCCAGGCCCTGTGACCATGTGTCTGTTGTTTTACAGAAAAGCAGAGCAATTGTTATCTAGGCCATAACTCTTTTTGTTTGTTTTACTTTTTTTCTGTCCTGAAAGGACACAGCCCAGAGAACTGATTGTGATTGTGCTAGATGCAGTTTGTGAACATACTGTCTAATAATTGTTGTGCTTGTTTTTTTTAAGTAAGATAAAATGGATTTCTTGGGTATATATACTGATTCATCAGTCTTCTAACAAATATTAATCAGTGTAGCTTTAAAAATAAACATATAAAAATGCCTGCTTCATTACAGTATGTTGACCAAGAGTCAATGTTAAAACCTAAAACATAATGATTATTTAAACAAGTTTGCAAAAAAGGTTTGAAGCAAATATATGAACACAGAAATAAATAGATATAGACCTTTGTAATACCAAAAGAACTATGTCATTGTTTATGACAGCTGGCAAATGATCTGGACTGGAGTTGCCTTTTTTTTTTTGCTTTCGGTGCTTTCCCCGACAACCACCATCATGTGTCCGTGCTTGTATCACTGATGCTGTTGTCTGTTTTCATCTTTGTTTCTTGTATTTGGATCCTGGCTTCTCCTATCCAAATACATTGTGTGGGGTGTGAAAAACAGGAAGCTATGATTGGTTGAGATACAACATGTAGTCATTTGTCTCTGCCAACTGTAGCAAATAATTTACAACTGCATAATCTGTGCCTAATCTGACATGGTGACCATATCAAAAAGCAATACCTTGTAACTGTACTGCAGCTTTAGGCAAACCATGAGTAACTCCTACTGCAACCTAGGAGAAAGTAAAGTAATGAAAAAAGCAAATAATTACATTTCCATCACAGTCTTTCTACAGTCTTGTAAAAGAGGGTCTCGACTCCGTATCTAATACAACCTGAGAAAAACTAACAACAGCATGATTGAAAATAGAGTGCCTGTTTTTCACACTCCTCATTTTCTGATGAGCTGAGTCTGACTGATTAATTAATCATTGTTTGTCTAACCAGAAATCTAATTAAAAATGCTTTGTTCTGACTTTGAAAACATTTACAGTAAGTTCCATAAGTAATTTAATTAAAGATTAATCTTTGAATTTATTATGATTTATTATGCAACCAGTAAGTTTGATGGTTAAATGTTTGATTCTAAATGGGTTTTTTTCTGCTCAAATTAGAAATGAAATAATTTCTTTATAGTGAGCTGAAATCTTATTGACATGATCTAGAAACATATTTGACCTAGATGGCAAGCACAATGCCAACCCTGCCTGACATGAGGTGAAATGAATCAAATGAACAGCTGTTGAATGGAGTTTGTTGTGTGAAAAGCTAGAATGCATTCTGCTAAATGTTCACAAAATGCATTCCGGTCAATAGGGCAGCGAGGCTATGTCTCCGGTCAGTAGGTTGTTGCAGACCTCTCCTGCCAACAGATAAGGAAAGAGATAGGAGTAGAAATAGGCATTGAAGCGCACACTGTAATAGCTGTCTGCTCTGGCCTGATGAGGTGGCTGGGGAATAGAGCCCAAGGATATGGGAGTGTTTTTGTGAGAGTGTGTGCGGGCTCATGTAGACTGATGAGGTAGCCAGGGATAAGAAGGCAAAGGAGGAAGTCTGCATGGGTGTGCCATACATGTGTGAACGGCAGGGTGTGTATATGTCTGATGAGATGGCCATGGTGAAAGGTGGTTGGACCAGGCTGTGTAAATGATGGCTGATGAGGTCTCTTGAAAGTCTATTTAGCGAGAGTAATGAAGTAGGTCTGCCAGGGGAGAAATATGTGGGATAGGCTGTGTGGCTAAGACAGACAGCTTGGTCACCTCACTCAACCTTTTATGGAGAGATGAAATGGATAAGACATATCAGTTGTCATGACTTGTATTCTCTCTGTTTGCCATCAAGAAGAAGAGGAATCACATCACTGCAATTTACAGCCATTGATAGAATGTCAGTATCCACCTTCAGATTATGTAGCCTGCTTGGTGAAGTCCAGATGTTTGTCTATATTGTCATTTTTATTTTCATTTAAAATAAACACCTAAATAAGTAATACTTAAGCAGACAGAGTTGTTTATTTACTGAACTAAAGCCATTATAAATCAGGAAACACTTCTATTTTTAAAAAAGCTATCACTGTTTATAGGCAAAGCAGTTTATTAGCTACTCATCTGTCCTTTTATCTAACTAAACTGATTCAAAATATTTATTCAGTATTCCTCAAGTTAGGATTTATTTCTTTGGTACAGAATCTTTGTAACAAAATGTGGTAAAATATGAGATGAGAACTGTAGTAATTTTGTGTAACAACACAGAAATAAATTGGTAATAGCAACGAGAAAATGTTTAAATTCATTTTAAAATACAACAGTGTTTTTTTTTTTTTTTTTTTTTTTTTTTAAACAGTTAACCATCAGACAGTCCAATAACACTTAATGCAATGATTGGTGTAGTCATCAGAGCTGTGAAAACAGCTTCTTTCTGTCCTTGACAGAGCCATGTGTAACAGCTATAAACAGTAGCCTGAACCTAGTCAAGAAACACAAAAGACTCATGCCTTTGGGTTATTTACAAAATAAATTGGATTACTTTCTTAAGTGATTCCATATGACACCTCAATTTCTTTACCAATGACACGGACATCTGTTTAGAATGTAGCATTAAAAATGGTTCTCTTACGTCTGATCCCATTACTATCAAATTTAGATTTTGGTCTTATCTGACCTGGCGTTTGTTGTATATTTAATAAAGGTAATGCCCCCAATTTTTTGGTTACAACAGGGTAATGGTGGGGCAATGATAATTGCATGATTGCATGATGATAATTTTCAGATCAAATTTTCATAATGAGGTAATTACAGGGAAAAATATTCATGCTGTACTTGAAATTGTTTCAAGGTCAGAAGATGTCAGTAGTAACCATGTTAAACAATAGATTTTAATGCTCACAAATTTTAAGTTTTGCCATTTCAGTTCTTTCAAAATTAATGGGATAATGTTAACCCAAATTTCTCATGAGAATATTTTGGGGACAATGTTAACAGGAGAGAAACCGTGATTAAAAACGAAAAAAAAAAAAAAACCCAAAACTTGTTGATACCAGCGTATTACCCTATTTTACCATATTAAGACTAATCCAAGCTGTGACCTCTTTTTTTCTCATTCCTTTTCCTCTAATTTTCCAGTCTCATAAATAAACATACCCTGGATTGTTTCTGGGTGAGATCAGTACCCCAAAGGCAATTCATTCATGAAGGCAACCACCAGATTAGTCACATACTCTGGTCACATGTATCCCTGCTCTTTGATGGGGGCTATCTTGTGATAGACACAAACAGATCATCTCTGTTTTTAGGACGTCAAGTGAGGGACTGCTGTTTCCCTCATGATTTCAGACTCCAGTACTCCTCTTCTTCTCTTCTTCTTTTTCTTCATGTGTCTTTGAACTTGTGCCAGGCCATGTGAAGATCACACTGGAGTGAAAGGGTGGGATAGGGATTTTTTTTTTTTTTTTATGAAAAGCTATTGAGGTCAGGGAATGGGGAAAGTAGAGCAAAACCATGGTGATTACTTCTTGAAAATCCAAGACATCTTTTGGGATAGAGCTATGCATTTTTTAAAACGAAAAACCATGTGCTAAAAACAACAGCAAAAGCTGTTGAAGTGGGCTGTGAAGATTTGAAGTTATAAATTGTTTCGTTGCCTTAGGGGAACAAATGGTTCACAGGTTCACCAAAAAAAAAAATCTTCATAAGAATATAGAAGCGCTACTGTTAATGTTTATAATGTGGTTTTAACCATATCAGTGACACTAGACTACGATTTATTAAGTATGAGAGTGACTTTGCCAGTTTTATAAGCTGAAATATCTCAACAATTACTCTGTTGTGTGATTTGGTAGAGGCACTCTTCCTTTGAATCCTTCCAACTTCCATTATGCCTGGATTTGATTCAGACAATACTATCCCCCAGAGGAGAAATCCTAATGACACCTGTGTAATCTTTTAAATGTCTCTGACTGTTGGGTAGATTGTCACAAAATCTGCTGCAAACATGCACAATGAATTTGGCAGCTCTCTAATTTTTCATCAGCACCATCTTCAAATCAACTTGTAAAAAACCTGTGGCATTCCCATCAGCTCAGCCAGACTTTTTTGGGGGTAATTAGCAAATGTTAGCACACCCATAACTAAACTGATATGGTGAACTGAGTAAACATTAACTGATTTATGAATGCAACAAAACACACTTTAAATAACTTCAATGACACTGTTTATTTATCACCACTTGGTCTGTGTATGTATATGTGTGTGCAATTCTTTGCGCCTCACCATCTTTGATGTTCATATGTACTGTATTTGTGTATGCCTTCCCTGTATGATTGCAAAACCCTTCAATATCTTGCCATGATAGCCCTCTGTCCTGTACATGATCAAATGTTCTGTTAGTAAAAATACACAACAGGCCAAAACAACTCAACTGGTTCTTTGCTACACACAGCAAGGCCCAGCACCTGTAAGTGGTGAAAAGTAACAATCAAATAAGATCAACTTAATTCTTGGTTCATGTGAAGGGGTTTTCTGAAGCACTCTCCCTTCACTTTAATCATCTTGATTTTGTAGCACTTGGTTTTATTAGATTGAATGACGATATGAGGTGTAGAAACTAACCAATGGTTACACAGTTTTCAGAAAAAAGTATATTGTATGCGTATATATATATATATAGTTATATATATAGATTTATATTCATTTATAAGCTTTTAAAATAGCACAGTAAACACTTTGCACACATGATAAAAACCACTGAATGTGTCTGATTGTTTATGTATAGGCCAATGGCATCAAGGGAACCACACCCTCATCAAAGGAAATTTCACTTTCTCTGCAGTCAGTCAGCTCAGGAAGGAACATCAGAACTGTTACTACTTCAGAAATGAGAACATTCATTTGTGTGTGTGTGTGTGTGTGTGTGTGTGTGTGTGTGTGTGTGTGTGTGTGTGTGTGTGTGTGCGTGTGTGTGTGTGGTTTTTTTATATATAGATAAACTGAACATGAGGCTAATGAGCTTCTTTTTCTACGCAGTGCTTTTGTTCAGAGCTCCTTCCTGAAGTGGCTTATCTGGAAAGATGATTGAACTCAGCGCTAGACCACATGTTCCTGTCTGTAATTGCAAGTTGGAATATTTTAGAGTTTGCACACTTTAACCACACAGAAAGAACAACAGAAACAAAAAAGAGAAGTTATATAAAGACAGTCAAGTCAAAAACCAGAGATACAGAATTTATAATACTTCACATTTTCTCTGCTTGCCCCTCTTTACCATGATTTTTTTTTCATACCTGTACAACATCTGCTCTCTCTCTCTCTCCTCTAATTGTCTCTCACTTTCACTCTGGCAGTTTGTCTCCTTCCCGCAACACAGTCTCTGTACAGCTGGCTTAGTGGTGACCATAGAAATAGCTAAAGGGTTCCGTGTGACGTTGGTTGAAGTTTGTACAGAAACATTTGTTTTTTTTTCTTTTTGTTTTTTTTCTTTATGTAAACAGGCACACACAAATTTCTAGAGGCTAACTCTTCAGTCAACAAAAACACCTCCTTGACTTAACCGTTCCCTCTTCATCACACATGATTTATATTCCTCTGTTTGTTTCAGTTCCTTTCCTCTGTCTGCTGATGACATTGTAATTTTCACATGGTCAAGAGTTTCGGCCCCGGTCTCAGTCCTGCTGAGAGAAATAAGGCCTTGGATTGCTCCTTTGATATCTAGAGGTTTACAGCTACTCAGTTTTTATTTCTCCTTTCCTCCCTCAGCAGACACAGCCAAGGCTTCGTTACAGTTCGCCACCCAAGATAATGAAGTTTAACCAAGGTTGCTGTTGTCCAGGTTGCCGTTTGTTTAGTTTTATTTCGCTGTCTCTAGCATCAGTGTTGGTGGTCTAGTAAAGGAATTCACGCTGTCTCCGACAGATCCACATGGAATGAGCTAGCAAATCCTTTTGCGGGCTGAAAAGACAGAGAACACACTCGTTAAGACAAATGACACCCTTTCCCTCGAGGCTTTTTAGTGACACAGGCGGCTCGAAATACCATCTCTTGAAGGATACGTGCCACAAAGGACTCTCTGTGAAGTTATTTATACACCCTAGAGGCTGGTTCTCACAGCATAATTGTAAAACTAATTTGGGAATTGGGTAAAAACATGTCTATCAGTGAAGATAAATGCTCCAAAATTTGGTGGCTACATGATGCATGCGTAGAAAATACACAGGGCACTAATTGATTCATTAATTACCTATAAATGGATCATTAAACATTTATAAATACTTTATCAAGACAACCCTGGTGATCAGAGTATTGCCATAGCAGCATAAGATGCTATTTTTAAAAGTAGAATATATTGCCTATTGTTTAATAAAGTCTCAGCTTCTGGGACTATTCTGATAGCCTATCTTCTTACAGAATGATGAACAGCAAAACCTTTGCTGTGGCACAGCGGGTCCATTTATTTCAACTGATAAGAAAAAATGGAGGTAACATCAAAAAAGTAAATTGAAATAAAATAAAGTTGTGAGTTTTGGACTGAGCAAATATGGAGCACATTTATCCTAACCCTGCAAGGCAGACGAGATGAGCAGACGCACAGGCAGCTATATTTGGAGCAAAACAAGCTCTAGCACCTAAAGGCTAAATACCAATTATTTTTCACACAGACCTGATGTGCAAGAAGAAGATTGCTTGCCTCTGTTAAGTCACAAACAAGAAAAAAGCAGGTTATGGTGCTCATCGTTTACCTGAGAGACAGCCCACAGTCAGCATGCAGTATCATGGAGGGTGGTGGTTAACATGATGGTGACTTGACTGGAAATGACTTCTCTACTGAATGTGTATATCAAATCCATTCTCTACTCTTAGAGCTAATAGAATATTCAAGTAATGTGGGAGCCTGGAAAGCAATTGAAGGTGCTAAGAAGTGTCCAGCCATCCTTTTTTTCCCCTTGCTTTCCTTAGAAATGCAAACTGGAAACTGAAGTCTCAATTTTAGTGGTTCAGTGATTATCAATATTTTTCTTTTGCCAAATTAAACTTACTTTATACTGCAATAGTTTCCTGCCTTCTTGCAGAAAACTTGTGTACGTGACATTGCCAACTGAAATATTTTGACCTCATTGTTGACAGCCCATCTCACCCACTCTTATTTATGTCATGTATTGATCCACAAGCAAGCAAGTATAGATACTCAACAGTTCCTTTGTAGAACAAAATGGACTTCAGTCCTTGTGAAGAAGAAGCAGCAGCGTGGGTTGTGTTTCACCTTTTGAGCTATTCAGTAAGGAAGTCATCATGCTCGAGCAAAATGTTGAGCAAATGGAAAAAGATGTCCTCTACATCATGAGATGATCTGTCTTTTGTTTGCTCTTTGCATGCTCCAATCACACAATGTAGATATGTGGAAACATGACGTGTGCTTGTTTTGACAACCTTTACTTATATGAGCATCAGATAAAAAGGATTTTGAGGGGAGAATTTGGAAAAAAGGAAAAAGAAAGGGGCAACAGCAAATTAACACAAGTCCAATTCATTTTTTTTATTATTATTTTAGAATAAGTCACATAATTACAAGCAGCATTTAGGGTTAGGGTGAGGTTGATTAACAATTTGAGTGTCTTTTGGAGAAGGACAGTTAGAAATAGTTTACATTTTACAATTGATAAAATTAATGATAATTTACAAAAAAAAACAAAATCAAAAAACTTAACAGAACGATATAACAAAAGATAAAGCCGTAATTTTAAACTCCTTAATAAAAGAAGAAATAAAAGTTGATGAACATCATTAAAAAAGTCCAGATCAGAATCAAGAGGCAGATTCATTGTCCCCTCCTTTAGTATCTGTACTGGACCAGACCAAAGTCATAGGGTCCCAGGGACCTTTCATACTGATACTCACAGAGAAAGGTGGGTTTGTATGGTAGGGTCCCCCTATCATACTCTTTCCTCTCTAGCGTGCTGGAGCTGTACTGCTGTTGCTGCTGATGGAGATGATGGTGAAGGCTGTGGTGTGACTGTGACCTTTGGCCGTCCTTGCCAAAGGTGGAGAATGACCTATCGTTGGACGAGGCAGTGGACGAGGTCATGGTGAGTTGGTCGGAGAGGTTGACAGAGGAGGGTACCTCAGTGTCGGGCAGTGTGGCATCCATGCCGGGGACATGCAGATTGCTACGGTAGTCCGGCCCCTGACGCCCATCTGATGGCACAAAGGATGGCATCCAGCAGCGGTCAGAGTGACCCAGGGCCTTGCACTCTTCTGTACAGTTGGAGAACAGGTCAGTGCCTATAGAGAGTATTCAGAGAGAGGATGCCAAGTGCAAATGAAGAAAGCACAAATGGAAAGCCAGAAATGTTGATGGAGGACAATAAGTAAGAAAAAAGGAATGGGGTGATGATAAAAGAAGCAGTACAAATATTTGGAGTGGAAAGGGGAGATGGAGGGAGAGATGAGTGAAAGAAGAAGAGAGAACACAAGTTAGCAATCATTTGCCAATGTCGCAAGCAGAAAAAGTGCTGCAAAAGCTATTCATCAAAGAGACAAGGCCAACATTGATGAAGCGAATTGTTTGTTTTCTTCCTCACCCCATTCATTCCGAATGAAATGTGCAATCAAAGTGATGTGGTGTTGAGAAAACATTTCAACCCCCCCACCCCCGACATCAACATCCTCAGTCTCACAATTGATTTTGAAACACCAGGAGACAAAATGCGAATCTATATTCCTTCGTCTGTACACAAAAAACGATAATTATGTTAAGAAATGTGCCACAAAACCAACAAAATAGTCACTGGCTACATAACCACACTCTAATGTCAATCATCCCTATACCAACCGACAAAGTGTGTAATTGACACACAGCTTCTGCCAAAAACAAAAGACCACATAAAAAAGATCAAATCAACATCTGAAATGATATAATAGATTGTCAAACACACTCACGCATAAACACCAAGCATGAAGGAAGTACCAGTTGTGTTAATTAAACTGTCTCTGTGTCAGAGTGTGTGTGTGCTCATGTGCATAGTGGATTGTAGTTTTCCCGGCTCTCCAGTGAAATCTGGATGGTTTAGGAAAGCCTTCAAATGGCGTGATCAAAGCAGGAGATGATCGGTTTTGGGTGAGAAGAGGAAAGAGATCTGTTTCATAAGGAAAGGGGAAAAAAAGAGCAAGGGAAAGAAAGTGGGCGATAATTCCCTGTGGCTGAGTGGGTTTCAGATCTATTCTACTGATCCATTCAACTGATAGTGTCTCTATTGCTCCATTACTAACAGTACACATGTACACACACAAACAAAATAATGTTAGAGAAAAAGCAGAGAAGCTAGACTCTTTTCATATTTTTTGAGAGGGTTGGGGTGTGTGGGAGAGTCTGTATAGTCAGTAGTGATCAGTGCAGTCATGTCAACGAATAAATGTGTTAATATTATCTGCCATCTACAGAGCATGTTTTTTTCTGCCATTTCCACAACCTGTCATGGATTACAGATCATTTGAACCTATACATTCTTTTCTAAAAGACGAGAACTGAGTACAGAAGAAAGTATCCATAAGGTTCATATTGTTAGTTAAGTTTTGTTTGTTCTGTCTGGTAGATTGCAACTGCTCTGCTGTTTGTTATATTTCAGTATCATGACAATTTACAAATAAATAAATAAATAAACAAAATGAAGTTGCCCTGTTTCCATGTGTTCAATATAATGATCTGAGCAATCATCAGCAACAAAAGGTACCACCCGCACTTTCTGAACTTATTTTGGTGACCTCACAGGCTATATGCATACTTGCAAATGTTAGTCAAGGCAAAATAGCACTTGTACCTCCTTCTCATGTTTATC
The DNA here is from genome assembly GCF_051167445.1 of Perissodus microlepis. Classification (NCBI taxonomy): domain Eukaryota; kingdom Metazoa; phylum Chordata; class Actinopteri; order Cichliformes; family Cichlidae; genus Perissodus; species Perissodus microlepis. Next base: position 6,677,758 of record NC_140466.1, read on the forward strand.
AAATTAAAATAAATTAATTGTAGTTCTAGTTAATGTTCTTCTGAACAATGCTAGACTAAATCTTAAGTGCACAAATGCAATAAAGCTGATTCCCTTGTTGTGGAGACAGAATACAGTATCTTTCATCATCTGGAAAGTATTATGTAGGCTTAATGCATCAATAATAAAGCTGAGATTTAGGTAGGATTTTTTTGTCTGTCATTTTTATGTTAAGTGGGATAACTGGTTTCACTGTTTATGGATGCATTTATTTATTTATGTATTTATTTATTGAACTGCAACTAAGGTAATCCTTGAAAATACTGAAGATGGGGAAAAAGGCTAAAAAATGATGAGATGAGAACAGCCAGTAAACGGTTACGTATTTCGAAATAACCTTAAAATTAATTAAATCTAATTCGATGCAAATTATTAAACATACAACAAAAACATTATTGTAGTTTTGACTCTGTTGTGTTATACATCGCCAGTAAATATTGACCACTGCATATGTAAATAACACAGCAATATCAGTCTTTATATTGTCAGAACTACCACTACAACAGATCCCATTTCCTTCTATTTGTGCGCGTCGTATGAATCTAATCTTGCTAATTCATGCCTCATGGGGAGCGAGAGAGGCACAAGACTGTGCAGTGACCAGAGAGCTAGAGACAACAAGGGCCAAGCAGACTGGGGGGAGTCACAGATTTCAGAAACAGAGACAGCAGGCGGGCAAAACAGCAAGACTGCAGGAACCATAAGGAACGAGAGGGGAAACCTGGGCAATCACAGATGGAAAGAGCAATGGCCAGAAAAGACAAGGGAGACCCAAACCTTACAGATGGATATGGGAAAAGGGCTAGAGAGAGATGGGCTGAGTTGGAGGCTGGCTTTGATTTACCAGAAACAGCGTTACAAATGTCCAATTAAACATTAGCTTTTATGTGCTTCAACCCTATTTCACAAATATTTTTTAAACATTCATTCAGATGCCACTTTTCTAATTCTAATTATTCAAGGCTGTGTGGAGCAGCTGCCTTATCCGAGTTTAAATAGTTTAAAAATAAATATGTGTTAGAGCTGACAAGTTCTTTGTTTAGTATTTTACCTTACATATTTTGTTTGATTACGAAAGATTTAAAGTCATGAGATATGTTTTTAGTTTGTATACACTGTCTGGTTTGATTGCCCCATGAGTAAGCACAAGTCACAGGTTTTTGCTGCCAAAGGGTGCATTTGTTTTTTATCATAGGAGGGATGTGGCTCAGTGGCAGCACAAACCGATCCGATGGAGAAGAAAATGAAAAATCTCTCAATTCCATCAGGACTAGTCCAGGAAAAGCTGCTCCAGGAGATATTTGTAATGCTGATTCAATTTTTGAGTGGCGTTTACTTCAATTTACCCTCCAATTCACCCCAAGAACTAATGTATATTTATGGTGTCTTTAAAGGCTGGGTGCATATAAATTATGGTATTTCTGTTAATTCCCACTTTTATATTTGCCCTTTAGCCTTTTAATGGACTATTCAGAAATGTCTCTTCTCACACGTGAAGGGCGTTGACCTCAGGCCACTTTCTGTCATTTCTGAGGTATTGTGTGGATAAAGAAATTGGGTGTCATAATGCATACATATATACATTCTTAAATGTATAAACAAACGAGCAGGAAGACTGAAGCACAGGTGCGTAAACCAGACATATATTTGGCAGAAACCACATGGTACCCACACCTGCATACCAATAAAAAGTTAATACTGAAGGATTATAAGAGAAAAGGTCTGTTTGTTCCGTATTTCTCAGTTCGCATTGTACTCTGGAGATGATGTAAAAATATAGTCTGCTCTGCACTGTTTACCATATATCAGGCTGAAAGTCGTGTCACAGCTTCCGAAATGCTCAGTGATTTTTTTGCCTGCCAACTCACTCTTGAAAAATGACAACGTGAACATATATGTTTGCAAACACACATACATGCTTGAAATACTCCATTAATACAGAGATATGTAAATTTACACGAGTAAACAGACAGGGCATGCATACATGACACCAAGTAGCTGTTGATCCCCGTGAAGCACCTTTTCCTCCTCAGGCAGGAAGAAAAACAACAACCAAAACAGTGACTGGCAATGACAGGCCCTGCCAGCAGCCCTATCTCTCATTGTGACCTCATCAGGCAGGAAGAACACACATACGCATTCTCACATGCGCATGCAGGAGACAATGTAAACGATGCTACACAATAAAAACGTGATCTACTTGCTAATAAGCAATCAGCACTTCTGTTCTTTTTTCTTTTCCTTTTTTCCCCCATTACAACTCTGCATGTTTCTGAAATCCCTTGTTGGTGTGATTTGACTAATTGCGCTGTCTGACATACATCCAGCAACAGGGAGCAAGGAAATAAAGGAAAACAATTTCTCAGGAAAACACAAGCCTCTAGTTTGAATTCATTTTGTGGGTTTACACTTAGATTTGCAGTCTCTCATTCTCTATTAGTTCCTATGAGTTTCTTTCCTTTCGTCCTCTGTCTCTCATTATTTTCTGTCACATGTAATTCTCCTTCTTTCCTCTCCTTGCCTGTTGCTTTTTCTCTCCTTATTTTGTTTTCTCCACCCTTAAAAAAAGAGCACTGCTGATCCCCCAGGTGGAGGGTGTCTTCTATCCATACCTCTGTTTTTCATCTTGTCCTCCACTGCTCCAGAGAGAATACAGACACAAAACATCAATATTTGGACAGCAGCAGCGTACGGCAGGGGAGTAGCAGAGCTTCCTTACATGAGTTGGCCAGAGAAGCTGTGATGAGTAAACCAGAGACCTCCCAAGGCCAAAACAGAACAAGATGGCTCTCACAATTCTAGACGTAATGACAGACAGAAAAGAATGTTCCTAGCTACCATTTTCAATGTTTGTTAGGCAGCAACTAGGCTGGGATGGAGAGCCAAGATGGCCCCTCCTGTAACAGTCACTGCTTGATTAATATCACCCTTTAGATCATAAGTGCAAAGGGACAGGTTGTATGATTTGGACCTTTGTTGTATGCCAAGAATTACAGTGTATAGCTATAACTATTCTTTGACAATAGAACTTCTGACAGCATCGTTCTACAAAATTCTGATTTATTACTACTTAGCTTTTCTTTTCTTATTTCTGGCCTTCAGATGTTATTATAAAATTGCACTCAGAGACTATTGTTTCTAATATTTTGCCTAATCTATGTATCGTGATGTCCTACTCTTTTTTTAATAGGTTTATTCAGGCAAGCTATACCAGATGTTCAGTGACATTAATTTCCTGGAGAGAAAATGTGTGTTACTCATGGCCAAAGCATGTTTATGACTCCCCCAGAGTTTGCAAATAGTCTTACGGCCTTACCTTTTACTTTGAAATTTTCAAGGCCTCATGTGAGGAAAAAAGAATACAATACTCAATACAATACTCTTTCACTTTTGATCTTGAGTTTTTAACAGATTCAAGGTATGTCCATGTACAGGCACTACAGCCATACTTGTGTCCTCTTTTTTCAATCACTTCAGGGTTAAAAACACATTCAGTTTATTCAAAAGCCATACCCTATTTATACTGAAGAGGGTATTCATCAAGGTGCTAAAGTTGTTTGAGTGTATTAGTAATCACTGCAGGACATGTTCCTACTGTGGTTTCTTTTTCACACAGAGAATCCTCTTCCATCTACCTTAGCCATGTTACAAAGAGGTCATTCAAAATGGAAACTGTTTAAGTGCTTCCTCAGAGATAAGAAAGACATCTTGCAGGAATCTGAGCAATCTCGTCAATTAGTTAATCAAACTGATTGCCAGAATTCTCTTTTATCTTTCTCTGCTCTGATTTGTATTGACTATTTTTGAATTCAACACATGAGTCGTGTTAGTAGAAGAGATGCCATGTCCGCCTATTTCAGGTAGAATGCAAAGCAATTTTTTAATGAGAAAATGTTTATTTTTTTTATTCTGTTTCCTGCAGAAGATTTTGCAGCGAGCTCTTTTCAAATTCTTCCAATTCAAAGGCAATAAGTGTGGATCTACACAATGATTTCACCAAACTTCCATCATGCCATCTTTATTCAGAGGTTGCACATTTAAGAAAGTGTTCTGCTGTCATTGTTTCTTGTTAAAAGAGCCGTTCCTTAAGAACGGTGATTTTAAGCACAAAATTGCTAAACATTTGCTGATTCCAGTGTTGTTGCTTTTTTTATATGATAGTAAACTACATATCCTTTGGACTGGTGGTCAAGACAAACAAGCAATTTTGTAACAATGTTTTTAGGCATTAAACCATTTAGAGCTTTGAAATGATTTCAGTCAGAAATTAAACTAAATAAATGATGAAAAACATGATGCACAGCCAACTGATGACACAATAATTGTTAGTTGCAGCCTTTGTCTGGTGTTACTATTTTAACTACTGACTTGAAAAGGTTTTCATGAGTGAAAGCTTTTCGGTTATGACTGTTTGCCTTTTGTTTGTCATTTTCACCTAAGCAAAGGAAATGTCTTCCGAATGCATTTGTGTATTTTCTTCCCCGCAACTCCTTTTCGTTCGAGTTTCCTTTATGCAAGCTTTTAAACTAAAACTTGAGATGTTCTCTTAATCATCTCACAGATTGCATTTATTTGTTTATGACATTCTTTTGGCATAAATCTATATTTCTATACAAACCAGTTGCCCTTTAGTGTCTGGGACAATGAGAGAAGGTGGTATCAAAACACTGTGTGCTAAATTCCTCTGACAGCTTACTGACATGGGAAACTGCAACACTGTGGCCGCCACTAATTCATAATCAGCCATCTAATACACCGTTGCCACAGTGATTTAATTGTCTCATTTGTCACGGCTGTTGTTCTCACCATAACAAACGTCATGATAATGATCATTTCCAGTCTCCCACCCGTCACGCAGTCTTCCACAGCTGATCGAATGTTTCTGTGAAGCCAATTTTTTTTTCCTGATGAATATTTTATCCTCTCTTAAGTGTCACCTTTTTTTCATACGTTCACTCACTCCTGTTGTCACCTCCAATTTAGATGATGGGAGAGCAGTGTATAATTTGGGAAAAAGAAGTCTTGGGATATAAAAGTTGTGGCAGTCAGTCAATAGTGCTTCAGCTGTTGATGAACCAGTGCCTCACTGCAGACACGCTGCTTTGAGAAAAAGCCATTTGCCCACTTTTTAAAGGTATCTGGTGGCTCACAGGCAGTGTCCCTTTGATTTAAAACCACGTCAGGAGACTTATTTTCTAAAGTGTCAGCCGAGCGGCCGAGCGGAAAGCTAAGGCAGGTGTAGTTGATGATATGCCAACTGGAAATGGTTTTCCCTTGATTTGAAATATTCTGAGGTGCACAAAAAAGGAGAGTGTGCTGTGTGGTCCCATGAGGAAACCTTGCCTCTAACCCTCCTTTGATAATTGCTATGCAAAGGATCTAGAAATGAATTACTGATCAGCCGAGTGTTGCGGAGAGCCAACGTGTGGGGGAGACAGAATGAAGGATGAGACCCTGCCACAAACCCAAGAAAAGAATATGTGTGTGTCAGGCAAACGCATGCACACACAGAACGCAAGGATATTAAGTGTTATCTAGGCATAGTCATGTCAAACACACACATATATATGTATGTGTGTGTGTGTGTGTGTGTGTGTGTGTGTGTTCACAGCCAAACATATGGTTGTGAACACAGGTTCTCAAGAAACACATAAAAGTACATCAGGTCAGTACAAAGTCATCATGGCTCAGGCTTTGGCAGTCTGGCTTTCTACTCGCACTAAACACAAAACTCATACAGGAAACAGCACATAATAACACAACTAAACTTACAGAAGCATGCAATCCACATAAGACAACCAACAGCATTCCTGTCCCTGTATATTATTAAGTAACACAGAGAAAAACAGAGACACAAATGAGCAGTATGTACACCTATATAGAGAAAATATATATAGATGGCAAAGTGCCAACTGCTTTCCTCTTAAACTGAATCTCATTTAAGCTTCACACAGCACCATCTCAAAGGAGAAAGCCGTTTCAATACAGACATCATCACTGAGCCTTGTGTTCTACACAGCACACACACAAGCAGATTCAATACAGGTATCATGTATACACCTACATATTAAATCAGACAATGGTATACCTTTACACCTACACAGACACACACTCCATCTGGTTTTGTTTACAGAAGTCTGAGAAACTCAAGTGTCCCTCTTTCCAAAATACCAGTCGTGTGATATTACCTCCCATGGAGTGTTAAGCTGTTCCCTTCTAAATCCAACATGCGGACCAAATGTTGGTTTCCTGGTATGAAATACAGAGTACAGCACCAACTGTGTACACTCCCAGACCAGTGCCAAATGAGGTTTCTAGGAGCCAAATAAAGCTGAAGAAACATGTTACCGATTCAAAAATGTAGGTCTGTAACTATACTAGCAAATCGTCACAAAGGAATTCAAGACAATTTTCCACATAACATAAGTGTTAAAGTACAGTCTCAGACTTGTCCAGGATCATGTTAGGACTTATTCCTTTCTGAAGTTTGCGGCTACTGGCTAGCAGAATATATTGAGACATATATCACATATTTATACATCCAATGTTCCTTGTTGTCTTTTTTTTTTTTTTAATCTGATCTGCTGGTTAACATTGGGCAAAATGCTTGAAGAACAGCCAAATGCTACATGCATTCCAACAAGAGGTGTATGTTTAAGCAAACCCATTAATCGTTTCACAAGGGGTTTTTTCTGATAAAAAAATAAGGGAGTTTTGGATTTCTTCCGATTCTGTATTTCAGTCAGTCGCACAGTTTGACCTTCCCAGCCTGTTTCATGAGCGAGGGCAGAGAGTGACACTACCACTGCTGCATACTGGCTCTCTATTTTGGCTTCGTTCATTAATAATGTCAAACACAGGAGAGCCTAATGAGGGACCATTCACTATCCTACAACACCTATCTGATCTTTTCTATTTGTATTCTCAGCATTGATATGATATTTGGCTGGCTCCCGTCTAGACAGGGGTCTTACACGCGTCGTGTGGAACAATCCCTCAGAAGGAAAGGGCAGTTCAATATGAAATGAGATTTTGTATTGCTCCACTTTTTGCCTGACTCCACTTTGATCAATAAACAGGTAAAAACCTAATAGAATTTTAGATAGAACAAGGCTAGCCTTATGATAAGACCCAAAGACATGTCTAAAGAAATCTGCGTTGTTTTAAAGTGTAAAAGAGAAATGAGTGAGTAAACAGATCTGAAGTGTGAGTGTAGGTGGGGAAATGTTACCTAATCCTGATATTTTACCTTTATTTTAGCTGTAAAAGCTACAAAAAAATGCAAAAGGTACTAATATTTTTTGATAAGCAGAATCTATACATCAAAGGTAGTACAACAACCCAAGTGTAATGCTGATTGAAATGCTTCTCATTATATCAATTTAGCTTTAATGCCTTTCATTTCACTTCAGTGAGGATATTGATTTGTGCCACCAAAGCACTATAGGCCTCACACTGCCTTAGTGCCATTTGCTGTCCTTTCAGCACCACTTCATGCTGAAACAGCAGCAGACTTAAAACGAAAGCAGTCGGAATGCAAGGAAGGAAGAAAGAGAAGAGATTTCCCCCCAAATGTCCCTCCTTTTCACCCGGCTGTGAAATGTAATCAACACCTTTGGCGCCCAGTTTGTGCCAGCAAGCAACCTCGGAGTCTAGGCCTTCGCACTCTCTCAAATTAAGGAAATTAAAAGTCACCGGTCCGCACCAACAATTCAGCATTATCCCATTCACAATAACAAACACACACTATTGAAACAGATCAGTGTAGGGTATGTGAGGGCTAATATGTTGGTGTAATTATGTGGGGTAACTCACCGGCTGAATGACCCCGGTTTGTGGCATCGTGGTCACTGTCACCCTGTTCGCTGTCACCGTGACCACTGTCTTTGGAGCTAACAATATCTGCTTCTTGAAATGCCGAACTAAAAGAGGCAGTGGGGAGGGCAGAGAGTTGAGGTATGAAAATAGTAATAGGGCAGAAGGAGAGAGGTTGAGACAGGGAAGCAGGAGACGAAGAGAGAAGCCAGGATTAAAAGGGAAAGGAGAAGGAGTGGGAGAGTCAGAAATCAACACCACATTAATATAGTCACGGTGGCCATCAAGAGTCTAAATTGGATGTTACACATGGCATGTAATGAAATCCAGCATTAGAGCTTTAATAGACGCTACTCCGTCAGTTATGGGACTGATGCCAAATTGAAGATGAGTGTTATGGATACACTGGGAACAGTGTAGCCTCTCAAAGCCACAATTAAGGATGCAGAATATATGGGATTCACACTGATGGTTGTAATATTCATTTTTATAGACATATGAATAGGTTGTGGCTCCATGAGGCATATTGAATGTTACAGGTCTTCTGATGGTGGATTGTGTGTGGCTCTTTAGGCTCTGTGATTTGGCGATGTTTCAGTGTCTGTGCGTGTGTCGCTAAATGTGTGCTTTTCACTACCTGTTGACACGTCTGGGTCTGTCCACAAGATAGCTGAGTTCTGCTCGTTGGTGTTTTGTCTAGAAAACCCACAGACAACATTGGTCACATGTGATGCCGAATAAACAGAGGAGAGAGACATATGTTTCAAAATAAGAGAAGCATTTAAAAACATGTATGGATACACTTGATGTCAACGTGTAACTGTGTAGAATAAGTTGTGGCTATGTGAGGCGGGTTACCGACGGTGCGCGCATCCACTTGGTGAGTGAGTGGGCGAGAGGAGAGGAGAGTAGGGGAGAGTAGGTTAGGGAGGCGATTGAATGCGTAAATGATTGAGCCGCGCGATGCTGAAACTGAACAACCTTTGTTCACCGTGCTGCCGTGCTGGGTTGTGCACGGAATACTTAACGCACAGAAAAGGCAAGGCTGTGACTGGCTGTCTGGCTCCAGTCCAGCCAAACCGCAATCAACAAAAAGCCCCAACTCCACAGCTCCGCTGGCAGAACGCACAGACTGAGCACATCAAGGCTATTGAAGCCGCTGGTCTCATATTCTTATAGATTCTTATATTTGCCACGCAAACTTTATAACCTCCTGGGGACATGTGCAGTATTTTGTTTATTTATTTTTTAAAAGATCCACTGTTAGGAAAAGATTCTGGCGTTGCTAAACCAGCAGAACGAAACGCTCTCCGGGCGATTTTTTTCTTTGCACATTATAGTGCTTTATTGATGACATACTCCCTTCTGTGTAATTAAAAAAAAAATACATTCGTTTGAATGACCAATATAAGTTCCACAACTCTCCAACGTGTAGCCTAAAATTCATTAATTATTAAAATACATTTGTAAAATTCACAAATTACACTGTAGGCCCTTAAGTGGGGACTGGTTAATATGTGCGTCAAATTAAATCGTTTTTACTGAATAAAGAATAAACATTAAATAAAACACGTTCTTCAACTTGGTGGTCTAAAGAAATTGGCAAGTAAAGAAAAATATCTGGCGCACTCAACTTTTTCGCACGACGTAAAGGGTGATCTGACAGCAATCTGTTGCAACAAAAAAAAAAAAAAAAAGACTACCAGATTTAAAAACTGACATGTCCAGTCACCATTAAGCATGACGGCGGTTAAAGGCCACTAAGCACAACAGCCAATGGCACATTCCTTTATAAGTCTTTTGCGAGAGTTTGACATTAGAACAGCTTTTCATGCCTAAAAACTGGGTTAACTGTTGAAATTGGGGTTTTGTGCTCTTTTGATGCAGCTCAAAATGTAGCCCAGAGAGACTACTAATGCTGATTCAGTCCTCTCTTACCTCATTAGACAGGATACTGCCATTAGATATGATGTCCGGCTGTTGGTCACTGTAACCAGTGACTATGGCGCCGCAGGGGTTGGTGTGATCTGTGTCAGTGCTGCGAGAGGGGCTGCATGGTTTCAGAAACATCAGATCCGTTTTGGCAGATTCCGGTGTCAGACACACCTGGTAGCAGTAGGAATTCTGGTTTTGGTGATGGTGGGAGCCGAACCCCCCTCCTACGCCGCCTACACCAGACTCCTCCACGGGCACCTGCCCCACGGGCCCGACTCCTGACGTTACATTGGTGCTCTGAACTAACATGATGTCGGATTTACTTAGCTTTTTCTGTTTACGGCCACGAGCCTGCCTGCTGCAGCACGAGCCACAGCACAGGCAGCAGTCACCAGCAAGCAGGCACGTGTATATGTTGAGCTTCTTGTCCTTTTGGCAGCGCACGGCCAGCACGATCATGGCCAGTAGGAAGATAAAAGAAACAGAGCCCAGGGCAATGATGAGAATTAGGGTGAGGTCAAGGGAGGTCTCTTTTGTCTTGGAAGCTGAGCCGCGATCGACACCGCGGCCTTCATTCACGCTGTCCACTAAAATTACACTCACACTGGCAGAGGAGGACAAAGGTGGCTGCCCGTGGTCCCTCACTTCGATCAGCAGGTCATAGTAGCCCTGGGGATCCCGTTTGGGAGATATCCTGCGGGCTGTTCGTAGTTCCCCTGTCCTCCAGTCCATGCGGAACATTCCCATCTCGTTGCCCCGTAGGATGCTATATGACAGGCGTGCGTTCTCTCCATCATCTGCATCCATGGCCACAATGCGCGTCACTAGATAGCCTGGTTCCGCAGAGCGTGGCAGGTGCTCTTTGGCTGTGCCGTTTTTGCCGATAGGGGCTATCACAGTAGGAGCGTTGTCATTTTGGTCAACTATGATCACATTTACAGTAGCGTTGGAGAAGAGCTCGGGAGCACCTGAGTCCTTAGCCTGGACCATGAAACTGAACTCCTTCAGCTGCTCGTAATCAAAAGAGCGTAGTGCGTAAAGGTAGCCAGTGTCCTGATTTATTGACACATACGTGTCCACGGACATGCCCTGTATGTCACACTCCAATATGGAGTAGGTAATAAGAGCATTTTGTCCTACATCGGGGTCCAAAGCGCTCACGGCGTGAATGAAAGCACCGGGCACGTTATTCTCAGTCACATATACATCATAAACAGCCTGCGTAAATCGGGGCGCGTTGTCATTCTCGTCGGAGACGTGCACTTTAATTGACTTGCTGGTAGCCAGGGAAGGCTGACCTTTGTCTTTAGCCACCACGGTTATGGTGTATGAATCTGTGTTCTCTCTGTCCAACGGTCCGTCTGTCACAATGGTGTAATAGTTTTTAAAGGAAGATTTCAGCTTAAAAGGAACATCCCCTAAAATTTCACAGCTCATTTGTCCATTCTCATCAGAATCCCTGTCCGAGACGCTAAAAAGTGCGATCACGGTGCCCGGGGCGTCCTGCTCGCTCACAGATTCAGTCACAGTGCTGAAACCGATCTCTGGTGTGTTGTCGTTCACGTCCACGAGTTTGACAAGCACTTTGCAGTGCGCGGGGACCGCATTAGCTCCCAGATCTTTAGCCTGAACATAGATCTGGTGCGTGACACTCTCTTCATAGTCCACCTCACCCGCTACCTCTATCCTACCCGTTCTGGCATCAATGTTGAATAATTCCTTTATCCGCGGTGTGTTATGATTGCTGAAAGAATAAACGATCTCTCCGTTTTGTCCCTCATCAACATCAGTAGCATTGAGCTGAATCACGAGAGTGCCCACGGGTGAGTTTTCCCGCAGATTAACCGTGTACACGGACTGGTCAAACGTGGGCGCGTTGTCGTTAGAGTCCAGAACTTTAACGACCAAGAGAGCTGTCCCGGTCCGCTGCGGGATGCCCCCATCCACAGCCGTCAGTACATAGCGGTGCACTGCCTGCTGCTCTCTGTCCAGCGGTTTCTCCAATACCAGCTCCGCAAACTTGTTCCCGTCGCTCTGTGTTTGCACGTCAAGGTAAAAATAGTTGTTATTCGTTATGGCATATGTACTGAGCGCGTTTGTGCCAACGTCAGGGTCGAAGGCGTTCTCCACCGGGAAACGGGTCCCGGGAATAGCGCTTTCCGAGATTTCCACAGAAATGTCTGTTTCAGGAAATCTGGGTGGATTGTCGTTGATATCCATCACCTCAATCTCCACGCGAAAGAGCTCCAATGGATTTTCCAGAAACACCTCCAGGTGCAATAGGCACTGGGTGGTCTGCTTACAAATTTGTTCCCGGTCAATTTTTTCTTTCACCACGAGCGCACCGTTCTCTAAGTTCACCTCCAGATAAGGTGTCCGTGAACTAGGCACAGTCTGAAAGTGGCGAGCGGAAAGTTTGGTAATGTCCAGCCCCAAATCCTCTGCAATATTCCCAACCACAGAGCCCGGTTCCTGCTCCTCTGGCACCGTGTAGCGTAGCTGAGAGGCAGCTCCATCCAGAGTGGAGAGCAGGAATATTAACCAAATCATCTCCTCTGCCTCTGTCCAAGTGCACTTCAAAACGGAAAAAAATAAATGTTATTCCCTCTTCTCACAAGAAATGAGCATTTCCCATTTTCTCTGTCCGTAAAAGGGCAGTGAAATAAACAGCAACAAGGCTGCACGACTTTGAAATTCCTCTCCTCTGCCTCAGGTCAGTGGAACATTGTGTCGTTTCAGCTGTGAGAAGCACAGCCATTTGATCCGAGCTTCTCTGTTTTAATCAATTCAGCACCGGTCTGTGAGTTTTGGCGTCAGCGCAAACATTGCAGGCTGGAGCCAGGACGCATAGCCAACTCATAGCCTCTGCACAGAACAGACTGCCCCTTCTTCACAGAAAAAAAGTCACAAAACAAAACAGGAAATTCCACACCAGCAGAGAAAGAACGCAAAAAGTCCTATTTATGCACAACCGAAATCAGCAACAAATATAACTTCTAAAGAAAGCCTGGCGAATAACACGACTTTCTCCCTATCTTTCTCTATGAGGATGTAATCACTGCGCCTAAGCGCTCAAAGCGGATGATGTTCTCAGCTCGGCTTCTGTAAAGCAAGTGTGAGCAGCGAGGTTGGTTTTGCGCACAGCTCCTTTCCCCACCAGCCAATGATATTCTCAAACAGCGGGTGTAATGGCACCTGATTGGGGCTCCGCAACGCCAGCCAGAGAACACATCGGACCCTCATAACAAAACCAGTTAAGTGCCGCTGCGCTCCTCTCCTCTCCTCGCCTCCCCTCTTTCCTCCAGGCCCAGCCTCAGTTGTAGCAGGGAAATTAAATGTTTTACACATCCAGTGAATTAAGAAAGTTGAATAATAGTGGGTGCTAGTTGGCGTTGGCGGGGCTGTGTAGATAAAACTGAAGCTTCCGTCGAAATAGTGGATTTTTGGAAAAGTTTTTTTTTTACCTTATTTTTATTACTATCATGAGGATTCCTTTTTTGTTCGAATATAACAAATATCTCACAACTTGTTAGATGACGAGCCATGACCCTCGTGTGGCTGTCCTTGACGCAATTATTTCAACAGTTTGCTATTAAAGCGCTGTTCTGATAGCAAAGCATGAGTCAGACCGTACCAAGCATACTCATAGCCAAAGACCACCATGTAAAATGCCTGCGCAAGTAAAGACAGCTAGTGACGCAATACTCCAAAGTGCCGTGGTCACTCTCGCCTCTCTCTCTCTCTCTCTCTCTGAAATGCACACATCTCAACAGGATGTTGGAGGAAAAAATAAAGCATTTTAAATAAAGTATACATATATCCAATGCAATTTCCTGACGAGTATCAGTATGATACAAGGTTCCATCAGAGCAGGATCACACATGACTTACTTTAATTCAGAGAAATGAAGCGTTGTACTTTAGTCCTTCCGTGTTGCTAATAGCCTGAAGCCTATTAGTTCTCCCATCTTCCCATTTTTATCATTAACCCCCTCACATGATGGCCTTAACGTTAACGTTGCGTCATGCGCTAATTTAATTCATAAAGCACATATTAAAAAATGCAAATGGTGGAGTTTTGAGAGAGATACGAATAGTGGGGGTCTAACTACTTGCACACCATTTGGCGGATGATGACAAAAAGATGAAAAAGAGCGTAATTGAGGCTTATTAGCATAAGTCTCTAATTCCAAATGTAATAGATGGCGCGAAACAATATCGGCCGTAATGCAAAACGACGTGCCCATTGTGCAGTGGATTAAACAGCGAGTGATACGCGATTCTGCATCTCGCCATACAAGTCAGGAGAAACAAAGAGGAGACGTTAGATGAATTTCTACCCATGTCTGAGCTGGAGCTGTGTGACTGAATCGAGCTGACACTGGAGTCGAATCGCAGAGCGGTGCGCTCTGCATCTCCTCTCTCTCCAGCTCTCTCTCTCTGTCGCGCTCTCCGTCCCTGTCAGGGAGTTACAGACCAACGTCGCCCCCTTGCGTTAGCCCACTTTCTTTTAAAAAATTCTGTTGATAAGAAGAGCCAACAGAACCGTTAATGCTATTTTCTAATTAACAGAACATTCAACCAGTTCCGTGGAAGGAAAGCAACATATTACATTGCTGAACTCTACTGAAATGTTCTCTTTTGTTGCTCATTCCACTTCAACGTTATATCTTATTGTCCGTTTAATAAGTCTTGCTGGCTTTTATTGATACAGTGGTGAAGTAAATATATATATATATATATATATATATATATATATATATATATATATATATATTTTTTTTTTTTTTTTTTTTTTTTTTTTTTAATTCAAGTAACAACAGCAGTAATATTGCAAGGAAAACCTCTGTATATAGACATAAAACAAGTCAATACTGGAAATATTATACTATAGATTCATTGTTATGCTTACTTCATTTTAATTGTAGCCGGAGAGACAACTACAACCCTAGAGTTATGGAAACAGTGCTAGTTGGCACTTATGGCAGTTATGAATGTGTGGAATTATGAATAGTTCTGTATACGACCTTACTTTATTTTATAATAATGACTTCCAGAGAGAAGGTGCAACCTATTTAGAAATGCATCAGATTATGAATTATAATAATAAGGTAACACTCAAGTAAAATGCCTCTTAGTTGTTTTTAATTGCGCTGCTTAAGTAAATGAGCATACTTGAATTCCAGAGCTCAGTAAAAAGACCCCCGATAAGCCGAACATTACCTTTTTAAACCAACCATTGGATTAGAAATCTTGTTAGAAGTATTTCTGCAATCCTGTATAGCCTGAATCAAAATATATTTGTAACTCTTTAACAAAGGTTGAACTGTAGGACACATTCAGCCTGCACATTAAACAAGGTGAGCCACCACAACTACACCCGACTACCTTCACTACCGTTACACCTTTGTTTTTTCCTAATGTGGCATTCGTAGTGTGTTCCATATAAAACCAGTAAAAAGTCATTTTAAATGGAAAATTACTCAGTGTTACTGAATTTATTGTGCACAGGCTTAATATAAGAAGTCATGTGTTCAGCCAGAATATGGGAAAACATCTAAGCATCATAGGGCCACCATGAGTTAAAGACCTTTAGTAGTTCTTGTGTTTAACAGTTAATATCACTGTTAAAAGTGTCAGTAGAATGACATTATGGGTGAAATAACATTTATTTTCTTACCAAGAATGACAGTGGGGAATCAATATTACTTCATATTTGCCTGTTAAACACTAATCCATAGAAAGCAACTGATTAGCCCAGCTTAAAAAAAAAATAGGAGAAAGCAGTCCTAGATGGTTAGTTTTTTCCTTAAAAACACATTTTTTTAAAAGATATTTACAGCTAGCATGAAAACTTCAAATGTTTAGTAATTAAGAAATGACTGAACACAAAAACAAACAAACTAATAAATAAATAAATTCAAGTTTAAATAAGCCTGGACTGTATATAAGCATGTGTAAATATTGGACCCTAACTTGCTCACTCTAAATATTATGTTGTTAGACATATATCTTTCTCAATTACACTTTTACCCTATTTTGAGAAGCCAGCTGCGATGAAGAAGATGAAGAGGTTAAGGACTGATCTATGGACTGTTTAGTCTTTGAGAAAGTCACACTTCTTCCTGTCTTCATACTAATCATGTGTTGTCTATAGCTTACTATTCATATTCCTATTGATCTTCTCAAAGAGTTTTCTTTTAAAGGAATAACTGCAATGCTACAAAGGCATGTTAGCGTAAGAAATATGCATTCACAATTTGAAGACTTTGGTTAACTTCATTTTGCTCCATTTAATTCCTCACTTGACTCCTTGTGTCCGTGCAAGAACAACAGCCATATTAATTCCTCTTTCACTCTCGGTGCATTTATAATTTAGTGGCTCCGAAATGACAAATGGGACATAATTTTTGACAAATGATATCATAACTAGCCATGATGTGAAAGGCTAACAGACTAAGGCTGGTCTTTAGGTAAAAGCTCAGCAGGCCATTAAAATTTCATAATATGAACAAAAAGGCAATTAAGATATCATTAAGGGGGTTAGCACCCAAAGGATATACCTCAAGCTTATTACAGTGCCCTTTGATAGGCCTGTACCTAACCGCTGTTGCAGCCTGCACTTCAGAGACTTAAAAGAGATAAGTTGTGGCCCAGTGATAAACTGCTAAATGGGAGATATTGTCTTTTTCAATATGTCAACAAATGCCTGTGTTTGAATTTAAGTGCACAATCGTGGCCAGAAAATTAGTTCAGACTTGGTTTAAACTAACTCTTGATGGTTAGTTTATAGAGGAAAAAGAAACTTGTTAATTTCTGACTGTGTTATCTCATCGGCTTATTGAAGCTCTGGGGTCATAAACGCTGAAGAAACTGTAATACAAATGGAAACAGGTCAATAAACAAACAAAATAAATGTGTAGAACAGAGCTGTTCCTTCTTAGTGTCACAAGAATCAAGCTTGAGAAGAAAACTGATCAATACGTAGCAAATACAATTCACTCTTAATAACTACCCCACTCTTACTGAAGAAATTCTGTTCAGTTGTCTCACAGGGATTTCATGTGAAATCCGCAAACAGTTGCATATTAAAAACCACACTACATTCACCCTTTAACCCTAGATGAGTATGATCAGCGCAAACCATTTGTACCATTTGGGCTCCTGTAATTGCTTTAGCTTAGAAATTGCAGTGTGTTGTAAGCTGGATAAGACCATGTACAAAATGGATGGCTGTGCCCTCAGCCCAGAGTGACTGTGTGTGTGATCAGTGTCTGTACCAGACAGCTGCAGGGTGACTCCCTGCCCTGATGGCCATTACTCAGTCTGATGGATGGAGTGATGGTGTAAAAAGTGGTGGAGAGAAAAAGAGAGGGGTAATAGGAAAGTAGGAGGACTCAAAGGAAGCAGTGGACAGCACATTAGGGCAAAATGAACAAGATAGTGAGAGGGAACAGAGGAATGGTTGGAGGAACAGAGGCCACATGAGGTTGAAATGTTAAAGTGAGATGAGAGGAGGTGAAGGAAGAAAAAAAAGAAGTGGAGAGATGGTGATATGGGATCTGGGCATGACAGCAGTGAATAGTGCTGATAAGAAATGGAAGAGGAGGCAGAAGAGGATGCTACTTTAGGTAATTGGTTTATTTTCATGGGGAGAATCCATCACCGTTTCTGTAAATACATCAGTAACTGCCAGTGATAATTTTCAGTCCTTGCTTCTCAACATGATGTAAAAATTAAAAGAGAGCGAGAGAGAGAACATAAAAAAATCTGTTAGCGTTTAAAAACACAAACTGTATACTACATAAACATAAAACATAGCGAGTGTAGAATGCAGAATTCAAAGTAAAATAAATTAGTTACCAAATCTTTTGAAAAAAATTACATAATTAAAAAAGAAGAGTAGGCAAACAGGTTTTCTTTCTGTATTTCACAAGTAACTTCACACAGAAACATCAACAATTGCACAGCACTCCAGCTACCACTCTTTGATGCAAACCATGAAAAGCATACTTTGCTAGTGGCACTTTGGACTTGGTAGGCAATATTAGAGTGGCTCTACTCAAAAGCAGTGTTTGCATTTACATGTGGTATTCAGTCTCACTGACTACATTCTTGTCCTTTTACAATGCCAGATGGTACTGTGCAACAAGTTGAAAGGTCTTAAAGCAGCAATAACTGGTTTGTATTTTGGCCATTTTTACACAACACAACAAGTTGTAAACAACCATCAACCACAGGACATTGCAGTAATGCATGTGGCAGCAAGCAGTTGCTTATGCACAAACAATAAATTAGCACAAATGCATTTTTTCTTTTCAGTTGTTAAGTGCTTCATAATGTCCAAAACCAGGTGTTGTGTTATTAATTCTTATTTTAAAATTTATCTTATAGTGAGGACACTTTAACCTGGCAAATACGAAAGAATGTCACGACACGTGTAAAAACAAAAAAAAAGCTCTGCTGCAGTAAGCTGGCTTGTTAGTGTCCACATAACTACCTGCCATGATAACTTGTCTTTCTACAATAAAGAAAATGTTAAGAATAAGTATGCTTTGTTGCACACTACGTTTTGATCATTATGAGTACAGGCTGTACGCTTTATGTAGCCTTACTTGATAGTGTGAATCCAGTTATTCTCTCAAAAAACAAACAAACAAACAACAAATGTAAGTATGAAAGCATGTGATTTGAAATGCATCACAAAAGTCTGATGATGATTATCTGTACGTTTGTTGGTATGAGCAAAATCTTTTCACATAGTCATTCAGACAGTGGCTCTGCTTCAAAATCACGCAGAAGATTTAAATGAACCAAAACACATTTTTAGCATTCTTTGCTACTCATTTGTGGCTTTAAATGGCCTAATCTTTCACAAAAAAGCAGTTGGTGTAATAGAAATGATAATGATGACAATTAACAAGTAACTGATGGCACTGATAAGTGAACACCTTACGCATGTCATACTTGCTTTACACTAATGATGATGACGACAGGGATGATGGAGGAGGGAAGTGGTAAAGATCATCAATGCCATAAACAATAAATATGCAGCGATATTATCATTGCCATTAACTGTGGAAAAATTACTATACAATCCCCCACCCGTAACACACACACACACACGCACACACACACCTGTGTTAGATTATTAAAGCCACAACACACTGCCTCAGCTATTCTGAGAGAAAAAAAGAAAAGTTCTTCCTCTGTATGCTGTAATACCATCATGCTTAAAAAAGCTCAATAAGCAATCTGTATCTGTCTCAGCTTGGCCCTTCGCGCTGATGTGCTCCACTCGGGGTCTGTTTGGTTATGCAGTGATTGCCTTCTTTCCTGCCCTTCTTACTGGCTGCCTCCAAGCCTCGGAACTTCAGCGTACACAAAACTACATTTCTGACTCTCCCCAGACAGTAGACCAATCTATATGCTCATATTCATCTTAGCGGGAACTGATCTGTTCTCTGTCTTAATGCACTGGCCTTTCCCCGGAGGTTAGGTGAGGCCCCCCATCATATTCCTCCCACTCTCTTTCTCGCTGTCTCTCTCCGTCTTGCTTTCTGAGAAAATGAAAGATTTAATCCACTAAAGACAGCACAGGCACTTTAACAAATACAACAGTCAATATTCATGCAGATATACTGTACATGCGCGTGCTGCACCTGCAGGCTCAAAGTGACCCATGTGTGCGGAAATTGATTGACAGTGAGACAGTGAGGGAGGTCCCCATTATAGCCAGAGTCTGGGGGAAATGGTTGAAAGATTCACAAAGGGGGATTGGTTTCTATCAAATCGCCTTTAAAAATGGATGAATCCTCTAAATTACTCAAGCGGTTGCCTGCCCCACCCGAAATCCCCAGTTAGAAAATAGATGTTTATGTTCAATATGCTTGCTTTTCTCCCCCCAGTCCAACTCCACTCATCCTGCAACCCAGCCACATTCAATTCTGAAATTGTTTTGTTATGTGGTTGGCATAATGAGTTATGATCGATCTCTATTGAGGGAGAGAGAGCGCGAAAGAGAGAGAGAGACCATTGTTGATGGGGGGCTATGTCTTGGGGCTGCCCATATAATATCATCTAAGCACTCCATCTTAGCTGGAAGACAAGGAGATAGAACAATAAATATAACCTGATACTCTGCCGCTGTGATAATTGAAGGATTCATGGTCTAATGGCTGAGCAAACTACAGACGCGATAGAGCATTCAAGTTAGCTGAAGCTTTATGTGTGTGTTTTCTGTTGTTGGGATTCAAAGCATCTGCCAAAATACAAATGTCTTTAGCTTTAAACTGCTATGGAGAATGTTTTCACTTTCCTTTGGGCTTTTATGAATGTTTGAACACATCTTTGTTTATTCAAGCAGTGTTGCATTCGAACTTCGTGACATTGGATTGGTTCTGCAAGAATCTGCTGTATGTAATGCAATATATCCCCAAACCTCATAATCACCAAGGTACAGCTTGCTTCTTTGCTGTATTAAAGCCTCAAAACTCCTGGCAGTCAATTAGGGGCCGTTGTGTATGTCAACGAAGCGAGGCGAGTTTGCTTGCTGATATTATGGCTAATTAGCTCGACTCAGCTCCCCCAAGACAGAGAGGGAGACACTGAGGTATTGTTGTGGTTTCACTGACGTTCCAAGCAGAATCTCTTAAGTCTTGAATGCATAATCCTCTCCTCAACATTTCTTCAGCAGAAAAACTGGAGATCATTTGTACATTTGAGGCTTGGATGTCTTCTGGAGACAGAGGCAAGCTCAGATGATAGGAATTCAATAGTTTTGCTGCATACTTTATATCTTCCAGGATTTATAAGAAGCAGTAGATACAGAAGAAGACCAGAATTTAGCATTGACTTTCCTGTAGCTGTCATTAGTTTACTGAGGATTCTGTCAGTTGCAAAGCCTACTTCATATGCCCAGCCAGTGGATTTAAGCGTGATGACTGCCTCATGTGTACAGGAAACCAGAATATTAAATGAATGCTCAAGGAAAACCCTTTG
This sequence comes from Perissodus microlepis, assembly GCF_051167445.1. Classification (NCBI taxonomy): domain Eukaryota; kingdom Metazoa; phylum Chordata; class Actinopteri; order Cichliformes; family Cichlidae; genus Perissodus; species Perissodus microlepis. The sequence continues at coordinate 6,698,547 of NC_140466.1, forward strand.
ATTTATTAAAAGAAGCAGTTATATAACTGTCGAAAAATGATTTAATGTCATAGGTTGGTGGCTTTTCTATTGATTTATTTAAAATATATGAAAGTGTTCACTTAGGGCATAGAAGTATTATTGTTAGAGCGGTGCAGTGGCATTAAAATATAGAACTTTGGTTATAACAGTAGCTCTTCCTCACACACAAGGATATTGTGTCAGCTAAAACTAAATATATATCTAAAGTTGTTTATGTTTCCCAGCTGAGCAGTAGGTTAGATGTAACACTGAGGAATCTGTGGTCTCTTATGACAGAACATGTTATCCCTGCACTGTCAGCCAAAATGCTTTCACAAAGAAGTGCTGTAGTTTCATATATCATTAAATGGGTTTCTTATTTTAGAAGAACTCAGTTTGACTAAATTTCTAATTTATATATTTAAAAAGTCAGAGATGATGTTTAATGTAGACTTAACTTTTGATTCGATGTGACCAAAAATAAGCAAATAAGCCCATTAACTCACCAAGAAAGTGTTTAAAGACTGTGGTTTTGTGTGGTGGACAATAGCATGGTGCTTAGCGCTGTTGTCTCACAGCAAGAAAATCCACCACATTGAGGCCTTTATGTGTGGAGTTTGTGTAGACACTAAAGCTGGTGTGCCAGAATGTCATACTAGGGGGTTCTTCAAATAAAAGGGGGGAGCAAGTGAATCAGAAACCCAGGGCACAGAGATGCTACAGGGCCAATCAGAAAAAATTTATTCCCCAAGGCGGACAGCAGGAATAAAAACAAACTTCTTAAAAACAAAACGTATACAATAAAATGTTCTCAGTATGCCAAGATTCCCACCAAGACTAGATAAGACTTTATTGATCCCACGGCGGGGAAATTTGTGCAATAAACATCATTCTAAAGCTGGTAAAATACAATGTGCTCTTTGTGCAGTAAAATCACCCACAGTCCCGCGATGCAATTGTCCTACAGGACACAGAAGAGAAATTTCTCTTCGTAGCGGGGACCACTTCAGCCTATTCCCAGGAGGACGAAGAAAAGCCTCCAATCTTCATCTTCTCCTTCCACCGGGCTTGTCGCACTTAAGTCTGTTGCTCGACGCCACAGTGGCTTCCCTCGTGGCATCACCCTGTGAACAGACAGAACTGGACAGAACCATCATTCGGGGAGCTGACCTGGCTAATAGAGATTGACAGACCACGTGACTTTCGTGCATTGCATGCCGGGAACTCGTGGCAAAACAATCCAAGTACCGCATCAAATGCAAGCATTTGCAGCACCGCAAAACGTTCATTCTCCGGTTCCAATACCTTCTTGCTTTTTCTTTGCCCCCCCCAAAAAGGTATGTACAAAACGAAGGAGAACAATGCCGGCCCGTACAAAGACAGACTTGATGAAAAGTCAAAGAAAAGATACGAGGAAAAAATCAGGAAAGGAATAAAACCCTTAGTGGACAAAAGACGTTAGCGTGCTGCCCAACTTTCGCCACGCTCATATTTATAATTATACAGTTCTTGGATTGAGTGCATACACTCATGAAGTTTAGTAACTTCAGGTCACTGCAAGAAGCCCAGGTACAGTTTACCGACGGATGGGTACAGGACCTTGAAATGCACTGTGTAGAACAAAAGACCATCGTACCAACAAAGGTAAGTTTACCTCACAAATCGTCTTCATAAATACACATTCGTTAACCGTTTATTAATAGGACCTTTGAGCTCAATGGTAATTAATTAGTAGTGGAAATAATTTCTGGTTCGCATTACAGAAATGTGGCAGTGACAATAATATTGTATGCTGTAATCCTACTGTGCAATTAGTGATACAAAAAAAAAACTGTTTTATCCTGTGAATAAAAGTATATGTTTTTGTCAATGTACCATGGTAATAACAGAAGCCAAATGCAATATTCTGACAGGACAATTCACGATTTATGCACAATTAACAAAGGAGCATATTGTGACAATTTCTGTTCAGCGTCAGATTGCTTGTAACCTATATCACCAATTATGTTAAGAAAAATGACGTATTAACTACAACAGAAGACGTACCTTTGTGGAAATGCTTGGAGCAGACTAACATGTGAGCTGGAGTGTTCTGGGACGTTATATTTGGTCTTCGAATGGTTGCAATCCAGGCCATCTGTCAGCTCTTTGTTACTTCGGAAACATGGCTTGAACAATTTCTCTTCAACGACGTAATCCGATAACAACCGATCTCTTTACCTGTCGGCTTCCCATGGCTGTCATGCGACCGGCTATTGCAGTTAATAATACAACAGCTTCTTGCCATTTTTTGTGTTTCTTTTTATCGCTGTGTAACTGATTTCAATTGAAAGCCTGTGTGCGCTAGCAAATCTTGCCACGAGTTCCCAGAATCCTTTGCGGTTTTACCCCGGAATGACGTCACATTTTCAATCACTATAGCCACGGCGACCCTCCCCCAACATGGCTGCACCCAGTGAACAACAGTGGAGACAGGGGTACTCACAACCTCTGCACTGCTATCAATCAAATGCATTATTTCCCACTGTTCAGAACTGAGTTGCCACGTTACGCTGATCAGTCCTTTCCTGACGATCGGGCGGCACAATCCTTCCAACGCCTGGCTTCTACGCGTTCCTCCTCTTCATGTCTGGGCCTCCTCTGTCTCTGTGCTCAACCATCCATCTTCTTCCGCTTTATCCGGGGCCGGGTTGCGGGGGCAGCAGCCTAAGCAGAGAAACCCAGACCTTCCTCTCCCCAGCCACTTCTTCTAGCTTATCCGGGGGAACACCAAGGCGTTCCCAGGCCAGCCGAGAGATATAATCTCTCTCCGCGCCTGTGTCTGGCTTTGCCGCTGCTGGTCGTAATTTTTCTTTGCTGTTTTTCTCTGCCCTTTTGTTATCGCTTCTTGTCACTGATGTGTTGGCTGCCTTAGTCTATGATCGCCTGGCGCTGTTGTCCATCCGATCTTCTATGTTGGGTCAAGATACCTCATTCTCCTGTGACGGTGTTTTCCATCCTCTGCTGCCGACACCGGTGCGTGGATCTTCGTCAGGCGTCATCTATGGTGCCCTTCTGAGTCCACGCAAATCACGTAGGAAGAGAGGCAAAAGAGCAGGTGTCCAGGTGAGACTCAGACTGCTCTGGAAGCGGGGATTAGCTGTACCTGGATCTACGAGGTGGTGCTACCTAAGGAGTGTTCATCCAGACTCTCCGGGTGTTTGGCGCTTCATCCCCACGGTGAGTGGAATTTACAGACGTCGCGGATCAAACCCTCAGTTTCTACGTCCACTAAATCGGGCCGCTTCTCATAATAATCCGACTTCTACGTTGCTGAACGTCACGCTCCTTAATGCCCGATCAATGACCAATAAAACGTTCTTGTTGAACGATTTTATTCTTTCCAAAAAACTGGATTTTTTTTTATTTCTAACTGAAACCCGGCAGCGTGATGGTGACTATACATCCCTCATCGAACTTTGCCCGAGTGGGTATTCCTTCGTAGGCCAGCCTCGGACGTCCAGTCGCGGAGGAGGTCTCTGTGTCCTTACCTGAGCTGGTCAAATTAGTTAATTCGATGAAAGCGTCCTCCTGCTCTCTTGATATTTTACCTGGATCTTTGTTTAAAAATGTCTTTCAGTCTATCGGTCCCTGTGTGCTTACAATTATCAATACTTCACTGGTTTCTGGTCAGGTCCCTGTTTATTGTAAGAATGCTGTCATTCACCCTCTGTTAAAAAACCTAAGCTTGACGCTTGTCTTCTTAGCAGCTACAGACCAATTTCAAAATTACCATTCATTGCTAAGATTTTAGAAAAGGTTGTTGCTAAGCAGCTTATAGCTGTTCTAGATAAATACAGCATTCTGGATATATTCCAGTCTGGTTTTTGTAGAGCACACTCTACTGAAACTGCACTTATTAGAGTCTCCAGTGACATCCTGATGAATTATGATGCAGGAGAATGCTCTGTCCTGCTGATGTTGGACCTGACCTCTGCCTTTGATACTGTTGACCATCACATTTTGCTAGATAGGCTGAGACATTGGGTGGGTATATCAGGGTCTGCTTTGGACTGGTTGGCATCTTATCTGTGTGAACGATCTTTTTCCATCGCTAATTCTAAATACAGGGCCTCTTCTACTTCTCTTGAAAATGGTGTGCCACAGGGCTCTGTTTTGGGGCCTTTATTGTTTTTGCTGTATATACTCCCTCTTCAGCACTTATTGAGCACTTTTAAAGATATTTCTTATCACTGCTATGCAGATGATAGTCAGTTGTATATCTCCTTTAAGCCCCAAGATGTTTCCAAACTACTGATTTTGCATAGGTGCTTAGATTCCATTCCTGACAGGAAGACATGTCAGTGGGATTAAGTATTCCTTCCACCGCCCGACAATTTTCAGCGCTCCGCCAGCACTATACACAGTGCAGCTAGAGCACCGCTTTCCCCTCCTGAGACGGCTGACGGTTTGCCAGAATCTCTTCGAGGCAGTCCGAAAGTCTTTTTCCATGGCTCTCCGAACTCCTCCCACACCCAAGTTTTTGCTTCAGCCACTGCCCGAGCCGCATTCCGCTTGGCCTGTCTGTACCTGTCAGCTGTCTCCGAAGTCCCACAGGCTAACCAAGCCCAATAGGACTCCTCCTTCAGCCTGGTGGCTCCCTTCACCCTAGTGTCCACCATTTGGTTCGGGGATTACCAGCACGACAGGCACCAACCACCTTGTGGCCGCAGCTCAATGCAGCACCGCAGCTCAATGCAGCACCGCAGCTCAATGCAGCTGTGCTCAACCAGCTTTCATTAAACAGGTCCTTTCACTAGCTGATAGGCCACCTCAGCGCCTATCAGGGCCTTAACAAGTGCCTGGTAGCCAATTAGCCCAGCCAGTCCACAGTGGATTACAACACTGTCATATAAAACACAAAAAACATGCAATACAAGTATCTGAATAAAATCATGCACATAAAAACTACAAACAAAAATAAACACTGAAATCAGAATAAAACCAATTATAAAGACAAATGCAAATTTCTACTGTGTGACATTTGCACGTTCTTCCCATGCTCCATGGGTTCTCTACAGGTACTTGGCTTCGTCCAAGGATGTGCGGTTAGTGGGTTTCGGTTAATTAATGATTCCAAATACCCCCATTGGTGTGAGTGTGAACAGTTGTCTACCTCTTTGTGTTAGCCCTGTGACATACTGATACCCTCTCCAGGGTGTATCTCATCCTATGCCAGCCGGGATAGGATCCAGCCCCCCAATGACCCTGAATTGGATAAGCGGATGAAAATGGATGGATAGTTTTGTGTGGTTGTAGTAATGGCACTATCTTCCTGTAATCTTCACAGAGGAATTTTAGTTGGTCAAATAAATTACTGAAATGATACTGTAACCAACAACGCTGAAGGAATAAACAATATGAAATTATCTTCAACAAAATTACAGTCCATTTTTGTGCTAGTAGGTCTGTGAGGCTTTTTGTAGGGTTATTGAGACTTTCAGCTAAAAGCTAAGATGTTCACAATGAACACATAACATACCAGTATTTTATTGCTTGACATTGACAATGTTTGAAAAATTTGATTATATAACTATATCACAGTTTTTGTTCATTTGTGTCCTGTTGCTCTTTGGCTGCATGTACCAAACAATAAATTAACAACATAGTTATTGCATTTTGCTACATTTTGTTACTTTGCATAAGTGCACTGTATTAAGCAAGCTTTTTATTATGTTTTAGTTTTTTTTTCTTTTCTTTTTGTTTGTTTTTCTGCCATTGTCTTCACGAGGCCTTTTTATTGTATTACTGTATTTGTTTTTCTGACACTCCATCGGTGTAAAACCCCTTGGCAAAAGACTAAAGTTTCAGTCAGTTATAGATAGTCTGATTAGGTCTGTATATCTTGTCAAATGATATATTCTTGCTGCAAGACAATGACAAAGTGATCCACTTTTTGATCGTCTTTATCACAGCTTCAGTTCATGTATAAGGTTTAGTCATATTTGTAAAAACTCTCAACACACTTCCTCATGATCTCTCTGTTCATACCTATATAGAGGACAGTCGATTAGTATAGATTGCAGGCACCGAATAAACTTTGATTAAGAATGAAGCTAAGAAACGGCTGTTAGAGCCAGAGTCATTCTGTTTACTGCCAGACACTTTTCTTTCGGATCTTGATATCCTCTCGCCTTATCAAAGCGACACTGCATGAGAAAGTATGATTGAAGGAAGCTCCAGTTTTCTCTCTCAGTACATCTGATAAAGTGAGAAATAAACAAAAAAAAATACAGAAGGATTCATAAGTTGATATTGAAAGTAACATATTTTCTTACAAGTAGCTACAGTCACACTGGATTGCTGAAGACTGATGCTAAATGTATCATCTGCAATATTAATCCAAAAGCTCGATTTTTCTGTGGGCCTAGATCAGATCAGTGCCTGTGCAAATGGCTTCAGTGTGGCTTGGAGAGGGGAGCAAGAAGAGGAGAAAAAAGGGATCTTGCTTTGAAAAAGTGAACAGAAAATGATGAAACGGGGCTGACACACTGTAGTTTTGGTTGGCTGCGTGGGATGAAGGGAGGGTAAGGGATAGAGTACAAAGACACAGGTAGACAGAGGGCTGTTATGTGTGGGAAGGATAAGGAATTGAACACCAAAACACAAATACACATTTAGTGAGTGTGAAGATGGTAATAGGGGAGCAAATGTTGTTTTTCTTTATTTCTTTTTTCTAATTGAACATGCAATTATCACTCCGCACACACACTCGCACGTCACAAACACCTTTCTGCACTGCTGGCATCGCCATTAACAAACGACAACATTAGCATTTATACGTCAGTGTTCCCCACTACTTGTCAACATGGTGCGAATGGACACACCTCAGTTCCCCGAGTGTGTCTGTGTATGAGTGTGTCTATCTGTGTGTGATTAACACAACAGTAACAATCAACAAGAGGGTGATCCATCAGCCGTCAGTCCTGCTGTGAAGTTTTAATTAATTACATGGAGGGAGACAAGGTCAACGCTGCACACCACAGTGGACTGCTAGTCTCGCCTCTCTACAGGGGATCAATAGGGCTTTACACGCGCCTGTAGACTTCTATACACAGTTATTAAGGAAGTGGGACGAGGCCCATTGTGTCTGCAGCAGCCTTGTCAGGGGGAACGGGCGTAAAGGATGTCGGCTTGGTTTAAGTTCACAGTAGGGGAGACAGTGAATGGGACTTAATGGGGCTAATGGATCTGGTAAGGTGGGAGTGTTGAAGATGAGACAGACAAGAGAATGAAAGCTGTAGTTGGTTGCTAGTAGTTGGTTTAATGTGGAGTGTTGCAAGGATTCCACTTCAGTGCCAGTACACAGTATGTGTTCAGGCAGTTTTGCATCCACTTGAGTCTCTTTTTCACTCAATATCCAGGAGACATTTTTGAGAGCGTAAAGCATAAATAGTTACTTAGCAGTTTTTATATGGTGCATTATTTCAAAGGCCATATCATTGACATCTCTGGTTCACAACTGTGCTGTCCTCATCAGTCAACCTGGGAGGATCATTAAGAGAAAATGAAGTAGCACTTGAGCAGAGGGATCGGGACCTTCACTTTATTATGAAGTGCAAAGGTACAAAAACACTTGAGACACTGTACGATGGCAAGCATTGCAAACATTGAGCAAGAGGGGTGAATTAGAAAGTATAGGAGTGAGAGAAGCAGGTTTGAAGAGGTGATGCATTATTCATTGCAGTAAAGCACAGCTCATTGATTTAATGGAAATACGATTCTTATCTTTAGATCTCACAAGACAAAGGCCTTATTTCACACCATATGTCACTGTCTGATTGGATAATACTCTGACTGACAGCAAGAGGCGGTAAATATTATTGCTGTGAATACAGACCTTTGCATGTGAGGGGATACCAACATTTTAAAGTGTTCTTCTCAGGACTGTTAGTGGGACATATCAATCAGTCAATGCTATAGTTCACACAGACTACTAATTTCCATTTTAGTCCTGTTAAGTGTCACCAGGACCAGATGACTAATGCAGTACACAGCACACAGCACAGGAAATGCATTTGAATAGTTTATTTACAGAGAATAAAAATGTGCAAGGAGGTACCAGAGATGAAAGGAGAAATGAGGCCTTTGTATAGCAAGAGATTAGGCAGATGGCTAATCCAAATTGAGAGTTCGAACAGAGACACTGGTGTCACAAAGTCCCTTTGTGAGATGCTATATCTATATCTTTATTTTTAAAGAATTCAGTAACTTTGTAATTTTGAATTGAAGGCCTCTTTTTTCTTTGTTATTTTGTTTGTTTGTTTTTACTATTCATCACTATAAACATATATCTGCATTCAAATATACATAATCTATGTGGATGGGACAAGATTTCTGGTACTGAAAGCATTTGTTGTCCAGTTTCTGTTGAATCGTGTTTGAGCAGGACTGTTGTCACTTGTTGTCTGTGTGGAAAGCAAAAAAAGGGATTGCCTTTGAGAAAATGCAATCTTGAAACAAATTAGCTATTATCTGAAAATGATTAAACTTTTTATTAGCATATTTAAACTAAAATACTTAAATACACAAATACAACTTTGTGTATTAAAAAAAACAATAAACAAAAATTATTTGTTGTCCTCACAAGCCAAGTCAGCAGTGTGACTAATGGGAACCCACATTTCTTTGTGCGTGTGCGTAGTGGTGAAACAGACACAGTCAGTAATGCAGATGAGATACTTGGAAAGCTTTTATTGTTGTTGTAACAGTCAACAAGGATTCAAGAACATCATCAACAATGAATCCACCCAAATGTTTTGTTTGTTGTTATCCGTTGTGCTGTTGTGTAATAGCAAGCTTATTGTTTCTGGATACTGGTCATTTTCCTCATTTCATGTTTTTTTTTGTTTTGGTTTGTTTTGGTTTTTAACTTACATGTCGAATAGAAGTTTTGATAGATATTTCAGAATACTGAACATGTCATGTCATCCAAGTAAAAGACTTCTGAAGTCCCTGGCTTTTCTAAATTGCACTTGCATTTTCAAATTCTTTGTTGAACTGGAACCGGAATGGTTTTCACCAAGAGGTAGATGAGACAACATGTTGCATCTTTAAAAACCATTACCACTTTTTTGTTTGTTTAGATTTTTTTTACAGATTCTTTTTTTTTTTTACTGAAATAACAGCTCTGAAAAGAGAGAAATAGACAGACATTTATAGCAGGTTTATTTTATCTGCTTCAAGCTTTTTTATATATATTTTGATTTGAATAAACTCTTTTTGCAAGTTTCATATTCTTATTGATTGTGACTATTTAGTTGCACTGTGCTTGTTGACTATATGTCTGCAAAAACACTTTATAAATAAATCATACTTACTTTTATTCCATAAAATAAAGTTTTCATTCCATTTAATTTATATTATCTAAACTCTGTCTTGTCAGCAGATAAATAACTTATCCAACTTTCATTGGGAACTATGCAAGCACAGATTAGACTTTCACAATGCCTCTTTTTTATTGTTTTTTTTTTTTTTTTGTTACATACATACATATAAAGCCTAGACATCACATCATGGCAAAGGTGAGTATTGTATTTCTTAATTGGCAGTGTATAAGAGAATATATTTGACAAGGTTAAGGATTTATCTGTTTTGGGGAATAAAAATGCGTGGCAGTTTAAGCAGTTTATTCCAACGTAAAGTTTTGAACATGAAGGATTGTAACGGAAAATATGGAGAAATTGTGTTCCGTCTGTGTCAATATTGACAGATCCAGTTAGATGTTTGGCTCCAGGGGTCTTAGCTAGTCTGAGAAGCACTAAAGCGAGAAGAGCCAGGGGGCGATGCTCAAGTGTCTGTGTATTTATTGCAAACAGAAACACACATACATTCAGACGCAACACCAGATAGACTTCAGTTCTTTCATACAAAACACACATAAAGTGAGCATACACACTCATCATCAGCCATAGACTCACACCAGCTCATCGAGGCGAATCAAACAGGCATCCCAACCTCAGTGAAATGTTTAACCTCTTCAGCCCTGCAGGAGAAGAACACCTCAGTCTTTCTCCTCTTCATTTAAAATAGCCCCCAGGTTTTTAGGAGACAGGGCTTAACCCTTTCACAGAGAAACACATATTACTTTTTCCTGTGGTTACTCAACATACCCCAGAGCATATGATGAAAACACAAGGGGCTTCTTTTGATTTTTTTTTTGTATGCCGTCCCTAGGTGTAATTCTCTGGGTGGTGATGACTTCTGAAAGTGGTGAAAAGGTGAAGGTAGAGAATAAATTACAGTTGGGGAATAAATGATAGGCTCATGCTATATCAACTTCATGGTTAGATTTGGAGACACAGGAGCTACAAGATGATTTGTCCTTTGAACAGATGGAGCTGAAAATCAAACTGTGAGCAAAGCTGAATTAAATAGATGGAGAGTTCAGATTTTATGAGTGCAAAGGATCATTGAAGTTCAGACACAGCTTGAATTACAGCTAGACTTTGAAACCTCAAGACAAGCTACTTATTTAAATACTGCCACAAGCTCCATCAGAGAAGCAATCAACCTTAAGAACATGATTACCAACAGCACCGGCTTCTTCGTCACTGTCAAAAAATGAACAGGTATCATGAGACTGCAGCTGATGACAATCTCAGTGAAAAGACGGAAAATTTTTAAATGTGGGAGCCGATGCTCTTTCTATCAAAAGTTTATATGAGTATGTATGTGGGTCAGCAAAAGATGAGAGAATCAGGTGGTCACAGATATTATACAAAGGTAATTTCAGCCTCATATGAAGACACACTTCACTGATTTTGATAACTCATATTTTCTTTTTCTCATCATGCCAACTGTACGATTGCTAACAGGGTTTTTCAGTTTCACTTTTTGTCTTCAAAGTGCTGAGGGCAACGAGGTGCTGCTCTCCTAGAAAATGTGAGTTCAAGCTGTGTGTGACCTTCAAATGTGGGTGTGTAATATTGGAACCCATCTTCACCATAAGAAAAAAAAGTATTTTATGACCCATCTTCACATCCTGTGTAAAAGAAGAACTCTTTTACTGCAAGTTCTTCAAATTTAAAATAAATAAATAAATCTTTTGTCAGTATGTAGAATGAAAGATATAGGTCTAGCATGAAGAATCTGCTCTCCGGGCCTTCTACGATTGTCTAGAAATCACTTTCAAAGACTAAATCTGTTTGTTGATGGTAAAATGCTGCGATTAAATGGATGATTGACATAATTTCAAGTGTAGTTATAGGAGGTACTCACCTATAGTCTGCGTATTATCCAGAGGAGCAGCTGGCATGCTCCTAGTTTGAAAAGGCTGACAGGAGTATCAGCAGAGAAGCTCAGCACTGTAGTGTTGTGGATGGAGTTGGCAGCAAAACATAAAATGTCAAGTGTAAACTGTATTTTGAATGTTTTCCATGCTTTGTCTTGCTGTCAACTGAACTGAACCTAACATTTTGTAAGGCAAAGGTAAATTGCATTTAGTTTGACATTCTTGTTGAAATGTTATTAAGTTTTTTCGAGTTGGATTAGCAGTGATTTTAAAGTTGTAAAAAGCCACCAGCTTGGAGTTTCAGATAGCTATCTGGCCAAAAGTATGCCTTTTTTAAACAAAAATTCTTGTTTGAACTATAGCAAAATGAACAGACTAATTTTTACTAAGAAAAACACTGGTTTAATTTTAGTTAATCACACCAGGGGGACTGAAAATAACAAACTGGCAAAATATAAGCAGTGGCTGCAGCTGGCTAAATGAGAGGAATTACTTTGCAAAGGGAATGGAAATGTCACAGTTTCATTAATAACCAGTACTTTGTTCCTTTTAATCTCAGGTAATCTGCTCCATCTTCTCTTGTCCAAGCAAAATATCAAAAATGTATTGTTTTCTAAAATAATAAAAAAAAGTGATACCCATAAAGTAAATCATGTTAGGGCTATAGTAAAATGGAAATAAACATTATTTTCTTTCTTTGGCATAGTGAATCAGCACAGTTAGACTGATTGTATTACACAGGATTGTTAGTTAGTTGGCTGAATCGAGTCTATTGCTGAGAAAAGAGTCAACTCAGCCGCTTTGAATCTGCATCACCTGACACACTCTTTAAAAAGGCAATGCCAGAGTCCAGGAGAACTGGAATAACACAATAAAAAATAACAGAAATACACAATAGGAAGTAAGACAAACAGAAAGAAAACAATGCAACAGTATAGTCTGTGGAATAACTTTGTAATGCTATAGCCATAATATAGCCTTGCTACCCGATAATTAAATTAAAAAAGACTTACAATTCCATAAAATGAATGGTATGAAATTAATTGCTTACTTTGAATTTATTTATCAAACAAACAGTGACCGTTGTGGTGTTTCACCACTGAATTAACCAGCACGTCAAGATGAATTAGTGTTGTTGCCACTTCGCGCTCCTTCTCTTTCCTTTCGTTCCCATCTCATCTCATCTCTTCTTTCATCCGGACCAGATGTTGAGGTCCACTTGACAGATAAACAGCATCTCTCATCGAGGCTGTGAAGAGTCTAAATCAGCCCCTTCACTGTCACTTTGAATGTTCATTATCGTGCGTTATCTCAACTGTCACTTGCACAACACAGTTGTCTTTTCAGAAGCGTCTATAAAAAATCAGAGCACAGAGCTTTATTCTTGCATGTATAGATTATCATTTTTATTTGTATGTATTATTTAACAACCGAAATATAGACACGTCTTTTCTATGTGTATTATTAAAATGTTTCTGTTAATCTGCTAATAATTCACAATAGCATGTACTTGGACATAAATGCTACATAAAGCCTCAGTAGGCAACTTCTTTTAAGAGGTTATTTAAGGAACGCAGTTTGGTTGGCTTTGTGGTCTATTTTATTAAGTCTGTTTAACCAGCGATATATTCAGAGCAAAGCAAGCTTGACATTGGAATTGAAATACATGAATTATGTTATCATTTAAGGTAACAAAAACTACATGCCCAGACTGCTGAACTTGACGTTTTAAAAGAAAAGGGGGAAAAAAGGCATTAATTTCTAGTTCTGTTACACTATAACACATAATTATAAAATACTACTACTACTACTACTACTAATAATAATAATAGGATCAAAATAAATGATAATGTGGAGAAAACATGAACTAGCCATGTTTGTTTCATGTTCATGGCAACAGTTTTTGGGTTTTGTTTTGTTTTTTGTTTGTTTGTTGTTGTTTTTTTGGGGGGGGACATGCCGTACTGTACTAGAGTGTAGTCTTTGATAGATAATTCACTATTACCTTATTAGAATAATCACAACTAACACAAACCTAATGTTGCCTAATTAGAAAAGTTGAAATGTGGCGCAGCATGGTTAGTACATGCAAAGTGTGTTTCGTGTCTCTCTGTGTGTGTTCATCCAAAACTGCAGCTTTATACTTATGATCATCCAGGTTTTTGAAAAACAAAAACAAACCAGCTCCAATGTATACTGTAATGACACTGTAAGTTTTAAGTTTTTGCCTTTTTATCTTCCCAAGAAAACAATTTTAGATATGTCCTTCTCACGGCCGGGACTCTACTAAAGAGACATTATTTCACATGTAACCCTATGAATATACCAGTTCAAAGGCTTCAGCAATATGTTTGCTCGTTTTAACACGGTGGGGGTATCCTGCTGGCCATTAATGGGCCATATTGGCCACCAATATTATTGGTTCATTCACAGTTACATTATTGTTTGCTTGCTGTGTTTGTTTGTGGTTTCATATCACAGGCCTATGTACATACCAAAACCCTCTAATCTGTGTTCACTTAGGAGCAGCTGGATGCCACAGACATTGTAAGGTTAATTGCTGACATATCTGAGAAACTGCAATGGAAATATTTGACAAAACGAAGATTTGTGTGGACAAATATCAAACTGATTAGGTTTCTGGATGATGTCAGGTTGGCTGTTGGAAGAGAGGTTAATTTTACCATACTAATGATGCATTGTTGTAATAGCATTCCTGCTCAGTACAAGAACTAGTGCAGACATTTGGTGTATGTTTTTGGCTGAAGAGCCAGTGGTGTGTAGCTACTGTCTGCCGCAGTGATACCGTAGTGCTGTAGATCTTCAGTTTGTCTTAGATAACTAGCCTATTCTTGCTGGTGAATGAGAGCTGATCGTGACTGGGCTGGGGGGACGGCCGAATGATGGTCACCCCTCTCCAATCACGCATTCATGTTTTTGGACAACCCGGTACTAAATAACTAGATTTGTTTCCCTGGGGTGGCTGAGGATCAGGAGGCAGAGCAGGCTTCTCCTAATCAGAAGATTGGTAGGTTTGACCCCAGTCTGCATGCCAAAATAAACTTGGGCAAACACTTAGATGTAGAAAAAAAGTGAATGAGTGACTGAGACATGTTACTCAAGTAGAAAAGAAAAGCATTTCATAAGCCATTTATAAAACAGAGGTGTTATTACAGGTTAATGACTAGTTTCCACCACTTGACACAGTGGTCTACTAAAATCCATTTGAAGGACAGTTGTACTTAAACCAATAACTGAGTAAGAATTTTGACACAACATTAGGTTAGTTTTAATAGTCCAGTCAGAGATGCAGTGAGGAGGGTCCTACTAATTTAAATTGCAACATGAACACGATTTACATGTAGACATGATACTTTGTACAACATTTACAGTAGTTTAAGACTGTATTTACCAACATGTAGTAAAATTACTTATTTATTTTGTTGGATTGTCCCTGATTAGGCCATAAAGTATTTATCATGTGTGGACTGTTTTCCTTTTAAACTGACTGATTTCTGAAGATTTAATTGATCTCACAAATCTGTTGTTATATTATTATTATTATTATTTTTTTTTTAAAAAATGATATTTTATTGTCTTTTTATGAGTTTACTCTAACATAAGCATATTAATTCATGTAATACACAAAAATACTTGGGGAACACAGATGAATCTGTTTGACTTCACAATTTTAAAATACTGTGATTGATTCATGATTAACAGCCTTATAGGTGTAGGCGTAAGAAATGAAGGGCTCACTAAGTTGCTCAGTGATGTCTTTGTTGCTGCTTAAACTTAATGAAGACGTGTTAATCAATCACTCTAAGATAATCTTCACTTCTCCATGATTTCAGGCAAGTTGCTTCTTTCACTGTGTTTTCCCCATCTTGCTAATTTAGTTCACCTTTTGGTGTTGATGTTTCATGCTTGTCTTTGAAGTAAGTATTCACACTTTTCCCTCATCACCTTCTTTTGGGTCAAAATCGAAGTCAGATCAAAACAAAATCAACTTATTAGTGGCTGCATCAAAGGTGTCATGCTACGTCATCCTTGATCAGCTTTCACCTTGCTTCCATGTCTTCCTGTCTCCTCCAAACACTCCCACCGGCATTGCATATCTGCAATATTCATTTATTCACTCCCTCACTCTTTATTTTATCTCATTCAGTCAACCTTTTCTCCTCTATCACCTAATGCATTATCTGCTAATAACCTGAAATTTGTTTGTCACTGTGGTGATACAGAGGGGCACTGCCCATCCTATTACTTTCCTTCTCCTCCCCCAAGTAGCTTGATTTATAACACCTCATATTGAGTCTGATCAAAAGCCAATTGAATTCCAGTCAAATATTTGTATTTCAGCCTCATCTGTTTGATTTAACTGCCAATGCTGTCAATCCTGCCTTTGCTGCTACCTTCCTGAACCCTGCCACAGCTCAATGCCCTGCAATCTAGTTTCCAGATTTACTGTGTAACAGCTCCTAATGACAGAGAGAGTCCCTGGATCCCCAATTGGTACATTCAATGCAGAGGCAGTCAAGGTTATACAGGGATATAAAGCAGGGATTTGTTGGAACAATGAGCTTTATTGAATGACTCTAAAATAATGTGCATAGTTTACCAAAATATCAAGTGTGGAATTTTATCAGTGCGCAATGGCACATGTAACAGAAATTGTAATGCACGTGTATACAAATGTCCTTGAAGTAAAGACCATGAAGTTCTCCTTTGTTTAAATATTGTTTTTCAAATAACGGAAACCTCTCTCTCTCTAATCTCACCACCATTTCTCATGTTGAAATAGGTGTGCCTGAGTTTTCAATGGTCTTCATTGGTTTCCTTTAGAAGTGTTGAGCGTTACCCCCGAGCCAATTGTATCAATGCTTTTTATTACACTCTAAACTGGAAATGAAGGACTGTGAAAGTCTACTAGTACTGGTACTATGCAATTCTGTGGACCGCCAGTGTCCATGGTAAAAGAGAGTTTAGAAAATTACACACAGTTACAAAGATGTGTTTGAAGCTCATTTTATTCTTTGTTGGCGACAGTTGGGGACTGTACGAACTTGTTGTTCCTAGAGTATTTAAAAGTAGAAGGGAGGCAGAGCCTTCAGTTTTCAGGCCCCTCTTCTATGGAACCAGCTTCCAGTTTGGATTCGGGAGACAGACACTATCTCTACTTTTAAGATTAGGCTTCAAACTTTCCTTTTTGCTAAAGCATATAGTTAGGGCTGGATTGGCTGACCCTGAATCCTCCCTTAGTTATGCTGCAACAGGTGTAGGTGGGTGGTGGATTCCTCTGATGCATTGAGTATATCTTCTTCAGTCACCTTTCTCACTGACTATGTGTTAATACACCTCTCTGCATTGATTATATTGAATCATATAATCACTCGCTCTCTTCCACAGCATGTCTTTGTCCTGTCTTCCTTCTCTCACTCCAGCCGGTCGGGGCTCCCTGAGCCTGGTTCTGCTGGATGTTTCTTCCTGTTAAAAGGAAGTTTTTCCTTGCTACTGTCGCCAAATTGCTTGCTCATAGGGGGTCATATGATTGTTGGGTTTTTCTCTGTATGTATTATTGTAGGGTCTACCTTACAATATAAAGCGCCTTGAGGCGACTGTTGTTGTGATTTGTCGCTGTATAAATAAATCAATTGAATTCTTTCCATCATCTCTCTATATTTGCCTTCTAAATTACTCTTACATCTTGTATCTTGTTATACTGTCTCTGCCTCACTTTTTCCCTTCCCTGTTTAGTTAGGCTGCTAGCCAGACACAAAAAAGTCAGTTTGTTAATTTTTTCACTCTTCTTTACTTCTTAATCAACTGTAAGATGTATCATTGCAAAGTAGAACTGTTTGGTAACCACAGCAATGCAGTGGCAGACCACATAAAGGCACAGAGCTGGGTTGACAAGAGCTGAGGCCAATAGTGTGTAAAAATCACCATTTTCTCTGCTGACTCAAAAAGGCAGAGTTTCAAATCTTTGCTGGGATCAACATTAACACAAAAACTGTGTACCACTTTGTGGAATCAGTTTCTCTGGCTGAGCAGCTTCTGTAGGCACAATATGTAGGTGGCACATATCTTTATCTGTATAGTATAGCTTAAGTTGTTAATGCTTATTAGTTATTTAGAGAGTTGCTCCAAATGAGTAATCGTTCTCCCTGTGGCTTTAGCCCATCCATAAAATATGCAGTGAAGGAGAGAGGTTCACTCTGAACTTGTCACTAAGTAATGTTCAGACAAGACACCTTGGTGTGATACACTGGGTACCCTTGGATACATTTGTAGCTGTGTTGTGAGGTCCAAAAAACTTCAACAAAAAAAAGTTGGGGTTTTTTGCTTTGCTTTGTTGTTTTGGGTTTTTTTCCCTACAGTATTCTACTCTGGATCATTACCTTGCATGTAGGAAAAAACATTTCTAACTACACCCAGTGCATTAAAATCTGCAGATTAAGGGTCTTGACCAAGCTTAATATGTAATGAGTTGGATGTGACAAAATACTTTAATTCATGTGCAAATACAACCAAGAAAACATAAATGTCAGTAAAATAAAACTGTCTAATAATAATATTAAAGACAACCTGCTCACCTGTGGATGACACTGTAGACTCTTTATATAGTCCTGAAGTCTTTATACAGACTTGAAATATTTTGCTTTTGGACTTCAAGGATACCAACACACAAAGCAGTCTTTGTTTCACCTTCAGTGGATTAGCCAGCAAATGCAATTGTTCCACTCACCCAACAATTTTTTTTTAAAGTAAGTGGATATGACACTGACACACCAGGGAATAAGTGTGCTCCATTGTCTGGACTCATTTATTCTGACTGATCATGACAGTAGCAGGGACATAGACTAGGTTGAGGATCCCCACATTATCCAATCAAGCTACTAGGGGTTGTAAACCTACAGGAAGTACTTCATTGCCCTTTATTTATACCCACCTATCACCTATTTAAGCCTACTGATTATTTTTCCTTAGTATGGATTTTTCATGTGCAGTGATCCAACCCTGTGACATTTCAAGAAAACAAAGGATTTTAGCCATCTTATTTAGGTGTCAGAACACATACTCTTCCATTAAAGCAATCAACTGGCTGCATGTTGTATTCTAACTGTTCCATTAAAAGTTAGGGAAAATTAACTGTTCAATTTATCATTAGGGAAACTATCTGCCATATAGCACTCCAGTGCCAATGTTGGATTGTTCATCAGTCCAGGTACAACTGATGAAAAATTCAATCATTTTTCAATAAGAATTTCTGGTGGTGCCTGATATAAAGCACGAAGGAGGAGTATGACTTATACAACTGACATCATGTCATGTCTTGCATATTGACAACATAGCTATACAATCATTGAAGAAACAGCTCCTCTTCTCCTAAGATACCGCTAAAAGAAACAATGGGAGACCACCTACAATACCGATACTCAGACTTATGCATTGCATTACTAAGCGACATGGGTGTACTGGAATTGGGGTAAATCTGGTGCTATTATTAGTATTACTAGTGCCTCGGCAGGTCCGCAGAGATTTGTAATTTAAGTTGTTTTCCCCATCAAGGTCAGCATTGTAACCAACATTCATCATTATGACAGCACGGTTATTGTATGTAAGGTCCATAGTAATATCTAATACTGTTCAGCGGGACTGACCAACCATGTGCCACAAAACTTGGCTTTTATTCTTACTGATCCCACAGGTTATTTATTTGAAGGGTACTCCCCTGCTACTTGAAAGAGTGCTAATCAGTCAAGGCTTTAGTTGTAATGAAAACCTGCAGATGGCTGGCTCAATGCTCTTTGGCACATGACTGGTCACCCCTGGCTATTATTATATTTGTTATATTCATAGTAACCCATCCATTTGACCCATAGGCTGGATCTTGGTGTGCACTGTCAACAGAGTTTCTGGTATGAAATTTCACCTCCTAATCCCATAAGGCCTCTTACCCCACTAGTTTCTGAACTTAAGTGGATACAGTGGTTAGTTATATGAGGCTCAAAACTGAGGGCTTATCATTGGCTGGCTTAGTGAGCATTATTCAAATTTTCAGTGTGTAAAACTATGAGCTTGACAGTTAAAACCCATAAAGCCCTATTAAAGGGTTCAGTCTGTGTTCAGACAAGTAGAATTATAATGCTTAATCATTGTTACTTAGCAAGCCAATGCAATGTATGGGGTTTTGTATGGGGTGGGATTCTTCAATTAAGTCTCTCAGTGGTTATTAAAGTGAACCTCACACAAATTATTACAAAATTTTTATTTGTGCTGAAAATCCTGAATCTTTCCAATACATTTTTAGCAAGTTGTGAAGAAAATGATTGCAATAGTTATTATTTCCTCATCTATGTGTATCAATGTTTTGATAAAATGGGGTTGGGGTTTTTTCAACCATTAACAGATAATTATCTCTATCAAATCAATGTTTTTCCTTCTAAATATATATAGAATATGAGGTGAAATTAGTATTATGCTTTGGCATTTTTGGATCAGCTGTGGAACACACACCAGGCTTTTTCTTTGCACTTTTATTTGGTCATAACCACTAAACTGCACCCTGTGAACCTCCCACAGGTGTCTCAGGATCCATCTTACCTGTTTTTTTTAGTTGCCCTTCCCTTTTTAATCCCTCACATTATAAATACATGGAGAAGGTAATTATCAACCATCAAGGTACATGGGTCAGCACAATTACACCATTAACATGTCACCCTTGCTGCCTGCATGGACTTAGCCTCTGCCAATAGCACGTTGGCTCCTGGGCACTAATGAGTAGCTAGGTAATTAGAGGTTGGCTTGATTCTACCTTACTCACAAGCAAACAAGCACATATAATCTCTCTCTCACTCTCTCTCTCTCTCTCTCTCTCTCTCTCACACACACACACACACACACACACACACACACACACACACACACACACACACACACACACACACACACACATTTACAAATGCAACACATATCTGGATGTTGGTATGTGGCTCTTTCTCTCTGCCTAAATGGGTGGGCTAGCCATATGTCACAGCAGTTGTGTTGCATTAGTGCAGTGGGTGATATACTTTAATGAACCTGCTTCCAAGAAGGAAAAGGAAGGAGGCGTGTTTCCTAAATGTATTTTAAATGCTAATTAATGTCAAAGTTTCCAGAAGTGGAAGGATTAACACCAGTGGGGAGCATGTGAAGATAGTCTCCAGTGGTCAACCAGAGTGACCAACTAAACAGACCCTGTGAATATGTATATGTGAAACTATGTTTATTTGATGCTAACTACCCAAACACAGCATTCTTGCTCACCAAACCTAATTTCAGCATAGTGCTTTAGTGTAGGTGAGTTGGTTTACTGAACCACAGCACCTGCAAGCCCTAAATTTACTAGGGGTTTCTGTGATACTGTCAAACCATCTGTTAACCAGTTAAATTTATCACTAAAGGTTACTCACTATCAGTTCTATGAAGAATTAAATTATTTTTCTGATATATTATAATATACATTGCTATGTTTGTAAATCTACCTACTGGTATTAGCAAGCAAAATCAGGTGGAACATGATTATCCAGAAATGTGATCAGATCAAGTATAATAAAATCACTTTTCACAAATCTATTAAAACCCCTATGAAAGTCAAGCTTAACATTTTCAAGAGCTGTCTTCATCAGTCTGTTAGTGACAACATTCTGTTTCGCAGATATAGATCACATTTACATTAATATTCCTCATGGCTTCATTCTGACATACCCATGACAGTGACAGAGCATGCACCATCAGTAAAGAATGAAATTAGAAACCTGCCAGCAGTATGGGCACCTGACTAGGAGGCCTCCTGGACAACTCCTTAGGAAGGCATTCTGAGCACTGGCAGGATACCATGGGGCGGACCCCGGGAGGGCTGGAGGGGTTATTAATTTCTTCCCACCTGGGAATGCCATGGAATCCACTGGTAAGAGCTGCAGCTGCACAAAGTTGTTAGTGGACACAATACCCCGGCTCATTTGCTTAGATGGCTGCCTTTGGAAACAAATTCTAGATAGGTGCTGGAGGATAATAACATCAACAGAGCGTGCACCATCTGTAAAGAAAAAAAAAAACTGCTTGGTATGATACAGCATACCGACAATCAGATCTTGATCTGGACAATCTCTCCCATAAAGGCTCATTTACTAATGTTTCTGCGCTGGGTAAAGGCACTGTTCGTACCACTATACATCATAATAATACATAACATCACCATATTGTTTAGACCTTGTGGTCTTTATTACAGGTTGAAGTAAAAGCTGTGAATTAAACACTTAAATGACTCTTCTTCTTCATGAACTACCTCTGTAAGACTTTAGTCTAATACATGGTAGAAGTATTTTACTATACTGTAGAATAGAGATTAGTAAATCCAGTTGTAGAAGTTGGATATACTCTCATCAAACGAAGAACACTCGCCTGCATCATATTTGCTGTACAGAATCTAGCACTTGATCTTTACCAATTTTGGGTTGCTAATTTAAAAAATACAGAGTGCTTAGAGAAAATGTGTCTCAGCTGTTCTGATACTTCTGACACATAAAGGATCAGTAAAGGTTTTCACCTAGGCAGAAGTTGTCTTTCTTCTCTCCTGGATCACCTGGACAATTAGCTGCCTTCCCAACTTTGGCAAATGTCCAGCTGGGAAAACCAGATTTACTCAAGTCCTTCTTGATATGATGTTTTTCAGTTTCCTTGGCTTCTGTATCTTTGGGAATGGTGTTGGTCATCAGGACACTACAACACAAAGCTAACACCATCCCCACATATACAGCGGCCAGGGAACAGCTGAGACGCATTTTCTCTAAACACTGCATCTCTGGCTCTGGCATCTCATGGCTTTCAAACCCCAAAACACGCTACATCAAATATTGGTCCACCCAAAAGATCCGGTTCCCAGCATAAATAGAGTAATATAGTGTACGCTAAGTACCAGGAGGAATGCCATGATTTATATATCAGGGAAATCTCTGGCTAAGCAGATGGCACAACACAGGGGAGCTAACTCATCAACCCAGAACTCTACAGTCTATTCACACCTACAGGCCAGTGGACACTCTTTCAATGATGAGGATTTACGCATCGTGGACAGGGAGGAATGCTGGTTTAAGCAGGGAGTCAAGGAGGTCATTTACGTGAAAAGTGAAAGACCATCTCTGAATCGAGGAGGGTTCTAAGGGTACATCATAGTCATGGCCATTGATCAGTGGTCATGATAACTGCATATTAATGATCAATAAACTGACCTCACAGCCCATAGTTTATCAGTGCTGCTAGTTTCAGTCATTATGCAAATGTACTGTTTATAAGTTTGGGGAAACTTGAGCTGAGACTGAAGAAGTCATTTGGATGAGTGATGAAATGTTTCTCCCACTAAAAATGCTATGTCCAGATGAACAGAATCAACAGAATCTACCTTGTCCTTTGTTATGTGGAAATCAGTGAAATTATTTTGGGTCAAATGAAACAAAAATCCATGAATCACAGTTATTTAAGAACACAGGGCACAAAGCCTTTTAATGCTTCGCTTGCCTCTTTATTGGGTCTGATGGCTTACTGCCATGCACATGTGTACAGAAAAAAAGACATAAACTGACACACACACACACACACACCACTTTTGATGAATCACACAATCACTTATGCTAGCATAATCTCTCAGAAACGCACATTTTTTTCCTTTGCATTTTGCTAAAATAGCAAGTGACAGAGACGCAAATGTCAGGGCTGACATTCTGTATCCCTTCTCTTAGATGTGTGTGCACCTTATGCTCCACTGTGGCTTAGACTTTTTGTGCAGGCTATGCGCATTTACACTATTTCCTTTCTGGGATTATGCATATGTGTGTATTCATACATATGCATGTGGTCATGTCGCTCACTGTCTTTGTTTCCATGCCTGTCTCTTTCTCACCCTCCAGATTCGCCAGTCATATTAACATTAGCTTCTCCGTATGCTGTGGGGATAGGGCAGATCTTAGCCAGAGAGGAAATGAAGGATGGGATAAATGAGGGAGAAAGAGGTCACCGTTGTCAGAGGAGGATAAGGGTGTGAATATTGTCATGTAGAGAGCAGGAGGGAGTGGCACTTTGTAGGCAGGAAAAGTATAAAGACAGGGCTAGTAGGGAAGCCAAGCGAGCGATTGTCAAGTAGGGAGTGTCAGGTCTTAGCTGGAGCATGGCTAAGTGGAGGGGGCATGGCTCAGTGTCATTCAGTTTGAGTAGTTTAACTAGTAAAACCCACTGCACCATGTGGGTTTAACAGTCAGAATATACTGCCATAAAAAATATGTGAAGAGGTTTCACTTTAAAAAATATTTGTGGTGTTTGTAGGTAGAACTTAACAGAAAAGCATTTTTCTGCAAAAAAAAGTAAGTTGTCTACATGTACACGCTTCAGTGAGTTGACTAATCGATGTTAAAAGTCAGTGCAACGCAAAAATTTAAAAACAGCTCCTTAACTTAAATGTTTGAGTATATTGAACAAAATACTTTTGTCATCAATCAACAACAGAAAATATTACGTTTGTGTAATATGTAAAAATGAGTTTCAACATCCTTCCTGTTTGAATTGCCCATACACTGGACCATAACAAAAAAATAATTACAACTGCCATAAAAAACAGAAGAAGAAACAGAAAAAAGCAGAGCTTGGCAACACTACCTTGTAAGTTTCTTATTTTATTGTCTTTTATTAATATGTACTGGTTATATAAGTTTACTATGCAAAATATATTTGTCACGCTACAAAGAATTTGTAATAATGCAATTAAGCATTATAAAATTAATTTTAAAAATTAGATAGATAGCTGGTCCTTTTAGCCAGCTAACACAATGCTCAATATTGTTTTTCCCTATATCTGTGTAGATTTTTTTTTAAATTTTTTTTAGTCTGACAATGGCAGCTACATGCTGTGAATTGACTGTGTCTCTCCGTGTGTTATGCTAGTTGTTACGCTACAAAAGAAAAAGGGATGAATTTTTTCTGCTGTTATTTAAATCTGTCACTCTGGTGGTTACTTTGGTTAGCCATAGGTGTGTGTGAGACCATGCAGACAGCAGAGGGCAACCCCGTAGCATATGTTCATATCGTGCGCAACAGTTTCTGGATTCTTGTGGCCTCGTGGGAGAAGAGGTGTGTTTGCCCTAGACTGTGTTCGGTGAGTTAACTAAGTACTGAATTCTAAATAGATGAATTACAAGTTATATTCGTACACTTTAAAATGTCCATAACATTCGAAAACTGGACTTACCACATGGAATCCCTGGAACAGTGGAGGTACTTGAATCTATGTGAAAGACACTTTTGAGGTTGATGTAAAGTTTACTTTGCACTATAAGGATGCTGACTTTGGAGAAGAATATTTTTCTCTGAGATCAACAGGTGATATCAAGGACAAGGACACACTCAAGGTGGTTCAGATTATTGAACCCCCCACAGTTACTCTGACATTTAGTGATGTAGGCAGTTCCTTTATATCTGCATCAGAGACCTTGGTCAATGCTTCAGTAATGTCAGAGACTTCCATTGTGTCCTGCGGCACCAGTTGCTCATCTGGATCTCAGGATACAGTCATTCTTTCCTCACCTGAACATCTGAGTCAGCGTTTACTGGCCTACCAGTTTTTCTGTTCCTCTCTTTGCTTATGACACTGAGCTTTTACTTGCTTCAGGAAATGAAACTTTCAAAAAGGATGGAACTGAACTTAACTTTATTCCAGTTCTTCCAGACATCCTTGAGAAATTGGCTGAAACGATCTTTCAGTGTGTTACAGTGGGGCAAAAAAGTATTTAGTCAGCCACCGATTGTGCAAGTTCCCCCACCTAAAATGATGACAGAGGTCAGTAATTTGCACCAGAGGTACACTTCAACTGTGAGAGACAGAATGTGAAAAAAAAATCCATGAATCCACATGGTAGGATTTGTAAAGAATTTATTCGTAAATCAGGGTGGAAAATAAGTATTTGGTCAATAACAAAAATACAACTCAATACTTTGTAACATAACCTTTGTTGGCAATAACAGAGGTCAAACGTTTACTATAGGTCTTTACCAGGTTTGCACACACAGTAGCTGGTATTTTGGCCCATTCCTCCATGCAGATCTTCTCGAGAGCAGTGATGTTTTGGGGCTGTCGCCGAGCAACACGGACTTTCAACTCCCGCCACAGATTTTCTATGGGGTTGAGGTCTGGAGACTGGCTAGGCCACTCCAGGACTTTCAAATGCTTCTTACGGAGCCACTCCTTTGTTGCCCGGGCGGTGTGTTTTGGATCATTGTCATGTTGGAAGACCCAGCCTCGTTTCATCTTCAAAGTTCTCACTGATGGAAGGAGGTTTTGGCTCAAAATCTCACGATACATGGCCCCATTCATTCTGTCCTTAACACGGATCAGTCGTCCTGTCCCCTTGGCAGAAAAACAGCCCCATAGCATGATGTTTCCACCCCCATGCTTCACAGTAGGTATGGTGTTCTTGGGATGCAACTCAGTATTCTTCTTCCTCCAAACACGACGAGTTGAGTTTATACCAAAAAGTTCTACTTTGGTTTCATCTGACCACATGACATTCTCCCAATCCTCTGCTGTATCATCCATGTGCTCTCTGGCAAACTTCAGACGGGCCTGGACATGCACTGGCTTCAGCAGCGGAACACGTCTGGCACTGCAGGATTTGATTCCCTGCCGTTGTAGTGTGTTACTGATGGTGGCCTTTGGTACTGTGGTCCCAGCTCTCTGCAGGTCATTCACCAGGTCCCCCCGTGTGGTTCTGGGATCTTTGCTCACCGTTCTCATGATCATTTTGACCCCACGGGATGAGATCTTGCGTGGAGCCCCAGATCGAGGGAGATTATCAGTGGTCTTGTATGTCTTCCATTTTCTGATGATTGCTCCCACAGTTGATTTTTTCACACCAAGCTGCTTGCCTATTGTAGATTCACTCTTCCCAGTCTGGTGCAGGTCTACAATACTTTTCCTGGTGTCCTTCGAAAGCTCTTTGGTCTTGGCCATGGCGGAGTTTGGAGTCTGACTGTTTGAGGCTGTGGACAGGTGTCTTTTATACAGATGATGAGTTCAAACAGGTGCCATTCATACAGGTAACGAGTGGGGGACAGAAAAGCTTCTTACAGAAGACGTTACAGGTCTGTGAGAGCCAGAGATTTTCCTTGTTTGAGGTGACCAAATACTTATTTTCCACCCTGATTTACAAATAAATTCTTTACAAATCCTACCATGTGGATTCATGGATTTTTTTTTCACATTCTGTCTCTCACAGTTGGAGTGTACCTCTGGTGCAAATTACTGACCTCTGTCATCATTTTAAGTGGGGGAACTTGCACAATCGGTGGCTGACTAAATACTTTTTTGCCCCACTGTACCTACTCAACATCCGCACAGTTGTAGATGTAGCTGAAGCACTTGTTCGACAGCATCCATGCTTTAAAGAACCGGGATCCTGTAATGGATG
This sequence comes from Perissodus microlepis, assembly GCF_051167445.1. Lineage (NCBI taxonomy): Eukaryota > Metazoa > Chordata > Actinopteri > Cichliformes > Cichlidae > Perissodus > Perissodus microlepis. Next base: position 6,725,313 of record NC_140466.1, read on the forward strand.
CTATGGATGGCAACAAAGACTAAAATATAAAATGGGCAATTAGAGAAGTAAACTCAGAGAGCTTGGGTGCCCTGAGCTGGATGTGAACTCTCTCAAAAGAAAGCAAGCACATGAGAAGACACCTTCAAAGAATCAGTGAAAAAATGGCCAAAACATTCTCGAGTCACAGACAGGAAGTGGTTAATCTGGCACCACCTGTCAGTGACTTCAAAAGTAGATGGCCTGCACTTTTTGATGCAGCACAGGTGATTTTATTAAATAATTTAAAGGATAACTTTTCTTTCTTTTTTTTTAGATAAATGACGAATTCCAAAGGATCACCACTGTTGACTTGGAAACAACATTCATGGCAAAACTGGACCAGTATTCCGCAAGATGTCCCTGGCCTCTTCAAAAGGAGGTGCTGCAAAAATTAAGATTGAGCGCATCAGGAACATGCTGCAAGAGGTAAGAAAAAAGAAACTGAATTAACTAATAATCTTACACAACAAAAGTTAATTATCTAATTCATTATCTTAGGAGCATTGTTGGCTATCTTTTATTGAAGAGTGAATAAGTGAAGAGGTGGACAGAGTAAAAAGTTGTTAAAATGCACATCACTCAAAACATGTTTTTTTTGTGTGTGTGTGTTGTCCAAGTCAAGATTATAGTGATGTACTTGTAACTTAATGGGTAACTGAGATTCAAGAGAAAAAATTAAACTTTCACCTCATAAGTGAGTTGAAAAGACATTAATATAACTTTTGGTCACATTATTGCAAACTGAGGTTGGTAAATTTAAATAGGTACTTTCCATGTAAGGTAACTTGGTAACTCTAGAATACATCAATGTAAGTATTGGTCATGTTGCAGATAACGTGAGGAGACTAACCTGAGTTAATAATTTGGAGTGTTACAAGTATCTTCATCAACTGCACAATAAATGTTTATGAGGAAGAGAAGTTACACAAACACATTAAAGAAGGTGGATAGGAGCTTTTATTGGTTTATCACATCTTTACAAGACTTGTCCACAGGTACTTTTTCACATGTCTTACATATAACAATTATAGTTGAATCCTTAGAAGACAACTCAACAAAAACAGTTTGAAATAGTCTCTAAATTTAGGTTACATTTACTTTTACTCACCTCATCCTACTGCTGGTAAAGGGTGTAACAGTTTAAATTGAAATTACAAACATTAAATCTTTAATTCTTTAAAAAAATATATTTAAATCAATATTTGGCACAACGCAAGTCCCATAAATGTAACAGTTTTGACTTTTCACCTAATAAACTGTAGGTTTAAGTTTTGTTTAGCTTCTTTTATTCTCCAGAGTTTGGTGGAAATGAGGAGAGAAGTCGCAGTTGCCTGATGGTGTATCTGAAAGGGAAAGAAGAGGATCTCTTCAGAGAACAGCTAGTAGGTGAATCTCACATTCTTTTGTGTCATATTTTTAAATGGCACATAAAATACTGACATGTTTCCATTTAACCTACTTGCCAGGATGGTGAAGAACAGTTCCCAGAAGAAGTGGTAAAGATTGTAGTCACCAGACGTGCAGCAGTGTCTCTCCCAGCCGTCGCTAAAATTGTGATTGAAGGAACAGCAGTCCTGGAAGACCTTGATGTGCCCAGAGCGTGATGGGGCTTATATGCACTCTCAATCTGAGCTACCCAAAACAAGTAAAGAACACAGGTATTCCAGAAGGTATTTCTGAAACTTAATGGGCTTAAAGCCAGTCCACGGGTAATGTCTCTTAAGTGCAAATTTCTGTCGTGAAACAAATGTGAATTGGACTGTAGTATTCCGATGTGCCTCTTATGTTTTTGTATGCAGTCCTAGATGAGTGTAGTTTTGAGAGAAGTTCGTAATACATATAACCTTAGCTTTGTAAATGGAGAGTCCTCTTCACAAAGTAAGGTTAATTATTGAGTTGCACGGGGTTCTGTGCTTGGAATGATTCTGTTTACATTATACATGCTTCCCTTGGGCAGTATCATTAGAAGTAATAGGATACATTTTCACTGCTACGCAGATGATACCCAGCTTTATCAATCAATTAAGCCAGATAACACACACGATAGTTAAACTTCTCTGTCTAAAAGAAATAAAAACTTGGATGATCTCTATTTTTCTGCATCTAAATTCAGATAAAACTGAGGTTATTGTACACATCACTAAAAATCTTAAAAATATGTTTTCTTATTCTTACTCTGGATGGCATTATCTTGGCCTCCAGTAACACTGAAGAATCTTGGAGTCATTTTTGACTCTGGAGCCACTGGACCAGTCTGGGGGTCACTCTCGATTATCACGAGGACCACTCTTGTCTTCACCAGTGTTGGGTAAGTTACTTTAAATTAGTAACTTAGTTTCATTACTAGTTACTTCTATCAAAAGTAACTCAGTTACTTCAAGTTACACTGTCTTGATGGTATATATGTATCAATCTATCAATTGTTTGTTGTAAGATTCAGATAATTATTTTTTAAAAGCTAGACATTTTAAATGAAAACAAGAAAGAAAAGTATTTCCTTGTGCCCACCTCTCCCTGTTAATGCCCTACCTGCCCCCCCTGGCAAAACTTTGCTAGATCCGCCCCTGCACAGTTACCAGCTGTCAGCTACATAGAAAAAGGATCCTGGTGTTATTTGTCTCTCAGAAACAGTTCATAACCTCCCTTCAACTCATTCATGTCACCTAAAAGGTAAACCTGTTTCTCCATCACCTGTCCAGCTCTGATGATTCAGTAAGGACATCTCCTGGTCTCATCTTCATGTTTCCCTCTCACCAGATAACCAAACCGATATCATGACCAGCAGCTTTACAGCTGTGGCTCCAGCAAACATCAGCTGATACTAGAAATTAATATTAAATAAATTCTAACAACAGCTGATCAAGCTTAAACGAGCTGCTGTTGTTTAGCGCAACATCCGCTGGTTTCCTCTTTCTGGCGCAAAGTGGGCGATAAACAAACAAGAGAGAAAAGCCGATCAGCTCATCATTGATCAGTTTCATGATTGAAGTAGAAACAGGAGAGGGAGAGGGTGAGAATGAGAGGAGAAGAGGCAGTTGTGCAGCTCCAGCTTTGTGTCTTTTTCATTGTAGCTGAAGTACAGGACAAACTGTGCTCCCTTTCATCTCAATACGAAACGCGTGATATTTTCTCTGAATACGAGACGATTCCATTTGTTAGGGGACGATTGGCAACTCTACTAACTAACCTTATGAACAAAATAAAGTTCAATATCACTAACATCATAGCACCCACCCAGCTGTATAGAAACTCCGTCATGCTAGCTAGTACGCAGTAGGAAAAAGAATAACGAAAATAAACTACACCTAAACTTGGTTTATATCTGACCTAGATAGACTTCAGGTCATAACTTCTTACCTGAAGTTCAGTTCACACTCGGACCAGCGGCCACCTCGGGTCTCTCTTCCTCCTGCCTCCCCTTTCCCTCATCCACCTGCTGGCCTCCACCACTTGCTAATGTTACTGAATCTGTGGAAGCTCCGCGATAGCCACCACACGAAGTAACGAGTAACGACCCTATCTAAATCCCAGTAACAACTAACACGTTCCTGATTTTGGCATAATAACTAGTTACCGTGCTTGTTACCACAATAATAACGTAGTTACTGTAACACTGGTCTTGACCCTCCACATCTTCTCTGGCTCCTCTTTCAGACCTTGGTATTCCTCAAGTTCTCATGTTATTTTTTCCTGACGTTTCTATCACTTGGTATAGCTACAGGCTATCACAGCGTTCTGTCTCTGTCTGTCCTCCGCTACTGTATCCAGTTGATTAGCCATCACCAGTTTATCTGTTTTTATCCAGAATAAATAATAATAAATAGGTAATATCCTATTTCGGCCTCAGGACTTTCAGGCCATGCTTGGCACAAACATTCCTTTATAGTATGCCAGCCACTTTATGGTAGTCCATGTATGTTCTGCCTGCTCGCTTCTTGCACTCTGCTGTTATATGCTGGATTGTGTCAGAGACATCTCTCCAGAGCCTCCACCTGGGGTCTTACCTGGTGTTGTAGACCTTAGCCTCCTACTAATCTTATAGTATAGTTTTTAGGCACAATGAAGGAGTACAATGAAGTTAGCTAATAGTTTATAGCTAATAGCTAATAGTTGGCTTTAGTTAACTTTTCTCTATAATTCTTTGATCTTGACCTCTAGTTATTTTCTTTATGGAGGGTGCTGCTCCTTGTGGCTGTCATTTTTATTATAACCAAGCCTTCTATCTCTCTGGTATACCTCTTCATGGTGCTAGCCAAGGCTGTGAGTCTTTGTTTGGCAGTTTCCAAAGCCTCAGCTATGGAAAGCCTGTTATACTTATTAGTGTTCTTATTAGTCTTCTTCGTCTTCGTCTTTCGTCATCACACCTTTCTGCAGCTCTGACAGTTCACTACCTTACCTCTGTGCTAATTTGACCTTGGCCTCTAGTTCTCTCTTTCACAGAGGGTAACACTCCTTGTGGTTTTTGCTTTTTTGGTTTTGCAATAGGGATTGTCTGTAATGCTGACAATCCCTACTTTCAGAGGGTACTTCACATAGTTTTGGTAATCAGCCACAAAGAGTCAGCTTAGCCAATATCTTCTCTTTCAGGTGCTCTTGCAAGCACACACTAAAAATTGCATTTGACAGGGATCACCAGCTTTGCAGTGTTGTTTCCAGGAATCCCTTGGGTCACAATAGTGACAACATTAGTGTCACAAGTTGCATTAACCCAACATATAGTTTGTTGGTTGGCATAAACCTGCACAAACACAGGAGGACTATGGAAGCAGAAAAATCCCTGCCTGGGTTTAAATCCAGAATCCTCTTGTTGTAATACCACAGTGTTAACAAGTGGGCATTTTTTCACACACACACACACACACACACACACACACACACACACACACACACACACACACACACGCACGCACACACACACACAAAACTGATGTTAAAACATGTAACAAAAGGAGTGGGGAGGCCATTTGTTGAGGACATAAGTTTGATTAGTCTATTCATTTTTCATTCATTGAAGGAAGCTTTTGGTCACAGGCCCTGTTCACAACCTTGGCACTTTAAGTGTTATATAGTCCCCGTTCAAGAGCTTGTATATATAATAGATCTACAGCACTTCCAACAAGTTTTTATCTGGTGAGCACTGAGTTTCTTAAATTACACTCATACAGTAAGTAAAATCTTAATAGATTAAAAATTATAACCATGACCTTTGATTCATATTTTCTTTTCTTTACTACACACCAGACATGCATAAAATATACATTTGTTAGTGTAGAGTTCTTCAGTAGTTTCTATTCAAATTTCTGCTCATAACACAAATTCATAAACTTCATTCTCAACATATATGTCCATTAATTACTATATACACTGCCATGTTCTGCCATGAGCAAGATTATGAGGTAAACGATGATGGTGCTAAGGCACTCAGTTTCAACTTCAAGTAGAAAAAGTACTTAGTTGAAAAAAAATCACACTGCACAAACAGTTGCTGCCTTCTTTTTTCTTTTATTCAAGATTCAAAATCTGCTTAAATGTGCAAATACTACCTTTTATTGCCAAGTTTATATTCCGTATGTGTGCTTATGCTCATTTCCCCACTCCCCTTGCTGTTGCAGTGACAATCTCATTTCCCCATAGAAATCATGAAAGTTCTTTTGATCTTATTTAAATGTTAATAGAATAAGTAAAATATTATGAACACCTACAAATACTTAACAGATATCTGTCACAAGTGATACAGCCACTCAGTAATTTATAGTACTGGCACAGCAGTTCCCTCTGGATGGCATTAGCTTTACTAGGTAAGGTCTGATTTGATTTGCAGATTCAGTCAATCATCCAGACTGTCAGAATAATTTTTTTTGGATTCTCACCACACATCCCACCTTACACTGTATTCAATTTGCTGCGTTAAGAAAAATCTTCTGTGCTTAAATTTATGTTATCCCTCATTTCATCTAAACAGTTATGATACTCAAAAATGTCTTGGATTGCCTAAAATATCTAGATGCTTAATGTATTTCCACTAAAGCATGCAATAATGTGAAACATTCAGGCAAAACTAAAATCAGCCACAATAAACTCAAGGCAGGTCATTTTTTTACAACAGCCAAAGGAAAGTGAATTGGGAGAGTCTCACTGTGCCATCACTGCAATTCTAAGACCCTGTGTAGACATGGATGGGTATTTTCTTAAACTGTTTTTTCTGTGCATTTTGGGCCTTTCATCTGCATTTTAGAAATTTTCCAAACTGAGCTTTTGAAAAACACCTTGTAGCAAGGGCGTAGATTTGGCATGGACGGAAGGGACATGTCCCCACCAATATTCAGCGATTATTGAATTGTCCCCACCAATAATTTGATCTCTTCGAGTAAAGAAAATCAAACCCGATAGAAAGAAAAAAAACGATCTGTCAACGTCTCATTCACCCAGCGGTGCAGAAAGAGTTAAATTACGTCCTCTACTGGAGTCCTACCTCATGTGACAAATATGGCCAATGTGATTGGCTGTGCCTTTCAGGGAGCTCTGTTTAGTTTTAGCAGCGGCAAGCCTGCGCTGCGAGGAGGAGAGGAGGATGGCAGCAAAAAGGAACAACCTGGATATAAGTATTTTTCATAGAAACTTGCAAGTCACTTAAAGCCAAATTAACTCATAAAATGTGTCCGTCATAATAACGTTAAAATAGATGCTAGGCTTTGGCCCACATCAGTCTAATATTGTATGTAACCATACGAATAACGTGTTTTGGAAACTAACTGCACAACAGGCAGCACTATTAGTTATCTCAGTCTCCCAGAGTAGCATTTCTAATTTTGATTGAAACTGTCAGAGAAAACGGCAGCCTCGAGCAAGCCAGGATATTAGTTTACAGAGGCTGTTAAAATTATATGTCTAACATTAAAATGTTGGAGACACAATAATTTCATCCTAATGGTACTGACATATTCATAGGGTTAATCTTTGAGACAAAATGTCATGAGGTAGTGATGATTTTACAAATATTCCACCTTGTAGTGCAGTTTGCACAAATTGTTTTAAAAATGCACTCACGCTACAAACATTACTGATGAGTCAAGATCTGCACAAATTGACAGAAACACTGAAGCAGCTACACATTTTATTCTTATTGTCATGTATGTCCTATTTGTCAGGTGACAGAAGAACCAACACAAAGCTCAGAGAGCAATGGTGATACAAGATCACAGGTGAAATTGGATGATGACTTGTTGGTTCATTACTGTATTTGAAGCACATGTGTGACTGCATGTATTTGGAATGTCTCACTGTTATTTATCAGGTGACAGAGGCAGCTCTGCCATGTTGTAGCTCAGACAGAGGTGAAGAGGCGAGGTCACAGGTGACTGACTGATGTTTTGGTGCTATAGATTAACTAGTATTTATTATCATGACAGTTGTTAGGTTGCTGATGTAAATTGTTTCATTAGTGTATATTTGACAAAGAATCTGAATTGACATGTCTCACTTTTTATATGGCACGAATCAATGTGTTATTTTATCAGGGGGCAATATGTCCTAGTGCAGTCAGAGGGGAAGAGCCAGGGCCAAAGGTAAGGCACATCAAGCACATAATAATAATTTTAATCTGAGGATAAAACACATGTACTGAGGCTGAAAGAAGCTTCAGTGCTCTCAGAAGACTAAAAAGATGGCTAAGGTTAACAATGACTCAAATGAGATTAAACAATGTTGCTATATGCCATGTCCACCAGGGGAGACTGGACAGTATAGATGTAAAACCAATATGCCAGCAGTTTATCTCAGTTAACGAGAGGAGCAGGCATGTATTTGGCTCCTTCACATAGTGGACATTGAGTTGTTGTGTGGGACACCAGTAGTCCATGTCTGTTGCTGTAACAGTAGTTCATGTTTAGAATAAAAAATTCCAGCTCACTGATTTGATAGGGGCAATAGTGTAGTGTGCCTAAACTGTTGCATAATTTTGCTGAGAGATCTTTTACTTTGTGGTAATCTTAGATGAGTAGTTTTATGGACAAAACCACCAGGTCATTCAGTGTTCCATTAGTGCCAAAATATAACAGATGTTGGTGTACTATAACTGAAGATATATTGTTAAGTCCTTAAAGTCATATTCTTTTATTGTCATGGCTGTATTTGAAGCTATTTTTATTTTTGTATGACACCTGATTTTTATGGATTATGGCTGAAGTAAACTAAAGCCTAAAATACTTAGTCAGTCATTTGTTTAATAGTAATTTAACATTATATAATTCACATATAAAACTATGAATTGTGATTTTAAATGGTTTAAAAGCATGTAGAATAGCATATGTAGGCAAGTATATTTCTCCTCTTTTTATTAAGAAGCAAAAACAAAAAGGAAAAAAAAAAGAAACAGGGCAGGGTTCGGTGGTTGAATCATCCGTCCCCACCAATGCCAAAGGATGATAATTTTCAGAAACTCCATTTCTCTATTTATGTGTACATTTCGGATCATATCGCCACATGTTTCTTTGACATGCTTTTAACAGCTTTTGACATTATTAGTGCATTTTCATGAGGATAAAAAAACACCCAAATATGTCTGTATATACCGTGAGAGATATATTTCAAGTAAATTTTCTCTGTTGAAATTCAAGAGCAGTTCTTCCAAGTCCCTAATATAACAGAGCATTTGTGGGGCTAATAAAGGTTGATCTTATATTAGCTTATCTTACCTAAACTTTGGGCAAGGTGTTAAATCTGTAAAAACATGCATCTTACATGCGTGAGTTTGTGTTTTTTCACCTTTTTAAGGGCAGAATTGGATCTTCCTTGTACTTCATCTTACAAAAAGGAACAAGAATGCATTACATGATGATTTTACCAGAAGTTGCCATGCCTAGATGAATGTTAAAAGTTTAAAGAGAAAGTAGAATAAAATTCTAACACACTCATATAGGAAAGAGAAAGTTTCACTCAAGCACCTTGAGGCAACTGTTGTTGTGAGTTGGCGCTAAATAAATAAAACTGAATTAAATTGACTCTCGGGTTAACAAAGAATAACATTAAAAGAATTCAATTTTTGTAATATTAAATCAGTGTTAATTAGTTCAGACAAATTAAAATGAATTGGAATTATCTCACATTATTTTTGGATTATCAACAATCTGTACTTTGATAACAAGACATCAGACATTAATTTTAAACTAAAGAAATAGTAAAGATAAAAACAGTGAACATGTTGATTAAAAGTAATGTTAGTAAAAAACAACAACAAATATCTTCATTAAATTATACTAACCACTATTATAACCAAAACTTTGAGCGCATTTTTGTAGAGTATAAATCAAAAGTATTTTTCTGTAAACTGAATACCTGTAGACAAACTTTGAAAGATAAGAACAATGAGAAACACTAGACAAGAAGAGAAGGTAAGAGCAAGCGCTGACTTTAAAGCCTTGATTATGCTTTCCACAGGGATTTATTTGGTCCTGAGTGACATAAATTTCATCATTGGACAGAGGGTCTGTGCTTATGTCCACATGCCTGCCATATTTTTGTGACCACATGGACTCATCTGCAGAGACTTTACATTACAATTCGCCAACTACGCATGAAACCCAGGCGGTGGAGTTCAAGCAGATTTCAAAGACATGTAACATGAATGTCTCCAGCTGTCCATAACTGCAAGAGCGTATAATCAAGGATTAAGATTTAAGAGGAGGCAAAACGGACCACGAGACAAGGGGGAACAGAAAAGAGTGTGGCCAGTTATGATGCTTGTCTATCTGAGATGTGATTTAAGATTTTCACGTGGTTTTAGAATCCACAGCCTCAATCCTTTGTCTAACAAGGTCTAGTTTCCAACTGGATTCATTCTTTTAAGAATATATCACAATCTTCCTTCCTTCATGAGCAAAGAAGTATAAAGGCAAAATGAAATGTTATATGACATATCCCAAGCTGTTAGGAAGTTGGAGGTCAGAGCTCATTGTCAGCTAAGCTATGGTTCCCCTATGGCTAAGTTCTGGGTCATGGTGTCAGCAAAATAAGTATAGTTCTGTAATGTCATACTTTTGGATCTTATGACCACTGTAATTGCAAAAGTACAGGCTCACCATCTGAAAAGGCAGACACTGAGGTCACCGGCATTGCCTACTGGGTAACAGGCAAAGGTGTCCTCCTTAGCAAAATACATAGTTTTGGGGGTAGTTTTTATATCACTTCTTCCAATATGACACTGCAGAGTTTCTGTTCCAAAGTCTGTGTAATTATGTGGATAAATTACGTGTAAGCTAGGAAGCTCATTTTAGCAGTTCTTTTGGTCAATACTATTAGGTTGAGAACATAGGTGAGAGTTGGAATATACAGATCAATTGGTAAACATCCTCTGCCTTGAGGTTTGGCACTTTTTCACTGTAGGAAACCTTTATAGCCCTTGCATTAAGTGAGTCAACATGGCAATCCATTTTTGTCAATGCTGTCAATCCCATCTCATCCTCAGTCATGAGCAAGGCCCATAACAATTTTCCTTGAGGCAAAATTGACTCATTTGGCATATACCAATGTAAGCTCATACACATGCAGCATGTCACCACTGTGTATATTCAAATCAGAAAGATGGTATGAAAATTTCTAATGTAAAATTAGTTTCAAAAACTATATATAACACATCTTCTAAAGGTCTAATCAGGGCTTATTTACACAGGTGTGATATGCAAAAGAACCACATTTAAACAAACACACACAAACACACACACACTTGTTTCACTGGGCTCACTTGAATTTGAAAACCTTTTTTATTCTATTACTGTGTGTGTAGTCTCACAGACAAACACGGGGATGCACAGTTACACATGCAAACGCATGACACAGATTCGCATGTGCACACAAACTAATTCATTCCCTCACACAAGCACAAACTCATATACACACATCATGCCGCACCCCACTTCTGTTTAGGGAAAAAAGTAATTACTTTCTCTCCCTGCCTCAATGCCTTCAAAAGCCTCAGTGGGGCGATTCCCCGGTGAGCCAGTGAAATTCACTTAAACAGCTTTTGAGAGAGTAAGCAGTCTTATTGTTGCGCACTGAAACTTTGATTGGAAAGGGAGGAAAAAATGAGAAGAGGAAAGGAGGGGGCAGGAAAAGATTGGTAAATAAAACTGTTGGCCAGTATTATTTTTCTGTCTTTTTTCCACATTTCTTTTACCTCTCTGAGACTTTGTTCTCTTTGACTCGGCTAAAGACTGTAGGCAGGCAACATCGGCAGGTAAAGAATAGCTGCACGGAATCATGCTGTGTCTTTTAAAACACTGGAGGAATACAATGTGTGTGTGTGCGTGCGCGCGTGTGTGTGTGAAAGAGAGAGAGAGAGAGTGCATGCATGTTATTGCAATTGCTCCGTTAAAAATACACATCTCCTCAATCTTTCAGAATCAATTTTCATCACAGCTCTTTACAAGCACATAACTCTATTTTAAGATAGCTCAACCTTGACTTTGAGCTGCTCACTTGGTCCACCTGCAGTACTTTTCCTGTGGGGACTCTTTAATTGACATCAAATTTAACTCACAAGACGAGGACTATCCCACAGATTACCACTCTGAACAGCAAACTGGAGAATCCCAGTGGTATACCTGCGGGAGAAAATGACTAAATAAATTAACAAAGCTCATTCAAAGCCTCTGATGATGTATCCCATAGTGGACTTAGGTGGGTGGGTAGGGGTGGGTGGGGAGACACCTTTGAGCAAGTTATCATGTACAAGCTTCGTGACATACTGGAGAGATTTGCAGTTCTGTGTTTGGAATTTCATCACATTGCTCTACTGCTAATATTTTAGTAAAGTTCCTGCAATGTTTGTTCATGTCTAGTACTAGCAAATAGATTCAATGGACATTTCAACAAGCACACACATGCACACAGTGTGTGAGTCGGTGTATGTTTGGAGACCATACAACACTCTTGGGGAAATACAAAAGGACAGATGAAGCAGCCTGGAGAACAGAGGATGTCTAGAGGGACTTTATTAACATATAAAGAACCTGACTGTAGGTGTGATGTGTGTAGCTGTGTGCTCCTGTGTTGTGTGTTGGTAAAACGGTTTGCTTGTCTGTGTTTGCCATTTGTTCAAGATGTTTTTATGGGTAAATGTGTATACACTAAATGGTACTTCCTCTGCTTTAAATGAAAAGGGGAAAAAATAAAACAAAAATACAAACACTGTTAGGGCTGTTGAATAATGAAGAGATGAAAGCCCCCCTTGGCAGCTTTGGGCGGAGAATCCCTACATATGTGGGAGCTGTCCATATCCTTTCTTCCCAACCTGTTTCTTCTCTGTTTCATGTTGAATCTAGTGAATCATTCAGGGACATCTGCTTTATCTTTTGCATGTTCCCCATGTGTTGGAGCGTGGTGTTAAGTGATTCCATGGGCTAATGTCATCTGTAATGGCAGATATTCTGATTAGAGAAGACCAAAAGAAGAAAAGGGGCAAAAAGAGATATGGTATGGGTAAAAGACAGTGCAAGTAAGTGGGAGGTAAGAAAAAGTCTAAGAGAGGCAAAAAGATGGGATACGTTGAAGAGATATTTAGAAAAAGACTGACTCAGATTTAGTAGAAAAGAAAAGAAAGCATGGGAAAGACGTGTGCGTAGGGGTTTAGGTTTGCCTCTTTCCATTTCTTCCTCCCTTTGATCTCAATGACTTCTTGCCTGCAAAGAAAGTTGGAGAAAGTGAGAAAGGTAAAGAGAATGAATGAAAGGCCAAGTCATAAAGAAACAGAGAGGAAAGGAAGCAAGCAAATGAGAATTTGCTTGCTCCCTTCCCTCAGTGAAAGAGATGGAAATTCATCAAGAATATGATGAAAAGAAAACAGACAGACAGAATATGAGGAAGATAACTTCAGGCAGTGCTACACAGAGACAGAAGCTGAGTCATAAGAAAGCATTGAGACAAATGAGACAGCAAGGACAAACGTGAGATAAAATAGGTCAGGTGAAAATTGTGTTTAATTATTGTTAAGCAAAATGATCAAAGTTAGTGTTTGAAACAAAGTTATTTGGCAGTTGTAAGGATGAGATTATGTGCATGACATTATTGTGACTTTCTTGCACTCTCTAAATCAGATATAAAGGATATAATTATTGTAAAGTAATACTATGGGTTGGAAAGTGATGTCATAAAAAATAAATAACAGCTGAGAATTTTGCTACAAAGATATAGAGTGAAGTGAAGCAGAAGTAGTTATTTTGGTGTTCTTATAAGTTGAAAATACAACTACTAGGTTGTCAGAGGAGCCTTTGCCTTTATTGAAGTCCATGAATGGTAGGTTGATATAGGCTGTGAAAGATCAGGGACCAGCTACTGAGCTGTGCAGGGTCACTTTCTTAAACTTGACTGTTTATTTGCTATGTACCTTTGTATATATGTTGTATATGTAACCAGCTGCACCTAACATTCATATAGTTGCAATTAGCATCCTTATTCTAGTAACGATCATCTCTATAGTCATGAACAGGGATGAGCATTTCAATACTTATTTTTCCTTGCAAGGGGAATCATTTGACCATCTTGAAAGACGCCCCTCCATTCCCAACTTAAGTGATTGTTCATAGGTATAGTGTTTGTGTTTGGTGTCCAGTGGGTTTGCAATGGACTTCATCTAATTTTTGGAAAGGCTTCTTGGACTGTGGCATATCCATCAGTTTTCTAAACCTTCTCAAACTTAAAGTTTTAGTGGCACTGGATACTAGAACAGCTGTCATAGGGCAAGAAGTAGGGCACATCCCTGTACAGGTCACCAATACATCACAGTGCCAACACAGAGAGACATTCTATACTTTTATATTCACAACTACGGCAAATATAGAATCACCAATTAACCTATTTGGATTTTGGCATGTAGGAGGGAAGAAGAATGAAATTCATGTAGACAAAGGGGAGAACATTAAACTCCACAGTAGTGGTGTGCAATACTGCTTTTTTGGGTATCAATCTAATACCAAGTAAATATGGGCTAGTATCGCCAATATTGATACCGATACTTTTCATTAAATAAGGTGGATGTGTCATTGAATTGCTAAATTTCAGTTAATTTTCATGACCTTAAGTTTTTTTTGTGAAGTTTCCTTTTTTATTATTAAATAGTTAAAACCCAGGTCATAATTAGGACAAAGTTTATAATTAAATAGAAAATGCTTATAGAAAATGAATATTATCAAATATTTTTTTTTGAAAAATCTTAAATAAAAAGTGCACGCAAACCAGTAAACAAATTAAAACAAAGAAGTACTGTTGAGAAACTATAATACAAAAATTACAATTTAAATTCTCAACAACAAAAACAAGATATAAATAATATGTAAACAACTTAACAACCCCGAAAGCTTCTAAGTCACATCACGTGACGGCGCAACATCTAACACAAGGGGGGAGGGGGGACAAAGTGTGCCTGCTCTGCGCTCACACAGGAGCGGCAAGTCCGGCGGTCTGGCTGTTTCGTCTTTGCCAAAACCACAGCATTGCAAACAGGAACGGAAGTAAAGAATTGATCTCACCAGGCTAGTATCGATCCGATACTGATGCTGACTTGGTATCGATACAATCGAGATTTGGATCGATTCACCCACCACTACTCCAAAGAAGAGCTCGAGTCAAAAATTTGAGCCAGAACCTTAATTTGGGAAAACATTGCAAACCACCCCATGTTTATTCCATCAGTAACCTAACAGGCAATGTTAAAAAATCCAGAATAAGAAATATTTCAGAAACATACATATAAAAATCAAGAATATCATTCTCTGTGTAAAACTGATTTTTTTTTTATGATGAAAATCTTTGCAGAGTTTAGAGAGAACTTTGTTTGTGAGGGATAAGGCTAAAAAGGGACACTGAATGGCGATTATTTGGGCTGTCAGGCATTGCTGCAATGGGAAAAGACAGTTCAGAGTAGATATAATCATGGTTAATTTGAACATTTGTAAAACATCATTAATACTTAATGATTTATGCTGCAATGCTAAACCACGACTGAGTTCCACGACACTTACAAAGCATTGTCAGAAGAAGAGGTGACATTATGATGAAGTAAAAATAGTAGAAATAGTCTTTAGTACTGTCACAATCTATCACAGAGCTTGCATCAAATTCCAAATGAGTATATGTTTTAATAAAGTGAAACCTGTACGAATGTGGAAGACTACTCAAGAGATAGCATTGGCTTGTAACACATTGGCTAGTAACACACGATGAAAATATGCCTTTTTCTTCTGGTGAACTTTATTTCACTTGGTGTCCCAAGAAGATGATGTTTTTTTAATTGCACAGAAAGACAAAAACCATGATGGTAAAGTGTCTGTGAAGGTTCTCAGTCATCCAGGTCATCGTAGTCAAAGGAGCTTGCAAAGAAAAGCGTCTGGACTTATTTAGGTTGCTTGAAGACGTTTCACCTCTCATCCGAGAAGCTTCTTCAGTTCTAAGGTGCAGCTGTACAGTGCAGCGAGGAATGCCCAGACCTCTACATTGAAGAGACCAAACAGCCACTTCACAAGCGCATGGCACAACATAGAAGAGCCACCTCCACAGGACAAGACTCAGCAGTCCATCTGCATCTTAAGGATAAAGGACACTCTTTCGAGGATGCCAATGTTCACACTTTGGACAGAGAGGACAGATGGTTTGAAAGAGGAGTGAAAGAAGCCATCTATGTCCACTGTGAGCGACCATCTTTGAACAGAGGCGGTGGTTTACGACACCAACTCTCTGCCATCTATAATCCAGTTTTGAGTTCCCTCCCCAGACGCCTTAACACCCACTCACATCCTGGGCCATCCGACCTCAGGAATTCGCATGATAAGGTGGGGCCAGGTTTCACAATGAGCTCACCCGAAACCCTGGCTGATTGGGACCCACACCCAGTTTCACACCTTGGCTCAGGCAATTAGAGGATCATCAGGGGGTCCTTTTGTCCCTCTGTGGGGGGATAGATAAGTATTTATTGTCATTGTCAGAGAACAATGAAATTGCGTTTGGAGCTTCCGTACAACCCATAAATACAATAATAAAGAAAATAATAAATACCCCTTAAAACCCAAGTGTAAATATTTAACCCAGTGTGACTCCAGTGCAATAAGACAATCCTTAGCAACAACATGATAACATGACAAGTAATGTTCATAAGAAATTCAGACAAAGACCTGAGAAACATGACAAAGTACAACAATGCAACCCATACAATATTATTATTGTACTGTGAGATATGATGTCAGATATGATAGTTATCTATTTAAGAAAGAGGGGGGGCAGGAGGGGGAAAGAGAATAAAGATATGATGCACCAATGCAGACCAGTTCAGTGCTATTAAAGAGTTGGATATGGTTATTGTCCGTGAGAGGGGGGCAGAGAGTTCAGAAGCCTCACAGCCTGTGGATACAGGCTGTTGGCCAATCTGGATGTTCTGGCCTGTATAGACCTGTACCTTCTCCCTGAGGGCAGCAGGTGGAAAAGGTGGCGCACAGGGTGATGTTGGTCCCGCAGGATACTCCCACTAGGTTTAAATCTGGGACTCCCCACCATTTGACCTTAGAACTGAAGAAGCTTTTCGGATGAGAGGTGAAACGTCTTCAAGCAACTTAAAGAAATCCAGACGCTTTTCTTTGCAAGCTCCTTTGACCATGATGGTAAAGTATAAACTGAGTCCAAGACAGAAACAACTGCATAATACTGCTAATGTGACTTTGGCTTTTTGCAAAAATCTGTAGTGACAGCACGCTTACACAAAGCACAGAACCCAAAGTGGTGTTAAAGCTGAGTGTATGCCTACCCCAGCCCAGACCCTGAACTTCAACATTTAACAAAGGCAGTGATGAACAGTTCCCATTCTACCTGTTCATGTTTCTCAAGTGGAATCACCATGGTGATTACTCCACAGTGTCTTTGGGCTGGTTTTAGCTTTGGTTTGCGTTGTTGGCATTATGTTTGTGCATAAAAATTTCAAGCAAGATCCTATGTGTCCTCACCAGGATTAGGCCTTGTGTTGGTGAATGGGACTGTAGACTAAGGTTCATACGGCTAACTGTTAATTATGTGACAGTGTGTTTCAGGTTATTTTAGAGAGCAACACATCTTCAGCAAATGAATAGTATCTGAAAGTCACATCTTCAAGAAGCCTTTCTTAAGGAAATGGAGAAGAAAAGCTGAAGTATGACAAATCATACAAGAACTGAAATAGGTCTTACACAGTGATGTTATAAATATGTATAGAAAAGGTTAGGAGGTAAGTATTTCAGCGAGTAGTATTGAGAATCCTTTCAAATTTGATGGAATTATGAATGCAGAAAAAGGAATGTCAGATTTCCTTTATGAAATACCATTTGGAAACTTTCTGATTGTCAGTGGCTTCATTTTTTCAATAAACAAAAGCACACTGCTAGTGCAGTAAATGTATACCTGGAACATATAGTAGTATACCATCAATCATGGACTGGCTTCTCCAGAGCGCAGAGTCTGTGTATTTAAAATGTTAAGTTACGCTACAATTCTTATTTGAACAACTTTAGTGGACTGAAAGTCACCGTGGAAACTTTTAAAAACAATAAATTCATCACTGAATAGTAAAGTTCAGCAGTTATTAGCAAATGCAAATTACGTGGACTAATAACTAGATGATGACACTGTGAAGTTTTTTTTTTCCAGGCTTAGTCATGGTACAAATAAATTCTAAAATTATAATTCATTACATCTTCCGTTTGCTAAACCACAGGTCATACCAGACTAGGCTATGACATTATAAAAATAGTGGCAGTGTTCAAATTGTTGAGTACTTGTCAAAATCAAAAATCTTCAGCAAGACCCTTGAAAAGTCTTTATTTAAAATACGTTTTATGTATTCTCCATAGTTTCCTCCAGGTAGGACATGCCTAAAATACCTTATCTACGAGATATCAAGGAGGCATTATATTCAGATGCCTGAACCACCTCACTTGGCTTCTTTCTCTTTGGAGGAGAATCTTCAGAAGCTTTATGCAACAATGGATGTGAGTCATTCAGCAGGCTTGATGGGAAAAAACTGATTTGTGATAAATAGAATTATACAATGAGCTTAATAAAAGCCTAAATTGTTGTCAAATTATTTCACAGACATTTATTTTCATAAAGGATTTAATAGTACTAGTTCTTCTGCTTCTTAACTCAATCTTGAAGGAAGGTTTGTGAAGTTAGTCGAAGCTTCATAAGCAGTGTGGACGAAAGACACTTTAATCATGAAAGTGATTTATGCTAGCCTTCTTCCTCCTACTTTTACATAGAGACAAGACTTTCTGTCTCATTCCTCAAATTTTAAGATATGAATATTAGGGATTCAACAACAAAGTGACAGTGATGGTATTAAAACAGCTGTGCTTGTGCTGGCTGATTTTTCTCAACAAATAAAGGTGCCCTGTTTAGCTGTTTCAGACTGTCTGAATTTGTACCTTCATGCAAACTCTATGGCTTAAACTCCCAGGCTCAGGTGTCTGTACAACAATTTGCCCCCAGTTTGTTGGCACAATCAACAAACAATTGATAGGCTAATTGAACTTGGGAACCCTTTCATGTTTAGACATGTGTTCCTGGATAGATGACGGCGATGGGACGTTTGAAGAAGAAAGCTGCCGCCGTAATCAGGATGCCCTGTCAGCTTAAAAATGGATTAGTGCTTGATTTGAGTGCCGGCACTTCAGAGTTCAATTGCAATGGGGTGGAGGGATGAAGGGGATGGTTTGGAAGACAGAGAAAGGGAAATGCATTTCAGATGGGGTGGCGTTTGGTGGATTTGAAAACAGGATGCATCTTTTGCTCATTAGGAGAAAGAAAATCTGTTTGAAGTTGCAATGTTTGACAGTGCTGGCAGTAAATATGACAACAAGGCTATATAATGAAATTTAGGTGCTCTTTTAATGACAAACTTCGAGGAATGACAGGAAGATACAAAATCTCTACTTTTAAAAAAAGGGTTAATTGTTATGGTTAAAAATATGTAATTTAAAAAAATAAAAAAAATCTGTTTTACAGTTTCAGATGGGTCTGTACTTCACAGTACTACAGGGCTTAAGCTGTGTGATGCTAGCTATCACTGGAGCTGTAAATTATACACAGTGTGAAATCTCAACATTGCAGTTTTGTGCCATCTGTTTATCCTGACGTGTTTGATATGCAGGACTTCCTTACACATGCTACATTAACACAGAGGTGTGATTATTTTCTTATATAGGCTTGTGAATTTTTTCATTTTACTTCATCAGTCTGTGTATTTTCACTAATGTTAATTATTTCATTTAGTGGGGAGTATATGTATATGTATATAACAGTGGGGAGCCTAGTTCTAAAAACAGGGACAACTTTAAAATACATTTTCTTTGCAAATTTGTATATTATCAATGATATGACCGATCACTTGATAATTGATAATCGAGTTCCATAACTCTTTGGCTGATTGTCTTTCAGATCACTCCTCAGAGGAGCTCAGAGTCCACAGGGAACATCTTAATTACTCCCAGTGTAATAAAAGGAGAGACAGGAGGGACATGAAAAAGAAAGAAAAATAAATAAAAAAGTAGAATACTATTATTAGATGCAAAATCGCAGTCTTGGCCGATGAGTGCTGCAGGCCAGTTGGTTATGAAATGTTAATATAAGTCTTAATATCAAGCAAATTATTTTCTGTCTCTGTCTGAGTTGGCATCAGTAGTCAGAACATTTTGTCAATTACTAGATCACAGTCACTTGATGTGGGTACAGCAATAAGGTCAAACGTTTAATGGCAAGTTAAATTGCACCGAGAGTTGGTGAAAGTGAGCATATGTCGATGACTAATAGCAAATGTTGTTTCATGTAAGGATTTGCTTACTGGGGTGCATGAGCAGAACTGTTAATTTGTCATTACGCATTATGAAATACATTGGAAGACATGAAAACAATTTAATTTATAAAAAGAAATGTCTGTGATGGCAAGTGAAATACGACGAATCCCTTCTGACTGCACAAACTTGTCATCAATTGCTCCGTTCCACCCACTGAATTCCATCTTTAAAAAAAAAACTTTCAGCACTGCAGGAATAAGAAGGAATGGTTTTATATAAGTGTTCGATGCCAAAGCACAGTGGGCTGTGACTTAGAAAGGAGGCACTCAAAGAGATGATGCTGTCACAGAGATGGGCCAGAAAATGCACTCTATTATGAGTGATGTTACACCGTCTGATGCAACCGAAGTTCACCTGGACTGCGACTTCCAGAGGCGTGAAGAAAATGCCGGAGAGAGAAAATATTTCTAGTAATATTTCTAGCCAAACTTATTGATCCTTTGTCATGACCGCTCATTCATATTAGATTTCTTTAATGTGATAGGGTTGCTTTTACACTTGTGTCTTTGGCTCACTTAGAATCGTGTGCAATCAAGCTGACAGCAAGTCGTACATACACAACACATATTTTCATGTCACAGCTGATGTTTTGTAAGATGCTCCAGGCTATATAGAGATCCCTACCACAGATTTTAACAGCAATATTAGACATGCAGCAATAACAATCCTTTTTAATGGATAAAGGCCTCATATGTTATTATTGTAGGGTCTACCTTACAATATAAAGCGCCTTGAGGCGACTGTTGTTGTGATTTGGCACTATATAAGTAAAATTGAATTGAATATGGCAGTTGGAGTGTTGGAGGTAGTTTTCAATTAAAAAAAACACACAATTTGTGTTCCATTTGACAGCTCTGTGTTTTGTACTGTTTTCACTTTTCACTTGCTTTTCAGGCGTTTTTTACTTAGGAAAACTAAATATACTGGAT
Source organism: Perissodus microlepis (assembly GCF_051167445.1). NCBI lineage: Eukaryota > Metazoa > Chordata > Actinopteri > Cichliformes > Cichlidae > Perissodus > Perissodus microlepis. The sequence continues at coordinate 6,746,122 of NC_140466.1, forward strand.
AGTGTCAAGAACTGGCTGAGAGTAGGTGACAAGGAGGGAGTCCACACACAAAGTTTGCTGAAATACAAAATAATTAAACATAAGCTAGCCAAGAAACAAACATAGCTAATTTACAAAGTAGTAGAGCTGTTTGAGAATAAATTTCAAGATTAAAGTCAAAATGCTATTTTGAGGAAATACAAACCGTAATATTAGTTCAAGAAAAAAGTAGAAATGTTGATATAACAGATGTCCTGTCAAGACAACCTCTACAAAATGTCTTGTGTAGATGAGTTAGTGAAAAAAATCGATCAGCTGTCTTATATGTGTCTTGTGATACAACGTACTGGAGAGTCCTCGTTTCATTTCCTTGTAAATAAAATCCTATTTTGAAGTATGATTTTACAAACTTAACTAAACAAGGCATTTTGTAGAGGTCTTTAATCTCAACATTTCTACTTTATTCACAAAATATTTAGACTTCTTCTTAGACAACACGTGTGAGCTGGATCAGCAGCTTTTGAACTAAATATGCTAGGTTTTGATTAAGAAATTTCCCTTCAGTAAAATAAATCGGAAAATGAAGCTTAGCTGAAACATGTTTAGTTGGGATTGAATTCTGTCTCATTGTTAACTTGCTGCATCTGAGCACAGACACCAAAGGTTTGAATCAGAGAATAAATCTGAATGCAAAATCTGAATTTGCAAATATACATTTTTGCAAATTCGGATTTTCTTTTAAAATTGGTGATTACGGGTATACTTTTTACTATTTATTTAACAGCAGCTTCTAAAACTATTCTAAATTTACCCACCTATTGGCACAAATCCTAGGATTCAAAAGAAACCCTTCACATGCAGTCTCATCCAGTTGTTTAATATGTAACAGAGGAAAGCTTACAGCTTTCAGAAATACACCAAATAAGTCAAAGTAAAAATGAGCAAAAGAACCAGACTTAATCAGAGCAAAAATAATTAGACGTGATACAACCATGATCAAAACTTCCGAAAATGAGACTACAGTGTATTCAAGCCAGATCGGTTACTTGACAGTAGCTCTTTCACGAGGCCAAATTGTTGACTGCTGAATGGATGACCTTTTCTTCTTTAAAGACGTAACAAGGTTGTTATATTTAATATTCTCTTTCTATTATTACATTAATAAAATAAATTAAAGGGAGACAACAAGAAAGAGCCTGGAATAGCCTATCTGATGACTTTATTCTCACATGTTATTTATTTATATAGCATATCATTGTGTTCCCAGAGAGACAAAAGCATTTCTGAGATGCTGCCTTGTTTTCTTTTCATCCTTTAGAGTGGGAAGAGAAAGGAGAAAACAAGGTCCACAATAGCTCTCCCCCTCGAGAGCAGTGACGGTGTCTTCCCCTGGTGCCACCGGGGACATCTTCCCTCCTCCTTCACCCACTTCAGGGAGCGTTGTGTGTCCCTAAAGACTGCTCCCTGGAATAACTAGGTCATGTGGGAGAAAACTTCACAGCATAATTAAAGAAGTGTTTGTGGCTTGCACCTCCCTACATCTCACTTTCTGTATATTTGTGCATGTTCATACATATCACCACAAAGACACTTTCAGGAGGAAAATTATGTGATTAGTCGCAATGTGATACCCAAATGTGCCTGACAGCCTTTTCACTACATTCTTTAACTGCTATCCCTAAACTTTGATAAACAGTGCTTTAGATGACGCAACAGTATGTAGTTCTAAAAGCAAGCACATTTCTTAGGTTTGGCTCGTCCACAGTCCTCCAGAAACTGTTGAAGATTATAGAGTCGATTTGTTTAAACGCAGAACTACACTGGCAGTAGCGCAATATCTTGTTATCATACTCCTCGCAGTCGCTCCCTTTCTTTTGGCCTCATTACCTTTTATACACTCCTTTCTGTTTGTTTTATTCTTACTCCCTTCATCTCTCCAGTTCTCCATCTCCCTGTGCGTTACTTTCTCCTCCTCATAACTGTAATGACCATCCCCCCGCTCTTTTCTTTTGCTGTGGGAGGTGAAGGTGTGTAAGAATAATTCAAATGAAGGGAGAACAACAGAAGTTAGAGGCAGGGCAGACACTTGAAGCAGTAGTCGTTGCAGACAAGAGGAGACCAGCATCAAGGACAGTCATTTTCCCAGCCAGTCAGTCGTTAAGTTAGTCAGTCATTCTGAACAGACTGTACCCTCACAGTGGCTTCCTCTTAACTCTATTTCATGGATGTAGAGGGAGAGGTAGCACTCACTTTGCAAAACATGAAAGAACACTTTATGTGGAAAAGTTCCCATTTTGTCTTCGTGCTCAGTGTCAAAATATTGACACAGGAGGGAGAAAGCAAACTGTGTTTTACTCTCATGTATCAGACTTTTTGTCATTTTGAATTATTGATAATCCTATAAGGCGGGTTGTGCTGGACACGGGGCTATCCTCGGGTCTTTCTTTTACACATCTGAAGTGGTAGTACCTGTGGAACTGGCAATCTGTAGCTAGCAATCTAAAGCTCTTTTTTTGTTACAACTGTAGTGTTGCTTAGGGCTAAACAACAGACTGAGCAGATTTTTGTAAAACACCTGGCCCCAGGCCTTGCAGGCCTTTCAAAGTGTTTGGCTAATGGCAAATTGTAGAGGTTGTAGATGGCTGTGTTGGGACCAACATAATCATATGTAGCAGTGTTGGGAAAAAGACAAAGAGGTAGAATATGTAAGGTGTGACTAAAGGTGACCTTTCATATGATATGAGCAAACAGTTACAGTGCTAATCCATACAGCTCCACTAGCAGCTAAATTATCGTTTTGTATACTGTTTATTGCTGAAAATACTTGTGACACAGTAACCAAAATAATAAAATATCTCACTACTGTACAGCTGTGCATCTTAATTTTCTTTCAAAGTCACAGCAAATCAGTGAAGTTCTGTCACGTTCGTACAATATAATATTATATAACAATATAATAAATCTAATATTTATATTGTACGAACGTGATTATGTATATTGTATATTGTAATAAAGTGATATTATATTCTACAAACATGAAAAGCATATTGTTAGAACAATAAACTTTTCACGTTATATCGTTATTTTTCTTTTGCCTGGGTGGCAGCTCCACGCTTCCATAATTTGGTAATCAAAATATGTAACTTAATTAATTATATTGTGACGTACTTTAGCCTTTTCTTATTATTCTGCCTTCTCAGAAAGGGAAATTTTTTTACAAATAAAACCGTTTACACCTGTTATATACAATAACTCTGGAACACTCTGCTTCTGAGTGAGAAGAATTGCTGGGGTAAGTATCTGAGGGACGTCAGGATCTGAAGAGACAGAGACAAGCGGTCTGGAGTTGATGATGGCCGTCACCTCCGCCATCAGGGTGCACAGGACTTCGTGGGTCAAACTGGAGGAGGGAGTACGCATCAGCATTGAGTCTAGGATTCTCCTCGCAACTCCTTTCATGCGTTCCCACGCACCGCCCCATGTGCGAGGAGTGAGGTGGGTTGAAATGCCATGTACATCCGCGATTGTTGGTGTATCTCTGAACTTCTGACTTTGACACAACTTTTTGGAACTCCAACTCTTTGCAAGCACCAACAAAATTGGTTCCACAGTCTGAGTATAGGTGTTCAGAAGGACCTCGGATTGCAAGGAATCTTCTCAAGGAGTTGATGAATGAAGAGGTGTCTAAAGACTCTTTCACTTCTATGTGGACTGCACGTGTGCTCATGCAAGTGAAGAGAACGGCCCAACGCTTACTCTGAGCAATGCCTCCTCTTGTGCGCCTGGCTATCATGGCCCAAGGACCGAAAATGTCCACACCAGTGTAGGTAAAGAGTGGTGAAGTGCTTAGTCTCTCTTGCGGCAGGTCTGACATCTTTTGTTTCTCTCTTTTCCCATGAAGCTTTCGACAGGTGACACATCCGTGAAGAACAGTACTCACGCATCGCTTGCCGCCAACTAGCCATATGCCAGCAGCTCGAATGGCACCTTCTGTGATGGTACGACCTTGATGCTCGACCTGCTCATGATAGTGTTTGATGAGCAACGTGGATACATGGTGTTTGCCTGGCAGAATGACGGGATGCCTTTCTTTGTCGCTTAAGTCGGCTAACGTCAACCTGCCTCCAACCTTTAGCAGACCATCTGCGTCTATGATCGGGTTGAGTTTCGTTAAAGCACTTCTCTTGGAAACATCGGCTCCCTTGGAGAGAGCATCTAGCTCTTCAAGGAAAGAAGCTTGTTGCACAGCAAGAAGAATCACTGTAGTTGCCTTGGACAACTCGTCAGCTGTGAGATGTTTACGGCACCAATGTCAACCATTACATCCGTTGGTTCCTCGGCTGCTTGCCTTAAAAGAACAAACCACATGGATGAGTGTTGCAACTCCTCTCTGTATAGACTTCCAGGAAGAGAATTTCGTGAACCTCTCACAACCCAGCAACTTGTCCTTTTGACTTGTAACACAGGTTGTAACTTGTGGTCGTATCTCAACATCTGCGTCTGGGTTGATAAGCTCAAAGGTCTCATGTTGCTCGCTGCTTGGCTGTGACTTGTATAGAAATGTTGGACCCGTGAACCAGTTGGTTCTGGTGAGCTGTGAGGCTTGAACGGACGTAGAAGCATGGTCAGCTGGGTATTCTCCGTAGGTACATACCTCCACTGATTCGGTTGTGTGGACTGGCGGATTCTCTGGACCCTGTTGTGGACATACACATAGAAACGTTTGGACTGATTATGAATGTAGCCCAGCATCACTTTACTGTCACAGTAGAAGGTGACCGCATCAATTTGGATATCGATCTGTTGAACGATAAACTCAGCAATTTCTACAGCTAGCACTGCCGCACACAGCTCCAGTCTGGGTATGGTAGGTTCAGTTGGTGGTGCAAGTCTAGCTTTCCCAAGAATGAAACCCACATGGACCTGGCCATTTGCATCTGTTGTCTTGAGGTACGCCACCGCACCAATCGCTTTGGTTGAAGCATCTGAAAAGATGCATATCTCTTTACGACTGGCATTGGAACAGGAGGTGGTGGTATACGCTCGAGGGATATGAAGATGTTGCAGTTCTTGAAGCGAATTTTTCCATGTCTCCCAAACCTTACATTTGTCCTGAGGGAGTGGACTGTCCCAGTCAGTTCCATCTAAGGTCAACTCTCTCAGCAACGACTTGCCTTGAACGGTCACAGGAGCGACGAAGCCGAGAGGGTCAAAAAGACTGTTTATGGTGGAGAGAATCCCACGTCGTGTGAATGGCTTGTCACTGACTGACAGTTGGAAGGTGAATGTGTCCCTTTTAACATCCCAACTCAATCCAAGGCTTCGCTGTGTGGGTACTGCGCTTCCATCCAAGTAAAGATCTTTAATGCCCTTAGCATGATCTTCTGCAGGGAAGGCTTTCAAGACGTCAACGCTGTTGGACGTGATCTTGTGCAGTCTCAGGTTTGACTCAGAGAGAGATGCTTGGGTTCTCTGTAGCAGAGAAATTGCCTCTTCCTCTGTGGATGTGGAAACAAGACCATCGTCTACATAGAACTCGCGTTCCACAAAATGTCTGGTGTCTGACCCGTACTGCTGCTCTCCTTCCTTTGCAGCTCTTCTGAGACAGTATATTGCCACAGCTGGAGAAGGACTGTTGTCGAATACGTGAACCCTCATCCTGTATTCAACAATGTCTTTGCTGGGATCATTATCTCTATACCACAGAAAGCGTAAGTAGTCTCGGTGGTCTTCTCTCACGACAAAACAATGAAACATCTGTTCGATGTCAGCCATGATTGCTACTCGCTCTCTCCTGAAACGAATAAGGACTCCCATTAGACTGTTATTCAAGTCTGGTCCGGTGAGTAGCACGTTGTTCAGCGAGATGCCATTGCATTGTGCGCTTGAGTCGAAAACAACTCTGATTTGGTCGGGTTTCCTGGGATGATAGACCCCAAACTTCGGCAAATACCAGCACTCTTTACCTTTAGGGAGTGGAGGGGCTGGTTCTGCGTGATTGTTGTAGAAGATCTTGTGCATGAAGGCAATGAACTGGTCCTTCATCTGTGGTTTACGCTCTAGTGTGCGCAGTAATGAGAAGAGGCGAGTCATTGCTTACTCACGATTGTTGGGCAAAGGTGGTCTGGGGGGCCTGAAGGAAAGAGGAGCCACCCAACTATTTGACTCGTCCTGAAAAACCTCATCACCCATTATCTGCAGAAACTGTCCGTCCTCTATGGAGAAGGCACGCTTGTCATCATCCGCTGTTCTTGCAAAGACTGTGTTGCTGAGTGAGTCGTCGTCCATTGTAGTGCTACGGCAACTGTGTGAGAGTCCCTTGACTTGACTGGAGTTGACCATTTGCTTTGGATGTGGCTCATTAGGGCTGCCACAAACGATTATTTTGATAGTCGACTAGTCACCGATTATTTTTGCGATTAGTTGACTAATCAGATCATCATCCATTGTACGTAAAACGTACAGCTTATTGCACCAGCAGCATCTGCTCTTATATAACTATCATTAGCTTACAGCTGTAAGTGTTTAAGGTTTGTGCTAACTAAAAATAAAGGCAAGATGATAGTTTATTAAATTTTAATGAAATCTGCAGATTGTTTCGGTGAAGTTTAATAAACTCCTTGCTATCTAAAATATAACAGGACACCGGAGTAAATTCTCCAGCATCTCACACTTCTGATAATCAGCTGTCTGCTTGACGTTTATTCAGCTGTGTAAAAACTATAACTTTAATCTCAGCCAAACCGATTTACTCAGGAACAAATAAAATACTAAAAAAAAGCCAAACAATAACATTTTGAAGTTATCTAAGTGACTCATATATGTTGAACCTGAGTAGCGAAAGACGGTGGTGGGTTTGAAAACGATTTGCCGGGAGTCCGGTGTTCTCACGGCTCTAGTGAGCCTTGCTCCCGGCTAACTATCGAGCTAGTGGGTAACAGACGTCTCCGAAAACGTCGGAGCGCTTTTGAAAATATGTGGTGTCTTGATAAACTGAGCAGATATTTGAGGTTTACACAGCTACATTCTCGCCTGAAAATATATTAAACGTTTATTTTGTGACCCAGAAAGAATAATAAGAGCAATATTAAAACTAACTAGTTGCCGCCATTGTTGGAAACTGAGCTGGGCTGCGCTATGAATTCTGGGACAGAGCTACTTCTTCTTCGGGGTTTAACGGCAGCTGGCATCCTTGTACATGCAGTGCTGCCATCTTCTGTTTCAGTCCGTTATTACACTCTTAAATCCTACTACTTATTCCTGCGTCTTTTGGGATCTTACAAAGCTTCAAACGACGTGTCGACTATTAAATCAGTCGTCGACGATTTTGATAGTCGACGTAATCGTGACTAGTCGACTAATCATGGCAGCCTTATGGCTCATACAAGGTCTGAACAATGATGGTCTTCCATCTTCCAGTATGTTCGTTTTATAACAGTGGACAATGGGCTTATGAACCTTTCCCAAACACACATCACCTACTAAGACCCATCCAAGGTCAAGCCTTTGAGCGACGGGTGCATCATCAGGACCATTGATCTGCTGCCTCACCTTGTGAACCTGGAGAATGTCTCTCCCAAGCAAAAGCAGGATCTTGGCATCATTATCAAGAGGCGGGATTTTGCTAGCAAGGCTCTTGAGGTGCGGGTGATGGAGGGCAGCTTCAGGTGTCGGTATTTCATCACGATTATCTGGTAAGTCGTCACATTCGATCAATGTTGGTAGCGCAAGGCTAACTTCACCATTTACTGCTTCGATTTCATAGCCATTTGCTCTCCTGCTGGAGGTTGCGGCTAAGCCAGCACAAGTTTTCAGGGTGTAGGGGTATGAGCCAACTTCGAATAAGTTGAAAAACTCTGACCTGGCTAGAGACTTGTTGCTCTGGTCATCGAGCATAGCATACATTTTAATGGCTTGTTGTGGGCACTCTTTAGGGTAAACCTTAACAAGACATATCTTGGAACAAGATTTTGACCTGGCGCAATCGCCACAAACTTCAGTGCATAGAGGGCTTGCAACTGGTTCTGGGATGGTGTTCTCTTTTTCCAGCTCCCCGCCGTCACCTGTTCGGGGAGTTGAGGCCTTGGTTGACAGTTCTGGTGGACCAGGATGAAGAGCTGTAATGTGCTTGTCACTGTTGCACTCATCACATTTCAGGACAACTTTGCAGTCTCGTGCGAGATGAGATGTGGATGCACAGCATTTGAAACAGACGCCTTGATCTTTCAAGTACGTTTTGCATTCTTCAATGGTCTTTAGCCTGAAACCACGGCATTTCTTTAAGGGGTGGGGTTTTTTATGGATGGGGCAATGCTTGGATATATCCTCTCTAGGATTTGGATCGCATTGTGGGGCATCAGAAACGACTTTGGTCGTATGCACTGAGACTGGGGTTCTTAAATTTGTGTGGTGTGAGATAGGCTTTTCTGTGACAGGACTGCTTCCAGAAAGAGCAAAGCTGGGATCGTTTCTTGTTTTAGCTTGATAGCAGATGAAGAAGTGAAAAAGGAAAAGGGGGGATAACCAATCGTGTAGTCCTCTTTGTAGTTTGACCCTTGAGTGATCCATTTTCTTGCAGGTTGTATGGCAGTTTTTCCACGATGGGTTTGATGCCACGGGCGGTATCCAGGTAAGCTAAGCCGGGCAAGTAGCCATCCTCTTTTGCTGAAAGTAATTCCATCAATAGATCTCCAAGATCCCTTAACCTGTAATTGTCCTTGTTTGTTATTTTAGGAAAGCTGTCCAACTTCCTAAAGAGAGCAATTTCGATGACTTCTGGAGCACCGTAGCATTCATTGAGCCTGTCCCAGACCATTTTGAGTGCAGTATTTGGGTTGTCAATATGAACTGCTCTTAGGCGCTTGACATATGCAGAAGATTCCTTCCCAAGCCATTTTGAGAGTAAATCCAGCTGTTCACTTGCAGTAAGGTCCAAACCCTTAATGGTATTGGAGAAGGCAGGTTTCCATGCTCTGTATCACTCTGGATGATCGTCAAAGTGGGTTAAGCCAGTGCTCACAAGCTCTTTTCGTGCCAGGTACTTTGCCATGTCCATCATCACTGAAGACTCTGAACGGTGTGTATGAGAAGTGTTGGGGTACTGAGGAAAAGTTAGCTCTGGTTTAGGATAGGGCGTATTGCTCTTTTGTTCTTGCAGGAGTTCCTCACTGTTAACTTGGAGGCGACCATTTATGTCTGGCTGAGCTGATGGGGTAGAGGTGTGGTATGCATGCGTTACCTCGGAACTTGGTTGTGGCTGGAAAGGTGTGGGCCATGAGTCTTTCACAATATACTCATCTTTAATGATGTACTTAGCCGATGGTGGAGGGCTCTTCTCGATGGGATGCTCTGATATTGAGAGATTGACTGGTTCATTGCGTTGGTTAAGCTGCATAGTTTGGTCTCTGATATAGTCGCTTACACGTTCATGTGTACTCTGCACCATAACTGGGAGACTTTTCCAACTAGGATGTGCTTCAACCTCTATCTCTGCTGCTGCTTCCAAAACTTCTGCTTGGGCAATTGCGGCTGCAGCTTCCTTTTCAAGATTTAAGGCTTCGAGATTAGCTTCTAATCTTGCTTTGTCGACTTTAATGCTGATCTCTCTCTGTGCGAAGGCAAGATGTACACGAGCAGCTTCTGCCTTGGCTCTCCTGTGTGCTGCTGCTGCACTGACATTTGATCTACTTGAATATCTGGAAACCGAACCAGTGCTTTTAACTGATGCTCCGCCTTGAGGAGGCTTTGGTTCCTTAGGTCTTGCACCTTCGGGGTGTGCTTCGTCCATGTTTGTTGACATAGCTTGCTGTCGTAGAGTTGTTTTGCCAGCTGCTAACCGTCTTTTTACTATCCTGCTCTCCTTGTGTGTGTACGCTACACAATTCAGCAGTAGCCTAACTCCACTTGAAATAACGCGCGAAGTCAGGATGTAGCGTCCAACTCCTTTTAATTAGTAAGTATTTCCTCATGGAGTAAAACTGAAATACAAATAACATACCTAAAATTAACCTAGCATCATTAGCACAACAAAATTAGATTCCAATACACATCCATTAGCGTTAGCACACAACTACTAAAGTACTACAAAATATACATAAAATACAATCCTACAATTCAATACAAATGAAAACTTACAGACGGTGGTGTTGATGGCACAAACAAAAGGCAGATGTCGCTGGATCAAATATCCCCACATGTGATCCGCTAGGAACTAAACAAACATGGCTGACTTCCTGTCACTTCCCGAAACTGGTTTTCAAAATAAAATGAATTTCAAAATAAAATTAGCTCACTGCAAAGAGCGCCTATATTGCAATAAAATTAAGAGCGGAACAGTTGGCCTTTTTTGACCATAACAAGACATTTTTGCAGGATATATATGGTGAATTTATATGCATAGATACAGTCGTAGTGCTTGAAAAGTGCACAGAGCAGTAGATGGAACTAGGAAGGAAAATAATTACAATCATGATGATGATGTCTGTATATATTGTGGCGTGCTCAGACAAGGAGGAGACGGAGGTATCGTTTCGTCTTGCTTCCCGTGAGCTAGCCAGGGAGCACAGCCGTTTATTAACACAGGCAGACCAGCGCACCACAACAACAACAAAAAAAGGCGCTCTCTCACCCGGAAACACACAGTCGCAGAGAGAGGGTCACCTGTAACCATGGCAACAGAACAACAAAACATAACTGTCAAAACAAAACCCCGAACAGCCCTGACCCGCTACATAGCCCCCACCTAAGGGGTCAGTCGTCCCCGACAACCCCATTACCCAACACAAAGTCCTGTAAATGTCCAGGTGTTTTCTTCTGGCGCACCGGCCGATCCCAACCGGCGGGGGAAAAGTCACTCGGATCAGAGCATGGGGTGCCACCAGCATCCCCTGTCCCGGCGTCTGCTGGAGCGAGCGGTCGGTACGGTGAGAGTCTGTCCCGGTGCAACACCACCATGCGCCCCGGGCCCGGCATGCGGATACGGTACACCACTTCTGTTAGCCGCTCCACGACATCCGCTGGCCCTTGCCAGTGACTGCAGAGTTTGGGGGACACTCCTCTCTTGCGAACCGGGCAGTACACCCAAACCTTGTCGCCAGGCATGAAAACCCCCCCTCGGCACTTGGTGTCGTAGGCTCTTTTCTGTCGTACTCCGGCGCTGGCCTGGGCCTGGCGGGTGTAGTCATGAACCACCTGCAGCCGCTCCCTCAGCCTCCTGTAGTAGTCCATCTCTGGCCCACCATCAATCTCCGGCTCGGGGGGGGGACCCGAACACCAGATCCACAGGCGTCCGGAGCTCCCGTTCAAACATCAGAGCGGCAGGTGTGCACTGGCTGGACTCCTGAACCGCAGTCCGATACGACCAAAGGACCAGGGGCAGATGTCGGTCCCAATCCCGCTGGTGGCGGCTGGTGAGAATGGCGAGCTGGGTGGCCAGCGTGCGGTTGAAGCGCTCAACCAAGCCATCGCTTTGCGGGTGGAGCGGTGTGGTTCTCGTCTTCTCCACCCCCAGCCGCCGGCAGATCTACCCGAAGACCTTGTATTCGAAGTTACGCCCCTGGTCACTGTGGAGCTCAGCCGGGACCCCAAAACGGGTGAACATCTCCTCCACCAGCTTCTCGGCCGTCGTCGTTGCGCTCTGGTCCGGCACTGCGTAGGCCTCTGGCCACTTCGTGAAATAGTCCATAGCCACCAACACATACCGGTTCCCTGACTCTGTGACGGGGAAAGGCCCTAGGACGTCCACTCCCACTCTTTCCATTGGGGCCCCCACCAGGTACTGCTGAAGGGGGGCAGTGGAGCGTTGAGTTGGGCCCTTCTGTGCCTTGCAGGTGTCACAGCAGTGCACATGAAGTTCCACATTCCGTCGACAGCCAGGCCAGTAGAACCGTCCCCTGAGACGGCGGAGAGTTTTGGCATTCCCATAGTGGCCGGCCCCCACCGAGCCGTGGACAAGCTCAAGCACCTGCGACCGCAGCGACCGAGGCACCGAGGCCCTGACCGGCGGCCCGCCATCTCCGGTACAGGAGGCCGTCGTGGGTCTCCAGGTTGTTGTACTGGGAGTTGTAGGCCTTCACTTCGGGCTCCTGTCCCGACACCCCCGTCCAGTCTGGGCGTTGCGCCGCCTCCAGCCAGGCCCCCACCTGAACCAACGTCGCGTCGGCCTCCTGCTCCCGCTTCAGCTGCTGCGTGGTCAATGAGAGCCATCCCCCTCCACTGACAGCGGCCTGAGCAGTAGCCACCCCCAACGCCTCCTGGGCCCGCTCCTCCTGTCGCAGACAGTAGCGGCACTCGACGGCCATGCAGGGTCATCTGGAGAGGGCATCAGCGTTGCCATGCTGTCGACCTGCCCGATGCTGGATCTCAAAGTCGTAGCCCTGAAGGACCTCCAACCAGCGGGCCACCTGACCTTCTGGGTGTTTGAAGTTCAGGAACCAAGTCAGAGATGCATGGTCAGTGCGCAGGAGAAACCGGCAGCCGTGCAGGTATGGCCGGAAGTGCCGCACCGCCAGCACTACGGCCAGCAGCTCCCGCCGAGTCACGGAGTAGTTCCTCTCGGCTCGCCCCAGAGCATGACTGAAGTACGCCACCACCCGTTCTCCAGCCTCGTCCTGCTGGGAAAGGACTGCCCCGACTCCTACATTGCTAGCATCAGTGTCCACAATGAAAGATTGCCGGGCATCGGGGTAGGCCAGGACTGGGGCTCTGGTGAGGGCCTCCTTCAGCTGTGCAAAAGCCGCAGCACAGGCATCCCCCCAGCCAAACAGCTGTCCCTTGTCAGTCAGGCGGTGGAGGGGGCTGGCCATCGTCGCGAACCCCTTGATGAACTGACGGTAGTAGGAGGCTAGGCCCAGGAAGCTCCGCAGTTCTTTGACGTTCGAGGGAGTCGGCCAGTCCCGAACCGCAGCCACCTTTGCGGGGTCGGTGGCGATACCTTGAGCGCTGATCACATGGCCCAAGAACGTGGTCTCTCTCGCCAACAGCCAGCACTTCGCAGGGTTGAGCCGCAGCCCAGCTCGTCGGATGGCACTGAAGACCTCGCTCAGGTGAGACAGTGCACTATCGAAGTCACCACCGTGCACCAACAGGTCATCCAGGTACACAACACAGCGGCTACGAGGTATGTTTATGAGCACCCTCTCCATCAGCCTCTCAAACGTCGCTGGCGCATTGCAGAGCCCAAATGGCATGACCCTGAACTGCCACAGCCCCTGTCCAATGGTGAATGCAGTCTTAGGCCTTGCTTCGGGGGCCAGCTCCACCTGCCAGTAACCGCTGCGTAGGTCGAGGGAGCTGAACCAGCTGGAGCCGGTAACATAATCTAGGGCCTCGTTGATCCGCGGAAGCCCACGCAGAACCTCGGGCTGCCATCCTTCTTCCCCACCAGAACCACGGGTGCCGCCCATGAGCTATTGGACGGCTCGATCACCCCAGCCGCAGCCATCTCATGGATCTTCTCTTCCGCTACCTGCCGTTTTGAGAGGGGCAGCCGGTGTGGGCGCAGACGAATGGGCTGAGCACAGCCGGTGTCGATGGTGTGCTGGACCAGAGTCGTCTGCCTACAGTCTTTGTCACTGGCGGCAAAGATGTCCACATTCTCGTCCAGGAGGCACCTCAACCGCTGGCGCTGGTCGACGTTGAGGCCTACGCTGCTGCGCTGCCAAAGGTCATCAACAGCCTCGATGGTCTCGGTCGAGGGAGGTTTGTCGGGCTGAGAGGCTGAGGCTGAGGCGAGTGGAGATGACCCGGAGCCACCGGCATCCCAGTGGGTCAGCAGATCAAGGCCGATGATGCACTGGTCCTGAATGTCAGCAAGCCAGAAGTCGTGCACCAGGTCCAGATCCTTCACTTGGATCCGCAACGGTTTCTTCCCCCGCATGTCAGTTCTCTCCCCCGTCACTGTCATCAGCTGGGTGTCGGTGGGTGACCAACAAGCGGCCCGGACATTCCAGGGAGCACACCAGGTCGCAGGGAAATGGTAGACCCTGTGTCCACCAGGGCCTGGCATGGCTGGTCCTCAACACAGCAGCTCATGTAGAGTCCCTTGAGGTGCCCGACTCGGCCCACCACCGTGCATCGTCCTTGGAGGGGGGCAGGAAGCTGGAGCGGTGGTCCCCTCGCTACACCGCTCCCTCCCCGTTTCCCTGAGGCTGCGTAGTTCTGGTCTTCAGGGCAGGTGCTGGGCAGTCACGCGCCACGTGGCCAGGCTCATCGCACCGGTAGCAGCGGTTGGTCGGTCGACGAGGATGCCTCCGGGGCACCGAGGGTTGTAGCTGGCATATCTCCGCGACCTCCCCCTCCCCGTCGCAGTCTGCGGCTCTGATTTGGGGGTAGTTTGGGGGGGGGCACCTGCTGGTTAGGTCGCGAGGTGAGCACCAGCTCGGTCCTTTCAGCCTCAAGGAGCGCCTCATGGAGAGTTTGAGGCATGGCCAGGCGGACGTGTTGGCGTAGTCGCTCTGGAAAAAGTCCTCGCAGAAAAGCATGCAAGCTAAGCTCCTCACGGGCTGCTGCTGGGAACTCCGGGTAGCCACGACGAGCATACAGCAACACATCCGCTGCAAAGGCGCCCAGGCTCTCCCCCGGCCGACGGCTCCGGTTGGTCAGCTGCTCCCTGCTTTGATCAGTGGAGTGCCGCTGCCCGAATCGCCTCTCGAGTGCCATGGTGAGGGCCTGGAGCTCATGCTGCTCTGCCGGGGCTAGGTCAAGGAGTACCTGCAGTGCATCTCCTTCCAATGCTAGTGCTAGGTGTGTGGCAGCCTCTTCGTCGCTCCAGCCACTATGCCTCGCGGCTAGCCGGACTTGTGAGAGGTAGGGCTCTAGCGGGGTTAGCCCGTTGTATTTCGGTACCTTAGCTGGCGTGGTAGGCATAACTGCTCGCGGTTGGGGGCTCGGCGTGTGGGTCGACAGAGGTAGCCCATGAAGCATTGCCCTAGCGTCTGTCGCGACGGGCCGCCGCCGCGGTGCGCTTGCACTGTCGGGACCCGTCGGGGGACTTACATGGCCGCTCGCTTCCTCTCTCTTCAATCGCCAGCTTCCCAAGCAGCGAATGCTCTCCTCGATGGCTTGCTCCAGCCTCCGAATGTCTCTGTCCATTACGGCGAGGGTGAGCAATCCCACTTCTGACACCAATGTGGCGAGCTCAGACAAGGAGGAGACGGAGGTATCGTTTGGTCTTGCTTCCCGTGAGCTAGCCAGGGAGCACAGCCGTTTATTAACACAGGCAGACCAGCACACCACAACAACAACAAAAAAAGGCGCTCTCTCACCCGGAAACACACAGTCACAGAGAGAGCGTCACCTGTAACCATGGCAACAGAACAACAAAACATAACTGTCAAAACAAAACCCCGAACAGCCCTGACCTGCTACAATATATTTTAGAGGAATGTTTTGTTTTTCACCCAAAATAAACTACAGGGTGGGCCATTTATATGGATACACCGTAATAAAATGGGAATGGTTGGTGATATTAAAGTCCTGTTTGTGGCACATTAGTATATGTGAGGGGGCAAACTCCTCAAGATGGGTGGTGACCATGGTGGCCAGTTAGAAGTCAGCCATCTTGGATACAACTTTTGTTTTTTCAATTGGAAGAGGGCCATGGGACACATCAAACTTATTGGTAATGTCACAAGAAAAACAATGGTGTGCTTGGTTTCAACGTAACTTTATTCTTTCATGAGTTATTTACAAGTTTCTGACCACTTATAAAATGTGTTCAATGTGCTGCCCATTGTGTTGGATTGTCAATCTCTTCTCCCACTCTTCACACACTGATAGCAACACCGCAGGAGAAATGCCAGCACAGGCATCCAGTATCCGTAGTTTTAGGTGCTGCACATCTCGTATCTTCACACCATAGACAATTGCCTTCAGATGACCCCAAAGATAAAAGTCTAAGCGGGTTAGATCAGCAGACCTTGGGGGCCATTCAACTGGCCCACGACGACCAATCCACTTTCCAGGAAACTGTTCATCTAGGAATGCTCAGACCTGGCACCCATAATGTCGTGGTGCACCATCTTGCTGGAAAAACTCAGGGAACGTGCCAGCTTCAGTGCATAAAGAGGGAAACACATCATCATGTAGCAATTTCAAATATCCAGTGGCCTTGAGGTTTCCATTGATGAAGAATGGAACCACTATCATTGTACCCTATATACCACACCAAACAATCACTTTTGTTGTTCTGCTGTCGCTAGCTTATCTTGACAAAGAGAACAATACTACATTTTAGCATGCTGGCTAGCCCACACATATTAAAAATGACACACCATGCATTAGTGGAAAAAATAACCTCAGGCATGTGACTTAGACTGAATTGGTATTGAACAGGTATTCACCCACTTCACTTCTACAAAATTGGCAACCTTTCTCACGTTTCATCTCCTCGTGTCTAAGCTACAGCTCTGGCTGGTGCAGGGCTAAGCAACCAAACAGGAACAGCTACAGCAGGAGAAATAATTATTTGGTCCCCTGCTGAATGTTTTAAATTTGCTCACTTATAAAGAAATGAACAGTCTCTAGATGTTAAGGTAGTTTCTTTTAAATTGAGAAAGATAAAATGGCAAAGAAAAATGTAGAAAACAAAGATGTTAAATAAAATGTTATTGATAGCCTTGAGTGAAATAAGTATTTAATCCCACAACAAAAGATGACATAGTACTTGGTGGAGAAAGTCCTGTTGGCAGCATAGTGCACGTTTCTTGGAGTTGTTCACCAGGTTTGCACACATCTCAGCCTGACCCATTCCTCTTTACAGAAAATCGCTGAATAAGTTTGTTGGCTGCCATTTGGTAACTCGAAGCTTCAGCTCCTTTCACAGTTTTTCTATTTGAAAGGGATATGGAGACTGGCTAGGCCACTCAATGACCTTAATGATGTGCATCTTCTTCAGCCACTCCTTTTTTGCCTTAATAGCATGTTTTGGGTCATTGTCATGCTATTAGACCCATCCATAGGCACTGCAAGATTTCAGTGCATTATGGTGTGGTGTGTTGCCAGTTGTGTTCTACAGTAGGGGACTGTGGTCCCAACTGCCTTCAAATCATTAACATTCCTCTCATGTGGTTTTAGACAGATCCATCACCTTTCTCGTGATTATTTTTATAGTCTCTCATTCCTTGACTCACCCATTTCTCTCTGGTTATCTCATGCTCTTTTTCTTCCTTCTGTATCTGTGTTTGTGTGTGTCGGTCTGCTTGTGTGTTTTTTAGGGGCTGAATTCACCTGGTTTCTTTTGCTCCACACCTGCAAGACATTGCTGATTACACACCTGATTGCTTTTGGGGCTTATGACCGGTGTCCTATTTAAGATGAAAGTTGTACTTCCTTTGATGAGTTTTTTTTAATTTCACCTTTATTTATAGAGGTAGTCCAATTGAGACTGTTTCAGTCTCAGTCTGTGTTTCAGTTACAAGAGACACACAAACAAACAAAAAAACAGTTTCAGACAAATTGTTGCCCTCCATCCAATATCCAAGCTTGACACTTCTTTATTGTGACTACTGTAAAAAAGGTTTTGGACCTACCTTTTGTTTCTAGGTTCAGTTCCTTGGAAGAAAGGAAATGTGTTTTGGAGAGACACTGAGGAGAGCAGTGTTTTTAAGCAGAGCCAGGAAACTATGTTTTGGGAGTGGACAGCAAAGTCCTCTGGAAACCATTCACCTGCTAACTTTGACATAATCTTTCACAGAAACTCATTATCATTGTTGATCTGTTTTCTCTTCTTTCGGTAACTTTTATCCCTGCATCTGCACTTGTGTCCAGGAACCTCTCTAGTGCTGAAAAAATGTCTTCACCCCACGAAGCAAGATCTTGCATGGACCTCTGGACTCCAGGCTGATGGTCAATTCTTTCATTTCCAAATAATCACACCAACACTTGTTACCTTCCCACCAACCATCTTTCTAATGGTCTTGTATCCTTGTGCAGAGCTACAGTCTTATCCGTGATGTCCACTGATGTCTCTTTGGTTTTGGGAATACTGGTGGAAGAAACTGATTCTGTGCACAGGTGTGGTTCATACAGATAATGAAGTGAGATCAGGAGTATCTGTAATTGTGTTACATGGGCACACAGCCAATCTATAGGAGCCAAAATTGTGGCTGGGTTGTAGTGAATCAAATACTTATTTCACTCAATGATAAGAATGACAATTTCAAATTTATGTAGTGTTTTTTTTGTTCTTTTTGATATTCTGTATTTCTGTATTAGGATTAATTTACAACAGAAACTATATTGTTCAAAATTATAAAGTCAGCAGGGGATCAAATTTCCATACTACCAAGAATGCGCCATGGTCAGGAGGGTTATTTAAATACGTTGTCATAACACCACCTAAGGGAATTTCGCTGATAGGGAGTGTAAACATTGAATATTTAAACAAACTTGTCTGGAAGCCACACATGTTTGAAAATACATCCCGGCAAGACAAATTATGATAACGCAATATGCTTTAAAACTGTTAGACTTTTGTTTATTTGTATTGATTGTCGGTACTTTTTCAGACCAATCAAAGGATTATGTGGATAAGAGTGTGAACTTTACCTTGTGAGAGTGCCACCAGATGTAGAATAAAAAGCACAACAGATGCAACACACAGGGAGAAAAATAACAGAGAGAATAAGTGCCTATTACCTTGATGAACACAGAGTTTGTCGACATGCTGTTTCAGTAAGATTCAGTGTGTTAAAATCTAGATGCTAATAGGTGTCGCAGTTTTAGCATGTGTGTGCCATATGTCAATAAAATTACATTGTTAGGTGTCACAGAAAGACACAAGAGGAAATAGGAGGAAATTACAAAGTCACTGGAGATGAAGCAAGGGCGATGATAATGTTCTCGGGCTTTTTTTGTTGCTGCTGAATATGCATTTTTTTAATCTGCTGTAACTTTTAGTTGTAATTGGAAGCACACATCTAGCACCCACTTGCAGTCTCTCTCCACTGCAGGAACGTAGGCTAACTTTGTGAAGAGCCACTCACCATTACACATTTTTTTTACATACTTGTAATATCATTACAGGACTGAATAGTGCTTTAATAAAAACCACACAATATAAAACACCCAGGGAAAAAATAACTTTAAGTGTTTTGTTTGGCCACTATGTGGCTCCAGAAAAGCTTAAGTTCATAATGGAATTCATCCTCCAACTCTGGAACTCTTCTTGATGAATATTATTCTTTTATTGTAAAAGATATTTCTTTAACTGGGCTTGTGATTAGGGATGGGAATTGATACAAATTTAGCAATTCTGTTTCCATCATTGTTATCACTTATCGATTTGATTCATTTATTGATTCTCACTGGCTCTACTTTGAGACTCACCACCAATTGTTAGTAGCATATCAAAGACATTACAGTCATGCAAATCAGTTATATGCTGAATGGCCAAATGTTTGTGCATGTTGGAGGTAATTCCCCCTCTTTTTTGGTGATCCGTTTTGGGGTCATTACTCAAAAAAACTAATAAGTAAAGTAACATAAAATGAGTTATTACACATATTGCACAGAACATTTTTCTTAAAATGAATGCAGTATGTTATTTAATTACACCCAGGACAAGGATGTTTGTTATACTAATCATTAAGTTACTTTCATGTTACTCTGAAATGCACTGTCTCATATTTACCAGTTAACAATATAAACATACAGGTTACAGCCCCACACATTAACACAAATTTCCATCCTAATGAGGACACATGTGATCTTTCTCTTAGTATTTAGGTATGAACAAAAGGCCAGCTGCATAGATCAAAGATGAAAGCCAGCACAAAGAGACTTTAAAGCGATCACCACAGTGATTCCACTATACAAACATGAACAGGTAGAAACGGAAGCTTCAGCCTGACTGTTCATCAGTTTGTTACCTGTTGGCGTTCAGCAGCTGCTGGCTTTAGTGCATGCTCCCGACACAGGGGAAACAAATTTTGTCTGGGATAACTACATCATCACGATAGTGGCTCACTTTATCATGGTGCTGGGCTTGGTTCAGCATTGACTGCCATAAAAATAAAACTCCACATCCACGCTGTAGACTGCTCCACTATTTTCCTCCTCGGAGACACAAACTGAAATCAGCTAATGGTAGCGAGAGTACAAGAACCGATAAGGATCGATAGGCAAGCAGACTAACAATTCCAAAGAATTGGACTACTGAGAACCAGCTCTCGATTCCCATCCCTAGTTGTGATTCATGGTGAGAGAGAGCTATCTGACATGACATTCCAGAATCTCCAATGGGCATTCCGTTGGGTTTTAATAGTCCACAGTGTGATTCCAATCTTTTTCATTGTCCACTAAATCCCTATGGCTATATCATCCCAGAAGAGAGTGATGCCATCAATATAGAAATGTTTTATCATGGGATGAAGGGTAATCAAAACATTGTATTGATTTGCAGTGAACCTTCCTTTTAATGGAACAAGTGAATCTAAATTATGCCATGGCAAAATGCCACTCGTATGTGTCATGAATCAGGGTTTTCTTAGTAATCATTGTTAAGTTTGGTGGAGTAGGATTATAGTGTGGGGTTGTTTTTCATGAATTGGGCTCGACCCCTGAGTTTCAGTAAAAGGAATTCTTAATGCTTCAGTATATCAAGACAGTTTGAACAACTTCATGCTCCCAGCTTAGTGGGAACAGTTTGAGGATAGCCCCATCCTGTTTCAACATGACACTGCACCAGTGCACAAAGCAAGGTCTATGGCAACATAGATGGGGACATTTGGTGTGGAAGAACTTGACTGGCTTGCACAGAGTCCTGACCTCAACCCAATCGGACACCTATGGGATGAATTATAGTGGAGACTGCTTCCAAATAGTGTCTGGCATCATAAATGCACTTCTGGAAGAATGGTCAAAAGTTCCCATAAACACATTCCTAAACCTTCTGGAAAGACTTTCAAGAAGAGTCGAAGCTGTTACAGCTGGAAAGGGTGACCTGATATTAAACCCTATGGATCAAAAATGGGATGTCAGTCAAGTTCATATTCTTGTGAAGGCAGACAAACAAATGCTTCTGGCAATATAGTGTATATCTACAATGCTCCCCTATCTAAGCAGCTTACATACATACTTACATACACAATGTTTATCTCATGAAATATCATTAAAAGACTATTAAAATTTTTCATGCAAAGATGTCTAGGGTGTTAATTAGCTTGCAATCTTTCTAGTTATGTGTTATCTGTTTTTTTTTAATCTGGTAATCAAAAATCACATCTAAAGTATATTTACCTTTGCAAAGTTACCCCTACAATGTAAATTTCTAATTTATAGTTGTTTATGTTTTATTTCTACTATATTCAGATTTTGGAAGGCATGCCATGGAAAATGAGTTTTAATTAAACTATAGTCAATTCACAAAATACACAAAAAGAAAGGTGTTTATATATATATATATATATATATATATATATATATATATATATATATATATATATATATATATATTTACTGCATGTTGCAGGAATTTCTTTAACCTCATGTAAAAGCAGGTTGGTGCTACTCATCTTCACCCTCAACATGTCCAGACAGGTGTTCAACACTGTACATTTGACTTTAAACTGACCGAGTGCGTGAGTTTGAACCTGCGCCCTCTGAGGGCTGCCTGAGGGTATCAGACAGTATATGATAGCAAGCAGATGGGGCACTGACATTTAACAAACAAAGAGCATGGTAACATAACCCCTGTGGGGTTGTAGGTGACTTGATGGCAAGCTATGTTGCTGTGTATCAGATGAGCTGCGTGACATTTTTTTTTTCAATCATTATCACACCCACAGTCAGTCACTCTCTCAGTGCTAAAAGTCAACTCCATATCCACTTACCTCTCAATGCATTTATAATGAGTCACAGGATCGAGCAAGTGCTGAGAATAATGGATGGAGGTTGAAAGCCATGTCACAGGTTTCTTAACACTTTCATAAGCTTTCAGTATATTATTTCTGTGCTTTTAATGTACTTTATCACACTGTGCCAGGGATAGAACTAGAGATGTGTAAGTCTTTTTATCATATTATCATGGGTTTTCTTCTCTAAATAAAAAGAAATGCAAGAAGAGAGTTTCTACATTACAACAAATGGGATTCTTTATGTTTAATAAACTGTTACAGAAATTATTAAACTTATTGATTAATAAATCAGATAATTTTAAATAATATATTACCCACTGTTAATGAAATAGGAGTTTAATGCTTCTTTTAAAGCTTCTTACCATAATAAAATTACTACAAATTCTAATACAAATGTCTGACAATAATAACTGTGCTCTTTATTTATAAATACATTTTTAATTAATAAATTTTTTCATAGATAGATTGCAGCACTTTAAAAGATCATACATAATCTGACAGCCTAGAAGTTTTGACTATTAACAGTTTGTGTCCATCCATCCATCCATTCTCCTCCACTCATCCTTATAAGGGTTGCAGGGGGACTGGAGCATATCCCAGCCATCACAGCACTGTGACTTATTGGCAACCTATCCAGTGTATGGTATGTTTATCCAGTGTACCCCACCTCTCAGCCTATAGTGGTTGGTAGTTAGTAGTAGTAGTAATAGTCTTTGTGTGATGTAAAATTTATTTATCAGTTAATAGTAGCACAATATTTTGGCGTAAAGGTACCTTAAATTGACAAAACTCTAGTTTTTGTATATTTATGCATAAATGATTTTAATTTCACAGCTAGCATTAAGAAAACACTGAAACAGTTGCATTCAATGGCATCTCCACAATCAGTTAGAAATAACAACAGTTGATCATGCAGTACTTTGACAACTGATGCAGCAAGTAAGGTACTTTCAGTAATATACAGTGCATGCCAATCATTCAAAAGAGACCTGTGACCCAGTTTTGCAACAAACTTTACTGAAAAACGAGAAGGTTTATACAGTAAAAGAAAAATTGCTTAATACGTTAAAAAGAAGTAATTGAACCAGTAATTGCCTCATTTGTATGTTAATCGTTGCTGAAATAAATGTATTAACATGTGAAAAGTACACCCATATATACACAGCATATTGCAATATCAAGGAACAAGTGCATCATCTCTCTCTGTCCTATTACTTCTCTGTTTCCTCCTAGGCATGTGCTGACACACACAGACTTCGTTCCACCGAGCAATGGCTGAATAATTTCCATTGACTTCCTGGTGCATTGGCCACCAGAGGCAAATTCATAAAAGCAAAGATCTAAGACATTAATTCACATGATTTCATTAAAGATGGGTGATTGCATTAAGCCCATTTGTTACACAGCAGCAGTAGTGTGTATACTGTGTGTATATCACTCTGTTGTGTAATTTGATTCAGGGGATTTCCAAGTTTATTTCGTCACTTAATTAACTAGAAAGTAGTATCACTGCTATGTCTTTCTTTTTTCCTCTTTTTTCATTTTTTTCACTTTTGTTTATCTCTGGCCCAAAGAGGTGTGGAGTCATTTGGAGGTCTTTGGCACTGAGTAAAAAATAACACTTGTCGACTACAGTGGAATCTTCTGTGTTACTGGTGATTAGGATATGGCAACAGTGTCCTAACAGAGCTCAAGCATTGCGAATATCCTCGGTATGTCATATGGTATTGTGTAATATTCCCCTACGAGAGTGCCCGTTATGACAATAATTAAGGGTATTCCAAAGATGTGCATTCAGATCCACACAATAGGAAATTTAAATATTGTACCCAGTGATATTTCCCATAATAAAATCAGCCTTCACAATTACCCCTGCCTAGTACTAATTATAGACAATTAGTCACAGAGACAGGTAGAGATATCATACACTTTAATCAAGTATTACTTTCAGCTGATTATGAAAGAGCAGCACATTGCATCCCTGATCAAATGTCTCCCCATAGGCTTAATTGGGTCTTGGATGATTCCAGCATTGTTTATTTAGGCCTGATTATACCAAGGATAAAGACTTCAATTAAAGCTAGAGCTGTAATGATCTTGTCTCAAATGCCAGCAATGTACCACTGATGGCCTCTTGCAGAAAGGTCACTAGCGCTCACAGCAGTATATTGTGCAGTATAATTCTTTTTTTTTTCTTTTTTTTTTAGATTTAATGCTGGTGCATCTGAGAGAAAGTGGCCTTGTTGAATGCTAAACATTATAAATACTTAATCACAAACTTTCTTCTGTCAGCCATCAGGGAGAAAGACAACAAAGTTAGTCATTTAAAGGTACTAAAATGAGATATTTATTCTATCGATGTTTATATCACACAGTGCCTCAGGGCTACAACCATACCAAAGCCTGATTAACATGCTGAGGAGGTGTTTGCACACACGTGTGTGTGGGTGTGTGTTTGGTGGAGAGAAAGAGTGCACTTGAACATTTCTCATTTGTTTCTCTTGTTTACCTGTAGGGCATCACGCTAGAGCACAAGCATGAATTGCACCCAGAATCACCCAGAGCTGATTTCTCTATTAGCTTTACTTTTGTGATAAATTATAAATTGTATATGTTTATACTTAAATTGTTTTGGGGTGTCAAGGACAAGGAATTGAGACTACAATTTGTTAATCTCCAATCACATTTTTCTCCACCTCAATGTGTCTGAAATAATAGGGTTAGAGAGACTTGTGTCTATACAACTGATGGCAGGCAAGAACCTGATTAGGCCACACAGGAAGTGTGCTTTTCATCTTCTATTTCTCCAGGTTGCATCAGTATGGTTTGTCATTGACACATCCTTCCTTGCTGTAAACACATGGGGTCTAAACCATCATTTCCCATCTGTCAAGTTATTTCCTTTGTTTTGCGGTAACATCATTGTCGAATTGACATCATGCATATACCTACAATTGTCAATTTAACTATCTCTGATGACATGCACAGTTGTAATGTGGGTTCCTTTTCATCTCCCATGTCACTGATAGCCTGAGTAAAATCATGTTCCACTTTTAATTGTCAGTGGGAGTGCATGAAGCATTTTCTGCAGCATGATTTACTCCATAGTCACTTTTCATACATTACTGCTTCATGTCAACATAAATAAAACACACACAAACACACATACATATATATAAAAACTCACACATATATATAGATCAACAGGACCCTAAAATCCTTTATCAGGAACTCAGTAGGGATGTGGCATACAACACTGGAGGCCAACTTCAAGCCTATAGCACAAATCACCATCAAGTGCAGGCCCTACCAAGGAGAGCATCTCCTTGGTAGATCCCGCAGGTCAATCGGACTGGAGAAGTGTAGTTGAATGGTAATGAAGAGAGGGAAGGTAGTCAGAACTGAGGGGATTGCACTGCAACATTGCAGATACCGAGGAAAGTTACAAGTACCTGGGGATCCCACAAGCAAATGGAAATCACAAAGATGCCACAAGGAAAGTTGCAACCACTAAGTACCTGCACATGGTCAGGCAAGTCCTGAAGAATCAGCTGAATGGGAAGAACAAGATCAGGACTGTCAACATCTATGTCCTGCCAATGATCAGGCACCCTGCTGGGATAATAAGCTGGCCAAAAGAGGAGACAGAAGCCATGGACATCAAAACGAGAATACTCCATGCATGGAGGGTTTAACCCAAAGTCCAGCACCTTGAGACTGTATGCGAAGTCGAAGGAAGGAGGCCAGGGACTAGCGGCCATTTTCCATGATGAGACAACGAACATCCAGGAGTACATCAGGAAGATTGCTATAACTCACGGTGTGCTTAGTGAATACCTCAGGCAGCAGAAACCCAATAAGGAGGAGCAAGAGGAGTAGCTATCATGGAAGGGCAGGCCCCTGCAAGGTAAATACCACCGGCAGACAGGGGAAGTGGCTGACTTCCAGAAATCCTACCAGTGTGTGGGAAAAGCTGGACTGAAAGACAGCACAGAGGTACTAATCATGGCTGCAAAGCAACAAGCTGTGAGCACAAGAGGCAGAGGTCTACCACATCAGGCAAGACCCCAGGTGCAGGCTGTGTAAATATGCCCCTGAGACAATCCAAGGCAGGGCATACATGGAACGCCATAACCAAGTAGCTGGCATAGTATACAGAAACATCTGTGGCAAGTATGGCCTGGAGGTCCTGAGGTCAAAATGGGAGAAGCCCCCTAGGGTGGTCAAGAATGACCATGCTGAGATCCTGTGGGACTTCCAAATACAGACAGACAAACTGGTAATGGATGTAGATGTAGCCGAATGACAGTGACATCAGGAAGAATGAACACGAGAAGCTTGGACTTGCACTCTGCGCAGTGACCTCCATGCAATTGTGATATGAAATTTAATCCAAATTGCGCTATATTTTTTTTAAAAAAAGGATGCTTTATTTTTTTGGGATGGATATTGAAATGACTGACTGTAGCTGTGGTGAGAAAACAGTGCAAGTTTTTACCTGTAAAACTAACCACACTGAGTGCTTTATGGGGGTTCCACTCACATGCTATTATGTCCCATTTAGTAAAACTGGCACTATGTGTTGTTTTCAATAATACCTAAAATTTTGAAGCACATATCAGTCACTAGGTCTGCATGTTTCCATATTTCCAGCTTCACTGGCTTCCTGTAAAATACTATGTTAACTTTAAGATTTTGCATCGTACTTTCAAGTCTCTCTCTGATCTTAGCATATTTTGAGATCCTCCCCCTCTGTTGCTCCTATTATACCACCTGCTCGTCTGACCACCAAGGGCTTTAGAGCTTTCAGCCAAGTGGCCCATCATCTTTAGAAGTCTCTCCTACACCATATTTGCAATGTTGATTCTCTCCCAGTTGATAAAGCCAGTCTTAAAACATATCTTTTTAAGCTTGTCATTTTTTTTTAAATTTTGTGTTGTTACTTTTTGATTTTATATATTTTTATATTTTTTATTTTATATTGACTTTTCATTCTATGTTGTTTTGAAATTGTTATTTTGTTTACTGTGATTTTGGTATTTAATTCCTTGTAACTGAATGTAACTAATGTATGAATAAAGTGTGTGTGTCTGTAATGTGTATAATTCTATAGTTGGTGGAGTGCGCCTTTAATCTTAATCGGTTTGGTTGAAATGAGCTGCCCCACCTCTGTAACCCTCTTTGCAACCCAGTCATGTTTATTGTCACCGATCTCCTGTTTTTTCTTTGTGCAGATTTTGCTACATGTGTGAGATCACACACATCTTCAAACATATTATGTATACAAGAATAATCTTGAATTTTTTAGGATTTATTTGTTGTTACTGTTCATTTCATATAAGACACATTCATCATTCCTATGTTGCAAACCCCACTCATCTGTTATTTCAAGCAAGATCAAGAAATGCTAAGAATATTTTGCAAACACCATTTAACCCAGCTCTGAATCCTATTTCCTCGGCAGTGAAACACAGATGATTTGGTTTTATGTGCTGGGGAAGAAACAGCAAGGCACATTCCATCCAGACTGAAATATTTGTCATCATGCTCTCAATCATAAGGATATCTTTCTCTTTCTGGCACTACCTCTCTCTCTTTTTCTGACAAATGTGTACCGTACTTAGGCTCCACAAGCAGCTTTATATGAGTCACCAAGTTAAGATTTATTCCTTCCATTACCTCACGCCCTTAGTGTCTTAATATCATGACGTTTAAACTTGTACCAGAGCAATAAAAAAAAAGAGTCAGTTGCCTTATTTTGTTTTTCAGTGCTCATATAATTATTTATCTTGAAGCAAAAACTATGAATAAAAAAACTATGTTTCTGTTTATTCTAGGTGCACTGTCAAGTTCTCTCCTGTCTCTGTATCCCTTGTCAGATCATGCTTGGGAAATGCAACTGACAGGTTTGTGTTTCCACTAATGTATTTGCCTTTTGCATATATACATCTCATTGTCTACGGTTTTGCAGACAGAGACTTTTAAATGGGACAGGTATCAATGTTGAAATCAGCTCATCTGAGGGTGCGGCACTGCTCGCTTCTTTTTGCTAATTCTGTTAAGCCACTGGGACTCCTAATAAGGAACAACAGTGCCTTGATGTTTGGCCCTCTGGCATATGAGGTTTATTTGTGGGCGGTGAGTGAAGACACACATATTTCGATGCACACATATACACATGGTTAGCAAATGTGGATTTTCACTCACTTTTACGCTGTGACACAAACACACACTTAAACACAGCCACAGCCATAAAAGAACTGCAGAGATGCTAGAACATTAATAACAGGCTCACAACAGAAATAGGGCCTATAATTTACCTGTACTAAATGCAGCTTTTTAGTAAGTGCCAAAGCAACCAGCATCCTACTCCACCATTCTACTCTTCTCACCTCTTACTCCTCCTCATCCTCACCACTCCTGGCCCAGATTGTAATTGTCTCCTGAAGAGCACAGAGTAGATAAAGCTAATGCAATATTTCTCTGGAGTTCATCTTGTGATGTAGTATGGTGTTTGGCTGGTGGGAGAACCAAGTTTTCAAATTGAACATGGCGGCTGGTTAAATGAATAATGGCGTTTCTGAAATAGTTTTCAAGGTTAGCATTCAATAAAAAGGACACACTTTCACATCTGAAGCCCATTTTTTGTGTGGAAAATATACACAACCTAAATATGGATTTTTATTTTTCCTTTGCGTTAGTGCTGCTTTTTAGTTATAAAAACACACTCAATGACAATCTCTCTCAGGTTCTCTCCTTCCCAGCGTTTCTGTGTCTCCCTCACCTCTATAACCTCCTCCCTCTCACAACAGCTGCCCTTACAAAGCCACTATGACATCTCCTTGAGCATTTCTTCCACTTTTTTTTTCTGTGTACAAAAAATCTTCTCCTCTATCTGGCATCCTTTCTCTCATCCCTAAGTGCCGCTTCCCCCCTTCCACCCCCCCAGTCAGCTTCCCACTGCTGTCTCTATGGTGTCGTGATGGTCACCATAGCAACTGTATGGAGGAATGGAGGGTGGCATATTGGGGGTGGGGGTTGGGGGTGGAGGTAAAAAGACCATCATAGCATGTTTAAAGGGTTTGGCAACAACACGGTGAGGCACCACATTATCAAACACAAGTGAAAGCTCTTTTTCTCAGTCACAAACACCCATGCATGAGGTACACAGGAATAAAGACAGAAATACTTATACTACTACATAAAGTATGAATGTACATGCACCTCCACTCTCTCTCTGTTACACACACACACACACACACACTTAACAAGCACAAAGAAGCTCTCAGTGCAAGAGCATTAGAGTTGAGAGGCTTACCATTGGAAATGGGGTTTTAAGACTACCTGTGGATTCCCATAGAAAAAGAGTGAACTAATGTTAAATTGGCTTTGATGGAGAGGAAAATGCAACATGAGGTTTCACGAGCTAAAACTGCATTAGAGAACTGAAAGTGAGTTGCCTTTGTTAGAACAAAGTAAAGAGAGAGGAAAGTGCCTATTACCAGCACCTGAGAAAAAAAACCCCAAGCTGTTGTTTTATTTACCAATCTTTCAGACTCCATCTCCTTATTTTCCACCTTCAGGCTTTAATCTGCCTATGCAGCTGAGTTCCCTATGAGGAGATATAAGATTATGTTAGACAGTTTGGTCAATGAAGGTAAAGATGAGAAACACCAGGAAGAGCTAAAAAACTATCCCACTAGTAATAGGAAATAGAGAAGGAGAGGATAGCAATGATCAGTCCAAGGTAAAAACCTGCATATAACAAGACATACAGTACAGCTAGAAATGGACTAGTAAGTGCACTCACAAAAGTAAGGGCCCCCTCGCAGTGATTTTCTTTTTAAATTACTTGAAATTTAAAAAAAAATTAAAATGACAATGCTAAGACATAGTCTTTGTTAGCATCCCAAGCTTTGTGTTTTCTTGTAATATTTTTTGCATTGTGTGGCATGCAAAAAGTAATTTACTGTATTTACAGAGTTTACTGTATGGAATGAATGAAAAAATGTCTCCTACTTGCAAATAAAGTGCTTTTTGCAAATTGTAGGATAAGAAATAAGATCCCAAAAAAGTGACATGGGTTCGTCCTCCTGTGGGCCCACCATTCACAGGAGCATCTGTAGGGGTTTGGTGGGAGTCAGTGGTGAAAGTACTGGCACTCTGCCTTGTGATACATGGAATGTCACCTCATTGGTGGGGAAGGAGCCTGAACTGGTGCGTGAGGTTGTGAGATGCCAACTAGATATAGTCTGTATCTCAAGGCATGGCTCATTCTCTGGAACCAGTTTCCTGGAGAGGGGTTTCATTCTGTTCCACTCTGGAGTTGCCCTCGGTGAGAGGTGGAGGTGGGGTGGCAGGCGTGGGTACACTTGTATCCCCCGACTTTGCTGCCTGTGCATTGGGGATTTTCCCGGGTTTACGAGAGGGTTGCCTCATCTTTACCTGAAGGTGTTCTGTTATTGGACTTGTGTGCTAACCACAGTTTGTCCATAATGAACACCATGTTTGAGCATAAGGGTGTTCATAAGTGCACATGGCACCAAGACACCCTAGGCTGCAGAGCAATGATCGATTTTGTGGTCATATCAGTTCTGCAGCCTTATATCTTGGACACAGGTGAAGAGCTTTCAACTGATCACCACTTGGTGGTTAGTTGGATCAGGTGGTGGGGGAGGATGCTGAACAGACCTAACAGACCCATCCGTATAGTCTGGGTGCACCGGGATTGTTTGGCAGAGGCCCCAGTCAGCAAGATCGTTAACTCCCATATCCGGCAGAGCTTTGATTGCATTCCAGTGGAGGCTGGGGGCATTGAGCTCAATCATTCGAGAGGGAGTAGAGCTGCTTCTCTTCCACATTGAAAGGAGCTAGTTGAGGTGGTTTGGGCATCTGACTAGGATGCCTCCTGGACAACTCCTAGGTGAAGAATTCTAGACATGCCCTACTGGGAGAAGGCGCTGGGGCAGACCCAGGACTCACTGATGAGATTATATCTCTGGTCTACCTTGGGAATGTCTTGGTGTCCCAGCAGATGAGCTGGAGGTTTTGGTTGGAGTGATGGAAGTATGGGCCTCTCTGTTAAGACTACTGCCCCTGTGACCTGAACCTGGATAAGCGACAGAACATGGATGGATGGATGGCCTCAGTATAAATCAGTGCTCATGTTGATTGGAAGTCTCTGTTTCTGTTGGAGAATGGTGAGGCAGTCAAAATGCTTGCTGGTGTATTGCCAACCTACTTCATAATTAAGAGATTCTCCATATCCACGAATGTGATCCCACACAGACTTATACTCTGCGACAATGTAAGAGGGCAGAGGCTGGACTGGAACTGGGTCTTGGTGTGCTTAGATGCAAACAGGCCAGGTAGACAGTCCAAAAGCATGTCAGACATGTTAATAGGTGGTTGTCAGCCAGCCAGTCACTCATAATCCATAGTGCCATCTGTATAAATGTATCTGGGACCTGTTTTCATTAACCTTGTAGCCCCTTGTGTTAGGGTACTGCGAATATGCAGTAGTTGCACATTCACCCAGGGCCACGCACAGAAACACACACACACACTTATAGCTCAGATTCATTCAGTCCATGTAAACCCACTCATTGGAATTTATTTGTGCATGGACATGTAAAATTGTTGACCAGCCATATTTTCTGCAAGGCCTAACTTGGTAGTGTCAGGCTTGGTAATACAAATTGGTTTTGTATACTCACTATATGCATAGAAGTAATTTTATAGAACTTAAAAATGATCACTGTCCAAAAAAAATAATTACATGAATTCAGTTTTAATATGTCAATGATTTTAGTTACCTTAGTTCCACTCATTTACATATTGCACACCAATAAAAGTATCATCCATATCCAACCTCAATGGGACCTCTTTACTGTTTATTACGTTCAGTGTTATAGCATTATGAATGACTATATAAACAAGTATATTTGATGTGTCTATAGTGCTCATCACTGAGTATTGGTTAATTGTTTAAATATAACCAACCAAGTTGGCCCAATATGAAATTATGTTGACTTATCAACATACAATAATTAAAGTGTCAAATTCTCACTATACAGTTCAAAACATTATTTACTGTAAAAGATCATTAGATCTTCATTAGACCTGATGATGAGACATAATTAATAATTACAATCAATATTAAATATATAATCAACATATAATCGATTAAACTATTTTCTGTTTTTTGTATTTCCATCACTCAAAATGAATAAAATATTGTAGTACAATAATCATGTTTTGTTTATTTTATTTCCCATTTTTCTCATTTTATTGCAGTAAAAAACCTTTAACATTTAGTGTTAAATTTCTGGGGGGAGTGTGAAAATGTGAGACCAAGCCAGTTCCAAATATGAAGGTTTATTTTATTTGAAGTCTGAACTGCATTTGTTTGAACTGTTTTCTTGCAGAGTCACCACATGTCAGAAGTGTAATCCAGTCTTGCCCACTAAAAGGGATAAGTGAGTTTTGCTAGAACAATTAGATGGCAAACATATTTGATAAGAATAGACTGAATTTTATTAAGCCCCATAAAGACCTGAAAAATCTATGCATCAGTCTAAGACTATTCAATATATTTCCCAAAACAAATCTCAGGAAAAATGAAAACTTTCTTTTACATATTATCAAATACCACAATGATTCACAGCCTATTTGAAATTATGTTTTCCCACTAGGGATCAACCTTTAAATCAAAACAACTGAGCGATAAATACTCACACTTAAGGATACAGCAGGATATCTAATTATCAGGCTGCTAAATGTTGCTTCATTTGATACACACACAAGCAAATATATATATAATTAATACAAGCCACTTTGAGTGCATACAACTAAGAGAGAACGAACTAACAAACAGACCAACAGCATCAGACAGTCATGATGAAATTGAATTTCAAAGAAAATAAATTCACCTCCAACAACATAGAAGTCAGACGTGGAAAAAAGAACAAAAAGGAGCAAGGTGTGTTGCGCTCAGCATTCAAGTGAACCATATAAAAAGAGAGTCTTTGGTCAATCAAAGTCAAAAGTTGATTGGAGTAACCGCTCTGCCACGGGGACAGGTTAGATTCCATCTCTTTCATTTCTGTCTGCCAGAAAAGACAAAGCAGCTGTAGAGTTAGGCTAAAATTCCTGCTATTATCTGTGGGGGCTGTGGTGAGTGGCAAGCTGCCCAAATTGAGAAAGTGAGAGTGCATTGAATGTAGATTTTTAATAACCATTAGTATGTCTGCCATCACACAATAGCTGATTCAATCTACTCCCAGTTTCAAGCTGTGAAATGATAATGATTAAGGTGAGATATGTGTGTGTGTGTGTGCGTGTGCGTGTGTGTGTGTGTGTTGTGTTAGCACTGAATATGTGTGTCTTTGCTTGAGCACACACATTTTGGTATATATGCAGAGTTTGGGGGATTGAAAGGATTTTGTGGCTGTATGGTTCACACTTCCATAAAGCTTGAGCATTTTGCATATGCATCTGCACATTTTTGTACTTTTTTGTGACAACTGCCTGCACACTTGTGCTTCTTGAGTGTTTCTGGTTGTTTAACTTTTCTTAGTAGTTTTGTATGCCAGCATGCATGAATGACTTTGTATTTCTCTCTCTCCCTCTCTCTCTCTCTCTCTCTGTTTGAGTGTGTGTGTGTGTGTGTGTGTGTGTGTGTGTGTGTGTGTGTGTGTGTGTGTGTGTGTGTGTGTGTGTGTAAGGATGGGGAATGAGCAGTCTGTCATGCCTGAGAGGGAGCCAAGCCTGTTTAAATTGCCTTCTGGCTTCCAAGCCTCTCATCTGCAAACTGGCACCTCTTGTTCTCTTTCTGTCTCTCTCTCTCTCTCTTTCTTTCTCTCTCTTTCTTTCTCGCTGTCTCCCCCATCCTGTCTCTTTGCTTTGTATGTCCGCCTCTGTCTTTCCTCCTGTTTTGTATGTATGCCTCTATTCTTTCCTCCCCCGTCTTTTTTCTGCACTTCTATTTTCCTCTGTCTGTTTTGCTCTTCACTGTCAGTTCTTGTCAGTTTTCCACCATGATGCACCTCTGTACTGAAAACAACGACACTATTAACTTTCCTTTGCAAACAAATTTGTTTTCATGGTCACACTTACACTTATACAATCATACTGCTTTTGTGATGCTTCTGCTGTAGCCTCATCTTAAAACATAATCACTGCATGCTTACTTGTTGTAAACACTTACTGCTTACTGTGTTTTTTAATACAATGCAAATGTGGCAGTGCTACTTACAAATCAAAAATATTTTTGCATATATCATTTAAAGCAAATACACACACACACAGACATATATGTGTCTGTGACATATGTGTGTGTGTGTGTGTGTGCGCGTGTGTGTGAGTGTGTGTGTGATTTTAAGCTGTAGGTGTGTGTCCATAAGTGCATGTGTATGTACATCTCTTGGCATGCTGCTAATAACCCCCATTTGTTTGTCCTTCAGTGTAATGGCCTCCATAAATCACATCATATTCTCCTTAGAGATTTACCACTGGGCCCTTCGCTCCCTTTCTCCCCTCGTCATCTGGCCTTGTGTCTCACCCCTCTGCTCCTTCTACAACCCTCCTCACCCCTCACATGTTTTCTCTTTTTCTCTTCTTCATCTTTCTCACCCTTATTCAAGGGCTATGGTTTGGCCTGCTTGATCAAACCTTGCTGCTTGTAAGGCCTTTTAGTTTATCAGCTCGGGCACTTTTGGCTCTCCATTGATTATCACATTAGCGAAGCTTGATGTTTGAGTCACTGCCTTGAGATTCTGGTTGCGTGAAGGTTGTCATCGGGTTTTGGTGTTAAACGAGGTGAAAAGGCCACATGTCAAATGGACTGATAAGTTTTGTTTCTGAGGAGGTACTCCTAACAAAGTGTGTGTATGTGGTACAGGGTATTCATGATTGTCCTTGAATACTTAGGTGCAGTGTAGAATTCTGAGTAGTTTAAAAGCTTCAAGCTGTTTTAGCCAAGGTTGTTTTTCACCCTGAGTTGTCCCCTCTCACTTTCCTTTCTTTCTTTTTCTTTCTCTCTCTTGCACACACATATTTCTGAACTTCTTTGTCCCTTTCTGTGAACTCCTTGCGTATGACTTCTTTGTACGAGTGACTTACTACTTTTTGCACACATGCTGATGGAACACACTGCTCTCACATGAATTTGTTCACAACCTAATGCTATTACTCAACCTATTCAGGATACCCCTTATCTATTGAACTGCACCCACAAACACAAAGAATACACATATACTCTGTCTCACATATATACACACACTGACACAAGATAAGCACATTTACAGTTTCACCTACGCATACTGAGTACCTTATACACTTCAAAGTGGGGCAGCCTATCTCTCAAGCAGGCAATCGCTCTGGTTACAGCATTAGAACTGGGATAAAGAAATTTTTACTGAACCTGAACATATGCTCTCAAATACACCTAAACCTTTCAGTGCAGTAGAGTGGGAGGCTTTAGAAGATTGGTTGAGAGAACCAACTGGGGAAAAAAAGGGAGATAAACAGGGATGTTGCAGGGCATTAACCCACCCAATCTTATTTTATCCACTTTCTTTAATTTGTAAAATACAATTAAGGTGGCTTTTCAGTTTACTGTGACTTCATTATAGCTACAGTCAGAGGTTTTCTTTATTACATTATATTATAGGTATGATAAATGACTTAAGGAAACTCGCTTAACTGTTCAGGCTGATTCTTGTGAAAAATGATGTGGATTATGGCTTTTTTATTGTATTTGTTGACTGTGTCTATGTGCTGGTCATTTTTCTTTTTGGATTTCTTTCCTCTAAAATCTGCACAGTATCATTAGTTATCCCATTTCATAAACACGAAAGAAAGAAATACTGTTCAGCCTCTAAAACACCTTTAATGTTTTTCTTTTGATATTAAATTAACCATGATGCACAAATCTAAATGGCACACAGTCAAAGAAAGAAACAATAAAATTAAATATAATTAAATTTTATCACACATTTTAAATACTAAAAATATATTTGTTTGTTGTTTTATTTACTTTGGTCATAGAACATCAGTCTCTTCAAAATAAATCAGCATCACTAACATCAAATCACTAAATAAGACAACCAGTCAGATTCCCCCTGCTAAAAACAAACATAAAGAGAAAAAAAGAGAGAGCGATGTGAACTGTAAAAATGACACAACACATTCAACTCAAAATGTGTTGAGAAATCTATTTAAAAATATTAAATATTTCTGCATGGGCCTTTTCGCTGTTTTTTTTTCAGTGCAGTATCAATTTCCAACTGGGTCTTTAGGCACTTACTAACAGACTGTCACAAAAACACAATTTATCCCAGTTTAAGTTGTTACGTCAATGTAAAATGCTAAAGATGAAGTAGTACTAGGTGGTTCCTAAAGAGCAATTAGCCAAAGACGTGCTAATTCTCAAGCTGGATAGTGTAGTGGTAAGACTACACACCTTTCGAGTGTGAGTCACAAGATCGATTCTCACCCAGGATCCAGTAAGGGTCCTGGCTAGACCCCCCCATGCTAATGAAACCAACCCCTGGAATGGCGCAGCTACATCTGCAGCTTGGACACAAGCATTTCACTACATGTTGTACTCTGTATAATTGTGTATGTGAGAAATAAAGGTTGTTTGTTTGATGGTCAGTGAAAACTTTGAGGAAACTGGAAAAGTAGCTGACTAAAGAAGAATTGGCACGCCTTAATTTTTTAATTCTTGACAGAAAATGAACCACATGTGAAAGTCCTTGAGGAATGCAATACAGAAAAGACTTGATACAGATGCATCTGGCCCTTTAATTGATCATCTCATGTTAGCCAACACCTCAGTGGAAGTGAGGTGTCTTACAGGTTTTTTTTATTGGTTTGGCGCAGTTTTCACAAGCAATTGGTACATTTTCAAAACTCTTAGTACTCATATCACAACAGATCATCAAAAGTGCACCTTTGTCAAACATTTCAGCATATTTTCAATTGTGTTAGTACAATACACATAATGACAAACTGTCCTTTTCACTACACAAAATAAGTGTTTCATCTAAATAAATGTTTCATTCACAGTTACTGCCTTTCATAATGTTATCACTATAAATTTTTTGATTTCTATCTCTTATTATTCAGTTTAATACATTTGGCTGTCATTTAATTCAACTGATCTTAATGTTTAATCAATGAATCATTCATTATGTCCATGGATTTTCAACTTGACTGACTGTTGTCTGGTCATTTGTAAGTTACACATTGCTGCAAGAGCTTTCAATCTAGAAATACTAATTGCTAATTGTTTCCCCCTGATGATCACAATTAGTTACCATATAAGTAGAACTGTGTTTGAGACTTTGCACTGTTCAAATATGGAGCAGGATAGACTCGTAGGGAGAGGAAACCTTCATCGAAGAGGTGGTGGTGCTCCTCGACAGAGAGGTGGGCACAGACAAAGAGAAAGAGGTGGTGGTGCTCCTCAACAGAGAGGTGGTCTTCAGAGAAATGTAGGCAGAAGACAACGCACCATCATCTCTAATGAAGTCCGGGCCATCATTGTTGACCATGTGGTTAACAGAGGCTTTACCATGGCTGAGGCTGCCAGGTTGGTACAGCCTAATTTACAAAGGTCAACTGTCAGCTCTATCGTCAGAACTTTTCGCCAAGAAAACCGGTATGTCTGCTCTAGCAACTTCACTTCTAAAATATAGTACTCTATTGTATAGATGAACAACATGTAATTGTCAGTTTACAGTAATGTAATTTGTAATACTTCAATATTGACAGTATATGATTGTCCTCAGAATTAACAGGAGACAACCTGGTGGTGGTCGCCCACGTGTTTTGACTGACCAGCAGGAGTTGGCTGTGGTGGAAATGGTCAGGGCAAGGAATGACATACGGCTGTCTGAAATCAAACAGGCTATTGAGAACAACAATGACACCTTTGCCAATGTGCCATCAATTAGCCTTCCAACAATTGCCCGGCTTTTGAAGAAGCACCAGGTTTCCATGAAACAAATTTACTTGGTTCCTTTTGAGAGGAACAATGTCCGGGTGAAACAACTGCATTCAGAATATATTCAGGTACAACACTAAACTGGCATGCAATTACTGTAACAGTACTGACAACTATTAGTTGTAAAAAAAACTAACTAAATTATCATTTTAGAGGGTGATGGAGCTGGACGCTGCTGTGAATCATCACAAGTATATTTTTGTTGATGAGGCCGGTTTCAATCTGGCAAAAACTAGACGCAGAGGACGTAACCTTATTGGACAAAGGGCTACCATCCAAGTCCCTGGACAACGTGGGGGAAACATCTCAATGTGTGCAGCTATATCTGAAGATGGTGTGGTAGGC
Source organism: Perissodus microlepis (assembly GCF_051167445.1). NCBI lineage: Eukaryota > Metazoa > Chordata > Actinopteri > Cichliformes > Cichlidae > Perissodus > Perissodus microlepis. Next base: position 6,784,312 of record NC_140466.1, read on the forward strand.
TGTAGACCAGTTCAAGGGTCATACAACACTGAACACCTGATAGTTTTTTTAAATGAACTGGAGCAGGCCTGTCAGGGAGAAGACATCGTCTATGTTGTTGTGTGGGACAATGTCAGCTTTTCTCCATGCACAGCTGGGTCAGGAATGGTTTCAAACACATCCTTGCTTCATGACACTCTATCTTCCACCATATTCCCCTATCCTCAACCCAATTGAGGAATTCTTTTCTACATGGAGGTGGAAGGTGTATGATCGACATCCCCATGAGCATGTCTCCCTTTCAAGCCATGTGTGAAGCTTGTGGTGATATACCTGGATAACCATGTCAAGCCTGGATTCGTCATGCCAGGAGATTTTTACCACGGTGCCTGAACAACGAAGACATCCACTGTGATGTTGATGAAAATTTATGGCCCAATGTTAATGACCGGCTTGATTAATTGTGTAAAAGTGATACAAATAAAATAAAAATATATTTTGCTTATGTAAATGACTTGTTTTTTTTCTCCCTTTTCATGTCTGTGTGTGTGTGTGTGTATGTGTGTATGTATGTATGTGTGTATGTATGTATGTATATATATATATATATATATATATATATATATAGCATCTGGGTGATTACAGTTTTTTTTAATTGGTTTGGTACTATTTTCACAACTAAAGTGTGCATTTTCAAATCTCTCAGTATAAAACTCACATTTGATCACATTTGTAACACCACTAGTCATTCTTTCAAATCTGATGTCATGATTTCATTGTATTTGCACATATTTTCATTCCACTTAATCATTGTTGCAGAACATATGATCATTGTGATATATTCTGAGAACATTTGCTTTAATCACCCAAACAAAACAGTAAGATCTTTTTTCAACATAGTACTTTTACCAATCATTTCATTCAGGAGCAAATAATACAAGGTAAGCGTTTCAAATTGTCCTTGGTGATGAATGAGTGTAACTGAACTGTAAAACTTTACACAGCAAATATTACACTTATGTTCAGGCATAACAAAAAAAAAAAATATATATATATATATATATATATACACACACACACACACGCACACACACACACACGAAAAAGGGAGAAAAAACAACAAGTCATTTACATAAGCACAATATATTTTTTATTTTATTTTTATCACTTTTACACAATTAATCAAGCCGGTCATCAACATTGGGCCATAAATTTTCATCAACATCACAGTGGATGTCTTCGTTGTTCAGGCACCGTGGGAAAAATCTCCTGGCATGACGAATCCAGGCTTGACATTGCTCAGCAGTTATATCACCACAAGCTTCACACATGGCTTGAAGAAGGGAGACATGCTCATGGGGATGTCGATCATGCACCTTCCACCTCCATGTAGAGAAGAATTCCTCAATTGGGTTGAGGAAAGGGGAATATGGTGGAAGATAGAGTGTCATGAAGCAAGGATGTGTTTGAAACCATTCCTGAACCAGCTGTGCATGGTGGAAGCTGACATTGTCCCACACAACAACATAGACGATGTCTTCTCCCTGACAGGCCTGCTCCAGTTCATTTAAAAAAACTATCAGGTGTTCAGTGTTGTATGACCCTAGAACTGGTCTACAGCCTACCACACCATCTTCAGATATAGCTGCACCCATTGAGATGTTTCCTTCACATTGTCCAGGGACTTGGATGGTAGCCCTTTGTCCAATAAGGTTACGTCCTCTGCGTCTAGTTTTTGCCAGATTGAAACCGGCCTCATCAACAAAAATGTACTTGTGATGATTCACAGCAGCGTCCAGCTCCATCACCCTCTAAAATGATAATTTAGTTAGTTTTTTTTACAACTAATAGTTGTCAGTACTGTTACAGTACACTCTAAAAAGTAATTAATGGGACCTTTAGTCATTACTTACATATATATGTTGTTGTGAAATGAAAAATCAAGTTCATAAATACTGTTAGACTTCCTAATTAAAATTTTTATTTTATTGAGTTAGGGTGACACATAAATTATGCCTCTTTACTCAATATATAATCGTGATTTGTCTGAATTTAAAATCTTCTTTTAATCAAAAAACAATATAATTTTAAGTTCTGTCGATGTAAAATACAACTTGATGACGTGTAAACAGCTCACAGTTCCCTTCTTCTACTCAAGTGGACATATTCAACAGCACGTGTTCAAGGTTTATCAAGAGCTGTGTTCGTCGCGAACGGTGAGTAATTTTATGCGAAATTACACATATTTGCAGTCGCTCTGGATTTTGTTAGTTTACTTTAAAACAACGACGTAACATACATAACATACATCTTAGCTTGCCCCCGCGTTTGTGTGTTTTAATATACACACAGCAGCTAATTCCGCGATAGCATAAATTGTTGGGCTCTTTTTGGAAAATTTAACACTGACGTTACTCTAATGCAGACCACTGTAATTGTCTTATAATTTTTAAAAGATAGCGGACGTTGTTAGCCCCGGGGCAAGCTACTATGCTAACGTAGCTAGCCAAGCTAAGTTGTGTTCACTGTGATTTTATTTTTGAAATGTGAAATTTATTTTTTGAAGGGAAGCATTTTATGTTAGTAATTGTTAAGAAACGCTTCTAAATTTTCGTAACGTTACGGGGTGAAGTTCAACCCCATTGGCTTCTGCGCAGGAAGTGCGGTCGCCATTAGTCCGGTGTGTCTGTTGACCGCTAAGAGCGGTTCTTCACCGGCTGCTCGGCCTATTTTCACAGGTAAAAGACCAGACTTAAGTGCACTGTGCCGCATATGGTAGGGTAGTTAGCTGTCCCTAATTTTTGGGGACTTTCTGTGTTTTGTAGAGACGTAGAGGCGACGTGCATTGGCACTGGCTGTAACATTGATATGCCTCAATAAAGTTTGAAAGTAAGAAAAAATCAATAGCGGGCCGCCATCTTGGTTGGGTCCCCATTCGCCGCCAGTGCATTTTTTCTACTGAGGAATGTATTCACCCATGGTAAATAAGGAAAATGTTTAAATATTTTTCCAAACAGATAAGGCAAGAAAGGTCAATAATCCCACATATGGTTTCAGTAGTATGCCAGTTTTTGCAACACTAGGGTGCACAAAAATGACCATAGCTGCTGACTCAGCATTGATTCCAATTTGGTTTTGGAGAATGAAATGAAAACAGATCAAGTGGGATTATTGACATTGTAGCTTGTGTATAAAAAAGTTTGGGTTTTTTTTCGTATTTACTGTCAGAAATGATTCTGTCCTGTCATGCCACACCTTATGTTTGCTTTTGTTGATAAAAAAACTATATATATATATCTATATATATATAGATATATATATATATTTATTTATTTATTTTTTGAGTTAACACATTCCTCAGTAGAAATACATGCACTGGGGGCGAGTGGAGACCCCTCCAAGATCGCGGTCGGTGGGGATACACGCTCCAACAGACTGGCCCAGTCCATGTCACCTCTATGTATATTTGATCTATGGAAAGCCACGTTAGGCTTTCCAGCACCCAGTGTATTCAGGTCTATGTAGTTTTGAATGTTTGGTTCTAGCTCACACAGCTTTGACAGGTGAAACTTATTCACTGTATTGAAGTTGAAAATACCATCTTTTGTATTTTTGTGCAGGCACGACTTTCTGGTGTTATACACTGTCCTGGCGTTGCAGATCTAGGGGTTCCAGTTAAGACGTGGTCAGCCTTCTAAAGAAAGTGGGAATCTCACCGAAATATTCAGTTACTTTGCTGTGTTTCTTGCCAGGACAAAGGCTCAAACCATCATCTTCTCCTGGTATCGAATACCAAGGGACCTTCTGAAGTAAGCTTTAACAAGTAAGCTTGAATTGAGTAATTCAGAATCATGAAGTATGGATTGGCCTTGCAAAATCTGTAAATTTGCAACCTCCACTAAGGAAGAGCTGATGAAACATTATAGGTTACGCCATATCCCCAGTGTACAGCCTCTGCCATGTCCTTACCTAGATTGTTTTTGTTCATTTAAGTCATGGGGTAGCCTAAAATCACACATATCAAGGAAACACTCAACTCACTCAACAGTGAGAACCTCTGAAATACTCAGTTTCTGTTGCCAGTTCTGTAATGTGGGCACATTTTCCACTGAAAAAGAGTATTTTGAACACCTTCGTCAACATTTGAAAAAGCAAGAAACTGTGTCCTGTGTTTTCAAAAATTGTAGTTTCAAAACGAACATTTATGGAACATTTGCGTCACATAAACATCGCAAGCACACTCCCCACTCTTTAGATGAGTTTAAAGAAGACGTTTTAAAGAGGTTTGAAAAGCCTTTACAAACAGATCAGTGCAGCGATGTAGTTAATCAGGAGGGTGAACAATCTGACATTGAGGAGTTTAGAGATGATGATGTGAATGTACTGTCAAAGTTGATTGAAAGAAGCTTGGCTCATTTGATGTTGAAATTAGAGAGTTCATTTCATGTTCCCAACCAATGCATTGATGAGCTTGTAGAGTCGTTGCATTTTATTTGTCATTCAGCTTCCGCTCCCATCATGAAAGACATTTTACAGTCCTGCTTGAAGAGACACAACTGTGAAGTTGATGAAGCCATTGTGTCTGAAATGGTGAACAACATATGTGTTGCTAACCGTGTTAGTGCTGCCCTTTGTGATGGTGGTCCTCTCTCTTCTGCCTTCAAAAGAAGAAAGTATTTTAATGAACACTTTTCTGTCGTGGAGCCGATTGAGTATATTCTTACTGGAGAGAGTAGCTTCCAGTATGTTCCCATTCTAAAGTCTTTACTTCAGGTTCTTAGCAGGAAAGATATACTAGACCTGATCTTGAGTGAAGCAGAGGCGCAGAGAACTGTGTACAACTCATTTCATGACGGCACCTTTTACAAAACCAATGAGTTGATTTTTTTTAACACATCTATTTTTTTCTATCAATCAGGACAACACAGTTGAAAAGCGCAGAGAAATTGCTATTCGCTGCCTCATAGTCTATCTTGGAGAGAAGGAGGAGGATCTTTTCAAACAATACAGCGTAAGTATTTGAGTTGGTTTTTAATTTTTTGTTTAGTTTTGAATGCATGTCTCTGTAGGGTCTTTGTGTTTTGTTCATTGGATTTTCTGTTCAGGGTTGAGTATTTAAGTCATTCAGTGCCATAGACGTCTTTAGACGTCAAAATGAATCCGAACGCTCAGTGCCATAGACGCCTCTTGAGCTTTTTATTGAATTGAGAAGGTGGTGGAGTTGATTACATGGATAAAATCCCACCAGCGTGACAGTCGGTGCAACATAAACACACAGGATAAAAATTTTTGTAGCCAGCGCAGTCATTTTCCTGATCTGGCAGCAGCTTTAGCAGAGCATAAACAATGGAAGTGAATGGCAGGTACTAGCATTTTGTGTGCAAAAGTGATTAAAATCACTCAATAATGATACCAAGTATTCCTGGGGAGCTCAACAATCATGCTGACTGCAAATGAAAAGTATGAATTGACATGAAGGATTTTCAGGAGCCGATTTAGACTTGGGACTACATTACGACAAAGCACTGCTGTAAGCCTCCACATGGTTATAACACAGCAGTTGAAGCCACTGCCGACCAGTGTCTATAAACCAACATGCTATTTGTGCAATATTTCTTCAACAAATCAAAGACCCATCCATTGTTACTGCAGCTTACTATGCTTATATAGTAGTGGCTGTGTGTGTTTGTTTATGGAAGCTGGAGGCTTTTTCAACTGTTGCGTTATATCCATGCACCATGCAGTGGATGTTTACAGCGGTGTTTGTCGTAACTGCAATGTAGTCTCAAGTCTAAATCAGCTTCTGCAAATCTTCCGTGTTACTTTTGCACTTTTCATTTGCCGTGAACATGATTACTGAGCTCCCAAGAAATATTTGTTTTCATTACTGAGTCATTTTAATCACTTTTGCACACAACATGCTAGCACCTGCTATTCACTTCCATTGTTTATGCTCTGCTAAAGCAAATGGATTGCTTCCGGATCAGGAGAATTAGTGTGCTGTTTACAAAAGGCTTGTTTCTCACTTTCTAACTGTGGCAATATGGCAATAGATAAAATTTCACTTAGAAGTGGAATAACCCTTAAAAATGATTTATTAGATTTTCTTTTCAAAGTGGAAAAACAAAACTGTGAAAAACAAGACATTTTTTATTTTAAACGTTGGATTATGGTTTAATTTAGCTTTTAAAAATTACAGAATGACAAAGTAAAATCACTGAAAAACACAAAAGACAACCTGTTTTAGCTTATTTTCCTACCTGTAGTAGTTCATTCCCTTATGCACGTCATCCTGAAGTGCTTGAGCTATGTATTTTATACATCCTAACATTTAATTTCTCCTACAAGGATGAGGAGGAGCTCAACGCAGACCTTGCAATGCAAATCATGAAGATTGCTATCATTGGTGATGGGCCTGCAACCATCATCGTTGAGGGATCCAAGATCCTGGAGAGGATTGATGTTGCCAGATCCTGTGCTTTGATGATGGGAGTAATCTACGCTCTGAACCTTACCTATCCCAAGCAGCTGAAATTTACATTTGAGGTATTTCAAAAGCTATGCCGTGAGCTTGATGGACAAAAAGCCAGCTCTAAAGTAATGAATCTTAAGTTTGGTATTTTCTAGAGCAGACTTGATAGACCATTCGTGAGTGAGTTTCACAAAAACCTTATTCCTGCATTTCTGGCACTACTTCATTGTGTTTTACTAAATTTTAAAGCACTGTTCTTAAGTCTTCTGAGTTAATGTTTTGCCGTGTCTTAAATGCTGTTATTTGCACATTTTTAAGGAATGCGTTTAATTTCTCCCATGACCTGTGTTCTGAGGGTACTGGTGTGTTTTAAAGTTTGTGTAATGCCCTCTTTAGCTGGCCTTAATCTTGAGGGTGAAAAGTCAAATATAGAAGAGAATCAAGAATACTTTGTAAGAGTGCTGACAAAGTTGAATGAAAGAAAGAAGCTTTGCTCATTTTATGTTTAAATTAGTGCATTTAATGTATAGCAGCCTGTCATCTTTTGTTTTGATTCACTGTCACATGTTAAAGTAAAAAAAAGAGGATTCAAGTAGTAGGTTGTATTACAATTTTAATACACAGTTCCTTAAGTTTCAGCGGGCAATTTGTGTTCTAGGAAACTGAAGCCCACAAATCTTGCACTTCGCACACACGTTAAAGAATTGTGATGTTTGTTATTGTAATTAAATGGGTCTAACTCATTTGAATACATCTGTCTGAATTTCTATTCTTTCTGAGCACCAGGTACGAGTCCCTTAGCTGATGTCCAGGTATTTGGCATCACATCTGCCGCATTCAAACAAATACACACAACATCCATTTCTTTTTCTGAAGGTCATGACACAAGAGCACACACAGCGCATGTTAAGGCTGACCTTCGTTTGGGGAAAAAAGTGATCGACAAGTTTCTAAGGTCTTAGAACCTTGACTTCTTTGTGGGCAGGCACCACCATGCATGAGCCTGCCCACGCGGTAGTCATGGTTATAAGACACAGCCAAATGATCAAGGTTGTATTTTGGAGCGACTTAGCCTGCTGGGAAACAGGTAAATGCCCTTATAGAATCTCCCGTAGGACCAAAAAATTACTACACTGTAACCAAAATATCATATTTGACCAACATAAATACTATTTATGCCGACAGTTAAGTTCATTTTAATTATAAATGTGTTTTATTTTGATCAAAAAGTTACTTCACCATACATAAATATAATCTTGGATCAACTTAAATTCCTGTGTATTTGTTGACAATTATTAAGTTCATGTTACTCAGAATGTGTTTTTTTTTGTGGCCAAAAAGTAACTTCACTATACATAAAATTCACGTTGGATGAACTTAAATTTTTGTGTTCTAGTCGAAAATTATTAAGTTAATTTTACTTAAGAATGTGTTTAATTGTGGCCAAAAAAGCTACTTCACCATACTCAAAAATATTGCTTTGAATTAATGTTATTCTGCCAGAAGTTGGCTTAACTCAAAAATTCTAGTGGAAAACGTTAACATGTTTTTTTTATTTGAACCAATGTTTTATTTATTAGAGTGTAATTGCATGCCAGTTTAGTGTTGTACCTGAATATATTCTGAACGCAGTTGTTTCACCCGGACATTGTTCCTCTCAAAAGGAACCAAGTAAATTTGTTTCATGGAAACCTGGTGCTTCTTCAAAAGCCGGGCAATCGTTGGAAGGCTAATTGATGGCACATTGGCAAAGGTGTCATTGTTGTTCTCAATAGCCTGTTTGATTTCAGACAGCCGTATGTCATTCCTTGCCCTGACCATTTCCACCACAGCCAACTCCTGCTGGTCAGTCAAAACACGTGGGCGACCACCACCAGGTTGTCTCCTGTTAATTCTGAGGACAATCATATACTGTCAATATTGAAGTATTACAAATTACATTACTGTAAACTGACAATTACATGTTGTTCATCTATACAATAGAGTACTATATTTTAGAAGTGAAGTTGCTAGAGCAGACATACCGGTTTTCTTGGCGAAAAGTTCTGACGATAGAGCTGACAGTTGACCTTTGTAAATTAGGCTGTACCAACCTGGCAGCCTCAGCCATGGTAAAGCCTCTGTTAACCACATGGTCAACAATGATGGCCCGGACTTCATTAGAGATGATGGTGCGTTGTCTTCTGCCTACATTTCTCTGAAGACCACCTCTCTGTTGAGGAGCACCACCAACTCTTTCTCTTTGTCTGTGTCCACCTCTCTGTCGAGGAGCACCACCACCTCTTTCTCTTTGTCTGTGCCACCTCTCTGTCGAGGAGCACCACCACCTCTTCGATGAAGGTTTCCTCTCCCTACGAGTCTATCCTGCTCCATATTTGAACAGTGCAAAGTCTCAAACACAGTTCTACTTATATGGTAACTAATTGTGATCATCAGGGGGAAACAATTAGCAATTAGTATTTCTAGATCGAAAGCTCTTGCAGCAATGTGTAACTTACAAATGACCAGACAACAATCAGTCAAGTTGAAAATCCATGGACATAATGAAGGATTCATTGATTAAACATTAAGATCAGTTGAATTAAATGATAGACAAATGTATTAAACTGAATAATAAGAGATGCAAATCAAAAATTTGATAGTGATAACATTATGAAAGGCAGTAACTGTGAACAAAACATTTATTTAGATGAAACACTTATTTTGTGTAGTGAAAAGGATAGTTTGTCATTATGTGTATTGTACTGACACAATTGAAAATATGCTGAAATGTTTGAAAAACGTGCACTTTTGATGATCTGTTGTGATATAAGTACTAAGAGTTTTGAAAATGTACCAATTGCTTGTGAAAACTGCGCCAAACCAATAAAAAAAAAACTGCAAAGCAAATGTTCTCAAAATATATCACAATGATCATGTGTTCTGAAACAATGATTAAGTGGAATGAAAATATGTGCAAATACAATTAAATCATGACATCAGATTTGAAAGAATGACTAGTGGTGTTACAAATGTGACCAAATGTGAGTTTTGTACTGAGAGATTTGAAAATGTACACTTTAGTTATGAAAATAGTACCAAACCAATTAAAAAAAAACTGTAATTCTTAAGGTTGAGCTATTCCAAATTACACAAAATGACTGAGATATATGGATTCAAAGATTTATTAGAATTATTATTTCTATATATTTATATAGCACCAAATCTCAACAGCAGTCACCTCAAGGGGCTTTATATTGTACGGTAGAGACTACAATAATGCAGGGAAACAATATTATTGAGACACTAAGCAATTAATCACAGAGGAAAATCTGCTTGGAATAAATCAAACACACATTATATACAAATTAAGATTCCAATAAATTTTACATTTTGCATTATACTTAGATGACGAGAAACATGGAAATATTATATGTAATTAAATTAGTTAAAGTCAGCATTGTGGGCACACATTTTTTTAGTGATTCCAAATTAACTCCAAATTGTGGGTGAAATCATAAACAATATGTATGAAGGAGGTCATGAGAGAGATACAACAGTGACTGTCTACAGTCTGTAAATCACTGTGCGAGCTCTGTGATGGTTTGGGGTTGCATGTCAGCCAGCGATGTTGGGAGTTTGTCCAAACAGATGGAATTATGAAAAAAAGTATATGCAGAAAAGTATAATAACATTTCGGTCTACAATACCATCTGAAAAGTATGATTGGCAACAGCTTCATTTTTCAGCACGACAGTGATCCCCAAAACACAGTCAATGCAGTAAAAGCACACCTGGATTAAAGTAAACACACAAACAAAAAAAGAAACAATGAGTCAGTCATGGGTTTGCCTCCTCAAAGCTTGATTAGCAGTGTTGGATTATCTTGACAAAGAATGAAACAAAATCAAGCAGCCACCATGCAAAGAATACCATTGGAAGTTCTTCAAGACTCCGGAGAACTAGCTGTCATCACATTTTATTGCCAATAGGTCAGTTTGATTTAAACAAATAACTAGTGAGAAGAAATGAAATACTAACATATATTTTTAAAATCTTTCAAATAAAACATAATCTGCAGTATCTGTGGTTTCTTTTCTACTGTCTAAAATTACCCAAGTATTTATGGGATGACCTATAGGACTGTAATAAGGTTACAAGGTTACAATACCACCTCGCTCAAACGACACATGGTGTTCTCTGGAAAGTCTTACAATTTTTCATGTGAGAGAACGAAAACCGTGGCAGAAACGATCGAGACTCCCATATGTCATTCAAAAGAGCTTGTTCAGAAAATCCTATTTCAAGTCCTTAACTTGTGAATTTTTATTTAATGTACTTGTAGATAAAATAAAGCTATATAATTGTTTAACAAGTGAAAAAAAACGTGTTGCAACAGATTTGCCCTGTTTTACATGTTCTTAGCAGTTTTGGTCATCTGATGTTTCTCTTTAAACCCAGAAACCAGTGATTGAAACACTTCAAGCAACAAAACCACATTGCATCCTGTTCACCTCTATTATCAAACATCACAAGATCAAAAATGACAAAAGTCTGTTTAGTCTTGGCTCCTTGCAGTCTCTCAGGGGAGATTTGTAAATCACTGTCCCAGAAACAGGTTGCAGGCAATGAAGCAGACCACAAAGCAAACTCAAATAAAAATACAACATTGTTTGAAGTCACCATACGGCCTCCTAGCAGTAAATGGGTCATGCCTCAATATTTCTTAAAGTTTCAAATTATTGCACAGACTTGCCTTGTTGAACTTTCCCTTAATTTAAGGTAGTGCAGTCTGGGCAAGTGGAAATAAGTAGTGTATGAAGAAAAACATTTTCTTTGGGGCTCAAGTTGTTCTGTGGTATTATCTGTATCCTTGCCTTAGAGTTTCCTCTATTTCTTCTGTCATGTTCTCTACGGATAGCATTTTGAGAGTCTTGCTCAGTCCACCCTGCTGCAGGATTAAACGTCTCAACAACTTTGGACAACCACAATAAAATTTGCATTTTTGTTTAAAACATGCCACATCTGCTACATGTTCTAGTATACGCTGACTTTAGCAATACCTTTAGCACAAACATGGTGTTGGCATTTTGGATTTTTCTTAAATGCCCTGAAACTTGGTACAAATAGTGTATAGTACACATTTTTGGTGATGCTTTCTAGGAGATGTAGAAGCACGATATAGGTGGAGAAATGTGTTACAAAAAATGATGGATATCAGATAATGAACTAACTGTGATGCACTGAACTATCATCTATTTTTCTGATCAGATAAAACCTTAGCTCTTGGGTGCCAGTTTAACTCACTGGTTGAGCAGGTAACCGTATTCCATTTGGCTGAAATGCAATGCCACATTCAAGATTTACCTATGGCCCTCTGCTGCATGTCTTCCGTTTCTCTTTGCCCACTCTTCACTGCTGCACTATCAAATAAAAGGCAAATGTCTCAAAGAAAAAAAACGTCACTAATTTTAATTCTAACAAAATACCCACAAGATGAATAAAATTCCCATCAGCCTTGAAATCTGTGTTTGCTGATTCTTGGTAAATGTTTGCATGGTTACATTGTGGTGGCCCACCAGAGGGCTCCACTCACACCCAGGTCGGGAGGAGGGGTTCTGCTGGTTTTTGGCGCAATGCGTCCAGTTGTAGTTTGGAGGTGAATAACGTCGGAATGGAAAGTTACAGCTCTTGTGTCGTCTGTACTATACCTACACATTGGTGACCCTAGATTTGGACATGTCGCAGGCCATGGATGACGCTGACCTCGCCGTGGATGCACCGGCGAGCCCTCTGCGTCCCGCCGCGGCTACGCTCACTGTGGCGCTTCAGTTGCCGGATTTTTGGCTCCACAATGCCCCGTTGTGGTTCGTGCACGTGGAGGCTCAGTTCGCTCTTCACGGCATCTCGGCTGACGACACGAAGTTTCATCATGTGGTGGCCTCACTCGACCGCTAGCCACCCGCCGTGCAATGACCATCCTCCGGGACCCACCCGCACATGGGAAATATGTCGCCATGAAGGACCTGCTGCTGCGGCGATACACCCTCTCCAATGCGGAGCGAGCCGAGAAGGTTCTCTCCCTCTCGGGCCTGGGCGGGGGCACAGCTCTTGAACTGATGGAGAGCATGTTGTCCTTGCACGAATCGGAGGATGGGGGATTCCTCTTCGTCCATCTCTTCCTCCGACAGCTGCCTGTGGCCGTGAGGACCGGCATTGCCAGCTCCCCATTTCTGGCAGTGAGGGATTACCGCTCCCTGGCGAAAGAAGTGGACCGCATCCTTCTGGCACCGCATTTCCGCTGACGGTGTGATTTCCGCTGACGGTGTGGTTCCGTTGCCGGACAGGGTCCAGGCTGTCGCGACTTTTCCGTGTCCTGCCTCAGTTAAGGCGTTGCAGGATTTCTTGGGAATTATCAATTTTTATAATAGTTTTCTCCCCAGAGCTGCCCACCTTTTGCAGTCGCTCTACACAGCTTTAAAACGTAAGATGGCTAAAGATCCTGTTGACTGGTCCTCAGAAAGTGTCCAAGCGTTTTCCGCGGCGAAGTCAGCGCTGGCCAGTGCCGCCTCGCTGGCCCGTGCCGCCTCGCTGGCCCGTGCCGCCTCGCTGGCCCACCCGTTTTCATCAGTGGAGATCGCATTGACCCCTGACGCGTCGGATGTCGTGGTGGGCGCCGTGTTGGAACACCGCATCTCCGGCATCTGGCAGCCACTCGCCTTTTTCAGTCGCACGCTCCGTGACACCGAACACAAGTACAGCGTTTTCGATAGAGAGTTGTTGGCTCTGCACCTCTTGACGCGGCACTTTCATTTTTTCCTCGAGGGTCAAACACAAGCCTTTGACAATCGCTATGTCCAAGGTTTCCAACCCTTGGAGCACGCGCAAGCAGCGCCAGTTGGCGGCCATTTCGGAGTTTACAGCAGACATTCAGCACGTGGCTGGTAATTCCAACCGGGTCGCTGACTGACTGTCCCGCGTGTTGGTTTCTCCCGTGTACGTCGGCATCGACTACGCCGCCATGGCCGCTGAGCAGCGTGCTGACCCGCACGTCCTTGCACTTCGTTCTGCGCAGACGGGCCTCGTGTTGGAGGATACGCCGGTGTGGGAGGGCGGTCCGCGTTTGCTAGTGATGTGTTGGTTGCGAACGAAACGGATCTTAGAGCTGGCTCTTTGAAGTGAACGACGTGAGCCGGCTCCTTATTGGGAGACATGGGGTTTTTTTTTTCTTTCTCTCACCCTCTCTCTCACACCTTTTTTCCGCTTCACTCCGCACGCAACCCTTGTGCTTTGCGCTGGGAAGAGGGGGGAGGGGCGGTAGTTACACTCGCAGTAGCACAGGAACAGAGCCAGAGGGAAAGGGAGAGAAAGAGAGCCAGGGACAACAAGAGACAACATCGTCACATTAGAAATGTATAGTAATCATCCACAACTATATTCAGTTGCGGATGATAAAGGATTCAGAAAGTTTATTCATGCAGGCCTATATGACAGAGAATGTGCATCTTCTTTTTGTTTTCATATTTTAATTTATATTTAATTGTGTTGTGGTTTGCAGTGTTTTGTGTTTTTTCACTTTAAATTTGTTTAAAAGGAAAAAGCTGAAAATTTGAATAGTTAAAAGTTGAAATGCAAATAGCTGGTTTTTTGTATTATATGATTTATTTATTACATTTTATGTGGAGTGAATAAATAAAAGTATATTTACGGTGGCCCCTAGAGACAAAGCACGTACAAACGCCAAAACACATCAGAAGTGCTCCAGGATGCTAGGGGCAGTGTTGAGCTTTTGTTACCTAGTGGCTACACAAGCCAGGAAGTACCAACGACCGGATTTGGTGTGTGGTAGTAACAGGTAAATGAACATTTTTTTAAATTATTTGAATATATATGAGTGCTTGTGTATAAATACACAAACAATACAAATATGCTTTCAATTGTGTAATTTAAGTGACCTAGGTAGCTCTGTTTTGGAAGTTCAGTTAACCTCCTAAGACCCGAACTCTTCCACGGCATGCATTTTTAATTTCTCTTTGATATTTGAGCCCTTCCGTGTACCTGAGGAGTTTCTTCCACTCACACCCAGGTCAAGAGGAGGGGTTCTGCTGTTTTTTGGCGCAATGTGTCCAGGTGTAGTTTGGAGGTGAATAAAGTCGGAATGGAAAGTTACAGCTCCTGTGTCGTCTGTACTATACCTCCACAACATGTTTAAACTTTGCATTTTACCTGTGTCTTTGATAATATGCAAGTTTATACAGTTGTGGTTAGATGTTTACATACAGTCATCATGGGCATAAATCTCATGCAATTTTGGGCTTTCACCATTGAAAATATTTTTTTAAATAAATAAAACCCTAAAATTATCATGACATCTATGCCCATGATGAGTGTATGTTAATTTTTGGCCATGACTGTAGGTGTTACCATTGACACCAAAGGACTTCTTTAAGTACACCACTGAGGTTCTGTTTTTTTGTTGTTGTTTTTTTTAAAGTTATTGTGTATTTATTCCTTTATAATGTTTATGGTGCACTGTTGGTGTATGCATAGCATACTTAAATGCATGCTTCATATAAACCATTGTAATCTCCAGACCTGTTAAATGTAGAGCTATTGAATGTCAGTGCTCTGATTTCTTTTAAATAAAGTATTTCTCTACTAAAGTGAGCAGCTGTGCATTGCGACCAGGTCAAAGTTCAGCACTGGGTTAGCAGCATGAATTCAAACAGTCTGACAACTACCAGTATACTTCTTCCTGCTGATTTTCTGTTGCTCCCTGGTCTTAGTAACAACAACATTATCAACATACAGTGATATACGCACAACATCTGAGATATCAAATATTCATGCAGTATTACTGTACCTAGGGCTGCCCAAAGCCAGCAGAACTGTACATCTTCATAGGAAACATTTACCCTTTTGTCATTTTTTACTATACATTGCTAATAGCTAGGGTATAAGACAGCATTGAGGATTATTGCCCAAGTGTGGTTTGACTAGCAGTAAATCTGCTGAAGACAAAATGAAAAACCATCGCCTATGTATGTTATGGGAATATTAAAGTAAAGGGATAAAACAGAGAAAATAGGCAGAGAGGTGAGGGGAGGAGAAGGGAGGGTAGTGAGTTTATGAATCCTGCTTTAATGGCACCACATTATTCAGAAGTCCTCCAGGCCAAATCCAGCTGTTCGCTTGTAGCCCCTTGCTTGCACTCACTATTATTTTCTGCCTCTCTTTTCCCTTTTCTCTCCTTCTCCTTCTCTGTTGCCCTGACTCAAATTTGTGTTTTCTCTATATATTTTTAAAAGCTTCTCCAACCCACCTCTCTCTCTCTCTAACTCTTCCTCTATCCCTCTCTGACTTCCCCTTCTCTCCTCACCTCCCTCTGCCTGTTCTGTCTTTCCCCTAATCCCACTCACAGTAGTTGAGTGACAAACCTAATTGGAGTGCAGAGAAGGTCCAGTGGGAAAGAAGACATGAAGCAAAAGAGACACTTACTTCTGTAAGGAAACATGCAACACGGCGAGGCAGAGACAGTGATGGCCAGTCAAATAGACTAGTGGGAGAGAGGCAATCAAAGCAGATTGAAACCGTGTTGTATGTGACTGTATGTGCATACGAGAGAAAGAGAGTTTGCAAGT
Source organism: Perissodus microlepis (assembly GCF_051167445.1). Classification (NCBI taxonomy): domain Eukaryota; kingdom Metazoa; phylum Chordata; class Actinopteri; order Cichliformes; family Cichlidae; genus Perissodus; species Perissodus microlepis. Next base: position 6,800,383 of record NC_140466.1, read on the forward strand.
GAGTGATACGTTGTTTAGAGCTGAAAATGTCAGGTTCCTGAAGTAAAGTTTATGCCCATGGAAGCCATCAGTCATCTTGATTTTAAATTTGTTACTAATGAGCAGTGTTGGTCAAGTTACTTGAAAAAAGTAATCAGTAACTAATTACTGATTACTTCCCCCCAAAAGTAATCCCGTTACTTTACTGATTATTTATTTTCAAAAGTAATTAGTTACTTAGTTACTTTTTAAAAACATGATTTACAACCTGAATAGGTAATAGATCTTTCAGCCCAATTCTACTTTTTCTGCATAATCCATCATAAAAAAACTGGCGAAGATTTTTTTCCTGTGCATCTTCGCTGATTTAACGAAGCTCCAGCTGTTTACATGTGTATATTTGTTTTTGTTCCCTTCTGCCTTAAAAGTAATTTATGGTTCCACAAATGTTTCTGTCTCCATATGTTCTCAGTTTGGACAGTGTATGGAAAGGTTTTCAACCACTGCAAACATGCTCCTGTGCAGTCCTCTAAATCCCAACTGGATGTTGGTGCACGCTAATGGCCTATGGGTAAGTCAAATGCTGATTGGTTGACAGGTGCACCGAAATGGGGAAGAGAGGGACAGTGGCTTTCACCTGTGTGCTGAGTGAAGGAAGCAGAGAAAACCAGGGGAAACAGACAACAATGTTGTTCCATCTATCATTCTATGTATGTAAACTGGCTCCTCCCAAGGACAAAACATTCATAAATAAATTGAATATCATAACACACATTGTGCAGTGTAGTAAGGAGTACTCAGACTTTACATAGGAGAAACCAAACAGTCATTCCATAAATGAATTGGTACATTATAGGAGAGCCACTTCAACAGGACAAGTCTGAACTGTACACCTGCACGTAAAGACTATTCTGAATATGCAGTTGTTCAAATGTTTAACTGAAAAGACAGATGTTTTGAGCGAGGAGTAAAGGAGGCCATCTATGTTGACTATGAACGACAATCGTTGAACACCGCCACTGTCTTGAGATCCTTTTCCAGGCATTTCAATCCCCATATGCCCCTTGCTTCAGGTGACCTCAATAGCTCCATTGATGATAGGGTGGGACAATGTCTTATAAAAGTTTCACAGTTTCCAGAAGTTTTTTTTATATATATATAATTCAGACATGTTAATATTTTTTTAGATCATGAGATGAAAAGTCTCTTGAATACAACCACGCTATCCATGCTATTAAGTCCCATTTTAAATGTTATTTAGACATAATTCAGTGTAATGAAAAGAGTTGTTAAGTTATCAATTTGTTTGTTTATCAATAATGTTTTTTTGTTTAAGTAGTATTTTGAAAACTCCAAAAATATAGCTTCAGCTGCTGTTGGAATAGTTTGCAGAGTTGTACATAGTGTGCCTGAATGTGTGGTGCCTTTTAGTAAGTGAATACAGTGAAGTGCACCCCGTCATTGTGCCGGATTGACAGACAGTGACAAGCAATTATTGCTAGAAAAAGCTTCAGGTTGCATGTGTAAAGCCAAAGATTAGGTGAGTTGTATGGGAACATTTATAGTCAAATGCTCTCAGCATGCGTGGGAGTGCCCCGGGCTTTTGCTGTGGTTAGACCATCAAAGATGCAAAGTGATGAAAGTTATTGTGAGATTTGGATCTTGTTTCTGTAAACCTCACAAAATCTCCCAAGGACATACAATCACTAACAGAACCCACCAAAAAAAATGTAAAAAATATTAGATGATTGATTAAACTTTTAGCTAAAGCCCCAATACAAAGCAGATATTTGAGCTGTCTGAAAACAAAGGACTCTGTGTGTCACTGGGATTTAAACCAGCTGAAGTCATTGAAAGTTAAACGAAGAAAATAACCATTAGAAGATGGTAAATGGAATAATTAGCTGTCAAAAGGCAAGCTGTGGAGCTGCCTAAGAATCCATCACGAGGAAGGCTAAAATCCCCTGCTTTATGTTATAATCCAAGCTTTCAGGGACCTGGGTGATATGGTCACTTTTTTCTATGACTGCATTTTGGCTAGATTAATTGACAAGCTTGTCAGATGAGTGAAAGCTGTTTGGGGGCAGCTTAAAAGTTATGCCCTAGGATGGAAAATCTGTGGCTTAAAGAAATGGTCTGCAGCACAGACCATTTCTTTAGCACACAGACCAGCACACAATATTGATGACAGTAATCAAACCTCCTCTGTGTGTATGAGTCTGGTGTTTGTCTTGTTCTGTGTTTTTCTGCTTTGTGTTTGTATGTAAGGTGGATCTGATGTCGCAGAGCTAAAATTGCAGGATTATTACTTGTAGTGTTTCTATCTAGTTTTTCAAGCATTCTAAAACATTCAATTGCCCGTTATTGTTCTGGCCAATTTCTTGTTTAAGTAAACGCTACCTGACCATTTGAGGACTCACATTCTGCTCTGCAACATAATGTCCTTCCTTGAACCTGGTTTTATCTCTCTGGTTTGTGAGAGTGGTAAATTCAAAGCTAGGGAAAAACCTTCTTTAGCCTTTTGAAGTTCTCAGACCTGTTTGCGTGAAATCAATCGCAGGCACCTTTTTTTCAAATGCTTCACTTCAAAGTGCTGTCCTATCCCACTGCTGCTGCTAAGGCCTCCTGCCATTTTCAACATGGCACTCAGAGATTGGTACCTCTTGGTTCTTAAGTAAGATTCTGCTCTCTGATTACAGTTCCTCTAGTTGAGGGATTGTTAATGGAACATAAAAATAACTGACCCTGAAACTATGGCTGCTAAGGTGCATTATTTAACTCCTACCATGGCCACAAGGGAGGAGAGGAAGGGAGGGAAGAGAAGATGCAGAGTATCAACTAAACAGAGAAAAGAAAGGTGGAAAGCAAGATGCAGTGGTGTTCCTAGTGAGACATATTACAGTGGTGTAAAGAAGTGACATTTTTCTTGCATACTATATAACACAAGCACAATTTCCAAATGTGTGCTTGTAGTAATTCTTTAAGGGTCACACATCCTGATGTTGTAATTGGTCTCTTGTGTCTAGATGCTGCTAGAACATTTGGCGTGCCTCCAGGCTTGGGGTCTTTATGTCTCCATGTGTTACTGCATAAGCAGGTGATGCGGAAACGTTAAAGAGTTGTAAGAAAAAAAACAATGAGTGGATGGCACGGGTTCACAAAGAACCATTCCCACTGCTAATGTACTAGCTATTTCACGTCTGTTTCATGAATTATTAAAAGCAAAGCTCTTTTGTGTTTCCCATAACAAAAACAATGGAGACAAATGAAATAGGCCAAGGGAAAGATGGAATCTGCATGTGATTGTTTGTCTGTTTCTCATAAGCAACAACGTGTAACCAGTTGGTTATTGTAGTAAAGCATCGTCTCTTTTAGTTGCTGTTTATTCATCTTTGAGATGTTAACATTAAAATATTTTATTAACGTTATAATTCTAATACTATCCCCATATCTGATTACAAGACTATCTGACAATCTGATTTCATGCTTGTTATCAAGTTCTAACATATAACATATATGTGCCAGTAGCTTCAGACTTTCCTATATGAATGCCTTATTTAGGTTTCACAAATAATTTTATGATTCTTTTTGTTTGTTTGTTTTTGATTTTTGTCTTACACTATAGAATCTGTTTGGCCCTGAAGTAAAATGATGTGCTGGATATAGTGCTGTGAAAAAGTATTCCTGATTTCTTTTCTTTTTTATATATATATTCATCATACTTACATGTTTCAGATCAAAAATAATAATAGTATACAAAGACCAAGAATATTTTTTAATGCTGATTTCCTTTGTTAATTTGGGGAAAAGCTATCCAAACCTACCTGGACTCATGTGAAAAAGGAATTTCTCTCTAGCCTAATAACTGGTTGTGCCATCCTTGGCAGTAAGAACAGCAATCAAGCATTTGCAATAACAGGCGATGAGCCTTTCACATCACTGCGACTTAATTTTGGTCCACTATTCTTTGCAAAATTGTTTTAATTCAGCCATATTGGAGAGTTTTTAACATGTATGGCCTGTTTAAGGTCAAGTCGTAGCTGAACATTTAATAGGTCATTTTGTTTGTTTGTCTTTTTTTTTTTAGCCATTCAGAAGTGAACTTGTATGTTTTGTATCTTTTCCTGCTACATAACCCAAGTATGGTTGGACTTCAGGGTATGATTGCCAGACACCAGACCTAATTTTTACAATATATTTATGTTGTTTGTTTGTTTTGTTTTTTTTGTTTTTACCTACATTTAGCAGTATTTTATTTTGCAGTTTAATAGAACAATGCAACAAGTCCTCAAGTTTGAACAATCAGAACATTCATTTTTCCCTACATCTGCTAAGGTTAAACAATGTTATTGTAAATATGATGATAAAGAAACATGTAGTAATGGTTATCAAGTAAGCTTGGAAAGAAACAGAGAAAACTACCATCTTTCAAGGAGGTTACTACATTGTAATACTATCTGAGGTTCACTTACACAGTGAGGAAATACTGCAGAGTGCTTATATTTTTAGTTAGACATGTTAACATTTGTAGCATGAAAAAGACAATATAGCATTTTCTATAATCTACTCATTATATGTGTGTTAACCTAATTTTGTATTAAAAATACAGAATTCAATTTAAAAAATGTAGAAACCCATCGTAGCTGGCTTTAAACTACCATAGCTATAGTACTAAGAGTATTGAAAATGTGGAAAATCTGCCCTTTATGTCAAACTGCTGCATTCAATGAACAAATGGATAAGCACACACAGTTTCCCTAGCACACAGTAAGTTATTACTATTCAGAGTGTCTATTGGCCACGATAAAGGACACCAGGTGTCTTCCACACTTCTAAGAGTCCATAGGTTAAAACAGATTGGTGCTCTTTGAGGATTGTTTGTATTCTGCACTAAAGGGAAACCTTGAGCTTGAGAGTCTGGTCCTCTCCAGCACAGAGAGACACACACCTAGTTTTGCATAACCAAGATGTTCACAAAAACACACTTACATGTACACACTTGTCCACAAGGGATTGTCATTCACACTTGAACTTGTATTCTGAGCACAGGCAACCTTGGTCCTTTACACCTCCACCAACACTCTCTATTCTGTGTTATCAAGGGGATTCAGTTTCTGTGTCTGGAGATGGGTTCTAGATCTCACTATGTCCATCTGTCTCCACAGTTGTCTTGGGTTTAGAATGTCCTTTGCTCTGTTTCTCTTCACCTGACTTTCTTCCTCCCTCCATCTGTTTGCCATTTAGCTTCCCCTAAATGTACTGAATTCTGGGCTTTAGAGGTGAATTAAGTTCAGATTACAGCCATAGAAATGACAGAGTATATTTGATTCTTGCAGTACCCTCTGCACCCCCCCCCCCCCCCACACACACACACACACACACACACACACACACACTCTCTCTCTCTCCTCTTCTTGCTCTCCTGATATTTGTCTGTACCCTGGAATGAAATAATTTTGGCATAGGTGATCTATTGAACTTCAGACATCCATATGACACATGGAGATACACAGAATGATTCATTTATGTGTTATGAATTTGAGCAGCTGTCTGATGGAGTGAGAAAAGAGGTTTGAAAAAGTTTGAAACTTCAAAGGCTTAAGGACACAAGAAGAAAATCTTTCATACCCTGCACACATTAACGTAAACACACCAATTCATCTGCTTAGCATGACCATCTTTTACAGAATCTGTTTTTCTTGTTCCTGAACACCTTTGCTAAAGTATTTGAAATACTAATAAACAGTTTAAGACAATGCCCCATCTGTTCTCTTGGCACAGTTACTGGGACACAATTTAACTGACTATTGCACATTTACTGAAATGTGCAATAATACCCAGAAAAAAAAAAACAAAATAAAAACGAAGGTCAATTTGAATGTTTAGAAAAAAATCTAAGGCAGTTGTAGGAGCTGGATGAGCTAGAGATTATGTTTAAATGATTCCTGCTCTTAGTAATTGAAACCAAGAATGACATGGGAGGTCAGTGGCTCCTCAGAAAAGCATGTTTTCACAGCAATTATTTAATCTCAAGTAATATCAGATATAGTCTGAGATGTCTAGTCAAATGCACACTCTGATATACATACACATATATACAGTCTGTCCTAAGAGCGTTAATGATTCTGAGATGAGGCTCATGCAGCTTGCTTTGCAGTGAATTGTAATAGACTATAATTTCTATAATTTCTAAATGAATGCTAATATTCGCTAAGACTTTTGCAGTAACAGCCAATCGCCGTGAATTTATATATGTTTAAATTTGTCATGAATTTAGCAAAAAAAAACATTTTTTCTCTGCAAGTCAGCCTTGTTGAGTTTATGGCATGGTTTAACCCAAGTGTTTAATGGCCATGTGTTTGTATAGGCTACTGCATTTCAAATGTGTATTGCCTCTGTAGTTCATCCACAGTGTATATGGCTTTATGTTTTATTTGAATTCAGATCTTTATTATGAAATTTGTAATCAGCAGCTGTTGGCCTAGCCTTAATAGACACATACTGAATCCACATAAACATACTAACAAATTTTAGAACATGCAAGGAAAAGCCTCAGGGACAAAGTCATTTAATGATCCAAATCTGAAATGTGTGAGTGTACAACAAGTTCCAACAGTACATTCTGAAGGCCTATCCCCCCTCTCCCGACTGTCTCTGATTCTGTTCCCTTATCTCCTGCAGCTCACATACACACATAGTTTATCTCATCACAATACCAAAAATCAACTGAAACTTCTGAAAGTTTGCCGTCACAGATACCCCCCCCAAACTATTGAAATGTGTGAGTATGTGTATGTGCATGAATCTATCCCTTCTGTCATGGCCTAATTGGAGTATCTGAGACTGGGGACACAGCAACATGAAGTGCTAATTTGATTTGTGTTTGTGGCTCTCTGAGAATGGCTTGATGGAACTGATGCAATTAGTGGTAACACAGTTGTGTTTTTGTTCTTAGTATATGTTTGTGCTCACATGCTGTGTTCATGTATTCTAAATGTTTTATATGCATTTGTATGTGTGCTTTCTTACAGTACTTACGTGTTTTCAAAATTGTGTGTTTTCTGCACATTCAAGTTTATCTTTGGATATTTGAGAAAGACAGAGGACGGAGGCAGAGGGAGCCTCACCACCCCAGTAAAGTTTGCTGTCAAGCGGCAAAGTAAACATGGCTGATATCCCATCTTAATTGATTTGTTTGTGTTTGTTGATTGAGATGAGAGATGCAGCCATGGAGTGTAAACGTTCAAATTATGAAAAGCAGACTGCATAATTACATCTCGGAATATTTCCCTATGGGGAACTCCCTATGGGGCTGAAGTAAAGAGAGGTAGAGAAACAGAAAGTGAACTGAGAGGCACACAGAATGACAGAAAAGCATTCCAACAAACTACCAAGTGAATGGGAACATAAAGCAAGTTTGATTATGGGGATTTCAATAATTATATATCTCTCGGGCCTGTCTCATTTGCTGCCCTGGAGAATAGTGGATTAGATCTAAACACTGGATTAATGTAATATGCAACCTGGGATTAGGATTATGAGAGAGGGTTTTGAGAGATTTATGGCAGGTTGCATAATGGATTTACATGAGTTTTTATGGTTTAAACCAGTATAAGCAGAGTACATTGAGTTCCCCAAAGGAACACAAAAGTACAGTAGACTAAGAAAGGAAAGGAAAATAGAGCAAAGAGTGGGTTATTTTCACTCATTCTTTGAAGGTGTGTACACACATATTCTTTTTGGTCAAAAATGGGACTATTCTAAAACAATTTCCATGAGCAAAGTTGAATTTGTGTTTTCATGAAAAAGTAATTTATTCTAGCCAGTGGTTAATGTATCATTTCATACTGAAATAAGAAAACGCTACAGAGGGGCCCGGGAGGGACAGGCAATGTTTTATTGGTCTTAGGGTTTTTGTTTTATTTCACTTTTTTTTTTGTATATGTATGTATATATGTATATACATACATATATAGCACATATAGTCATTGTAAAAAGAAAATACACCCTCTCTAGATTCTAGGTTTTATGTTTTATAAATAAATAATGTCAATAAATAATATTAATAAAATCTTAATAAGATTCTGGTACGTATAGGCCTTAAAATTACATATATACAACCTGAGACAAACTGCAAAACATAACATAATTTAATTAATTATTTAATAAATAAAAAGCCAAAAATGCTGAAGCAGTGTGTGAAAAACTAAGCATACACTGCTTCTATAGGATTTAATAGGATAAGTAAAAACCACTTGCTTATCAGTAAAAAGGGGCTGATAATTAAATGCACTTGATTAAGCCATCGTCAACAAGTGCAAATACCTCTATAAAAGCAGGAGATTTAACATTGTGCTGCTCTGGAGAATTCAGCTTTGTATTAACACAATTGTGAGGAGTATAGACATCAGTTATTTAACTGGAAGTCCATCATTCTACAGTAGGATTATCAAGATCAATGTAGAAAGTAGGAAAAATAAATAAAAAACATTATTTGAGAAAGTGTGTCCAAGCGTTTCACTGGTAGTGTATCACCTTTAGAAGCTTGGCAGATGACCACTGGCAAAGAAGGCTGGACCCCCTCTGGAGACTTGGTGGGTGGCAAGGCAGCAAGCCAATCAGTATTTTGGGTGGTGTTTCTCTAGCTAGGTGACTGTTAGTAGTTTGCTCAGAAAATATGGGACCCACTGGCTGAGGGTCTGGTTGCTTGTGTTCAGGTTCCAACTGTTCAGTCAACACAGGATCAGATGAGAAAGAAGAGAACAGAATAGTCCTTTTTTGTCATTATACTAATTATGTGAGGCCTAGAACCCTTCATCCTAGGAGCAGGGGCAGGTCTGGGTCTGGTGTCAACTGACCTAGATGAGGAATGCTCTTGTTCTTGACGAAGGCGGTCGCACTTTTCTCCTCTCCTCCTCTCCCTTAGCTTCCCTGCTTAGCCTCTTATGTCCTTGTCTAGTCTTGTGGTTTTTGTATTACTTTTCCCTGGAACACTCTCTCACAGTTTGTTCTCTAAAACCTAAAAGAGGAATTATGGATTTGATCAACTGGTCCCTAAATGCAATTGACACCCCTTTCTCAACGAGAAGTTTGGGCTTGGATGAGCCTGAGTGCTGAAGATATCTACCTATTTGGAACCATGGTAACAGGGTTCTTGCTGATCGGAGCTGGCTTATCGGCTCCGATCAGCTGATAAGCCAGCTCTCTTAATTTATCGAAAAATTAAGAAAGCGGAACTGGCTGTTCAAAGCCCCACAAGGTTGCCCGCTGGGATTGAAACGATGGGAAGAGGCGTGAGTTTCTCAAAATGGGCTCATTGAGTGCAGCACGGATAAGATCTTGGAAAGGCTTACAGCTGCCGTGAATACTCAGAATAAGATCTCTGAGTGCAGACTGGATTACATCTTGGGGAGGCTCACTGTGGTCTTGAGTTCTTGAGACAACATCACAGAGCGCAAATTTAACATCATGGCGAAGCTCGCGGCTCTCCAACGGGAGATTGAGAGACCAGTGTTGGACTGTTAGAACTGCTTTGAAATTCATAAGAGCTGTTCGCACTAAAGTAAAAAGCACCATCACTTCATGTGGATACCCTTTCGGCGCCAGCTGTGGTCGCAAGGCTGGAGCCGAGCAAAAACACCCTGATAACGACTGTGTTTAGTCTGTTCCTTCCCATTCCATGCAAGGCCACCTGGGTTGGCTGGAAGACTGTTTACTTAGCCTAGAAGGGCGAAGGACACTGTCTCAGCTGAACTCTGGACACACACACACATACATATACACTGATATGCACACACTCATCCCCCCTCCCTTTCCAAACGCCTTCGATGCTTGTTCCCTCCTGGGAACACGGCGGGTCTGAGCCCGCTGGAATGGTAGCGCTGGGCAGGATGGCTGCTGTGTTTGCTTCGGATTACTCCTCACCCCCTACCCGACCCTGTGGCTTGTCACGTGTTCCATAATGTTGTGCTGTGGACATTTATGTGCTTTTTTGTGCAGAGGAGTTTTTTTGTTTCCTGTTCTCATGCTGTCCTCCCAGGAGCCCAGCATGAGTAGAGGTCTCTTTTTTTCCTCTTGTACTTTCCCATTGTAGTGTATATTTCAGTGTTTTTTCTGTAACGCTACCGATCTCCGACCTGTATCCCCATGTGATGTCTGTGTTGTGTGTGTAAGGTCACTGCAGGGCAACCTATTTCACTGCAGGGCAACCTGCACGTGGCGAATAAAGCCTTGATTGATTGGTTGATTGATTGAATTCGGCAGGTGCTTGCCGTTAGGTGACGAGGTGAAGAGGCAGACTCTGGGTTACCTAGTTCAGCCAGCTCAGGAAGCATAGTCTCTGAAATGGCTAGCTGAGGTACAGTGTCAGGGGTTGCCAAATTAGGCAAAGGAGGCACAGTCTCTGGGAAGGCTAGTTCAGGGGGAGGAACAGTCTTAAGGGAGTGGCTAGTTTCAATAAACCCAAGCCGAGCACTTGAATTGTACCAAAGAGACATATCAGGACAACATTGTCACAGGACCGAGTGGTCTGTACTGAAACTGAACTCAGGCGCAGAAACCCAGAACAGCAACAGGTGGTTTAACAATATTTAATTGGTTAGGCTTAAGCTCTGGAAACGTGGCAAGGACAAAAGCAATAAAACGTAGAGCTTGGCGTGGGGAATGCAGAACTAGGGAGAGGGAATGGGGCCTGAGATGCAGACTGGAGCAGGGCAGGAAACAGTCACACTGAAGAGAGAAGACAGCGGAGTTAGGGAGGTAGTGGAGGTACTCTGAATTGGTAAGTAATTTGTATAGCAATTCTTACTTGCAGGAGGAGAAACAGAGTGTTGAGGGGAGGTGACGAGAATCCAGGGGAGCTGAGTGGCGTGGAAAGGATGACCTGAGATCCGGGGTTTTCAGATGGAGTGGGATGGCAGGAGGGCAGGTAGGTGAGGCACAGAGTGATTTCCAGAATGATTTCTTGGTATCCTGAGTCCAAGGGTAGACCGTGAGCCAAAGGTTTGAACCAAGGTGAATCCAGAAACTGCAGCACAAGAAGTTTCATTAACAAGGCAAATCAAATAGAGAACTGGACACATGAGGGCCAGTTACCAACATGGGTTGATGACAAACTGGCGGGGAATGAATGTCTGCGTGAGGCTTAAATCACTCTGGCTTTATTGCCTGCAATTGGCTCCAGGTTTGCAGGAATTGGAGGAGTCGGCCCTGCCCAGGGACGAATCCCAGGTAGGTTCAGGAGCCTCATGGAAATCCCAGCCACTCACCGCGAACCATGACAAACATGGGGAACATGGACACAGAACACCAAGGAAGTGACTGACACCAAAAAAGAAAAGTGAATACACTACAGATTTAATGCACTTGAGAAGAGGCTTTTTAAACCTTTTCTCAAGTGCATTAAATCTAAACTAAGTATTTTGAAAATGGAAGTAGTAGAAAGTGGAGATATTTGTATAAAAAAATTTAAATATAGAGAGTAAAAGCAAAACATTGGTTAGTGTATTGTGTTACTTCCCACCTCTCATAATCAACTTATAAGAGGTGGGATGAATAGTGACTGGACATAGTGGCACCTACAATACCTCTAAATACTAAGCCATCAGTTTTACACCATTGATTTTAGACTATTTAAACCAATTAATTTACAAAAAAAAGTCCAAATCCAAATGTAAACAAAGAAAAAAAAATCAGTTGTCCAAGGATTAAATTCAATAAATACAGAGAATTACAAGGTGCAGTAATAACCTTACAACCACTATCAGCAGTGGGAAAACACAACACAGATGCACAAGAGTGCAGAGAGTTGGAATTTTTTATGGAACCTTGAGATGTCCAGTTCTCCAGAATGCTCTTGTTTTTTTTTAGTTTTGCTGAATGATTACCAATCTACATTTGTGATTTCATCATTCATGCAGCAATGCTACAGCAACTACCAAAAGCAATACTGTCACACTGTAAGGGAAGTGCATGACAGTATGGCACAGAACAATGGCCTTCTACCTCATCTTTTACTTAAAATCTCACATGTATTTAGCAGACATCAAGCTCCAAATATATCCATCATGACATACAAAATCTAATAATAATAATAATAATAATAATAATGACAACAACAATAACTGGATAATTTCTTATACAGAACGAGTAAACATTTGTTAGTTCAGCATACACTTCTTTTAAACACTTTAGTCGCATAAAGACTTTGATGATGTAATTACTGCCAAAGGTCAACTCTCACTTCAGCTTCTCTGAAATGCTGAGTTGTAACTCAGATGTGTGAGTTTGTGCCAAATGCTGTAAATGCATAGAAAACATCAATGTTAACAGCTGTTACTAACAGCTAGTGACAGCTGCTAGTTATGACTGGCCAGAAAGCAAGACTTTTTTTTTTTACTGTGTCTCCCCTTAACTCTGAAATGGAAATTATCATGCAATGTCCACATAGACTCACTGTACCCAAATGGCATATATTTCACAAACAATCATAAATGACTGAACCATTTAACAAATTATTTCTATTTTAGTGTTTCTGGTATCATTTATGTAAGCATGACTACGCATCTGCAGTTTCTATCATAGTTTTCCATGATAGAACATATTGATGCCAGTGTAATTTGACCAATTGTCTCTAAAAATTATGCAAAACGGCCTCAAATTTTGACAAGATGGAAAGGAGTCCAATTAGACACGTCAAGTCAAACTAAAAAAGTCCACTTCTTTACATCTGGCTCAGGCTAGGTAGATACTGTAGCTTAATCATCTTATTCAGTGTCCCCTCTGCCATGCTGCTCTGCAAGTACTCTCTGATTGGTTTTAATTTAGAAGAGGAATGCTTCACTGTCACAACTTTGACAGATGTCACTTTGCTTGGTTTGCTTCAGGCCACGGTCAGATATCCCAGGGGAAATTATTCTGCTGTGAATTTCAGGGACCAGAGTCAGTTTGTTACACTAACTTCAGTCAGTCTGCTCTAGTTGAATGTTGCTGGAGTGCTGGAGTAACTCCCTTAACTATAATGACATATTGCTCACTTGATGATAGAAATTACTTGATACAAACCGCTTCCACGGTGTGGTACATTTATTTTTAGGTCTGTAATTTTTCCCGCTCTCACAAACATAAACAAAACACTATGGCTCACACACGCACCCTCTATCTATTTATAAGACAGGGTCTGTTCTTTCAGACTTTTTTGTGTCATCTTAAAAAAGAACTTTAACAATATCATTGTGAAATAAAATGTCAAGGGTGGAGCTGCATATGAAATTCTAAAATTTAAAGTTATGTTAACAGACAGTACAAATACGACAGCATTTGAATTTGTGTTGAGAAAATTAGGTCAAAATTCAGTTACAAAGTACAAATAGTGCAACAACGGTTTAATATGAATTCTTTGACCCAGACTGTCAGGGTTAAAGGCAAATACAGTACATCGTGTTTTCTGTCTTTCAATAGGGAGCATTTATTTGACTTTCATATTATTTTCTAAATTGGACATTTGTATTCACATTTTAATAAATTATTCTAATTTATCACATTTTTACTTATCAGGCGCAGAGTAAGCATACCCACCTAAAGAGAAGCCACTTGTCTCCATTTTAAGCCTCAACCGAGCACCCACCCACACACACAGAAACTACACAGAATGACTGAAAGACGGTGTTTTCATAAATAGTATGAGATGGGTGAAGTTGGCCACAGCTTTAGATGCTTCAGGTTCATGACTGCCTGTTATTGCTCCTCCAATACTTATAACTAGATCGTACAGCATTCAAAAGAAGATAGCTGTTGACAGAAATGAGATCACAATATCCCTTAAGAGAAGAACTTTCCAACTGGAGCCACTCATACTGACAGGTTAAAGAGGTGAACTGTCTAAAAGCTGAGAAGATACTGAACGTACACAGTGATGGGAAGAGGCAAGCAGTGGAATATTTAACCTTTTGAGGTAAAATTTAAAGTGACATTTGAATGTGCTAACTTCTTTTCAAACATAGTGAAAACAAAAACATATCATTATATTCTATAGTTTAGATACACTATATAGTGAAAGTATGTAAGTAAAATGTATTTATATAGCACTTTTTAAGACAAGAAACCAATCACAAAGTACTTCACAGACATATGTTGATGCAATAATAATAATACAGCATCCCAACCCACAATATAGTGTGGGTTTGGGAAACCATATATTTGTCACTTAAGGAGAAGAACAAATACTGGTGTTAAAAATATTCTAGTAAATATGTAGAACTATTTACTCAACTTAAAGTGGAAAAACTACAGGCTCTGTAAAAACTAGCACTTTGGAGGATATTTCTACCCACTATTTTGTGCATAGCTAAACCTCACTGTTAATGCGCTAAAAAAATAATATTTAGGCAATATGACATTTATTTTAACTTAAATTTTAAATGTTGTATTTTATGTACCCAAATTGAACATTATGCAAACACAAGCAAAGGTAATGAAAAAAGTGCCTAAAAAGTGCCTCTACATTTAAACAGAAAACTTAGCTTCATCATCCAAGACCAAGCTAATGCTTTTTTGACACCCGCACAAAAAAAGTTGAAGACTAAGATGAAGCCGTAAACAGTATACCTAAATCCAGATCAGAAAAATAATTGTAGCATGATGGTGGTAATATTTTTCACTGGATGCTTGATTATCAATAACCAGTTATTTCTTTTTGGTAAGACGACATGATTATGTGATTTGGTGTGTGAGGGCTGTTATGTCCTGCAATGTACATGTCATAACTAAGAAGATGTACAGGGCAAAAGTTGTTGAGTATGTTTATTTACAGTGAATGTTCAACAATAAAATGTAAAGTGAAGAGAGAGGCTCCAGTTCTGGCAAATCCAGTCTCTTCCCACCGGAAAAAAAAAAATCTCTCTCCCTCAGTAACTCACATCAGAAGGAGATCCAGGAATCCTGCACAGGGGGATGCAGAAACAAGATCAAAACACCATGACGCATCAGGTAAGCGGAGCCAACAACACTGACTGCTTCCTGCTTAACAATTCAGTGCTGAATGAAGGGCTTTCTTCTCCTTAAATAGCAGCCAAACTGATCACAGGATTGTCAACAGGTGAGGTAATTACACAGGTATGCTGGACTGAATGGTGGGAAACAGAGGAGGGCCCGCCCCTGCAACAGAAGGTGTGGTTAATACAAACACACACGCTCACACACAAACGCAGACAGACAAGCACACAGACACACACTGACAGAAGAGAGAGAGAGTATGAACAGAAGAGAGACAGACAGAAAATGTGAGCCAATACAGGAGGACTGGCGCACCATGACAGTGCATCTAAATTCAAATTTTGAAAGTTAAAGTGGTATCCTTTGTTTTCACATAAACTAGACAACAGAACAACAGAAAATACAAGTTCTGCCTATATAATATAAAGTTTAATAAAATAAAAAAAGAGTTTGACTGAACTACTATAAAACCAGTGTGTGAATTATTTAAATTTCAATCTTATCTCAACAATAAAATTGTAGAGTTCAACAAGCACCTGTTGTTAGACAAAATGAGTTAGATAAAACTTTGTTGGGATACCTTACACTAGACACTTTATTTTTTTCCATCATGGGTAAATCTAACATGACAAAAACGAATCCTTACTGTCTATAGCTACATCTCTGCCATCTCTTTTTATCTCCTTAGCAAGAGCCGTCTTTATCTTTGAATTAACATTTATTGGCTTCCTCATTCTCTAACATGTATAATATGTGGGTGCTGGAGAAACGCAGAGAAAGATATGATGTCCAGTAGACAATGTGATGTGGTGCCAAGGGAAAATAAAATTAATATTGTGCCAGCAATCTCGCTAAAACTTCCCCAGTGCCACCTACAACACAACCACATGCATATAAGCATGGTGGTCCTTGCCAAACAATCCTATTAAACAATGCACATGGCATTTAATCGAGGGTGGACTTGCTGAAAGACAAAGAGACAGGTAGAAGTGTTTTTCTTTTCTCTCCCTCTCTTATGTCGTATTTAGCCCAGTTAGTCTCCACGCTTCATAAAGCATCCTTACATCATGGCATTCTTGCTGCAGTACCTCATTATCATCTCATTGTATTCAAGGTGCATACAAGCACTAATTCATAACTATGCCACTCTAAGGTACTTTGCAGTAGGTACATCTTTCTTGTGCCCTCATGTATTATATAAGATGCATAGGGAAAATTTAAATGGTATCTGTTAAACCTCAAATAATCTAGTAGTAGGGGATAATATATTTGGATCCAAACAAATGGCATAGACTGTAAGTCTGATAAAGACACACACAAACACCACGCACATGAACATGCACAAATAACAAACAACACCCACCACCAGTCTATCAGCCAAATTATCACTGACTTCATAAAGAGACCTACCACTAAGTCAGCAGAATATGCAAGATAGCAAAAGTGTTGCTAAAGCACTGCATACATGCAAGACTGCTTTGTTGACACTACACTAGCTGTAACACATATTACCAAATGGGAAAGGGTACAGGCAAGGAAAAATAAAAACAACACAAAACTCACCTGAGATAATATGAAGTGGTTGGGCTTGGTGGTGTGAAGTTGTGGGACGAAGGGTTAGGATAAAGAGAAAGAAAAGGTTAAAAAGAAAAACAGAATGAACAGAGGAATTATATCAGACAGTTTGGGCATGGTATACACAGTGCATCCAGAAAGTATTCACAGTGCTTCACTTGTTCCATATTATGTAATGTTATAGCCATATTCTAAAATGAATTACATTTGTTTTTTTACCTCAAAATTCTACAATACAATACCCCTATAAACACAAAGAAACAAATGCAATCCATTTTGGAATATAATAAAATGTGAAACAATTGAAGTGCTGTGAATACTTTCTGGATGCCTTGTATTTGTATACATAAAGCACAATGTTGGATCTTCATAGATATATGTGCACATGCTGTAAATTTATACTAATTGCATAAAATAAAAATATCCATGTAAAGGAGATTTTCCTTAAGTATTTATATTTTCCCATCTTCCCAAATCATCTCTCTTATTTCGTAGGTCATTTGTGCGTCATGTCTTTCCATGTATTTAAATCAGAGGATTTAGGTTTTCTCCACCCTTCTGATATTTACTTCAGTGGTGTTATTCTTAAAATTCTGATAAATAATTCTCAACAGCCAGTCCTTGGGATTCATTAAATACAGCATCCACAATTTAGTAAACTAACTATTCTGAAGTGTGGCACGACACTGGCGCAAACACTTATATAAAATGCCTGGATTTTAAGAAGTTCTTTACAACTAACTATTATAACAACAAAACAACCAAGAAGCAGTTGGTTTTGAAATCAGTCTAACACCTGTTTTATTGCCCTCGATATTTTCTCACTTTTAATTGTTGGTCTATAAAATAACTTTTAAAAAGTCAACAACATTCTACAGCAACAGTAGCAATTGTATGTGACTATATAAAGCAAACAGAGCAAGCAAGCAATGTTATATACACACACACACACACACATACATATATATATATATATATATATATATATACACATATATATTAGGGGTGCACCAATACTCCTATCGATATTGAACCGTTCGATACAGTGCTTTCGGTTCGGTACGCATATGTATCGAACAATACAAATTTTTTCATTTATTTTATCAACTTTTCTTCTGACGATGCTGTCTGTGTTGAGTGCTCAGTGAATCTGCGTTCGACTACTCTGCCTAGGCTGCACTGTCGAGTGCAGATCCACTGAGTGCAGCGCAAGCTAGCAAGACAGAAGCTAAGCTCGTTGCAACATGGCAATTGCCTCAACGGTACCCGGAATTGAACCTCCCCCACCCTCATTCAGATCTGCCGTTTGGAACTACCTTGGTTTACATGTGAAACATGACCCTGATGGTAAGCGCGTCATGGACAAAAGTAAAACAGTATGTCGGATGTGCCACGCAATCTCAATTACATTGGTGGGAACTAGTGCGTTAGCGCAGCCCCACACACGGGGCGATCCGCGGTAACTCGTTAACGGAGATTTGCCGTGTTGTGGCGTTAACGTCATTTCAGATTAACGCTGACAGCACTAGTGGGAACACAATGAATATGACTGCACATTTACGCCAACATCATCCTAGTGCAAAGACAAGTGGAAACAGACAAAAACAACAAGCACACATGCTACAAACTTTACCCGAGTCATTAGACAGCCGTTAGCACATGATTCTCCTTATGGGGACCTGCTATGTTTAATATGTTGCTGAGAATATAGCCCAGAAGAAGCATATAGTATAGCTTTTATTTTGGAAAGAGCCATTTCTCTGTAATAAACTCTCTTTTCCAAAGATGAGTGATTTCTCGATCAGATAGATTTATTTTTATTATTAAAAAACTGTACTTTTGAGTTAAAATCTATATTTATAATTTTAATAAATGACAAATTAAAAAGGCATGAACATTTTTTTTGTATCGAAAAAATATCGAACCGTGACACCAAAGTATCGAACCGAACCGAACTGTGAATTTTGTGTATCGTTGCACCCCTAATATATATATATATATATATATATATATATATATATATATATATATATATATATACATATATACACTGTTTCGACTTTACAAAAGCCAATAGATGGCATACAATCACATTCATGGTTTAGATAGATGTTGTGGAAGTTGCTGTGTCAACATGTTCAAGATGTTTCCATGTATGATGTTAACAATATTTGTCATCTTGGTTTTGCTTAAGCGTTATTAGTTTGCTAACATTTGGCAAATTATCATTAAATATAAAGTGGAGCTTAAATTGTCTACCCTGTCCATTATTCTATAATAATACACCTTATGGTTGCTGAGACATTTCATAAAACACAACCAACTGTTTCTACTGAGATTGTCTCTATAAATAGATCTCTCCTGATTTCTGCCACTGCATTTCCCAGAATCAACTTAGGTCTCAGACAAATTGGTTTATCTATTTATTTTTTTAAATTAATTTATCTGCATTTGTAAACAATGAAGTGCTCACAGCTCTAGGCAATATGTCAACCAGACAACTGTTATCTGCTATTCAGATATATTGGCTATAGTACAAGCACCCTAAAAATTTGACCATTGTCCTAGATTAGGGTTCCTATGTTGCACTAATGATAGAGTCTGGATCAAAGTGGTAAACCACGTAAGCTGACAGACTTGCATCTTTGATGAACAATTATTAATAGCTTCCCTGAAGAAAGCCCCAATAATAATAATAATAATAATAATAATAATAATAATAATAATAATAATAATAATAATTATAAATATATCCTAAAAAGGGAACAGCTCATATATTTGGCTGTTCTGAAGACAGTATGAAGTAGTTCCTTCATATACTGATCCATAACTGAAAGCTACAGTTAGATATACAACTAAAGATTAGTTAAAGTGAAATCTGGTCAGTAATAGAAAAATCCTACCAATTTAAAAGTCAGCTTTGATATAGCTTAGTATGCTTTCACCTCCACCTTTGCATCCTAAAATATAGAGCATTAGTA
This sequence comes from Perissodus microlepis, assembly GCF_051167445.1. Taxonomy (NCBI): domain Eukaryota; kingdom Metazoa; phylum Chordata; class Actinopteri; order Cichliformes; family Cichlidae; genus Perissodus; species Perissodus microlepis. Next base: position 6,819,909 of record NC_140466.1, read on the forward strand.
TAAACTAATGTGATTCTATTGAGAGGATAAATCTTCTTTTCTGAGCCTCCATAAATTCCCGTGTTACACTTTAGTAGAAGTGTGCTTTAATATTTCATTATTATTGCCTCTACGTTGAAACTTCCACAGGACCATGTCTTGTAACACAAAACCATCATCAGAATCACAAAAATGTCTGAACCTTGAAATATGATTTTATGGCTAAAGTCTGCCAACATCCAATAAAGAAAAGCATTCCAGATAATATAGCTCAAGCTGCATTTTTATGGATTCCTTTGTACAATTTCTATAAATGAGCAAAATCTTTTGAATTAGTGTTTATTATGAAGGGTAATTTCTTCCACTCCTCCACTGTGGTTGCTCTAATGTTGAATACAGTTGGACTAATAAAGTTTACAGTAAATAACCAGCTCATTATGTTAGTTTTGCAACAGTTAGTTCTGGATGTCTCAGCTGAGGAGCAGGGGAGCTACAGCATCCAGAGATATACCATTGTAGTGCTAAAATAATTCATTTGTTTTGATGACTGAAGAATTCATTTGAGTTCATTATGTGTTTAAATGTTGAAAAATTACATTAATGGTTAAAAAACAAAAACAATTTAAAAATGCACTAAACTATTTTAAGTAATAATTTGTATTATTCACACTTTAAGTGGAAGAGTTTGGAATGTATGTGATGTTTGTTGTTTAGATTCACAGCCGTCTTGTTTACATTTTGAAGTGTCCTTTATTATTTTCTTTAATTTTATTGCCATGTACTAAAGTTCTGGTGGCTCCAGCCAATCTGGTGAGAGTTTCAGGTAGAGGGGTGGGATTTGGCAGGGTTTCGGAGAGGGAGGAGAGACAAGCTACTGCTATCGAGTGGACACTTGAGTAACACGCTGTAACTTTCATGGCTGACGACCAGTTACCTTCCAAGAGGTCAGAGCTTCCCAAAGTGTGGGGCCCGCCCCCTAGGGGGGGCACAGAGCCATTGCAGGGGGGGCACGGTATGAAAAGGGAAAAAAGACACAAAAAGCTTGGACACTGCTAGCATGGGGCGCCCACACAAACGCAAAGCAGGAGATGAAGCATAGCTGAATGTTTCCAAACCAACTTCATTCTAAGCCAAAGACAAGAAAGTATGGTGAAGCATATCTTCCCTTTGGCTTCACCTGCACAAGTGCCAAGGTAGGTCTCCCCTGCAGAATTGGTTTTCCCTTCGTCGGGAGCACGCGCTGGGCTCTCCAAATCATGGACAAACAGTATCCCACATTCTTGATTTTTAGTTCACAAACACTTCTTGTAATGACTAACTACTCCTGACATTTTGGAGATGTTAGCTCTTTATACAGTAAAGTTACAGTGGGATACAAATAACATCAGGCTGATCCTGCCACGATTTGTTCCCTCGGTTCAAACCACGGACAAACAGTATCCCACAGTTGTTTATGTTTTTGAACCCATTTTGCACAGAGAGGCATTTTTTGAAAAATGTATTGATAGATGTTGAATATTATTACACAGGAAAAAAACAACTACACGTAAAATAATTACACCGTGACGTCTCTGCCTTTCTAAATGGAGGGACAGTAACTGCGTGTGTATATGTAAGCATGTAAAACCTGCAGATAGTCAGATTAACAGTAACAGTATTTTGTCTCTATCTGCCATTCTGCAATTCATCTCATATAAATAATAACGTGACGCACAGCATGACGTGAAAAAAGGCACATACCTTTGACGTTGCGTGACGAACTCTGTATTCCTCGTCCACACGTAAATGGAAAAAAGGAGTTTTGAAAAATCTCAGTTTTCGGTGATTCGAAACGCCGTTTACATGTGGGCGAACAGCTGCGTTTTCAAAAATACCCGTGTAGGTGTGGACGTAGCATAAAAGAGTTAGTAGTTTATTTTATTACTACCTGTAATTTATTGCAGATTACTTGTATTTGCTTAATTGTTTACTAAATGTTTGAGGTATGAAATAAACCGCAATGGAGCAAAATATGGGTGTGTGTGGTTGGAGGATGTGTTTGTGCGTGCGTGAGGGCGTGCGTGCGTGCGCGGGGGGGCAGAGAACATTTTTCTTGTAACCTCATACTCTGCTCTGTATGGATGTGTTCAGCTAATGCTAGCTATTCTTGAAATGGCATGAAACAGCAAATACGTTGGTATTTAGCTTGTTTATTTAATTCAGGAAGAGGAGACGGACATCTTGCCGGTGTGATAGAGGCAAAGCTCATGTGGTCCCTTCCGCTGGTGTGAACCGTGGATTTTGTGTGACTTGGTCTTGTCCCTTTGAACTATCAGCCATAAGTACTGATATTTGCACGTGCCTTTTATTTTATTGCTTGTTTACGAGTGAAACGGTTATTTGGTTTTAGGACACAAGGCACCCCAGCCCTCTTGTGTGTAACAGGATACAGTGTTGGGAAGGTTACTTTTAAAATGTATTCCACTACAGATTACAGAATACATGCCCCAAAATGTATTTTGTAACATATTCTGTTACGTTACTCAATGAGAGTAACGTATTCTGAATACTTTGGATTATTTAATATATTATCATGTTTTTTTACAACTACATTAGTGTACTATTGCTGTGTGATTTATTACTATTACTGCAGGTTACTCGCCATACCAATACCAACTAGAATTTTAAATCTTAATATAAAATGAGTAACAGTAGCTAGGGTGGACATTAGGTACGGCTACACTTTTTGCAGCGATCTCGTATAGAAAACTAGCTTTACTTTGTTGTCTGGGTCAACAGACAGAGAGAGGCGTTGGAAGGCTCCAACGGAACTTATTGTTTCGGAGGACTTAATAGCTTACTTACAACTGGGCTGGTCAAGCACTCTTTTTAGCTGCAGTGGTTATTATTATATTTACATGCTTCCATCTCGCGTTTCTGGTACGCGACAACTCGTAATTTTCGACTCTCTTTTTTCTCCTTCCCTCGCGCTCACAGACACAGTTTTCAAACAAAAACGCATTAGTGTGGACATAGCCTGATTTGAAAAGAGGTAGAGGCCTGTCGGTCTTACATCAATGGTCTATTGCCATTTCCATACATAGACTGTCTCTCGGCAAGTCTGTAGGCAAGGGTAATCATAGCTTTGATTCTTTATACAAAAGTAAACAGACTGCGGTGCAAATTCTAACTTGTAATGATTGTTCTGCAGGTCTAGAGACCATCTATGTTGAGCTTGTAGCAATCATCATCATAGTGTTTGGTCAGGCTGTTAACCCTAAACCCTAACCATACGTCATTAAAACCACACTTAGCATTTTCTAACTTTGCATTTGAATTTTTTTTTTTTGCATTATTTGCTTACTAAAAATGGATTTAGGAGCTCAGTTTTTATATTAAATTTAAAATTCCATGACAGTACAATTCGAAAAAACACTGAAGACGTATGGCTTGTTTGAACGGGTTGCTAGGAGAAGACCTCCTCTTGTCTTTGGGTTCCAAAGTTGCATCTGAACTTCTGGAAGACCAAAGTGAAGATGTTTGGACAGAAGAGTGGGAACAAAATCCTCCACAACAATGTGAAAGACTAATAATGTCAAACAGAAAAGGATAACTTCAAGATATTACAGTTTTTATGTTAAACCTTAAATCTAAGAACTAAAACAGGATTTCTTTCTTTTTACCATGTCTGTAATTCTCAGAATTAGACCTTTCTTACATTGTAATTTAAATTACAATGTGAAACCATTTTATAAGTTGCAGTCACAATTAGGTAAGTAAAGCTTCTTGTTGCCTTCAAGTTCTTCAGACTTCCATTCCTTTTTTGGAAGTATCCTCAAAGTACACTGAGGCCTAATGGGACATTTAATCCCTCCAGCATGTCCTGAATTCATCCCAGGGTCTCATCCTAGTTGCTCATGCCTAGAAAATCTCCACAGAGTGTTCAAGAGACAACCGTATTGTCCAGACCTCCCCTGGCACTTCCCAGCTGCTTAGCACAAAAATCTGCTAGGGCGAGTTGCATGAAATGAAATCATATCTTTAACTCTATTGCTAAGTGTTAACTTTCAGACAACTGAAAAGTCTGGGCACTGATCAAATTAAAACAAAATCAAATCAAAATCCTGGTTTACAAACCACAGAACTGATAGAGACAATTAAAATTGAAAGATTACAAAGAGGAAATGGCAATGAAAGCGAAAGGAAAACACCTTCGTCTCCAAGGACTCACAGATCAATAAAAACTGCAGCTATGTAACATAAGGATCGGTATGCAAGAGGCATGTGTGTAGATTAAGTCCTCATTTCTCTGTCTCATACTCTCATTTTCACACACCCACACTAGCACACACAAACATTCAGAATTGATGAAGACTTGTGTTTGACACGGGTGATGTAAGTGTGCTGAAACTGAGCATGAAGGTCAGAGAATTGCTTGGTGAACCCAGGCCTGCATTACTGAAGTGACAGGAAAAAAATCTTTCTTTCTTCCTTTCTTTCTGTCTTTCTTACACACACACACACACACACACACACACACACATATACATTGTATAGCTGATGGATGCTGTTTCAGTTGGAGTAGAAGTATCCTGTTGTTTTCTGCTAAGCACTTTCTGTTCAGCACTCATTGCCAAGAGTAATGGTCAGTGAAGAGCCCCACTGCTCTGAGTGTGTTTGTGTGTATGTATGTGCGTTTGATTAAGAACAGGGCACTTTTTCATTCCAAAATCTTTGTTATCAAAACACATGCCTCCCAGTCTTCCTTTTGCTTAAGCACTGAAATGTCCATGTATGTGCAATGCATAGAAGATTTGCAAAATTTACAGTTTGCATCAGTGGAAAACCTTTTGGCATTAAAAAGCTACTGTCTAGCTTTACTAAAGAGACAGTGCAAATGAAAAAATGGGAAAAAAGGTATTATTTTTGTACTAGATGTGGTTATAATAGTGATAGTTCTATGACTGTTCGTTTCTTGGAATGAGAAAGGAAGATGTTATCAAAAAGAGTGCATAATTGGCCCAGATGGAGCAGATTCCCAATTGAAGAAATATACCAGGATGCATCTTGTTTTAGGGACAGGAGCATTACTTTTTATACTGACATGATGGGTTTGCATGCTTTTAGTCACATTTCTACACAGAGATTGGGTACACAAAGAAAATGTCTCTGTCTTTTCTCAGCTGCACACACAGACAGACTTTGCTGTAGTCTCTTGTTCCTTTCTCTCTTTCTTTTTATTACTTTTTTAAAACTTGGATTTGTATCGAAATGTTTGTCAAATTTTGCGATTAGTAGGACTGTGTCAGTGTGTTGGATTAAGTATGTACTGCTTCACACAACCTGCAGAAAAAAGCAACAGCATGGACCACGTTTACAAAAATGAGACTGCAACAGTATATTCCTTAACACATACATGGTACTGAATAGGATGGCAAATAATATGTTGTGTTCTCTTACACAACTTACAATTTAGCTATTACACACAAAATTCAGGTTTATATGGTGTAATAGTTTGTAGTAACACAGCTCTTCTCCAGATAAAGCCTCTGCTCTAGCTGGGTCTGAGTCCTTAGAGTGACACACAATTTTCATACAGAAATGTGTACAAAGTAGTCCAATGTTTTGCAATCACCTGCAGAATCATCCTCAATTTCATTTGTGTATTTTTGCAATTGTGGCATCACTCTAATTTGTTCTGCATAGTAAATCTGGCTCATAGAATCATGTCATGTCATTACATTCACCTATACATTTCTGCTTTGACATCAGTGTTAGTGCCAAGACTACTCTGATTATCCTCATTTAACCATATTGTTTCTTTCAAGTGGACTGACTAGATGGGAAACTAATTGTGGCCTATAAAGAAAAATAATTTTTCAAGCTTTGTGTGAAAAAAATTCTTAGGATGGGACAGAATTATTACTTCAACCCTAACCAAGCAAGACCTTTGGGATAAATTGGAAAGTTAACTGGGAACCACGCCTTATCACCCAGCATCTGTGTCTGACCATGTGACTCAATCTGAAAAATCTTCTCAGACTTGTATAAAGTTTTTCTAGAAGAATAGAGAAATAGGGAGTAGCATGCTGATACCTGGGTAATTAAGACCTCATTAACTAGGGGCTTATTTGAGGTATTACTATTAGTACAGTTAAGTAATCTGGACTGTCATAAATGGTTAGTTATTTTATGATGCAAAATTAATTTTAAGACCATATATACATAATTGTCATGTATGCGCTCATTTTGACCCACAGCGACTACTTTGGAAAATGTGTCTATTCTAGCACACCAGAGCAACACCCGTGCTAGTATCACTGGAACTTGTGATGTAACTTTATGATCCATAATAAATGCCTTCTGAAGCAAACATGTGAAGGTAAGAACAATTTTGAAAAGCAAAATTGTTTTTTATTGTGAAAAAAAATGTATTCTCCACTTCATTAATATAGCATTAATATAGTTTCCATAGGTCAGATGAAAAAAATTGTCATAGTTAATTTTGGTGCTTGATCATGTTTTCCCCTGGCTCAGGGAGACACAGAGACACAGACACATATCAGAACTAAATACACAAGTACTGAACACCCACAGACACACAGGGAGATGCGCTACACCCCTAAGTCAGCACTTCTTCTTGCCTCTTCGAGCACAGCAAGAGGTGCAGTGTAGGTACTGTAGGTCTGAAAGGTTTAGCAGCATCTTAAAAGACAAGCCAAAGCTTCCCAGAGAGAGGCCTAGTCAGCCCTTCACCCAGCCGTCACTGCTTCACAGGAAACTGACATCAAGCAGCCCCTGTTATGCCTAACACAGGACAGGGGGAGACATAAACATGGCAAGGGACACCCAGTCTGACACAAAGCACCACACCTCACTGTAGCAGAGCAAAAGGGAGAAGTGAGTGAAAGAGAGAAGCACGAGTGTGTGTGTGTGCACTGTATGTATGTGTTTGTAAAAATATGTCTTTGTGTGTGTCTTGTTTACAGAGCTTTCCTGTCATATGTCTTCATCTCCACTTTCTATCCCCTCACTGTTCTTCAGCTCTGTGGCTAAGCCAGCATGAGGCAGAGACACACTGTGCAGGTTTCATCCCTTAGCTTAGAGGTGAGTGTTTATATGTGCGGTAGAGAGAGAGAAATAAAGAGAGGAAAGGATTGTGTGTGTATCATAATGTGTTGCCCCCAAAATGTGTTTCCTTTCTGAAATTGTACATTTCTGCTCTTAAATTTTCTCTCATTCACCCCGTAGGTGTGTGTTTTAATGCGTGTGTCTGTGTTTACCTCCGCAGCCTGATCCCAAGCTTATACTGTAGTGAGTGGCAGCCACCACCATCAGAAGCTCGCTCCTTGGGGCATAATGCATGAAAAAAAAGCAAGCTTAGGGGCACATCAATTCCACAGGCTTAACTGAACGCCTGGTGGAGTGTGCATGAGTGTGTGTTTGTGTGGCGCTTTTATAAGATGAATTTTCATACAGTGCTCTTGTTTCTTAACAGAGAACAGCACTGACATTGGTGTGTGTTTTTGTCCATCTGTTCCTATGCCTGCGTGTGTGTGTGTGTGTCCAAGTGGGAGTGGGTATGGGGGCTTTGTCGCATGTTAAATGCTGTCATAATGAGCGTATTGAATCAAATGCCAGATAAAGGCAGAGGGATTTAGGGGATTCAAGCCTTTATTAAACGTTCATATTGTTTCCCCACATCTGACAACTGAGACAAAGTGGTAAATACAAATGGATTTTTATATCCCCAAATAAATACCACAGTCATGAATAAACGTGATAATGATATCAGATGGAATGTGCTTTATTTAACTTGCATTTTGTCACTTCGGATGAATCCTCTGACAGCAGTTATTAAAAGATAGTTTAGCCTACTCAAAGATGAGGGATTGTTCTGTCCTTTGTATATTCTTTCTATTCCATTAGCGTAAGAAGAACATGAGCAATATAGTATTAATATTTAAGACTTGCAGCTCACATTAGGAAGAAAAATGAAATGACATTTGAGAGGCTTCTGTTTGTTTTCTGATTTTCCAAAAGCCCTTTTAATGTCTCACAAACAAAAATGCTGCCTGTGGAGACTTTGTAAAAGAATAACAACAAGGCGAACAAAATGCCAATGCATCATAGAGTGATATGTTTGAATTATTTCACCTTTTGTTTCTTTTCTCCAGTCTGCTGTTGAGTCACTTATCGTACTCACAAAATGTAGATATATTTTCCCACTGTCTTGAAGCTAAATCATATATTACATACAATGAGATTAGTTCACCTAACTCACTGTTACTGAAATTAAATCCCAGAAAGCATTCATTTTGAAGAACATCATCATTATTTCACTTTCCCCAGCAAGTGAACAACACAATTTCGTTTGATTACAAGCCGTGCACTCATGCATTATAAACGACTGAATCATTTCATTACATTTCAAGTCATTGCAAGGGAACAGCACATGCTAAATCAGTATTCATAAGTCCATATTTCTTGTTTGATGATAATTTCTCATTTCACCAGATTAAACAGCATATTTGGGATAAAGGGATCCATAAAGCATTCAGTGTGAATGGCAGAGGGAAAGGGAAAGATAAGATGTTGTAGGTGGGGAAAGAATCTCTTGAAAGGCAAATTTACACTATTTGTAAATTTGCCCTTCAAGAGATTTGGCTTGGTTGTATCATGAACTCATTCTTATAGGCCCCGTGGAATTTAATTACACACAAGACGACATTTGCTTGAATGTGTGTGTATTTCTTGGAAGCGAGAACCTAATTGTGTATGAGAACTGAACGCTCCTCCCCCAGAATCCACTAGAGCAGACACCAGACAGAGCTCCGTCCAGAGTGGCAGTTAGAGTGTCGGTTCCCCGCAAACGATCAAAGAGCTCTGTGGCTCTGTGCTCCAACCACCAAGAGATTTACTGTCCCCATGATGAGCAGGGAGAGAGAATTAAGAGGACAGGCTAGAGAGAAAAAAGGGGGTGAGATTGAAGAGAAAGAGGGGAAGCATCAAACAAGGGCTGCGCAGAAATGAAAGGATATAGAAAGGGAGGAGGCGGAAGAAGGCGAGACTGAAAGCAGAATTGGCAAGCATAGCTGAAAGGAAGAGAGAATTCAAGAATGAGAGATGAGAAACATGGAGAAAAAAGGGGATGAGAGAGATGGAGATGAAGAGGAAAAGGGAGAAGAGAGAGAGAACAGGAAGGCACCATTAGGGTGAAAACGAATAGAGAACTAAGAACCTCAGGGCCAAAAGCTACTTAGAAGCTAAAGAGATGATTGCATTATCACATTGCCCCTCATCTTCTCTCTCCACATTGCTCCCTTGTTCTAGCAATATACAAAGAACAGAGTTGGATGTCCATGGGGGAGATGTGAGAAGTGGGCCAAACAGGAGAGGTAGGTGAAGACCTGAAGCTTCAAAGGGTTCTAGGGTGTTTCAATCTCCTTGCCTTTGTCTACTCATCTCTTTTCTAACTGCTGCACTTTCCTTTCTAGTCCCTACTGACACATCCATCTATTGTTCCTCATCTCTGGTGTCTGCTACCTTTCATCTTTCTATTCATTTGATACCTAATCAAAACCCTAGTCATTATACCATAGACTCGAAAATGTATGTAGTGACAAAATTACATTTTTCAAATTGCATTAAGGTAATCCCAAGAAGATTGTCATTTCTTCCAAAATCGCATTACTAACTGTCTCTTTATCAAGGAATTAAAGGACAAAAACAAGTTTGCTTAAGAAGATATCCAGACACTTGAGTTGTGTAGTTGTCTGTGTTTATGTCTGTATAAATCTGCTTTTCAGTTACAAGGATTTTAAAGTGGAAAAATAGAGAAAATGTTAAGTACTGCTCTGTCATGCAGTGCTTCTTAAGACTGTTTTTTAGATAAGACCCAGCTACTTGTCCACATCTCCCTTCCTACTCCATTTGTGAATTCAAATCCAAAGTATAGCCAGTAAATCTCTTGAGATTCTGGCATGAAATACAGAGAGAACAGTGGATGGCGGCCAAGAGTTTTCTGAAGGCACATCTTTGATGCAGTTGCCCTCTAGGATCCTTTCTCCAACCTTCACCAAATCAAATCAATACTTGTTACCAGCTTTTTTGGGGGGTGTCTTCTGTGTGTTTCTAATTATTTGGATGCTGTGAAGGCAGCCATAAAGTTTTAAGGTCTAGCTTTGCTGGATTAGTTTTATTTTTAAAGTGTCAACTCAGTGGTAAGTATCATTACAGCAAGGAAACTCATCAAAGGTGAACTTTGAAAAATGGTAAGAAATATTTTATATATTTATGCATTTTATATTTCTATTTGAAGCAAACCTCGTTATTGATTTTTTTTGTTTGGTTTTTTTGGTCAACCAAGATCTGAAATACTCTTTGGTACCCTATTACTTTTTAGCATCCTGATTTTGTTTTATAAACTAGTAGCATGTAAACAATGAAATTCTAAATGTCTTCAATAAAGTGCCACTGGATGTGTTTGTGTCGCTTCTGTTCTTCAGCTGTCAACTAAAGAAAACCTGTTTTTCTATTTGACAAGCTGAGGAAGGTACAGATAGCGAATGGCACTTTAACCCCTAGGCTACCTCACAAAATACCTTTTTGATAATGTAATTGGAATTTGTTTTAGGGTTTGTTGTGCTATAAAAAGTCCACCTTAAAGTGAGGAAATCTTACTATTCATCACTCACTGAAGAAAAAGAGCAATCTTAGGTTTCTTTTAAGCACTGTAGCTAGGTTTACGAAGAGTCCGAACTCTGAGTCGTTTTAGAACTGAAGAAGCCTCTTGGATAAGAGATGAAATATCCTCAGGAAACTTGAAGTCCACTTGCTTTCTTCCCAAGTTCCATAGCAAGAGCTTTAGAACTTCAGTAATCACTTTCTCCAAACCATCAACGTGTCTATTAGACCCCTTACCTACAATACTACTCAGAGAAATCCCACCATTAATTAAAGTTAATTAAACCACTACTTAAAAAGCCATCACTTGACCCTGCAGTCTTTGCTAATTATAGGCCAATCTCCAACTTTCATTTTATTTTAACACTGAGAGAAACTTTGGAGTCATTTTTGACCAGGATATTGCATATAAAACAAACATATAGGACTGCTTTCTTTCATTTTTCCAACACCTCTAAAATTAGAAACATCCTGTCTCAGAGTGATCCTGAGAAATTACTTAATGCAAATATTACTTGTATGCTGGACTATTGTGATTCATTATTATCAGCATGGTCTAAAAAACCCCTAAAAAACTTTCATTTGATCCAAAATACTGCAGCGAGAGTACTGACAGGACTAGAAAGAGAGCATATTTCTCCTTCATTCGTGTCTTTTCATTGGCTCCAGGTTAAATCCAGAATCAAGTTTAAAATTCTTCTTCTCACTTACAAGGTCTTAAATAATCAGGCCCCAACTTATGTGAAATATCTCATAGTACCATATCACTCCCCATTAGAGCGTTTACCTCTTAGACTGCTGGTTCCTTGGTTCCCAGAGTATTTAAAACTAGAATGGGAGGCAGAGCCTTCCTCCAGGCCCTTCTTCTCTGGAACCAGCTCCCACCTTGGATTTGGGAAGTTCAAACTCTCTTTTTTGATAAAGCATAGTAGCATAGTTAGGGCTAAATCAGGTGAGTCTGAATCTTCCCTTAGTTATGCTGTTATAGGCATAAGCTGCTGGCGGCTTCCCATGATGCAGTGAATGTTTCTCCTTCACTCACCTTTCTTTTTTTTTTACTTACTGTGTGTTTGTACATCACTCTGCATTTAACCTGTAGTTATTTATCTCTGGGTCTCTTCTACAGCGTGTCTTTTGTCCTGTCTTCCTCCCCTCAACCTCAACCAGTCACAACAGATTGCTGCTTCTCCCTGAGCCTGATTCTGCCAGAGGATTCTTAAAAGGGAAGGTTTTTTCTATTCCGCTGTTGCCAAGTGCTTGCTCGTGGGGGGTCATTTGGCTGTTGATGTTTTCTCTCTGTCATAGTAGGGTCTTTTACTTTACAATGTAAAGTTCCTTGAGGTGTGTGTTGTGATTTGGATCAATATAAATAAACAGAATTGAATTGAACTGAATTAGAATATAGAAAATTTGGATAACTACATTGGTATTAACAATCCATACCCCTGTGGATTAGTTATATGGCGCTAAATGAGCGGTGTATGGAATTTAAAATTTTTAGAAATCTAAACATATAGATTTCTAAACATATAGGGTTATGGAGTAACATATATACATTTCCCAACATTTCACTCTGTACAGTCTGCTTTATGACCCTTCTCTCTACTTGATATTACAGTGTGAGATGAGCACTATAGCCAAAGATTGATTCTGACACAAAACTATTCGCCAAAAGTAAACAGAGACCACAGAAATGTAACAAAATAACTCGACTCCCTCCAGTCCACCTCCCACCCCCTGTCAATGTACAGGCTATGTCTCCAGGGCACCTTTGTGCTCTATAGCACCTCCAGAGGCAACTCTGTCACACACATCATAAGCATAATCAGAGAGTTCAAAGCTGGTATATATAAAACAAAACACCCACATCCCCACACCCACTGCACCTTCTGGCACTGTCAATGTGTGACATCTATGTGTAAACTAAAACACTGCCAACTAAAATACCACAAGTACATTGAAGCAAAAGCATACATACATAGTGTATGCCAGTATGATCCTTGTACATATCCGTGCAAATATAATTCCTAAGATAACATGACACAGAAACCCCAAATTATATTAAAATTCCTGCTCCATGCACTAGTGTCATGCTGTATGAATATTTACTCAGTATATTAGTATATGCCAGCCACTGTGTGGGAACCAGTGAAACATGATGGCTATTTCAACAGAAGAAATAACATTCATTTTCATCCAATTCTGCAACAGAGCAAGATGGGCTTTCATTGGAATGCTTTGACCTTGCGGTGTAGATGCTTAACATCCCAAGAATGAAATTGGCACTCCTAAAATGGATTTAGCCTGATGTGCAGAGGCTTATAACAAGTGCCAACTCTGTAGTATTTAAGAGGGTACTGGCGGAGAAACAGTGTATGTGTGTGTGCGGGCATATGTTTCACTCCTCATGGAGCTGCCAGTGTGTTGTTCTTAGCTAAATATTTATAACAGAAAAGACACAGTAAGTCAGACAAAGTACACACATATACTCATTCAGAGATAGACATGGGGGAGGGAAAGTGTGCATAAGAGATGGACAGACGGATTGAAGAAGGAGGAAGCTTATTATTTAATGTCCTACTTGGCAGAGAGCTGTCAGAAACCAGAAGAGTGGACGCTTGCCAGGGACTGACAGAACAAAATCACCATTCGTCTTCTTCTTTTCAAGACATGGACAAGCTTAATGAATTAAGATCCAACTCTTCCCTTACTTCACTAGCTTGTGATGTGCAGGCTTCATATTTGTACGTTTCAGACCATTACAAGCAACGTGGCAGTAAATCAACACAAAGGCCATGACTCATTCACACACACACACACACACACACGCATGCACACACACACACACACACAAACAAAACCTGTTACCTCCACTTATAGCATTCCAAACAATAGCTGCGAAAGGCAAATTAGTAAACAGTGTGCTCTGCTTCCATAGCTTGACTGATGAAAACACTACAAGGCGAGCATCCCAGGCAAGCCAGATTCCTGCCTTTGCGCTTATCTTCCCCTAACACGCTATCAGACAAATTAGTAATGGGGTCCACTTAAGTGTGTGTGTATGTGTCCTAGAATGTGTAATTTTATGTGAGTCTGTGTATTCAGTAGTAAGGTCCACTCATGGTCTGTCTCCTCTCTTGATGTTATTTATGGCTGTTTAAATGATCTCAGACACCTCTCATTTGTTTAGACAGCTCCAATTGGCTTTCTGTCTGAAGAAAAAAAAAAGAAGAGAATGGCTAGGGAGTGGTGAGGCAGGGGAGGAAATATATAGCAAGATGTGTGGCGATATAAGAGAGGAGGAGAGAGATGGCTGAGAACAGTAAAAGGTGAAAAGGAAGAAAATAGAGATATGAATACAGAATAATTTAGAATGGCGTGAAAGAAAAGAGAGAGACAAAACCAAGATAAAGAAAGGAATGAGGAGAGGCAAACAGTTTAGGAAGGATAATTTGGAGCAAAGTTAGGAAGACACGGAGAAGGTGAAGGGAAGAAGCAGAACAGTCCGAGCATCAAGAGTAAGGAGAGAGAGCATGGCCTCTGACTCAGAAGGATTGATTCTGTTTGGTCCCACTGAATTAAAAAATGCTTTCGGAATATGAAATTTCACATCTAGTACCTTTTCCACTGCCCATAACATGACATGTCATGTCACACATTTTTGTATAACGATCTGGTGGAGAAAAAACCTGTCTAATAAATAAGCTGCCACCAGTAGCTAGACTGAATAAAAGTCAACACAAACAACTGACCTGGTTATCATGCGCTAATTATTATGCACTATTTTAATTATTTGTCAAAAAGAAGTGCATTTTATAGTTTTGTGAACTGACTCTATAAAATTCTGAAAATCTCCAAATTATGGACCATTGCTTTCTTCTAAATACTGTGATTGTGCTCCACACTGTAAAAAGAATAAACCTATTCAAATTAAAAAAAATGATGTCCAATTGTCACATCCAAAATATTTGACTTCATAGAATCCAAATTGAGTCACTTGATATGACCTGATACTTTTATGTTGATATAAACAATATTACTAGACTTGACTGAAACTTTAAATTTTGCATTGATCCAAATTGATTTTTTTTACATAGAACCATATTTTAATTATTGAACCAAGCTAATATATTGAAATTTAACCAACCTAATGTATTCACATCGAACCAAATTAACATGAACTAATATGTTTGTGTTGAAGCCAGGTAATTGATTTACATATATTCAAACTATACTTTTTACATTTCATTTTATTTCAGTTCAAAAATGCTCTGCATTTCCTATAAAAAACAAGACAGTTGGCCAACCAATTATTTCAAAATTATTTATTGTTCCAAACCATTTTAACTATAATCAATAGAGAGGATTAGTAATATACAGATTTAGTGCTACGGCAGAAATGATTAGAGAAATGTTTGTTTTATAAAACCTGCAACCTTTTGAAAACCAGTATAAAACCTGCAATCTTTTGAAAACCAGTATAAAACCTGAAATCTTTTGAAAACCAGTATAAAACCTGCAATCTTTTTAGAACTGGTAAAAAACCTGCAACCTGTCTAAAACTGGCATAAAACCATTATAAAAACTCTTTTTAAACCAATTTGCAAGTACTCAAAAATGTTTATATGTGCACTGTGCCTGTACAATGTAAAAAAAAAATCTACACATGTATCAATGAAATCAACTTAAATCTCCCTTTCAAATGGGTGTTCTTATAATTTTTGAATGTAGAATACCACTGCAGGCCAACCAAGCAAAATAACCAAGCACACATGCACATGCATGTGCACATACACATGCACACATGCATGCAAACACACTACTGTGCAGTGTTAAGTTCACAATTAAGTTTGCGAATCTTAGAGGTCATCTTGTTAAAGTCAAGCTCCATCATAATCTTTTGAAGAGCCTCAAAGGTGAACCTGAATCCTCGTGGATATTCCATATTAAGAGCATAACAGAGTCCAAAGACCATTGCCACTCCAGCTGCCACAGAAGGCAACTCATTCAGGACTTCCACACCATCAATGATTATCCTGATGTCTCGAGGCTGATGTAGGAGGCTTGAGTTGTCCCTGAAGACGAAGAGTGCCATGGTGGTACTCTGCAGCTCTTCCTCAGCTTCATCTTTCTGGGATATCTTGAGGTAAAATATGGAACAAAATGTACAAGTGAAGAACTGAAGTCTGGCACACCTGATAAATCTTTGACCATAATAAACTACTATTTTGATAGTTGTTTGGTCACAGACTATTAGAACAATTATTTGACTAATCAGATTGTGATTTGCATAATCATTAAATTAAATCAATGGTGGAACATTTTCATAAATGTTCCACAAAGCCCAAGAAAAAAAAGAAAACAATACAGAACCCTAAGATATTAACTTGATGAGTTGATTAATCGTTGCTGTCCTACATTAATCACTGCATTTAATAGCAGAGTTGTCAAATTTACATCAAGAGACTGCATCTCATGTAGAGACAACAGATATGGACATACCATGTATTTTTTTATCAAGTCCTCAACACGTTCTCCAAGATTAAATGAAAATGTATGCTTCAGCCATGGAATGGATGGAGCAATCTGTGGTTCTGAAAGCATACAGAAAAAAAAGAATAATGTTACTTCTCTATAAAACACATAACATAGAAAAACCAAGAAATACGTAACATGACATACAAATCCTTATAAAAAGCTAGTACTATAATTTGATTTAGGTTTACCAAACAGTCTACAGACCAGCCATTAGCGACTAAGTTTGGCATAGGGTCAATTTTTTGCTGTTAAAATTAAAATTTCTTCAGAAAATGCACATTTTTCCGAGCCGCGCCTGAAAGTCAATTGAAGGAATTAGTCTTATGTCATTGATCTTATATGCTGGCGTGTTATTTCTGTCTCTAAATCATGCACATTAATAATTATCTTTTGCGCTCGGTGTACACACACATAACACACAGATATTTATATGAAGAGAGACAGAGACAAACGTGCACGCACAAACACAAGTTTGTGTCTAGAAACCGCGAGCTCACCAGAAAAATTCAAACGAAGCGGAGCACGGAGTTATACTATGAATGTTATGAACTATGAACTTATGCTAGCTAGCTGTATCCACCACCGATGCATCGTGGTAACGCTAGCTAGTTAGTATACTGGTAAAAAACGGCTTTTTGCCTAACTTGCATTCCCGACTGTGATGGTCGGTTGCTGGTAACCAGTTCTAACGTCGCGCCGGATAGCTAGCTAGCTTGTAGCTAGCAGCTACAATCATGCAAAAATTGGGGGTGGCTGTCGACCCAGCTTAAATGGGGTTATTTTCTGCAATTTTGGCAATACAAATTATAAAAGCTTTTGTAACACACTTGGCTTTACTTACGTTTATTTTCAGATGAAATTAATCAAAGATGTGACACGATGTTTCCAGCAGCGATGCAGAATAAAAATGGGTCCCGGTCTATTTCTAGTGGGCGTGTTCAAGTGCAAATCACTTTGACTCAAATTAAAGATATTATCTGTTCAACATGAAAAGAAATATATGTTTTGAGAGAAATCAAAAACTTTGCGTTGTGTCCTTTGTACAGATATTTAGTTTCATCCAAATCAAAAGTGGTATTTTAAAATGCAAAAAGAAAGGGTTTCACAATCAAATCAATGATTTTATTCTGTTTTGAATGGCACTTATTAGATTGAATGAATGACTGCATGTTAGACTTTTTTCAGTGCAATATAAAGGTGATGCTCAAATAAAGTTACTGGGGAATAAAGATACTATAAATATTTATGGTATTTTCTGTGTTAATATTTACTGCTTTAACTGTTTACATCTCTACATCCACCTCAGCTTGCTCATTGGGAGACATTCAAAATGAGCCAAAGTTTGTGGACATGCTAATCTTTTTTTTTTCTTATCAAAGCCATACAATTTTGACAGACATTCACATTCCCCGCACGATAAATGCTACATATTCAGGTGATCTTGTGATTTTTCCTGCAGTGTCACAATAAGGCTCACAGTTATTGTCCTGTCTTCCTCCCTTCACCCCCTACCAGTCACAGCAGGTCTCTGCCCCTCACTGAGCTTAATTCTGCCAGAGGTTTCTTCCTGTTAAAAAGAGATTTTTTCTTTCTCGCCTTCACCAAGTGCTTGCTCACACAGGGTTGTGTGATTACTAAGGCTTCTTTCTGATATTGTATTTACGTTACAATATAATGGACCTTGAGGTGACTGTTGTTGCAATTTGGTGCTGTAGAAATAAAATTGAACTGAATTAAATTTACAGTGAAATACAAGGAAAATATAAGGGAAAACCTTCACTTTTGAACCAGTGTTGGATTTTAGGTGTCCATTTTACAGCATATGGATGTATTTGTGTTATTGTGCCTGTGTTTGTAGTTATCAAACACACATTTGATCAGTTGTGGAATCACAGCGTAGACACCACAAGTGAGACAAGTCTTGTTTGTCTGATTAGGCCTCTCCAGGGAATACAGAGAACCTACACCCCAAGCACATGCAAAGAGACACAGACACACAAAAAAACTGTGACATGTTCACTTGTAGAAACACACAAACACACAAAAGCATGCTCAGTTAAATCTGAATGTTTATGATGTAATTTCCTTTTTATTGTGCCATGGCAGTATGATCTCTGGCTGCTCTAATGTTAATTGCCACTGAGCCTTCCTGCTGTTGTTATTATTTGTTGTTGTTTGGGTTTTTGAGCTACGTAAACAATGCTGTAAACACAAGGTCAGTTCAGAGCGAGTGCAGCCTGGAGTCTTTTAGCAGCAGTTCTTCATAGAAATGGAAATGAGGTAGACTGTATAACAGAGTCCCTTTAAAGTAGAATATGGGTATCACATTTAAACATTCAGAATGTTACATATATAGAAAAGTGAATATGTTATTATTTTAAATAGAGTTTCATTCATTAAAGGTAGGATACATTTAATTCACTCTTTTTTAATCTCTAAAGCCAGTGACTTTCCCTAGGCAGTCTAAACCACAGATTCCAGCAGTCCATCAATTTTACTGGAGATAAACACTACTGAATATAAACAGAGCTGTGTGAAATCTTGAGGAATTAGCTTGAGAGATGAGCCATATGTCCAACAGCACCTCTGTTTCATGGGCCTATTGTTGATTGCTTTTAACAGTGGATTACCTAATAGCAATTTTTAGTTTGAATTATCATTTGTTTACCAAACGCAGAAACAGATTTTCTCATTTTTAGCAACAGTTATGGTAAAAATACACCAAAAAAATACAGGTAACACATAATAGTTATGATAGTAATAAAGGTTAAGCCCAAATGCAGAAGCAGTATGGTAAATAAATAAGATTCAGTAGCTTGTAGAGTCACCTTTGCCAACAGTGACACTGCTTTATTGTCTTCTCTATTGTATGTATTTTTGCATGAAAAGATAGACCTTCTTTTTCACTTAAATTCAGTGCATCCTTGAAAAATAGAATACTAAAAACAAAAGCTGTACCAAATCCTTACTTAAATGAACAGGGCTCTTTGTTCACCTTTACATTGTGCTACATCCATGTTAATTTATCTTTATAACCTGACCTTTGCAGACAAGTCAAACAAAGTCTTTCACTCTAGTCATTGTACCTGCATGATGGATGTGAATAAAACTCGAACCGAAGTACTCGACAGCTGTGGGAGCTCTCTCCTTTTTCCATACAGTGTTTTAAATACAGGGCAGGTTTTTCCACTTTTAATAAATTAGCGTGTGAGGTGATAGCACATCTTTTACCCAGCATGCTGACTACTTTCATTAAACCTACCTTACTCATCAAGTGTAGTGGACACATATCTTTGGCCAAATGGAATATGATTGGATTGATTTGTTTCGGTGTGCTCTTATGAGCTAGATGGATACACTGACAAGCTGTGTAGGCTTGCTTCTATTAAGTTGGTGTTAAATAAGTCGTGTTAGCAACCACTGTATTGGGGGGATTGTTGGCCTTCATATGGCTTTTCATGCATTCATCATATTACAGCTTGTTTTCCGGCAGCTGATTAAGTTAGTTCTGTTGCTTTGCAGTGTAAATACACTGCAGTATTTGCAGTTTGTTTACATCACTTGTGTTAAATACAAAAGAAAGTATTTCCAAGTAATGAATGGTCAAACTTCGATGAAAAGGCACTTCACTTTCTGCTGTACAAAGCATTTGATTTTTGTTGTATATCTATTTTTTTTAATGAAATGTTACCTGTGTAGACTAGTCTATGAAACTTTAAGCTGCAGGGTGCAGCGAACAGCTGTTTGGCACATGCAGTCACATGGTTATGTGATGAACCAGGGAGTGCTGAATTGGCAAAGCATGGATTTAAGTACTGCTCAGTCATGCTCATTTAATTGTGAGAAGCCATAATCATGATCAAAATTAAAATGTAATCAATTGTGCAAACCTAAGTTGATCTGTTTGACTTTATTAGTCTCTCACGTCATTGTGTAGGGATATTGGCCCACTCTCCTTTACAGCGATGTTTCAATTCATTGAGGTTGACAGGTATTTGTTTATGCACAGCTCTTTTAAGGTCCCACCATGGCATTTCAATCAGGTTGAGGTATAGACTTTGACTGGACCATTGCAACATACTGATTATTTTCTTTTTTAGCCATTCTGTTGCATAGTAGATTCTTTATTGCACTGCATGACTCAATTTTGAGCAAGCATCAGCTGTCAGACAGATGGCCTCACATTTGACTCTTGTATACTTTGGTATACAGAGGTGTTCATGTTTGGCTGCAAAACGAGCCAAAATCATCACCCCTCCACCACAATGACTGTTGACATGAGATGTTTGTGCTGATATGTTTTGTTTGCTTTTTGCCAAATGTGGTCCTGTGCGTTACGGCCAAACAGTTCTTCTTTAGTCTTGTCTGTACTTAGTCCGTTGCACAGTCACACCATGGAGTATACATTTGCTAGGATATACACACCTGTGAACACTTTCTTGAATGTTTTCCAGTTGAGAATAATCTTACCCCCTGCAGAATGATGGACTTTAAATAGTTTGGAAATGGTCTTATAACACTCCCCAGACTGATGGGCAGCAACAATTGCTTCTGTATGATCTCTCCTGATGCCTTTTCTCCTAGGCATTGTGTGAACATACACATGAATGCTCCAGAACAGTAAACTGCCATAACTTATGTTTAGACACATAAACCTTAGAAATGACAAAGTTTACACTTTGTTTTTACCGTGACTGTATTTCTTTTTATACATACAGAATATTTTTTTATACACTGTACAGGCAACAAACTGAGGCACTACAAAGGTTGCTGCTCATCCATCACTTTGTGGTTCAAATCATTTTAAGTTAAAGCACTGCTACTTCTTCGTTGGACAGCAGTAATAGACCTTGGGATTGTGTTTTGGCTGTTGTTTGAGTAAGAACAGTAAAATTTTGATTAGGCACACCTGCAAGCTGAAACTGTTTCTTGAGGTGACTAAAAGCCTCATAACACTTATAGACTTGAAATGGCAAATTCAAGTATGGAAATATGTTTTTTGAAACGCTAAAAGCCTCATAACAAAAATTTGCATTTTAAAAAAGATATTTCCATACTTAAATTTGCCATTTTAAGTCTATAAGTTTATTGATACCGAAGTGTAACTTCTTGTTGAGCACTATAAGTACCCAGACGGTGTCATAACATTCAAAAATTTGACTGTGGAACACTTTTTGCTCTCTGTGGTCACCGTTTTTGTTATGTAGTATAGCAGGAAGGTGTACCAACCAGTTCGAAGGAATAAATCATCAGCAAAGGAATTGAATTCAGTGGGGATGTGGTAAACAACATTAGAAGTGACTTCAAGCCCATTGTGGAATTACCCAAGGACTGATGTTCTGAGTGATGTTCTGCATAGACCTGAACCTCCTCACCCAGATCATTAACAAGACTACTGGAGCACCCAAAGTGCTTTATACATCTTGCCTCATTCACCTATTTACACATACATTCATACAAGCACCTTTTTAAAATTGCTTTTTGCATTTAAGTGCTTCCTATCTAACCTTCACACACATTCATAATTTGATGGATGTACTTGAGACCAACCTGGGGTTAGTATCTCCCCCAAGGATTTCTGGCACGAACCACCATGAACCCCCTCCACAAGTACCGCAGAGTTTAACTCAAAGGAATACTTTTTTTCTCTTACCTACAACGACACCAGCTACATCAAAGAGCACACCAGAGAGCAGGCTATGCACTAATTATTAATACAATGAGACAGGTTTAAATTCATGCATATCTGGAGCAATGACCTCTGCCGACACATAGGTTTGTCTTTGTGATGTATCTGCTGTGACTACAGCATGGGAAAGCAATAAGCGGCACAGTTAAAAAAGTAAGAGCAGATTTATCTGGTGGTGGTAAGTAAGCCAATGATAAATGGGTTAAACAGCTGTTTTCCTTTGAAGGTAAATTAATAAAAAAAACTTGGGAGAATGTATAACTAGGTCATATTGTAGGGGCCTTAGCTTCATAGCAAAAATGCCTAAAAAATGAAGAACAGGGATAATTCTAGATGTTAGAAAGTGTACCAGTATTATGCAAAAGAAGAAACATTCTTTAATCAGAAGTTAGCTATAATAGCAAGCTAAATCTAACAAAAGATGGTAATGTGGGCTGAAATCATGCAGACAAAAATTAAGTCCTATACAAATTATACCAATGTATTCTATTAATAAATACTAAATTATTATTTTTTTTAAATTACTATTGTCAGTTTTCATTTGCTGGTATATATCAAAGTCATCTGTGTACTATAGTTCAGTCCAAGCAGTCTAAGGTTGATAATCATAGACTACACTGCAATATTTATATAAAATGTAAACACTGACAAGTCTATAAGGATAATAAATAGTTTCAGTTATGTGCAAAGTAACCTTTGAGAGCCTGCTGTAGAGAGGGTGATGTTGAAGGACAAAAAGTTCAGGGCTGCCATTCTGCCCCGACTCGTCCCACTGCTTCAGCAATCAATTTTGCCGTAATTACCAACAACGGCACGTGTCAGATCTGTATCTTATCTGACTGGACGAGTTGATAATAGGGGTTATCAGTGGAAGTGACTGGTGAGATCTTTCCCACGTCAAGGATACACAAGGGTATTTGAGGTCAGGGTTCCGCATGAACAGTAGCTTATCTGATTATCACATAGTACTGTTAGATAGAAAGTCTTCAATGTTTGACAAAGTCTTCTTATCTAAAGAAACGCTTTACCTCCAGTACCACAAACAACAGTACAAAAAAATAATTTCACTTGAATGAATATGTCTCAGCATAAAGTTAAATAACATGAAGAACAGATACTAAGGTCTGGGGTGAGTGTAGGATATGGCCCAAAACACTTGATGGAAACACTTGATGTAACAGTATGACACATTATGAGAGCTACACTGTTCTGTAAAACCACACGACAGATCCAAGAGAGCATTGCATCATTGACCCCTAATATCATGTTGAATATGATTTTTTTTTTAAATTGTTGTCAGTTAATATTATCTTTAATGTTAATCTTCAACAAAATCTACCATTTGTTATCATCTATGGTGTAGTTGTTAATCCCCCATATTCTTTTTGAAATATTAAAACATGTATTTTCTCAGTCCACTGGATTTAAATAATTACATTATTATTACAGAGGCATATATGAACAGAGTGCTATCATCCGTTCTCTGTAACATCATTTTATGTAGGTGTTAGAGTCTATCCAATCACGTGTTGAGTAAACCCAAGCTGCCAGTTAAGACTAATATATTAAAAACTAAGACCAATATAAAGATAACCAAAACCACAGATAAGATACACAATCTGAACATTGGAAGATTTAGTCTCAGGACTTTTGCTGTGAATAAGCACTGCAAATCAATGAGTTAGTGTTGGTGTTCCTCACAAAACCATTTACTACATTGACTACAAGAGTGCAGTAGTGGTTGATAGGGATGGGTATTGATAAGATTTTCATGATTCCGATTACATTTTCGATTCTGTTTAACGATTCGATTCTTTATCGATTCTCTTATCGATTCTTTTTAAAAAAGGAGAACACTAAGGTCGATTAGCTTAGAACTTTGTTTTATATCTTCTCTTTGAACAAGATAGAAATTTAGAAGTAACATGGCTTTACAAACCCAACAGTGACATCTTAAGAGATCCACAGCCTACGGCTCTTCAATGGGGTGTCACAGGGTGCCAGGAAAAAAAATTGTAAATGTAAATTAATAAAATAAATATTCTTCTGTAGCAATAACAAAGTATAACATAAATTATTCTGTAGCAATTACACAAGAATATCCAGTAATGTCCCTGCCTACAATTAAACACATTCACTTACCGAATGTCGGGGGCATCTGCTGTGGCAAATGGGTGCAAGCCTTTTACCACAAACTTAGTCACTGCTCGGTGACATTCGTCTATCCTGGCCTGAAAGGAGACTCTACCAGTAGACTGCAGCGAGAACTGCCAGCGAGCGCCAGCCAGACTGTCTGTCTCTCTCATCATGGTCACCTAAATGCAGCGCACAGTAATGGCAGGTTTTGTAATAAGGCAGATCGCGCTAACATAATATGCACTGTTAGTTGATTATTTACCTGCCACATTAACGGGAGAGGACGTGCAAACGTTACCGCTGCTGCTGGGTTGAGATTCACGAGTCCGGAGCGGAATTAAAAACATGACATTCATTTAAGGTTATCGTGTGTTTTGTGAGCAAATGCTTTTGCATATTCGTAGTGTTTCCTCCCTTAAATGAAATATCTACTTTTCAAGTATTGCAAGTTGCCCTGTTGTCATCCGTTCTCGTAAAGTATAACCAAACTTTTGAGTGTTTGAGCCGCTTAGGCGCCGTGTTTCCTGCCAGATAAATGACGCTCCGCAACGTGGTGACGTCATTCGGGGCGACTTGAATCGATAGGGGAATCGTTTGCAAAAATGGCAAACAATTCCAAGGAATTGAAACAGGGGGAACCGGTTCTCAACAAGAACCGGTTTTCGATACCCATCCCTAGTGGTTGATACTAATCCTGTAGATCAAAAATAAGATGAGTAAAATCCCAAACAATAAGTCAATGCAAGAATACACACTAAGCAATGAACATAAAAAACAAAATAATAACCATTCTCTTTCTGCTCATCTACAAGTGTATTTTTCTTCTACCTAAAATAACTTGTAAACAAATGCTGTTACAGCGTATATTTGCTGATGCTGTGAGTTACAATGTGCATTTGAACAATGAAGCTTCAGTAACAGACATGCATAATTATTGTTTGTCTGGCTCAAGAGTCTGGCAAAAATGCAAATATCATTTTTTTTCCAGGTGTTGAGACACAAGACAGTAGCCATTAGCCATTAGAAATAGTGATTATATATAAATGCAGCTTTTAAATCCACACCATCCACATCTGGCAGTTGTAGCTAGGTCTTAACACAATGAGGTTTTATATGTAAGATATACATATATACAGTGTTACATACACTCTATGAGAAGTGGTGATGTCTGTTCTCTGCTTTTTGAGTTTTGGATTACATGGATCTTGTGATTTATTGTTGTGGGATGGTATCTGAAGTGGTTTATTTATTCATTCTGTGACAAGAGCACTTGTCCTTTTTTTATCCAAGGACTTTTTTGAGTGTGCTGTAGTTGCTGTTTCTGTTAAAACAGACAACAACACAACCTCACCAGGTGTTTTTCTTTTTCTTTTTTGTTTTGCAGTCATTATCATCCAAATCTTTATACACAAACAGGGCAAGTTTAAAGATTCAGTTCAAATATGGTAATACACATTGAATTTCTGTTTGCCACAAAATTGTCAGTCATTCTATAATTCTAATTAGAGAAAATAATCTGCAAACAATAACTGAAAAGGGTCTGTATTATCTACACTTGCTCACTGTTTAATGCGAGGATGAGAAACTGATTCATGCAGTGAATGTAATAGCTGAAGTTACAGTTGCTCACTGGGGAAAAAGTATCTGTCCCTGCAGGTGCAATATTGTTCATTTATCTGTGAGACACACACACAGAATGTATGACATTATTAAAGTTGAGAAATGTTCAGTTTTGAGCATGCAGGGATGTGCCCATTTGCCACGTTCAGAATGTCCCCTTTTCTCCCTGGGATCTCCTGTTGTGTATGTGTTCTTCTCTCCCGGTGTTCCTGTTTCTCTCTCTTGGTGTCCAGCATTTTCTCACCCTGGGTGTCTTCATCTGTCTCTACTGGTTTTTGTACCTCTTATTTCTCCAAATCCTGACAAGATATGAAAAATATCAAAAGATGTTTCTGAATTTGGTGTTGACCTTTTTGAGAGTCCATCAAATGATTAAAAAACAGAGCCCTTATTAGCCCATTCTGATTTGCACATCCTCTCAGCTTTACAAAAACCACACCGAACCTTGCTAAAATGGATTCCTTTGTACTTCTCTTGCACATACACACCTAATGAAATTAAAAAGAACATTCATCCAAGAGCCTATTTTCTGGTGTCACCTACATGCTTGAAAGGTGTTTCTGAAAACTTTGTAGCTTCTTCATTAGTGGAAAATATCTGAGATAGTTAAGTTGACAAAAGTTACAACAAATTCTTCAATAACTCAAGGTACCTGTAGAAATTCTCAAATCATTCATCAGTCTTGCTTTCTGTTTTGTAAAGTTTTCAATTATTTTGCACTGTAAACTACTCACTAGTTATGAATAGATCAATCCAGAATACGATGGCGTTATTTTTGTGCCACTATTCTGAGCGCACGTAAAAAAAACAATTTCAGGTGCAAGTGTTGCATTTTGAGGAGAAATTTATTTTGAGGAGAAATTTATTTTGAGCGAAGAAAAGCTAAATTTGAGTGAACAAAATTCATTGCTGCGTGCAAAAAATATATTTCAGTGTTTGCTATTATCCATACACACACACAATAGCAGCCCCTCTCACTCAGTTTTTGCATTTGCGCTTGCTCGCAATGTGTTGCTTGCGCTCTCAACATTTCTGCCCGTGCGCGCTCAACTCTTTCTGTACACCGTTATACTTGTGCCACAAAACCAGCCAATCACAGACTTGGATGCAAAAAAATCTGATTGCCTGTTACCCACCAGCTGACTGGGTGGTCACTCGGGTTAAACATAATATATAAGGCTGAACTGACAAAAAATCGGCCGACTACACCACCAGGTATTATAGGACAAACCATAAAGCCTTTTAACTAAACAAACGCTGTTGTGACAGTGATGTACACTGTCTTGTTGGTATATATGTATGACTTGTATCACCTTCATGTTTCCCTCTCACCACATATGCAAACCGATATCATGACCAGCAGCTTTTACGGCTGTTGCTCCAGCAAACATCAGCTGATACTAGAAAGTAATATTAAATAAATTCTAACAACAGCTGATCAAGCTTGAACGTGCTGCTGTTGTTTAGTGCAATATCCGCTGATTTCCTCTTTCTGGCGCAAAGTGGGAGATAAACAAACAAGAGAGACGGGACTTGTGGCAGAAAAGCCGATCAGCTGATCATTGATCAGTTTCATGATTGAAGTAGCAACAGGAGAGAGAGGGGGAGACAATGAGAAAAGAACAGGCAGTTGTGCAGCAAAAACACAGAATAACTCCAGCTTTGTGTCTTTTTTTTTTTCATTCTAGTACGGGACGAAACGCGTTCCTTTTCACCTCAATACGGATGTATTGTAATTGGTCCAGCCCAGAGTTGATGATGACCAATTGGCTAATCCACCACCTTTCATTGTTTATACCGTTACAAAAACAAACAAACAAAATGAAAAATCACCATCGGCCCACTGGGCAAATGCCCGGTATGCCCAATGGCCAGTCCAGCTATGCGGTCAGCTGGTGGGTAACAGGCATCTCCGAAAACATTAGCGCACTTTTGCAAATATGTGATGTCTTGATAAATCGAGCAGGTATTTGAAGTTTACACAGCACCATTCTTGCATGAAAATATCTTAAAAGTTTATTTTGTGACCCAGAAAGAGTAATATTTCAAACTCCGCCACTCTGTGTTCCTCTGCCACTGCCTCGTTTGAGTTTTGGACGATATGGATTCTGGGATATTGCATTTCGTCATTCCGAGCTGATTGGAGACCAAAACAGCCAATCAGATTTTTTTGCATCCAAGTCTGTGATTGGCTGGTTTTGTGGCACAAGTATAAAGGTGTACAGAAAGAGTTGAACACGCACGGGCAGAAATGTTGAGAGCGCAACCAACGCATTGTGAGCGAGCGCAAAAACTGAGCGAGAGGGGCTGCTATTGTGTGTGTGTGTGGATAATAGCAAACACTGAAATACATTTTTTGCACGCAGCAATGAATTTTGTTCACTCAAATTTAGCTTTTCTTCGCTCAAAATAAATGTCTCCTCAAAATGCAACACTTGCACCTGAAATTTTTTTTTACATTCACTCAAATTTTTTTTACGTGCGCTCAAAATAGTGACACAAAACGCCATAGAATGCCTTATATTCAAACTTAAGGACAGGGATTAATCTCTGTCAGAGGTTTATTAATAGCACCTGGTAAACACACTTGGATGGTCAGAAAAACTGAAGTGAGACCATATTTTTGTTACTGAAGGACAATGAAGAATAACACAATAACACTTCAGCACAGAAGAAGAGTGATGGAGTGCCGCACAGCCATTACCCAGCTTAAACCCAAGTTTCAGCATAGACCCCAAACTAAAGGGAAGAACCATGAAGTGCCCAGCTTCCAATCAAAGGTAACATAATACAAATGCTTTGTTAGTGTTCTTAAGTAGAATTCTCAGGTATCTGTAATCTAGTTGAGTATTTTTTCTTCTAAAAATTTTATTCTTTTACTCGCTACATTTTTACGCAATTATCTCTATACTATACTTTCTACTGCCTCCATTTTCAAAACAGGTTTGTTATTTTAGGCTTCAGGCATTTGAGGAGAGGCATTACACTTACATTGAACCTAAATAGAAGGAAAATAACACATCCATGACAGTCCACATTGCACAGCACCTGATAAAAGAGACACAAACATACATTTTTTGTATTAATTATAGTGCTGTTCTCATAGATAAAAGTAAATCTTAACCCATGAGTGCATGCTGCACACCTCCATATGTTAAGACCCTTTCACATCGGTAGCGGGATGCACAGTACTCACTACTAACTACAGCGATGGACCCAGAATTTTTGTTGCACTGGCTACTGCGCTCTCCTTTATGCGCTCTGTGTGTACTAGATGTGACTGCACAGTTATTTCAAAATATGTATCTCTCTGACTTTGTATCCTCTACGAGAGTTTGTGTTGCATTATGTTCAAATGTGTAATATAAGAAAGTATTGCTCATTCATAAGAAGAAAGCTCTCGATTGATGAAGTGCAAGTCGTTATGTCTTTTGGTCAAAAGTCAGTAGTTAGTGCATAATCTGATTAAGTTACGTAAGCAAGGTGATACATATGTTTAAAGTTAAGAAATATTATGTGATTCATGCTAAAAACAGTTAAAATGTGTGGGTTCGAAATTTGCTCAGAGCGAGTCGTCTTAGTCGCAAGCGATCTTTGTATTGTACGCGCGGGAATGGGAGCGAGGGACCGCTCTGATCATTAACCTATCTTTGACGTATTTTCTCCATAGATGCTGTGAAAAGTGCTTCGGCAGTATTAAAACAGTGAATAAGTTCATGTACACGCTAAAAGTGCCCTACACGCTTGTACCTTGGGAAATGTTCATCTTTGTGAGTATTAATGTGTTCAGAAACAACCTTTATATGTGTTTACATGGCGTGAACTGTGATGCTAATGTAACGCACGTGTTAAGCTAGGCTAATCATTAAGTTTCTCATTAAGATGTGTATTAGCTAGCAATTTATTTTCACTTTCTGTATGTTTCAGTTACAAATAAGAAATAGCAAAGAGAAGCCTTGAGAGAGGAAAGGCTTAAAAAGATCTTCAGTAAAATCAAGAAAAGCAAGCCTTGTGTGGAGATCTCGTCTATTTTGTTCACTGGCTGTCTAGCTTTACATGGACACGTGTTGTGAGGGCAGCACAAATCCCAGTTTAACCACTAATTAAAAGTGATTTCCTCTATAGGTGTTAAGGCAAATAGCAAATAAAGTTTTTTTTTTATAATTCAAAGTTTTAAGTTTTTTTTCTATATGTGTTTTACATAATATTTATCCAAGCTGAATATATCAATTAGAAATGTTGTATTCCCTTGTATCGATTTTAAAACAAATATCAGTACTCTGTAAATATCTGTGCTTTTTTCACCTCTGACAATTCCCCCATGAATCTGGTTATGAAAGACTGGATGGTACAAATGTCTCACATTTTGTCGTTGCCGCAAAATGTTGTACTGCTTGAAATTCCGTCTCCACCATTGCTCGACACTGCGTGTATTGAGCAGGTAGTGCAACAATAGAAAAATAGTTGCGGGACGGCACTGTGTAGCGTTTGTCTAGGGTGTTGATCATTTTCCTAAATCCCTCGTTTTGCACAGTGTTGATGGGAGCCATATCTTTGGTCAGGTGATAAGTAATAGCCTCCGTAATTTCTTTGTGCCTGCGGGAGTTCGATGGGTATAGGGAAGCGCTGCATAAGGTTCCCGTTATTGATGTTTGGGTGGTTGACCGGGACGGATTTTCTCCAGTCACTTTCTCGTCATCCCTGACGTGCTCTCCGTTGTTTCTTCCCTGCCAATTTTAGCAGCCAGCTTCTGTATCACGTGGTATAAGGCTCCACCCTTGTCATTTGTTGAGCAGGAAGAGTGAGCGCTTGTTTTCATGCAGAGTACGTCCCGGATCAAAATGCGGTACAATCGTCGTCGTCTTTTTTTTTTTTTTTTTTTAATCGTTGTCATTTGGAAATGAGATCGCACATAAGTATGAATTGAGATCGCGATTTTCTAATGATTAATCGTGCAGCCCTAGTATACACTATTCATTGTATTTTGATCCTTGTAATATTGTTGTAGCATGTAAAAAGGATTAAAAGCAACTTGAATTAACTGTTGGGTCTAACTTTTTAAATGTTACCGCAGGTGCTAAAATATATTGTTTTTCGTACAAGCCATTCATCTTTTGAAAATCACAAAAAATTTGGATAATAAAACTGCATTAGCAATCTAGAAATTGATAATAATTTGGAAATTTGGAGTTTATTTAATTACCATTTTTCTTCATTGCTTTTGTTTTCATAATTCAGTTGAATGGGAAGGTGGCAGGGTTACCATGTCAAGGTAACTAAACTAGCCAATGAGCCTCTGGAAACCCACGACATATACTCCAAAAACAAAAAGCAAGAAGAGTCAGGTAGGTTAAAAACCTTAAACTAGAACAGCTGCAGAACAGGAGTTAAATTGACGTCTTTATTTTGCAGTGCATCTGTAACTGCGGAAAATCGGGATTACAAAATGGCAAAATAAAATCAATAATTTGAAAATGTTGAGAGAAGATTTGACAATTGCAAATTAAGTTGCAGTGCCACTAATACTTGCATTCTGTTGTCACCTTAAGAACTTAACTTAGTACTTATTTAACTTAACGGTATGTTAAGTATTTCAGTTTGTTTTAGGATCAGCATTAATGGAAGATGCCAAATTGACATATTTAAGATTTAGACATATTTAAATTGTGCTGTACGGGAATATGGGATGAGGTAGCAGAAAGTGTCCAATGAACAATGTTTTTTTTTCTCAAGTGAAAGAATTCTTAGGGACAGAATATCGTACATAGACTCACATTCAGAGTCAAACTCATTTGTATATAAATAAAGGCATACATAAAGTATTCTGTATATAGAAAAAAGGGACTGATTTTGGAAATAACAGTCAAATTATGTCCTTATGTTTGATACATTAACTTGCAAAAATAACATTTATTGAATCATAAAGATTCAAAACATCATGATACCAGGATATACGTTTTGTTTCTCCTTTGTGCTCTTGTGCTGTAAACCATGCATTTTCTTTTGGAACAGATTGGAAACCACGTGAATTATTAGATTCAGTCCATCAGATGTGCAAAATCCAGCCTCATTTGCTGTGTTTCTGCAGTTAGCTACAAGGAACAAATCTAATGCAAATTTATGAAACTGCTTTTCAAGATGTGAGGCAAAAAAACAGTGTATGCTCAGCATTAAAAACACGCATAGACATTGTTTTGACTTATTCATAAAACTACCCTACTTGGGGTGAACACATTGTTTGATTTTCAAGTCTCATCCTCTAAGTCTCAGCTGCTACAAGAAATCATTTAATAACATCCTTAATATGAGATTTTCCATTATTATTGTCCTAAGACAGTCTGCCATTTTGCTCTAGTGATGCAGTTGGTTTGTGTGCCTCCAGCAAAGTTTTTTTTAATGTAAATGCAAAGTAATAGGAAAAAAAATACCACTTCTTTATGTTTTGACCGTCTGACTTTCAGAAGAACAAACACTTTTATTTATCCTTCATCTTATCCATCTCCACATCACACCTATCTCTCCTTACTCGGCCTTCCCTAACCTGATTTGTTTTGGTCCATCATCATTTCGCCACTCCTCTTGTTGTTTCTCCCATACTCATTTCTTTTTTGTTTTCTCTGCTTGTAAAGAGGGCTTGCAAACAGACATCACTGACAATGAGAGCCAATTCTCTATCAAGAAGACTTGTCTTGTGTGTGTTATCTGTGTGCATGCATGTGTGTGTCCACCATTTTAAGTGTTTGTTTCTGTCAAGAGTAATGCAAGGTGAGAGAAAATATTAGCATATTTGCTATCTAGTTTTATACAATTGCTGATTGTTCAACAATCTTTGGAACAGAGAATGACAGGGAAGCAGCAAGACTGAGAGAGGACTCTGAGTGGAAAAGGGATTCCTCAGTCTGGCTTTAATGCTGAGGTCAAGTTTATTTACAAGGAATATCATTGAAGATAAAGACACCTAAAATCCAAGCTAGATTAACGTCCTGAGCAAACAGAATATGCATAAAAGATGATTGCTTCAAGACACCCACACACTTACACAAACGTAATTTTAATCAGCCAAATATCAAGGTTTTCATACACTATTCCATGGTTACCAGTGCCTGCACCGCTAGCCATTGAATGAATTAATACCTAGCTTGAGATTTACAAAATAATTACTGCTTTTATTACAACATAATCCAAACATGGGATTGTAGTTTTAGTTATTATTGGATTAATGTAATAAATTAAGGAAGAAAAAGTTAAATGAATGCATCGTAATTTGCCAAGGACCACATTTGTGTGACGTTAAGCATATCACTATACTCACCAATATAATATACTCACTTTGATAGGTACACCTGTTCAACTGCTAGTTAATGAAATAGTTTGTCAGCCAATCACATGGCAGCAAATAAATTTAAACATGTATACATGCTCATGACAATCAGAAATGCCAAAACAGGCGATTTAAGTGACTTAGAATGTGCATGGTTATTGTTGTTTTACAATCAACTGTATAGAAGACTCTTGGTAAAAACATGGGAGAATGATGACATTCACCAGGTAATATACTGAAACAAATAAATGCCCTTAATGCAGTGGTTGAAAATATTCTTATGCATGTAACCCTTGTCTGTCAAGAGTTTATAGCCACTGGTTTTACCTCACTCCATTTTGTAAAAGCAGAGTAACACTTTGCTTTACTACATTTATTTTCACCACCTTGTCCCATTCCTTCATTCCCAAATGAACATTCATGAAGAAAGTTGAAATCATTTTTCACCTTTATAGCCACATAAAGCCATTTATTCTGGAAATAAACATGGATTTCAAATGCTTGGAGAAGACAAACACACTTTGGGTGACAGAAAGAGACAGAGAGAGGCATTATCATTCACCAGTTGCCTGCTACTTTCTCTGTTGTTTTAGTGCTGCTGTCTGGGGTGGAGGAATGTAAGCATTATCACCACAGACAGGCTTTATGTTCCTTATTACACTGACTAATTGAATGTTTGTCTATATCTAATGAGGGTGGTTGCCCCTGGAGTATTTCATGTGTGTATGGGGTGTGTATGTGTGTAGTCTGTGTACAGTAGTTACCTTGATGTCGGATCCACCAGTGATCTGCAGTTTTCATCAGTGTTTCAGTCAGAAAATCATGCTTTGTGGTTCTTTAAACATACAATACGCACTACAGTATAGAGTTTCCAAATTTTCACTCATCGTTCAGTTATCATAAAATACTTCCTGTCAGGTGCTAAGAAAGTGAGGTGAAGAGCATTTAGAAGCAAAGTTAAAGGAATGCCACAGTGACAAAGAGAATTTGAAAAGAAAGTCAAATTCTTAAAGTCCAGTGAAAGCGCCTTACAGGGTTCTGTTTCACTCCTGTTTCACTTACAACCATAAAATCAAAATTCAGATATTTATATTTATATATATTTGACAGCTGTGCATTTGGTTCAAATCCTTGTAATTATGATTAATTACACAATAATAATATTGTTAAGGAAGTGGTTTTTTTTTGTTTCCGTATTCGTTTAAGTGAATGCATTAAACAAGGCCAGTTTTCTTTTTGTGAGATTCTCACTCTATTATGTTAAATGGTAAGTATTTGAACAACTTCACTGGGCAAGAGTCACTTTCATTCAAGCCTGATATTATATTGTACAGCAATCTTTCAGTATTGAATCTGTTTAAATGTTGATTTCAAAGCTGTACGAATAGGTTCACATAAAAAAGTGCTGTGCAATGTGAAAGACATTACCTCTAGTGACAAACCTACATGGACTTCGTTACTTACCTTTAAGGGGTTTGGCTTATTAATTTGGGTTTATAAGAACTTAGTTTTATTTCTTATTTTTGTTCACAGTAGGCTGCTGTGTGTAGTGAATAAGTTCTAATGCACTCATGTACACAAACTTTCAACCGCCAAATGTCACAAAGAGAAAGTTAGCTCCCTGCTTGTGCACATACTGGTTCTGTTTGAGATTAACAAATACCAAAAGGGAGATTGAATACTTTGGTTTTATTCATCAAGCACAGGAATACAAATGTTATTTTTTTCTATAAACTTGTTGCTGACGATTTTCCAACTCAGCTTTAAGTTGACAAATGACACTGTACAGTTCTATAATACAACACTGTATTTAGCAACCTCCCCCCGAAAAAAACGAAAAAAAGTTTGGATTGCTTTGCCTACTGCATTGAATATACAATACGTAAGAGACCTAAGAGCAAAACAAGCATAACACCCAATATCAAACATGATTTGATATTGTTTGTCAAACTCTTAAATCATCTTTCATGTCTTCCAATACTTAAGGCAACATATCCTAAGTAGTTCAACCTTTCACGTTGTTTTTTTGGGCAAGATGGGTCATCTAGGACCTATTAGGTATGTAGCTGATGTAATTGTCTACCAGTTTGGGGCAGCTGTAGTTTGTTTGTCCCAGTTTTAAATTGGCATAACTTGTCTTCATGGCAGAACGTCTAGGGTTCAAGGACTACTTGTGCAGCTCATCTGTTTTAACACTGCATAAAATAATACCATAAGAGCAAGTTTTGATGAAATAAACATAAAACATGTCAAACCCGCCTTCCCCCTGTATATAATAAAACTGCCAAAGGACTTTTTTACATTTGCATTTTTTACTAGTTGTTCTAGGTCAAAATTCAGTTGATGTTTTTGTTCTATTCATTCCCTAGATTTCTGATAACCCAATATAATATGTCTATCCTGTTACCTATTTAATATTACCTTATTGTTAGGGCTGTTTTTGTTGTGCATCTGCACTTATTGTTGTCAATGTCTACGCATGGGACAGTGTGAAACGTAATTTCAATTCCTTTGTATGGCAAGTACATTTGAAGAAATTGACAAATAAAGTTTTCTATTCTATTCTATTCTATAATGCTTTAGTATGTAAATGTGCTTAAACAGTTTGAATAGCTAAGTGGTTCTCGAGTTGAGGTTCCTTATGATGATTGTGAACTCAGCAGAAATAACTTCTCTTTTTAACTTTTTTCTTTTTTTTTTTCCTTTTAATCATACGTAAGCTTGACAGTCTCAAGTTTAACTCATGCACTGTTAATTGAAAAAATGCCATCATTATTTCTTTCTTCTATAATACAAGAATTTCAACTGAATTCTTACTGTCTGTTCAAGTCTATTCTACAGCTCTGTTCAAGTGTGATTCGCACTACCTCTTCTCAAGGAAAGCCTGGCTATGCAATCTAACGTGGGACTCAGCCATCTGACCTAATTGACTGAAATTCAGTCTTGGCACCATTTTTAGCTGTTAAAATTTAAACATAACTCTTGGGCTTGGGCTTCACTATGAGGCTCAGTGTAGATGAATTGTCTGGTTGACTCATTCACTTGCCCACTCTGAAGTATTTTATATTTATATGCACAATCAAACAATTGCACACAGTCACATCCTTGCTTCTCAGTGGTATTGATTACCTTGTCTAGCCAACAAGGCGCTTAGTCTTGAAGGAAAATAAGACAGAAAAAGGTGTAAAACTATTGATTAGTTGTAAGGGCATGGCATTACTGAGTGAATGGTTACTGTATTCTTTAATGTTCATAAATTATTTGCATTTCTTTATTTACTGAAACAGTTTAATTTTCCATATGGATTTCCATAAAGGCACATAACACATGGAATATTGGAATTTTGTGTGTGTGCGTGCATGTGTGTGTGTGTGTGTGTGTGTGTGTGTGCGCGCGCACGCGCGACCATCATTGGCTGAAGGCTATCTCAGGTCCTAGATTATCTGAGGACACGGTCCCTTCTTAAACCGTAGGGAGTCAAGGAAAGTCTTGATGTCCGCAAAGTGCAAAGGACATGCAGTACAGAGTTTTATCTGGGATGCATTTATGGCAACAAAATCTATCTACTCAATTTCTGTGGTCCTAAGCTATAATCATATAACTAATGTAAAAGGCCACACATGTTGCACAGCTATCTATTTAGAAGCTACAATTATTGCACCAAACTATTCCCCTCAGGAATTTGTGTTGATGTTTGTTCATCTATGTGTATACGTGTCAGTCTGCTTTCTGGGGCTAGTTGGTGTACTTCAAGCAGATTTGAATCTGTTTTTCTGTCTCTTCTCTCGAAAGAAAAAATGAAACTACAATGTTGGGTTAAGGTTATTTCCATCTCCTAAGCATGAGCATCTGATGAATAACATTTTCTTTTATATCATGTGGATTTCTGGGTGCATGTACCCGCTTACCTGGGGAACACTGGCCAACAGGATGCGCTATGGGAAGAAGGTAAAACAGAAGATGCACTGTGCATGTTACTATGACACGCACCACCTGTCTAAGCATTGAAGACCATGTCCACCCTTAAATGGAAACGCCATTCCCTGATGGCTGTAGCCTCTTTCAGCATAATAATATATATATAAAATTCCTAACTCATCCCATGGAGGTAGCCTTTATCCTTCAAGCTTGCATCTTCTGTCAGAGGCATGGGAGCTTGAAGGTTCTGTGAAATATCTGTCCTGTTTTTAGGACATATTTCAGATGTTGTTCCTGTTATCTGCTGAAGCCACTTTCTAAAGTAGAATTTCTGAATGTCAGCCACTCTTCTATCTGCCAGTGGTACATTCCACACAGGGGCCTGTCCTTTTATGATATTTCCTGTTCCTGTACTTCTTCTTTTCTCAGGTTTTTGCTGCCTGATGTATTCACTAAGCATGTGATCAGTTGCGGCCATCTTCCTGATGTACTCATTGATGTTTGTGGTTTCATTCTGGATAGTGGTCCTGACACTCACTAGTCCTACGCCACCTTCCTTCGACTTAGCATACAGTCTCAGGGTGCCGGATTTGGGATGAAACCCTCCATGTATCATGAGGAGCTTCCTTGATCTCAGTGCCTCAGTCTTGATGCCAGTGGCTTCTATCTCCTCCCTATTCTACATCTTCTTCTTCCCATTCAAGTTGTTCGCCAGATCCCCATTGAATTCCTGATGACAGCTCTTTGGTCCTGTAGAATTCTTGTATAGTTCTAGGTAGTTCAGGATCCATGTGTGAGGCACTGATTAATAGGCTTTCTTGTAGTCAATCGACAGGTTGCAGGTCTTACTGTCTTGAGGTCTTACTCACCATGGTGGTTTGCCCTTCTGGTGTTTCTGCCAATTCCTTCCCGTGCCCTGCTCATGTATTGAGCAATGTGCTTGTTCATTTTTACAGGTATAATGCCAGACAGGAGCTTCTATGCTGTGCAGAGGCACATTATTGGCTGTTATTTGGATGGGACTTTCTGTTTTGGGACCAGGACCATCCTGATTTTATTTAGCCATACATCTCATCGATTAACAATTGGTTCATTTGCGCTGCCAGGCATTCATGGTGCGCAGTTAGTTTTTTTTAGCCAGAAAGTGAGACCTGTCTGCCACTGTGATGGTTACTGGCTCCTGTTCGGGGAAGCTGCTATGATTTGCTTTTAGATTCACCAGGTACTGAGCATGTCTTATGTGTTGGATTCTTCTCCCACATGCTCTTCCAGTATCACTCCATCTTCAGCCTAGGTGAGGATGTTCTCGTATTGCTCCCCTTGCACTGAGAGTATACCTCGGATGGTTCAGTGGAGAACATCTGGTTTATTGTTTACTGTCCTATTTTTATATTACACCTCATTAGCCAAAGCTGTGAGGCTTTGCTTGGCAGTTAACCTCAGGTATGTACAGTTTGTTGTACTTCTTAGGCACCCCTTTCTTCATCGTACCTTTCTGCAGATTGGATAGTTGGCTTCCTATCCTACCTTGGACTTTGCCCTCTAGTCTCCTTCTCTATGGATGGCACTGCCTCTTGTGGCTGTTCATCTTATAGCCATTTGATCTCAAGGATCACTGTCTGATCAACTGCCTGGTTTCAGTGATGGGAGTACAGATTGTCAAAAATGCTACATGTAACAGAGTTAGAAAATAGCTTAATGAATTTCCTCAAAATTGATGTGCTTTGTGAATAGTTGGAGCCACCTGGTGGACAAACACAGCAACAGCAACTGTTAAGGTTCCAAAAGGAAAAAAAACTCCCAAGCTGGTGGTAGGTGCTAGTGAGCGATACTGTTGTCAATTTTGTATGTGTATTAAGGAAAACATTCTTATAGTGGTAATTGTCAACATGTATTTTGATTGTAAGAAGTACTAGCATGCATCCTGAAAGTTACAGGCATTTTGATGCATGGGTAGTAACTTTATTCACGAGTAGCACTTTTAGTTAGCATGCTAAGCTAATACTCGTTAGCTAGTTGGGTGCTTTTTGACTTGCACTCAGCTCTAATGCTTCTGTATGGGATTGTAATTGTTCTAATTCTTTTTAACAGAACTGAATGTTGCAGTTGCTTTGCACACTGTTAATGAAGACTGTGTGCTGTTTTCTTTGTACCAGGTAGGCGCTGTTAAGTATAAGTTTTAATTGATGCTGTTGTATAGAAAAAAATAAATAAATAATACTGCTACTATACGATCACAGGTTTGGTTTCAGCTAGAACTTTTAAAAGAAAGACTTTATTGATGTTGTGTTGTATAAATATATCTTAGTCATTTGTTAAGTGTTATGTTTGGAAAGAAAAAGGAAAAAAAACTCCCAAGCTGGTGAACTGAATGTTGCAGTTGCTTTGCACACTGTTAATGAAGACTGTGTGCTGTTTTCTTTGTACCAGCTGCCAGAATAAAGAGGGAGCCCAGAGTAAGGGCAAGTCCAGCGTTGCAGTGCCGTCCTTTCTACATGGGCATATCACACCACTTGCACAATAGACTCACAGAACAGCAACAGCTACATTGGTGCCGTGACTCTGTGATTTGAGATCAACTTGATGCAGATCTCCAACCCAGGTTGCAGTGTATTGTGCTTAAAGATTCATCCTTTGCCCGTCTTGGACTGTGAATTACGTTGAGGTAC
Source organism: Perissodus microlepis (assembly GCF_051167445.1). Lineage (NCBI taxonomy): Eukaryota > Metazoa > Chordata > Actinopteri > Cichliformes > Cichlidae > Perissodus > Perissodus microlepis. The sequence continues at coordinate 6,859,444 of NC_140466.1, forward strand.
TGGACTGTTTGTTCTTTGATTTGATGGGACTCTCTTCGGACTGCTTGTGCTGACACCTGCAACTCTGAATATTTGTTATTGTCTACGTTTTGTTTTGTTTTTTTTCTTGCTTTTCCTTTTCTCTGTTCATATGCTAATATGGCAAGCAAATTCCAGCTGAGTGATATATGTGACAACGTTCGCTCCTCTGTTGGGCAGGGTAGAGGTGCAGCACGTGCTCATTTACTGTCACATGGGTCAGTTGGGAGGGATGAGGGAGCTTCACCTGTGTTGCCTGGGAGGGTTGGAGCCTTTGGGTCGGGTGTAGATCCAGATGAGTCTCCCGTGGGGCAATTTTTGCAGGGCGAAGCACATCACTCCACTCCCAGTGATGGGAATGACACATTAAACCAGTTTAGTGACATGATCCTTCAACTTGGTTCACAGATAGGTGAATCTATTGCGGCCAGACTTATGTCTAGTGGAGCTGTTGGTGATGTCGACCGAAATAATGCTCACTCACCTAACCAGACTTCCCATTCGAGTGGCGATACGAATACACCTAGTGAAAACACTCAATTCAGTGTTATTGTAAAATCCGACAGGGAGCCTGTCATTTTCAGGGGTGATGGTACAGACAAGTACGCAGTGACTGAATGGGTTGAGCTGATGAAATCATACATCAGGAAGCAGAGTCTTGATGTGTCGTTGCAGACAGAGGAGGTGATGGGGAGGCTAATGGGGAAGGCCAGGGATGTAGTTAAGATAGGCTTGAGAAGTGATCCTGCGCTTATTACTTGCGCCCCTGATGTCATATTCAACATGCTGATAAGGTACTTCAGCAGCACTTCCTCTTGCCTACCCCTGCAGGACTTCTACTCAACTCTGCCTTGTCACAGGGAGAATCCTGTTGATTACTGGATACGCCTCAACAAGGCTGCTGATATGGCTGAGGAAGGTTTGAAGCGTCAAGGCAGGCGAATGGAGGACATTGGTGGTGAGATCGCTAAAATGTTTGTGAAACACTGCCCAGATCCTGAGCTCGCATCTGTGTTTAAGTACAAGCAGATACATGAGTGGACATGCAAGGAGATTCAGGAGAGGATAGATGAGTATCGGCGCGAGAGGGTGTCTTCTGTGAGAGTGCGCGTGGTTGAGGCCCATGCAGCAGCGCTAATTCGTGATGACACGCGTGTTGAGCTCTTGAATAACGATGACAGGAAGTCTTCTGGTGTTGACGCGCTTCCTACCTCACCCCCGTCTCCTGGTGTAGGACCCTCTGTCTCACCCTCTCCTCTCTTGTCCCAGACGCAGCAGATGTTTCTTGCTCCAAGCTGTCCCACAGTTCCTCCTCTATTCTCACAGGATGGGGAACGGAATCTGACGACCTCATCTCAGAATAAATGCCAGACTATTCCCCTGCATTACCAGAAGCAGTCTGCTCTCCCTGCTCCTGAGCAGCAGTTTCCCCACAGTCAGCAGCCCAGCGACAATGCTGTGCTTGGCGAGATGATGTCGATGCTCAGGGAGCTGTTGAATAAAGTGAAGGCTGGGGATGGACATTCCCCCTCACGGCAGGGTGGCAGACGAGTACAGAATCGGGCCCCTTCGTTCAATGGCAGGAGCTGTCAGGTCTGTAATAAGGAGGACCACACTACACAGTCCCATTGCCGCTTTGCCCGACTCTGTTTCACATGCTTTCAGCCCGGTCACACACGTCGCTCGTGTGCCAATGGGGCCTCTACGGGTGACAATGCCCAGGGAAACTAGACGACCTGTGCTTCGAGGGAGGCTGTACGGGTCGTGAAGAACACTCCCACACACATGATGCAGCAGAGCTGTATGACAATGTAAAGGACTTAGACAAGTCTGAGAGAGTTATTTTTCAGGACACACAGAGAATCAGCAGCAGTGACAGCCTGTTCTACACTCCTGTTACAATCGGAGGCAAGGCATCCCTTGGTGCTATGTTGGATAGTGGTTCAATGGCCTGTTCTTTGAGTGAAGTAGCACTGCAGAGGCTTGCTGCTACTGGTGCTATTGATTTGAGCAATCAGGGGGCACCCACTGTTGTTTTTGTTGGCTGTGGTGGTGTACGAGTGAAGCCTAAATCAGTGGTGGAGCTTGACATGGAAGTGTATGGGTGTCATATCTTGGTTCCAAGCTTTGTTGTTGAGAATCAACAAGATGACTTAATTGTTGGCTCGAATGTCATCAGACATTTAATCCGTCAGTTCAAGAAAGATGCAAGCTACTGGGAGGCAGTTTCGACGTCAGGTTCAGGGCATCAGGAACTTGAACAGTTCCTCTCTCTGCTTGCTGGCCTGGAACGCTGGTCTGGTACTGAGATACCAGACAAAGTGGGCACAGTCAGGTGCAACAGGGCTGTCACCCTGCCAGGTAACAGTGAGTTCCTTGTATGGGGGAAACTTCCTAAGGATGTTAAGATATCTCCCGGCTCTACTGTAGTTACTGAGTCAACCACTTCTCGCTCTGCACCCAGGGGCATCATGGTCGCTAGAGTGGTGACTCCTCTCTGGGGAGACAGGTGGGTCCCACTCAAGCTCCTTAACGTCACAGACAACCCTGTTATTCTGCGGAGGAATGCCAAGCTTGCTGATGTCTACACCTGCCTTGCGTTGGAGGATATGGAGGTTCCAGAGCTCAGTCAACAGTCCACTCGTACAGAGCCCACTGGGACATCTGTACCCACAGTGGATGTTGGTACTGTACAGGAGAGGCTGGACCGTGTTGGCCTGGGTGACCTGGACCTGAAATCCTGTGATGTGTCATCGGACTGGCAAGAAAAGTTGGCTGACCTTGTGGTCAATTATCAAGATGTCTTTTCTCGCCATCATCTGGACTGTGGTGAGGCTAAGGGCTTTGTGCACAGGATTCGACTGACAGATGACAGGCCATTTCGTCTCCCCTACAGGCGTGTGCCTCCTGCCGAATACCACAAGCTCCGCCAGGTTCTTAACGAGATGGAGGAGAGAGACATAATCAGGAAGTCTACTAGCGAGTTTGCCTCACCTCTTGTCCTTGTGTGGAAGAGAAATGGTGACTTGCGAGTGTGCACCGATTTTCGATGGCTCAACAGGCGGATGCTAAAGGACGCTCATCCCCTGCCACATCAAGCTGATTGCTTGGCAGCCCTTGGTGGCAATGCGTTTTTTAGCACGATGGACTTGACTTCTGGCTTCTATAACATGCCGCTACATGAGGAAGATCGCAAATACTCTGCATTCACAACACCCATGGGTTTGTACGAGTATAACCGCCTCCCTCAGGGTTTGTGCAACAGCCCAGCCAGCTTCATGAGGATGATGACCTGCATTTTTGGCGATCAAAATTTCCTCAGCCTGCTGTGCTACCTTGATGACCTGTTGGTCTTTGCACCATCTGAGCAGTTGGCTTTGGAGAGATTGGAAATGGTTTTCAGCCGACTTCGCCAACACAACCTGAAATTGGCCCCAAAGAAGTGCTGTCTTCTCAGGAGGTCGGTGAAATTCCTCGGGCACATCATTAATGAGTCTGGTGTGTCCACAGATCCTGCTAAGGTCGAGGCTGTCAGCAATATGACCATTGCGGACCTAATGGAGCCTGATGGGATCACCCCGTCACAGTCCCGTGTCAGATCATTTCTGGGGATGGTGAACTATTACCAGCATTTTGTGCCCAATTACTCTGCCTTGGCAAGGCCCCTCTTTGACCTTCTGTCTGGCCAGAAGCAGAAGCGCAAGGGGCGGGCACGTGTGAGCCGTGCTATGCAATCTCGGAAGCTGACACCTACTGACTGGACACATGATCATCAACAGTCATTTGAGGATCTGAAGGCTGCTTTGGTGTCCTCAGTAGTTTTGGCCCATCCTGACTTTGCTCGCCCTTTTGTCTTGTCCACCGACGCCTCCTTGGATGGGCTGGGAGCAGTCCTTTCACAAGTTCAGGAAGGTGATTTTGTGGCTAGACCAGTTGCATTTGCCAGTAAATCCCTTTCCCGTGCCCAGCGGAAGTACCCTGCTCATCGCCTTGAATTCCTTGCGTTGAAATGGTCTGTGTGTGACAAGTTCAGCCACTGGCTCAAGGGACATGCCTTCACAGTGTGGACTGATAATAATCCGCTTACACACATTATGACTAAACCTCGTCTGGACGCCTGTGAGCAGCGGTGGGTGGCGAAGCTGGCATCTTACGAGTTTGATATCAAATATGTCCCTGGTTCTAAGAACATTGTTGCAGATGCACTAAGCCGTCGACCGTTTGTGAAGTTGGCTGTCGGAGAGAGGTTGCTTTGCTGCCCTTATAGCAACCTAGTTGGAGAAACTCTTCCCATCTCTGTTGGCTCAGTACAGGAGGCATTTCGACAGTCGAACTCCAGTCGACATCTCTTCGATGGCCAGGTCGAGGAGGAGCCTACTGTGTCGGTGCATGCTAAGAACCAGTCCTTGACTAAAGAAGAGGTCTCTGCCATCTTTGAGACACATACCCTTTGGGAGTCGGGTGCCAGAACGCGTGCTGTTGACATCCTCCAACAGCTTCCACAGCTACTTCTCCCTGCAACAGATGCTCAACCTGTGTTCTCTGAGGGTGAGCTTCGTGAGGGGCAGTTGAGGGATCCTGTCCTCTCCAGAGTGCTGTACTTTGTGGAACGCGGCCGTCGACCTTCCAGGAGGGAGAGATCCAGTGAGTGTGCCATGGTCATTAGGTACCTTAAACACTGGGACAAACTGACGATGTGTAATGGTGTCCTTTACAGAGTATCTAGGGATCAGGTCTCCAAGAAGAAGAGATACCAATTTGTTGTCCCTGATGCCCTTAAACCCGAGGTCCTCCAGGGCACACATGACAATGCTGGTCACCAGGGGCAGTTTAGGAGCTTGTGTCTGGCCCGCCAGAGGTTCTTTTGGCCGCACATTGACAGAGATGTGAAGGATTATGTGCGACAATGCCAGCGGTGTGTCATTGGTAAGGCAGCTGATCCTGAGGGGAGGGCACCCCTGGAGAGTATCAAGACATCTGCACCTTTGGAAATTGTGTGCATTGATTTTTGGACTGCGGAGGATTCTAACAAGAAACCTGTTGATGTGCTGGTGGTGACGGACCATTTTACTAGGATGGCCCAGGCCTTCCCTTGCCGAGATCAGTCTGCTAAACAGGTTGCGAAGCAACTCTGGGACAAGTATTTCTGCATTTATGGATTCCCAGAGAGGGTCCATTCTGACCAGGGGGCATCATTCGAAAGTCAGCTGGTTGCTGAATTGCTCAGGGTTGCTGGTGTGAAGAAGTCTCGGACGACACCGTACCATCCAATGGGCAACGGTAGTGTGGAACGTTTTAACAGGACACTGGGCAACATGATTTGTGCCCTCCCTCCCGATGCGAAACACGACTGGCCCCGGCGCCTCCAGACCCTGACATTCATGTATAACTGTACTGTGCATGAGACAACAGGTTACGCTCCTTTCTATCTCATGTTTGGTAGGGTCCCCCGTCTTCCAGTTGATGTGCTGTTCAAAAACATACTGAAAGATCCTGAAATCGGTTGTTATGATAGCTACGTGGTGTCCCTGACAAAGGATCTTCAAGAGGCAATGGCTATTGCTCAAGGACATGCTGACAAAGAACAGAGACGTCAGGCTGAGCTCTATAACCGCCGTGTGAAGGGGAACTTGATCGCTACGGGTGATAGAGTCCTGGTTTCCAACAGACGTGAGAGAGGGAAGCGAAAAACAGCAGACAGGTGGGAGTCCACCATATACACTGTCGTTGGTTTGAAAGCCTGCTACTCACACATATGTGATCAAGAATCCTATGACTGGACAGGAGAGGGTTGTGCACCGTAACCTGTTGATGCTTGTTAACTTCTTACCTGTGGACGTGGACAGTCACGCAGATCGCACCTTTCAGTCTTCTTCTGAAGCTGGATCTGGCGATGTCATGGATGCGACGGGATTGCTGTCTTTCTCAGAAAGTGGGGATTCTGTGACCAGAACTCGGCAATGGGTTGACAATTTGTCAGCTGCATGTTCGGACAGCTGTGAGGGCGCTGAGCCCTCTAGTCATGTTTTGAGCATGGCTGATGAGCCTGAGAGTGTGAGTGATTTGCACCATCAAGCCGGTTCAGTGACCTCTGAACGAGACTGCTTATCGGCCCCCTCGACTATCACTCAGGGAGCGAACAGACAACTCACGCCTTCCACCCACTCTGGTCCTGGCGATGTACAACCAGTCAGATCTCGTTTTGGACGCATTGTCAAACCAGTCAATCGGTTGCTCCATGTAATGTCCACTCAAGAGGTCGTTAATGATGCAAGTCAGATAATTGGCAAAGTCTCTAAGTCAATACGTCAGGCTTTTCAGTAAGGTTTTTTTTTTTTTTCTACATTGTGGTTTCCAGTTTGGTGTATTCTTTGTTCCATTCTGGTTTTCCATTGCACCACCATGTTTGAACTTCGGTCCCGATGCGGGGACATTTCTTTTTCTGTGGGGCATGGTTTGTGTGGGGTGTAGACGGCATCCTGCATCCAGGAGCTGGTAGTGAGTTGGCGCCGCTCACTCTGCTTCATCCTTTTGGGGATACTTCTTGAGTTGGTGTGTCTATATAACCATGTCGGGTCTGTTTTCTTTTGGGTTTCTCTTTTGTTTTGTTGATTTTGGTGGATGCTGTGGGTTGTGCATCTATAATCTTGAGTGAAATTCTGCGGGGTTGGATGTAACAGAGTTAGAAAATAGCTTAATGAATTTCCTCAAAATTGATGTGCTTTGTGAATAGTTGGAGCCACCTGGTGGACAAACACAGCAACAGCAACTGTTAAGGTTCCAAATTGCTGCACAGCGCATGCCTCAGCAAAGGAAAAAAAACTCCCAAGCTGGTGGTAGGTGCTAGTGAGCGATACTGTTGTCAATTTTGTATGTGTATTAAGGAAAACATTCTTATAGTGGTAATTGTCAACATGTATTTTGATTGTAAGCAGTACTAGCATGTATCCTGAAAGTTACAGGCATTTTGATGCATGGGTAGTAACTTTATTCACGAGTAGCACTTTTAGTTAGCATGCTAAGCTAATACTCGTTAGCTAGTCGGGTGCTTTTTGACTTGCACTCAGCTCTAATGCTTCTCTATGGGATTGTAATTGTTCTAATTCTTTTTAACAGAACTGAATGTTGCAGTTGCTTTGCACACTGTTAATGAAGACTGTGTGCTGTTTTCTTTGTACCAGGTAGGCGCTGTTAAGTATAAGTTTTAATTGATGCTGTTGTATAGAAAAAAATAAATAAATAATACTGCTACTATACGATCACAGGTTTGGTTTCAGCTAGAACTTTTAAAAGAAAGACTTTATTGATGTTGTGTTGTATAAATATATCTTAGTCATTTGTTAAGTGTTATGTTTGGAAAGAAAAAGGAAAAAAAACTCCCAAGCTGGTGAACTGAATGTTGCAGTTGCTTTGCACACTGTTAATGAAGACTGTGTGCTGTTTTCTTTGTACCAGCTGCCAGAATAAAGAGGGAGCCCAGAGTAAGGGCAAGTCCAGCGTTGCAGTGCCGTCCTTTCTACATGGGCATATCACACCACTTGCACAATAGACTCACAGAACAGCAACAGCTACATACATTCACATCTTAAAGTAGACTTTCAGAGACTTCAAAAAGTCTTGGTGACCTTGCCACAAAAGGTCCAGGTTTAGCCATAATCTTCTCATTCAGGTCATTCACATCTCCTCTCTGACTGACTCCCCTCGACCATAGCATTTGTGTTGTATGTCATCAATCTCTAGTTGCAATAGCAGTTGTTTTGATGTTAGTTTAGATGTTGGGTATTGAAGAAGCCATAGGATTCTATAGATTTCATTGGATTCTATAGGAATCCATAGAAATTGTGACAAAGGGCAGTCCACCCAACTTCCACTGGGAATGAGTCAGATATATTGGCACCAATGGGGATAAAGCTTCCATTGTTTTTGTACAGGGACAGAATAACCCATAGCAACAGGACAGATACCCCATACTCCTGAAACACCACCCCACAGACATGATGAGGGACATAGTCAAATGCCCTCTTAACAAGACTGTAGAGAATCTATAAAACATTACATCAATGAACATCAGTTAAATACTGTAAGTATATACTTAAGCTTGATTGATGCGAAGTTTAATTAGGTATTATTTAAATTAATTAATCATCATATTAATAATTAATATGAGTTTTATGCAGTTACGTTTTTTCTTTTTTTTGTGATAAAGGATTAGAAGTAGATCCAAACCACTTTTTTGTCTGGCAATAAAAATGTAAAGTAGCCAGTTAGTTCAGTTAAGCATTAAAATGGAAAATAGACAAACAGCTTGCCTGGCTCTGTCCAAAGGTAACAATGTCTGTCTACCAGTATGTCTAAATCTCATTAATTAACACACTAATATTTCTAGTTTCAGTTTATTTGCTTGTCTCTGACCAGTTGCCAAGCAACCACTAGATATTCCAAGATTCTACAAAATAACTGGTTGTGTGCAGGAAACCTTGAGGCTCAAAAAACTAACCATCTGTAAAGGGGTTAACTTCACTTTCACTGTTTTCTAATACAAGGGTCAATATTTGTAAAGCTTTCTAGTGGAAAGAGTTGCTCTTAGTAATGAAATAAAATTTTAGATCATAATTTATAGATTTAATTTCAAGGTATTTGAAGTTACAGTTGCTGTAAGTTTTTCACAACGAATCTGTTAAGGTTGCTCTAAAGGTGAAATTGTAAATAATAAGGAGTAGGACTTTTCTTAATATTGATTTAAAAAATGCCATCGATACAATACCGTTACCATACACATTCTCCTTACTGGTCTCATTTTCATTCATTCAGTTTTCTGTTTAGTAAGCCCCCGCAGTTAATAATATGCAAAACTATTTTATTATTTCTGTCAGTAACTCAGTCTTGCCACCATCTATGCTGCCTGTTAGCACAAGGGCCTTCAGACTTTTGGACGAGTTATTGTCATCATTTACAATTATAAAAACTAGAAATAGCACGCAGCTTTTAAAGAGCTTAGTTTGATCCTAAGTGCTAGTTTCTATTGATAGGAATTTTATGTTTGTTGCCTTGGTCACTACACTTTTGAAATAAATCATGTGCCCTTTCTCTCATTAGAGATTCTCTTATTTCCTACCTAATGCCCTGAGACCAGAAATGAAAATGATAACAGCTCTAAAACATTTTGGCTACAAAATACTACCATTGATGACTCAGATTAATTACACATAAAACATGGGCACTCAGATAATGATATGTATGTTTAAAATTCCTCACATACTGGGGATAAGATCTCCATATCACGTAGTATCAAAACAGATCCTGCCCAGTGTTGGTGTCATACCGGGATGTAGAACTGTAACGTTTCTGTTCTGTTTCTTAAGAAGTCACATGTACATATCCAGCTTAACACTAGAACTGTACATGTACAGATCCATTCTAATTGTAGCGGCGGCACTCCGTCTCTATTTCACTCTTCTGTACCACCTTTAGGAGTCAGTCCAGCAACATGCATTTGAACGCGAACAAGTCCAGGTACTTTTCTTGCAAAAAAATATGTTTATTGAAACTTTTAAGTTACATGGCAAGACTCGGTCAAAAAACTGTGTTGCTTCCAGCTTATCCGACTCCCCAACTACGTAATTACAGTGCGCCGGAAGCCCAAAATACTAAAAAGCGCATTAGAATGTCGCACTTCTATATTCTATACATTTAACAAACAGTATTTTGAAATCAACTAGAAATTATATTCTTAACATCAAACATGTATATTTCTCCTCTAATCATTTTATCAGTACCAATAAAATTAACCTTTAATTGGCTCTTACATCATCCGGCCCCTAATTGGTTAGGTGAGAGAACTAAACAATTACTAACTTACACATTAATCATTAAGAGCCAACCTAATTGTAATGTCCATGAACAAACATTCTTTCTCTTCATCGCTCGGATGAAGCCTCCTCCAGAAGACACAACTTGTTAACAGGTCTTTCCAGGATGTTGCTTTTAGTTTTTACTTTCAATCTTCGGACTGTTCCACTTGAGTCTGGCAACGTCTCAACCACTCTCCCCATGAGCCAGGAGTTGCGTGGAGAAGAACTGTCCACCAGCAGCACAAGATCTCCGACCGTGAAGTTTCTTCTCGGTTTCAGCCACTTCTGGCGCTCTTGCAGAAGTGGAAGATATTCACGAGTCCATCTGGTCCAAAACAAATCTGCTAGATATTGAACCTGTCTCCATCTTCTTCTGGTGTATGCATCATTTTTGTTGAAGACACCTGGAGGCATGAGGGGCTGTGACTTAAGCAGCAACAGATGGCTCGGCGTTAAAGCTTCAACGTCATTTATGTCTTCTGTGACGCTTGTGAGAGGTCTGCCATTAATGATGCTTTCAATCTCACACATTATTGTATGAAGACAATCTTCATTTGGCACTTGTTCCTTCAAGAGAACGCTGAGAATTCGACGCACTGTTCGAATCTGTCTCTCCCAAACTCCACCTTGATGTGAAGCAGCCGGGCTGTTAAAAATCCACTTTATACCTTTTGGTTGTAGGACTCTTTCAATTTTGTCGTTATCCAGTCTTTGAATGGCTTCCCTCAACTCCCTTTCCGCTGCCACAAAGTTTGTGCCATTATCTGACCTCATGATGGTAACTTGACCTCTTCTGCAGATGAAACGGCGAATCGCATTGATACAGGAGTCTGTGTCAAGACTGTCTGCAACTTCAATATGTACAGCTCTGAGAGTGAGGCAGGTAAACATGACACCATATCTTTTGACAGTACCCCGGCCCCGCTTGACATCAAATGGGCCAAAATAGTCGACACCAGTGTTTGTAAACGGAGGTTTGTCTGGTAGAAGACGGTCTTCAGGTAAGTCTGCCATCTTCTGCTCACCAACCCTTCCAGAAATCCTACGGCAAGTTTGACATTTGCTGATTATCTTTCTAATTGCCGAATTGGCTTGAGGAATCCAATATCTGCATCGCAATTGCGCCAGCACATAATTGCGACCGCAGTGACCAGTTCGTTGATGGATGTCTCTCAAAATGATTTCAGAGATTTTGCTGTGTTTAGAAAGAATTGCTGGTTGTTTAGCATTTTCTGGCAAGCCTGATTTATGGAGTCTGCCGCCAACTCTCAGCATCCCATCTCGAAGAACTGGGTCTAATTTGAACAGCTGGCTGCTACAACTAAGCTGTCCTCCCTCCTGTAGGATTTTGATCTCCTCTCCATGATGTTGTTTCTGGCTGAAACGAACAATTTCTGATTCGGCAGCCTCAAGATCCTCCAAAGCAAGCGCTTTCTTTCCCATTGCAGATTTAAATGTCCTCATGTGCCCTTGCAACTTTAACTTTTGCTTTTCAGGATCATTTTCATTTTTCTGGACTATTTTTGAGTACTGTTTTCTTTCTTCTTTTAACATCCACAGCACCTTCCTTAGCTTCATTATCCAGGCCACTGCTCTTTTCAGTTTATTCCAGTCTGAATAGTAGTCTATCACACGTCTCATTGGTTCCATGCCTTCCTCAACTTTCAGTATATTAACCGTTGCTGAAGTCTTGACTTCTGGATCATTTTGAAGGTTTTCCTTCTTTCTCACTGGCTGCTCTGGCCATTCGTTTTCATCTAGAAGATAGTTCGGCCCGTGAATCCATGAACCTCCTTCCAACAGATATTTTGCCTTTAAGCCTCTGCTTGCTTGATCTGCAGGATTTTCTGCCGATGTCACATACTTCCATTGCGATGGCTTGGTTGCTTCTCGAATCAGTGAAACTCTATTTGCAACAAATGTTTTGAAGCGAGATGTTTCACTATCAATGTATCTAAGCACAGTTGTGCTGTCCGTCCAGAAGACTGATTGTTGCAGAGGAACTTGAAGTTCTTGTCGCAGTAATCTGTCCATCCTCACTGAAATCACTGCTGCAGTCAGCTCAAGCCTAGGAATTGTGACTTTCTTGAGCGGAGAAACTCTGGATTTCCCAATGAGAAAGGCACAATGTCTCTTGCCTCGTCTATTTTCCATCAACAGGTAAGAGACAGTTCCATATGCGTAATCTGAAGCATCGGAAAAATGGTGCAACTGCGCAACAACAGTGCATCCGAAACCTGTAGACTTTAGGCATCTACTCACATGGAAGTTGGAGAGGAGTACAACGTCTTCTTTCCATTTTTTCCAAATTTTTGCATGCTTTTCATTGATCTCCTTGTCCCAACCATGCTGCTCTTTACAGAGATCTTTCAACAAAAGTTTTGCAGGCAAGATGACTGGTGCTAGAAAGCCAAGAGGGTCATAAATTGAATTAATGACTGACAAAATGCCTCTTCTGGTCATTGGCTTGTCTTGCAACCTTATAGTGTAAGTGAAGGTATCTGTTTCTGTGTTCCACTGTACACCTAGTGTTCTCTCAACTGGCAAAGTGTCATGCCTAAGATCCAGATCTTTCACCTCGTTGGCTCTGTGTTCTTCAGGAATTGACATCAACACTTTTCTACTGTTACTTGTCCATTTTGTTAATGTAAACCCTCCACTGGTACACAGAGCACGAAGATCACTGACTAATTTCACTGCAGCCTCTTCTGTAGCTACACTTTTCAGACAGTCATCTACGTAGAAGTTGCACAGGACTGTCTGAACAGCTTCTGGAGATGCTTCTTCCTTGTGATCTTCTGCCGTTCTTCTTAGCGCATATGAGGCGACACTTGGTGAGGAAGTAGCTCCAAAGAGGTGCACCATCATCCTATATTCCTTCATGGGCTCATCCAGCTTGCCATCTGGCCACCAGAGAAAACGAAGAAGATCAGCATCTCTTTCTGGTACATTGACTTGGTAAAACATTGATTCAATGTCTGCCATCAGCGCTACTGGCTCTTCGCGGAATCTTAAAAGAACACCCACCAGTGTGTTAGTCAGATCCGGTCCCTGCAGTAACTCCTTGTTTAGAGACATATCCTGGTACGAAGCCGTACAGTCGAACACAACTCGCAACTTTCTCTTCTTCGGGTGATACACCCCATGGTGTGGTATATAGAACACTCTGTTGTCGTCACGGCTCAACTGGTGGTCTGGCACTGGAACTGCATAGCCCTTGGTGATGATGTTTTCCATGAAGCACTTATAATCTTCAAAAAACTGAGGATTCTTCTTAAACTTCCTGAACAAACATGCTATCCGCTGCTCCGCAACACAGCGGTTGTTTGGCATTTGAAGATTCTCATTCTTAAGTGGCAATCCAATGTTATAGTGTCCATTTTCGAAGGTCGTTGTCTTTTTTAGTGCTCGTAGAAACTGTTTGTCTTCTTGTGACATTTCCTCTTTGTCATCATAATTACGTTCTGAAAAATCGATGTTATACTGTTGGACCAGTAGCTTCTCAACTTCCACTAAAGAGATTCGGCTTACTGAGAAATGTGGTTCTTTGCTTTCTGAGTCATTTAGTTCTTTTCTTATAGGTCCATTCACAACCCAACCAATGGTGGTCTTCACTGCATAAGGACCTCCATTTTGTCCATTAATGACACGCCATGGCTCCATTGCTTTTGCACAGTTGGCTCCTATAAGCAGGTCTACATTAGCCTCTATCTCTGGTAGCCTCACTTCATGTAGATAAGGCCACTTCTGGATGTCTGACTGCTTGGGTATGTTTCCACTACTCACAGGTATACTAGTGTGAGTGAACACCTTGGGTAACTCAACGAACTTGGAATCTTCCAACCCACACACTTCCAGGTCTGATATAACAAAACTGTTCATGAGTTTCTGTTCTCCTGGTTTTTCTTGACTCATGGTACTTAGAAGTATCCGTGAAGGCTTTCCTTTAACATTCAGTTTCGTAGATCTTCCGTGCAGAATGTTGCCGTGCTTCCCGGGTCCAAAAAGGCATATGTCTCTATATATTTATCACTCATTTTAGATTTGATCTTGACTGGTACTATAGAGAGCACACACTCCTCTTCTCCGGCCCCTGTAAGCCCACAAGTCTCTTGACTGACAGGAACTTGAGCACAAGGTGCCTCATTACCATCAGTAACATCCTTCCTTTCTGTTTCCACAGAACTTTCTTTTTTCCCCATGTGCAGAATGTCTGGGTGCTTTAGTGAACACTCTTTACATTCCATTCTGCGCTTGCAGAACTTGCTGAGATGCCCATAAACCAAACATCCAAAACAGAGTCCCTTTGACTTCAAGAAATCCACACGTTCTTTGTGTGGTTGATTCTTAATCTTGCCACAAGAAGCAAGAGTGTGAGGCTGCTGACAATACAAACATGGCTTCTCAAAGGCACTCACTGTCTTGATTGAATTTTCAGTTTTAACGTTTGTTTCTTGTAGTCTTTTGTTCTCGGTGGAGATGTTGGTGGCAAAACTGCTTCCTCGAAACTCCTTCTTTGCTGGATATTTTTCCTTTTGGTCAGTCTTTCCACTTGTCGCTGCACGGTTGTCTGGGATATTACCAAAGAGTGGATCCATAGCTATTTTAGCCTGGCGGTCTATAAAGTTCACCAAATCTGCAAATCTTGCTCTTTTGCCCCTCTTTTCTTGGAGTTCAAATGCTTCTACGCGCCAACGTTCTCTGGTTTTGTAGGGCAGCTTGGATATCACTGTGCGTAGATTGGTTGGATTATCCATCTCTTCCAAAAATTCAACATCCTCCATGGTGTTGCGACATCCAGTCAGGAACATAGCATAAGCATTTAATGCCTTTGCATCGTCATTTTTCACTTGCTGCCATTTGAGTGCTTTCTCAATGAATGCGCTTGCGATCCTTAGCTCATCTCCATAGTGCTTATGTAGCAACCGTCTGGCCTCACGGTAACCTTTGCTAGGAGTCATGTGTACACAACTGCGAATTAGCTCCTGTGGTTCGCCAGCAGTGAACTGTTCCAAAAAATACAGCTTATCTTGATCGTTATCAGTCTTTTGCTCTACTGCATGTTCGAAGGCTCTTATGAAGGCCTTATACTGTAGTGCATCACCTTTAAAAACAGGAATGTCCTTTGATGGCAACTGAGCCAGCTGTTTCACAAGTAACTCAGTGATTACATTCTGTTTCTGCATGACTGACAATAGATCATCACTTCTGTTAACGTGAGCATTAAGCCCATGAGTGGAGACTGGATGAGACAGTTGTGGTACCTGTGAGTTTTGCACTTGTGAATTAGCGTGACTACTCACATCAGCTTGTTGTGGGAGCATTATGCCAACTCTTTCCTTTTTAACTCCTCGACCTTGCGATCTTTGTATTGACACATAACTGCTCAGACCATCTTCAGATCTTTCATATTCTTTGAGCACCTTTAATTTTGCTTGACTTTCTGCTAATGCAGTCTCCAACTCTAACTCTTCTTTTTCCGCTTTGACTCTTGCTGTTTCAAGCTCAAGATGTTGCCTAATCCTGGCCAACTCTAACTCAAGTTCTTGCTTTTTCTTCAATGCTGCGGCTCGTTCCAGCAAGGCTGCGTGTTCTGCCTCCTGTTTAGCACGAGTGGAGGAAACTCTAGATGTTGTAGATGCTCGGCTGACTTGAGACCCACGCGAGCTATGAACTGCATCCTTTCTAGCTCCAACCTGTGATGCGCTGTCATCTGGATAAACAGCTTCTTCCAAGTCATCTGTAACGTGCTCCTGCTGCTCAGCTTCATTTGGAATCATATGCTTATGATCCTCTGCGATCCATTTCTTTGTTGTTTGCATAAACTCTCTTATAGATGCCATTTTGGGCTCAAACCAATTGTCCTGGTCAAATATTTTTTCTTCTTCAGACAAAAGGCTCATAACCTGGTTATTGTGACTGTGAAACTCATTCAGAGCCAATGCAAAGTCACTTTCCATTCTTTCTTTCACATTTTGAAGGTTCTGAGCATCACTCATCATTATCTTTATCTCCTTTATTTTGCCTGTGATTGTTCCTAATGTTCGTCTTCTTAAGGCAATACATCTTTGTAATTTTTCTTCCAAAGCCTTCTCTGTTAACTTGCATGTTCTTCCCACCTCTCTTTCGTCTGCCATCTTATAAGTTGCAGGGGTTTATTGGCTCAAGTTGCATGCACTATTTGTCTTCTGCTTAGAATCTTTAATAGACATAGTGTAAACCAGCTTCATAACATGCCAAAAATTCCACATTGACTGCATCAAATCCTGTTTTACAACATGCAGTCCCACAGGCAGAGAGAGAGAAAAGAGAGCGGGGTTGACTACGGCACGCAGTTAAGTTTCACTTTCGTTTTCCACCAAACTTAACGAGCCTCCGAAAGACGTCTTTTTCCTCTTACAGCACGAAGTAATAAGAGAGTTTGTTACCTTCTTCTAAAGAATAATCCAAAGAATTATCCGGTTCTGTGCCAGCATCCTTAAGCAGCGCCTTTTATCTTACATTCCGCTAGGCTGCGCCCTTCCATCCGAGCACCATGCAGCCGATCCTCCACATGTCGGTGAAGCGAGTTTTTTGACTTATGTAGCGGCGGCACTCCGTCTCTATTTCACTCTTCTGTACCACCTTTAGGAGTCAGTCCAGCAACATGCATTTGAACGCGAACAAGTCCAGGTACTTTTCTTGCAAAAAAATATGTTTATTGAAACTTTTAAGTTACATGGCAAGACTCGGTCAAAAAACTGTGTTGCTTCCAGCTTATCCGACTCCCCAACTACGTAATTACAGTGCGCCGGAAGCCCAAAATACTAAAAAGCGCATTAGAATGTCGCACTTCTATATTCTATACATTTAACAAACAGTATTTTGAAATCAACTACAATTATATTCTTAACATCAAACATGTATATTTCTCCTCTAATCATTTTATCAGTACCAATAAAATTAACCTTTAATTGGCTCTTACACTAATACTAGGAGGTGTAATTTTAAACCCATCCTGCAACAATAGCAATAATGGTATAATAATTTTACTATTTCCATCAAATTATGTGTTTGCTGCCGGTGAGTGATTTAAGTTACGAGTGCAGTTATTGACAAATGTAGTGATATGATTGGTCATATCTGTTTATTCAAATCTAAATAATTGGAAAAATCGAACTTGGTTAAAAAAAATACAAATGACGTCCTCAGTGGTTTTAGGAAAAAGTTGATTTTTTAAAGTAGATTTTACTCTTTATTTGCTGAGATTAGCTCTCCACACTCTCGACTCTTTGCTCATATCAACTACAATTCTCCCATTGCTCCTGTACAGCCAGCAACCCTTCCACTTCACCACACATTCAGTCACACACTCCCCCACTCTGCTCTGGCTCAAAATTTTGTTCTCAGCACCGGCAGTAATTATTCATCTGTTATCTAACGACAGTTCCCTGTATATTTAATAATCTATGACATCTAAACTGCTCTGCCTTGTGTTTTAGCAGCCTTTGCATGAAAATGTGCATAAACAATTGTGTTGCTAGGCAATCCGGAGTGATGCAGAAACTATTTTATATTATCGTACTTTCTCGACAATAGAGTGCACCTGTATATAAGCCGCATCCGCTCTATTTTTAAAAAATTTAATAAAAAAAGATATACAAGCCGCACCCGGCTATAAGCCGCAGATATCTATGATGAAAAAATAGATATTTACTGCATGTACAGAACAATCTTGTACTGCAAATGTACATGTATGTACCTGAACAGATTCTTTCCGAACAATGCCTTTTAACACGGCAGCAACTTTGCTGATTAAAACGGAACAGAACCAAGAGAAAATAACCGCTATTTATTTACCTCCATTTTTCCTGCATTTGAAACCACAAGTCACTTTAATCATCTTCGCTGAAACCCATGAAGTCGTCTTCTTCAGTGTCGGAGTTGAACAGGCTCAGAAGCGCTTCATCACATCTGTCTCCATCAGTCTCGCTCTCCGTGTCACTGTCATCCTCCGGTGAAGTTGGCTCTGAAGGTGCACCGCTCTCTTCGCGCAGCAGTCCAGCCTTTCGGAACCCATTGGTGATGGTGGATTCTTTCACAGCACTCCACGCTGTTAGGATCCACTGACAGACATCAGAAAAGGATGCTTTTTGCATGCGGCCAGTTTTTGTGAATGACTTTTCACCGCTTGTCATCCAAGTCTCCCACTCAACCCGTAGTGCGGCTTTAAATGCCCGATTTACACTGATGTCAAGTGGCTGCAAATACTTTGTTGTACCTCCAGGAATCACAGCTGGAATGGAGTTTGTTTTCTTGATCGCTGCTTTCACAGAATCTGTGATGTGGGCCCTCATGCTATCCAAAACAAGCAGTGCTTTTTTCCGGTGAAAAAATCCTCCCGGGCGCTTCCCATAGCACTCCGTTAACCATTCCTTCATTAGACCTTCTATCATCCACCCTTTGGTGTTAACTTTGACCACTATGCCTTTCGGGAGTTGTTCTTTCGGCATAGTTATGCGCTTAAAAATCACATTTGGTGGAAGTTTTTGTCCGGATGCCGTGCATGCCAGAACGCAGGTGAAGTGCGTCCTCTCATGGCCTGTTTTTTTCAACAACACGGATGATGCACCTGTCTTGTTAACGGTCCTGGTCAGAGGCAGATCAAATATTAAAGGTACTTCATCCATATTGATTATGTCGTCTGGTCCGATGGAGTTTTCTTGTATCTTTTTTTTCAACGAATTTGTGGAAGTTTTCAACTTTTTCCTGATAGTCCGGGGGGAGTTGCTGAGAGAGAGTGGTCCGTGCCCTGATGGACAGGTTTTTACGTTTCATAAATCTGAAACACCATGACGGCCCACCTTTGAAATCTTTAATATTCATTTCGCGGGCGATTGTTTTGGCTTTCAGTCGGATCTGTACAGTGGATACACCTCGGCCACCTGCTCTGTGTGTGTTCACCCATTCCTCCAGGACATTTTCAAGTTCAGGCCACCTGCTTTTATGTCCTCTGAAAGCTTTTCTCGACTTTTGGCATTGCATGAGCTCTTCCCGCTGTCGCCTCCAACGTCTCACCATAGACTCATTGACGCTAACCTTGCGTGCAGCAGCGCGGTTTCCCTCCTGGATAGCAAGATCGATGGCCTTCAACTTAAAACTTGCATCATACGAACTTCTTCGTGTGGTTTCCATGATGAAGGGGCGAGGATTTGAAAATAATTACCAGTTGGCAATTTGTTGTGCGTGTTCTATCTGCTAAAGAAAAAGTAGCGTATTCTTCTTTGCATTGATTTTTCATCTATCTTGTTTTTTATTCTAATTCTGGTTAGAGTCCCCCTAGTGGTGGAAGAAAAATCCACAGAATAGCCGCACCTTTGTATAAGCCTCATGGCTCAAAACCTAGGAAAAAAGTAGCGGCTTATAGTCCAGAAAGTACGGTAATATCTTTGGGGTCAAAACCATGTGCTTGGTGGTTATAGGTAAACATCTTTTTTTGTTGTTATTGTTTTTTTTTTTTTTCAATTTTATTTATACAGCGCCAAATCACAACAACAGTTGCCTCATGGCACTTTATATTGTAATGTAAACCCTACAATAATACATACAGAGAAAAACTCAACAATCATATGACCCCCTATGAGTAACCACTTTGGTGACAGTGGGAACGGAAAACTCCCTTTTAACAGGAAGAACCTCTGCAGCGACTGGTTGGCTAGAGAGGAGGAAGACGGGATAAAAGACATGCTGTGCAATAGAGGCAGAGATTAATAATAAGTAATCATTCAATGCAGAGAGGTGTATTAACACATGGTGAGTGAGAAAGGTAACTGAAGAAGTTACTCAATGCATCAGAGGAATCCACCACCCACCTACATCTATTGCAGCATAACTAAGGGAGGATTCAGGGTCACCTGATCCAGCCCTAACTATATCCTTTAGCAAAAAGGAAAGTTTTAAGCCTAATCTTAAAAGTAGAGATAGTGTCTGTCTTCCGAATCCAAACTGGAAGCTGGTTCCATAGAAGAGGGGCCTTAAAACTGAAGGCTCTGCCTCCCATTCTACTTTTAAATACTCTAGGAACAACAAGTAAGCCTGCAGGGCGAGAGCAGAGTGCTCTAATGGAGTGATATGGTTACTACAAGGTCATTAAGATAAGATGGGGCCTGATTATTTAAGACCTTGTATGTGAGGAGCAGGATTTTGAATTCAATTCTGGATTTAACAGGAAGCCAATGAAGGGAAGCCAAAACAGGAGAAATATGCTCCATCTTTCTAGTCCCTGTCAGTACTCCTGTTGCAGCATTTTGGATTAACTGAAGGCCTTTCAGGGAGTTTTTATGACATCCTGATAATGACGAAATTCAGTAGTCCAGCCTAGAAGTCATAAATGCATGTTTTGTGGCATCACTCATATACTGGAAGAAAGCAGTCCTACATATTTAAAGCAATCCTACATATTTAAAGCAATTCTACATATTTAAAGTGGTTAGACACATGAACAGGTTGGTGGTGTACCAGGAGCTTCTGTTTAAGACTATACTTCCTCCTCACCATCACCCAGCCATCCAGTTTCCCCGGCTGCTCGGGACAGTCTGCTAGGGAAAAAGGCTAGCGAAGCCTACGCTACCGTTGGCTGTACCAGCTACAGGAGCTGTCTCCAATTCAGTGATTCAGTGAATAAGCCTATCTCAGAAAAAGTCATGAACTTACACAATTTTTAAATTGATAACAACTTCTTTCAGTCATAACAATGAAGGTCATGGTCTTCCAGCATGATGATAACCCAAAACGTAGCCAGTCTTTAGATTCCAATCCTATGGAAAGGCTGAAGCTTCAAGTTGCCAAGCAGCAGCCAAGAACACTGAAGGATTCAACGTTTTTGTAAAGGGGAGTGGGCTAAAATCCTTCATGAGATGTATGTAAACCTGGTGACCAGCTACATTTGTCAATAACTGTCTCTCTGGTTGCCAGCAAGGATCCCATACCAAGTACTGAGTTATTTTCTGCTTGGGGATCAAATATAGAGATTGAAAATGTGATGTCACTCAGGGGTAAAACCGCAAAGAATTCTGGGAACTCGTGGCAAGAGGTACTAGCGCACGCAGGCTTTCAATTGAAATCAGTTATACAGCGATAAAAAGAAACACAAAAAATGGCAAGAAGCTGTTGTATTATTAACTGCAATAGCCGGTCGCATGACAGCCACGGAAAGCCGACGGGTAAAGAGATCGGTTGTTATCGGATTACGTCGTTGAAGAGAAATTGTTCGAGCCATGTTTCCGAAGTAACAAAGAGGCGACTGGATTGCAGCCATTCAAAGACAAAATATAACGTCCCAGAACACTCCAGCTCACAGGTTAGTCTGCTCCAAGTATTTCCACAAAGGTCAGTCTGCTGTTGTAGTTAATGCGTCATTTTTCTTAACATAATTGGTGATATAGGTTACAAGCAAGTCTGGCGCTGAACAGAAATTGTCGCGCTATGCTCCTTTGTTTATTGTGCATAAATAGTAAATTGTCCTGACACAATATTGTGTTTCGCTTCTGTTATTACCATGGTACATTGACAAAAACATATACTTTTATTCACAGGATAAAACAGTTGTTTTGTATCACTAATTGCCCAGTACGATTACAGCATACAATATTATTGTCACTGCTACATTTCTGTGATGCGTACCAGAAATTATTTCCACTACTAATTAATTACCATTGAGCTCAAAGGTCCTATTAATAAACGGTTAACGAATGTGTATTTATGAAGACGATTTGTGAGACTGGTAAACTTATATGTACGATGGTCTTTACTTTCTACACGGTGCATTTCAAGGTCCTGTACCCATCCGTCGGTAAACTGTACCTGGGCTTGTTGCAGTGACCTGAAGTTACTAAACTTCACGAGTGTATGCACTCACTCCAAGAACCGTATAATTATAAATATGAGCGTGGTGAAAGTTGGGCAGCACGCTAACGTATTTTGTCCCTCTGTGTGCTCGTAAGGGTCTAACCCTTTCACTGGTTTGATTTTTTTCCTCGTATCTTTTCTTTGACTTTTCATCAAGTCTGTCTTTGTACGGACCGGCATTGTTCTCCTTCGTTTTGTACATACCTTTTTGGGGGGCAAAGAAAAAGCAAGAATTTATTGGAACCGAAGAATGAATGTTTTGCGGTGCTGCAAATGCTTGCATTTGATGCAGGTACTTGGATTGTTTTGCCACGAGTTCCCGGCATGCAATGCGCGAAAGTCACGTGGTCTGTCAATCTCTATTTATGTCATTCAGTGACATGCAAATTGGTTTAATTTGTTTTTCTTGGTTTTTGATTGATATTCTGTCTCTCACCCTTAAAATGAAACTACCATGAAAACTATAAACTTTATATATAGCAAATTCAGTAGAGGATCAGATAATTATTTCATCCACTGTATAAACACAGAGCTATTCAATATAAATTGTACTACTGTATCACTCTACTTGATATTCTTCACCAAGCCTTAGTTACAGCACTCAACCTGCTCGTGTGAGGATTCTAGTGAAAACATAATCAGTAAAAGTAACTGTAATTTAAACCTAAAGTAGGTGTGCTTCTTTTCCTTGCAATTACTGTTGTGCAATATCAGAACATTGAAAAGAATTCAACTGTGTTGTGAAACCATTTTTAGTTAAAATTGTTCCTAAAACAATTCCATGCAAGCTTCGAGTTTGAACATTCAAACAATCACTATAAAGTGTTAAACAGTTGAATAAACAGAATGAAATCCATGAACTGCCTGCTATGAATTGCATGAACAGTGAGGGAGATTCTGGTCACTAGTCTGCTAAATTAAGTAGTCCCCTCTACCACTAACAAGACCTTATCAGTGCTTCATCAGTCAGCAGTGGACTCTAAAAATCTTCCACATAAGGCAAACATTTCGTGAATTTTGTTTGAAGCTGAGGCTTTAAAAGGGAATCTTTGGTATAATGTAGACATTGTGTCTTTTTTTTCACAAGTATGATGGTTAGGCTAATTTGAAAATTGCCTCTTTTAATTTTGTATTTCCAATTAAAAGAGACAACTGTGTGCAATGCTGCATTTCAATGAAAAGGAATGTTTTATAGTAATATTGAATGTGAAGCCCTTTTCAGACATAAATACTAAAATTGCTGGATTCATCAAAATGCTAAACACCATAATTTCTTTTTCATTTTGTCAAAGGTGTCTCTCACAGTAGTCTTCACACACACCTGCACATTCACACAAGGAGTTTTTTCTAAGTAAGTGCTTTCAGTCTAACATTAACACCAATTCATACTCCAATGGATGCATCGGAGAGCAACTTTGCGTTAGTATCTTGCCCAAGGATATTTGGCATGCAGGCTGGGAACAGCCAGGGATCAAAACACCAACCTTCCAATTAATAGATAACCTCCTCTACCACCTGAGCTACAGCCACCCCAAAATGCTGAGTATGTCATGAATTTGTGTTACTTAATGGCAGTCTCATGTTTGACATGTGTGATCTGCTCATCTAAAGATTATATCTATTCACTGTTAAGCAGAGTAAGTGCCATTCTCAGTTTTTCAGGATTTAATACTTTAATAGAAAGTGAATTGAGCTTGGAAAATAACTTTCTGAGACAAGGAGAAGCAAAAGTCCCTATACATTTATGTCTCCCATGTAATATTAACTCCTCAAGCTCTAGGATAGTCTGTCCAAAAAACATCAATAAAAGCTCATCATTTGTTGGTCCAAAGTGGTCTACCATTATGTGGTGCCATCCTGTTGCCTTCATCTGACAACTTTCAGTTTAGAATGTACTATGTTGATACATAAATTTCACTTAGAATAAATGGGTGTATGTCGAAAAAGAGCTTTATTGTATTGTAATTCATAAGATTAAGCATTTTAATGACTTCTGTTTTTGAAATGTCCAACACAATCCCCATTCTGCCTTATCATTGACCACCTAATACATAGAGACATTTCCATCTGGCTGCTTATGAAAGTGTTGTGTGATTTTTATTTTATTTTTTTCAGAATTCAGGGCTACACTTATCCAGCATGGTTACACATTCTGCAGCAATACACATTCCCATCTGGTGAGCATTTAGTGGTATTGTCATTTGTTTTTCGAAAGGACAGTGAGCCAAAAAACACCTTCAAGCTCTGTAAGAGCTATTCAACCAAGATGAGCACAATGAAGTGCTGGATTAGGGGCTTTGGCTTCCACAATCACCTGACCTAAATCCTAAAGAGATAGGTTGGGATGAGTTAGACTGAAGGTTTAGCTGCAAACAATTCCATTTTAGGAGGTTGGAGGGGTCATGGTATAGGTCACATGTTTGTTCAACAGATGTTATTTCTTTTCTTTTATTTTATTTTTTATTTTTTTGTTCCTTACTTGCTGATTTACTCTGTTTTTATTCTACCTTATTTAAGTTGAGTTGGAAGTGATCTTACACCTGCGAGGCACTGAACATAGTTCAAAAAGAATAACAGTTATAATAGTGCAGTAATTTGTGTATTGATGTGAAGAAATTCCTGGGGACCCCAGTGAAAATAGGGGGTAAACAGATTAGTTAGCATGAATTATAGTGATTGAAATGCTTTGATTAGTACCTGGCAGTAAGGGACAGAGTGGATTATTGCATTTTGTATGGTCCCCATAAAGCTTTACATGCATGCTGAATTGCTGCCACAGTGTGGATGGAGCATCAAGAAAAGAACGATAGGTCAGCATTACTTAACAAAGCCATTTAAATGCACAAAGTCTTTCTCAGTCTGTCATAAATATACACCTAAAACACGGTGACACATGCTCATACACATTAATATATTCCTTCACAGAACCACATAGTGTTTTGTCTTTGCTGCCACAACTTTTTGGAATAATCCTTTGATGATGCCCTGCGTCATTGTGGGTCTCAATGAATGTGGTAGTGTTTACTCTTGTGCATGTGCATATACATCTACAAATGTGTGTATGTGTGTGGGTGTTTCTGTGTGCTCACATATTGTGAATCCTCTGTCAGCACATCGTGTCAGGGGCTGGCTAGGACTTTTCAGAAATGCAGTCTCAAGCATATCTTATTTGGATTATGTATAAAACACTGATAGAGGCCGTCTGCTTGCATCAATCAGGAGGGCAGGCACAAGAGACAAAGGGAAGCAAAAAAGACAGGGTGGTGGAGAGTGAGGGAGAAAGCGCAAGTGATGAGATGTGTAAGGTTGTGTGGTAAGAAAGAAATAGGTAGTAAAAGTGCAGGGATAGAGCTGGCTGGATAGCTTCAAGTACAGAACCATGTAAATATGCAGAGGGGGAGGATAGATTGGTAGAGAGATGGGAGTTTAACATTCAAAGAGAAAAGAGAGGGGAGATTAACAAAGGTGAGGTAGCGCATGAGAAATGCTTTATAGAGTAGTGGATTTATCAGACAAATCGAAGAGGTGAAAGAAGGAAGAGGGAGACATGGAGCGAAGGGAAAGATGGGTAGTGGAAGAACGGAGAGGAGGAGGGGCAGTAGGCAGTGCTTGATTGATGGGCTGTAGACAAGGCCTGCCGTTCTCTAGAGCAGAACCACTTCAGCACTGGACACCTGCCAGACACTGCAGCCCTGGAGAACTCTGTGTGTGTGTGTGCGTGTGTGTGTGGTGGTGGTGGTGGTGGGGGGGGGGGTTCTCTTGTTACAGTCTGATGACATAGGCACACAATATTAGAGATACACTAAAAGGTGTAGGTTACTAGTGTATTTTGCATGTGTAGCATATGTGTTATTCTTTTGAATTTTACCAAAACTTGCTTTAACATTTTGCGTTTTAATCTCCTGCCTCAAAATCAGTCTGGATGCTGTAAACTAAATTAAAGTAATTATCTGAATGCCAAGCTTAATATCATCACAAATCATAAACACATTTAAATTAATCAGCACAGGAAGCAACGTCTAATTAAGCATAATATTTTCAGTCTAACCAACTTTAATTCTACAATAAATTTAACTGACTGTATTCAATTACAGAAAATAATTCTGTAAAATCAACCAGTAACTGGATAAATCTACAGGTAGAGTTCATAGCTGATAAACTTTTTAAAAGCAATGACTTCAAAATTCAGAAGTTATGTATCCTCCTGTCTTCTTAGAAAAAGAAAGGATAGACATAGAGTACAGTGACCAAAAAATATACGTATACAATACATCTTACTAATACTTAATTCATCATTGCATAGATTCAACTAGATGATGGAAACATTCATTAGAGATTTTGGTCCATATTGGACAGTTGCTGCAGATTTGTCCGCCACACATTCATGATGCAAATCTACTATTCCAACAAATCCCAAAGGTGCTCTGTTCCACTGAGAGCTAGTGTCTGTGGAGGCCGTTTGTGTGCAGTGAACTCAGATGAAGTGAATCATGTTAATGAAACCAATTTGAGATTATTTGAGGTTTCTGACATGACACATGATCAGTAATAAAAAGAAGTATATAGTATATACCTATCTATGTATAGACAGAGTGTATAGAGGGGGCTTTAAAATCACACATTTCTCTGCAATCTCACTCTCCTTGTCTTTTTGAGGGTTCACAATCATCAATCTGTGTGTGTGTGTGTTGACATTGTACTGGGACAGTCTGGGTAACCTTGCCACCTGAATTAAACTCTGTGGCTTCCAGTGTGCTTATTCATTAGTAAACTATTGGTTAGCATGCATAGTCATTACACAAGACCCCTCAATCCTCAAATGAACTATTTCCCTGAAGCTTACAACTTACAACTGATAAGTTATATTATCATAAAAAAGCAATCTTTTCCTTCCAATCTCCAGCAGTGCTCATAGAAGACTTAAACTGCCTTGAGTGTCACTCACATGGTACACTGAAATTGCATTCAGAGTGTGGTTAGTGAGTTGGGTACAGTGAGGCACCGTTTCAGGTTCTGTTACCTGATTAGATACTGTTGAGGCACCTCACAATTTCAAAATAACAGTCACTGCTGAGTGCCAAGGTGATTTTTTAAGGCTGGTGTTAAAAATCTAAATGTGTTTTTTGAGATTAACCAAGGTCAAACTTCAAAAGTTGTTGTTGAAAGCAAAGCATAATCAGTGTTGTTAGTGATTTATTAGTTATTCAGTTTAACTTGGAAAAACCAGAAGGCCACATAACTTCCTGGGAGCTTGGGAGAAAGTGCTGTGCTCAGATGAAACCAAAATGAAAGACTTTGGCATCATCCCATCATGTATGAAGGAAAAGAAATACTGAGACCCAAAGACTAACATCCCCACAATCAAACATTATGGAAACATTATGCTTTGAGGCTGATTTTCTGTTGAGTGTACAGGGCGACGTCATTGGATTGAGGGGACACTGGACAGGTCCATTTATCAGAAAATCTTGAAAAATACTTTCTTCCCTCAGCCAGAACAATGATGATAGGTTGTGAATGGGTTTTCCAGCATGGTAGTGACATACCAGGAAGGCACCAAAGAAGTGGCTAAAGAAGATGCACACTAGGGTCATAGAGTGGCCTCAAGACCTCAAACCTATAGAAAATCTGTGGAGGAAGCTAAAGCTTTGAGTTGCCAAATGGCAACCAATAAAGCTAAAGACTTAGAGATTTTCTGTAAAGAGGAGTCCAACAAAATCCCTCCTGAATGTGACCAACTACAAGAAATACCTTTTGCCAGCAAGGTTTCTCTACCAATTACTAAATAATGTTTTGCTTGGAGATCAAATACTTATTTTACTTAAAATGATGAAAATGTATAAGTTTTATGTAATGTGTTTTTTATGTATTTATTTATTTATTTTTTTCATTTATTTTCTGAAAACTGCCATGAAACTCCAAGACTGCTCATTTCTTTGTAAGTGAGCAAATGTAGAAATTCAACAGGGGGTTAAATAATTATTTCCCTCACTGAATGTCTGTGCAGCATGTTCCCATCCCAGCCGTTTGCATGATGCAATTTTGTTAGATGCCACCTGCATCTCACTATTATAAACAAAGTGACTTTTGGTATTGGCACTTTGAAGCAATGGCTGTGGCTGCAGTGTCCTATTTTAGAGACCATCAAAGTCTCCAGGTTTCGATTCTGCTCAGACTTTTACATATTAGTTTTGCTTATTTTGAAGTGACTCACTGATTTGTTCCTTTTTAATTTAGTCTTTTATGTACATTTTTAGTTAAAAGTACAATTATTTTGTTACATATAGGTGTCAAAAGGTACTTGATTAGCTTTAGGCTATAGATCCTGTTTAGGTTAGGAAAAGAGTGTGGTGTGGCTTAAAATACATTATTTCACAACAGTTTCACAACCTTAAAAAATGATGAGCGGCAAGTGACAACCCCATCTTACTGATGCTATAACTTGGTGCATTGCTTTGAAAGGACATCATTCATGTTTGCATAACTGAAAAACCTTTGGTAAAATGACATTATTTGACACTTTTAAAATTACATCAAACACTATTTGTGAGTGTTTTTCTCCTCTTGTCAGGTGAAAGGAACACAAAATAAATAACCCTCACCATCTCCAACACAAGCACTCACACTAATTGATATTTTTAGTCTTTTATTTCTCTCTCTTTTCTTTCAGGATTACCTTTTTTCTTCAACTTTCTTCTTAAATAGTTCTCTCCTCTTACTAATGCTTTTCACATATTCCTCATAACAAGCCTGTGGCCATTAAATCATGTTGCCTCTTTGTATTTGAGCTGTTAAAGAGTAGAAATCACAAGCTGCTGTAAACAGTTTAGTGAATTTGATCGGGGACAATGTTTAATCAAAGAATAACCAGCGAATAAAATACAGAAAGAGACGATTTGATTAACATAAAGATAAAACCAGAGAAATGCTTTCTCTTTTGATGAGCTCTTCTCCATGAAAAAAACACTCTGTTAAAAGAAAAAAAAAAGAGCCTAATGGGAATTTCAGTGCTTTTGTATTTTGATCAGAATGAAGGTTGTTAATGTGTAGTAACAGCAAATGAGAGAGAAAAAAGAGAGCTGGGAGAGCTGAGAGAGCTGAGAGAGAGAGAAAAGGAAAAGTGGCCTTTCATAGCTAAATTAAAATTTTAAGCGCTGCTAAATGCATTTCTCTGCCCACCCATTGAGCAGGCATTTCTGTAAGTAATTATGTCCTGACCCTTTATGAACTATGTTAAAACCTCAGCTTTAACTCCATCTTTTTTTTATTTTTCCATCAACCCCCTCCACACACACACACACACACACACACACACACACACACACTGCCACCACTCCAACCTTTACCTTCCTCATCCTCTTGTTCTCTCGCTCTCTTTTTCTCCTGGCAGAGGTCACTCATGAAGACAACTTCATTTTTATTCATGTGCTCATTCATGTGAAGAGCTCTCTGAAATGATTTTGTGAAAATTGGAGCCTTTGTGTTTTGGTAATTACTCGGGAAAACACAGATGACAACATTTCTCTTGCAACCATTGTTAGCGTAACTCTGTGGTAATGAGCCACTTTTTACAGAAAAGCAAAGGGAGACAGGGGATCTTCAGCAAAGAGGACAGGACTGAATGCATAGCCACTTTACCAAAAAGGGGGACTGTGGCTTTACAGAATATTAACACGTCAGTCCTGAGTTTACGCTATTAGCAGCCAATTTGCTTAAACACTTTTATGGCCGGGGTAAGAGGTTAACTCTCATCATTCATGCTTCGGCATATACTGTGGCATTTATTGCTACAAATTAGGTTTTAAAAAAGTAATAAGATATATTTAAAAGCTGTAATGTATGCTTGGAGGTGAACTGATAGTGTCAGCAACCATTAAGGCATTATGAAGAGAGAGATACTGGCAAACTACAAATGATTCTTGGCCTTATGAGTCAATGTAAGTTATTTTCATGGTTAAGCATTACTCTGGTTGTTTTGTAAGGTCATAAAATGATTTATTTTTTTTGTATCAGTTAAACAGATTTTAATCAGTCAGTAGTAAGAAATCAAGCATAAAATATGTTAGCATTAAATGGCTTACAGTTATAGGTCATTTATGGGGGATTTTTCCCTTTTTTTAATAAATGACACAAAGATATTCAATGTTAAATACATTAAATAAGTAATATATTTATAAGCAATCAACTAGATTTGAAGCTTAATATTGGAAAATCTTTTTTAGTGTAAAGAGTAATAACCAAAAACGTTTTTTTTTTTTTTGCTTCTATGCCACAGAAGGCTTTGAGGTAAGATTATTCTGCCAACTGAGTTTTCAGTAACCTTTAATTTTTTTAACATATGGTACCAGGATGACCTGGAAATTTCATAAATGATGCCTCTTGCAATCATTTAGTGTTTATGTCCTCACCCAGGTGACGTAGTCATGGTTGATTGAAGTGCTCCTTTGATCCACAGCCTCCTTGAAGGGACTTATACTGCCATGCCATTTAACTCTCACCAACTTTCACTTTAACCTACTGACCCAATGTGAGGACCAGCATGTTCTGAATCCTGTAGCGGGACAGGCATCTAACCCCAACACTGTTGTCTGTTTAGGTAAGGGCAACGGCAACATATCAAACGGCCACACTATGACCAACCAGTGCTGGTTAAGTTACTTGAAAAAGGTAATCAGTTACAAATTATTTATTACTTGTCCAAAAAAGTAATCCTGTAACTTTACTGATTACTTATTTTCAAAAGTAATTAGTTACTTAGTTACTTTTTAAAAACATGATACACAACCTGAATAGGTAATAAAGCAATAGATCTTTCAGCCCAATTCTACCTTTTCTGCATAATCAATAATACAAAATATAATTAAATGAAAAAGTATCTTTTTAAAACCTGCTTTAATCTATTTTAATGTTTTAACTTTATGCATATTGCATCAAGCAAAACTTAAAATTACATGTAACAGTCTCTGAATTGAAGAAATTTGTTTATCTTTAAACCTATTTTCTGCATGTTCCAGCATATAAAATAAAATAATGTTTTGTGTTTACACTCACTCTTTCAAACAGATGCAAGTAAAACACAGAAGAAAATAAATAAAACCTATTATCTATTTTCACTTGTTTAGGAGGAGTGGGGCGGGTGGACGTTTGCCCTAGTGCAGGTGTGCCGCAGCCGTCATGTCAGTGGAGGAATCCGGGGGTTTCTCAGTGAATTTCACATTCCCGTGGCAGCCTGCTTAGTACTTGCTCAGAAGTTTTGGGGGTTTTTTGCTGTAGAAAGAAGTTTTCTTCCCACGCAGTGTACAGCGGACACTAATGTTTTTGTCACTTTTTACGGAATCAAACTCAAAGTAAGGTCAGTACTGCACGGTCGTACTCTCTCGGGCATTCTATATATTATCCATTGTTGATCTGCACACGTCTGTTACCACAAATGTCACACACGCTAACGTCATTGTCATGAGACACTCTCGCAAACAAAATCACGGTTTAGTAACGCAGTAACTACGGGAAAGTAAATTACTTTTTTTGCAATAATTTCTTACTTTACTAGTTACTTGAAAAAAGTAATCGGATTACAGTTACTACCCATCTCTGTTACCAACAGATGCTGATTGATAGGCAAATATTGAGGGCCTCCCTTAACCAGAAATTGTGGTAACAGGGTAACCAATTCTGCACACTTACTCAAAACAAAAATCATTCTGGTACCAGTAAATGTACCAGAATGAACCAGAATGAACCAGTAAATGAACCAGAATTCTGGTACCAGTAAATGTGAACCATACCATGGCGAAGATAACTGTTTTACTTCTTTTCCCAGTCTATCAGAAACATCACTAAGGTCTAGGGGAATTAATGTTAAAAATGTAAATGTCAAAACCCACATATCAGTGAGAGTGATGGGTTATTGTGAGTTGAGTTATAAGTCACTTTGAACAAGCTTTTAGTGACCTTTTCTTTTTAAATATGCCGAGTTCAGCTTTATGTGCTTTCTTCTGAGATAATAGATGGATGCTGATGGAAGAAAGGAGAAGAAGATATGAGGACATGAGAGGGCGTGGCAATACAACTTTATCATAATGCCTTAAAGATATAGTTGTTTATATTGTCCCTAAATCTGCATTGAAGAACTGCAATTAAAATAAAAATGTAGCTCCCTTCACCCCAACAGTAAGGAATATTCTTTCTTCTCACATGTCCATCACTCCTACTCTCGTCTGGATTATTTTCTGGTCAGCAGCTCACTGCTGAGTAACATTACAGACACTGAGATTCATCCTATAGCTGTCAGCGATCATGCTCCTGTATCTTTAACACTAATACAGATGAATAATACTACACCAAGAAAAAACTGGAGATTTAATACATCACTGCTCAAAGACGAAGAGTTTATCAAATACTTTAAAAAAGAATGGACTCTATATTTAGGCTTTAATGACATTCCTGGAACATCAGCATCTGTCCTCTGGGAAGCAGGGAAAGCCGTGATGAGAGGTAAAATAATCTCTTTCTCATCACATAAGAAGAAAGAAGACAACAAAAAAATTCAGGACCTAGAGAAAAACATCAAATCCTTAGAAAAAGCCTATGTATCACACCAAGATCAAGAAATATTAAACAAAATACGCAAGACAAAACTAGAATTAAATGAAATTATTAATAAAAAGACTAAATTCTTAGTACAAAGACTTCGCCTGCAAAATTATGAACACGGTAACAAATCCAGACAATTTCTTGCTAACCAGTTAAAAATCAATAAAGAAAAAACAACTATATGTGCTGTTAAAGATTTATCTGGGAATACAATATATGATCCCAAAAAAATAAATACAATTTTTAGGGATTTCTATGAAACTTTATATACACCACAAATAAACCCATCTAAAAACGAAATTGATCAATTTCTTGACAACATAACTCTTCCAAAATTATTAGACACCCAAGCAATGGCACTGGATTCGCCACTGACGCCAGGTGAACTCCAGGAAGCTCTGATAAGTATGCCCAATAATAAGGCTCCAGGTCCAGACGGTTTTCCAACAGATTTTTACAAAGAATTCTGGACAATTCTGGCACCAGTTTTTCACAGGATGTTGCAGGAAATCAAAGAAAATGGTAGACTACCACCAAATATGAACTCTGCAAATATCAGTCTCTTACAAAAACCAGGCAAAGACCCTGTATATCCCTCAAGCTATCGTCCAATATCCCTTATTAATGTAGACCTTAAAATAATCTGCAAAGCTCTCTCAAAGAGATTAGAGAAAATAACCCCCCTTTTAATTCATCCTGACCAAACTGGTTTTATAAAAGGTAGGCACTCATCAACAAATACACGTAGATTACTTAATTTAATAGACTACTCATGCAGTAAAAACACTGAAACCATAATATTTTCTTTAGATGCAGAAAAAGCATTTGACAGAGTTAACTGGAAATTTCTATTTGCAACTTTACATAAATTTGGTTTTGGACCCTCTTTCATAAACTGGTTAAAAATATTATATTACTCCCCAACAGCTTGTGTCAGAACAAATGACCAAACATCCTCCCGCTTCTCTCTTCTGAGGGGCACCAGACAGGGATGCCCACTCTCCCCTTCACTGTTTGCAATTTTTATTGAGCCATTAGCAGCAGCAATTAGACAGGCTACAACAATTAAGGGCATAAAATGTAAGAATATAGAACATAAAATCAGCCTTTATGCAGATGATGTGTTACTTTTTCTCCAAAACTCACAGACCAATATCTCTGGGGTAATTGCATTGATAAATTCCTTCTCAAGTGTCTCAGATTATTCAATTAACTGGTCAAAATCAACAGTTCTTCCGATTAATTGCTCCTTCCATAATTCTTCTCCTTCCCCACTGGAATGTGGAAATATAAAATATTTAGGTATTAATGTCTCTCCTAAACTTTCAGAATTAACTAAATTAAACCACATCCCACTTTTAAAGACAGTAGAAGGCGACCTGGCTAGATGGAAATCTTTACCCATATCACTCATGGGAAGGGTCGCCGCTATAAAAATGATGATCTTGCCAAAAATAAACTATTTATTTTCAATGATCCCAAATAAGCCATCACAAGATTGGTTCAGATCTCTAGACTCGTACATTTCTAAATTCCTTTGGAAAGATAAACCCCCACGTATCAGCTTAAAAACACTACAAAGGACCAAGGATAAAGGAGGATTAGATCTGCCTAACTTTAATCACTATTTTTTAGCCAACAGGCTTCAGTTCATCTCTAGATGGTTTAAACACACCCTCTTAGATGAACCTTGGATAGATGTAGAACAGGCACTATGTAATAACCTAGAAATTTCAGACCTACCATTTATCAGCTCAAACATCAAACGACATGAATGCTTTAAAAGCATCAATATTAGCTCTTCTCTGACAGCATGGTGGGAGTTTCTAAAAATGACAGAGTCTTCATTAATCCCATGCAAACGTACACCTATCTGGAACAACCCGGACATATTACAAAACAATAATATGATAAACTTTTCAGATTGGAGTTGCAAAGGAATTAAATACTTGGAACATATATTGGGAGGAACAGACTTTATTTCGTTTGACAGACTAGTTATACAATATGGGATCAACAAGAAACGATTTTTGGAATATCAACAAATTAAATCCATAGTAAAAAAGAAATTTAATCCCAGTGAAGCTGAACTACAAACACCACCAAGTGTGGTACAATTTTTTAGTCTAAAACCCCCCAAATTATTGTCTAAAATATACAGAACACTTTCTAAAATAGATGAATCAATATCCCTTCCTATTGCAAAATGGGAAGCAGATTTATCAATCAACTTAGACCCAAACCTTTGGTCTCAGATATGCTTAAAAACCTTTCAATGGATCAGAAATCCCAGTTTGCAATTAATACAATACAAAATATTACACAGAGTGCACTATACTGGTCATAGGATGTTCAAGATGGGCTATACGCCTTCCAACAACTGCTCACACTGCACAGCAAATACACCAGACAATTACATCCACGCTCTTTGGTTCTGTCCACCAGTTCAGAAATTTTGGCGTGAGATATGTGAAGACTTATCAAAGTGTCTGAAATGTAACATTCCAGCCTCCCCTTTAGTATGCTTGCTGGGCAACTTGGATGAGGTCACTGCAGAAATAAACACAGCCCACGTTGTTTTTACGGCCCTATGCATTGCCAAGAAAATGGTCCTCATTAACTGGAAAAATAAAAATAATCTTAATTCTAACCAATATAAAAACCATCTAATAGATCACATTAGTCTTGATACAACCTCTGCCATCACATTTGATCAATCCCTTTGGGCTCCTTTGATCGGCTTCATCACCTAGTGGGGGTGGGGGGTCATGGTTTGGTCCTGCCTTCGCTATTGTGGTTGATATGGGGGTAGGGACGGCCTTAGGGCGTCTGGGGAGTCCCTAGGGACGTTTCCCTGGAGGGCCTAACCTGGGGGATGTGGCCATGACCTGGTTAGAAGCTCTGGGGCTCTTGGATGGTGTTTTCCTTGTGGCTGCGTACAGCGGAGATGGGGGAGGGTCTGTGCTGGCGGACGTTGGTTACTGGCCTGGTAGCCTGGCTGCCCCTGGGAGGGTCCGGGACGGGCGTGGAGGCTTGGGGGTCTGGGGGTGCTCCGCCCCCCGGTCTGGGGTGCTGGCCGGGCCTTGGGGGCTTGGGTCCTGGCTGTTGTGTCGCCGGAGCAGTGGGCGGGTGGGTGCAAGGGGACTCAGCCCCAGTGCAGGGGACCTCTGGTGCATCGGCCCAACTAGGGGGCTCTCTAACTGGTGGGGAGGTTGTTATATCTTCGCAGGTGGTCTCCTCACTTCAGGAGCTCACTCTGCAGGTGGGGGGAGAGATATAGGAGAGGGGGAGAATGAACTCAACCTGGGTGTCTATTGTCTTGTGTAGTTTGGGAGATGATTGGATGATGGGGTGGGTGCAGTTTTCTCTGGGGTGGAGTCGGGCGAGCTGCCCCGGACTCTGTGGGGCTGGGCGGTGCTGCTGCTGCGGGCCACGGTCCAGATGGGCCTGGGCCCCCTTGCCCTGGTGGGTTCCAGAGCGTGGGGGTGCCTACTGGGGTCAGCGGGGGAGCTGGCCCCAGGGAGGGGCCGCTTGCCCCTCCCTTTCTTCCCTCCCCAT
This sequence comes from Perissodus microlepis, assembly GCF_051167445.1. Lineage (NCBI taxonomy): Eukaryota > Metazoa > Chordata > Actinopteri > Cichliformes > Cichlidae > Perissodus > Perissodus microlepis. Next base: position 6,895,350 of record NC_140466.1, read on the forward strand.
CCTCAGCTGCCTCCCTATTCCCGCTCTACCACACCCACCCACACACGCAGGGCTTGGGGTGCAGGTATGTCACCAGGGTGCAGGGGAGGCACTCCCCCTCTGTCCCCTTCTGGCCGCCTGTGCCTCAATTTTATTCTGCAACCTAGACATCCACATTACTCACACTCTCACATAACACATACATATAGGGCCTTGGGGGTGGGCACGTTTTACAGCATCCAGAGGATGGTCGTTGTACTCCAACCCACCTCTGGCGCTGGTGCCCTACCCTCAATTTTAAATGCATTTAGACACTAAGGGTTTTCGGGAGGAGCCGTGCTGCTCTCTGAGAGGAAGCTAGTACCATGCTCTCCTGAGTTTTAAATGCACTTTAGAACAGCACACAGCAACGCTACATATGAGCGGGCGTAGGGAGGTTTGAGGTCTTCACTCACCCCGGTTCTGTTAGCCGTCAGGGCTGGGGGGCTGGGAGGAGGTGCTGGCCGTCAGACTGGGGTCTGGGATGCGGGGCCTCCCTGCTACTGCAGATAAGGAGGTGGTCCGCTTGCCTCCACCCCAGAGAGAAGGGTTACATCTCCTGGGTCTAGGTGCGGCTTGCCCCTCTGGGGGCGGGGATACCTGGACCTGGGATATAGAGTATGTTTGGGGAGTGCGACTGTCTGTGCAGTGTCTATTTGTGTCTGTCTACACGTTGGGTGAGTGCCGAGTATTTGGTTGTGCATATGGGGTGGGAATGCACGTTTGTGTCCGCGTGTGCCTGTTTGTCTGTGTCTATATGTCAGGTTGGGTCTTAGACTCAACCTCTCTGGGTACATCTCAGGCCCTCTAAAGTACGGAGGCCTATCTCCCCTCACCACACTCCCTGCCGGTGGCTGATGCCCTCAGACGTTGGTGTGTTGGTGGTCCTTGTCGTCTGGGGCTGGGCGCTCATGGCTCACTCCTGGTGGCCGATTGGCGGGGCCGGGCGCCTGTGGCCCGGCTGGGCTCCTTCCGGGGGGTGGGATGCCCTCAGGCCTCTGGCCTCTGGGCCTGAAGCTCGGTCCTCTCTGGCACAGCTGGCTCCCGGCAGAGCCCACGGGCACGCCACTGCAACCCCCTCTGGCCTCTGCTCCGTAGCTGCGGGGTGACCTCTCGTTTGGGGCTCTACTCAGCTCTTCCCAGGAGGGTGGCACGGTTCCCCCCCCTTTGGTGGTCCTCCTCGGGTCCTTGTACTCTGGGGCCTCTGGATATCTGGGGCCTGGATCTCCTCCATACCTGCTTCATACCCTGGTGGACGGGGCTATGGCTCCCCACACTCCCTAGCAGATCGTTACATGGAGAAACCTTTGGAATACAAGCATGCTGATCCACACAGGTATGCACACAGGTGTACACACGGGTGTTCACAGACGCGGACTACACCTTTCTTGGCTGCTGCCTCAAAGCACATTGTGCGCTGTCTATCTTGCGTGCTGCACAATATCGTTTAATATTTAGTATCTACTGTTATCTACTGCTAGCTAGTTTATTGTGATGGTGCTGTTTTTTATTATGTTGCTCTTTTTTTTGTTTGCTTTCTCTTGTTTTTTTTTTCTCTCCATACAGGTGATCCAGGTGTTTTGTTTGTTTGTTTGTTTGTTTTTTCCTTTCTTCCCCCCCTTCTCACCGTCTCTTCTCCCCTTTGGTTTTCTTTCTCTCCCTCTCTTTCTTTCATTCTTTCTCCCTGTCCTATCCCCCAGTCACGTCTGTCCCGTTTGTAGCAACCTAAAATAAAATAAATTCATAATTATAATAAAGGTCAATCAAATGGACCAATATGGCAAGGCCATGATGATCCACTTGGTAAAATAAATCCGCTTGGCATCTTTCTTGGCCTTAAGACAACAATTCTGATGGCTAAAGATCCAAACGGGACACAAAAAAAATAAAAAAAATAATAAAAATGTAGCTCCTTCAGTTGTTCAGGCAGGAGTTTACTAAGATCAAACAGTCATGTTGGCTTCAATGAAATATAACCAAGCAACTAACATATTTCCAGCTGAATATGTTTTATTATTTAATCAATATAAGTTCACATGAGCGAATGAGGGTGAAATCAAAGATAACCACAAGGATGTAATGACTAAGCGGCTGCGTAGAGACAAGAAAATGGAAGAAGGAAAAAAGGATTAAAGAATGAAAAAAACTGTGTTAGAAGACATGAGTAATAATAGGAAAAGAACAGCAAATGATAGAGAGGGCTATTGGCAATAAGTCTAAACCCACCAATCCCATCCTGCAGATTTATAATAGGAAAGGTAGGCTTGTTACAAGCTTCTGTGCTTCTTGCTTTACAGAGCAAATAAAAGGTAGACATAATTAAGACTACCGAAGGTATAAATCTTATATGTGAATGGCCCATTGCACACATCGACCGCACAAGTAATTTACATGGCCCTTTGAGAATTTGCCTTGGAGTTTTCTCTGACACTCACAGTGGTGAGAGAAAGACAAATATGAACTGCACTTTGTAGGATGGATTTCAAAGCTAAGATTACACCTGTTTTCACATTTCAATTCTTAATAACCATTTCTCCCTTTTATCCTATAAGAGTACAATGTGACAATATATTTTATTGCTTCTCATATAATCACCTTTATGAGGTTTTAGATCAAATGTAAGATCTATCGCATTGAGTATATGCAGCATCAGTAAGTATTATTTAGTGCTTTATTTTTTAATTATAAATTACTGTAATGGTTATGATTTTTTTTTCTTTAGGGTTTTAAGGTAAAAGAAATCTACCATCTAAGCATATTGCGATCAATGCAGACTGGAAATAATGTCTTTTTAAATCATAATAAATCATTTTTCTTAATTTAAATCTCAGTGACATACTACTAAGTATATTCCTTCGTAACTGCACATCCCAAGTGCTGTCTTTGCTATCATTCAGTACGTTCCCAACTACCGGTCTCCTATCATTGATCAGAAATGAAAATTTTAATTTTCATTTAATTTTCTAAATTTCAATCGTGGCACTTAAAGTTGCAAATATAAAAGTCTGTCCTATTACTACCTGTCTTGCTATGTTAAATTAGCACGGTCTTAGACAAGCTGACTGCAAAGCTTCATTTAGGCTGAGAAATTGTTTTTTTCACAAGAATATGAGCAGAAAATGGCACTTAATGAAGTAATTATACATGTTTCATGACTTAGAATTACAAACTCAAAAACAAAACAACAATAAAAAAATAAAATACTAATTAATTACTGTGCCATCCTAGCTGAAAGATTGTAGTGTTAATACAGTTGCTTTGTTCCATCTGCAAATGATGGGAAAGTCAACCAAAACTCTCTTTAAAATTTAGTTGAACATGGGTAGTAACTTTACAAAGACTATCTAGTTCGGTTTCAGTTTTTCTTGTAACGTTACTGAAACTCAAACTACATACCAAAACATTTCCAGCCCCATTGCATTTTTCTCTTTTTTTGTATTATGACTCTCTCTCAAGTGGCAGGAGTTACCAGCATGGAAGATGACGCAGAGGTTCAGGAAAGACACTACAGCTTTACCCTCGCTAGAGGGGTTAAAGCAACCATTTGAAGATGGTCTTAATTGGGTGAGGTGGGGGTATTAGAATGCAGGTTCCAGACCAATGGCTGTAGGTGTAAAGAGGAGAAAAGAGATTTAATTGATCCCCTAGTGGTGCATACAACTTGGCATCCCTCTCAGATAAAGGTAGGGAAATGTTACGCAGGACTGGCTTACCCATTGCAGTCAAGCGTCACTACACTCCAGTCTTTATCTGATGCTGTACTTTAATAAAATCTTTTCATTATTAATATAATCCCTTATTTATCCATGTTAAAAATCTCAATGAGATATAATTGGACAAATATCACAAGCCTTCAAAAATACTTTACAAATGCTACTACTAATATCACTACTACCTCTAATAATAATGATGATGTTTGAATTATTATACTTTTTGTAGTATCACCTAATTTCCATGACTGACTTGGAAAGGTGAAAAGACAGTATATTAGAGTAGTGAGGGTGCAGACTCTATAGCAGTCACCAAAGCAATTCAATTAGGCATAATATACTGATGTAATCTAATATAATGACAACTCATACTCTTAAAGTTTGGCCGAGGCACTAAGAAAACATGAAGTGATTTTTATTGCAGATATAGATGGCGGGATAGGTTATTGCTTAAAATGAGAGACTTAAAGTCTGGTGTGCATTTATCTTGTGTTTGCGTGCAGAAGATACAAAGATATGGAAAAGGGAGGGGTTGTCTTATGATAGAGCAGCAATGACAGATTTGTTTATGAAATGTGGTTTTGTAACCTGCAAAAATTACTCACAAAGTCACTTACTATTTAGATGCTTGGATTGATATATTAGTTTGCAGGGAAATGTGCTCTCTTGACACCCACAATTTCATGCATTCCTTATTGATGTGCAAACCCTGTCTTCTAAGAATTATGTTCTCATACATCTACACTGCATTCTCAATTAGGTTTCAAGGGAAGTATATTTTCTCTCCAGCAAAACATTACGATTTGAAAGACAAATGAAGTAGGCCTACCTAACAAAGGCATAATCCGCTATCATCACAAATGATCAGGAGACTAGGATTCCCAGTATAAAATGCTGGAATGGTCCACTAGGTTCTGTGCAGGGTTCCCTATATCCTTCACTCTGTTGTGACCATGCAGACTGTAAAAGTACTGCATGCTTCAACCAGTTTCCATAATTGTCTTGTTATTTTAGTACTTTTAAGTTTTGTTTTCATTAAGAATTTAAGTTTGTTTGCAGCCACTTTTCGGTTAACAACAAAATTACATACAGTGCAATGGAAAGGTATTTGCCCCTTTCAAAATTAATATTTATCTTTCTCTAATGTTAAAATTTGTTTGATAATCTGAAACGTGTGACAAAATTTGTTTGATGTTCTGAAACACGTGTGACAAGTACGCAAAAAACAAAAATCATAAAAGATTTTGTTACCCAAGTCTAATCAAACACTGATTGCAAACAAAAATAAACTGTAAATAAAAACAAAACCTAAAAGAAAACAGAAAAAAAGTCCTAAATTTAAAATAATAAAATGAAATACTGAATCAAAATTTGTTTGATGATCCAAAACATGTACATGCCAAAGATACAAATAAATAAGGAAGGACAAATATATTTTTTGCAGCACTATAAGTAGATTTAGAAAAATATGTCAACACTTCTAGAAATTTACTACCAATATGCAAGCCTCTGCACTAGCAGCAATGCAACAGCAATGCAAAATATAATATGACTATGCTGTGTATGTCACAGAAATATTCCACATCATAGAAAAGTCCCTTTTGAAAGAGTAACAAAGTCTGTCTATGTCAGTGTGTAAATCACTGATCTGTTGTTGTTCATGTTTTGTGGGAGCTTTTTTGTTTTGTCTCGCTGTACATTTTTATTTTCACCAGCTATTTGCTTTAACTTTCGCTCACTATTTGATTAGATTCATGCACAAATGTGAAATACCTGTTTACATTTGAATTTGCAGTTTGGCTTAAAATAAATACTGTGCAAAAGTCTTGAGCTGCCTGTTATATAAATATATTTTGCTTGGAAGATGAGAAATAGGTGCATTGTTTCAAAGAACATCTGTAGACATGAATAAAAATATACTATAAATGGCAAAATATTCCATTCTAGCAAGCTGGAATTGTATGATAGATCAAAATCTAACAGTAATTTTCGGCTTTCATATTTCCATCAATTTTGACAAGATCCCCAACACCAGCAGCAGAGGTCTCTTGATCTTGTTGTTGATCATTTATTGTATATCTCAGTCTTTTCTCTCTCTTTCACTCCTTGAGAATGGCTTTTGACAGCCACCCTTCCACTGAGGCCATTTCTGATGAGGCTTCGACAATCAGTAGATGGATCAACTTAAGGGCCAGACGCATCCCACACATTATGTGTCAGGCCTTTGCTGGATTTTCCTTTTCCTATTTCTTAAGGACATGACTTTCAGATATTGTTCAGTTGTTGTCTTAGAAAAAAATATAGACATGCCATTTCTTTTTTTGTTCCCCACTTGACTATTTTCCTAAAACCATTAAGGGCACACTACAAACTATGGTCATACCAATATTTCTCTTAAAATGGTCAGGTACAAGGACTGGACTGAAAATGAGTGAAAACACAGTCAATATCCAAAGAAAAACTTTGAAAGATCTTCAGAAAGCTAGGAGAACTATTGCTAAGGATACAAGCAAAAAATCCAAACTGGCTTCTCGGAACAAAAATAAAAATAAACAAGGGCTGGCTTGAGACTTTTTGCACATATTGAAAAACAGTGCTTAAGGATACTGTTCAAATATAATGCCAAGAACTCGTGACCAAACTAACAAGTCCTAGCTCACTAGTTCTATTAATACAGCGGTCCCCAACCCCCGGGCCTCAGACCGGTACCGGTCCGTGAGTCGTTTGGTACCGGGCCGCGAGAGTTGAGGCTCAGGTGTGAAATGTGTGGTTTTCAGGGTTTTTATCGGTTTTCAGCGTTATTTTGTTATCGTTTTTATTGTTTACTCGGTTTTCCTGGGTCTTTTCACGTGTGTTATGAATAAATCTTCTTTTTTTCGGTACCGGTACTAGTTTTATTTTGTTGTATTTATCCGCGGCACCTTAAAGGCCGGTCCATGAAAATATTGTCGGGCATAAACCGGTCCGTGGCGCAAAAAAGGTTGGAGACCGCTGTATTAATGGGATCTGAAAAGACACAAGCAAACCTTATTGTGGGAAGTATATGATTTACTGGAGAAGTAATTTAAATTTCAGTTTAGTTATATAGTTACATAAGAATGTTTTGTTTTTTTAAGAAACAGGACTCGATGTGCTATGACTCTTTTCTCTGTTTAACCGCACCTCACTTTAAACACACTCTTAAGAACACAACTGCATAAAACACCAAGTACAACTTCTAAATGATAATCATAAGATAAAGTCCTATATTACCTTGGCCTATGTGTCTCAGTGTCTTCCAGTTTCCCTATTCTCCACAGAACTCTATTCTAATCATCCATTTAACTTCTCCACTGTGGGAATTTTTTTTTAATCAAAGCCAAAATCAAACAAGTGGAGAAAGAACCTGCTCCAGTGGAGGTAGTAGCTATGTGAAATCCCATCATGTGAAATAGGTGCTCATCTGGCCTGGTCTCAGTGGTTCGGGTGAAAAATCCCATTACAGGCTGAGACAGAAATAACCAAAACACCTCTTACCAAAGCCACTCTTCTTTTTCTTTTCCACTTACACCTACTCATTATTCTCTGCCTCATTCTTTCATCCACTTGTCAGAAGTTTTCCAGGTGGTTGCATTTTACCTTTCCTCAGCTCCCCTCCCTAGCTTCATCTCCATTGATATTCTTATCAGCGGTCTTATATCTAATCTTTTTAAGACATACACCCTTCTCTTTTTTTCTCCCAGGTCCCTTGCACCCTTTTTCACTTCGTCATTACTTAAACTAATTTCATCATCTCTTCCCTGTCTTTACCTATGTCTTTATTTCTTTCTTATATTTATTCTATATACATCAAGGCAATTACATGAACTATTTCCTCTGCAAGATTTCTGCAAGTGCTACCTAAAGCTTATATATTTAAACTTTAACCTAGCGCACCAAACAATAGCGCAAAATAGAAATCTCTGAATAATATACATCAGTCTGTCTAGCCATAGTCTTTATTTTCTATATCAATATAAACCCACTCTGCCATTTATCTTATCTAGTACTGATGTGTTATAGATTTACCAGTATAATGTCTAACCATTTGCATTAAAGTATAACCGCAGATAAATGTACAAAACATTGTCATTTAGTACTTTATCACTGCTTTGCTTGCCATCACTCTTTTGCAGTAGGTCTATAACAGTGATAACATAATTATATTCCATTTCCTAACACTTCACATACAAACGCACAAAATCTATTGTCAGTGAACATAATAAAAAGATTAAAGAAGAGACAGATAAGAAAGGCAGTTGGAACTTTCTAATTACAGACAGGTTGGCTTTTTAATCTGAGAAATAATGAGCCTGAGTAAGACGGCATTGTTGGTACTTTCTGAATATCAGAAATATTTTATATCTATTTTAGGAGGTTTGTTCATACCTTTTACTAGGGATGGGTATCGTTTAGGTTTTATCCGATACCAGTACCAAACCGGTACTTTTGAAACGGTGCCGGTGCTTAAACGGTGCTCGAACCGGTGCTTAAAGAATCAAGAACACAAACTTTGTCCGAAAACCTCTCATGTTTAGCTGTTTTTTGTAAAAAGATAACAATGTTAGCCTTTTCTGCAGCTATAGGGCATATATGGTATCACTCTTGGTTGGACGCAGTGCTTAAACAATGGGAAAAAAACACCAACTTTGTCCAAAACCCTCTCATGTTTAACTGTTTCCCACTTTTTCGCATGTAACTACGACGGTGTTTGCTAGTACATGCATTAATTTAATAACGTGGTTAGCCTACTCAACGTAAATTACACACGAACAACATTACGCTACTGACCCAGAGAAGAACGGCTGCTGCTGCCATCATCATCCGTCATCATTTCTGCTACACTGGCAGGGCTAGGGGCCAGGACTCTACTCTTCGGGATCATGTTGCTAACTCCGGGTCGATAACAGGCACCACACCCGCAGTAGATGTGCTCGGTGTGAGGTCTTGCAGCAAGCTATCAAACACGGTGCATTTCTCGGCTTTTAAAAAAATGCTATGCGTCACCAGGTGTTTCATCAGATTCGAGGTGTTACCTCCTTTGCACAGTATCACAGTATCAGCATAATAGCACTTGTTGCAGGCTGCTGAGTTTGCATCTTTTGCTGTGAAGTACAGCCAGACTTTTGACCGTTTCGCCTTGGGCATTTGTAATCTGTGGCTCTGCTCTAAAAGAACGTACGTACCTGGGCCCGCCTACTATGCTTGCAAAGGTAAAATGATTGGCTAGAATCCAAAGTGTATGGCATCTCAGTAAAAAAAAAGCACCGAAATGTGCACTGCTTTACGGTCTGGTTACTACCGTTTATGTCAGAACCGGTGCCATAATGTCACCGGATACCGGTACCCATCCCTACCTTTTACTAATTCTGTTTTCTTCACATTTACTTATCAATATGTAGCCTGGCTAAATTAACCAGCCTAGAACACGGATTATCTTTGGGGTTCTTTTAATCTGAATAATCAAGTAAGCGCTCAGAAGAAAATAAAAGGTTGTAAAAATAAGAAAATACAATTGTTACAGGCAGTTCTTATCCAGTGACAGCTTTGTGCACTGGTAACCCACTGCTACTGCAGGTTATTTTCCCAACTTTATCAGCGTCTGGAACTCAAAGATGTTTAGCGTCAATTTGTGACTGATATAAACCCATCCAGAAACAAAACAAACTTAGCAGTGCAAAAATAACTGTAGTGGTTTCTCCTGCTAAAATACAGAGCCAAGATTAAACAGTTAACAAGGTACATTTTCCCTCTTACCCACAGAGATATTATAATACAAGTATGAACTCAAATACATACAGTGATGAGATGAGAGCAGGTCTTTTGCCCACAACCGAGATGACAGACCTTGCCGACCGTACATACAATACACAAACATCACATTGGGAAGACAGGTCAGGCTAGGTAGCGAGGAAAAAAAAACATCGAAATGTGTAACACAGAAGGATAATACAGGAATGCACAGATATCAACACACCATAGCACAATAAACACAGACAGCAACATGGGAAAGAGTTCCAGTGTGTACATCTGATCTGGGACCGCTGCAATCTTTCGACTGCGCCTCCAACTGACCCGATGTCCACATCAGAGGGGAGGTAAGCGTTGGAGATGGCGTTGGATCCGGGGTAGGGAGGGTGATGCGTCAGTGAGTGCTTATCAGTATATGTATGTGTGTGCGTGTCCATAGTTCAGCTGAGACAGTGTCCTTCGCCCTGCCAGGCTAAGTAAACAGTCTTCCAGCCAACCCAGGTGGCCTTGCATGGAATGGGAAGGAACAGACTCAACACAGTCGTTATCAGGGTGTTTTGTTCAGCTCTGGCCTTGCAGCTGGCGCCAAAGGGGTATCCGCATATGTGATGGTATTTTTTACTTTAGTGCGAACAGTTCATATGAATTTCAAAGCAGTTCTACAGTCCAACACTGGTCTCTCAATCTCCCGTTGGAGAGCCGCGAGCTTCGCCATACTTGCGTTCTGTGATGCTGTCATTTCTTGTGCTCAAGGAGCCAATTTCTGAGAACTCACGGCAGTGTGCCTCCCCGAGATGTCATCCAATTTGCGCCCAGAGAGATGTTATTCCGGGCTAGCCCTTCTGAGATGTAATCCAGTCTGCAGTCAGAGATCTTATTCTGAGTATTCACAGCAGCCGTAGCCTCTCCAAGATCTTATCCGTGCTGACTCAATGAGCCCATTTTGAGAAACTCACGCCTCTCCCATCGTTCCAATCCCAGCGGGCAGCCTTGTGGGGGTTTCAACAGCCGGTTCCGCTTTCTTAATTCTTCGATAAGTCAGGGCCAAGCCAGCTCCGATCAGCCAGAACCCTGTTACCATGGTTCCGAATAGGTAGATATCTTCAGCACTCAGGCTCACCCAAGCCCAAACTTCTCGTTGAGAAAGGGGTGTCAATTGCATTTAGGGACCAGTTGATCCAATCCATAATTCCTCTTTTAGGTTTTAGAGAACAGACTGTGAGAGAATGTTCCAGGGAAAATACAAAAAAAACACGAGACTAGACAAGGACATAAGCAGGGAAGATAAGGGAGAGGAGAAAAAGTGTGTCCGCCTCCTCCGAGAGCCAAAGAAACAGTGCATTAATCCAGCAGAAACCGGAATACAGATCCCTCTGAGATGAATGGCGAAGTCGGTTGCAGCAACTCCTGGTGCCTTAACTGTTCCACACTTTGCGTTTAAAATAGACCACGCAGCAAAAAACGGCATTGCACACCCACATTACACCAATGCAAGCTAGCACTTCTGTGAATGTCTCTGTAGATTCCCATCATCCCTTGCGCTCTCAGAGGTACCCCAAAAGAAACAGCGCCATCCAGTGGCATGTCCCATAATACCGACCTTCCACCTGGCTACAAATACGAAGATTATATTCATAACTTTTACGCAATTATATAATCTTTCAAAGACAGGCTGGATTTCTTGACACAAAACACCAAGTTTTGAACATCTCATTTAAGCCATTCTAACACCACAAAGTCGCACTGGAAGTTAATTTGCACCTGGTACTATGCAGTGACCACTCACAGTGCCAGTTTCTAACACTGTTAATTAGTTATTTGAATTGAAGGCTTGTTAGATTACCTGATATTTTAAAGAATAAAAGTTTAGTCAACAGCACTTCAGTTATGGAAGGCATTGTTATACATTTAGCAGAAAACTTTCATTTTTGCTACTAAAACAGAGGACCCCAGCTATCACACAAAAATACATAAAAATTGAAATTGAAATTTTAGAGAGCTAAGAAATACACATTAATTAAAAACTTTTTAAAAAATCTGGTTTGCAGAGGACACTGCAGCAGAGCTGATACATCAGTTAATACTTGTAGGTTGTTACTTTATATCCACACTGTGGAGCTGAAGAATTTTAAAACAGACTTAGAAATAGAACTAGTTTATTATTGTTATAGTATTATACATCCATTTATTAGCTCCCACGTATCTAAAGTTGGGTCACAATGGCAGCAGGTTAAGCAAGGTATTCCAGACATCTTTCCCCACAGCAACACATTTATGTTCTCCCAGGGGATCTCAGTCAAGTCATTCCAAAGTCAAACAAGGTATATAAACCTGGGTTCTGGGTCTTCTCTATGTATTTGGAAAAACTCCAAGTGGAGGCAGTTAGGAGACATCCTAACCAGATGCCCCAGCTACTGTAGGTGCTAAGTCTCATTCTAGGGATTTCACAATCACTTGCAAAGCATTCAGCTGTTTGCTGAAGGTCAAGCACCAATGAAGCCAACAAAACCGCAATAAACAGGAATGCTATTCTGAAATTTCCGAAGAGGACATATTTTTCCCACCTTATGATTCTGTCCTTGAATATTACTGTTACGTGCCTGTGTTGGTGGGTTATCTGTGTCTTAATGTGTGTATGCAAATTCACCTGTGCAGGGGCTCGGCCGTGATTGGTGGACCTAAGGAGCGGCCTGATGTAACTGGTTCCTGCTGTTCACATGGACTATAAAAGGGCGACCGAACAGCTGCGGTGCGGGGGGTGTGGCAGACTTCCCGTGCACTTGCCTCAGGTCCAGGCGGAGCAGCCTTAGCAATAGCTGTTTGGTTAAAAGTCGGGCATGTGTGTGAAGTGCGGAGCAAGTAGGGGTGAGCTGCCGATTATTTTGGGAAGCCTTCTTTTCTCCTGTGTTTGTAGACCAGGGAGGTCAGACTGTGTTGTTTCTTTCTTTCTTTTCTTTTCCGTAAACAGGTCAAAGGGGAACCGAAGCCTAGGTTGAGTTTTGTTTGTTGTGTTGGCCTTAGCTCACCCCGAAATTATACACTCCCACTACTGTGAGTGCCCTTGTGTCAATAAACTATTGTTAAAAGTCCGATGCTGTGGCTGTGGCGTGGGAAGTCATGGGACACCCCGCTCTTGTTGCGATCGTTTCGAGCCGGGTCGTAACAATTACAAATATGATTGGAGACAAGGGTCAAGCCTGGAGGAGTGCAATGCTTCCAAAAAAGCATTCGTGACTTGCCAAGAATGCAGACACAGCTCTCATTTTGACTGTACCAGCAAATCCAGAACCACATATTTTCACAGCACACCCCATTTTTTGCAATTCTGTGAAAGAGATGTTGATGACATGGTCAAACTCCAATGATCTCTCCAGCAGTCCTGCATGGGTGAAATTCGTCTTCACTGTTTCACAGCCAGGACAAAATGCTATTCCTGCTTAATGTAAGGTTGGTCTAATTTCCAACACTCTGGAAGAACGGTAGGCTTAGCAATGTGGAACACGTTAAATTTTTGAAATTGGGGAACATCACCCAGGTCTGCCATTCTGCTGATAGTCTCTCAGACATCTGTACAACATGAAAGAGCTGTGCCCTCCCCCATGTGTCTTCCCCATGAGTGTTCAGTCTCTGCATTCTCCACAGCAGATATTTTGATCTGTTCATAAGTTCCTCAATTTAATCTTTCTACTATCTGACAATCCCCATTTTTGGTTAGCAGTTCTCCTTTCTTACCAAACATGGCCTGGGCAAACCCCTGTTTTCAAATCCTGAGTCACAAGATTATTTGCCAGAACTGAGGTCAGCCACAAGTCCTAGTTTCCTTTAACGCTTCAATTCGTGATGCAAGGCCTGCTTATTTTTCAAACCTAGTCTCTAGGAGCAGAGGTAACCCTAAGGTTTTATTTGACACTATTAGGGATATTGTTGCTGCTGTCCCAATTTCTTCAAATGAAGACTGTGAAAATTTTCTTTCCTTCTTTGTTGAAAAGGTTAGCAATGTAAGGAGCAACATCTCTCCCTCCATGTACCATTTGCCTGTTCCGATTTTACTTAAGCCTGTCATATTTGAAAGATTTTCACCAGTGTCTTTACCTGAGTGGTTGAAGCTGGTTACTTCAATTAGATCATCCTCTTGCCCCCTTGATATTTTATCTGGGTCTTTGTTTAAAAATGTTTTTGAGTCTATTGGTCCTAGTGTTCTTAAAATTATTAATGCATCTCTACTCTCTGGTCAGGTCCCTGGTTACTGTAAAAGTGCTGTCATTCACCCACTTTTAAAAAAGCCTAAACTTGATCCTTCTTTGCTTTCCAGTTACAGACCTATCTCAAAATTGCCTTTTATTGCCAAGATTTTAGAAAAGGTTGTGGCCAAGCAACTCACAGTTGTTCTAGATGAACATAACATTCTTGATAAATTTCAATCTGGCTTTCGTAAGGCTCACTCTACCAAAACTGCACTTCTTAGAGTGTCTAATGATATTTTGATGAATTATGATGCTGGAGAGTGCACTGTTTTGATGTTGCTGGATCTGACCTCTGCTTTTGACACTGTTGATCATCTTATTTTGTTAGATAGATTAAACCACTGGGTGGGTGTATCGGGTACCGCATTGGAATGGTTTAAATCCTATTTGTCAAATCGATCTTTCTCTGTGGCTACCTCTAAGTTCAGATCCTCCGTCAGCTCTCTTGCCTATGGGGTGCCTCAGGGCTCTGTCTTGGGACCGTTATTGTTTTTGTTGTATTTACTCCCTCTTCTGCAACTTCTTAGCTCTTTCTCTGATATTTCATATCATTGTTGTGCAGATGATATTCAGCTATATATCTCTTTTAAGCCACCTGATGTTTCTAAGCTCCAAATCTTGCAGTCCTGCTTAGATTCCGTTAGAGATTGGATGGCTGGTAATTACCTTCAACTAAATGCTGATAAAACGGAAGTCATTGTCTTTGCTCCTGAGAAATTTGTTCCCCTCGTGGTTAAAAATCTAGGCACTCTTGCTTCTTATATTAAATCCTCCATTAGGAACCTTGGTGTTACATTTGATCCAGCTCTGACGCTGGACACACACGTTAAATCCTTGGTTCGCTCTTGTTTTTACCATTTAAGAAATATCGCTAAGCTGAGTCCCTTTGTGTCACGTTCCGATTTGGAAATGATTATTCATGTTTTTGATTCATCTCGCTTAGACTATTGTAATTCCTTGTTTACTTGCCTCCCTGGAACGACTGCAGGGTGTTCAGAATGCTGCTGCTAGGCTTCTGATAAAGCATCACAAATACTCCCATGCCACTCCCCTGCTGATTCAACTGCATTGGCTCCCTGTCAAGTTCAGGGTCCATTTTAAGATCATAATCATGACTTATAGGGCCCTGCACGATGTAGCTCCAACTTACATAAGTGATCTTCTTCTTCCTTATCACCCCAGCAGGTCCCTGAGGTCTTGTGACCAGGGGTTGCTGGTTGTCCAGCATACAAGGTTAAAAACAAAAGGTGACAGAGCGTTTGTATCAGTGGCTCCCAGACTCTGGAACTCGCTCCCTTTGAGTTTGAGATCTGTGGACTCAGTCATGTCTTTTAAAAAGCAGTTTAAAACGTATCTGTTTAAACTTGCTTTTGGTTGATTTTGTTTTGTTTTAGATTTTAATGTCTGTTTTCTGCCTTTGTAAAGCACTTTGTGATTTTATCTTGAAAGGTGCTATATAAATAAAATTTTACTTTACTTTACTTTACTTTACTTTATACATACTCCACACACCCACCTGTCTTTCCGTGCTTCCTAGCTCATACCATGACTTTAGTATTATATGCTAAGCGTTGTGCTTGAATGTCTACTGCACATGCAGTTTTGAGTGAGAGTGGACTTAAGGGTGCTTTAATGTGCATGTGCTATCCACTGGACACTAGCACCTTATTACAGAATCAGATTATTCCTGTGTTTATCAGTGACATGATAAAGCACTTGGCTGAAGCACTAAGTATTCATTTGGGTTTCTGACAAGTCTTTATGTATGGCCTGTAAATTATGGTCCCTCTACAAAATGTAAGGTTATTACTGAAACGAATGCTTCCACTCTAAGCATCAGTAATAGCTATGGAGTATGTGTGTGTCTATAAGTGTGTGAGTTATATGAGTCCAAGAGCATTTTTGTCTTTCTCAGAGTGTGAGTGTAATGATGGTAGTGTGGGTGGAGCACATGCATTTTTAAATTGAAAACATGACACACCCGCAGTGATGATTTAGTACTAGGCAAGAGAAGTGTTTGGAACACTGAATAAGGCCTTTGAACAGTGCAGTGGAGAGACAGAGAGAGGGCTATAGTGTGATTCAGAACTGCAAGTACAGTTGCACTCTGGGAGAGGCACTAAATATTACCAGTCTGCTGGATGCCAAGTTTTCTCATCCACAAAGTTGAATAATTTTATTCAGGCCATTATTGAGGCAGTTTATCCAAAATAGACTTGGGAGTGTTTCAGTGGTGTTACCTTTATAGATTCTACAGGGATAATTTAATGTGCCAAACTTATATTGTAATGTTACTGCATTGTTAATAAATGAACATTTCTGGATTATGTGTAAGCAAAATATTGCATTTACACATGGGTGGGACCATTATTCCACCACTATTTTCTTGGAGGTTAAAAGACCTAATTTGGGATCCAAATACACATGATAATGTAAGACGGATATATTCTCCCTTTTAGAAATACTGATATAAGATAAATCCTCTTTTGAAACTTCACTTTACAGATGCATGTCTCATCTGGTGTGTTTTTTATTTTTTGATTAAATGTTTCAAAAACCAGCTTTTCAGTTATATGCACGGTAACACCCCACTCCTAAACAATGTGTTATCAGAACTTATCAGCTCATCAGAACTTACATTAAACTAGACAAATTTAATTTAATTTAATTTAATTTAATTTAATTTTATTAAATTTAATTTTATTTAATTTTATTTAATTTAATTTTATTTTATTTTATTTTCTATACCTGCTATGTTAACATTTACATTCAAAACAGTGAGTATCAGAAAAAAAAACCCCAACAACAACAAACCCCACCATCATCCAGTCTTGTCCAGTCTTGCAGTTCACCTGCTTCCAGACCACTGTACTTTGAATTAATGCAGTGTTGTTCTATCCCTTGAGGTAATAGTAGTAGTGTAAGTATAGTGTGTAGATCACCCCAAACATTACCAATGAGTCCATCATTAGATCTTGGTAATGAACCGGGTCATTGTCATTACTATAACAGGGCTGCTGTACCATCTCAGATCTGGCTTATCAGATTTGTCCTGAATGAATAGACAGTGATCACAAATTAATCCAGTAATTCACAAGATGATTTTATGACAAATCACCTCTCCAGTTCATCATCATCAACATTTTCATGAGAAAGATGGTTTACTAGTAATGTAAACTAGTTATGACCCAGAGGATTCTGCAAATCATCATTATACCTTCATGTATTTATGCCTCACTCAGTAACATTTGGTGTGTAGGAGTTACGTTCGAAAGCTATGTATTATTTTTAATTACAACTCTCTATTTTTTGTTGTTTTGAGAACAATTAACATATGAATAGGTAAGAACAGATGCCACCAAAACCCAAGTGATCAACAGAGGCAAGACTGAGATGGTTTGAATTTGTGCAAAGGAGGGATAGTGGCTATACCAGACAATGGGTGCTGAAGATTTAGCTGAAAGGCAGGAGAAGAGGAGGAAGACTTTAGAGAAGATTCAAGGATGTAGTGAAGGAGGAGAAGCACAGGGATGATGTGACAGAGGAGGATGGTAGAGATAGGCTGAGGTGGAGGCAGATGATTATCTGTGTAAACCCTAAAGGGTTCAACTGAAAGAAGACAACAACATGAAAAATAAATAATAATAATAAAAAATGTTTTAAATTATCTTCTGTATGGCTTTGAAACCAAAATAAGTAAATATTCATTCATTTAAAAAAAAGAAAAAAAAATCCTTTCCAAATCACATAAACTCTAGATAGACTAAATTAAGCATGTTAGTATTTTAATGAGCTATTTGCCCTACATAGCCAAGTGCAGAAGACTTACTGTGCAAATCTTAAATAATTCTTAAAAGACCAGATATCCATATAGAAAATTATAATACTTACTATAAAACAAATAATATTGTTAATGGTCAACAGCGATAAATGCAGAGCCACCTTATGACGAGTGTTTCTGGGCTTTCAATGTGTCTAACTGCTCATGTTTCAAAAGCAAACAATTGCAGATAAGTGGAGCAGTCGTACACCCACTATATATTTGATGTAATTCCCATAAGGGGAAAAAATACAAAAGGACAAGGACTCCAATGAGATCATCAGTTTTCTTGAACACATGTTCGTGATGGGGGCCTATGCCAGCTGACATAGGACAAGAAGCAGGCTACAGCATGGATAGATCACCAGGCCAATCAAAACATATACATAAAAAATGCATATATTGATATAATGAGACAAAAAAAATAATACAAAGTTGACTAATGCTAGAACTCAAAATCTCCATTTGAGTTTCATGTTAAATTTTCCATTTTGAAACTTGACATGACATTACAGTCTTTAATGGTTTGACTTTTGACATGGCAATAAAATACACAAAACAAATAAATAAAAACATAGCTGTTAAAATCATTTGAAGAATGATTATTTTCTTAGCTAAAAGTCCAAAAATAGTTTTCCCACACATAAGGCAAGACAATGTGGTCGATCAGTGTAATTACAAGGCTATAATTCAAAGTATCTTATTGTTTATTTCTGTCTAAATTTACTTTGACCAACTACAACAATTAACCACTTGTATATTGCCAAAAGAGTTACAGATCATCAGGGCATAGTAACATACAGCGCGCACACAATAAAACACAAACACACAAAGTTTATATTAGCAATTTCTACCTTCGAGGTTATGTTAAATAGAGTTACCATAGTTTTTTTTTTTAAGTTCAAAAGTCCAAAAGTTCTTTATAGTACAGTTTTATTGTGCTTTCTAATATTATATACGTTCTGAGTGGTATTCCACACACTATTTAGAAAAATAGTTTTCCTGTTTTTCAAAGAAATCTTCATACATAATGATGTGAACTGATTAAAACCATGACATTCTAATTTCTTCAACAAAATGTCATGATCAGTTATATCAGTTGGTGCTGTGAAGTTCAGCAGTGCCACACAAACCATTTTCTTCTCATCTATACTTCATAACCAATCATCTGTAATTTGAGTTAAATCAGTAACTGTAGAATCACAAAACATAACATAACATAACATTTAGGCTGATCATATACAATTCTTTGTATAATTTTACAATTAATTTAAAGGTAGCAAACGTATTAAATTGACTGTTATAACCCCAAAGTATTTTGCTTTTTTTTTCTGCAGTGGAACTAATTTAGCTAATTTTCCATGACTGTGGACATGTGCTTTTGAGTGAAGCTCAGATTTAAATCATGACAAAAAGCAGAAGCAATAAAATTAGCAACAATTTTAATTAGTGTCACATCAAGCCAGTCAGTACCTGTAGGTTTTTCTTTCATTCAAGGTAATTTTTTTCTTTTTTTTCTTTTTTTTTTAAGGTTTTACAGAGATCTCAGATGTTGTTCCTGGATCTGCTGGAGTCACTTGCTCAGTTTTGGGGGTCACTGTCCAAAATGCTCTGATTACCACTAAGACCACTGTTAACTTCACCTTCCACATCTTCTCCAGCTCCTATCTCAGCCTTTGATATTTGCCAAGATTCTCATGTTCCTTCTATGTCTGGTTGGTTAGCCATCAGCAGTTTGTGTGTATCTGTAAGTCCCACAGGATCTTAGCTTGGTCATTCTTAAGCACCTTAGGGGGATGTCCAATTTTGAGCTTGGGACTTCCATGCTATACTCAGTACAGATTTTCCTCTATACTCTGCCAGCCACTTGGTACCTGCCAGTATCTTTCAACCTGCTTTTATGTGCTGGACTCTCTCAGGTGCATCTTTGCACAGTCTGCACCTGGGGTCTTGCCTGGTGTGGTAGATCCCAGCCTCTATGGATCTTGTGCTTAGAGGTTGTTCCTGTACCGCCATGATTAATGCCTCTGTGCTATCTTTCAGTTCCGCTTTGTCCAGCTTTCCAAAGCCAAATTCAATTCAGTTGTATTTATACAGTACCAAATCACTACAACAATCACCTCAAGGCAATTTATGTTGTAAGGGTGACCCTACAATAATACATACAGACAAAAATCCAACAATCATATGATTGTTGGAAAGGAAAAACTCCTTTTTAACAGGAAGAAACCTCTAGCAGAACTAGACTCAGGGAGGGGCGGCAATTTGCTGTGAGAGGTTGGAGTGAGAAAAGGAAGACAGCATAAAAAGCATGCTGTGGAAGAGAGCCAGAGATTAATAACAAATAAGAGTCAATGCAGAGAGGTCTATTAACACATAGTGAGTGAGAAAGGTAACTGAAGAAGAAATACACAGTGCATCATGGGATCCCCCAAAAGCCTACACCTATTGAAGCATAATTAAGGGAGGATTCAGGGTCACCTGATCCAGCCCTAAGTGTATGCTTTAGCAAAAAGGAAAGTTTTAAGCCTAATCTTAAATATAGAGATAGCATCCGTCTCCCAAATCCAAACTGGAAGCTTGTTCCACAGAAGAGCGGCCTGAAAACTAAAGGCTCTGCCTCTCATTCTACTTTTAAATACTCAAGGAACAACAAGTAAGA
This sequence comes from Perissodus microlepis, assembly GCF_051167445.1. NCBI lineage: Eukaryota > Metazoa > Chordata > Actinopteri > Cichliformes > Cichlidae > Perissodus > Perissodus microlepis. Next base: position 6,915,573 of record NC_140466.1, read on the forward strand.
CTTCAGTGCGAGAGTGAACTGCTCTAATGAGGTGATATGGTACTATAAGGTCATTAAGCTAAGATGGGGCGTGATTATTCAAGGCCTTGTATGTGAAGAGCAGGATTTTGAATTCAATTCTGGATTTAACAGGGAGCCAATGAAGAGAAGCCAATATAGGAAAAATATTCTCTCTCTTTCTAGTCCCTCTCTAGTTCCTGGACAGTAGTCCAGCCTAGAAGTAATATATGTATGAATTAGTTTTTCAGGGTTACTCTGAGACAGAATTTCTAATTTTAGAAATACTGCGCAAATGGAAGAAAGCAGTCATACATATTTGTTTAATATATGTGCATTGAAGGACGTGGTCAAAAGTGACTCTATGATTCCTCACAGTGTTTACTGGAGGCCAAGGTAATGCCATCCAGAGTAAGTATCTGGTTAGATATCATATTTCTAGGATTTTCAGGGCCAAGTACAATAACCTCAGTTTTATCTGAATTAAGAAGCAGAAAGTTAGCGGCCATCCAGGTCTTTATGTCTTTAAGCCATTCCTGCAGTTTAACTATTGGTGTGTGTTATCTGGCTTCATGGACAGATAAAGTTGGGTGTCATCTGCATAGCAGTAAAAATGTATCTTATGCCTTCTCATGATACTGCCTAAGGGAAGCATGTATAATGTAAAAACAGAATTGGTCCTAGCACGGAACCCTGCGGAACTCCATCGTTGACCTTAGTGTGTGAAGCGCACTCTCCATTTACATCAGCAAATTGAAGGCCTGTAGTACATATAGCCAATTATCAGAGACAGGTGGTTCATATTTAAAATTGAAGCATTAATTAATGTTAGGACTTAAGCAATTATGACTAATGTATTGGCTCATGTATTTCCATGTGTTAAATAATTTAAGGGTAATTTGTTATATCACTGATCTTATTTTCATAATACATTTTTCCTTCTATTTAACTTAGTAACAACATTCCTTAATTTATAATATAGCTGGCAGTTTATTTTATAATCTGATTTACTGCCTAATATTTTGCCTGAATGTGCTCTACAATATGCTCCTTCAATTATCTATCCAGCCATGATGTTCTGACATTTATGACAGTAAATGTTCTCAGTGGTGTAGGTTTTCCAACCACTGGCATAAATAAAGCATGAAAATTTGCCAGTGTCTGCATCAGCCTCCCCTAATGCATTTGATTATGCCCAAGCAAACACCCAGCTTAAGTACATTTGTTTTGTAACTGCTTGTTTAGGCACAAAAGCTGTTGTGATGCTGAGAAGTAATTGACTCCATGAACTCATAAATGTATACTTTTTTTCTCTGACATTAGTTAGTGTTATTAATGTGTTTATGAAAATATATTGTTATTAAATATGCATTAACATTATTAGAAATGTTAATCAAAATTCAAAATTTAAAAAGTTTCTGTGTCTTTTTTCTTCTAAATCATAATTAGAAAGTTTAATACACCCTCTGAATACATGTACATGTTTTTTTTTTAAATGCCACTACACATTACTCAGGAATTTACTTGCTGTATCCTTTGGCCATAAACCCCATTTTGCTTCTGTAAAAGAGGGCTATCCTCAATATCATCCAACCTCGATAGGTAAGAATGCTAGCTATGCTGGGCTTCCAGTGTTCGTTGAAAATGAATGGCAGAGGACAACGAGGTTAATTGGTGTCATAGAGTTAGCAACAGCAAGGGTGCATATCGTATCATCAGCCATTATAGCTGTCTGGGCTCTCATAACAGACTGCTAATCCAGGAAGAGGGACGTCTGGTGGTTGACAATAACGAAAGAATGAAAGAGAGAGAGCAAGGAGAGATGAGTTCTGTGTCTGTGTGTACATCATATACCTCAGGCCAGGTCGTGGTTCACTGGCTGCTGTCCTCTAGATAAGAAAATACAGTAGTTTGTATGCAGATTAAGTAACTGATGAGTGCCCTTGGTGAAACCAGCAAAGACATGGGTCAGCTTTAAACTGGTAGTTATACATCTTAACATATCCTCTCTTAATGACTTGAGGAAAAAATAAATTTTTGCGTTGTTGATTGAAATTTTGTGTATGTGTATGAATGTGTATGCATGTGAACCGTGTTGTTCTAGCTGTCTTATTGAGTATTCATAGCCACGAAAAAATGAAATCATCACATTCATTTCAGTTACACCATTCAAATCATGAAATCCCTTTGCCACCAATCACTGTCTTCCTCAGCAGATGCTGCTGTACCATCTTGTCACATAAATTAATGAATGTCTATCTGGTGTTGATGATGTTCTTCTCAGCAGATGCAGTTTGACTTGTTAGGCCAAAATAAATAATAGAAGCTGACAAACTTCAGCTTGCATCAAGAGCAGACCCTCAAGCATAAAAACTGCGGCACACTTCAGCTAGATTTTCCATCAGCAAGTGGTATGAAATATGCAATAATTATTCTATTAAACATTGCTATATTCAATAATGAGATGGGAAAATTCTGAGCATGCAAGCCTCCAAAGAAAAGTAATGATATCGCTTGGGACAGGCACACGCTAAATACTGTGAGCTGTCTGGAGACAGAGAACCTTGAACAAAGTATGTGTGAATGACTGTGTGTGTGTGTATGTGTGTGTGTGAGAGTGAGAGAGAAAGGGATCCAGAGAATATGTATTGGAATGTGACTAAAAGCCAGATCCTGTCTATATGTGTGCACACAAGCATGTGAATACTTATGCATGTAGGTTTTTCTTTCTTTTAGGGTAATTAAAAGCTAATATGCAGCAAAATCAGCTCAGAGCTTTCTCCACAATTAGTAGTCATCTATGAAAAAAGCACACACACTTCCATTTTTTTAAGCTGTTACTTAATTATGATAGATTTTCCTCTCATTCTCCTTCGTTTACCCCTCACATTTTTCTGCTTTTCCATAATGAAAACATAACTAGCTGAGTCATTTTTAATCGGCCATGTTATTATGGATTTTGATCAAAAGACATTTTTCTTAGCTTACTACAGCTTGATTTAAGACTGTTTTCTTTTTCTTCTTCATCATTATCGGTTTAACTTATTAGGGCTCATTGAATTGTGCGTGGAGTCACATAGAGGAAAAAATGTTGTAAAATGGAAAAACGTTTTTTCCCTCTGCATGGCTCCACAAAGTTAGAGTATGTTATCTACAAATTAAATGTTCTGGCCATTGAGGAATAAAGCTTAGATTATGCACTTTTTTCAAAGTGATGCATTAGCTATTAAATATAATGTAAGGCATTCCTGAGAGTGTCATTAAAGCTTAAAAATTTACATTTATGTTTTAAAAAATACCAAAGGTGAAAAATACTTGTGTGGTTTATATCATACATAGCAACATTCAAATGTTACACTTGATAAGAATGTCAGGGTCTCCTTGTCCTGTGTCTATCATATGCCCTCTATTCTAATGTCTAATGTAAAGATGATTCACACAAAGTAAAGCTCCTCTCTAGTGGTTCTTTGTGAGCTAAAGGTGATTTACACAACAAAAACAAACTTCAAGTCTCCTCAGTAGTTCGTCTCTGTATTTAAAAGTCCGGTACCACTTTACAATAAGACTCCCCTTATAGATGGCTAATAAATAGTTTATAGCTATGTTATTAACTAATCTGTAAATGCTTTATAAACCATTATTAATGGTTTATTATGTATTAGTTAAGGGTGAGAAAGAGAAAAACCTGACCGGTTTCTTGCCAAATAGTGAGCCAAATGTGTTCACCTATATATTTCATCTAGAGTTGCTATATTAAACATTTCAGACTAAGTTACTATCTTGTAAGCACAATCAGCATTTGTAAAAATATTTTTTTAGCATATAATATTGTACTTCATAAATGCATTATAAGTATCCACAACTATCAATCGGCGCTTTGTTGTAAAGTGTAAAGCATAACACTATTTATTAATGAATAATAAACATTTGTAAATGCCAAATGGGAGCCTTATTGCAGCATTTGTAAATGCCAAATGGGAGCCTTATTGTAAAGGCTCATAACATCATTTATTAATGACAAAAGTGAGACTTAAATGTATAACGTCACCATTTATTACACTTGGACCTAAATTACAGTCAGTGCTTGAAATAACATTTAACTACTGTCAAAAATGGCAATGTATTGTAAGAGTACCACATGTAACATTATATGTGTTATTTAAAACACTAAACAGCCACCCCCTCCAAAAAAGGTTCATGCCAGACTGGTTCAGACTGGAAATATTTTGTGTACATCCTTGAACAAACGTTCCAGTTGTCCATCAGGGTGTCATGAACCAAGCCAAGATGACCATTCAAGAACCATGAGGTGTTCCTCCAGCAACTTCTCAGTACGATTTCCTCTGTCTACAGACATGTCCTTTGATGGTCATCCAAGCTCTTTCGATATGTTGTGTATGACTGCCAGATTGAGGATCTACAAACCACCTGCTGTGATTTACAGTGTAGGCATTCTTGTAGGCTCTCCACTCATCACTGATAATGGCACTACCTGACTTAACATGCTGTTTGATCAGAGGAACAAGGTGGCGCCTTGATCGTTTTTCAACAAGTTTTAACATGAACCTTCTTCGCCTTTTCTCTTTAATTCACATCAGTCCAAATACCCATTTCTTCCTTTTCCATGCATTTACAAAGCGTCCATGTGCATACTGAAAACAAAAAAAAAAAAAATTACACAGAATATTTAGAAAGAAACATTCAAAAATTTGTTTGCTTTTTAAAATTTTAGTCATATTCCTGTTATTAAAGTAAATTGGATTTTAACTTCACTACCTAACAGCATGGCCAAGATGTTGGTTGAATACCTGTTTTCTGGTGTTTTTGTTGAAATATTTTATTTTTATTTATAACAATCGTGAGCAAGCAATGACCCGCCTCTTCTCATTACTGCGCACACTAGAGCGTAAACCAAGGATGAAAGACCAGTTCATTCATCGACAACAATCACGCAGAACCAGATTCATGTGGGTTTCATTCTTGGGAAAGCTAGACTTGCACCACCAACTGAACCTACCATACCCAGACTGGAGCTGTGTGCGGCAGTGCTAGCCGTAGAAATTGCTGAGTTTATCGTTCAAGAGATCAATATCCAAATTGATGCGGTCACCTTCTACTGTGACAGTAAAGTGGTGCTGGGCTACATTCATAATCAGTCCAAACGTTTCTATGTGTATGTCCACAACAGGGTCCAGAGAATCCGCCAGTCCACACAACCGAATCAGTGGAGGTATGTACCTACGGAGCATAACCCAGCTGACCATGCTTCTAGGTCTGTTCAAGCCTCACAGCTCACCAGAAAAAAGTGGTTCACGGGTCCAACATTTCTATACAAGTCACAGCCAAGCAGTGAGCAACACGAAACCTTTGAGCTTATCAACCCAGATGCAGATGTTGAGGTACGACCACAAGTTACAACCTGTGTTACAAGTCAAAAGGACAAGTTGCTGGGTTGTGAGAGTTTCACAAAATTCTCTTCCTGGAAGTCTATACAGAGAGGAGTTGCAACACTCATCCATGTGGTTTGTTCTTTTACGGCAACCAGCCGAGGGACCAACAGATGTAATGGTTAGCATTGGTGCCGTAAACCTCTCACAGCTGACGAGTTGTCCAAGGCAACTACAGTGATTCTTCTTGCTGTGCAACAAGCTTCTTTCCTTGAAGAGTCAGATGCTCTCTCCAAGGGAGCTGGTGTTTCCAAGAGAAGCTCTCTAACGAAACTCAACCATAGATGGTAAATGGTAAATGGCCTGTATTTATATAGCACTTTACTATTCCCTAAGGACCCCAAAGCACTTTATATATCCAGTCATCCACCCATTCACACACACATTCACACACTGGTGATGGCAAGCTACATTGTAGCCACAGCCACAGCCACCCTGGGGCGCACTGACAGAGGCGAGGCTGCCGGACACTGGCGCCACCGGGCCCTCTGACCACCACCAGCAGGCAACGGGTGAAGTGTCTTGCCCAAGGATACAACGACCGAGACTGTCCAAGCCGGGGCTCGAACCGGCAACCTTCCGATTACAAGGCGAACTCCCAACTCTTGAGCCACGATCGCCCGATGCAGATGGTCTGCTAAAGGTTGGAGGCAGGTTGACGTTAGCTGACTTAAGCGACAAAGAAAGGCATCCAGTCATTCTGCCAGGCAAACACCATGTATTCACGTTGCTCATCAAACACTATCATGAGCAGGTTGCACATCTAGGTCGTACCATCACAGAAGGTGCCATTCGAGCTGCTGGCATATGGCTAGTTGGCGGCAAGCGATGCATGAGTACTGTTCTTCATGGATGTGTCACCTGTCGAAAGCTTTGTGGGAAAAGAGAGAAACAAATGATGTCAGACCTGCCGCAGGAGAGACTAAGCACTTCACCACCCTTTACCTACACTGGTGTGGACATTTTCGCTGTGATAGCCAGGCACACAAGAGGAGGCATTGCTCAGAGTAAGCGTTGGGCCGTTTTCTTCACTTGCATGAGCACACGTGCAGTCCACATAGCAGTGATAGAGTCTTTAGAGACCTCTTCGTTCATCAACTCCTTGAGAAGATTCTTTGCAATCCGAGGTCCTTCTGAACACTTATACTCAGACTGTGTATCCAACAATCACGGATGTACATGGCATTTCAATCCGCTTCACTCCTCGCACATGGGTGGTGCGTGGGAGCGCATGATAGGAGTTGCAAGGAGAATCCTAGACTCAATGCTGATGCGTACTCCCTCCTCCAGTTTGACCCACGAAGTCCTGTGCACCCTGATGGCGGAGGTGACGGCCATCATCAACTCCAGACCGCTTGTCTCTGTCTCTTCAGATCCAGACATCCCTCAGATACTTACCCCAGCAATGCTTCTCACTCAGAAACAGAGTGTTCCACCTCTTCCAGGGACGTTCACTGAGAAGGACCTGTATAAGCAACAGTGGTGGCAAGTGCAAAGATTGGCCGACCAATTCTGGAATCGTTGGAAACATGAATACTTGCAGACACTTCAACTTCGTCGTAAATGGCAAGAGTCCAGCCCAAACATTGAAAGAGGTGACGTTGTCTTGCTGAAAGATGATAGTACATGCTGGAATGATTGGCCCATGGCTCTTGTAACAAACACTTTCCCCGGCAGTGATGGAAAGGTCCGTAAGATCAAGATCCGGGTCGTCAAAGACAGAGTGGCCAAAGTGTTCTTCAGGCCTATAACGGAGGTTGTTATGGTTTCAAAAAAACAGGACTGAAAAGGTTATGTTGTGGTTTGAATATTGATATATGGCATCTTAACAAATACCAGACGGGGAGTGTTCCACTCTTAATTTTATTGCAATATAGGCGCTCTTTGTAGTGAGCTAATTTTATTTTTGAAATCTTGAAAATTTTGTTTTATTTTGAAAATTAGTTTCAGGAAGTGACAGGAAGTCAGCCATGTTTGTTTAGTTCCTAGTGGGTCACATGTGGGGAAGGTTTATCCACCGACATTTGCGTTTTGTTTGTGCCATCAAGACCACTGTCTGTAAGTTTTCATTTGTATTGAATTGTAGGATTGTATTTTATGTATATTTTGTGGAAATATTTGCTGTAGATAAATACTTTAGTAGCTGTGTGCTAACACTAATGGATGTGTATTGGAATCTATGTTTGTCGTGCTAATGATGCTAAGTTAATTGTAGCTATGTCATTTGTATTTCAGTTTTACTCCATGAGGAAATACATACTAATTAAAAGGAGTCCTGACTTCGCAAGTTATTTCAAGTGGAGTTAGGCTACTGCTGAATTGTGTAGCATACACACACAAGGAGAGCAGGACAGCGGTCCCCAGTGTTTACCAGGAGCTACTGTCCAACAGGCCAAGTGGAGAGACGGTACTAGCTTTTGCTAAGCGATGTGAGGCTGCAATTCAAGGCAGTGATGAAGTAAAAAACTGAATAGAAAGTATGAAGGCCGCTGGTATTTTGCTTCCAATTCGAAGAGGGAAATCTGTCTGAAATCCTAATTAGTTCTAAGTCGTTTTGTTTGTTTTGAGTATATTGAATTGAGGAAAAACAACCATTTTTCAAAGATCTGTTCATGTATGTGTTGAGTTTCCACACAAGTAATAGATTTACCTGTTAGTTTATTTTATTGTTTTTGTTTTATATTTTGATTTGTATAAATGTGTGTAGAGTAAATAATACAGCTGTGCAGTTTCAGTTAAGGTATAATAATTTATTATATTATAATTATTATAATTTTCCTTTGTTTTATGCCAGTGGTGAATTTAGGGATGGGATTTGTTTCCTTAATATAGTTTTAGCTATCTTTATATATAGACAGTATATATAAGTGTATATAAGTTTAGCAATGCTAAATAACTGTTGGTGCTTTATACTTTTTATAGTAAAGCCCAGTAATACTTACACATGTTTGTTGGTCATAAATAAATGTTGACATGTTTTAAACTTTACAACGAGGCTCTCTTTTGTCATTTATAAATGTTTAGTAGTCATTAATAAATGGTGTTATGCTTTACACTTTACAATAAGGCGCCCATCTGGCATTTATAAATGTTTATTATTCATTAATAAATGGTTTTATGCTTTACACTTTACAACAAAGCTCCGATTGATAGTTGTGGATATTTATAATGCATTTATGAAGTACAATTTTGTATGCTAAAAAATATGTTTACAAATGCTGATTGTGCTTACAAGATAGTAACTTAGTCTGAAATGTTTAATATAGCAACTCTAGATGAAATATATACGTGAACACATTTGGCTCACTATTTGGCAAGAAACCAGCCATGGGTACTTTCTCTTTTTTTTCTGGCTGTGTTCATCATTGCATGTTTAGGTCATTATTTTTGTATTTGCTGTGGTTCTACTGAGTTCAAGATGAGTTATTATGAAGACTACATACACACACAAACACGGTCAAAAAACAAAGAAAAGTACAACACACAACTATCACACATCAATGCCAGCTCAGCCACTGATCTAGAGAATGCAGGAAAGAGAGAGATGATAGAGTGGCATGCTTTTGCTGAATATGTATATTGCTTGTGAGGAAACTCATCTTAGTGGCAGCCAGCCACACACTGATACAAGTACACTTGTGCTTGACAATTTCCAGGTGAGCTCACTACTTTAGATTGATGGCGTAGACAGAGCAGCATATGTTTCCTCATCTCTCTCTATATATACTGTCCATTTTAGTCTCTCATTGTCGGTCTTTTAGTTTGGTCTATTTGGATCAATCATCAATCTCTTGCTCTTTTTCCATTGCTCTTTCCTTCCCGTTCACTTGTCTTACCTCCCATTGCACACCCTGCTCCCTTTCAATATATTACAGACAATCTCCATTCCACATGAATCCACTTAGCACAATGGAGAATAAACAAATGTGTGTGTCAAACCCAGATGCCGTGATCTCAATGCCGTATAAAGGGACAAATGGAGAAGTGACAGACACTTGCGTAAAAAGAAGAGGGTAGGAAAAAAAGAGGCCAACAAAAAAGCACATTGGGTTGGATATTTGTGTCTATATAATGTTAGATAAAAGAATGACTGAGAGAATACAACTAACAAAACACAGAATGGCAATTTTTATGCATATATAAAAAAAACAAAGACTTGTGTGCTGAAAAGATTAGCACACAAGTCTTTTTGTGCTAATCAGCATGTAGTGAGGTACCTTTATACCAAACAGAAAGACCTCAACAAGGAGCACATTTAGAAGAACACTGAGTACTCCGCAGATTAATTGGTGATTAAAAATTGTCAATCTCACGATGGGGCACCAGTACAATTCAATTCAGGTTTGCTTATATATGCCAAATCACAAGAACAGTTACCTCCAGGTGCTTTGTAATGTAAGGTAAAGACACTAAATATAAAGACAAACTGCTCATAATAAAGCAATTTGCAGTGGTGGAATGGAATAAGATCAGTTATTTTTGTTCTTGTTAAAAATCCTTTTAACAGAAAGGAACAGGGAGGAGCGACCATCTGCCGCAACTGTATCGGGGGGGCACAGGGCAAAAAACAGATTAAAAGAGAGTCAAGACAAAAATGACATGCTGCGGCGTGCTATATAAACATGTGGGGAGTGAGTGGAGAAGAAGTGCTTGGTGTAGCAAAAAGAAACAAGGCATAGTCCCACAGCAGTCTTATCCTATAATAATAATGGATTGGATTTATATAGCGCTTTTCAAGGCACTCAAAGCGCTTTACAATGCCACTATTCACTCACTCTCACATTCACACACTGATGGAGGCAAGCTACAGTTGTAGCCACAGCTGCCCTGGGGCAGACTGACAGAAGCGAGGCTGCCATATCGCGCCATCGGCCCCTCTGGCCAACACCAGTAGGCGGTAGGGTAAAGTGTCTTGCCCAAGGACACAACAACCAGGACAGACAGCCCGGGGATCGAACCGGCGACCTTCCTATATCAGCATAACTAAGGGATGGTGTTAGGTTTTGTATTGTTGATTGTCATTTATGCTTAGAAATATCTACTTATATATGCTTAGAGTTTTATAATTAGTTTTAGATTGGTAGAGGTTTGATCCTTAATAGTCTGCAAACTTTGTGTGCATTAGAGAGCACTCTGGGAGCATGGGAGAGGTCATACCTTGTCTTATTGTTTTATGGTAGGATAAACGTATCTATATCTGTTTTAGTCTAAGTGCCTTTTGTTTAGATGAACTGCTGGACTTCCAGACCAGCAGGTTTAGGGAAGTCATTTATGGGGTCACACTCTGACCACACACACACACACAGGCAAGGTACTCTTTGTTTGTATGTAGACGTCATATGTTAATGAACCTATGTATATTCATGTAACCTCAATAAAAGAGCAGTGTTACGGGGGAGCGGACAAGAGCAACTGGGGTCAAGCGAAGGAACGGCATTTGTCCGGTTCTCTCCCGTGCACGAGAAACATGAAGAACTTTGCCTACTTCGTGTCTTGCTTTGCTGTGCAATTATATTGTCTTCAACGTTCCAGCGAATAGGTTCAAGCTACAAACCTATCAGATGGTTCCTTGGTCACTTGATCCAGCACTAACTGTAAGCTTTATCAAACAGGAAAGTTTTGAGACTAATCTTAAAACTGCTTCTAGAAACTTTAGAAACTTTAGAAACAACGAGTATGCCTGCAGTCTGACGGAAATGTGCTCTGTTAGGATAATATGGTACTATGAGGTCTTTAAGATATGATGGGGCCTGATCATTCAAGACTTTGAATGTGAGGAGAATGAGTTTAAATTCATTTCCGCATTTAACAGGGTACTAGTGAACAGAAGCTATTACATATCTCAATTTCTTGTTCATGATAGTAGTCTTGCTGCAGTGTTTTTCTAATTGTATTGCAATTTTACTATGAAAATATTTGGTACATTGTTTTAATTTGTCTTGATGCCAAGAAGTTAGGGGTTGTACACTCCAGCTGCCATGTGAGAGTTTTGCTCCAGTGGACAACTGGGAAGAATAAAGTTGTCAAAAGTTCTGTTTGAGAGTATAATGTACTTAATGATACAGCTGTGGGACTGCTAATAGTTGCTTCTTTTTTTGTTTGTTTGCTTGTTTAAATTTTATTTGAAAATAAATTCAAAATGTCATCTCTATCAAAAATTACTGGAATACCCTGTCAGGCTGTGTCACGGTATATAATGCAGAGAGAAAAGCCGACTCTTATTTCCTTCACTGTCTAGTAAAGACAGATTCAGCACTTCTCAAGTTTTTGTTGAACACAGCTTGATACTTGCACAGGGGAATCACAGACAGGTAAGTTTCTGGATCTGACACTGGGGTTCACTGAGAGAGAGGAAAAGACAGTTAGTCAAGGAGAAATGGAGGAAAGTGATCTGAACACTGTTTAGGTGGTTGAGAAGAGTGAATAAACTGGCTTACATGTGTTAGTAGATGAAGCATCTTGGGAACGAGGGCAAAGATGGAGAGTGCTGGAAGTTGTAGGAGGTCAATCAGGTAGGTGGTGAAAATGGGGAATGTTTCAGCGGAGGTTTCCAAAGAGTCCAAGGATCCAGGCAAACAGGGAAAACTAAAATTTAAAAGACTGTAAAGTCATGGGGAAAAGGTTCACAGAGTTCACAGAAGAGCCTGATTACCACACTAGATATGCAGATAATTTGATAGAGACTGAATGCAGGATCTGGGGTGATAAACAGTAAATAGTTACAGGGACATAGGGGTGGAGGATAGTGCCTCCATCAAAAGATAGGGTCATGCCTCCACAACATAGCCTAGGCATCAGGAAGACATCCAAAAAATACAAAATAAAAAAACAAACCAATGCCTACCATGACAGAGCTGAAAAGAAATGTGGGGTTGTTTCTGTCTTCCTCTATCAGTGATGAATAGTAAGATGTCCTAGCTTTATAGAAATCATTTTTATAGTGCAACAAATAATTTTTCCATCTCAAATGGTGATCTTCTCCAAGAGTGCAATGCAATTTCCTCTCCTACTTATAAGTCATCTGTTTTAAGGTGTGTGTATATGAGTATGTGAGGTATACCAGGGAGTCAAACTTCTCTGATTTGTTAGTTTCTGTTTCAGAGTAGCCACAGTGTCCAGCATTGCACGTACTGAGTATGAAACACTATTAACAAGATCAAGTTCTGTGGGCGCAAAGTTCAGGCTGCTGCTCAGCATTGTGTTGGCACATGGCATTGAAGGATATAACAAAGAATGAAGCACTTCTTTAAATTTCATCACAGTGCATTAAGAACCACATCTAGTGAACTGAAACAGTTTTTCAAGTGCTTTATACTCTATTATTGTATGTGAAATTAAATGTTATCAAGAAATGGTCTGATAAAAAGTAATTTTCAGGGAAAAATACGGTTAAATGTTCAGTTTATTTGCCATATGTCAAATATCAGGACAAGATCAAGACTGTGGATAAAATGTCTAAGAAATCAGATAGAAACTCTGAAAAAGAGCCAGGCGGCAAGTAGTTAACAAACCGCAAAACTGATTGTTGCGCTTTCCAGCTAGGGTGCACAAGGCTAAGAGTAAGGCTTTCAAATGAATTATAACTCTGTGTAGATCTTTGGTTTATTACTAAGCTATAGCGAAATATTGTTTGTATGGTCAAAGGAGCTTGCAAAGAAAAGCGTCTGGACTTCTTTAAGTTGCTTGAAGATGTTTCACCTCATCCGAGAGCGATGACCTGGATGACTGAGAACCTTCACAGACATTGTTTGTATGCTTCCTCCTTAGCCTGTGCTACAAGGATTCTGAAAGTATGACTCTGGGGTATTAACTCGTTTAAACTAAGATTTTCTTAGCTTCCTGTGAGGCAAAATAATTGAATACAGGGTTTATTAAAAATAATCATCCAATTTCACAGTTAATTAATTAATAAGAAAGAGGGGATTCGGGACTTTCACGTGGTTGCCGGTAGGTATAACAGCAGCAGTGGCTGCATCACTCTAGACATGCTCGCAAAGGTATGGGCCGAGTTTGTCTGTTGAATCGACTTATGCTGTTCATCTGAAAGGGGACACATTAAGCACTTGAGAACATTGTAAGTTGTAAAACTTTATATTCACGTATATATTTTAAAATTTATTGCAAACTTCTACATCTATTACATAAAAAATATAGCTTATATATTCTTTTTTGATATACCCTGTATTTTGATCAAATATTAAATCATTAACAAAGAGGGCTTTAGAAGAGAGTTACCTGATAGGCCAAATGTAATTGTTTTGCTTTTAGTGAAATTAAAACTGTTCTATTGCTTTTGTTTGCTTTTGTAAGTTCTTTGATAATTTCATGATTTCTCATGAAAACTTTTTTTTGTTTATCTTTAGGTGGTCTGTGACATAATCTCTGGGAGTTTGGTATTTTACGGGTTACAACAACCATTCTGTTCAAATAAGAAAGGTCTCTATTACAATGAACAATGCTTTTGCTGTCTGTCATTACAGATGATAGAATCTCCTCCACCATTAAGAAGCAGGACGGAGTGAGAACCAAGGCAGAACTGACTGTTGTCTCATGGGATAGCATGGCTGTGGATGGCACGGAAAGGCCTAGCCTCTGAAGTTTCTTTGTGGAAGTAGGATGACAGTCGATGGGGATGCAGATTTCCTTGGAGACCCTGGTCCACTTGAGTTCCCTGCAGCACTCTCTGAGTGGAGAAAAGTCCTATTCATTCAGTGTTTCATTCAACATTTGTTGACCAGCTGGATGTCGCAGCACAGGATGGAATTTTGAAGTTTTCCAAATCTTGTTCTTTTGTCCTGTGGTAAATGATTTTGGCAATCTTTTTTTTCCATATATGAAAAAGTGGTTAGTGCTGTCAGCAGTCAATTCCAATTCCAACCATGGTCACATTCTACCAACTGCACAAATACTAAACAGATTGAAAATATGAATAAGAATCACCTTTATTGACTAATTATGTGTACAAATACAATAGATTAGCTTTGCTCTCATAAAATAGGCACATAGAATAACAGAATAGGCACAATACTGTCACAATACTGTCTATAGTAATAACACAGACAATAACAACATATATATGTAACTTATTTTCTATTAAACATTTTGTTTTGGTTTTTAATCTCCTGGGTGGGTGTTATGAGTCTCTCTCTCGCTCTCTCTCTGTGTGTGTGTGTGTGTGTGTGCAGACAATCACTGTTTGATGACAAAGGCATGTGCCTGTGGCCACTGTTGGGTCACTGTCTGGTTGCTGATAAGTTTATTAAAGTCATTACTTATAATATGACCAAATTGCTCTGTCTGTTTCTATTTAATAATATGCTGCAATCTGTGTGAGTCCGCAAAGGTTTGCATTCGCTAATTTAATTTTTTTAAGTGTTTTATCTCGAGCATACAAGGCTGATGCTAGCATGCTAAGTTAGCCTGGTCACTAGCCTGGTAGGGTAAAAGAAATCTATGCCATACTTTGCTAATGTCATGCATTCTGCCCTTTTATAAGGGAAGCCAGCCCTAGCAGACACACAACACACACAACTCATTGTTCTCTGTATTCTTGTATTACAACTGGTTGATACTGATACTGAACAGCCACAGATCAAGTACTGTCTCTTGTCTCATCATGTATATAACATGAATGCAACACTATGGATGATAACTACTACAACCAGCTGATCTACACTATGGCAGCAGTGATCAGTGAGATGCTTGGCCACAAGGACACAAGGAGCAGTACCCTCCATGGTAAAGGAGAATAGGTTAAGGTACAATGAAGAAGGTGAATAAGAAGTACAGCAAGCTGTTAATACCTGAGGCCTTGGAAATTGCCAGCTGTATATTGGGTTGGTTAGTCATCACCATTTTGTCCATCTGTATCTGGAAGTCCCACAGGATATTACGTCAGTCATTCTCGACCGCCCTAGGGGGTGTCTCCCATTTTAACTTCACGTCTTCCAGGCCATACTTGGTGCATACTATGTTGCCCACTTGATTATGGCATTCCATGTATGCCAAGCCTGCTAGCATCTTGCACCTTGCTGTTATGTGCTAGATTGTCTCAGGGGCATCGTGGCACGGCCTGCACCTGGGGTCTTGCCTGGTGTGATAGACACCAGCCTCTATGGACCCTGTGCTTAGCGCTCGTTCCTGTGCTGCCATGATTAGTGCCTGTGTGCTGTCTTTCAAGGATGCCCCATAGACCATCACTTTTCAAAATAACCTGTGCAAGTTATTGAATATGGCTAATAAGTAATACAAATAATATGAAAGTTACTTACATGTCAAAGATGGTGTTTGAGATCTTGAAGAATCTAAACGTGATAAGGAAATGAAAGAAAGTGCATGACAAAAAAAATTCAAACATTTTTGTTTTTTCCCAGGATAATTCAATATAAAAGATTCTCTTACTAATGCACAAAATGAACGGTGTAATTAAAGGTTTGAAAGGCACTGCATGTGTTTATATGGTAAATTGACTAATTCAAGCAGCAAACACTAGCAGTGCAAAAATGTATCTAACTAGCTGACAGACTTTAAAGTCACAGGAAGATATATCAAAACGGTGACTTATGCCAGAACAAATGACTTGACAGATATAAATCCTAAATTTCCTTTAAGTAAAAAATTGGTGACATAGAAATAGGGTTGCAGGGTTAGGCAGTCGCCAGTCCCAGCCCGTTACAATGGTATGGTTTCTCTCGGAATAGCTGTGCCAGCAGCATGTAATGACTGCCACTACACTCACAAACTAGGAGTCTCCCCAACTACTAAAAAGTAGGGCAACACCCCGTAGCGGTGCTATACCACAATAATAAGGGGTGTTACAGCTGACACAGGGTCTTTAGCTGAAAACCTGTTTTTAAGTTTTTCAGTGTAGTCTAAGGAGCATGGAAACAAAACAACTGGACTTCATCAAGTTTCTTAATGAGGTTTCACCTCTCATCTGAGAAATGTTTTTAGTTCTAAAACCAAATGTTGGAGAGTCCTAGGTATCGAAACCCTAGTGGGGTTTAAATGTAATTCATATACCTTCGTCTCTCCACCATCTGGTTTTATAACTGAAAAAGTTTCTCGGATGAGTGGTAAAATTGTAAAAAAGTCCAGTTGCTGTCTTTCCAAACTCCTTAGACTACCATGACTTGGATGACTGAGAACCTAGACAAAGCTTTTCAGTGTAGCACCTCTTTGCTACTCTGATCTCTTTTGACAGTGTGTTTTTGGCCTGGTTATACAAATTCTGTCCCCACTTCAGTAGGCTTCCTCCTTAGCCCAATGAATCTGCCTAGATTTTTGCTGTAAACCAGAGTTTGTTATTGTATCTGTGGAAGGCTTATTTGGCATATGGATGACCTCACAAAAATTGGTGTAGGATGTCACAGTGGCACTGAGATCATTCTGGTTTGTAGCTGCAGCCTCAAAAACTACAGGCCTGCAGTCAAAGCAGGGGCCACTGAGAAGAAGTCAAAACCAGGAGCAAGGACATTGCAGAGTATATTTTTTTCAGTTTTATTTCTACAAAGTCTCATCCCAAAAGGTTGATTCTGTTCATCTGGACGTAGCGTTTTCATTGGGAGAAACGTTTCCTCACGCGTCCAAGTGACTTCTTCAGTCACAGCTGACGGCAGGTTTCCCCAAACTTATAAACAGTATTTTTTGCACAATAACTGAAAGTAGCCCACTGAATGAACAATCGGCTGTAAGTTCAGTTTCTTGATCATTAATATGTAAATTGTCATGACCATTGATCAACAACAACATTATGCTCTTTGTGTGTTTTACATAGATGCAGGGGAAAACAGAAATTGGTATGCAGAGATGGGCAGTAACGCGTTACTTGTAACGCATTACTGTAATCCGATTACTTTTTTCAAGTAACGAGTAAAGTAAGGGATTACTATTGCAAAAACGGTAATTAGAATACCGTTACTTTCCCGTAGGAACGCTGCGTTACTGCGTTACTAAAACCGTGATTTTTTTGCGAGAGTGTCTCATGACAGTGACATAAGCAAGTGCGACATTCGTGACAACAGCTGTCTGCAGATCAACAATGGATAATATATCGAGTGCGGGAGAGAGTATGAGCGTGCAGCGTTTAAAGCGTGGAAGTACTGACCTTACTTTGAGTTTAATTCCATAAAAAGTGACAAAAACATTAGCGTCCGTTGTGCGTGGGAAGAAAACTTCTTTTTACAGCGAAAAAAACCCCTAAACTTCCAAGCAAGCACCGAGTGCGCTACGACATAATGGGAAATTCACAGAGAAACTCGCGGATTCTTCCACTGACCGCTACGGCACACCTGCACCAGGGTAAACCTCCGCCTATGCTACTCCTGCTTTACAGGTGAAAATAGAGCAAAAGGACCGCTAGTCTTTGATTTTATTTATTTTCTGCTGTGTTTTACTTGCATCTATTTGAAAGAGTGAGTGTAAACACACACACAAAAAATTATTTTATGTGCTGGAATGTGCAGAAAATAGGTTTAAATATTAAACAAATTTCTTCCAGTCAGAGAATGTTGCATATAGAATTTAATTAAATTTTTGCTTGATGCATAAAGTTAAAAGATTAAAACTAATAAAACAAGTTTTAAAACGGGACTTTTCCATTTGATTACATTTTGTATGATGGATTATGTAGAAAAAGTAGAATTGGGCTGAAAGATCTATCGCTTTATCACCTATTCAGGTTGTAAATTGTGTTTATAAAAAGTAACTAAGTAACTAAGTAATTAATTACTTTTGAAAATAAGTAATCAGTAAAGTAACGGGATTACTTTTTTGGGGAAGTAATCAGTAATTAGTTACTGATTACTTTTTTCAAGTAACTTGACCAACACTGTTGGTATGTGTGAATGTGTGTTTTTCTCTCTGATGGTCTTCAGTACTTATACAAATGTGGGAAATAATACTTTTTCTTTAAAATCTGGAACTAAAAGAAAAAAAAAAGGTATTTTATAGTATGTAATGTGTACATTGTAGTGGGATGAAAAATAATATAAACAGTAGCCCTACGGTGGTTAGGCAAATACACAAGAAGTACTGACAAATTGAAAGGAAGGAGGAAAACACCAAGAGGACAAGAAAAGAGGATGAAATATAGAGATAATTTAAAGAGGTTAAGGCTCATGGGATCACCAAGTATTTATCACTCTCAGTTTCTTTACTTGCCTTTCCTGTTTCTTCATAAACACTTGACAAATTCACACACATATACACCCCACCCTTCCACTGTGCAGAAGAATTTTATTTTATCTCTGGCCTTATTCCACAGCTTATGAATTTTAATAGGCCTCAATCAGAACACCTCAGCAGTGTTTTTCTATCTCCCAAAGTAATGGACTTGAACCACCTGAGAGTTCTTAGACAGCTCTGTATTGGTAGAGCTAAGGAAGTTAGAATGAAATAGGGCGGAGTGTGGGGATGAATGATAAGGACGGACGGGATGTGGATGAATAAGAGAGCAACGCTGGGAAAAAATACGTGCCTGCAGAGGGATCTCCGATTGTGGGTAGGGTGTAAGAAAGAGACAAATTAAGAGAGGGAGTGAAGGCCAAAGAGAGTGGCCTTGGTTCCAAAATAGGTTCCTATTGGATGTAAATGCATTTGGTGGCATGCATGCAATCACAAACACATACAAAAGGGCATGCATAAAGAATAACACACCCTAAATGAGAGGCTGATTATTTCTGGGTTGCCTTACTTCTGATCTAGTCTCCCTAATTACAATCTGCACTGACAAATGGGCCTGCTTGCTAATGCAGATGCAGTCACACTGACAGAGAGAGAGAGAAAGAGGGAGAGAGAGAGATGTACCACTTTTGCTGATTTAGTGTGCCACTGTTCTCTTTCTAGTCAAACCCTTTTTAGACACAAAAATGTACATACATATATCACAAACAACAACATACACACTTATTTCCCTAGGAGATCGAAAACAAACTGTTCTTCGTATATTCTGTTAGATATTGTCCCCCATTGTACCATTCTCACCATGATGTGTAGCCATTTGTTGAAATCAATGGAGCTCAAAAACTGGTATTCTTCTTTCAATGGTTCATTCTCTCTCTTACCCTAACTCTTCCTCTCTCGCTCTCTCTCTCTGCCTTTCTTTGCATATGCTTGAACGAGAAAAAGTGATTACCTGTGAAAGAAAGGGGTTAGTACGTTAGTGAAAGGTGTCTGCTGTCCCTGTGAAAAAGCCTGTGTATAGCTGTTGCACTTCTGCACATCTTCTGACTGCCTTATCTCTCTTCCTCTTGTTTCTACTCTCGCGTAACTACAACACACATGCACACACATCACAGCACAATGAGTCAGTGACACAATGAGGTACCCTGCAAGTGCTCACAGGAAAGACAAATCCACACACTACATGTGCCAAAGTTGATAGCCTGAAAACAATGCGTCATCACCGCTCTTGCCATAATCACAGCACTTTTAAAGATCTTGGGCTGAAAGACAGGAGAGCAGCACAATGCATAAACACAGTCATAAGCCAGTTCTATTCACAGGCCATGTAGTTCTACCAACTGTTAAACCCATTCCCATCTCGATATAGCAACAATAGAGCGAGAATAAGGGACTCTATTGATATTGAGCATTGCTGAATGGTCGGCTGACTAGCATTCACTGTCACACCGGATGGATGGTTTAATTGTAGGCTGGTGAGTGAGAGAGAGAAAGCGTATTTTGTGTGTTTTTGTTTCTGTCTGTGTGTGTGAATGAGAGGACTTGGGGAGGTGACAGCCGTTATCTCAGGCCTACAGACAGACACTTAGCCCTCCGCCAACCCTCAACCACTTGTCCCTATGGCATGCTCAGAAATGTCACGAGCTGGCACTCAGTGTACTGTGTGTGTGTGTGTGTGTGTGTGTGTGTGTATTCGTCTGCATTTGTATGTTTGTGCATAAGACCAGACTAGACTGTATGAGGCTGCTTTTACTGTGCACATCCTAAGTAAGGTTGATCCGATACATTTGTAAAACCTGTCAAATATATAGCTGTTGCTTTTTAGTTACTTTTTTCATTTTTTCCCCATTGATATTATTCAAAATGGTAAAACACCCCCAAAAAGAGATATACTACATTATTTATTTGATTAAATGACATTACAGTATTGACAGTAAAAGATTTGAAAAGTGGGGAACATCGCTAGTTCCAGAGGAGGTTTTTTTCTCATGCAGTTACCTCATTTCCAATTTCTCACAGTTAAATAAAACACTGTGATGTCACCCACTGCTTTGTGGAATACCATTTTAAATCCTCAGGCTTTGTGTTTGGCTATCACCATCATCGTTTTTGGGAGGCAACAATTATGTGAACAGAGATGCCAAGGAAGGGTAGCAACCTGTCAATCACATGTACCCATGTACTATAAAGCATTGTTAGCTTTAGTATATACCTTTTATAATTCTAAATTGGAACTAGTGAATGACACTACAAATTCCAGGATTTATAGAAGTAATAAATCAAGTAAGAGGTAGAGTCATTTTCTCAAAGACCTCTTTATAGCTATTTTTAAGCAAAATCAATCATTTCTTTGTTGGTAAGCAGAAAAGAAGCTGATTAGATATTTGCACTTGGACCTGTAGGCTACATGTATATTTTATGAAGTATGTATATGCTTTCATTTTTACTATACATGTCTACCTATGTTTCTGCTCTTTTACCATACAAATAAAGATGGACAGAGAAAAAAATATTATATACTTGTCAACAATTTTAAGGTTACTGATTTGATTCAAAGAGTGGCTACTGTAATGGTTTAACCAGGAGGGCCCAAAATCAAAATGTTGAGTTAATTAACAGTTTTCTTACAGCCACTTCAACAATAACACAACATGTGCAGGGGAATGGGGCTGCCAGTGGTTTTTGAAGAGTCCACAAGTCCAGATGGCTGCAGGTAAGTTCAGTAACTAAATAATGGAGAATGGGGGCAAAGAGCTAGAATGCCTAGAATGAGCACGAGTGGGCACGTGGGAAGGGGGATAGGCAGATGCTAAAGCAGAATTCAGAGTAGGTGCATGAAGTAGTCTTCTGTAAAGAAGGAAGGACAGTCAGGGACTTAGGAAACACAAAAAACTAGAAAGAAACTATTTATATTAAAGTTTCAGCTACTAATTAGCCTTGACAACAATACCCTCAGGTAAATCAATGATCTGGAAATGATGGGCATTCAGGTCCAAAGTTTTATACTTCAGGTAAGTGGTAATGATCATCCGGTGTGCCAGCCAAAGTGTGGGAATTTTTTTGCATGCCACACCCTATGCAAAAACAAAACAAACACAACACACTCACATGATGAGGAGAGGAAAAGAGAGCTAGAGACAGAAAGGAAAAAGGTAGCAGGTTGTCGTTGGAGGATAAGCGCTACGAGCTGACAAGACAGAATTTTAATCTTTGTGATTGGATTTTTCCTCCTGAAATGCACCAAGGAAGTTGTATTTAACTTATCTCCGAGTTGTTTTATATACACAAGCTTGTACCTTTCTGAGTTTGAATCCAGTAGCAGACATGTTTAAATGTCATATAATTTGGATATTTGATTAAAAATAAAAAGCTTTTTGCTTGTCGAAACTATTGAAATGCTTTACGTCCTACTAAAAAAATAATAATGGCACTTTTTTTTTCTCAATCATTGCAATCATTCTCAAGACAGACTGATGAAGGTTTGCAAATAATTGCAGTCTAATTTGTAAGCACAGAAAGACTGCCAACATGTTGCAATCAATCTGAGTCAGTCTGCACCAGTGACTGCAAATCATCTGTGATCCCTTTCTTTGCAATACGCGACTTGACTAAAATAGCGGATTGTGTTCTGGTTATACTCTTGTAAATGCAAGGTTGTCAGTCACTTATGTCATTTTGCAGTTTAATTACCACCCTTTAGTATCTGCATCTCTTTATAGAGAAATTTCAGGGTTTTTGTTTAAAATCTGAGTTACTCTGAATATAAGTATGATGCACATCACATCATACGGTCAAAATAATTTTGGTTTTGCTGCATTCTCCAATCAATATTTTGTGTGTCTATAGAATTACACATTAGGCCAGAAAGAAAACATATATACTTATCCCTATCAGCCACAAAGAAGCTTGTGGGATGTACAGCATTGCCATTTCATACTGGAAAAATTTACTATGCAGCTGTTGTGAATGGTTTAGGGCTTTTAGTACTGTAAGTTCCAGTAAAAATCCATCCACAATATAGATAAGGAAAAATACATAGTATTGTTAATGGCACATTATACATTTAAGGAGACACAGCATTTAGGTCTTCACTTGTTTTCTCTATTATTTCTAATGGATGTGGCTACTACAGTGAAAGATGGTAAACCACTTACAGTGAACAGTTTGAGGCAAGTGTTTTATCATTACCCTGCAGATAGGAGGTCCTGTATATTAACTGTTCTAAAAGTCAAACCCCCTCCCTTCCATACTCATTAAGATATTTCAGAAGACAATAATACTAGAGTGATGTGGTATATAAATATTAAGACAAAGAATTTAATAGTCTTACATTACAATAGATAACTCACATAATGGAGTTTGCAGGACAACCGACGATAGAGCCAGTCCAGACCACCACCCACATCTGTCTGCAGGTTTTGTCTTGTGGCCATCTGTTTTGTAACAATGCAGAACCACGGGAAGCAGGAAAACATTTCAAAGACTGCTTTTCAGGAACCCCCTCCAAAATTTCCTTCCTCTCATTAATATTCATTATCACTAATATAACTATAATTCCCATAAAGCATGACAAGTGCATGTTGGATTTATGCAAACCAGGCTGGGTGCCTACACAAACATCAGTTTTAAGTAGATTACAGTTTCCCATGTCTCCACAAGGTATTGTTTGGACAAAATAATACCTAAAGCTGCTATTATGTTTTGAAGAAATCAAGAAAAAAACAGAGATCTTAAGTTTAAAACAGCAATATGATTTGGCATTGACTGAATGTGATAGGTATACTGCCAACAGCTATTAACATGCTGTGAGCACTGCTGCAATTCTCTGTGAGGACTAAGACAGTAGATGCACTCCATACTCTTCGCTGAAGTTTCTGCCTCTAGTGACTCATAACGAGCCCTCCTCAGCTATTGAACAAGACGCAAGACTGCTGTAATCATAAAACTCATTGTTGATGTTGCTGAACAAGGTCAAGCGGGCAAAAAATATGAATGTCAGCAGTGAGAGCAGTCTCATGGGTGTCAGTTGCAGAGAACTGCTTTAATGGCCCATACCCGGAGGACTATGCTACTACGAGGAATCAGAGTGTCCAGAGTGTGTTCAGATGAGCTTCACTGGGTACGTGGCTCTAGAATACTGTCCATCTGACAGGAAATATAATCTATTAATCTTCTGCAAAAAGATTGCTGTTTCTAATTCTAATGATCCAAAATGACCTCCTCTATCAAATATATTTTCTGCATGCAATTTCTAGTTGAGTTATTGTAATCATCTTACTTTTTACTTGCAATGTTATTTCCAACTGTATTGTCCCCATCATCTTATATAGCCAAACAGACGGGGTACACCCTGAACATGTTCCTAGTCTATCAGAGGGCAACACAAAGACACAGACCTTTCATGTTAAATTTACACCTACAGCCAATTTGGAATCACCAGTTAACCCAACAAATATATGTTTGGATTGTGGGAGGAAGCCTCACAGGCATAAAACCGAAACTCTACACAGTGCTAATGATAGCACCACTATGTTTAAATAATAAAAAGTTATATAAAAAAAAAAAAACACCCATCTCGCCCCTGCGGGCGGTTTATCCTTCAAGCTCGGGTCCTCTACCAGAGGCCTGGGAGCTTGAGGGTCCTGCGCAGTATCTTAGCTGTTCCTAGGACTGCGCTCTTCTGGACAGAGATCTCCGATGTTGTTCCCGGGATCTGCTGGAGCCACTCGCCTAGCTTGGGAGTCACCGCACCTAGTGCTCCGATTACCACGGGGACCACCGTCACCTTCACCCTCCACATCCTCTCGAGCTCTTCTCTGAGCCCTTGGTATTTCTCCAGCTTCTCGTGTTCCTTCTTCCTGATATTGCTGTCATTCGGAACCGCTACATCGATCACTACGGCCGTCTTCTTCTGTTTGTCTACCACCACTATGTCCGGTTGGTTAGCCACCACCATTTTGTCCGTCTGTATCTGGAAGTCCCACAGGATCTTAGCTCGGTCTTTCTGCACCACCCTTGGGGGCATCTCCCATTTTGACCTCGGGACTTCCAGGTTATACTCGGCACAGATGTTCCTGTACACTATGCCGGCCACTTGGTTATGGCGTTCCATGTATGCCTTGCCTGCTAGCATCTTGCACCCTGCTGTTATGTGCTGGATTGTCTCTGGAGCATCTTTACACAGCCTGCACCTGGGGTCTTGCCTGGTGTGATAGACCCCAGCCTCTATGGATCTTATACTCAGAGCTTGTTCTTGTGCTGCCATGATTAGTGCCTCTGTGCTGTCTTTCAGTCCAGCTTTGTCCAGCCACTGGTAGGATTTCTGGATGTCAGCCACCTCCTCTATCTGCCGGTGGTACATACCGTGCAGGGTCCTGTCCTTCCATGATGGTTCCTCGTCTCCCTCCTCTTTCTTGGGTTTCTGCTGCCTGAGGTATTCACTGAGCACTCGGTCAGTTGGGGCCATCTTCCCAATGTATTCTTGGATGTTCGTTGTCTCATCCTGGACTGTGGTGCTGACACTCACCAGTCCCCGGCCCCCTTCCTTCCGCTTAGCGTACAGCCTCAGGGTGACTTGGGGTGAAACCCTCCATGCATGGTAAGGAGCTTTCTTGTCTTTATGTCAGTGGCTTCTATCTCCTCCTTTGGCCAGCCTATTACCCCAGCAGGGTACCTGATCACGGGCAGGGCGTAGGTGTTGATGGCCCGGATCTTGTTCTTACCGTTCAGCTGACTCCTCAGGACTTGCCTGACCCTCTGCAGGTACTTGGTGGTTGCAGCCTTTCTAGCGGGCTCTTCATGGTTCCCATTCGCCTGC
Organism: Perissodus microlepis; assembly: GCF_051167445.1. Classification (NCBI taxonomy): domain Eukaryota; kingdom Metazoa; phylum Chordata; class Actinopteri; order Cichliformes; family Cichlidae; genus Perissodus; species Perissodus microlepis. The sequence goes on from NC_140466.1 coordinate 6,941,016, forward strand.
GGGATCCCCAGGTACTTGTAATTGTCCTCTATGTCTGCAATGTTGCCTTCTGGTAGTTCAATCCCCTCAGTTCTGACTACCTTCCCTCTCTTCGTTACCATTCGACTACACTTCTCCAGTCCGAACGACATTCCAATGTCATTGCTGTACATCCTGGTAGTGTGGATCAGTGAATCGATGTCTCGTTCACTCTTGGCATACAGCTTGATGTCATCCATGTACAGGAGGTGGCTGACAACTGCTCCGTTCCGTAGTCGGTATCCGTAGCCAGTCTTGTTAATGATCTCACTGAGGGGGTTCAGGCCTATGCAGAACAGCAGTGGGGACAGAGCATCTCCTTGGTAGATCCCGCACTTGATGGTGACTTGTGCTATGGGCTTGGAGTTGGCCTCTAGTGTTGTACGCCACATCCCCATTGAGTTCCTGATGAAGGCTCTTAGGGTCCTGTTGATCTTGTGCAATTCTAAGCATTCCAGGATCCAGCTGTGGGGCATTGAGTCATAGGCCTTCTTGTAATCAATCCAGGCAGTGTACAGGTTGGTCAGTCTGGTCTTGCAGTCTCGGCTGACTGTTCTGTCTACCAGTAGCTGGTGTTTTGCACCTCTGGTATTCTTGCCAATCCCTTTCTGTGCCCCACTCATGTATTGACCCATGTGCCTGTTCATCTTAGCCGATATGATGCCTGACAGGAGCTTCCATGTAGTACTGAGGCAGGTTATTGATCGGTAGTTGGATGGGACCGGTCCCTTCTTGGGGTCCTTGGGGATCAGGACCGTTCGACCTTCGGTTAGCCATTCCGGGTGTCTCTCGTTAACTAGCAGCTGGTTCATTTGTGCTGCCAGACGCTCGTGGAGTGCAGTCAGCTTCTTCAGCCAGTAGGCGTGAACCATGTCGGGCCCTGGTGCTTCATACTGGAGACCCTTTCTTGGATATCTGCCACTGTGATGGTTACTGGTCCCTGTTCAGGGAGGTCGCTATGGTCTGCCCTCAGATCCACTAGCCACTGAGCATTGCCGTTATGGGTTGCGTCCTTCTCCCATATGCTCTTCTAGTATTGCTCCGTCTCCAGCCTTGGTGGTGCTGTTCTCTTATTGTTCCCTTGCCACTGAGAGTACACCTTTGCTGGTTCTGTGGAGAAGAGCTGGTTTATTCTCCTGCCTTCTATCTCTCTGGTGTACCTCCTCAAGCGGCTGGCCAAGGCTGTGAGTCTTTGCTTGTGAGTCTTTTGCCTCAGGTATGGACAGTTTGCTGTATTTCTTATGCACCTTCTTTGCCGCACCTTTCTGCAACTCCGTTAGTTGGCTAACCTCCCTCCGTGCTGCTTTGATCTTGCTCTCTAGCCTCCTTCTCCATGGAGGGTACTGCCCCTTGTGGCTGTTCAGCTTGTAGCCAAGCATCTCACTGATCACTGCTGCCGTATTGTAGATCAGTTTGTTAGTGTCGGTAATCGTGGTTGTAGGTATCATCCGTAGTGCTGCATTAACATCATCTAGCAGACCTTCTGAGGGTACTTCACGTAATCTTGGTAACCGGCTACGGGGGATCCAGGTTTCAAGCTTGGCCATGATCCTATTTCTCAGGTCAGTTCCTCTCGCACTCAACGATCCTTCTCCTATCGCACTTGGGGCTATGTACCCAATCTCGGGTGGGGGTGATGATATCTTCCCCCTGACCTGGCGTCCTGACTCCTCCTTGCCGTAGCATTTATGTTGTACCTCGTCAATCTCTAGCTGTGATAGCAGTCCCTTCTTTCGAATGTTGGAACACTGAGCTACTAGTTGTTTCGCCGTCATTGTGGATGTTGGGTATCGAAGAATCCATAGGTCCCTCATCCTATTCATGTAGCCCCTTCCGCCAGGGTTACTTGTGTAGTAGCATTCCAACAACGCCCTGTTTTCGTCTCTTGCCCACCGATGCCTTCTTGTTCCAGTAGCCCACTTGTCGTCAGGGTGCCCTGGTTCCTCAACACCTGACGCGGACCTTGTTGATCCGGGCGACGTCCGAGCCGGCATGCCTTCATATATATATATATATATATATATATATATTAGGGGTGCAACGATACTCGTATCGATATTGAACCGTTCGATACAGTGCTTTTGGTTCGGTACGCATATGTATCGAACAATACAAAATTTTTAATTTATTTTATCAACTTTCCTTCTGACGATGCTGTCTGTGTTGAGCGCTCAGTGGATCTGCGCTCGACAGTGCAGCCTAGGCGGAGTAGTCGAACGCAGATTCACTGAGCGCAGGGCAAGCTAGTGCGACAGAAGTTAAGCTCTCCTTGCAACATGGCAAATTGAACCTCCCCCACCCTAATTCAGATCTGGCGTTTGGAACTATTTTGGTTTTCATGTGACGTGTGACCCTGAAGGTAAGCGCGTCATGGACTAAAGTAAAACAGTATGTCGGATGTGCCATGCAATGCTCAATTACATGGGTGGGAACTAGTGTGTTAGCGCAGTTAGCTCGTTAACGGGTTGGCCGTCCAGCCCCACGCACGGGGCGATCCGCGGTAGCTCGTTAACGGAGATTTGCCGTGTTGTGGCGTTAACGTCATTTCAACGAGATTAACGCTGACAGCACTAGTGGGAACACAATGAATATGACTGCACATTTACTCCGACAGCATCCTAGTGCAAAGACAAGTGGAAACAGACAAAAACAACAAGCACGCATGCTACAAACTTTACCCGAGTCATTTAGACAGCCGTTAGCACATGATTCTCCTCATGGGGACCTGATATGTTTAATATGCTGCTGAGAATATAGCCCAGAAGAAGCGTATAGTATAGCTTTTATTTTGGAAAGAGCCAGTTCTCTGTAATAAACTCTCTTTTCCAAAGATGAGTGATTCCTCAATCAGATACAGGGCTCGCAAAATCGCTAGCCCGACGTCCCGGGGCTAGCGATTTTTCCAGTCGGGCTACCAAAATCTATCTCTACCCTGCCCGTCGGGCTATCGTAGGAAGGAAAAATATATGTCAATGCTTTTGCATTCTTTCGGAAATGTAGCTGGGTAATTATGTCATTGGCATCGGTGAGCCACTGTCAATATGTGACATATTGAAATCGCGTTTGAATTTGCGCTTGTTTTTTGCTTTCACTTTGCAATTCGCGAACTGTGTATAGAGAGCGACAGTACTGATTGGTGAGTGACGATAATTTGCGCACCAATTCCTCTGACATAGTCTTATCAATCGTTAGCTTACTATGCAAACATGACAAGTGAAATCTCCCGCAGCAAGCTTAAACATTTGAGAGGTTGATCGCGCAGAGAATCGCTGAGCGTTATGTGAGTGTGTGTGTAAAAGCAGCAGGATATATATTTTAGTTCTGCTGAGCCAAATAAGACAGGTCAGGGTGAAGAAGTGACAGCCAAAGAAAAGCTTACCACAAAACGGAAAAATTATGACAAATCAGACTATATGGCAAAAAGTAAGTGCAGCTTTATGGTTTCATGGACAAAAGAATTTCTGTGGCTGCAATATGACGAGCTATATAACCCGGGGTGCACAAAAGTCCGCAGGTGTGCATTCGCTGTCAAAATAAAAAACGCGCACAAGATAAGAAGTTGCAACGCGTGTTTGCGTACATAAGATTTTCTGGAGGAGGACAGACATTTGTTTAGAACTCTTAAAGATGTTGAATAAGCAAGCTCCTTTAAGCAATTACTTTGGTTTTCCTCCACCTCCAAACAAATGTCAGAAGGAGTCCAAACCACAAAAGAAGCGCGTATTCTCGGAAAAGTAGTTGCAGGAGGTGAGCTGGCTTCAAACAAATGATGAACGCACAGAGATGTGGTGCAGAATGTGCCGTGAAAATCCCACTCTAGCGGACAAAAACACTGCCTTTTATATGGACGCAAACGCACGTTGCAACTTCTTATGTGGTGCGCGTCTTTTATTTTGACAGCGAATGCGCACATGCGGACCACTTATGTGCACCCATGTAAATAACATAATGTTCTGCCGGTTGTGTTGTTGGTTTTCCCTCGATTTCTGAGTCGACAAGCGCCTTTGTTACTGGGACCAGTCATTTTAAGAAAGGCCCCCATTAGAACCCATGAGAAATGCAAGAAATGCATTATTGCTCAGTCTGCAATATCTTTCCCAGAACAAACACCATTTGCAAATAACATACTAAAAATAAACCTGAAAATCAGTTTAAAACAGCGTACTATGTTGCAAAGAGTGAACTACCACTGGCAAAATTTAGCAGTCTTTGCAAACTTCAAAAATCAAATGGCCTAGATCTTGGTTCCACTTGCCTCTTACCCGTGACTTCAGTGGAAATTTCAAATTCAGGATCTGACACAGACTGATTCATGTCCTACACAGTTCTTACAAGTTCATAGAAATTTCTGTTCAATTAGAACCAAGTATTTGAGTTGATGATTGTAATTTTTATACAATGTTGTAATTTGTTTTTCAACAATTTTTTGATTAATGTTTTGTTTCCTTTACAATATTATACTTTAATGTATAATATTGTAAAGGAAACAAAACAGGAAACAAAACATCAATCAAAAAATTGCTCTCTTTTTTATTCGGGCTACTTAAATTTATTTTGGGCTACCAAAAGCTGAAGAGTCCCTGCCCGAAGGGCTACCAGGGATTTTGAAATTTTTCGATCCCTGAGATATATATATTTTTTTATTACTTTTTTGTTTCAGCAACATTAAATTTAAAAACTGTACTTTTGAGTTAAAATATATATTTATAATTTTAATAAATGACAAATTAAAAAGGCATGAACATTTTTTTTTTGTATCGAAAAAATATCGAACCGTGACACCAAAGTATCAAACCGAACCGAACCGTGAATTTTGTGTATCGTTGCACCCCTAATATATATATATATATATATATATATATATATATATGTATTATGTTATATATATACACAAATATATATTGTAAATAGGACCAAAAAAGCCTTGCACTGGTAACATATGTTGGTGGCGCCGCCATTGCGTGCAATAGGTCGGCAGCCTTAACATGAAATTTCCCACTCGTGGGACTCATAAAGGTATCTTATCTTATGTTATCCTATTATATCTGTAATAAATTAAATATCATGTATTAAAGTAAATGGAGGACACAATTTATCCACAAAAGATGAAGACGATTTCCATGCAGCCATCTAATAACATTTAAAACTGTGAGCTATATTGTGATAATATATGTTTCAATCATTTGGGTTTAAAGTTTATTGAAACATTTAGTATTATTCAGACTATATGCATTTTGCATGTATGCTGAACCCTCACATGCATATCCACAAAAACACTAATGCTCCCCAGCTTGCCTGTTAACAGTTTCATCTCCCAACTCCCAACTCCAAGCCCCGAACAAGCCATCTGCACAATTTTCTGTCTCTGCCAGCCTTGCCTCGAGAGATGGACTCATGTTTGTGTCTTTCTATGCATGCATGTTTATTTATTTATCTATATTTCCCTTTCTATTTTTTTTTTTTTTTTTTTTGGGGGGGGTGATTGGTGATGGTGGGGTGGGCAGAGCTTGCCAGATGCAGCAATGATTTAAGAAAACATTTCAGTAAGCATGAATTATACAGTATTATTGGTGTGACAGGACATGGAACAACAAAGATGGTTGGCCAATAAAAGGATAATTGGGAAGATAAAAATTGGAAGAACAAAAAGAAAACTAAACTTATATAATCTGTTGTCTATGGACATATAAATGCAGCTGTGAGTACAGTGTGCTAGAGTTTGGCAAACCAGCTTATCATGCACGCAATCTTCAATTTGTGTGTTTGTATAAGGATACCTGATAATTTGGACTAAACTCCAAGAACAGCTGATTACTATTTGGTTGAAGAGGTGTTTTGTTATTAGCCACGTTTGATAGTTGGAGAAAATAGAAGATTAAGGATTTACATTATGTATACATACATAAGAGGAGGGTTAGGGTGAAGTTGATGATCAGCAGTGAAGAAGAAGAAGAAGAAACAATTTTAGACAATAGTAATTCAGCAGAATACAACATTCAGTTTTCTAGATGTTTGTGCTTGTTTCTTTTTTTCAAATCAGCTTGATATGCTTAAAAAATGAAGAGCTGTTATAGAAATTACTTTAAAATTGCTTTAAAAATGTACCAAGTCTAATGAAACGTGAAGAGTGCTATCATCAGCAATTCGTGATAATCATGCACTCAACATGCACTGTAAATGTAAATGAATGAGAATAAATAAAAACCTAGGAAGCAAATGCAGAGAAATGCAAACTGAAGTTCAATACTTCTTCAGTTGTGTGGCCCAATCAAAGAACTGAGCAACAGCAATTATCTACAATAATCAGTGGCTTTTTAAATGCCAATCATGGAAAAAAACATACAAACACATATCAGCTTCTAAGCACATACACAAAACCACATGCAGACACACACACACACATGAACAAACACATTTCATGACTGTTTATGGCTTCCAGCATGCACCTGAGTATCTGATATGCAAACAGTTCTACCCAGTTATATCAAAACATGTCATTTGGAGGAGCCAAAAAAAAGCTTGCTTCCCTCCCCTCCCTATTCCCAAATATGCACACCTGTTTTTTTGTGGGAGATAAACATCCACAAACATTCTTTTCCCATCAGGATTTTTTTTTTTTTACATTGCAGCAGGTTCATACAGAAATCCTAATTGCATGTTCTCTAGCTGCTAAAATTTATATAATTAAAAATTCTAGTCTGGTACAAAAACTAAACAGATGTTACTACATGTGTCTCAAAGGTTTCAGAAAATATTGCATATGAATTTTGCTTTTTATGCATGCATACATAATAAACATTCAATAACATTGTGAAACAGTTAACAGATAAACTGTATATCTATTTGGTTTCTTTTCAAACGTAGAATGAGAAGATTAATCAACTCAGAATGCAAAATGTATTGCAAAATGACCTACTTTGTGAAACCGCAGCAAAAAAAAATTTCTGGCACAACTTCACCTGCTCCCAAGGTGCATGGAGAGGATGAAAGAATTCACAAAGCAGGAACTCCAGCAACACTTGAGGGAAGATGAACAACTTTAATAATTGACCAACGCGTTTCGGCTTGTGGCCTTCATCAGGGTCACTACTTTGTGAAACCACAGGACAAATGAAGATGGGTGCTATTATTAATATAGCCAAGCAATGTTTGCTAATGCACATTTAATTTAATCCCCTACATGTTTTTAACTTACTGTGCCATTACTGTTTGAAATGTTATATATATATATATATATATATATATAGATAGATAGATAGATAGATAGATAGATAGATAGATAGATAGATTACAAAAAATGTGTACGAGTGATTTATTTCTCACAAATCTCAGGTATTTATGCATAATTTTTACAGGTAAGGTTAGCTGAAAGAAACCACTTCATACCCATTTTAACTTGAACGTACCATTTTCTTAGCATACCCAAAAGCAAATAATACTAGGCAACCTGTGTAAATGGTTTATTTATCATTTGCCAATCAAATCTAGTGTGCCACTAGTAATAGTTTTCAAATTTATCTTCATTTCTGGTCAGGATGCAGTATTTTATGTAATTATCACAGCTTTAAAGGTGTTGATAGCCAGACTGGCTATTCCTCTCTGCCTCCACTCTTTGTGCTAAACTGAGTTAAACATGTTCATGAACACCTCAACAAGACATCCTCATGCAGATTCTGTGCTTAATCCTGCAAAAAATTGGAAAGAAAGCTAATAAGAATCATTCCCAAAAGGTATAACATTCCTTTGATCTCCACAAAAACACAACAAATAAATCCTCAAAGTACTCATGTACTGTGTCACAAGGTATACACATGTAATGAGCTGAAAAGCGTGCTTCTTTCTGTTTCTGTGAGCCTGTGTGTGTTTGGGTGGGTGTGTGCGTACGTGTGTGTGTGCGTGTTTCTTAAGTACTTTACATTGCGAGTCTTACTGTGCACTCATGGCTAAATGTAACATGGATATTCCTAGGCCCGCATCAGTGGTTGCTAGGTACTGATGATCTATATGATGTATATTTTAATTTTGTATGTGCTTGTGTGAGTTTGTTTGTGTGATTATGCAGGTTTGCGTTGAACAGGAACATGTGTTAGTAGCGGAGATAAAGAGTGCATCCAGAAGCAAAAACAGGGAAGAGTAAAGGAGAGAGAGAGGGAGTTTTTGAGTGTATGTGAAGGAACTCTTTCATCTTCACCCCAGAATCCCAGGCGAGGTCTTCCATGCCAATCCATTTCCTGGAGTTGGCTTCAGCCTCAATGGGACAACGCACACACACACACACACACACACACACACACACACACACACACACACACACACACACACACACACACACACACACACACACACACACACACAAGCTTGGCTCTCTCCATGCCACTGTGAAAGCTCTGCAATCTTGCTCCTACACACAGAGAAACTGTCACACACACACAGACTTGGCCCATTGGGATGACAGCGAGGAAATGGCAAGCAGCAGCTGGGGGGTCCCTTCGCTCCTCTACAGAAACTGTAGCACCCTAGAGGCATTCCCTCACCCCGTCTTATCACTTTGCGCCTGCATGCATATTTCGGTAGGTGTGTGGTGTGCTGTGTGTTTGTGTGCCGGCTAATTTGTGTCAGAATGGGAATGTATGATGTTGTCCTCCCTGATCACTACCAAGGTACCTGTCATGCTTGCATTCCTGTGTTGTTTTGCAGACTTGCTTAGGAGCTGTGTGCATGTGTGTGCATGTGTGGCTCATTTGAAATAAAAATAAATGAGAGATAAATGGGACTACAGTACAAAAACAAACCCACAGACCTAAAAACTGCCCTGCTCATTGGAACTGCAGGCGTATGTCATGACATTGTGTTTGGTTTTGTGTGTGTGTGTGTGTGTGTGTGTGTGTGTGTGTGTGTGTGTGTGTGTGTGTGTGTGTGTGTATTTGAGAGAGTGAGAGAGTGGTACCATAATCAGTCCACAGGCATTTTTTGAAACCTCTCTGTGCATTAGCGTGTGCATGTGTGCATGTGTAGTTCTGCGTGATACTAACCGCAGGCGTCCAAGTCTGTTCATTAGCAGGCTTAGCTAGCAGAGGGAAGCATGTAAAGATGACTGCTATTAATTTAGCATCTCACTGGCCTCCTTCGCTCATGTTCCCTTTCTCACACACACACACATATGCACACATACACACACGCACACATACAGAGATGACTGCCAATTCATTAAGTGAACGTTTGGAGCCCCAGACTGTACCAACTGGTAGAAGCTAACTAATCTGCACTGCGCCAGTGGAGAGAGAACGAGCCAGAGAAACAGATAACATTCACCGAGGGGGACATTCAGCCTCTGAAAACAACTATTAACATCAACATTTGGGAAGGCCTCAACTTCAAAAAGATAAACACAGACTTACAAGTACAGGCATTTGGTTGTGAATAGAAGTCATAAAACATCGGGCATCGGAAAGCTGCAGCTAGGTATATTAGAGGCTTTGTGTGACTTTTGCAATTCACTTGCTGTTTATTGCATCTCGGTTTCTCAATCCCTATCACACTTTCTGCAATGTGAAACTGTGATTGGATGGACACTACCAGTCTAAGGAGAAAGGCTTTTTATGCATAGTCCACTAAGATCTGTACTCTTCCAGACCATTTGCTCAAAAGTCTGGAGCTAACTATCACCTGAGGTTAAAATATGTCAAACTAAGTTTGATTTAATGGCAAATTGCAGTGTTCAGTGGTACCTCACTATAACGCAGTGCACTTTTCACAGCTTTGCTGTTTCGTGGATTTTTTTGTGCAATTTTGCATGCTTTTTGTTTTTGTTTTTACAGTGCATTGTGTTCTGCGGCTGTAGACCATTGTCAATCAATCTCCTCCGTGCCATGTCCCCTGTACAGTAAAGAATGCGTTCAGCTTATCAAATTTACATAAATCTTCCATCCCTAGCAGTGTGACTCCTAAGTGCTGTACTGTATGTTTGTAAGTTTTCTCCCCGACAAACACAACAATGTCAATGAAAGGTTTTGCGCCATCGAAGGCACCTGCAGTAGCACCCAAAAGACAAAGGAAGATGCTAACCATTGCACAAAAAGTTGGACTTCTGGACATGCTAAAGTAAGGTAGAAGTTACCGTATTTTTCGGACCTTAAGGCACACCAGATTATGCGAAACAAAACAGTCAGATAAGTAGAACTTTACTCAGCTCATTCTTCTTGCTTCCTCTACTTCCATACCACTGATTCATTAATGTTGAATTCTCTCGCAGCTACTCTATTTTCATTCTATAATTCTGGACTTTTTCTACAAAGGTTTAAACTCTGAGGGTGTTTAAACAAGAGAGAAAAGTGTGAAAATGTTCATGTCTGTCTGAGAAAAGTGTGTCGTGAGAGGTTTTACAGCCTTAAAACATCTTTAATCAGCTATCACCTATCGTGGGTTATTTTTTGAACGTAACTCCCACGATAAACAAGGGGCCACTGTACACTTAAAGTACAACCCACCAGTTTGTTAACTTCTTCCTACTTTATCCATATGAAAAAGAGAGAGCAACAGCTAATAAGTATCATATACCAATGTGAAAACAACATAAGGTAGAAGGAGTCACTGGTAGTGAAATAAACCCAAGGTGAATTTTATTTGTGAGATGAGTCAGAAGGGATCTGCGTGTAGGGTTCACTGTGCAATTGCCATTCCCAGGTTACAAAGTGCTGCCATTGGTCTAAGTTACTTGGATCTCTCACAGATGTCCTGCTGCATCATTACCTGTCACTCAAGGTTTAGCCAGTAGTGAGACAGATCTGGTTCTCCTGGCTTGTAGCAAATGGATGCTAGTGTAGGACCTTTTGGGAGAATTTTAATTGCCCAGGGAAACCAGGGGTTAAAAGCCATACTTAAACCACTGTTTTGTTTTTTAATGAACTCAGCCAAGTAGTTTTTATTTTTTTTAAACTAAACACAAAGCAAAATCTAAATCAGAAAGTAAAAGTTAAAGAGTTACAAAGACTGCAATACAGTGCAGTTTTTATACCTCTTTAACGGGAAAATGATAGTATTTGACCCCCTCTGATTAATATGTGCAGGTATTTGATTGATTGATTGATTGCATATTGTTTCTGATCTATAGCATTTGTAATCTCCTCAATTGATTCGATTAATGCCAGTGATGTTGATCTTTTTGATCGGAATCCATATTGACTGTCAGAGAGTAATTTATGTTTATCTAATCTAATTTGTCTAATCGCTTATTAAACAGGTTTTCTAGGATTTTGGAGAATTGTGGTAGTAAAGAAACAGGCCTGTAATTTGTGAAGTGGTGTCTATCCCCAGTTTTATACAACGGCACAACTTTAGCTATTTTCATTTTGTTTGGCACTTTTCCAGTTTGAAATGATAAGTTGCAAATATATTTTAGAGGTCCTGCGATTCCTTCTATGACCTTCTTGACGATTTTCATGTCAATATCATTACAATCAGTTGATGTTTTATATTTACACATGTGTACAATGTCAATTATTTCTTTTTCCTCCACTGCTTTGAGGAACATTGAGTTAGGGTTCCTATCAATCAGGCATTCACTACAGTTTACTGATGGCAGTGACTCAGGAATTTGTTCTGCCAGATTTGGTCCAATATCTGGCAGAACATCGTAGCTCAATCGTGGCTCAAGTGTTGGGCGTTCGGAATTGGAAGGTTGCCGGTTCGAGCCCCAGCTCGGACAGTCTCGGTCGTTGTGTCCTTGGGCAAGACACTTCACCTGTTGCCTACTGGTGGTGGTCAGAGGGCCCGGTGGCGCCAGTGTTCGGCAGCCTCGCCTCTGTGAGTGCGCCCCAGGGTGGCTGTGGCTACAATGTACACAGCAAATTCAAAAGTGTTAAATGTTTTGGTGTTAGTAGTCTTCTTGCAAAAGTAGAGTTAATTTTACTCTAAGTAGAGTCACATTCTTTTAATGTAACTCTGAGGTGTAAAATGATAGTAGTTAAAATCGAGTGTTAAAAATTAGTGTTTCTATGTCAAATCTGGAGGTGTTACAATGGAAACATTAACTCTTGACCTCTTAACTCTGAACTCCTACAGGGGCTATGACACTAATAGAGTAAATTGACAGACTCCGCCCCCAGCACCATAGGCTCCAATCGAAGCTGAAGTGAAGCCGTTTCAGAACTTTTACTTCTGTGGCTCTTTGGAGTTGAGACAAAGCTGTGTGAAAGGCATTAGCCATGTTGCTCGGTGATAGCATAATATTCTGTTTTAGCTAGCTGAAAGGTATTGTTTGCGGGCAAATACCACAGCCTTGAAAAAAAGCTTGCATGTGGATTTTCAGTCAAATTTTTGGTCAAATACACCTAAAACAATGTCTAGAATGTGAAATGTTGGTATAATGGTGCTACTTGAAGCCTGAAAATGATCTCCCATAAAACAAAAATGAGCAAACAGCAGTAGCAGATGTCCTGACTGGGTTCCACGTTAGCATTTAGATCCCTCCAGAGTTTTGTGCACACGGTTTAGGTAAAAATGAAAAAGGTTGAGGTTTTAAATTTAGTTCAGTATTACCTGTTGCCTGTGTCCTTGTCTTCTGGGAAAATACTTTACACAAGTAATGGCTCAAAAAGGATTCCTTTTTTTTTTTTTACTGTGCTGCAATTGATTACTGGATTATTTGTACCATTAATTAGTGTCAGCTAATTTTTATTCAATCTCCACATAGGATATGCTTGTGAAGATGGAATATGGGGGAGAGCAGAAGTGCGTTGAAGTTCCACAAAGTGATGAATGAAGGACATGCATATTGTATTGAAGAAATAAGTGATGAGAATGCTGTTATTTGCATTTACCAGCTCACCTATGTCAGACCTTTTGATAAACAAAATTCTAATGAATGTTAGAACATGTACACTGTTACATCTTTCAGAAAATGTTTTGAAATTGTGGTGCACAGTTCAGAATAAATGTTTTTCAAAAACCATTGCGTCTTTTTAGTAAATGTTTATTTCCAAAAGAAATCTCTAGAAGTTCAGAACAGTAAAATTCCGTCTTTTTAGAATTAATTAGAAGATAACTCTTACGTAGTTAAACTAAAATACTCTTTGAGAGTTAATATATAAACTCTTAACACCTAGTTAGCATTAGTAAGTGTTAAATTATCAACTCCAGACAGATTTGGTGTTTAACACTAAATCAGAGTTAACGTACCAACTCTCCAAAAAGAGTTAAATTAACACTCTCTGGTGTGGACCCATATAGACACTTTAATAGTGTTGAAATCAAATCTGACAGTGTTAATTTGGACATGCTGGATTTGCTGTGTAGCTTGCCATCACCAGTGTGTGAATGTGTGTGTGAATGGGTGGATGACTGGATGTGTAAAGTGCTTTGGGGTCCTTAGGGACTAGTAAAGCGCTATACAAATACAGGCCATTTACCAATATTTACAAAATAATGATTAAAGCTGTCGACCACATCAGCAGTGTTTTCCATAATATTGCAATTGTCAATAAAATATTGAGGATAACTTTGTTGTCTAGAATTATTTTTAATCATACTGTTTAAAACATCCCATATTCCCTTCATATTATGTTTATTGTTGATCAATGTTTTACTATAATACTCCTTTCTACATACTCGTATGATATTGGTCAACTTATTTTTGTGTTTTTCATATTTATTTTCAGCATCTTTTGTTCTTTGTTTTAGGAATTCCCTATAGAGTGTATTTTTCTTTTTACATGTGTTTTGTAAACCCTTAGTGATCCATGGTCTGTCTGAATATTTGTGCTTTCTGTTGTATTTTATTGTTGGACAGTTTTTATTGTACATTTCCATGAATATTCTTAAAAATATGCCATAAGCAATATCAATATCAGTTTCTTTGTAAACATTGTTCCAGTCCTGATTTAATAGATCGTTCTTAAGTGCATTCACAGTTTCTTCTGTCCTTACACGTCTGTATCTCAGTTGTTCCTCATGCTGATTTTGCTTGTAGTTTGTGTCATAAACTGCAAAAACTGGTAGGTGATCACTGATGTCATTTATTAATAATCTGCTCACAATGTTGTTTTCCATATTGTTAGTGAAAACATTGTCAAGTAAGGTGTTCTATATATACAGCTAATTATTACATTTTTCTCTTTTTCCTTATAAATTTCAATTGTTATACATTCTAATAAATTATCCATCGCAGTTGTCATACTTTCCACCAGCTTGTAATTTAGTTTTTTATCCACATACACAGCTACTCCCCCTCCACTTTTGTTCCTTCTATTTACACAATTCACATCATATCCCACCAGTCCAAAGTCCAGTCCTTTCTCAGCATTGATCCATGTTTCAGAAATGGCAATATTTCCAAATGGATTTGTCAACTCATTTAGATATTCCTTTTTATTGTTGAAGTTGGCATACAGACTTCTACTATTAAAATGGATTATTGATAATTTGTTTTCCATGTTGATGGTGTGTTTAAACTCATCTACCATCACTCTCTCTACCACTTGCATGTTTTCATTCTCATATGTCCCCCACTCATTCACACACATGCATTCTGCTTGCTTCTACTGAGTTTCATTTTGTCTCTGCAGCGCATACCTCCACCTCTACAGGCTTTCTTCATCTGCTCCTCATCTGGAGGATAGATACCATAGATACCTCTGCCTGACCTTATCTGTCAGTCCACCTTGAACTCATCTGTCATCTCCCACCACACACCTCACCACTGTCTTGCTGTTCTTGTACATGTCCTTACATACTTTTCTGCCACTCCTGACTTCCTCATATAACACCACAGTTCCTCTCTTGGCACTCTATCATATACTTTCTCTAAATCCACAAAAACATAGTGAAGCTCCTTCTGACCCTCTCTTTACTTCTCCATCAACACTCTCAAAGCAAACTGTAGTGCTCTTTCTCAGCAAACTGCTGGTCATTGATTGTTACCTATCTTTTTAACATAGCTTAGACAAGTCTTTCCCATACCTTCATGATATGACTCACCTGCTTTTTACTTCTGTAGTTACTATATCTCTGCACATTATCGTTGTTCTTGAAAACTGGTATCAGTACACTTATTCTCCATTCTTCAGGCAAGTCTGCTGGCAACTGCAATCTTTCTGTCAATACAAGTTATTTTCTCCTTCTTTAATGTCCAGCCTCACATAAAATTTTAAACATTTTCCTTCGCCTTTGCCACCTCTCTCTTTGCTGTATGCCTAGCTTCCTATTACTCCTGTACTTCTGCATTCCACCACCAAGTCTTCTTGTCCTCTTTCCTATGTCCATGGGATACACCTTCTTGGCAGTTACCACCTTCTTTCCTTCCACATCCCTCTCCTTAACACCATGCCTAACTAACATCTCATCATTACCCCTACTCTCTTCACTACATGTTCATTGAAGTCCGCTCCAATCACCACACTGAGGACACTCTCTACCACTTCGTTCATCTTACTTCAGAATTCCTCTTTTTCTTCTATCTTACATCCAACTTTTAGAGCATATGCAGAACCTCTTGATAATTAGAATATTAGTAACAATAAAAAAAAAAAACAATAATGAGGTTACAACCACATTAAGATATATATACATACACACACAATATGTCATCTCTGAGAATACAAAGATGTAACTTTTAGTATACTGTAATATTTGCAAACAATCAAATGTATGCTGCTGGCTCATTGCTGCAATTACAATTATAATATGTAAATCCCTTAAGAACATTTAAGTATAACCAGTCTTGATTCATAGCAGGGAATCTGTGTGTATCCATGTGTAAGTCTCACTTACATTCCCCATAGCTGTGTTAATCATACTCTCTGCCACTCACTCTCAAGGTCTTAGTGGCCCTCTGTTGAACACTGCAATCCACAATTCAAATAGAACCAGAAATTGGTGTTTTAAGCAGCTCAGTGAATCAGTGAATGTAGTCTGCAAAAGGGCACTCTGATTATAGAAGGGTAGATCATTACTTTTCTAATCCTACTGAAAATTACTTTATAGGTTAAAATTAATATTCTAGTCATAAGAGTACTACCATTTAGCAACAGCATTGCAACATTAATTGTGAGAAGATGAATGTGCTAAAAATAGTGTATTTGTTGAACATGTTAGTAATAATAATAATAATAATAATGTATACTTTATTGATCCCCGTGGGGAAATTCCTCTCTGCATTTAACCCATTCACTCTGTGAAGCAGAGTGAAATTACTGCAGTAAGCAGTAAATTAAGTAAATGGTGTTTGCTAGAACATGATATCTTCATGTGCAATTGCAGGGACAAGGTAAAAAACTTGGGCGTGTGGTTCGACATGGTGCTCTCTTTCAAGTCTCATGTAAAAGAGATAACAAAGATCGCCTTTTATCATTTGAGGAACATAGCCAGAATCAGGCAAGTTTTGTCAAGCGACACTGTAGAGGTTCTTCTCCATGCATTTGTGTCTTCACGTCTAATGATCTTCTTTCTGGGCTACCAAAGAAAAGTTTTAGAGGTCTACAGATGATGCAAAATGCAGCTGCTCGCATTTTAACAAGAACTGGGAAATTTGAGCACATTAGCCCTGTACTGAACTCTCTTCATTGGCTATCTTGTCAGGTTCGAGCAGATTTTAAGGTCCTGCTGCTCACCAAGGCTTTAAATGGATTGGCACCTTCATACCTCTCCGACCTTTTACACCTTTATGTTCCATCCCGTGCTCTCCGATCTCAGGACTCTGGCCTTCTAAAGGTTCCTAGAGCCAGAAAAAAGACAATTGGAGTGTGTGCTTTTTCTTTTCGTGCCCCGTTTCTGTGGAACAACCTCCCTCAAGATATTAGGCAGGCTCTGTGGAGGTTTTTAAAACTAAGTTGAAGACACATTTGTTCACCCTGTGCTACATGTCTTAATTCTATGGCTTTTAGTTTTTAAATTTTTACTGTTTTTAACTTGTATTTGTCTTTTACCTGTATTGATATGTATCGCTTTTATTTTATTTATCTTTTTAGTTTCAAATAGTTGTACAGCACTTTGTTTGAAAGCACTTTATAAATAAAGTTATTATCATTATTATATATTATGATGCCATCAGGTTGCACGGCAACCACCTACTTATGGGCTAAAACTGCCATTTTTTTGCCTTGTATTTTTTTAAATTTAAAACAGTTACAGTCACAAAACTTCATTAATGCATGACATATTATGAAGTCATCAGGTTACTACACCTGTCCTGTCCAGAAGTTGTATCAAGAAGAATCATGGTCTGAAATATTTTCACCTACAGTTTTTTGTTAAACTTTTGTTAAACTTAAAAGGTTAAAAAGACATTTTGCTCTGCAAATCACCAAAACCTTTCCTAGCAAACATTCCTTTATTTCTTCTTTTCAATGTAATGGTAAATGGCCTGTATTTGTATAGCGCTTTTACTAGTCCCCCCTAGGGACCCCAAAGCGCTTTACACACCCAGTCATCCACCCATTCACACACACATTCACACACTGGTGATGGCAAGCTACATTGACTGACAGAAGCGAGGCTGCCATATCGCGCCATCGGCCCTTCTGGCCAACACCAGTAGGCGGTAGGTGAAGTGTCTTGCCCAAGGACACAACGACCGAGACTGTCCGAGCCGGGGCTTGAACCGGCAACCTTCCGATTACAAGGCGAACTCTCAACTCTTGAGCCACGATTGCCCCGTAATCAGAACTAAAAACTAAAAATATAATTTTTTTTAACTATTTTTGTACACAAACGTCATGCTCAGATGGGGAGCTTATAGCTCCTATTGGTACAACTTTAATTTTTCATTCATTGTTTGTGGGGTTATTACTACAGCTTAATAGTTGCTTTATTCCCTGTGGTGTTATCTTGGTATTTTTTTTTCATTGGAACATCCAAAACCAGGATAAAGTGTCATGATTCGGCTGTGTGCCAGGCAGGAATTGGACCCAAACGCAAACTCACGGGGACATGGGGGATAAACTCAAAAAGCACAGCTTTATTGCTGGAAAAACAGATCACAAGTTATAGAAAACTAAACTGGGAAAAACTAAATATAACGCTCACCAGGAAACACAGGGAGAATCACACACAGCACGAGGGATATCGCGACACAGAACTGAGGGAGACGCGGACCTAAATACACAGAGGGTTAACGAGGAAAGTGGGAGCACACGGGGAACACAGCTGACACAGATAATCAAAACGAGACAGGGCAGGAGTGACGCATACTGACGAGAGACTGTCAAAGTAAAACAGGAAGTACACAGAGGTTCAGACAGGAGGAGAGAGAGAGAGAGAGCACCGACATAACGGGCTGGGGAAAACATTGAATGAAACACAAGGAGGGGAGACGAGGGCTCACAGATACACAGAGGGGCACACAGGGGGTAAAAGTCACAAGGGGAAATCAAATAAGGAACAACTTAACAGAGCAACCCAGGAACCATGGCTTAATTAAAGAACAAAATACAAAAATACACGAAAACTAAGAATGCTGGGCCAACATGGTCCAGGATCATGACATGGATCATGACCAGACGAGGCTGGACCAGATGACAGAGCAAAATGTCTTTTTAACCTTTTGAAGTTTAACAAAAGTTTAACAAAAAACTGTAGGTGAAAATATTTCAGGCCATGATTCTTCTCAATTACAAGATAATTTTGGTTTCATGTCTGTCCAAAGATATGAAGAATTTCTTTCAGACCTTAAACCAAGGAAAAAATTTGCAATCATCTTCTTTAGCTATTTTGTTTGATCTCCCATGCATTCTGGTGTTGCTGAGCTGGTCAGTAAATACATTTTGTTTTTAAAAATGTACCAGATTGTTCATTTGGCCACTCTTAAAGTTTTTGCTAGGTCTCTGAAATGCTTATTTTGTTCTTTTCAGCCTAATTATGGCATCCTTTATTTGTAGCTCCATCTCTCAGGAAAGCTATGGACTTCAAGTTCATCTGCTTAGTTTTTCATCAAATAATGAAGAAATAAACCTCACATAGCTGCCTGTCAGCCAGTTGTCCAATTCCTTTGAAAATGGAGATCTTAGTACAAAAATGACTTGAATTCCTAGATAGTGAATACAATATGTTTACCAAACTGTTGAATTAAAGCTGAACATTTGCGCTTCGATCACAGCTTGATTATTTAATTTAAAATCCACTGTGCTGGTGTTAAAATTATAAAATGTGCCATTAACGAAAAACCTATGGTCCTGACTGTATTTTAATTTATGTGAAGTAAACTTTGAGCTTGCTCTTGCAGTGTGTGTACTTGTACAACACTGTAATAAGATTATTCTAACTGAAAACTGCATCTAACATACTTTCTGTTTAAAAACAAAAACAATGAGTTACATGTGGAATGGTTAGGTTTTTTACCTAATATAAGTTAAAATAAGTTCTTCATCTTAAGCAAATGGCAATGTTCATGCAGTTCTTTGCTTAACAAGAATTGATCTTGGCTTGTGTTAATCACTGTATTTAAAACAAATGGCAGATCATTGATTTCTAATCTTCTTTGTTTATTTTTTAGGTCCATGGTAAAGGCATAGAAAGCCAGTCCATTGAATATCTGTTTCACTGATTGGTTCTTTGAATTTCCAACTTCACTGCTGGAGAACATATTTTTGTCATTTATTTTTGAAGCACAAACTGATTAACCAAATTGTGAGAGAAAGTCAATTTCACACCACATTCATGTGCAAACACCAGAAAAAATATTTTTATTAGCAGTGACTCTCATATAAAGACTACAGTATAAAGTTGGCAAGTTCACAAATATAGCTGTGTTTTACACACAACTTGTACACTTTAAAGCCCATGGAGACCATGCTTTTCGGTTGATAATTCATTGCCACACTTCTATAGACTAAAGAGGCTCTTCTTTCAAGCTTATCAACTATAATTGTGTGCAGGAAAGGACCTTTAAAATGTCGAATGATTTTTTATGTGTGTTTATGTGAGTGAATGAGAGAAATAGAGAGGCACAGAGAGAAACTGATAAAGAGTCAGTGGAAGAGCATGTGTGTGTGTTCATGTTGGACATAATTAACTGGATGGTGCTGAGAGAAAGATGAGGGCAGGGCAGCTTTAAAGCTTTGTCAGACCATACTGACCTTGGTAACAAAGGCTTTTTGCCCAAAGTTATTAACAATAATTGGACCTAATTACATGATGAATAAAACGAGGAGGAAATTGCGGAGGAGTGTTCTATTGAACAGTCATTACAAAGACTAGAAAATAGCACAATAACAGGTCGAGTAGAACCAGTACTCACTATTCCTGCTTTTGTGCATTTGTGCATGTATTTGGAAGTGTGCCTGGCCCACGTGCTCTTATACCTGATGCTTTTGAAAAATAAAGAAGTGGTTTTAAGCACACCAGGTCACAGATTTCTCCGCTTCAGATTTATTTAATACTAAACACTTTGGAGTTCCATGGCTTTGCATCTTTATAAGGAATTATAAGTTGTATCAGGCACTACAGAGTGATTTTTATTCAACAAAGACTCAAACCCATTGTACCCATTTAGACAGTTAGTGTGTCAGGTCAGTGCTTATTTCCAATAAAGAAAGCCAAACAAGCTGTTTCTCACATATCTCACAATATGTCCTAAAATTATGTTAATAGTAAAATCACCACTTTTTTTTATTACTGCATGACCAAATCTTTGTAAAGCAGAAAGATACTTAGAGAAATTAGCAGGAAGGAAACAACAAGGAGGAAAGGTTTGTGTGACGAGCCAAGCACAGTTGAAGGTGTGTAAGATTACCTCTAGAATATCAAAGAGTCCCTGCATCAGAAAGGGTTAGGCCTGCCGTCATTAAGCATGCTCTCTTAATGATGAGACTCTCACTCTTGCACTGATGAGGGAAGAAGACAAACCAGCAGCCAGCCAAATGGAGTCAATTTTTGCATGTCAGGTATGTACATGTACGTGTACTATCTTATGTTTGCATACATGCATATTTGTGTGTATGAATTTTTGTGTAGTTGTTCCTAAGGGAGAGACAGAACCTTCAGCTACTTCATGTAAGGAATATTTTATTCAGGCTAATTTGACTGCATTTTAAATCTTTTCAACACATCCCCATCAGTCAAATAACCTAAGAAGAGAGACAGACACGATACTAACAACATGAATTTAGACAGGGAAGCAACTGAAGGGCGGACATATTGACAGGCCACAAGCACAATTGAATCAAATTAGTCCACAGTGTATTCATTTAGTCCAATTAGTTCCAAGACTAATGCTATAAAGGGAAATTGCCAATATTCTGCTCACCTCCACTGCACCTTACACATTTTTAAGGTGAGCTTAAGGTCAAAGTCAAATGTAAAAACATCCTAGGTGTAACAACAAATAATTGATTAAACAATTTAAAATATAGTTCAAGCCATTATTAAATGTATTGGGTTTGAGTCATACCAAATGCCGCTGACAAGCACAGTGTTTTACTGTGCCCAGATAGCTTGTCATTCCAGGTGGTTAAAAAAAACCCAATCCCCTCTTGCCCCTGCGGGCGGTCTTTATCCTTCAAGCTCAAGTCCTCTACCAGAGACCTGGGTGCTTGAGGGTCCTGCGCAGTATCTTAGCTGTTCCTAAGACTGCGCTTTTCTAGACAGAGATCCCCGATGTTGTTCCTGGGATCTGCTGGAGCCACACACCTAGCTTGGGAGTCAATGCAATGAGTGCTCCAATTACCACTGGGACCACTGTTGCCTTCACCATCCACATCTTCTCAAGCTCTTCTCTGAGCCCTTGGTACTTCACCAGCGTCTCGAGTTCCTTCTTCCTGATGTTGCTGTCATTCAGTATCGCTACATCAGTCACTACGGCTTTCATCATCTTGTCTACCACCACTATATCTGGTTGGTTAGCCACCACCATTTTGTCCGTTTGTATCTTGAAGTTCCACAGGCTCCTAGCTCAGTCATTCTCCAGGGGATGTCTCCCATTTTGACCTTGGGACTTCCAGGCTATACTTGGCAAACATGTTTCTGTATACTATGCCAGCCACTTGGTTATGACGTTCCATGTATGCCCTCCCTGCTAGCATCTTGCACCCTGCTGTTATATGCTGGATTGTCTCAGGGGCATCTTTACACAGCCTGCACCTGGGGTCTTGCCTGGTGTGGTAGACCCCAGCCTCTATGGATCTTGTGCTCAGAGCTTTGCCCCTGTGCTGCCATGATTAGTGCCTCTGTGCTGTCTTTCAGTCCACCTTTGTCAAGCCACTGGTAAGACTTCTGGATATCAGCCACTTCCTCTGGTACATATTGTGCTGGGGCCTGTCCTTCCATAATGGTTCCTCCTCTTTCTTGGGTTTCTGCTAACTGAGGTATTCACTGAGTACGCGGTCGGTTGGGGACATCTTCCAGATGTATTCATGGATGTTCACTGTCTCATCCTGCGCTGTCGTACTTACACTCATTAGTCCCCGGCCTCCTTCCTTCCACTTAGCATACAGTCTCAGGGTGCTGGACTTGGGGTGAAACTCTCTATGCATGGTCAGGAGCTTCCTTGTCATTATGTCAGTGGTTTCTATCTCCTCCTTTGGCCATCTTATTATCCCAGCTGGGTACCTGATCATGGGCAGGGCATAGGTGTTGATAGCCCAGATCTTGTTCTTACCGTCCAGCTGACTCCTCAGGACTTGCCTGACCCTCTGCAGGTACTTGGTGGTTGCAGCTTTCCTAGCAACTTCTTCATGGTTCCCATTTGCCGGTGGGGTCCTCAGGTACTTGTAGCTGTCCACAATGTCTGCAATGTTGCCTTCTGGTAGTTTGATCCCCTCAGTTCTGACTACCTTTCTCTTCTTCTCTTTACCATCTGACTACACTTCTGTAGTCCTAACAACATTCCGATGTCATTGCTGTACATCCTGGTGGTGTGGATCAGTGAATCAATGTCTCATTCACTCTTGGCATACAGCTTGATGTCATCCATGTATAGGAGGTGGCTGACAACTGCTCCATTCCTTAGCCAGTATCCATAGCCAGTCTTGTTGATCTCACTGAGGGGGTTCAGGCCTATGCTGAACAGCAGTGGGAAAAGAGCATGCCCTTGGTAGATCCTGCACTTGATGGTGACTTGGGCTATTTGCTTGAAGTTGGCCAATAAACTGTGTATGCCACATCCCCATTGAGTTCCTGATGAAGGCTCGTAGGGTCCTGTTTATCTTGTACAGTTCTAGGCATTCTAGGATCCAGGTGTGTGTCGAGTCATATGCCTTCTTGTAATCAATCCAGGCAGTGCACAGGTTGGTCACCCTGGTCTTGCAGTCTCAGGCGACTGCTCTGTAAACCAGTAGCTGGTGTTTTGCGGCTCATGTGTTGACCCATGTGCCCGTATATTTTAGCCGCTGTGATGCCTGACAGAAGCTTCCATGTGGTACAGAGGCAGGTTATTGGCCGGTAGTTGGATGTGACCAGGCCCCTCTGGGGGTCCTTGAGGATCAGGACTGTGGCAGTTCACCACTTACCTTTGTACCATTTCAAGTTATTCGTTGGACTTGAACGACTTGAATTGAAATAAATAAATGGAAAAATTGGGGTGTTCTAAATTTTTTGACCTGTAGTGTATATGCAAACGCACCTGTACATAGACACATACTCACCTACATATATCTACATACATACACACATACACTCACAAAAGAAAGACATTAGAAAAAGCAGCACTAAAACATAATTGAATGCACATTATCCATATGTGCACATATGCAGAGTAAATATGTCCAAATATCTCTCTGCAGCGATACGTCTGGGCTTTTTTTGGACCCATCCAGTGTAAACTGAGTCCAGACGAGGAAGTCAACCTCCCACAATTCCCTTGTGCTGTTTTCTTCAGGCAGCCCAAGTTCTTTCTGTTTTGTGTTGTGCAGCTGCCGTACTAAGCCAGAGGATGCTTTCTATTGTGGCTTTGTAGAAGTTCACAAGCAGCTCTTCTTCCTGAGGAAGAAGGAAGAAGAGCCTTTGTTGGGCTTTCTTCACCAGGTGTGATGTGTTCAGGGACCAGGTCAGGCCAGATGTTATGTGGAGACCCAGGAACTTAATGTTGTTCACATGCTTTACTGTCTCTCTGTGCTTGAGGAGAGAAGTGTGTTCTGTCTTCCAGGACCTCCTGCTATCCAGAATTACCTCCTTTGTCTTGCCTGTGTTCAGGGTGAGGTTGTTGTCTAACCACCACTGTGCCAGGTGTTGGATCTCCTCTCTGTAGTGAGTGTCATCATTGTCCGATATGAGACCCACTACAGTGGTATCATCTGCAAACTTCACAATTGTGTTAGTAAAGTGAATGGCAGAGCAGTCGTGAGTACAGAGTCCTGCCTGACACCTTATCCGGTCTTGCAACTTTGTTGGTGTTAATCCTCCTCAAGGTGGAACTCATTTGGTGTAGCTGCAGGACGAGAGGCTCGTGCTGCTCCTCCAGCCAGAAGAGTTCTACAGCCTCTACTGCTGACTGAGCCTTTTTTCAGTTCATTCCAGGTCCTGCTATAAGCCAGTATGTAACCTGACTGGTAGGCAGCACCTTGAGCTTTGAGCAGGGACTGCACTGTATTCTCCATCCAAGGTTTCCGATTTGAGAATATATAGTTCTCCAATAACATGTTTCTGTATCTTCACTTGAAAAATTAACTTAAACAAGAAAGACATGGTGACAAAAAAATGGCTACTGTGTACTGAGTCTAGAATCATCCAGATGTGATACTTCCTAAATCTGTTTTCCTTGAAGTCCATAAGGACAGCTCTGTCTGAGTAAGCATGTCCACCACCTGTTACTTGCAAAGGCACAAACGGGGCTATATTACATGTATAGTCCAGACAAAGAAACAAGTATTTCCACATAAGTGAGATGGAAAAAGTAACATGTTTAAGTTAAAGAAAGATCTTGGTTGATTTCTTATGGTGAAGCAATAATTAAGAGCTGAAAGCCTCAACATTTCTTCTATGAACAGTCAGTAACACCTACACAGAATTGTCCCTAACTTTAAAACATGCTTAACCCTTTCACACATAGTTGTCACTACAGTGGACAGCAACTCAAAGGCTGTTTTCTTGTATTTGTGTCATTGTTGATGGTATACTTGCACATAAACCACTACATTGCACAATGATGTGTCACTCCATACCCTGCCACCCACTGGCCGTTTAATCTTAGTATAGATGTGTGATGTGTTTCATTGTAATTATTGTTATTTAACCCTGTCATGCATGAATTATGACAACTTCAATCAGGATTTTTTTCTTAAGTATTTTAATTAATCTTTTTATGCCTAAAGATGAATAAAAATACTTAAGAAAAAAATCCTGATTGAGGTTGTCATAATTCATGCATGAAAGGGTTAATTTACCTGAATAATCTGAGTCCAATTGACAATCTGTGCACGCTAGCACATATTTGCAGCTGCTAAAAGGTTGTTTTACAGAAAAGGCTGTGCATACATGAAATTTCCCAAGACTGATTGTTGCTGGGGCTAGCTTTTCTTAATCTATAAACAAAAGGTAAAAGTGGCCTCAATGGGTGGCAGAGGGCAGCCAATGATTTTTTTTAGGTGATCTTAATTACCCTCCGCGCAGCCTTCCTGATCTAAATTTTGACTTCTGGTGGAGTACAGTCATGTGTGCAAGGGCATACACTAGGGGGCTGTGAGCGTAGCCCGAATCAGTGCTGAGTGAGTTATTTAGGCCGGTTGGTTAGGAAGTCTTTGATCGAGGAGCAGGTGGCAGGGAGGGATCTGAAGGTGGTCCAATTTGGTGGTGAGGATGTCTGGGATTATGGTGTTGAATGCTGAGCCATAGTCCACAAAGAGCATTCTCACATAGCTTTTCCTGTTCTCCAGATGGCTCACCACTCTGTGAAGGGTGATGGTGATGGCATCCTCTGTGGACTGATTTGCTCTGTAAGCAAACTGGTGGGGGTTGAGGGAGGGGGGTTAGACAGTCTAGTCTCTGATGTCCTGAGAGACTATCCACTCGAGGGAGTTCAGGGACGCGGGGGCAGGGGAGGGGTGGCCTCAAACCAAGAAAATAAGGTGTTGAGCTCCTCTGCGAGTTTGAGGCTGCTGTCAGGGGTTGGGGGAGCTCTGGCCTTTGTAGTTAGACTTGGACTTGGATGCCTGTCCACACCTGGCAGGGGTTGTTGTCTATGAGGAATCCCTTTATCCTCCTCCTGTAGGCCTTCCTGGCTTGTTTGATGCCCCTCTTCGGGTTGGCGCTGGCAGTGCTTTACAGAAAACTGTTCCTCAGCCTGAATTACATGTTCTGATTTGAGCCTATACTTCACTTGTGATCCAAGGTATTGAGTTTGGAAAAACCTGGATGGTTTTTGGTCACTGTCACAGTCTTTACACAGCACTTAATGTAGAAAAGGACAGATTTAGTGATGTTGTCCAGGTCCTGCTGTTCAACGATGCTGTTCAACAAAACAGTCCTGTAGCTTGAGGAGGGCGTCATCTCACCTTGTTTTAAAATGACCTGGGTGCTTGGAGGAGGGGGGTGTAGGCATGGTAAATGGTAAATGGCCTGTATTTGTATAGCGCTTTACTAGTCCCTAAGGACCCCAAAGCGCTTTACACATTCAGTCATCCACCCATTCATACACACATTCACACACTGGTGATGGCAAACTACATTGTAGCCACAGCCACCCTGGGGTGCACTGACAGAGGCATGGATGAGGAGCAGAGAGAGGTGGCCAGATTGTCTCCCAGGTGGGAGAGGGGTGTCACTCTCTAGGCATGCTTGATGTTACTGTACATGGAATTAAGTGTTTTGCCCCCCCTCCCCAACATATTAGTGGAATTTGGGGAGTACAGATTTCAAACATACCTTATTCTCCCTGCACTGTCTGTGTCACTTGCTGTTCCCGACAATAACCCATGGAGCACCTAGAGGTCTCGCAATCTCAGGTGGGTTATTATCAATCCAATCTGAAGTTAAGTCTGGATTCAGGCTGAGGCTGATGTCTATTAGTTCCTGACGACTGAAAGTGATCACAACGAAAAGACACAGAAATACAAAAGGTGCGCAGTCGTGCGGAGCACTGTGCTGCTGCATATGTCCGTACACGCTGCCATCTTGCTTGAGTACAAGAACAGGGGAACAGTTTACAGGGTTAGGGCAGTGTAAACATGAAGTCAGGCCTGTAAAGGGTACTTGGGAATGAGCACCTTGTGGCCAGTCCTTAGCCCTTAGGACCTGGCCGGTCAAAACGCAAAGAAGACACATGGGCCAGGTCCTCCTGTCGGTCCACCACCCGCAGGAGGCACCGTAGCAGTTGGATAGGGGTTTTGAATATATACGGCATCCGTACTACGGGTGCCCCACAGGGAACGGTTCTGGCTCTGTTCCTCATCACCATCTACACTACGGATTTCTCCCACAACTCCACCCAGTGCTTCCTGCAGAACTTCTCTGATGACTCTGCAGTAGTTGGCCTCATTACTGATGGGGATGATAGGGAGTACAGAGAACTGACCCAAGACTTTGTGGAGTGGTGTGAGCAGAATTACCTCCAGATCAACACTGGAAAAACCAAGGAGCTGGTGATATATTTCCACAGACACAAACATCCCCCGGCAGCATTTCTGCCGGGGACAGGAAGAGACTGAACAGATTGATCCGGAGGGCCAGCCCTGTTCTAGGATGCCCTCTGGACCCAGTGAAGGTGGTGAGTGACAGGAGAATGGTGGCTAAGCTGTCATCTCTGTTGGACAACATCTCCCACCCTATGCAGGAGACTCTGACAGCATTGAGCAGCTCCTTCAGTGGCTGCGGCACCCACGATGTGGGACGGAGAGATTCCGCAGGTCTTTCCTTCCTACTGCTGTCAGACTCCACAACAAAGACTTCGCAGCTGACCAAACACACACATTCACACATGTGCATTAATACTAAGTGTAATTTTTTCTGACAACGTAGTATTTTATTCTGTTGTATATAGTATTTTATTCTATTGCATATAGTATTTATAGTAATTTATTCTATTATATATAGTATCTTATTCTCATTATCTAATGTTATTCCAATTTTTTTCTAAATTTTTGCTACTGTAACTTTGCACTGTCCACTTTCTGCTGTGACACAACAAATTTCCCACGTGTGGGACTAATAAAGGTTTATCTTATCTTATCTTATCTTATCTTATCTTATCTTATCTTATCTTATCTTATCATACAGTACCTAAAATCATAAACTGTGAAACCTAATTTCTTTTGCTGCTTTCATTTATTTTTTTCTCTCTTTATCAAATTAATTACATACTTTTTTGTGTTGACATTTACTTAAGTGTAAAACATAGCATTTAAAATACACTGGCATGTTCTCAAAACTACAAAGTGATACAGTGATATTTTTCTATTAAATAACAATACTTTTACCTTTTTTTCTCCATGGGAATTACACTGAAACAATGTGATGATGTTAGTTGAATAGTTTTCATTGCTTCATTGTAAATGTACATATTAAATGTAACTGCATTAAAATAGTAACAATTTATTTTAATATTGTGAGCATGCTGCTGGTTTTCATACTAACACAAAAATCACTAGTAAGCCTGCAGCCAGAGGAGGGACTATTTAGTTTGGCAGGTTTTGACTCTAAGCATTCTAGTACTTATACACCATTGTACATAGAGGTGGACATGAAATTTTGGCTGTCTTGTTTCCTGAACTCCCAGGAGTGGTGATGAAGCAATCCATGTATGACAGCACTGTAGACTAATTGGACCACAGCTGATCTACAGCTGGGCTACAACTGTCACTCAGTGCTGTACCAGGGAAAGCCCTGTGCCACATTTTTGGCTTGCGTGAAGATATGAGCTTTACTGGACATAGTAAAATTTTCACTTTCCTGTTGGCTTTTTTCCCCTCTATTACCCACTTAATGTACTAAACTTGTTCATCTTTATTAACATATCAGTATATTCTTGCATCTTCTCTTATTAATAAGCTGAAGGTGCCGCTGTGAGGAGGAGAAAATTTAAGTTTAATTTTGCAGTGACAGTAACTCTTACTTTAGTGCAGTTCCAGGGGCCACAACTTTTAAATGCAGATTCTCAGTGTCATGGATTTGGTGGAATACCTGTATTGGTTTGCTCTGAAATGTGTTTATTACATCACTTCAGTTCCACAGCAACCACACAGATGTCAACCAGCTGGAATGCTGACTTTGTTAGCTGTTTCTTTGCACCATCTGCAATTTGAGCATAGTACTTTAGTAAATCATATGATAATATGCTGGGGCTACTTGCTGTGGTGGCTGTGCTGTGAATTATGACCAGCTATCACTCAGTGTTCTTCCGAATCACACAAATGACACTTATCAGATGTTCTCATGCCAAATATCTTATTTTTCACACTGTGAAAGTGCCAGAGTGCCAAACAAGCTACACTGTAAGCACATAGCTGGACTCTTGAAAGATTGCCAAAGCAACTAAATTGATACTCAAATTCAGAGACCCGAGAAAGTATCCACAGCAGGACAGTGGCACCCGGAGTCTGTAACAGGTTAGATTAATCAAGCTCACCACTGTCTCCTCATCTCATTAAAAGAACATTATTTGCCAGAGATTAATGGGAACCTAAGCTGTGTTTTCTTACTGTTGAGTGTAAGATAGTGATTATTAAAAAAGGTGGGAATAAACCTTCCCTTGAAAATAGCATATAACATATAACAGTGGCACAGACTTGTTGTGAACTAGGCTGCAGATAGAGAGGGTAAGAAGTTGCCAGTGATTGCTGATTGTCTGTGTACTCAGAGAGATTGCAAATATTGCAGGTTTTTATACATATCTGCCCAGTGTCGCCTATGTTGTTATTTTGCAGGCTTGATGTAGGGTTATTTGCAGCTTTCATTTTCCAGCCTTGGCTTTCCCTCTAAAAGCAGTGCTTTTGTGTAAAGGTGTGTGTGATGGTGTGTGATGTTGTGCGTTTTTGTGATTGTTTCAATGTGCCTCGTTGTATGTGTGCAAGTGTATCCGTCACCATGATTGATACTATATGTAAAACTAAAACTGGCCACGCCTGAACACTGTAATAAATTGCAATTGATGACAACATACCCAGAGACAGCAGGATGTGCCCTAATACCAATAAATCCATCTTTCTGATGTACTCTGTCAATTTACTCTCATTTCTTCCTGCCAAGGCATTATCGCCAAGTAACACAAGAGTAGCTTTATCCTGCATCACAGAAAAAGAGAGAAAATTCCAAGAGTGAAAATGAGAGAGAATCTCGGAAAAAGAAAGAAGCAGAAACTGCTGATCACGTATCACAAAGAGAGCCCATTGAAACTCATAGTTGTTCATTTTTCACTTCAATTCCCATTGCTATTTCCAAAAAGGATGCAGCAAAAAAATCATTTGCAGATCGAATTTTGTTTGTTGAATAGGAGTCAGTAGAAAGCCTCCTATAATGGAAACACAAATATGGTATATTTCAACAGTCACAACACAAACGCATATGGTAAAGGGTTAGGGGCTTTTTGCTAAAATGTAGAGTGTTTTCAGACATCTAATTTTGAATTGAATTTATTGCATGTGAGTTCAGGCTATTCATTTTTTAAAACCTATTTTATGTCTAAACACAAGTTTGAACTGATACTGTTGGCTTGTGGCTTTCTTAAGTCAGTATGCAAAAAGAATACTGTTTTACCTGATCTGGTTGTGTGCTCAGCATTCTTTATCTGCCTTTCTCTTTCATCCAGTGGCTCATCTTAACTGACAGCCCACTGAGTGTCATTTGATGGCAAGCTTTATTCTGTCTAACTTCTTGCTGGGTTGCTCTTTTGTGTGCCAAATCTGTCAAAATTATATTGTGAGCATTGTACCTCCAGCCTACCCTAAAATCGTATTCACACAGTGCCTTATCTTCACTTAGGACTGCTTGAGTAGGTAAGGGCCTTGAGCAGAATACATTAAGGTGTGGAGATGCATGTTTTCATTATACACTAAGAACAACTAAAACTCTTTGGACTTACTTTGAACTTGTGGATATGAAGTTTTAAGGGACACGACTCGAGCATGTTCCAAAAAGTTTTTGTTGTGATTCAGACCCAAAGTTTTAATGACTTGACTGCTGCACAAGACTGCAGATTTATTAGCAACTGGCTGTCTGCGAACACAGAAAATGTTTTGTATGTAAACACGAAAGCCTTGATATCACATTACATGACACAGACGTGCTGAAACACACAAGTAAATGCAAAAGCAAAGCATTAAAGCTGAGACCCCTGCAAAGTCACTCAGACAAATCCAGATGGCATCTTTAATATGCATACATGCTCATGTTAGAGAGAGAGAGAAGTGAGTAAAAAGCCTACATGCACACCCAAACACACTTAGACACATGCAGTGATCTGTTGTCCTTGTTGTTTTTTCTGCTTTGCCTTTCATGTTCAAAGCTTAGTGTGTGATTCCTGCTTCTCCACTGAGGATAGAGGGAGAGAGCATAATCTGTGTGACGCTGTAGAGGTGAAGAAAGAGAAAAAGAGGTGGCAGAACGAATGAAATGCAAGGGAGAATGTATAATTGAGCAACCTTGGCAATCTCACATCCTCATAACACGATTAGGACTAACCTGGCATCTAAATATGGAAAAGGAATATGTTCCTGTAGGTTACCATTGCCACAGGCCTCTATATTTAACATGATAAAATTTCATAATATTTGTTGATTGCTTATTCCCTGTAGGTGGATGCAAGCAGGGTGTTTCTTCATCTGCTGCTCAGTCCTCTATAAATGTCTGTGAGTATGAAAATCAAGTCACATCTAAATGAAAAAACAGTCAGCCACAAAAAATACTCCATCCAAGATGAAAAACGAAATACAAAAATCTCCCAGCAGTTAAATATTAGCAGCATACTGATGAGAACAGTCAGGAGAGTCACCTCAGATTTTAGCCATCGAAATGACCATCGGCAGAAATGATAGGTCAGTAGAGCCCATATGTGTTTGTGTAACCATAATAAACAGAGTCAGCGTGAAGCAGAGATAATGCCCAACAGAAATTAACAGCAAATAGGCTCCAGATTCATCTTTCTGTTCCCATGAACACACACACAGACATTCGCTGTACCTCTGGCGCAAGGCCAAGCTCAGTAGCAAAGGGCCAGAGTGACAGAAGAAGCAGTTGGCAGAATATCAGCAAATGACAGCACATGTAAGACAGAACATTGGTACATGTGTATGTGTGCACATGGTGATGCACAATATGTGTGTATGTGTGTGTGTGTTGACAGAGACAGCTGGGCTTTAAACAGGACCAGGCTGTTGGATAAATCAATGAGGCAGTGGGGTGGCCACCACCTCCCCTGTTACTCAGCAGAAAGGACCCCTATTCATGTCCTTAGGACACATCTTAATGTGTGTGTGTGTGTGTGTGTGTGTGTGTGTGTGTGTGTGTGAGTGTGTGTGTGAGAGAGAGAGAGAGAGAGAGAGTTTTTACCAGCCGGTGTTTATGGATCCTGCAGTGTATCGCAAAACTTGGTTTTGCAAAACCATCAACTGTTTCTTTTGCATTGTGTCATGAACATTATTATGAAAAATGTCTAGGAAAATATCTAGGGATTCAAATTTAGTGATTTTCATTCTTGTTGATGGAGCTACTGAACTGTGATCACACCTCCAGTTATTACCTTGGTCTCTGGAGCGCAAAAGGTCAAGGAATTATCTGGTTTTGAAGTTCTGAAGTCGAAAAGTTTTAAAATCTACAGTCAAAAAAATCTCATATAAGGCACTTGTTTGATTACTTAAGGTATAAAAATGCTTAACTTGTAACGGTTCTGGGTCGGTTCGACCCAGTATTTTGTTTGTTGTTTTTTGGGTGCTATGATTAGTATTATTATTATTCTTAGAATTCCATGTTTCTGTTTATTCGTGTTTCAGGATTTGTGTCTCATGTTTAGCATTGAGTTCCATGTGTTATATTCTGTCTGTCTCTCAGTGTCGTGTCTGCGTCTTTGTGCAGTGTTTTCTTGTTTCCTGTTTTATTGTGAAGGTCTGCGTCCCATGTGAGTGTGTTCAGTTTACCTCCCTTGTCTCGTCTCATTAATTACTCCCAGCTGTGTCCCCCACCTGTGTGTAATCTCCCTGTGTTTCTCTGAGTGTATTTAAGTCGTGTCTTCTGTCATTGTAGTTGCTGGTCTGTCTGTGTATCCACCATGCTCCATCTGTGTATTCTACCTGCTGTCAACTGTCATTTACCTCCGTCCATCCTCCTTCGTGTTCATGTCCTGGTTTGTGTTCAGTAGTTTAGTTGTTCTCAGTTTAGATAGTCTTCTGTCCCGTTTGCCGTTTCTCTATTTGCATTTTGTGTTCAATAAACACAAACCCGTTGGAGCCGTCTCCAAGGAGGAAGCGACGTTTGCGTCGCCGGCGCGGCACCCCACAGCAGGATCTCAGAATGTCAAAGCAGCCGGCTGTGGTGAGTGAAAGGGACACTTTTGTTGATTCTTCTGACTCTGTGACTGTTTTTTCTGGGGCTATTTTTTGTGTTTCGACTGAAAATAACCATGATTTCTGTCTCACCCATGGCCATAGCTTCTACGACTGCCTTTTCTGAACCCACGTTCCATGTTAATGACTGTGTCCACTCCGTTGTCTCCAAGCCTAGAGTTACTATGACTAGGATTAAAAATTTAGGGAATGAGAATGTTTGGGACGCTCTTTCACATGCACCGGTTCTTTCAGGGAGAGCAGTAAACAGGAGAACCCAGCCAGCATTATGCCATGTCAGCTAGAGGGCCCGAGGAGCCCGTCCAGCCTCAAGCCAAGTTAGCTGGAGGGCCCGAGGGGCTCGTCCAGCCTCAAGCCAAGTTAGCTGGAGGGCCCGAGGGGCCCGTCCAGCCTCAAGCCAAGTTAGCTGGAGGGCCCGAGGGGCCCGTCCAGCCTCAAGCCAAGTTAGCTGGAGGGCCCGAGGGGCCCGTCCAGCCTCAAGCCAAGTTAGCTGGAGGGCCCGAGGGGCCCGTCCAGCCTCAAGCCAAGTTAGCTGGAGGGCCCGAGGGGCCCGTCCAGCCTCAAGCCAAGTTAGCTGGAGGGCCCGAGGGGCCCGTCCAGCCTCATTCCTCGTCAGCTGGTGGGTCCGAGGAGCCCGTCCAGCCTCATTCCTCGTCAGCTGGTGGGTCCGAGGAGCCCGTCCCGCCTCATTCCTCGTCAGCTGGTGTGTCCGAGGAGCCCGTCCCGCCTCATTCCTCGTCAGCTGGTGTGTCCGAGGAGCCCACCCAGCACCACGCCTCATCAGCTGAGGGTCCTGGAGGACCCAGCCAGCACATCCCCATGTCTGCTGACTTTTCTGGGGATTCCATTCAGCCACCACCTGCTCCACCACCTACGACTTCCACACCGTCACCTGCAGCATCACCATCTGCAGCATCACTGCCTAGTTCTGCAGCCGCCATGCAGCCATCAGGTTCCGCAGCCGCCACGCTGACTCTGTGTCTTCATCCACGCCTGGTCCAGCCTCTGTGTCTTCATCCACGCCTGCCGCGTCAGCTTCATCCTCAGCTGCCGCGTCAGCTTCATCCTCAGCTGCCGCGTCAGCTTCATCCTCAGCTGCCGCGTCAGCTTCATCCTCGTCTGGTCCTGCCTCGTCTGGTCCTGCCTCGTCTGGTCCTGCCTCGTCTGGTCCTGCGGTTGCCACACCGTCATCAGATCCAGCTCGTTCTGTTCCACCTCGCCTCTTCCGGCCGCTTTCCAGGCCTCTAGATGGGTGTCATGGCCATCGAGGCCGGCCTCCGGAGAGAGCTCGTCGCCGCCGCTGGCTTTGCAGCCAGCCTCCGGACCTGCCTTGTTGCCGCCACTGCATTCCACATGGCCGGCTTCCGGACCTGATTCATTTGCGTTGCCGTTGCTGGCCACACTGCTGGCCGCACTGCTGGCCGCACGGCTGGCCGCACGGCTGGCCGCACGGCTGGCCACCTGAACTGTTGTGGCCCTTGTGTTGTCGACCTCCGGGTCGACCCCCTGACCTTATTGTGGACTCATGAATGCTCTTGTTTTATGTTGGACTGTTTTCTTATGTTATGGACTGATCTGGACTCTTGTGCTCCTTGTTTTTTGTTTCGATTTTACAAGGGATGGGGCATGTGCAGTGACTTTCAATGTGCGAGGAGACGGAGCCGAGGGGATGAAACAGAGCCGAGGTATGTGGGAGGATAGGTGGTGCACCGGAGCGACCTGAGGATGAGGGACAAACAGATTTTCATGGGAAATTTCTCAGCTGAATAGAGAAAATCTGTTCACTAGTTCCAACAAGTAAGTGAAGATGCAGAGAAGCTTGAGTCATCATCTGTGTCGTCAAAAGCAGCACATACTGGATTACCCACAGAATACTTTTTTTTTTTTTTATAGGCTTTTCATCCCATTCCTTCTGTATCAGAAAATCATAATTTACTGTCATACCTTCACTGAATGGATGAATGAGTGACAAGCTAAATGTGTGTATGTTTTGTCATTTGTTCTTTGGGACACTCAAAGGCTATAACAATTTTATCTTTTGAATTTGCCCAAAAAGACTTCAATACTTTATAGCATTTGAAGGGGCCTTTGAAATGACCACGATGAGCCACTTCTTGAACTGGAACGCATCTCATGTTTTCCAAGGTTTTACTAAAGAAAAACAGAAAAGGCCAGAATATGCTGTCAAGCATCTCCTTTACACACAGTACAGAAGATTGCAATGACTTCCCTTTTGCACTACCATGACATTTGTCTTTCATCTGTTTCCTGTTTAGAAACTTCAAATTGAAACTGATTCTTCTTCTAGCTTCCAGGATAAAAACACAAAAAACACCATGAATGTTACAGAAGAACCTTTTTCATTCCCAGGGTGTTTGTTGAAGCCACTTGGATCCCAGAGACCTCAAAGTCTCAGTTTTGGAGACCAGCAGAGGGGTGTAGGAGGAATAAAGCACCAAATCCACAATCTTAAGCTTAAATTTCAACACTTATATTTTAACTACTGATTTTATCTACTGTTTTTTTTTTTTAATCAATTTTAAATCATCCTTTTTATTGTTTTTGTTTTTTAATGTCTCTGTAAAGCACTTTGAATCACCTTGTTGTTGAATTGTGCTATATAAATAAACTTGCCATAATGAGTATTCATCATTCACAAATATAACAACCTTAAAGGATTTTGAACAGGTTTTCAAATGGAGACTTTAAATTGTTTGTGTGTTAGTGTGTCTGTGTTTATAATATGTTAAATGTGGCTTTGTTCTACAGAGTGTTTTTCAATCCAACTCTTGCAGTTAAAACACATCAACATCACAGTACAGTTATGAAAATTTAAGTATCCTGTCTCACTAGCCAAGCCAGTGCAACCTGTTACAAAAGCAGAGTTCACCTGTTGCTATGGTTACAAAGACTATGAGATAGGGAGTACACTGAGAAATAAATTTCCTCTCAGCCAGCATGCATTCTCCTTTTTATGACAAGTACACATCTCTGCTTCAGACCGTGATGTAAAGTCGATCCAAGGTGTAGGAGGATGTGAGGGAAAGTGATGTGAGGTAGCATTGAAGGGCAGGTTAGTCCACCTGAACCAGTACAATATGGTCCAAGCTACATTAAAGAGATACTCATGTTGAAAGCTCCATGTTGTTTGCTGTCCTATTATGCCTATTCACTCAAAAAGTTTTCTTCATCCATAATCCGTCACTTTTTCTGTCCTTCGGCTTGCAGTAGAAGAGGTGCTTATAATGTCCTATTGCTGAGGTTATTGATGTCACCTGGATTTTATCCTCTTCACATCTTGACTGAATTTCTCTATTGTTGTCTCTCTATCTCAGTACCTCACTCCTTTTACAGCTGGGCCAACAGTTTCCCCTTCCAAGCGGTATGGTGTTCATGCTTATCTTTAAGTGTGTCTCTCCCTCTGTTTTGACACCTGCATGCTGTCAAGGACAGGCAAACACTACATAGGCATTGGCAGGTAGTGCCAAGACACAAAACAGGCTTTGATGCTGTATCAGGTAGACTTCAAAATGTTTGGCCTACCTTGTACATCAAAGCCCTTTGGAGTTTAAGAAGTGGCAAGAAACAGTCGGAGTACTTCAGATGGCCCAAGTCGGGTTCTCACTAATGTTGTAAAAAATATGTTGTTTACCTCCTGTATTCCAGACTAGTGAATAAAGGTTATTGTGTTACCTGATGCTCTGGGCAAGTTTCAGATGTAACACATTCATGAATACCCTTTTTTTTTTAATCGTACCCATCTTTTTTGCCCCTTTTCATTCCAGCCTCCTACACACCTTCTCATGTCTACATTGGTCATTGATAGGCTTTAACAAATACAATGTTCAAGCATCTGCTGGTTTCATTAGGGTACCTGACACAGGAATTTCTTTTGGCAAGAGATTAAGATGAATGATGATGGGGATTTCTATGGTCACAGTGTGAATGAAATTCACCCTGTGATGTATTGTTAGAATGTCTTTGGTGATACATGTTGGTAGCAGGGTGTGGTTATTAAAAATGAGGTAGGAGGTTCGAAGTATTATACAGCTATCACCCTGCTTATTGGCAGGGGGCAGGGAATGGCAGGGAATTAGAAAGGAGGTTCAGAGCAAATATTAAACCTTTTAGGACAGTTTGTGGGACAGTTGAATCATTTTTCAAAAATACAATCGTATGTATGTTTTTTTAATCTTTGATGACCATATTTAAATGTGCATCATGGAGGGAATGTCTGGAATGTCTGAACAGGGAGTGAATAACTGACAGATGAATAAACATTTTTGCAAAACTTTTGTCAAAAATTGAAAGCAGGAGTTTTATCAACCTGGGATAAAGGCATATTTATTTATTGTCAGGGTTCCTGGGTCGGTGACCCAGTGTTTTCAGTTTTGTCACATTTAGGTTATGTTGCCACATCAATGTTCTCACTTCCTGTTTTTTCCCCGTGTCAGCTTGTCTCTTGTGTCATTAGTCAGATTATGTTCAGCCCTGTACTCACCTGTTTCTAATCATTGCCATCATTCAACCTGTGTATTTAAGTTCCTCGGGTTCACCAGTTCTTTGTCGTGTCATTGATGTTGATGTTCGTGTGATGTTGTCCTTCCTGTGTGTTCCCTCAGTTCAGTCAGCCATTCAGTGATCCAGCCAGTCAGTGTCCGTTCACCCTCTGTTCATCCACTCCTTATAATAAACCTTCACCAGTCTTCACCTACCTGCGAGTCCTGCGTTTGGGTTCCTTCTTCCTCGCCTCCACACAACGCCTGACATTTATTTTATTTAGTAACATCAACCATTAATTCAATCACAAGAAGCTTTGTATCTTTTAGATAACAAGTTTTTGTAGTCATCTAAAGTGTCATGGTCCCCATGTCTCGCCGGCTGGCTCTGTGTTAGGCAATATGTTTTCTTTTGTTTTATGCTCTCTCTCTCTTTCACTCTCTCTCCTCTGCCTTCATTCTGCCTGGGTGGAGCTCATCACGGGCTCCTGCCTCTGGCCCACGCACCTGTTTCTAATCATCACACCTGCCGCTGATCTCCTGTAATCCTGAGCAATTTCTGATCTGAATCTGTGCATTTATCTTAGTCTGTCTAAGAACCGAGTTCTTTGTGTAAATAGATCTTCCTGGACCTGTCCCTGTAAACCCAAGTGACCTGAAAGCGGTTGAGTGGTAAAGTGTGTGTAAGCGCGAGTGCCTGAAGTGGAATTACGAAGAGTGTGGAGTGTGGCTGGACCTCTCCCTTTCCCACGGACCCCGGAGCTATGGATCCCTGGACACCCCATCCTCCCACCCTTTGCACATTGTACGTATTCGTACTTAGTGTTTCAATGTAAATAAAATCACTTCTTCTTTGCAAAGGATTCCTGGTCTGTGGCTGAGTCCATTTGAGAAACCTGAGATAAAGGATACAAAAACTCAACATATCATGCTTGTACTAAAATAAATTATATATATTTTGTTTAGTGACCCCAAGAAATCTAAAGCAGTCTTTTTTAAATGAGCTCATTAATGAAGGACACCATTGTTTATATGCCAGATGGCAAGGCCACCGTTGCTTTATATTTTTTGTCTTTAATTAATCTTTTTTTTTTTAAACTTCACTACATTTTAAAGTAAGATGATCTGACTATACAAATATTTTTGTTATTTAAACTTCAGTATTACATATCTTACTGCAAACGAGCACAGGTTTACAGCACCTCTGTTGAAAAACTTCAGAAAATTTGCAGCAGGTTTTCCAGACATGGCTTAGGCCTGGTCAAGTCAGTGAAGGCTGCCAGTGAAAAAAGTGTATGGTTTAAGATTAGGCTTACCAGGTCTGGGAGACTAAACCTTAATATAGTAATAAAGTTAATGTAGTCTTTAATGCAATCCTTAGTCATTCCATTGCACATGTAAACATTGCCTGAAGTATTTCAGAGTCAAGTGCATAACTCAACATGCCTCAGGCCTATTTCTTTTTTTTCCATTACATTTTTTATAGTCCACCCATTAAGTGATTTATTAACATTTCACTACATAAGGTGAAGTAAATGTTTTGTTTCTACGAGTCAAACCCTTAACCCTGAACTTAAATAGATACATTGAGGTATGATGGGCAAAACATGTTGTTTCTACATATAAAAAACACAGTACATAAGCTTTTTATTGAATGGTGATATAAAATTTGATGACATAGCCACTGAATAATGCACTGTAGCAAACACACACACATACTGACTCAAAAGAATTGTTGTCATCAAAATGCTACATACACACAAAAACACTGCATCTCAGGAGAAATGTTTATTTTCAGAAGCTGTCTCTTTCGGTTCCTCTCGCTCTCCTTCAAAGATCCTTGCCTCACCCAAGCTGAGTGAGTTTCTGCCATGCCACCATGGAGAGTGTGAAAGTTAAAAGACAGTGTTTATTGTTTCTAAAGGAATATGCGAATACACAGACATTTCCTGCCACTGCTGTCTTTTTGAAGTGCAATCTCTGTTTATCTTTCTGCAGGGTTTTGGTTTACGTTTGAGAATACTCAAATAGGAATGCTATTACATTTTGTATGAAATAAACATCAAATATGATATGCTGTGCTGTCATCATAATTGCACCGTGAAAGAACCTTTATCTTTTTCAAAGCTCCTATTTCTGTAAAAAAAAAAAAAGGACCAGATACATATTAACAGCAATAAACAGGTTTTACATAGGTACACAAGTAACAACAATTGTTTCACCGATCAAAACAATATTGCTACAACAAATAATGAAAAATATTTTTAACAAACTTACAGTGTTCCCACTGCAAGGCACAAACTGTCACTCTAAAATTTTTATTCCAAAATGAGACATCCTATATAACACAGGCTCTCAAAGATTGCTTCACACTGCAATTTTTAATGATTATTTTCTGATGTTATTTATCAGAAGTTCTTAATTGACATAATTGTTTTGTTTTGTTTTTTTTTACCAACTAGGTTCTTAGAGCTTTATAGATACTTAACCTATAGATTGTCTTGAATTAAGCACCTAAGGCCTCAAATTACAGAGGCCACTTAGCCACTCTAAGGGTTGGCAAGTGGTTCCTGGAGGTTGTGGGTGTCTCCAGGTAAAATCAGTCACAAAGAGGATGCTGCACCAAAACCTTCCTTGTGCTTGCTTTTGTCACTAGAAGATTGCCACAGTTTTTCATAGATTGTATGAACATTTAAAATATTTGAAAGTAAAACATGCTTGCCACTGCAACACATTTCAAAAGACTCTTTTACCCTTTGATTTTGAAGGCAAGACTTTACAGGTTTCACAACTGCTTCGCGAGTCATTTACAAGTACTTTTTCCATTTAAGCAACTGGTGACAGCAGCAACCCACAAGTGACTGAACCAGTTGCAAGGAGGTTTTCAGTGGAACCCTTGTGACCAATTTCAAGCTTGCTACTGCACGCTAACCAATCACAGAATGCATGTCCTTGCATTTGGTGATTACCAGTGTGTCACAGACCAGCATCTAGGCCTGAGCGTATGGGGCTTTAGCAATCAATTTCAGAGCGACTGCCAGCAACCCCCAATAACCACTTGCAACTGGTCAGGGAATACACATTGTTCTCCACATGACCAGTGGCTGCTAGATGTTTGCAGGCCTGTTGTTTTTGTTTTGCCTTTTTTAATCTCACCACACATAGTATAATATGACTCATGGATCAGTAGTAATCAGTAGTCTCTACAGATAGAGAAATGTGAAGTTGCAGCTCAGGTGAAGATAACCCAAAAACTAAAAAAAAAAACTAAAAAGAATATCTGGGCCAAGAACAAGGGCAGGAAAAACGATTACTTTCACTTTAGCTATTCCATCTAAAGTGATAAATTTAAGCTTTGAACAGAACCAGTGTGAACTTTCTTCTGCCTGTCTCCTCACTAGCTTCTGTGGTGTATTAGCAGTGACAAAAAACAAGATGCATCAGGGATAACTTGCTTTGACATGAATGAAACATGTATGAAAGAAATTGCAAGCAAACAGCATAATCGGTAAGGTTGAGGTAATGCTAAATGAAACTGTTTATTTGGGGCTTTCACACTTGTTTTGTCCAAGAAATCC
The DNA here is from genome assembly GCF_051167445.1 of Perissodus microlepis. Lineage (NCBI taxonomy): Eukaryota > Metazoa > Chordata > Actinopteri > Cichliformes > Cichlidae > Perissodus > Perissodus microlepis. The sequence continues at coordinate 6,982,521 of NC_140466.1, forward strand.
AAAATGTCCACAGCATGAGGGCAGAGGAAAAATGTTACAAATGCTGTCACCCATAACAAGAACTGTAGAAAAAGGTGAAGAAAAAAATGGCTTGGTCTGAAAGTGATGATAGAAAAAAGATTGCAGCACACAAACTAGACATCGGTGCACCAGGAGGGGGGACAGAGTGCCACTTTAGTGTCATCTAAAGGTGACAGAATATAAACATTGGTCACTGGTGAAAAATCCATGAAAGGCATCCATCTTTAAGGATTGAACCACTGGAAAAAAAGGGAGAAATTCAGTGCTATTTCTTGCTGCAACAAAAAGTAGAGACCATCTTTTGATGGGATCACACTAGGCACTTTGTCAATGAGTTGTCGGACCAGAGTCATTGCCAAACTGGGCCTACATTTTGATGTCAGCTAGATGTTTGTAAAGTTTCATGACTGTATATTGCAATGAAACTGGTGAGAGTAAACCAAAAGAACCACAGCAAAAGCACACTCAAATAAATTTATCAGCTCTAAACATGATTACGGTAGCAATAGGACGAGCCGAAGAATGGAAAGGCAGAGATATCTAACAGCGGTGGCAGGGGACTTCTTACTAAATTGTTTAACACAATCTTGGAAAGCGAGAGGATGCCTGTGGAGTGTAGAAGCACCATACTGGTACCAATCTTAAAGAATAAGGGTAATGTGCAGAGCTGCAGTAACTACAGAAGAATAAAGTTGATCAGCCACAGCATGAAGTTATGGGAAAGAGTCATGGAAGCTAGATAAGAAGAGTGGTGAATATCAGTAAATAGGAGAAAGGTTTAGGAGAAATATATTTGGTTTGACAGCACAGAATGTGTTGCATCATGCCACTGTGGCCTTTTCGTCTGGGTGTGTCCAATGGAGGAAGTAGGATACTCCATATTTATTCAGTTTTATTTATGTAGCAATTCACAACAATAATTAAGGCTTTTTGTATTTTAGGATAATGCTGTATACATGTATACATATGACAGGGAAAATACAGGGAAATAACATCTTACAAGTTAACATTCATCAATCTCAGGTGCTGACCATAAACCTGACAAAATGGACACTGGCCAAATCGAGGAAGTGTTCAGAAAGCTCTGTTCAGAAAGTCTGAGCCAATATAAGGCAAATTTAAAAACTAAATTTGGGAGGAATGAAACATGATAAAGCTGTAACTTCATCATCAAATGCAGGAGTAACTGATTCTAGAACAAGACCAAATGTTACATGTTATTTCCACAGTGCATTAGAACGATTTGAAGTATTAAGGTATTCTATGTCTTTGTTAAACACATTGGCACAAAAACACACACTTCTGGGTGGCAGCTTTTCCTATCCCCCCATGTCTTGTCTTTTCCCCTCACCTCAACTAGTTGCACCAGATAACTGCCTGATTCTGCCAGAGGTTTCTTCCTGTCAAAAGGGAGTTTTTCTTCCCACTTTCACTAAGTGATTATTAACAGGTATTTGTTTCATTTTTTAGGTTTTCTCTCTGTTATTATAGGCTCTCTTTATATAGTACAAAGCACCATGAGGGGAATGTGTTTTTGTGATTTAGCACTATATAAATAAAATTGAAGCAAAATTAATTAAATTTGCACATCAGGAATGGAGTCACTGTGTTTACTTCACTATAGATAATAATATTTCCTATTAATGTAATCCTGTAAGTTCCTAAATACATAATGTCTTATGGTAATTCACTGTCTGTTAAAAATGACATTGGCTTGTGGTCAGGGGTTACAGTAGGCTGGGGCTTTCTGGGACCTTTACTTAGTAATTAAGTAATAATTAATTGTAATAGGCAGTTTAAAACAAAATAATATCAAAGCAATAATTTTTCCATGTGCTGCAGCCTGATAATGTTTCCAGCTAATGCCAGGGAGATACTCACTAAACAAGTCCTGGCTCATGAGCTAGTGAATGACATCCACTAATTGAAAGGTTCATGGTTCAATCCCTAGCTGCTCCAGTCTGCATGCCAAGGTATCCTTGGGCCAGATACCGAACCCCAACTTGCTCCTGATGTGTTCATTGAAGTGTGAATGTTAGATAGAAACCTCTCAGACTTAGAAGAAAGTGTCTGTATGGATGAGATGGATGGGGGAATTATATATGTTGTGTAAATACAAAATAAATAAATAGAAGGATAGAAAAGCACAATGTAGGAGCCATTTACCAGTGTCACTCCACAGTCTGTTTCAGCACATCCTTCTTTCTTTGTTTATAATTTGTAGTTTGCATAAACACTCTCAAACCTTTGTTTTTATCAAGTTTAATTTAATGAAAGCTTTTTTTTCAAGTTAAGTGCTCAGCATGCTCATAAATTTGTTTTTCTTAGTTCGTTAGAAAAAAAGAATAAATAATAACTAAGTTAAAATACCACGTTGGAGATTCTGAAGCCCAGTTTAGCTCAAGAACATAACCATTCAGAGTCTTGTATAACATAAAGAAGTACCAACAGCTGCTACCTGCTGACCTCTGTTTACCTGGCAAGCCAGTATCACCTTTCTGTGCTCTGCTTGAACCTGTTCCATTGCCTTGTAAATTGCTACACTGATGTATTTAATGTAAATAAAATTTTTTGGGCTAAAGTTCAAGTCAAGTTTTGTGGGCTGAAGATAAGCAGTGATCAAAGAAACCTCTCATAATGTATCCTTTTGATCAAAGTTGATGTGGTTGGTACTCTGCAAGTAATCTGAACATAATAATCTGAAACAATTTTAATTACTTTGAATTAGTCTGTAACTTCACTTTCTTTTGAACTTTGCGTTTTATTTTATTCACAGTTAACCTGTTTCAAACCCATGCGTTCTATGTATTATAACCTACAAATTCCATTTGCTGTTCCAGACTCAAACATATAATCAGTCAGTCAATCAATTATGACCTTGGCAACATCTGGTAACACCTCCTTTAATGCATTCTTGTTCTTTTTATATATTGACCCTTGTAAATAAATTGATCCATGTATCCACTGGCCAAGAAACCCTAACCTGATATATACACAAAGCTCCAACAATCAGACAGTCCATTTTGAGCAACCACTTACCAAGAGTGGGGAGGAAGAACTCTATCTTATCAGGAAGAGAGCTCCAGAAGAACCAGTGTCAAAGAGGGGCAGCCATCTTCTGTAACCAGTTGGGGCATGACGGGAAAAGACAAAAAAAAGGAGCATAGAGAGGCTGGAAACCATTAAGATAAAATCTATGAGAGAAAGTAGGCAAAATAGGGGAGCAGTCAGTCTATCACTGGCAGCATAACGGAGATATGTTTAAGGGTCACCTTTATCAAAATGTAACTGTCTTTTAGGATCAGCCAATCAGACTTCATAGGTGGAAAGCTAAATCAAGCATTACAGATCTGAATCCACACTTTCATAAGTGGATTTAGCAAATACTTCCAAACACTTTTAAAGATAACTTTGTTAGGTTTGAAGAAACATGATAAACTTTTCCCATTCAGCACTGGTCTTTGTTAGTTGAAAGGCTTTGTATTATTTGATTGTGTTGTATCTCAAAGCTTTAATTATTTTGTTTGTATATCACATCACTTCTTAAGTATATGTGTGTGCACCTGTGTCAGGAGATGTGCAAACCTAAATTATCTCCAGACAACAGTGCATATATCACAGGTTAATTGAGCTAGAACTCTGTAATGTGTTTGTGTGTTATTGTTGTGGGCTTGGGTATTACGCTAGTTTGTCTCTGTGCCTTTGCATAATTGCTTTGTATGAATTTGATGCAGGAATAGATAGAATATCTAAGGCTGACTCATCTGTAATCATTTGCTGTGAACTGCCCACAGTAAAATAAAATGGATTGTAAATGATGGTGGAGCAGTATGTTACAAATGCTTGTTTAAAAAAGAAAAATGAGGCAACTTGCTGCAAGACACTTTGCATGTTTGGTTTCAGTCCATACAGCAGGCTAAACATACTTTAAGCCAAATGTGATGAAGCTGTTAACTAAAACAATGATAAGCAGTGATAACAGACTCTCTCAGCCACCAGGCTTTGTAAGTCTTTGATGTTGCCAAACTGCAGCCACACTTTGCAATCAGGGAGTGACACCGTAAATGAGCTACTATCTTTATTCAAAAAACACACAAATATAGCTGCACACTCAGATACAGAGAGACACACATACAGTTCACATGCACCAACAATTATGCTTGACACAAGCATACACACTTACATACTCATTCTCAGTCTCTTGGATGGTAGTCATCTACATTATAGTGAGACAAAACGGAGAGAGTCAGAGGGAATAAGAGCTTGTACATCAAAGCCAGCTCGGTTGATAGTGATCATAGCCTGTGGCTGGAGATGGAGATGTGCAACGCAAGTCATCACTCTCAGCAGGATTGCATGACATTGCTGTCTGTGTGTATATGCGTGTGTGAAATTTGACATCCACCAAGTCATTCATCCATTCATCCAGTTCACCATCATATGTCTCAAGAAGGACTGTGTCCATGTTTGCTGTGTGTGTGTGTGTGTGTGTGTGTGTGTGTGTGTGTGTGTGTGTGTGTGTGTGTGTGTGTGAGAAAGTGCGGGGGTACATGCGTGCATTATTTTTCCTATGATTTCCCATGGTGAGCGGGCCTGGGGCAGATGTGATGCACCAGCTGTTATCTTTTATTTCTTCTTCCTCCTTTGCAGCCCATTGCAACAAATATTAATGCACATGAATTCATACAGGATACAAGCTTCAGAGGTTACAAAGTCTTCTCCAAAAACTGTATCTTTCACATCTTCAGTGACAGTTCATTTCTACTTGCACAACACTGGATTGTGTCTGCAACTTGTGACCAACCTGTATGGATGTCAATGTCTGAAGTAACATGACTTTTAAGCCTTTGTTGCTGATTCCTGTTATCCCTATCAAGAGTAAATTTGGATATTTGATTACATTTTTAACCAGCTCCATTTTTTATCAATGAAATAATTTTGAGACAATATTTTAAACAAATTGAATTGTCTACAGTCATACTACCCACTCTCAGAGGTGATATGCATACTCTTGCTTTGAGAATTGAATAATGCGATATTCCCTAAAGGCATTATTTCAAGCAGGCCATGAAGTCAAGCCTTGCTGCAGTCTGGCCGATGATGGCTTAGCCGATATGCTGCTATGGATCCAGTTGACAGTTTTCATAAAGGGTATGCTATTTACATTGGTTTAGCCTGTCTACAGTGGAGAGCACATTGAAACCCAACTGCACCTGAGCTCCTCTGTTCATGCTGGGTCTCACTTAGTCAATACCTGCTCTGTTTTGATGCATTCTCAATCATCCAGGAAAGTAAATCTCCAAAAGTTGATTCTGTTCATCTGGACATAGCGTTTTGTGGGAGAAACGTTTCGTCACTCATCCAAGTGACTTCTTCAGTCTCAGCTGACTGCAGGTTTCCCCAAATCTTTATATAAGAACAGAATCAACTTTTGGAGATTTACTTTCCTGAATGATTGAGAATGCACCAAGATGTTTTAACCCACTTTGGCAAGGACTGCCTAAAGCTTGTATGTCAGTATGAGCAAACAGCACGTAAGATGGCGGACTACAGGAACCACCTGAGATTCAGCCTCAGATGCCGACAAAACAGGATTACTCCTAAAAGTCTGCAAATGAGCAGTTAAAGGCTTCCGGGCAACAAAAATCCCCCAGAAGCCACAGCATCAGTTGCTTAATGAACGGGTGAGGCAAACAAATTTTACCATCGACATGCTAAAATCTCAAGAGGAGCGGATCTGACAGAGACTGACAATGCTTTTAGATGAGAATACTCTTAAAAAGGTGTTTGTCTTTACTGAGAAGGCTCGTCTAGCACAGCACAAGAAATCTAAGACCAGGAAACAAAGGAAGTTTGACTTGTTGTACGTCGGAAACCACCGCAAAATATGGAAAGGGTCCTCAGTGTCCAGAAGAGACAAGGATGCGACACGGAGGATGTGGACAAGTGGGTGAAGAATTTGTCTGACAGACAGCTCACCCAAACAGAGGAAAACATCCTTGCAAAAGGGCTGAATTTTGCTGTCACACTGAGACAAATCCCGCTAGTGGAGCTGATCACAACCACAGAAACAGCAATTTGTAACAACAACATTGCAGAAGTGGAAGCAGAGCAACTACGGACGAAAGTTTCGGCCTGTCTCAGCAATGCAAAGCCCCCAGCATCCAACATCACCATGGAGGAGAGAAAGGCACTCACATCACTTAGTGATGACAACAACATTATCATCCCTCCGGCAGACAAGGGTAGGTGCACAGTATTGCTAAACCAGAAAGACTATCATGAAAAGATTTTGTCACTACTCAGTGATGAAAATACTTATGAGCCCCTGACAAGACAAGGCTATTGACCGGACCTCATACCACAGGCTATACCCAAGGGAGTCTACACCAAGTCTGTATGGTTTACCGAAAATACATAAACAGGGTGCACCTTTAAGACCGATTGTCTGCATGATCAACTCTGTCACCTATAACATCTCCAGGTTTCTGGCTTCGATCCTCAACCCGCTGGTGGGCAGCTCTGAACACCACATCCACAGCACCCTGGATTTTGTTGAGAAGGTGAGAGATGTCATTATGGAGGCAGATGCAACCATGGTCTCGTACGACGTTACATCTCTCTTCACTTGCATCCCAGTCACGGAAGCGTTGGAGGTAGTCCGTAAGAGATTACAGGATGACACCAACCTCAGCAACAGGACCACTCTCAGTATCGACCAAGTGTGTTTTCCTTTGGAACTGTGTCTTCATTCCACCTACTTCACATACAAGGGTCAGTTCTACAGGCAGAAACATGGGTGTGCCATGGGCTCCCCAGTTTCACCCATCATGGGCAATTTGTACATGGAAGAAGTGGGAAAGAGGGCTTTGCTATCCTACCCTGGAACACCACCAAGTCATTGGTTCAGATATATGGATGACACCTGGGTGAAAATCAAATCTCAGGACGTACTACATTTCACAGATCACATTAACTCGGTGGACCGACACATCAAATTCACCAGGGAGGATATGAAAAGTGGCAGGTTAGCCTTCTTAGACTGTGAGATTTCCATCAGTAATGGGGGACATCTAAAAGCTGACGTGTACCGTAAACCTACACATACAGATCAGTATTTAAGGTTTGACTCTCATCATCCACTGGAGCACAAACTGGGTGTCATCAGGACGCTACAACACAGAGCAAACACCATCCCCACTGACACAGCGGCCAGGGAGGCAGAAGAACAGCACATCAAGAGGGCCCTGAGTAAATGTGCTTATCCCAGCTGGACTTTTGTCAAAGCTGGAAAGGCACCTAAAGAAAGCTCCAGCCGATCCAAGAGAGAAGGACAACCGCTGCCCAAGCGGAAACCTTTAGTGATCCCATATGTGTCAATTGCATAAACTAGTTTTTCAGCGTCACTCTGAGACAGGATATTTCTAATTTTAGAGATGTTGCGCAAATGGAAGAAAGAAGTCTTACATATTTGTTTAATATGTGCGTTGAAGGACATGTCCTGGTCAAAAATGACTCCAAGGTTCCTCACAGCGTTACTGGAGGCCAAGGTAATGCCATCCAGAGTATGAATCTGGTTAGATACCATATTTCTAAGATTTTCAGGGCCGAGTACAATAACCTCAGTTTTATCTGAATTAAGAAGCAGAAAGTTAGCGGCCATCCAGGTCTTTATGTCTTTAAGACATTCCTGCAGTTTAACTAATTGGTGTGTGTTATCTGGCTTCATGGACAGATAGAGCTGGGTGTCATCTGCATAGCAGTGAAAATGTATGCTATGTCTTCTAATGATGCTGCCTAAGGGAAGCATGTATAATGTAAACAGAATTGGTCCTAGCACTGAACCCTGTGGAACTCCATAATTAACCTCAGTGTGTGAAGAGGACTCTCCATTTACATGCACAAATTGGAGTCTATTAGATAGATATGATACAAACCACTGCAGTGCAGTACCTGTAATACCTACAGCATGTTCTAATCGCTCTAATAGGATATTATGGTCGACAGTATCGAACGCTGCACTGAGGTCTAGCAGGACAAGCACAGAGATGAGTCCACTGTCAGAGGCCATAAGAAGATCATTTGTAACCTTCACTAAAGCTGTTTCTGTGCTGTGATGAGCTCTGAAACCTGACTGAAACTCTTCAAATAAACCATTCCTCTGCAGATGATCTGTTAGCTGTTTGACAACTACTCTTTCAAGGATTTTTGATATGAAAGGAAGGTTGGAGATTGGCCTATAATTAGCTAAGACTGCTGGGTCTAGAGATGGCTTTTTGAGTAAAGGTTTAACCACAGCCAGCTTGAAGGCCTGTGGTACATAGCCGATTATTAGAGATAGGTTGATCATATTTAAGATCGAAGAATTAATCAATGGCAGGACTTCTTTGAGCAGTTTTGTAGGAATGGGGTCTAAAAGACACGTTGATGGTTTGGAGGAAGTAATTATTGAAGTTAACTCAGAAAGATCAATTGGAGAAAAAGAGTCTAACTTAACATCAATGGTACTAAGAGTAGCTGTAGATAATATTACATCTGTGGGATGATTACTGGTAATTTTTTCTCTAATGATAAAAATTTTATTTGTGAAGAAGTTCATGAAGTCATTACTAGTTAACGTTAAAGGGATGGTTGGCTCAACAGAGCTCTGACTCTTTGTCAGCCTGGCTACAGTGCTGAAGAGAAACCTGGGGTTGTTCTTATTTTCTTCAATCAGTGATGAATAGTAAGATGTTCTGGCTTTGCGGAGGGCTTTCTTATAAAGCAGCAAACTATTTCTCCAGGCTAAATGATGATCCTCTAAATTTGTGACACGCCATTTCCTCTCCAGATTACGAGTCATCTGCTTTAGGGTACGTGTTTGAGAATTATACCACGGAGTCAGGTACTTCTGATTAGAGACCTTAGTTTTCACTGGAGCTACAGTATCCAGAGTCGTACGTAGTGAGGAGGTGAAATTATTAACAAGATAATCAACCTCTGTTGGGGTAGCGTTCAGATAGCTGCTCTGCTCTGTGTTGGTACAGGGCATTGAAGATGATAACAGTGGGTGGATTATATTCTTAAACTTAGTTACAGCGCTTTCAGAAAGACATCTACTTTGATAAAATCTACTCTCCACCGCTGTGTAATCAATTATTGTAAATGTAAATGTTATCAGGAAATGATCAGACAGGAGAGGGTTTTCAGGAAACACTGTTAAATGTTCAGTTTCTATGCCATATGTTAAAACAAGATCTAGAGTGTGATTAAAGTGGTGGGTGGGTTCTTTTACATTTTGAGAGAAGCCAATTGAGTCTAATAACAGACTAAATGCCATGTTGAGGCTGTCATTTTTAGCATCTACATGGATGTTAAAATCACCCACAATAATTATTTTATTTGAGCTCAGAACTAAATTAGATATAAAGTCTGAGAAATCAGACAGAAACTCTGTGTAAGGCCCAGGTGGACGATAGATGATAACAAGTAAGACTGGTTTCTGAGTTTCACAGCTGGGGTGGACAATGTTAAGCATCAGGCTTTCAAATGAATTAAAAGTCTGTCTTGGTCTTTCATTAATTAATAGGCTGGTGTGAAAAATTGCTGCCACACCGCCCCCTCGGCCTGTGCTTCGAGGTTTCTGGTAGTTAGAATGACTCGGGGGTGTTGATTCATTTAAACTAACATAATCATCCTGCTGCAACCAGGTTTCTGTAAGGCAGAGTAAATCAATTTGTTGATCAATTATTAAGTCATGTACTAACAGAGACTTGGAGGAGAGAGACCTAATATTTAATAATCCACATTTCACTGTTTTACTCTTTGGTTCAGATGTGGATACTGTATTGTTCTTTCTTTTTGATTGTTTATGTTTAAGTTGTTTGTTGCTGGTTTTTAGTTTGTTTTTTGTCTTTTTGGAAGCTGACACAGTCTCTATGGAGATGGTTTTTTGGGGGGGTAGCAGGAGGAGAGAAGCTGCAGAGAGGCGTGTAAGACTGCAACTCTGCTTCCTGGTCCCAACTCTGGATAGTCATATTTTGGGGGGTTTAATAAATTTGTCCATATTTCTAGAAATGAGAGCTGCTCCATCCAAAGTGGGATGGATGCCATCTCTCCTAACAAGACCAGGTTTCCTCCAGAAGGTTTGCCAATTATCTATGAAGCCCACATCGTTTCTGGGACACCACTCAGACAGCCAGCAATTTAAGGAGAACATGCGGCTAAACATGTCACTCCTGGTCTGATTGGGGAGGGGACCAGAGAAAACTACAGAGTCCGACATTGTTTTAGCAAAGTTGCACATCGATTCAATATTGATTTTAGTGACCTCCGATTGGCGTAACCGGGTGTCATTACTGCCGACGTGAATTATGATTTTACTGAATTTACGTTTACCCTTAGCCAGCAGTTTTAAATTTCCTTCAATGTCGCCTGCTCTGGCCCCTGGAAGACAATTGACTATGGTTGCCGGTGTCCCTAGCTTCACATGTCTGAGAACAGAATCACCAATTACCAGAGTTTGACCCCCGGCGGGTGTGTCACCGAGTGGAGAAAAACGGTTAGACACATGAACGGGTTGGTGGTGTACCTGGGGCTTCTGTTTAGGACTATGCTTCCTCCTCACCGTGACCCAGCCGCCCTCTTTCCCCAGCTGCTTGGGGTCTGCCGGGGAACAGCTAGCGGGGCCTACGCTATCTTCGGCTGCACCAGCTACAGGGGCCTGGCTAGCTACGGGTGAATGAAGGGTGCGAAGCCGAGTCTCCAATTCAGTAATCCTGGCCTCCAGAGCTGCAAATATGCTACATTTGTTACAGATATCATTACTGCTAAAGGAGGCCGAGGAGTAACTAAACATCTGACACAATGAGCAAGAAAGTGCAGGAGGGACAGGTGAAGTAGCCATGGTGCTAACGAGTCGGCTACGAGCTAAGCTAAGCTAGCGAAACAGTACAGAGACAGTGAGTGAATACTTTGGCTATAAATTAGGTAGTGAGTACACAGAAAGTGTGCTTCGGATGAAGCACGTGAAGATTATACTATGAAAGAAGAATGTATTTAAAAGTTGTTAATTAAATTGCTAAGCAAATAAGCTACTCAGAAACACCACTGTGTTTGAGCAGGAACAGGAAGTGATACTCTACCGCAGAGCGAGCGAACACCAAGTGACCTGTCAGGAGTATTGGAGCAGTTGAGACGCATTTTTTCTAAACACCGGGTCTCTGTGGCTTTTAAACCCCAAAACACGCTGCGCCAAAAATTGGTCCACCCCAAGGATCGGGTCCCCCGACACAAACAGAGTAACATAGTGTACGCTGTTAAGTGCCAGGAGGATTGCCAGGATTTATACATCGGGGAAACCAAACAACCTCTGGCGAAGCGGATGGCACAACACAGAAGAGCTACCTCGTCAGGCCAGGACTCTGCAGTCTATTTACACCTACAGGCCAGTGGACACTCTTTCAATGATGAGGATGTACACATCCTGGACAGGGAAAATCGCTGGTTTGAGCGCGGAGTCAAGGAGCCCATTTATGTGAAAAGGGAAAGACCATCTCTGAATCGAGGAGGGGGCCTAAGGGTACATCTTTCGCCATCTTACAATGCTGTGATTGCAGCCATTCCCCAACTCTCTGTGAATGGTACTCATGGCCATTGATCAGTGGTCTTTGATCAGTGGGTTTTGGTCAGTGGTTGTTGATCAATGGTCATGAGAATTTGCATAATTATGATTAAGGAACTGACCTCCCAGCCCATTGTTCGTTCAGTGGGCTGGTTTCAGTCATTATGCAAATGTACTGTTTATAAGATTTGGGGAAACCTGCAGTCAGCTGAGACTGAAGAAGTCACTTGGATGAGTGACGAAACGTTTCTCCCACAAAACGCTACGTCCAGATGAACAGAATCAACTTTTGGAGACCTGCTCTGTTTATACAGGGTACTTGCTGCCACTCACCAATTTTCAATGTATGTGCATGGCAGGACACGAACGTCCCAGAACAGAGAAATATCATGAAATATAATATACTATTTCAGTTTATTTATTTATTTTTCTAATTGTTTCATTTTTTCAGGAATTATGTTATAAATCAATACATATTATATTTCACTTCTTAAAGGACACGAACAACCTTAATTAATTACAAGGTATAATTCGTGTAGCTAATCTATTTAAGAAATGTCACTACGTGATTACCTTTAAATTTAATTTTTTTTTTACCTTTTTTTCATGTATCCTGGCAATCATACCTCAAGATTACTTTCCGAGTGGCTGTGCAAAAGTTATATGAAATAACTCATGAATCTGTCTGCGCAGATAACGATCCTCTTCTTCGTTCAGCTGCTCCCATTTGAGGTCAGCATAGCTGCATTATCCATTTGCATTGATTTCTTTCATGTGAATCTTTCTCTGTCACCCCAACTACCTGCTTGTCCGCTTTGATGGCATCTATACACCTGGCCTTCCCCTGTTCCTCACACCCTGCCAACATCTTTCTTGTAATATACCCAGTATCTCTCTCTCACACATATCCAAACCAAAGCAACTCATTGTTGCCTGTCTTACTTTGTCCCTAAACAATCTAAAATCAGCTGTCACATACTCAGTCACTTCCAAAGCAAATCTCAACATCTTTAACTCAGTTTCCCCCACCTTGTGTATTTTTATCACCAACACAATCGCCACTAGTTGATGTAGTTGGGGTTAACATAGCTGGTCTTACCACCATGTTGTCAACCTTCATTTTTACTTTTGCTGGTACCCATCTGTCATAAATCATTCTTGAAATTCCTGTTTATTCACACTCTGCCAGCAGTCTCTTTTTCACCACTCTCTGGCACCCCCACCCACTCTATCCTGGCCCTAATATTATTTAGCACTGTCTACTTATCACATAAAATAGTAACTTGGCCTTGATAGTAATCACAGAAATAAAAACATTTTCGTCTTTATACTCTGTACCCACAGCATCAAATATTAAAGAAGAAGAAGAAGAAAAACAAAACAGCTGTTATTCACCTGTGAAGTTTAGAGACTCACCTTGCGATAAGAGAAAGATAAAGGTTTGGGCATAATAAGGAGTGGAGTATAGAGAATAGAGTGAAGTAAGAAAATGTTTTTGAAGGAGCCCATGGCTGTTAAGGAGGAGGAGGAGAAGTAGAAGAAAAAATGAAAGGAAAACTGTCCTCAAGGATACAGAAAAGAGAAAAGCATAGTTAGTTTTCAGAAATACTAATAACATTCTCCTTTGTGCGCTTAAATAACATCATGCTCTATCCTAAATAAAACTTGAGACTTGAATTGGGTTTCTATGTGCATATATGGTATGTTATGCTAATACATTTTTTTTGAACATTTTAACTGAAAAAAAGGGTAATTTTGAAAATAGCAAACAGCTTATTTAACAACTTCTTCTGATGTGGGTTTATTAATCATATAGTGAACATGTTGATATGAAGGCTGTTATATCATGAGCCAGAACTACACTGTAAAAAAAAAAGTTGTAGAATTTACGGTGAATTACTGGCAGCTGTGGTTGCTAGAAATTCACCGTGAAAAATAAACTGTAAATGTAGAACACAAAACGGTATACTATTTTGGTAACCATAAATTTCACAGTAAATAATAATTATTCTTTTTACAGTAAATGACTATGAATTTAAAAATAAATTGTAAAATTGTTTATGGGTAATTCATGTGAAAACAACAGACATTCTGTTAACCTGATTACAGTCTTACTTTGTTAAATATAGTGAAACTGTATAAAATAATACGGTATCATAGTAAAAAGTTCAATATTACGGTAAAATACTGACAGCTGTGGTTGCCAGAATTTCACCGTGGAAAATATAGTGATAATGCAGAAAACATAATGGTATACTTTGTTGAGAAATGTAAAATTCACAGTAAACTTTGGTTTTTGCAAAATAGTTAAATTGAAATACAAAACTAATATAATGTAAACCTGTTAAAATACATTTTTAATAAGCTTGATTATCGTCTCCTATTGACAAAGCACAGAAGAGCTGTATAATACAAAACATGTTTTTTATTCAAAAGTTCATATTTACAGTAAATTATTGGCAGCTGTTTTAGCCAGAATGTCGTCTAAAAAATTAACCTCCAACAAATGAGGCAATAAACATAATAGGGCCGATTGGCATAAAATTTACATTCTATGACTTTTTGTTATAATTTGCTAGAAACATTAATGAAAAACCAGTAGAGACAATGATTAAATTAAACAGTTAATATTAAATAATCAAATTAATGACTAAAAAGGCACTGATCTAATTTATATCAAACTTAATACAACGAAAAACAAATAAGTACATAATAAACAGTCAAACAAAATTTAAAACACTTGATACTTGCAGTGGATGACAAAGTTTCTTTTTATCCAGACTTGATAGTAGAGGGCTTTCAAAACAGTCTCTGATGGTGTCTGAGGAACTGGAACAGGTTTTGGATCCAATGTGTTTGAGGACTTGCATGTTGTTCTGCAGATGCTCAGTGTAGATTAGCGTTCTTTCCTTGCAGTCTGAAAGCAAATATCAAGCACAATAAAGCAAACTGCCCATTTCAAAAACAAATAGACATGTATCAAGAAAATATACAATCTTACATTTAATAGAGCTGACACAATTAATCGTATAATGATTTACAATTGTGATGCATTGCAATGCAGACATAAAGCATTTTTAATCCATTCAGAAGAAAGTAATCAATTATTAAATACAGTCCCGATCAAAAGTTTAAGACCACTTGAAAAATGGCAAAAAATCATCTTTTGCATGGTTGGATCTTAACAAGATTCCAACAACATGCAACAAGCAGAAATGGGAGGCAGACAACATTTAACTTACATTTAACAAACTTAAACTGAGACAGGCTGTTTTACAGCTGATCAAAAGTTTAGGACCACATGCCTTTAAAAGGCCTAATCTGAGGAAAAATATGGATTCATTGTCAAGCGCTTTAGGTGCCTTGAAAAGCGCTATATAAATCCAATCCATTATTATTATTATTACTATTATTTTCTGTCAGGTAGTCAAACTGTCATGATATTCTGATGGCAAAAGCAAAAAAACGTTCCTTTTTGAACGTGGTCGGCTTGTTGAACTGTATAAGCACGGCCTATCACAGCGTGCCATCACTGCTGAGGTGGGACGCAGTAAGACAGTCATTTGGAATTTCTTACAGTTTTTTGCAATCGCTAACAAGCGCCTACCCATACTTCAGATACTTTTTCTAAACTCTTAACACAGACTCACACCTACAAAACACAATTGGCCAAATGGATAATTTTCTTTTCAAAAATACATTTTGGTAAATATATACTAACTCTTCATTTCAAAATAGAACACATCTTTCTCTGCACACACTAACTGTACAAAAACACTATAAATCTGACTCAAAATGAAATTAGTCTGTCAAAGAATAACACTTGTTTTCACTTCACAAGGTACATGCAGTCAATCAAAGTACACCAGGTTTCAAAATACTGGCTATTATTGACATTACAAAAACTGCATAGACTTTTATGTTTCAGTTTTACAGGTATTTGCATGCGACAACATTACTGTATGTCCACATGTACAGTAATGTTCACATTCAAAAGCATTCCAGTAAAAAGCAAACAAGTTTTTGTTTCTTTACTGTTTACTACAGGAGGTACAGTAGAAACACGGTATGATAGGACAGAGAAAGTTTTACAGTATTGCTTACAGTGAACAAAATATCCATGAAACACACAAGAGCATTCTGAACAAAAAACAACAGCAAAAAGCCAAGATAAAAAGGGGGGGAGGGGGAGGGGGGCTAAAAAAAGGCAAAAAAGTTGCATCTAATCTCTGCGATCTTCAGGGTTAGGCCACATGTTTTCATCAACATCACATCTGATGTTATCCAAGTCGATGCACCTGGGATAAAACCGCCTGGTATGTCGGATCCACCCTTGGCAATCGTCAACTGTGATGTCCCTGGAGCCAGCATCCATGGCTTCAAGGAGGGACATCTGGTCATGTGGCTGATGGTCATAAACCTTCCACCTCCATGCAGAAAAGAACTCCTCTATGGGGTTGAGGAAAGGTGAATAGGGTGGAAGGAAGAGACTTACCAGTCTTGGGTGGACTTCAAACCATGTTGTTATTGCTTGCGAGTGATGGAAAGCCACATTGTCCCAGGTAATTACAAAGGTCCTCATGGTTTCACCCTCCTGACCCTGCTCTGGAACCAGGCGCTGGTGGAGATCATTGAGAAAGGCAAGAAAGCGCTCTGTATTATAGGGTCCAACCTGACATCTGTGAAGGAGTAATCCTGCATTTGCAATTGCTGCACACATGGTAATGTTTGCCCCTCTCTGTCCTGGCACATCAACTGTGGCCCTTTTTCCAATTACATTTCGTCCACGTCGACGCCTTTTGGCCAGATTGAATCCTGCCTCATCGATGTATATGAATTCATGAGGGGCCTGGTTGGCCTCCAATTCCATAACTCTCTGAAACAAAGTTTATGTAAGTCATGTTATTACTGTATACCATACTGTACTGTAACCTAGCATTGTGTAGGTTACCTACTTGCAAAGTGCAAAGCTTATAGAACTGGACATTGGATTGAATATACACTATACCTGGACATATTGTCGTCGTAGCTCCTTGACCCTCTCACTGTTCCTCTCAAAGGGAACAGTGTAGAGCTGCTTCATCCGCACTCTGTGTTTGGACAATGTCCGCGTAATGGTTGTGAGGCTGATTCTATCGATATTGTCAAATATCTCATGGTCCGCCACAATTCTAGTTTGAATTTCACGCAGTTTTATTGCATTATTTGCAGTGACCATTTCTACAATGGCAAGCTCCTGATCATTACTGAGGAGCTTTTCTCTTCCCCCAGAGGGTGGAAGACGTTGCATTCTTTAGAAAGACAAAAAATTCAACATATGCATTACTGTATGACCATATTGACATGTCAAGTGAGAATAGAAACAATCCATGTAAAATGCAATACTTACCTGTTGGTTTGTTGAAAGATGCGTATAATGGAGGCAACCGTTGACCGCCTCAAATTGGGCTGCACTCTTTCACCAGCCTCTCTTAGTGAAAGACCATGGTTGATTACATGGTCAATGATAGTGGCACGAATTTCATCACTGACTACTGTTCTTGCAGCCCTTGGAATGCCACCACCACGCATTCTTACACCTCTACCTTGCCCTCTCCTTGGGCCTGCTCTTCTCCCTGGGCCCCTTGCTCTTACTCTTCCTCGACCAGACATTACAGTGTTTGTCTTTTTTTTGTTTCCAAAAACATCACTCCTCAAGGTCTTGCCTTATAAACCCCACTGAGTCTAAGCCAGAATGGAAGAAGCTGTGGTTGGCCCAATTTACCCAACATAAATCAGCTGTGTGTCAATTATTCAATTGTTTGTTTATTATCAGCTGAGATATATTTTTGATATTGATATTGTTTTTGTACTGATATCATTGCAGAAGCAGAGGTTTTTATACTGTATCTAAGGTTTGGAATATTGTTTTTGCTATTGTGGGATGTTGTGTGTTAACATTCGTAGATACTACAAAAACAGTCCATAATTTTGTTGGGAGGTATAGCTTGTCTGTTAAGAAAATGTAAGCATTGTGGAAATGTGTTCACTGACTGCATATTGGGTGAACACGACATGAAATGTGTGAATGGTATGGCCACAACAGACCGATGCTGTGCTAATTGTGTTTAGAGTTTTGCAAATGTGACAACTGTTTGGACAAACGCTTGTTAGCGACTGAAAAAAACTGTAAATGATTCTGGGGGTTATGGAAGAAAAAAGTCAAGTGGAAGACCAAAAAAAATCCTCAACCCAAATTAAGGCCATTAGTGGTGCCGACTGCAGCAAACGGCATAACAAAGCAAAACAAATTCTCTGTAACCTTGATGGTCCTGATGGTTTCCAACATTACTGGCATGACAAGAAGATCCCACCTGAGATGTTGTCTACGCGCCACAGTGGAGGGGGTGCCATAATGGTCTGGGGTGCTTTTTCCTTCAGTGGAACAATGGAGCTTCAGGAGGTGCAGGGGTGTCAAACGGCTGCTGGCTATGTCCAGATGATGCAGAGAGCATCCCTCATGACTGAGGGCCCTCCTCTGTGTGGTAACGACTGGGTTTTTCAACAGGACAACGCTACAGTACACAATGCCCACAGGACAAAGGACTTCTTCCAGGAGAATAACATCACTCTTTTGGACCATCCTGTGTCTTTCCCTGATCTAAATCCAACTGAGAATGGACAACAGTTCCAGACAGTAGACGTCCTTCGTGTGGCCATCTTCACCACTTGGAGAAATGTTCCCACTCACCTCATGGAAGCGCTCGCATGAAGTGATCAATAATAACAGCGAACCTATTCATTACTGAGTTCAAGTTTGGAACTTTGATTTCTGTTTTTTGGAGGTGTGGTCCTAAACTTTTGATCAGCTGTAAAACAGCCTGTTTCAGTTTAAGCTTTCTTTTTAATAAATTGCATGCTCAAAAAAATGTTTTGCCTCACTCCCATTTCTTCTTGTTGCCTGTTGAAGCTCTACTTGGAACCTTGTTAAGATTCAATCATGCAAAATATGATTATTTTTTTTTTTGCCATTTTTCAAATGGTCTTAAACTTTTGATCAGGACTGTAAAACCTAAAAATAACAGCAATTTGTTTTCTTCAGCCACATACATCACAGTGGACCAACAAGTGCAGACTGTGTTCAGACAACTTTTGAGCAATAAAAAAAGTAGCTTATATGTAACCTCCTTTATTTGTTGATGAAAACAAACAAACAAACTGAAATGAAGTTAGCGTGATGCATTGGGATATTGAATTGTATTGTTGACGTGAAAATTGCAATTGAATGCAAGTAGAGCTGGGTACCACAACACGATACCTTTTTAGTACTGACTGAAAACATGGAGTAGGTATCGATACAGAAAAAAAAAAATTTTTTTGGAGCAAAATTTCTGTACTTTTCTAATTAAATCTCTGTTATTGAGCCTCACGGGTCCATTTCTTCTGCTGCTGCTGCGCATCACATGCCAGCAGTGGCTTTGCACATGCGCGATTCATTTGCAGTCTGGATGCAGTGGAGTAAAAATCATGTGTTCCATTTTCCACTCTGTCACCAATTATGTAATATAGAGGTAATGGTTTAGACACGTGATGCAATCTCTCCAAAACGTGCATATAAATGAGACTTTTTAAAGAAACTGATTGTTACAGCTTTTATAATACATTCTTTGACTGCAAGCTGACCTTGCAAGCTACACCAATTATTTTATTAACAATATTTCATTATTTTTTGGGGTATTTCATTTTTGTCAATTATTTTTAATTACAGCAGGTGGTATCACACTCAAACAGATTGAACAGTGGTAAATCCATGATTTAAATCTCCTGTTCCACCACATCCCAAAGGTGCCCTTGGTTTGGGATCTGGTGAATGTGGAGGTTGATGGAGTTAAGTCATCATGATGTTTAACATGATCACAGTTTCGTGATATGGTGCATCATCCTTCTGGAAGTAGTCATCAGAAGATGGGTACACAGTGGTCATAAACGGATAGACATGAATGGTGGAAGTTTGAGGAGAGGAGTAAGCAATTAACTAATAAGAAAAATTATGTTTGATGATCAAACCAAGTTAACTGATAAATCCCTGAGATTCTAAATTTGAATGTAATTTTTTTACAATGATACGGAAGGTTAAGATTTTAGGGTAATTGGTTCTCCAATAGAAAATGGCCTTTTGCCATTAATTATGCCACAAAATATTTTTTTCATTGTAAATAGCTGTCTTATATACTTGGTGAGACTGTAGAACTTAAAGAAATAAGCATATTTTTTTATTTTTAGTAATTGCTCGTATTTACTGTTAAGATATACTGTTTTATCAAACAGTCTGAGCTTGTTAATATTAAAAAAAATTCACTGTAATTTTCACAATAATTCTAACAATGTTTTGACATTTTGTTAAAATTAAAAGAACGGTATGTTTTGAGTAATTAATATACAGTTGTAAATTGTAAATTCAAATGAAAAAATCAGGAAAAATCTGTAACAATTAATCACCCTAAAATTTACATAATCATTCCGTATGAATGACAATGTGCCATATTACTGTAAATTAATATATTTTCAACATATTAGCAATGTAAAAAATATAAGCAAATCACCGTTTGTCAATATACAGAAATTTAATATAGATATTACAATCAGTTACTCTTTTTGATTTAATGGTAATTTACCATTGCCATTTTACAGTTATTTAGGGTAATTTTTACGTACATTTCTTACAGTGTATCTACATGTGAATAATGAGGTTAACAAACGGGAAATGGAATTAGATAATACAGTCATAGCCAAAAGATCTGGAAATGGCACATACTTTGTTTTCCATGTGCTATGCCTCTTCAGTCTTTATTTGGATTTTTTTTTTACATCTTTCTATGACAATGGAGAACAATCCCAATAATTCCATATGTTTAAACAGGTTTTTGTTTTTCAAATACATAAAATGTAGTTTTGGCAGTTGCTGCCTGTGCAAGACAATTATTGCTGACACGGGAAAAAGTGTATGGAGTCCATGGTGTGTAGAACTAATATGAGCAAGTAAGGAATACAGAGCAGAGTACTGTAGCAGTGGATGAAGGATGCAGTCAGGTGAAGGCACAGGTGGATATGTGATAAAAATTTATTTAATTGTAAAATGGCTTATTTAGTCAAATGAAAATGTTTTTCTTACTCTGTTGCAGTCAACTGTGATTAGTTTTAAACTGTAGGTAATGACAAGCAAGCTCTTGGTTCTGCATATTTACTCCATCTAAGATTCATTTTTAACTTTTCTGCAATATTCTTCTTCTATAATAATTAAATTATTATTATTATGTGTGTTATTTAGCTTGTTTTAGTGGATTCCGAATTATGTTTTATGTTTGTAATCTCCAATAAAATAGTTTAAATCATTTGTAAAACTAATAAAATCCAAGATTTGAATTTTTAAAAAAAATCTATTGTTGTGAAAATTTAGTTATAATTACAAAAAATCCTGATGATAATTTATAATTTCTTCAAGCTACAACATCATTGTTAATGTTATTGGTGCCGCAAGAGGTCATAATGACCTCCACTGGCAGACCTAGGACGTTTGGAGTGTTGGCGGTTCTAATGTGTTACACAATAATTACTCAAAACATGCTGGATGACATGGTTACACATAATCAAACCAAACCCACTTTTAATAAAGTCAGCGAGTCCATATCTGCATCAAACAGCACAAGGTTAAATCAGGATGATTGTTATTGAGAGGCAGTCGGATGAATGCGTTTTGTTGAGTGGCCAACTGTGATAATTAGATATTGAGAAACTTATCAAATATATAATATTTACAAAAACACAGCAGCAGTGCGCTAAAGCAATATACCCGACGGGTGAATTCAGAGAGAAAGCAACACAGCTGGAAAAAAGGCATTTAAAGGAAGCAAGAGTAAAAAGAAGTTTACAGGACAGGAGAGAAAGCAGGAGGTTAGGGAGATGTGCAGTACCCATAGTAAATGACCACAAACTGTCTTTAAAAATATGGATCAAAATGGACCACAGATTTGATCTGATCTCAGCAAGGAAACATGTAATCTTAAAAAAACAGTAATAATTTTTCTCCTAATGTTGGTTTAAGCATCCTGCTACTCCCTGACACATATAAATAATGACACAGAAACAGCTCTGAATATAAAGGCAAAGTAATGTGGCATTTAACACTGGGAGAAGTTTGGAGACTATAAATGTGGGTAAATCTGGAGCCAGAACAGTAAAGAGTAAAAGAAACTTCTGTGGATTGCTTTGGAGTGTGTGTGTGTGTGTGTGTGTGTGTGTGTGTGTGTGTGTGTGTGTGTGTGTGTGTGTGTGTGTGTGTGTACGCATGGAGCAAAGTATCAATGATGAAATTATGAAAGATGAATTTCATATATTTCATGTTATCAATTTTCTTTTTCACACTCACCTTTAAATATACAATTACAGTGCTATATATAGATAAGTATGGAATAAGAGTTGATCTCTTATTGGGCAAAATATTTTTTTTTTTACATCCCTTTATCTACATCACAACACGTGCAGTAGCTGAAGCCTGATACCAATCAGTTCTCAGTTGAAGGGAATGTGTGTGTAATGTAGATCTAGAATTGTGGAAGTAAGTATGTCTAATAGGAAATCAATTCATTTAAGTCATTCATTTAAGTAGAGGTCAGGACAATAGCAACAGAAAACTCATGTTTATTTAGAAAAATAATTTTACTTCATCTCTTAGCTCAGGTTTATTCTCAACCACGTCAAAATGGGATTATTTTATGCAGGTACTGATTTTGGCTGTTTGCTACTTCATATTGGAAAATTGCAATGTTTTTTCATATCCTTTTTCATATTCTTCACTTCATATTTAGTGGTGACAAGAACAAAATTCCATCCCGGTGACAAATTTTGATCACCTTTTTGTTAACGTATGTTGTATATGACACATGAAACAAATGCACTCAGAGAACATAACATTTCATTTTCAGGGGGCTGATAAACATCAGAAGAATACAGAATCAATGTTTTTACATATATACATACTTCTAATTATCAGAGTTACAAGACAAGACTATTACTACAAGACTACTTGGCCTCAAACAGACAATGTAAATCCTTGGGAGCTGTGGCTGTGGTAGTCGAGTGTGGTGCATCTGTCCGGGTTGGCATGCAGCTGTGGCTGGCGTGGTGCTGCAGTCACAGCTGCAGGTAATTGGGTCGTCAGTATTAATGTCTATTTATCTCTTCTGCAATGAACCTGGCACGTGGCTCCCCGATGGTTTCTCCTTGCACTGGCAGAACATTGTCTGCAAAATGGTCCACCATTCACAAGTAGCCTCAGTATACAACACACACAGATGACAGCACCCTCCAGGTGTTTATATTTTATATTGCATGCATGTACCTTCTAGCCTCAGGCCTTTTTCTTTGTTTGCCTATGCTGTATTGAAAGTCCACATATAACCAGACTCCAGAGTCAGTATTTCAAATCTACATGATCCAGCTGCCTGATAAGTTACTCATACCATCACTTTCATACTGGTGGACTTTATTTATTCCTTTGTCAACTTTGATTCATAAGCATCATCCTTGGGCATAAAGTACCAGGCTCACAGGCAAATAGGCATCTACTATACATCAACTTACCTATTTATGGTTTAGAACAGCGGTCCCCAACCGCTTTTGTTGTATTTATCTGCGACACCTTAAAGGCCGGTCCGTGAAAATATTGTTGGGCATAAACCGGTCCGTGGTGCAAAAAAGGTTGGGGACCGCTGGTTTAGAATATTATAGGACAAACCCTGATGTATCTTTACAGATAGCCTGTTAAAAACCCAATAAACCAAAGCACAGAAATGGAATGACCTACAACTCTGAAAGAAGTATCAGTTCTCCTTCTCCTTGACTAAAACACTGTATGAGTTTTTTAGTTTGGTTCTTCTTCTTTTTTTATATATTAAATAATTATTGTATCTCACTGTAATGGATTTTTGGGGGGTGGAGACTAAATTGGAGACTTCATTTATAGTACATCTTCTTTCTTTCCACTAAAAACTACACTGAACTTTCACCCAACAGAAAGAAATTTTCTAGGTTCAGATTCACTTTTTTGTGTGCAATTTGCATATTCTCCTTATGCTTGAGTGGGTTCCCTTTCATCTTATTGGGTTAATCAGTGACTGTAAATTGGCCGTTTATGTAGCTGTCCTCTTTCCTTATGACAGCTGGGATAGGTTCTATGTTCCACAGTTTAAAGTAAAACTTCAATGTTGTTTTGGTTGGGCTCAGTTGGTGGGTCATTACACGTGAATGATTTGTGTGCATTTGTGTTTATGAGTATGTTTGTGCATGCATGTGAAAGATTTTGTGTATGTTTGTGTATGCCTGTGAGTGTTTGAGAAAGAGAAAATGACAGCGCAAGACAGAGAGACAGACAGGAGACCGAGAGTTTCCTTCTCCTTCACTGGCAGCTATTGATTGGGTCTTTGGAGCTGAGAAACAAGATATCACACAGCAACCAATCTCAGTTTGGATTATGTCATATCTCTCTCTCACTCCAGCTTTTCCCTCTACTACACTTCTACTCTGGGTTCCCTTCACTCAAGTGGACAGATCCTCAAGGTGGAAAGAAATTCAGCATTCATACCAAGATATCGAACTCCCCGGTGAATCCCTCCAAATCATTTTTAGAGGCTGCCAATTATACAGGGGGCCTCCAAACATAGATGACTTCAAGGACTTCTTAAAAGTCTGAGGTAAATTGAACTTTCATACAGTGTTGACAGCTCCAGTAAACATTGCTCTGTAACATGTCATAAATAGCCAATGCCACAAGTTTGTAGTATATGTAGTCCTGTCTAAAAATGTGCAATTACATTACAGTTTTTCACTGATGACTTTTCTTACCAGTCACACTGCAGCCAGCTGGTGGTTCTTTTTAATTGTGCAATTTGCATGAAATGTTTAACTCTATTTGTATCATTTGCATGTAAAAGAACTGGCCTTACCTTTCTAGGCTGACTGATCTTCATTTAACCTTGGATACAGCCACATAATAGAAAAGGCACTGTGCCACTACAAAGCACTTTGCATGTAAAGATGCGACTGGACAAGTACCAATTCTAATTTGATGTAAGCAAGACACTGGACTAGTGCCCACCGGGTGCTTCCTTCACTAGGTGGATGAATGAGGAATGCCAGTTTACAAAAGTCTGGTAATTCACAGTGGCATGCTGCAACTCCATGCATATATATATCCATATATATATCTATCTATATATCTATATATATATCCATATCCATATATATATATATATATATATATATATTTAACCCTATATCAATTTACTAGCATCTTAAGCAAACACATAACGTATTACATTTTATTTTTATTTACAAGTGGCTATTAATAAACTACTTCTGTTATTTAATCAACATACCAAAATTGTCAAAATCCAACAATTAAAAAATATTTTTTTTACCCTGTTTGGTTTTGGTTATGTCAGCAATGGATCATCCATTTCTGAAAGTTGCTCAATTAAATCTTTTCAGAATTATTCAACAGTTTAGACTGGCTTTCTTCTGTGAATGATAATGTCATGTAAACTAGCAATCTCTAATCAAATCTTTGGTTTTGTATTCCAAAAATGAATCGCTACCTTAAGAGGCCTTAAAAATGTTGAAAAAGACTTGACGAGTGGCATAATTGGTTTCATGCATTTCTGTTCTTTTCATTAGGTTCGGCTGCATTCGGCTTGGTCTTGCTTCTCCTGTTGTGTCTGTTGTACTCCTGTGCTGCCTCAGGTAAATTTGTTATAGCGTCAGCGTGAGCAGTGATATTTTAATAAGGCTGCACACCATCAAAGCTGCTTTGTTGGTGTCCACCATTTTTTTTTTTATGCGGATGTAATTTTCAAATTTGTGGCATCAGTCTGGAGGTGTGGCAGTTTTGTCTCATTGAGAGATAAGACATTCATCAACTTGCTATATGGCTTGTTGTATCTGGGATTTGATCGTATGAGTAAAAAAAAGTAATTAATGAGAAAATGACTAATTTTGATGTGATTTTAGTGTCATTTAAACTATCATTTTTTGAGGACACACATCCTTGATGGCTACTTTCACAGAGTACTTACATAGTTACACTGTTTAGGGAGTTTTCAAATTATATATGTGTCGTAGAGAGACAGATGCTTTTACACCTCCTCAGTAGATTTTGCTAATTGTGTCTCTCTGCTGTTCAGTTTTACAAAGATAGTGAATATTATGCCAAAATAAAAAGCTGGAAAGCAGGTTATTCCCAGGTTACTATGAGAATCCCCTTGAACATTGTGAATGTTTTCACTAAGTGTTAATAACCTCTTTAAAGATTGCTGTTATTTTTTGAATGATTTAGACTGAGCAGCCTTGTTAGTGGTGTTTTCTAAACTCTTATGGTTCAGTGTTTTGAAAACTCGGGAAAATGGGATAATTTAAGAGTTGATGACCTGTACAGCTGTTATTGGTGCTATGAGAGGCATGTCATGCATCAATATGTTAGATATCACATGCTGTACATAACTCCATTTAGACAAAGCTGGATATATTGATTTTACAATCATGAAAAAGAGCAGTGTGGGTTTGGATTTATTCATAACATAAATTAACGGTGGCGTATCACATCTTTGGAGTTCAGTTTCTCTAGCCACTCTACTGCTACACCTGTTCTCAATCAAGAAACCACTTAAATAGGACCTGTCTGACAAAATCGAGTAGACCAAAAGATCCTCAAAAGCTAGACATGCTGTGATCCAAGGAAATTCAGGAACAAATGAGAAATAAAGTAATTGTGATCTCTCAGTCTCAGTTCTAAAGCTGTGGGATTCCAGTGCACCACTGTGAGAGCCAATATCCAAATGGTGAAAACATGGGACAATGGTGAACCTGCCCAGGAGTGCCTGGCCAACCAAAATTATCCCAAGAGAGCAGCAATGACTCATCCAAGAAGTCACAAAAGAACTGCAGGCCTCACTTGCCTCGGGTAAGGTCAATGTTCATGACTCTGTCATAAGAAAGAGACTGGGCAAAAATTACCTGCATGGCAGAGTTCCAAGATAAAAAACACTGCAGAAAACATCCTGATGATCCCCAGGACTATTGGAAAAATACTCTGTGGGCTGACGAGACAAAAGTTGAACTTTTTGGAAGGTGTGTGTTCTGTTACATCTGGCATAAAACGAACACGACATTTCAGAAAAGGAACATCATAAAATATGGTGGCACTAGTGTGATGGTCTGTATCTGTTTTGCTCCCTCAGGACCCGGAAGACTTGCTGTGGTAAATGGAACCATTAATTCCCCTGTCTACTAAAACATCCGAAAGGAGAATGACCAGCCATCTGTTCATGACCTCAAGATGAAGTGCACTCAGGTTCTACAACAGGACAATGATCCAAAACACACCAACATATCTGCCTCTGAATGGCTTAAGAAAAACAAAATGAAGACTCTGATTGAGATGCTGTGGCATGACCTTAAAACGGTGGTTCATACTGGCCACACAACGATCACATCAAGGGTGACTCAGCACCCCACAGTGTTATTGCCATCACCTGGCCAACAACGCTCACAAGTGATCCAACAAAAGTAGCCATATTCCCCACAACACTAAAGGTCACAGCACAAAACACTCACCACATGAGGATCTCATTAGCATCCATCAACACTGACATATTAGATGCACACATGGCGCACACGCTATGGCAAACGACCTACCTGCCTCACCCATAAGACCATAGTTAACGAATGTCTTAATCCCCTGCCAAGTTTGGTGCCACTGATTCACTTTGGGCAACTCCCGACCTTAAATGCTAAAAACAAAACCTTACCTGTCTAGTCTTCAGTGGTGTACCGGGCTCGAGGCAACTTTAAACGCAAACTCAAGGGTAGGCAGCAGACCAGGGGTACAGTCTCCCACCAAACCCTGAAGCGTACCCCCACCCAGGATAGCCACCAAACACAACAAATTAAAACAACAAAGCAAAAACAACAAACAAGTGCTTCGATGGAAGGGCAGCACAGCCACCCAGCTGAACTACAGGGAGTGCAGAATTATTAGGCAAATGAGTATTTTGTCCACATCATCCTCTTCATGCATGTTGTCTTACGCCAAGCTGTATAGGCTCGAAAGCCTACTACCAATTAAGCATATTAGGTGATGTGCATCTCTGTAATGAGAAGGGGTGTGGTCTAATGACATCAACACCCTATATCAGGTGTGCATAATTATTAGGCAACGTCCTTTCCTTTGGCAAAATGGGTCAAAAGAAGGACTTGACAGGCTCAGAAAAGTCAAAAATAGTGAGATATCTTGCAGAGGGATGCAGCAGTCTCAAAATTG
Source organism: Perissodus microlepis (assembly GCF_051167445.1). Classification (NCBI taxonomy): domain Eukaryota; kingdom Metazoa; phylum Chordata; class Actinopteri; order Cichliformes; family Cichlidae; genus Perissodus; species Perissodus microlepis. Next base: position 7,010,495 of record NC_140466.1, read on the forward strand.
CAAAGCTTCTGAAGTGTGATCATCGAACAATCAAGCGTTTCATTCAAAATAGTCAACAGGGTCGCAAGAAGCGTGTGGAAAAACCAAGGCGCAAAATAACTGCCCATGAACTGAGAAAAGTCAAGCGTGCAGCTGCCAAGATGCTACTTGCCACCAGTTTGGCCATATTTCAGAGCTGCAACATCACTGGAGTGCCCAAGAGCACAAGGTGTGCAATACTCAGAGACATGGCCAAGGTAAGAAAGGCTGAAAGACGACCACCACTGAACAAGACACACAAGCTGAAACGTCAAGACTGGGCCAAGAAATATCTCAAGACTGATTTTTCTAAGGTTTTATGGACTGCTGAAATGAGAGTGAGTCTTGATGTGCCAGATGGATGGGCCCGTGGCTGGATTGGTAAAGGGCAGAGAGCTCCAGTCCGACTCAGACGCCAGCAAGGTGGAGGTGGAGTACTGGTTTGGGCTGGTATCATCAAAGATGAGCTTGTGGGGCCTTTTCGGGTTGAGGATGGAGTCAAGCTCAACTCCCAGTCCTACTGCCAGTTTCTGGAAGACACCTTCTTCAAGCAGTGGTACAGGAACAAGTCTGCATCCTTCAAGAAAAACATGATTTTCATGCAGGACAATGCTCCATCACACGCGTCCAAGTACTCCACAGCGTGGCTGGCAAGAAAGGGTATAAAAGAAGAAAAACTAATGACATGGCCTCCTTGTTCACCTGATCTGAACCCCATTGAGAACCTGTGGTCCATCATCAAATGTGAGATTTACAAGGAGGGAAAACAGTACACCTCTCTGAACAGTGTCTGGGAGGCTGTGGTTGCTGCTGCACGCAATGTTGATGGTGAACAGATCAAAACACTGACAGAATCCATGGATGGCAGGCTTTTGAGTGTCCTTGCAAAGAAAGGTGGCTATATTGGTCGCTGATTTGTTTTTGTTTTGTTTTTGAATGTCAGAAATGTATATTTGTGAATGTGGAGATGTTATATTGGTTTCACTGGTAAAAATAAATAATTGAAATGGGTATATATTTGTTTTTTGTTAAGTTGCCTAATAATTATGCACAGTAATAGTCACCTGCACACACAGATATCCCCCTAAAATAGCTAAAACTAAAAACAAACTAAAAACTACTTCCAAAAACATTCAGCTTTGATATTAATGAGTTTTTTGGGTTCATTGAGAACATGGTTGTTGTTCAATAATAACATTATTCCTCAAAAATACAACTTGCCTAATAATTCTGCACTCCCTGTAGCATTCATACTAACCAAAGAGAGTTTGCTCAATTACAGTGAACACCATCACTCACCTACTTAAAAGCAATACAAAAAAACGATATTCAGTCTCCACTAAAATGTCCAAACGATCCCGGACGAGCCCCCACTTATGTTATGACCCGGCTCAAAAGCCGCAACATAAAATAAGGGAGATGAATACCAGAGTGTTAGTGACAAGAGATTTTATCTTAAAATGGAACACCCGGTTGGCTAAAATGGCTGGTGCCACCAAGGCAAAGACTAGTGAGCTTTCGGGAAGCTTGCCTCAGGTATGCTTTTATCCACACCTGACTAGGTGTAGCCAATTAGCACCAGCTGAAAACACTGAGGATATTAGGGGCTGCAGAGGGATGTAACAATACTGAAAAACCCTCCAATGTGGTTGAATTACAACAAATCTCCAAAAATGAGTGGACCAACATTTCTCCACAGCGCTGTAAAAGACTAACTGCTAGTTACCACAAATGCTTGATTGCAGTTGCTGATTCTAAGGGTGGCACAACCAGTTATTAGGTTTAGGGGGAAATCACATTTTCACACAGGGCCATATAGGTTTGGGTTTTTTTCCCCTGAATAATAAGCACCTTCATTTAGAAACTGAATTTTCTGTTTACTTGTGTTATTCTTGTCTAATATTTAAATTAGTTTGATCTGAAACATTTAAGTGTAACAACATACATAAAATAGGAAATCAGGAAGGGGGCAAACACTTTTTAATACCACCATTGTGTTCAGCAGAAACAGGCTCACTGTCATTCAGCATGGTATATGAAAATGTGATGAATGACATATTGCATATAAAAAAAGATAGTAGTTTTTGAAAAATTGTGATTACAAACATATAGCACATCGTGCCCTCTAGCATTTTGTGCATTAAAGGATGTTTCATGTTGAGTAAAAATGCAGTATCGAATGAAACAGTTTGAAATAACATGCAGATTATGAAATTCAGATTTATATCAAAGGTGATGTGATATATATCACATCAAAGGGGATGTGAATTCATGATGTTTTCATGGTCTCAATGTAATAAAATGCATCTCCAAGCTGTGAGGCCTGTCAACATGGTTGAATCTTGAGCCTGAGGAAATTTAGAGATTCTCCTCAGATCTCTGGCTGCATTCAGTGCAAAAGCCTAAAAGTCCAAATTTTACATCAATATCCAGTATACTACCGTACACTACAATCTACCACACCAAGCTAAATAGTGTGGGTGATTAAAATGTAAAGGAAATAGTTAAAAGTAACCAAAATGAAAGGGGTTTTCAACAGGCCGACTCTCACCCCTGTCAAAAATCACTCAGTCATTTGCCTGTAAATACTACATGAAATACCAGGTCTTTTTTGACTTGTAAGGTCACATGTCCTGCAGGAAACTGAAAGGATGTGATGACTAAAATACTGAAATTTCGCTCATGTGCCACAGGCAAACAGATATGTTTGAATAACCTGAGTAAGATAACAAACTAAAAAGAATGGGAATACAAAAATAGGAACAAGGTATTCGGAGCAAAAAGAGTCATTGTAGACTACGAGGTCAGAGTGGATGATAAGGTGAATTTTGTTAGAATTATATTTCTTTTCTTCAAAGGCTACGGCCACCAGCCTCATCATAACACTACATCTCTCATTCTTTCATTCTGACAGAAAGGGAACAAAGATATTTTTATTTGATCAAGATCCCCTCTCTTTTTTCTGCTTTTTTTCCTTTAATAAGCCTTTCTTGAATATTAAGAGGAAAATGAAACTATGTTAATAATATAAGGGAGCTTCCGTCTGCTCATATGTGGCAATAATTAAGTCCCCAGAGTGGTGCTGGCTGAAAATGTCTGTGTGTGTGTGTGTGTGTGCACGCGTGTGTGTGTGTGTGTGTGTGTGTGTGTGTGTGTGTGTGTGTGTGTGTGTGTGTGTGTGTGCGTGCGTGTGTGTGTGCGTGTGTGTGTGTGCGTGCATGCATATTGTAAGCACATGTTTAATAAAGCAATGTCAGTTGTTAACTATTTTTAATGAGTTTGCACAGAGCTCTTCATCTTCTTAAAATCCTAATTCAGTCTTCACTGTCTATCATACAGACATTTTCTGATTGGGACATGTGTGTGCAGCACTAATTTTATGCCCAACTCTCTTGCAATAGCACCTGCAATTAATGGGAATCAGTGATGTGCCTGCACTGAGATTGCAGTAGGAGGAAACTCTTAGGGTAATTGCTGTCTCTCTAAGAAAAAAGTTTCCACTAGTCACAAATAGAGCTTGGGATTGGGAATTTTAAACAGAAGCCAGAAGCCTACAGTAGAAATGATAGCTCCAGTGGCAAAAGCAAATACAGGTACGCAATAGATCCAAGCCCAAATTAATTATGCACTGTATATGGATATGCACAACACTTCCAAAATGAGGATAAAACTGACCATGCATAGGTAATCCTACCTTAATTGGGGTTTGGCAGAAATTTAATATGGCACACATGGTAATGATCTGTGGGCTTGATTATACAGATGGGGCCCAGTCACAGAGAGAACAGGACTGTATAAACAATGTGCCTTTGTAATTTGACTATTGTTTTACTAAGGATGTTATATGTTGTGAATTTATCCAAATAGCTGTTATTTTTGAAAGAATCAGATGATAACATAAATGTAAGTAATTTAGCTCTAATCTGAAAAGACACCATAAACAAAATATACACACTTGCCTTATATTAAAGGTATGAAGATGTCTCTGTAGTGCACTGTTGTCAGTGATAGTGGTCCACTCTAGCACTACTTTAAAATGAAAATATTTGTGTCTTGTGTTGAAACAATGCTCTTTTTGTGACACTGGGAGAAGTGCCAAAAAGAATGACTACAATTAGTGATGTTTGTTATTTCTGAGGGTGTATGGTGTCCATGAAAGAAACTATGGGCCACTATCCAAGGAATAAAATTAAAAACTGAAAATTAGAAAAGCAAATAATGTCAATGTTACAGGCATTCTTGACAAAATATGGATGTATAAAGGTTGTTCTTTGCGATGATCATTAACTGTTGCATAAAAAATAAAAGAAAATCCTTAGTGCCTCCTTAAGCGCAGTTCAATCACACCATCATATTTGGCTAAAATAGCATTATCGTTGTTTCATAATGTGAGAACAAAGCCCTCTTTGATGTGAGATTAAAAGAAAAGAAACTGCACAAGTCAACCTGGATTTATATTTGTTAGATCACATCTATAATACAGCTTCATGGCATGTGACTGAACTATATTTAACTTTTATATATAACTTTGCCTGGCCCTTCAGTTTCTTCTTGTCTCAGTAAACTAAAGAAAGAGTAAAGGTGTTCATTTTTACTTTCTCAAAAAAAAAAAAAGACAGAGGAAAAAATAGAGCAACATGACGTTTTTATGTGTAGAAAAGTCATCTAATCAACTTCTTAGGTTATTTTTACAGTTCACACGTGCAGCCTCTACAGCCTCTGTCTGCTTTATGAAACAAACTCTGGGAAATGCTAAAGTATGAGCTCCATAATTAGTTTAAAACATTTCAAGCTTTTCAATTAGTTTTCTGTTTAAGGTGCCATCACAAATATTTTATTGGGTCTTAGACCAAAATCAAAATCAGTTTTAATTACAAGTTCAACCAAATGTAAACTCCTCTAAATCTAATAAGAAGCAGGGAAAAGTTCTGTAAATTCTGCAAGTCTGCTATAGTCCGACCTGGCTTTTGTGCAGTGATGCTAAGAAAAATATAGACAGACAGACAGATTTCAATCCATGACACGATGGCGTCAAACAGCAGCTCCACATTCATGATGGCTATGTCATGCTTCTACTACATTCCAAAAAATGCTGTACTACATACAGACTAGGTGACGGTGGAGCCGATTTTAGTACAGTGAACGCACTGTCACATTCAGTAAACTAGTTTGAGATGATTTGAGCTTGGTGACATGGCGTGTTATCGTGCTGGAAGCAGCCATCAGAAGACGGGTACACTGTGGTCTAACCCTATGATCCAAATGTCACAGTCGAAATTGAGACTCATCAGATCAGGCAACGTTTTTCAAATCTCCTATTGTCCAGATTTGGCGAGCCCACACGAACTGTAGCCTTAGTTTCCTGTTCATCAATTCCAAGCAATCTGGCCATTCTCCTTTGACCTCTGCCATCAACAAGGTATTTTCACCCAGTGGCTATTTTTACTCTTTCTGACCATTCTCTGTAAACCCCAGAGTTGGTTGAGTGGGAAAATCTCAGTAGATCAGCAGTTTCTGAAATAGTTAGAGCAAACCATCTGGCACGTACATTCATGCCATGCTCTGAGTCACTAAAATCATCTCTTTTTCTCAGTCTGATGCTTGGTTTGAATTTCAGCAGGTCATTTTGGCAATGTCTACAAGTCTAAATGGACTGCCATATGAGTAGCCAATTAGACATTTCCATTAAAGAGTATTTACACAGGTATACCTAATCAAGGTACTGGTGAATCTATTTTGGCCTGTGACTTACCCAAGTGTGTTGAGAGCAACAGCCTTTTGATATCCAGTTCATCTTCCATGTTCTTTGAGGCATTGCAAATTTACACTATTCACCAATAAGGCACAAGTTTGTCACTGATGTGGTTTGTGTCGCATTTGGGACCATATGTTCCCTGAGTTTAACTGAAGATCATAGTTTGAGTTAAAAAAAAATGACCCCTAAGCTCAAAGAGGAAGCTCTGTCTTCCGTACTACAAGCTTCCACATTTGAAGAGATTAGTGTGACTTCTTTCTAACTATTGCCATATACCCAGTTATTCAGGCCACCAAAGCCTTGTGCATATCTTTGAGGTGCCAGCAACTCTGTCAAAATGGCCCACTAAGAAAGACTCAAAGTAACGTTCTTCACTTAGTGCTATAATAAAGCATCAGTAAAGACCAGGAAATATAGTATTTACTCATCACTTATGAGTCTTGTTTGCTATTTTCAACATACCAAAGCTGGAGCAGTGTTGGATATGGGAATGCCCCTGGTTCCATTTGAGGTCTGAATAGAAATATTTTCTTTCTTTTTCTTATTTGTCTGAAAGAAGGTTGATGTGTTGAATGAGATCTTAAGAAATTAAGTGCTTATTAATGTAACACATAGACAGCAGACTCCAGTCTCATCAAGTTTGCTGCAAAATTACCAAAAATGTATTTTCCAAACAAACCTTACCTATTTGGTAATGTAACAACAACAACAATAATAATAAGTGGAAAGTGTCAGCTGCACTGCAGTTATACACAAATTTTAACATATTTCACACGATTTTTGGTTTATTTTCAGTGCTTTCTTCTGTCTTCATTAGGCAGGTATTTAAATCAGAAATGGTCTGATAAATCCACTCTAAGCCACAAGCCCACTGCCAACTGGCTGACAGACAGCAACTAGCTGATGAACATAGTGGAGCTTCTAGGGTTCCCTCAGGAGCTTGTGGAGACCAAAAGAGAGCTAAAAAGGGGATGAGTACTGGACTTACATCCATCAGGTGACTACAGATAAATGCTAAATGTGCTTTCTATTTCCTGGATGAAGAAATGAATTTCCAACATGTTCACTGTGATAACACAATGTTTTGATTCAAATCAAAACAAAATCATTGAGGTTTGCAGAGGCAAAAAATACTAATATAGATAAGTATAGCCCAACCAAGTACAAGATTAATGTGCTTATTAAAAGCCTTTTTTTTTCCTGCCCACAAAATGAGAGTATAGTGATTTATAGGCTTTTTTCACGCAGTGCATGGCTTTTTATTTGGCTATTTAGCCATATACTGTAAGTGTCACCAAGCTTTGGGAGGTTTTGAATGGTAAAAATGCAATTTTCTAAACACGAAACCAGAGAACAGCAAACAGTGGACATCATTTTTATTTATTTATTTTTAGGCTTTTTCTTTTTGGTTCTTTGTTTTTGCATTAAAACACACTTTGCTGGCTTGTAAATGCTACAATGTGAAATACAGAATGCAGAATGCATTCCCTTCTGCTACCTTTGAAGTTAAATGAACTATTTCTATTTTCAAAATATATTTCTCTGGAGGTGAGATTTGCCTGTGTGATGAATTCGTTTTAGTCTCTCAAAGCTAACTTTTTTTTTTTTAATCCCAGAGGCAGAGGGGCTGTTTAATGCTAAGTGCCAATTACTAGCACTCCAAGGTTAGCAGGCCAAGCTATCCCACACTCTGTCTGCACTTTCTTTACAGCAGGAGACAAGCCTCCAGCCCTCTGACCACAGCGAGAAGGAGAACACAGTCTTTCTCTCTGTCACTTTCTTTCTTACATTCATTGCATTGGTGCCCCCTTTTATTTCCTTTCTTTTTTCTTCAACCCTACCTACAAGTTGGATGTTTCTTATTCTTTGCTCTGGTCACATCTTTTTGTCATGCGGTGTGGTAGGACTCAGGCGCAGAGCAGAGTTCAGGGGAAAACAACGTTTATTTACACAGTCACCAGGTGCAGATATATACAGTGAGGGGAGCGGGGATCCTGGGTCCGAAAGGGAAGTCTGGGATAGGAGTCACATACACGCTAGCTCTTCTTCTTTACAACGGTTCAAACAACAGGTTGGTCACGGGTCCGGGGAAAGTGTCTAGCACAATCATCCAGCGGTGAGGCTGTCTGCGTCCCGGCCTTAAGAGTCCAACTCATAATTAGAGCCTGACGAGATGCAGGTGTGTGTGCCAAGGCCGGGAGCCTGCAGTGAGCTCCGCCCTGGTGGGGAGGAGAGAGGAAAATGTACACAAAACACATGTGGCCTCGTGGAGCCGGCCGGGCACACACGGGGACCATGACACTTTTTCCACTTGAGCAAGTCTTCCTCCCTCTTTTTATCTCCTAAAATGATGAGTTTGAGGATGTGTATTTAAAATGTAGGAATGCAATTAATCATTATGTCATATATTCCTGCCCATGCGTGTCTGTGCCTTAGGATCTACCTGGATCTTTGTTGATCTCCCAGGATACAGTCAGTATGTGTGTATTCAAAAAGAATTTGATATATTGCAGGAATAGCAACTTTGTCTTCCCTGTGTGTGTGTATGTGTGTGTGTGTGTGTGTGTGTGTGTGTGTGTGTGTGTGTGTGTGTGTGTGCACTCATGCGTGCACTTGTGTGTATAATTCAGTGATACAGGCCGTATGCTTCCCCTCAGCGATCAAATCAAATAGACCCTCATCTCCAAGTGAAGCTCATTCAAAAATGACAGCAGTGACTGACAGTTGCCATAGGCACTCTGTGCAAACAGACACACACAAAACCATATCTCGGATTTATCTGTCACAGGGAGGCAAAACAGCATTGCTGTAACTTAGATTTTTACTTACCTTGCATTATGCATTCAAACATGTATGCACTCGTGAGCACTAAAGAGGGAAATGGGACAGGTTCTACTTAAAAGGCATGACATCAGGGATTTGCAGCAATCCAGTTCTTCTAGTGTGAGCATGGCCTTTGTTTTTTTGCTGTAGAGAATATGACCTTGTTCAAGGGAAATTGTGAGCTTCACCCTCCTGGTAATAAAACAATATTGTCACTACAGATATGAATAAACACAAGCTCATACCCATGTGCACACAGCATAACTAGAAATGAACAAGTGTGTGTGTGTGTGTGTGTGTGTGTGTGTGTGTGTGTGTGTGTGTGTGTGTGTGTGTGAAATTTAGATTGATAAATGCTCTCTGCTCTGCTGACAGAACTGTGAGATAATACCTCAGGTGGTACACGAGCACCACTGAGTGTGTGTAGCTGTAAATCTTTTAACTTCAGCAGTGGTCACTGAAAGCAAATCTTTTCACCAAGATAAATGATGTGTGGAAGCCATGAAGTAAATAAAAGGATTGTACCAAAAGGTTTAATAGAAGAAGGACAAGATATATATATTTTTTTTCACTTAACAGGAACATGTTAATTACCTTATTAACTGACTAACTTGCTAGTCTGCAAGCAGCAGTTTGTTTGCATGTCCATTAGATATAGAGTAACAATAAGCTTGATTACAGTTTTTTTGGCTTTTCACAAAATGTAAATCTTCACTTTGTTGTTTGTATCCATAGCGATAGATTTCTTTTATGTGGAACATTAAAGCAAAAAGGTTTAAGAGAAGAGGAGCAATAACATGTAAATGAATACTCACTCTCACTTCAGTACTATTGTCATCATTAATCACAAAAGGAACATATCTTTCTCGTCAGACACTATATACTCCACTGTCTGAAGAACTTACTTGTTAAATTTAACTGTTGGTGGAATTTCACTGGGGGATTTTTTGGCTCTTTTTTGACATCTATCTTTCGCTTGAAAAGATGAAGGCAGCAGAGGTAGTAAGTAAAGAGCTGAAAGATTCTAACATGTCTTGCTAAACACAAGGGTTCTGCGTACTCTGTTAATAAATGTCTTTTGGCTAAAAAAAAAAAAAAAGGTTTCCCATAACAGATTTGTCATTGTCATTTTAGCAACGATAAGAATTTCAGCACTGATCTGTGCAACTTCAAAATAGATCTATATAGTCTGAGCTGTTAGTTGGGATTGTTGAAAATTTTACAACTGAAGACAATGGCTTCAAAACAAGATGTCAAAAATCACTCTTTGTGAAATATCACACCCCAGGATCCAGATTTATCTCACTTATCTCCTTGAATTTCTTTCGTTGTGTTAGCTAACACATACACATGTGTGCAGTTCTGCCAGAATAAACATACTGCATATACTTGCATGCTAACAATGGCAGCATTTCATTGTGAGTCAGCTGATAATACTGTGTTGTATATCTCTAATGACACAGCTGGGGCAATGGATGGAATAGAGCACTGCAGTTAACTCAGCATGTGGTCAAGTAAAACTGGGAATTTGGTGCACTACATGATTTATTATAACAGCTGTGTTGAATTTGTCAATGCAAACAGTGTAAATCGTTGAAAAGAAATCTGCAACCATTATTTATTGCAAGAATTGTTCAGCTTCATTTTGAATGGTTTTACAATGGCTAGCTCGCAAGCCGGCGATTTTACAAGCTCTCACCACACTAAAAAATTCCTTTATTCTTACCCTTAAAGGATATGACTAATAGCCTTTTCTTTTAGATACAAAAGCATGCAGTGTGTATTGAGATGCACATCAAATCTGACTCAATATTTGACTGTTCTTCCTTAAACTCTTCAGCGCTATCTGGTAGAATAACTCAGACTTAGCCTACCTGGGGGAGGCATTGATTATAACCAGGATCTAGAGAAAGCGCAATGTATGTGTGTATATGTGTCTATGTGCCTGTGTGTGAAACTGTACGAAGACAGACTGTAAAGGTGAGAAATAAAGGCAATTCTCTTTGGCATTAGAACAGAGAATACGAAAAAAAGACACAAACAGACTGAATAAACCAGTGAACTACAGGCGAGTCTGGAAGCAATAGATACAGACACAAATGTAGTAATATATATATGTGTGTGTGTGTGTGTGTGTTTGTGTTTGAAATATCTTCAAACTCATTAGCCTTCCACAACTTGTTTCTGCATCTCACTACTCAAGTTTGCCTATGAGTCCACCCATTTCACTTGTAAAGATGTTGCCCCTATAAACCATTTGTGAGAGAACATTTATATAAATTATGTAACTACCGTGAAAGTGCAACCAACTGTTTCACTGGTTACAGTATATTGAACATGTTTGGCTAAATATATTACATGACCCAAAGTAACAGCGTTGGCGTCTCTCAAACCAGCAATTTCATACAAGATTTGTATATTTAAGTGCAGACACAAACAGGAAAAACCTTGCTATTAATCATCACTGCCACAAAAAGGCAGGAGGAAAAAGACCAAAAATGGTGTATATTTTTCCTATATACTTATCTTAAGTAAGTAATTAACATAATTCAATGCAGAGTGGGAAGGCAGTAGATTATTAATTTAAAGATGTCTGTTGCAGAATTTCTTCTTCTACAAGTAAAATTTGCAGAGTTATAAAGAGAAGTATTGATGCAGACAGGTTCTTGCCACATTGTCTGCACACACTCAGAGTTTGTCCCTAGGCAATGAAGACCTTATAACTTTATCAGTGCCATTGGTCCATAGGTGACCTAGAACAGACAAGCCTAGTGGGAGAGGTTAGGAGGCAGAAGCTCAACACTGATTTACTCAACAAAAAATTAATTTCAAATGAAAAGTTTGTTCTCACCACCAAAGGGAAATTGATACCCTAGGAACAGAATTACACAGTGGCCTTCCAGAGAAGTACACTATGAAAACATTTGTCTCACATACATACTCTTAGTCTTCCTCACTTTCCCCCTAAGAGAGGAAGAAAGGAAAGGGTTGGGAAATGTGAAAAGTGACCAGATGTAAACCTCAGCATGCCAAAACGCAAGTGTTATTTAAACTCATCAAAAGTGTCTGATACTCTATTTTCAGTGCTAGAATGAAAAACTGTGTCCAATAATTTTTATAACATTTCCAAAAATAATCAACCAATAGGACACATGGTGACTGGCTAATTCCACAGTAATATAAAAGTAGCCAAAATGCAGTTCATTAAAAAAAAAAAAAAAAAAAAATACTTCCACTGCTTTTTACCATGAATGCCTTTGAGGAGAGACAGCTTTGCACACATCCAGGCTGTGTTTCTACTTCTGACAATTCATCTTGTCAACAGCTCAAATACACAGCATGCATTCAGAGGCTATGACAACAGACTTTTCACCACCATTTGAAATACGGCCACTCAGAAAACCTACACTAACACTTTTCTTAGATCCAGGTGAGGTTGTTGTATATCTTTAATCTTTTGGAACATTAGAAGATATGGCAACCTGTCATAAAATTGATTTTATTGACTTCCACCTGAGTGGCTAGAAATTACACCTTTGCACCAATCATCAGTTTGTTTGGAGGAGTAAGAGCAATGCTGAAGCACCCTAACTATACCGTTCAACCTGTAGGGCGTATTTAATATCCAAAATAGGACAAAACTTATCAAATCAGTGTTGAATGTGATGACCAAATGGTTAAGCTAATGAGTAAGTTTATTTGATGGCAGTTAAGTTACAAATTTTTATACATGTTTTTTAAGCTGTAGTGTTGGTTTAACCTCTTAAGACCCAAACTCTTCCACGGGATGTATTTTTAATTTCTCTTTGATATTTGGTCACATTGGGACCTGATGAATGTAAAAACAAAGAATTACCAGATTTTTCTTTTACCAGATTTTTTTTCTAAGAAAAATGAGAGCCACATATGAGGATATTCGTTTAAAATTTCAATCGAATGTCCTTGTAAGTGGATATCAGGCCCTTGTAGAGCAAAATTAAGTATTTTGGTCTAAATAACCCAAAATGTGATGTCCACATATGTGGAAGCCAGGTCCTAGGAGGTTAAAGCATTCGGCTGTAATTGTTATCCAGATATGTTATAGTATAATCTTTACAGCAATTATTGCCCTTTTATGGGAAAAAAACAAACTTTGGAGAGCTACAACATAAATCGTGTAAACATTTAAAAGCTGCTTCTGAAAGGTGGCAGAAAATGACATGCTGCGAAAATGAATTTACTCTCAAGAAAATAATTTTACCACCAATTTTTAACAATGCAGAAATATACTGCCTGGCTATATCAAACATTTATTGTCACTTCCATGGATCCTCCTACATCACTTCATCAACCCCTGAAGGAACCTGAGACACAGGGTCCAAACATTACTGTGAAACCTATGGTACAGCATGATGACTAAACCCCTGTTCCACAACTGAATAGTCTGCAGAGACAGAAAGGCCACAGATGATAGAGACTTTTGACTTTGACAGTCCCATTACTGGATCATTGTCAGAGTATGACAAAGCAAAGCAAATATACACAGAAGGGATGGAGGAGAGGGTTGGTGAGTGGAAGACTGGGTGGGAGCAGACAGAGAGAGTCATACAGGGGAAGTGGAGGGAAACAGAGGCTTTCCCTGTCACCATCTGTAGTCTTCTGGAGAGCATAAATCCTACTATCTGTGTCATGCATACTGTACTGCTGCTACCACTGCATCAGAGATCATCAGTGCTCTCACACACACACACACACACACATAGATCGGTACACAGACATACACATACACAGACGGACATGACACACTTAATGTCTTCCACCCCTCTTAGCCCCATCTGTCTACGTCTGTTCCTCTGCTCTTCCCTTTCATGCACACATTAGCACTGTTGTCACTGTGACAGACATGCTCATACACACCAGAGACTGAGCATATTAATGAATGCACGCTCATGTGCACATGTAAAACCACACACATTTACTTGGTCAGTCATTTCTTCATCTCATCTATTGTCTAATACCATCTCATCCCATCAGCTTCATAATCAGCACTTCACTTCTTTTCATCATCTTCTGTCTCTTCTGTTACTGCTGTTCTTTCTCATCGTGTCCATTTTCCACCTTAATAAAAACCTTCCCAAGTGACTAATTGGTAAACTTCTTCACTGTTTAATGCTGCTTCTGTATTCTACGGTGGTAAAAAAAAAAAAAAGAGAGAAAAAAAAAAAGCCAAAAATCTCTATCTTGCATTTTGGCTGATTTGTTGCTTCAGATCTTGTGTTATGTCTGCAATTTCCTTTTGTTCAGTATTTTCATTTAAGCTTTTTCTTCTTAATTTTCTTTATCCTGGGATTTTTAGTTCATATCCCATCTCCTTTTCAGTACCTCCTGCTCTTGTATTCTTTTTACTTTTCTTTTTAAATTTTTTACTCTCTTGCATTGCTGGTGTGCCCTCTGCCATTCTTGTCCTGTCTTTAAATCACGTCCTCCTTTTCTTTCTTTTTCTCTTATCTATTCTTTTCTTCTTCTACATTCCCCAAATCTCATCCATCCTCTTCTCTCTTCCTCTTCTCTACCTTTACAACAGCATATCAGGGAGATTTACATTCAGGACCATGGACAGCTCCTTCACACAGCGAACACAAGGAGTTGCAGTGCCACCTGTTGGTCATCATCAGTACTACGGCATACATATGATTGATATATATATGTATATATATATATATATATATATATATATATATATATATAGTACAGGACAGATAAGTTCCACATGCTCATACATATGTGAATAAGGCTGGACCCACAAGAGTCAACTTGGAGAGGGCAAGCGTTAACTCTGAACACAACACAGAGGAGATTCAGCTGGGAGATCTATGAGAGAGGTTAAGCTGGCAGGCCTTGAGGTAATGGCAACCATATATTACCCTGCAGTTTCATCCCACTACATGTCGGGGCTCATAGATGCAGTGCAACTGTGAGGCGGTTGAGCCAGAATGAGGATCTCAAGTCTCATTCCGTTCATGGCAGCCAAAGGGAGGAAACAATAGCATCTGCTGTCCTCAGAGACAAGGAATTTAATCACAAGCCCAGCCAAGGTAAGATTTGAATGTAAAGTAGCAGAGCGATGGTTTGTCTGTGCGTGAGAATGTCTCTATTAAAGGGAGTGGAGATGTTTATGTTGGCATTTAAACTTAATAGCAAATGTCAACAAGGGGGTTGGATGATGCTCATCCTCACTGTGTGTAGGTGTGGGGGAAGTTGAGGTGTTTGTGTTTGTCCATATGCTCACAGCTGTGACTGAGACAAAAAAGTTCAGGAAATGAAAACACTCACACACAGACACATTTGTCTCCACAAACACACATAGGGGCACTGATCCACTGTAGGGATTACCAGTGATCCATGACTGGGCTCACACTAGGCTGTACTGGTGTGTGTCTTTGTCTCAGTGTCCCATCCTCCTGGGATGTCAGTTTGTGTGCACACACGGTATATGTCAGGGTGAAGTTGTTTGTGTGTGCATTTTTGTGTCTGTAGAAGGTTTGAGAGAAGGCAGAATTGCAAGAAGAAAGGAAGAAGAAGAAATCAAAGCAGAACAGTGGCAAAAAGGAAGAAGGGGACAACACAGACAAGAGAATGTGTTATCTCACTCTCTATCTTTGTCTCGGTCCCTCTCTTACCCACCCACACATAGTAGTAAGTACAATGATCACAGAAAGGTGATCTCAAAGCTTAGCCAGTCAGAAGACGGTGAGTCAACAGAGAGCAATAGAAATGGAAAAAAACGGTGCTGTTTTTATTATGTTGCTCTTTGTTGTTTGCTTTCTCTTCTGTTTTTTTTCTCCATACAGGTGATCCAGGCGTTTTGTTTGTTTGTTTGTTTTTTCCTTTCTTCCCCCCCTTCTCACCGTCTCTTCTCCCCTTTGGTTTTCTTTCTCTCCCTCTCTTTCTTTCATTCTTTCTCCCTGTCCTATCCCCCAGTCACGTCTGTCCCGTTTGTATCAACCGAAAATAAAATAAATACATAATTATAATAAAGGTCAATCAAATGGACCAATATGGCAAGGCCATGATGATCCACTTGGTAAAATAAATCCGCTTGGCATCTTTCTTGGCCTTAAGACAACAATTCTGATGGCTAAAGATCCAAACGGGACACAAAAAAAAAAAAAAAAAAAAAATGGAAAAAAACACAAAGGTAAAAAGAGCTTTGGATAACTGTTTTCAGTTTACTGTGTTTATGGAAATTAACCGATTTTAATGAGAGTGTGTCGAAACGCATAAATGGGCACACAATTGAAGGAGCTAACTGCACATAATTCACAGAGCTGACAACCATTTTTATTTTCCACCATGTTAATGAACCCATGCTTTGTCCCTGAAGTTGTAGTATTGGTTTCTGATTGACTTCAGCAGCTACTATTAGTTCTAGCATGACCAAGTTTCCCATTAGAATGTGAACTATTTGCACCCCATAATAAGTAAGCTAAAGGTGCCATTATGAGTTTTTTTTTATTCTATTAAATTCCTTGATGTAAAGTCACCATCAGAGCATTTGAGCTAATGTATAACTGCAAACAGTTACAGTAAATACATGTGCCATCCTACACATAAGTATGCATATATAGACAAACATAAATTAATTCAGATTCCAGGGACCCACACATTTCATGACCCACAAACATGCCGTAAGCAGCTTAGAGGGTAGGAGATATACTTAGCTTACAGTCAGAAGAGAGGACAAAGGTTCACTTGTGTTAAGGCGTCACATGTTTGCTACATTATTTATTTTTGCGGGAGTGATAGTGCAAAAAGAAAAGAAGGTAAATGAAGGATAAAATGTTTTTGAAACTACTGTTTCAATCCTTTAAAACTCTTTTAGATAATAATAATACATACAGTCACTTTGTTACAATTCGCTTACTGCTAAATTCTTGCTAAAGTCTATATTTCTCCTTGGGTATAATGATTTCAGGAAAAACCTATTATATATATAATCTCTGTCAGAAATGTAACCCTTTTTTTTGGAGCTGTTATTTGTAAAAAGATCAAGAGTTAGCTATTAACTATTAGCTGCGTTGATTTTGAGGGAGGGCAGGAGGTTGAATTCTGCATTGTTTAAAGTAATTCAATTCAATTCAATTTCATTTATATAGCGCCAAATCACAACAAAAGTCGCCTCAAGGCGCTTTGTATTGTACAGTAGATCGCACAATAATAGATACAGAGAAAAACCCAACAATCATATGACCCCCTATGAGCAAGCACTTTGGCGACAGTGGGAAGGAAAAACTCCCTTTTAACAGGAAGAAACCTCTGGCAGAACCAGGCTCAGGGAGGGGCGGCCATCTGCTGCTACCGGTTGGGGTGAGAGAAGGAAAACAGGATAAAGATATGCTGTGGAAGAGAGACAGAGATTAATAACAGATATGATTCGATGCAGAGAGGCCTATTAACACATAGTGAGTGAGAAAGGTGACTGGAAAGGAAAAGCTCAATGCATCATGGGAATCCCCGGCAGCCTACGTCTATTGCAGCATAACTAAGGGAGGATTCAGGGTCACCTGGTCCAGCCCAAATTATATGCTTTAGCAAAAAGGAAAGTTTTAAGCCTAATCTTAAAAGTAGAGATAGTGTCTGTCTCCCGAATCCAAACTGGAAAGTAAAGTCCATTATTAAATTGTTAGACAAGGCTTGATGCAAAACTTAAATGCGTTTTTGCTCACTCGTAGTTCTGGGTAGAGGCACCCAGCAAATAGGCAGGAGAGATGAAATACTATCTGAAAATCCATTCAGCTACCTTGAAATACAACTTACACACACAGCTGTGCACAGTAAGGCAGGCACACTCCGAGGGCAGAGGAACTTGGTGTCGGTCTGTCACAGAGTGTTGACCACAGTGGGGTTCACATACACACACACACACACACGCGCACACACACACTTTATATACGCACAGCTTGACCACCCATGACTGCCCTCTGATTACCGCCAGCTTCCATAGCCACCCTCACTCCTTCTCTCCATACCTCCTGCACACCCCAGTGATTCTTCCTTCTTTCTCTACTTCCCCACATTCATTCACTCCCCCTTTCTTTCCATTCCTCCCACCATGCTCCTCCACCCTGCTTCCACCTTTTGTCACCGCTGCTTGCCCTCTCATTTCTTTCCTAACTTTCCTGTCTCACACATTAACATATAAAATGCCTCAACTGTTTTCTAGGCTAAAGTGTTTGGTGACTCAGTCAGTCAGATGCATAGTTGCTTACCTGCTCATTCACTCACTTGATTAGTCTGCTGCTCATTCACTCACTCATTTACCTGTTTACTTTCTCAGTCTAACTCATTTATTTACTCCTTTGCTCACTCACCTGAAAATCTGTAATGACAAAGATTCTGCAATGAAGAAGTGCAATTACAAGTTTTATCTAATTCACATGCAACAGTCATGTTTACAAGGCTGATAAAAAAAAAAAAAATTAAACACAAAGTTACAAAAATGGTAATAATAATCATAATAATGGCAATAAAAAGTAACTTATCATTTGTGTATTTCTGTGAAATTCTGTAAAAAGATTAAATTAATTTGTGGCATGAATGAACTACAGCCACACATTACTACAACATACCCATATTTTTTTAATTTACTGTCCAAAATGTGGCCTCACACTTTAGACCCTCAGCTACAAATCCTCCTAGCATGAATTGGAATATAAACTCTGTTTGTTTTGTTTCAGTTTTTTCACAAAGTATTCTTAAAGTCTACCTTGTCAAAGAGACATTGTAACAACCCTTCAGGTTCATGCTACCAGTTACTTATTCACAAGGCCAGCTTACTAACAGAAAAATTGTATGTTTTTGACATGGAAGACTGGTCTAACCCCAGGTATACATTTGTTGTGGTTCCATGATGTTGTGTATTTTGTGCAGTTTTGTTTTGTTACTGCAAGGCTTAAGATGTCACTAGGATAATTTTAGAAGTTGTGTTCTGACTTCTTTCCCTCATTATGTGTTCTGTTCACCTTAATATGGCTTCCTATAAGAATAAAAATATGTATTTTTAGCAATGAGAGTGGAGAGTCATTTCACTGTTGGGGGGACCCTGTGCAGCAGCTAGAACACAGCACAACTGCTCTATGACTTTGACAACTATCATTATTGTTTTAAGCTTAACAGTAAGTTATTAAGTTTATCGAAAGAAACTAATTTTTTAACATAAATGTCTTAGCTGTCTTATAGCTGGAGCTAATATGCTCAATTTTAAACTAATCCTGGACTCTTATTCAAGAGTAGTGCTGCAAATCACAACTAAAAATCATTATTTACTGACACTTGGTGCAGGGCTTGGTTTTCTTCAAGCCAGTGTTCTTCTGACCGGCTGTCGCTTGCAAACGGAACATTTGAAGAGCAGGTAAGAGGAGCTTTAGTGCTCAAAGTCAGAGTTGTGATGTGAGACGATCGCATTAGCAATCTCACTGATGTCATACAGAGTCATGGTTCTTCTAAAGCTTGGTGAATCAATATTTCGTTTCCAAATTCACTTTGGAGGTGTATTTTATTCATTCCTAAATTATTTTGTATGCAAACTTGTACGTTTGACTTTATATGAAAGAACTGCTTTTGTTAACTCTTTCGACCTCTTCTTTAATAAAGATAATTAAACATGCTGCAACTATGAGTCACTTGTGACTTTCTAATTGAATTATATTTTTACTTACTAAGCCCTCCCACTCTTCCAGCTCTACACACAGTTCTCGCAGAAGTTTACTTTCGCAAAGACCCCGTGCCAGACAGTCACAGCTGACCATTTTCCTGCAGTTATCTAACTGGGCAGCTACAGTCAGAGTCATGGTTTTGTGAGTGTATGACATGTGTGTATTTGAATGTTACCATCATCAGACATGCATCATGTTGTGTGTGTGGCCTGGTGTGTTCATCGATACATAAACAGAAACACAGTCACACTGAGATGTGAAATGTTTTGTCTCCATGGTGTTCTCCTCAGGGTGCGTGTGTGTGCGTGTTTGTGCTTATGCACACATCTATGACTGACTGTGTGTGTATGTGTGTTATTTATGCTATTTTATTTGCACTCTTCTGCTCTGTACATAATTGCCTAGAAGGGGTTCTGCCACAAAATTAAAATTCACTTTTAAAACCTCCCACTAATGCAATGTCACTCAGTTTGTGCACATGTAATATCAAAATAAGATGCCAAAGTGCACCAAAAGAAACAAAAGAGAAAGAAAAAAGAGGCATGAAAACCATGTACCCATACACTGGACTGTAAATCTTCACCTTTAAAGCATCCATTTAACCCAGAGTGTAATAAATCACAAAGTAGTTTTATTGCCACCATCTCCACTCTTCTTCTGCACATATCTGCCTGTCCATCACAGTGTAGCATAAACTCAGCAATATTCATACTGTTGTTCAACAATTTGAGCCCTCACATTTGTGCTCCCTAAATTCCTTGGGGAAAGAGAAAATAAAAACAAGGAGCAAAAACAAGAGAAGCAACAGACTAAGGGAGACAGGGAGTGAAGGAGAGGCAAGTTTGAGGCTGAGTCACTGACTGACAACCAAGCACTGAATGAATGATCAATAAATGAATCAGTTTGGGGGCAAAGTGTAAGCATGTGACTGACAGAGAAACTGACTGAGAAATAAACAAGCTATTCATACTGAATTCAGAGGAACTTTGGCATACTCCATATGAATAAATAAAGAGATATGTTTTGTGCATCAAAAAGTCAAGGTAAAGTTAGGTGTCTCACACTTAACGAAAGAAAACATACTATAGGTGCAAGGAAAGACTATTCAACCATCTATTCCTATTCTTAGTACATAACGTTCTCCATTACACTTTTCTCAGCATATGTTTCACTAAATAAGATTTTCCATTTGTAAATCATATTAATTATAATGTGTCTAGCTCTTTTGCTTTTTGATGCCCACTAAAAATTTACTTCTTAGGAAATATTGGTTACATTTGACCAATAATTCCCAAATTTCTCCTACACAGGTATACGTTGTTTTTGTGTTCTCGCCAAGGTAGATGACATTTGATAGAAAAACATACAAAAGCAGACTCGCCAGCAAAGCTAATTTTCTTATATTTGGACTGTGGAAGAAAACCCACTTGAGAGCAGATAACCAAGTAACCTTGACACCAGACTAACAAGCAGTGTTTCACTTCCCTCTTTGGTTTAAAGTTTCAGACCTCTTTCACCTCCCCTACAGTTTTCCAACTTATGTTGGAAACTGGTGGGCCTCACTTATAAAACTTTCTGACAATTTAATTCACACAGTTCACACAGCAATTTAGCTCAGTGGATTTGCTGGATTTTAACAAGTTTTACACAAGACAACAGTTTTTAACAAGCAACAAGACACAAACTGAACAGATTACACATAGAATGTTCTGCAAAAACAAAAGAATCCCATTGCAGATGCTGACTGTACGCATAACATTGTTTTGTTTTTGTTTTTTTATCTTCGGTGTTATATAATTTTATTCCATTCATTCTATTCCATATAGACCTGTGAGACAAACTCTTTATTGTACCCCTGACAAATTAAGCAGAGTTCTTCAACCAAAATCAAAGTGCTGGTGCTCTTAAAATGAAAGTGTTAAAAGGTGTTAAAACTTTTACTTAGAACATTCAGGCTAAAAGCACTCTACATGCCAGTAGCAACACTTGGAGGTTCAGTATGTTTTTGTTAGCTGTGTTTTTCTTTTGCTGTACCTGTTAATGCAGAACAAAACATGTATCATTCAGCTAAGAATGTCTAAGCTAGACACATTATGTAATTCCCTCAAAAGACACACCCAACCACAAACTGAAAAATCAACTAAAAAGTTTCCAGCGAACAGGCCTTCAAAGCAAACAGCATGTTTGGACCTTACAGACCTTACAGAAATCTGTGCTGCTGAATGAGTGGAAATTTGGGGTAAAAAGGGAAAATATTAGTAACACAACTTGTTTCACTGCATTAAAAGAAATGTGAAAAAAATATGTGTATTTATTGATATGATATAAAGCAGATCTAACGTGGTAACACTGTTTTATCTGTTAAGCAGCACCAAGTACTTCTGTTGTTCTGTTGCACTGCTAAATTTTGTGGCATTGCCTATATACAGTATCTCCTGATCAGCCTTACTCTGCACTGTTATCAGTGGGGACAGCTTCTTGCTTATGTGCTCGGCTTAGAAGTTATATATTGTTCTATTGTTATATCATCAATGCAGTAGTAAATGATTGTTCATCAACTCCTTGGTTGGAGACAGTTGAAAACCGGGAAGTAAAAACTTTTTTTTTTAGCTGACAACAGACCAGATCTCTTTCACAGAGCTGCGTGGGTGTGACATTTACACTACTAGGATGCTGGTGATGTCAACAAACAGCACACTAAAAGAATTTCGAATCCTGGTTCACACTCTGAAAGGTGAGAGAAAGCGACAGATAAAGGGAGTGCGGGTGGATGTGTATGAAAAGAATAAAAAACATGACAAGGTGTGAGGGACATTGCAAAAGAGTCTGGGACAGGCAGAAAAAATGTGGTGACAGCTGGAATGTCAAACTGACAGCCTGAGGTCTGCGTATGTCACCGTGTATGTTTTTTGTGTGAGTGCAACCGAGCATACATGCATGTCAGGGAAGGAAACTAAATCATATTCATACACAGTTACAAGAAGTATGATTCTCTCATAATTTAAAATCAGATTTTTTCCAACAGTTACGCTTTAAATGAACATCTGGTTTCAACCCTTTCTACAAGGAAAATAAGAAAAAAGACTCTTTTACATAAATTCCTGCATTCACTAAATGTCATCACAAATAATTAATAGAAGACCAAGAACACCTTCAAATTATTGAATCATTTTTTAGCTGTCTTAATTATTTTTTTCTACTGCAGATATGTTCCTACAGCAGACTATTAAGACTAATCAGCCTTCACACAATTTCACTGTGCTGTAAGATATAATAGTACTTGTGAAGTTATAAACTATTACACTGGTCAGGGAGCAAATCTCTGTTTTTAGTAAGTAGTCGAGATATTCAATATATATGTGTGTGTGTGTGTGTGTGTGTGTGTGTGTGTGTGTGTGTGTGTGTGTGCATGCAAAGGGATCAGTAAACTATAATTGTTTTACATGTTTCAGCAGAATTTCTTCTCTGAATAACTGAAGTGTGCCTCAACTCCCCTCATTATCTAGCTGCCACTTGTAGCTGTGTCTACTGATGTCAGCTGATTCCCTTTTAGGTATTAGTGCCAATATTTCATAAATATTTTTTACTGATGAACCAGGATGAAACAGAAATTTTTGTTACTTTCAGGGTCTTAGAAAGAGAAACTGACCAGCATTTGAAATTCTCTCATTTATACTGAGCACGCAGACAAGATATCTAACTTGCCAGTAAAAGCCTGTTAAATCTAAGGGTTGAGGAGGGCTGAAATAGATGTAGTACTACACACCAATAGCTTTTCCAGTGCAATGGAAAAAAGTGCCAACAAAGGATATGGTCAGTTGTTTCAGTGTAGTTACTAGGTCAACTAACACTAATGCTGTGCACTCACCAGGACTGGCATGCATCATGGGATTATTAGCGACCTTGTGATTCACATGTGCTGCTGAAGAATGCCAGACTATGCAAGAGACTGGTCTGGTTATAAAAGCTTTAACCTGTTGAATGTCCACAGCAGTGAGTGACATCTTTGCCCGCAGAGCCATTTATCTAGAACATTAGCAGGAAGGTCTGAAATCACATGTTGCGCATGTGCACTTACAAATGTGGGGTTATAGGCTTTTAGCTTACATTAGAGGAAGAAAAAATTCCCAAGAAAAGCAATGGGTTTGGCAGAGCTTGGTAAGGGTGCAAATAATAGGCCTGTAGAGAGAAATTCAAATTGATTCCTTTAAGAAACATCCATCTAAAACAAACTACACACACACTAACACAAGTTAATTTTCACAAGGAAATCTTCCCAACCAGGGTCTTCATAAAGCAATGAGTCCGACAAGGCCACGGTTAATAGTCATTTTAGAATAGCTAAGGGGCTTTGTTAGGCACAAGGCCAAGCCAAGGCCTCCTGAGAGATATTGCTTTTAAAATGGGGACTACATATACCTGGCAACATTTCATAAAATAATCATGCAGCAAAAGAAAGAATTCAATAGATGAAGGATAACAAATAATTGCTTCTTTCCTATGTCAAGAAATGTAGCTCTTGAGATTTACAAGAACGTTAGCTGCGAGCAAAACACACAAGCACCAACATAATCAGTGGGAGCAGGAGTTTCACCTTTGCTGTTTTTCACTTTAGTGCAAAAAACCCCTTTCAGCTCCATTTTGGTGACTGTTGTAAAATCAGCTGATCATTCTTAGCATGACCGGTGTCAGTGAGCCACTCAGTGCTCAGTGCTACTAATCTATCTGGTCATTGTAATTATAGCAGCTTTACAACAGCTGTAGAGGCAGCTCAGCCCACGGCCCAGAATTGTCTAGTTCATAGACCAACATTTTTTCCACAATCCTACCAGGAATTTTCTTGGCACAGATCATAAAGGTCCAAAAATTCATCATGCAATAAATATGGCCTCTCTAAAGGTCATGGTGTTATTTTTTTTTATTTAAGCTCTATTTTCATTTAAAACGTACTTGTGTTTAATGTGTATATGGTAGGAAATTGCTCTTTCAAAATTATGGCAGCATACCCAGGGCTCTACAAGCATTTCACTTAAGAAATAAAAGTGAAATCTAGAATGTGAATAGATTTTTTTGGCGCACCACTCCAAATAAGTCTTGCATTTTCGCACCCTTATTAGTGAAGCTCAGGGTATAAAAATTCAGACAGTGACTTTAAGCCACTGCTGATAATCCCTGTTGCTAGTTAGAATGACAAACAGCAGGTCATGTTAGATCTTACTAACGCACTTCTTACTGAACTTAATGACAGGATAAAAAAATGAAACTGTGCTGTTGTTAGGTTTGTGCACTCTCTGCAAGCTAGTGGAGAAACAGGCTGTGACACAACATGACTGCTGTAATCACTCAGCCCATCATAGTTTTATCAGCTAAAATGTATTGCTCTGTAAAAATCAGTACAAAGGGAGGAGATTCTTTTCTTCAAGCAAAAATAATCAGGTCAATCAGAAATTTAATACAAATATATTTAAGCTGCTTGCTTTTTTCAGTTTTGTGTTTTTTATTTTTTTCATCTATCCACTAAGCATTTCTTTAAGAATGACTTGATTTATAGTTTATCTCATTTTCACTTTGCAGATTGGTGGCATGATGTCACCTTACAGAAAGAAGCTTTTTTCTTTACTATTGTTCCTTATGAGAATAATGTCAAAACTTCAAACTTGAAATGCTATTGTGAGGATAAAGTTAAAATACTAAATAAAATGCCTTGTGTAGAGGAGTTAGTGAAATTGTACTTCAGAAAAGGTTTTAGTAACAAAGAAATAATTTCTCTTTCATCACATAAACACTGTGTGGTGATGAGTAGAAGAACGTTAAAGAGACAGTGCAGAAAACTGCAACTGGACAGAATGAAAAACTACAAAGTTGGAATACTTGGCCAGATTTGTGCAAAATGCAATAGCTGGCAATGGACTGGTTCAAGGATATCGATCGTACGCCCCCGTACAGTAAAGACGCAGTTTAACAAGATGCAATAAGACAGCTGATGAAGTTGTTTCGCTAACTCAACTCATCTACACAAGTCATTTTTTCAGAGGGTTATTGCAGCCATGCTAGAGGTTTAACTTTAAACGAAAACTTTAATCTCCACATTTTAACTTTCTTCTCAAAATAATATTTTTAATTTGATCTCAAAAAGACATGTTGAGTTTAATCTTAAAATTTTGACTGTATTTTCAAAATGAACGATATTAATGATAACTAATGCGCCCCAATACTCTGTCACAATACCTGAAATCAGGTTTGTTTGTTTGTTTTTACGTGTCTTTTTTCATAATTTTTGACCACAGGGTTATCAAATGTTTTGAAATGACCCGAAATGTTGAAGCTCTGAGGGTACTGCTGTCAAAAATAGCAATTATACTCTTTTATTGATGAAAAAGTATGTCAGGAAACAGCAGTTTCCGAAGTGAATTTGTGAAAGGTGAGATGAGGTGAAAAGATCTTTAAAGTTAAAAGCTGATATGGTACTGTAGCTGGCTTAAGAGGGAATAAGAGAAAAAGAAACATAAGCTATTCTGCTAGCCACTTAGCACTGCATTATAGACAAAGGATTAGAGCAGAGCAAGAAGTTGAAATGTCAGGCTTGGGAAAAACGTGCTCACATTGAGTTTCACCACCATCCTTTTAATCACTGACTCTTGCAGTACTGTGTGGAGCTCTGCCAAGGTGTGTACGTACGAGTGCAGAGGTGCACTTGTGTGTTTATCATAAAAGAGAGAGGCACTTTAATGGAATCCCACATCCATCTCATAGCCGTTCCAAATTTAAATGAGACATTTTCCCTTCCTGCCTTTTAGCGATGAGGCATATTAATAAGCTGGGAAACGATGCTGAAAGGTTAGACAACTTTTTTTCATACAGAGGAGAAATGGTGTGTATTGTCTAAAGTGCTCGGAGGTTTTAAATGCGGGGTCTGTGTGTGGAGGTGGGGCAGAAGGACTCCAGACATTATTCACAGCTGTGTGAATCGAGGTAAAAGGTTGATCAAACACTATCTAGAGGTCCATTTCAGTGGTGACAGTTTTAGGAGTCCTTTCACATGCTTGAACAGTGGCCTCATATCTATCTCGACCCTTTTTTTGTTGTTTTTGCTTGTCTTCTTTGCTTCTGTTCCTCTACTTCTCTCAGTCATTATCAGAAGGTGACAGAATGGTTTCACAGCACAGCTCAGAAGCACTCTGCAAAAGGCCAAGAGCAACTTATTCCCTTTTTAGAGAATGCTTGTCATTTCTTAATCTCTCTTAATTTTTACGTTCCCTCATTTTCAGGTGGAGTCAGTGGCAGTGGAAAGAAGCAACATTCTCTGATGTTGTTTTCGCTTTTCAACAGATTCTGTTATCACCTTGCCTCAGCATACTTGTCATTTCAAACTAGTATGATTAAAAAGCTTCTGTATAAAGAGTAGTGCTGTTTGATCATTTTTACAGTGATGATCAAGTCTATTCATATACTGTCTGTGCACATCTGTGTTTGCATGTTCGTGTGCATTTACTATCAAAGACTCAAAGGTTAATCACAAATACAAGATGCCAACTCCAGTTAGGCAATTTATAGATCAATTTCTGTGATGTGCTACCATTTTGTTTGAAATAAGCAGCTCCACTAATAGACTCGTTCACTTTTTTTTTTTTTTTTAATTTAAAGAAGCTTTAATACATTTTTGAATTTGTGGCCATTTCAACCAGCTGAACCTTTTACAGTAAGACCCTATAAAATTACTATGACAAATGTGTTCACACTCATTGTCCATTACCACAGTTAGCCACAATGGAAGAAAAACATTTTATTTTGAGGTTGCGTTTTCTAAAGGTAGTTTCAAAATTTACTCACCAGCTAGTTGTTGTGTTTGCCAGCCAGTAGATGTGATGATAAAGGGAAAAAATAGGTTATTGGAGTATTTTTTTTTTCAAGGAAAGAGAGCCTTCTGCGTTAAGAAACGTGGCTGATAACAGCAGTAAGGCTGAACTTAAATAGTGAAAAACTTTGGCTTTAAAAATCTGAAAGTTACCCCAGTGCTCCAGAAAGCTGGGAGGATCTGCAGAGTCAAGTGCCTTGATTTGTGATTTTAGTTTATACCAATCATATCATTTAACAGACTGTATTTAAGCATAATGAATAGTGCAGCTTTAGGATTCACTGGAACAGTCATAGGTATGCTCATAATCTAAATGTCATGCAGAATTTTCCAATTGAGAATCACTACTGCTGGAGATTTCCCTCAGTCGTTCTTCCCATTGCATTCATCAACTTTGTTTCAATCTTCAGCAATTGGGAAAGGTATCCTCCCCTGAATAATTTTCAATGTTCAGATGGCAGGAGAAAAGAACAAATAATAAAGCAGTAATTTTTAGATCTCATACTGATACTTTGCACAATTGCCAGTTATGAGATGGAATCGTGACTGCTGCTTTCATTGAATCATCTGGCATTTATTCCAACAGTAACAGCCCAATGCTCATTCCCTCACTAATCCCACTGTGGTTTGGTGGTCACAAAACTCAAACTCATATCTGACTCCTAACTGGGTCAACAAAACTTTGATACATGCAAACGTTTTAAAAGAACTTTTAACAATACGACAATAAACTAACAATAAAGCATTATTTTTGCTCTCTTGCACAGCGTTACAAGAATACCATCTAGCACCGGTGGTATACAAGTCTTTTGGCAAATCAATATACAGTGACTTTAAACTTACTTATTAAACCTACTTATTACCTGTTGTTATTATTATTATTATTTATTTTGAATGATTTGAATGAATGATCTCCTTCTTGAGATTTGTCTCATTCCAGTGTGGTGAAAGGTTATGGGTGCTACAGCGGACATTTGCCCTGTCTGAGTTTGGGGATAAAGCTGTCTTAAGGACAGACTTGGTGCTGTTGTAGCAGGCCACTCATATTGGCTGGGATGAGGCAATACCTTAAAGCAGGTATATACACCATTCAATTTCTGGGTGTCTCAGATGAAAGATCCCCAACATGAAAGAATCATTCGGTCAAAGAAAACTGGGCATTGTAACCATCCTGCAACCAAAGAAAGACAAAATTCTACCAATGAAATGGAACTGACAGTTGTCTGTGAAGGCTAAAGGCATATAGGTCTGCTACCTTATTCTTTATCATGGGAGATTGTCTATAGAGTTCCAGACACCTAGAGCATTTAGCATCACCTGTGGTGGCAGGGCACATGACAAAAACTGTAGTATCATGGGGTCCATCCATGTCCACCTACTAACTCTCACATCAGCATCATTGGGGTCACAGTAAACAAGTGCTGATGTTCTCAAATTAGAACAGTATCGAAATGTTTTTCTCTTGTTCCATTTTCATGCAGTAAAGAGATATAATTAGTCCATTACATTTGCTAAGCTGCCATCGTGATAGTTTTAAACATACTTGCAATTACCATCTTTCTTTTTTTTAACCACCAGTTTCAATGTGGTAGAGCACAAATTGTCAACTTTTCAACACATTGCTAAGAAAGGCCTATTTTTGAATATGGCTAACCAATACACACATTATCATATGCATTCTTAAATATTCAACCGACATTTGTAACAATTAGCAGCTGAAAATGTGTAAAACCAATTGTAATGTTTCATTCATGCAGATTATATATGGAATCAGTAACAAACTGGAGAAATTGAGTAGAAGAGGGGTGAAGAGAAAAGCCGTGATGAGAGAAAGAGGAGCCATAATGCTCTGCTAAGTGAAACTCCCATGCAAGAGACTTCTGTGAAGTCAAGTCAAGCATGTGCCCCTGCTTCATCGCTTATCCATTTATTCGAAAACTGGCGCATTTCAGATTTTTAAATAATTTCTTCCTCATGACATTATGAATATTTTTCTTTCTACATGATTTGACAGAATATTGAATACAAACAGAGTTCTGTGCTTGCTCTTGAAGAGACGAACGATAATCATCTCTAACTATTGATTTTTCACAGTTCAAAAATGCATTTTTTTTCTTCTAAATCACGACTGTTCTTTATATAGTGCTTTTGCGCATCCCTTCCTTCAGTAAAGACATAACTGCCTAATCTTTACTCAAGGCTTTAGATCACACTTGACATACTGTACAGAGAGACATAAACACAGGAGATAGCTAGTTGACAGAGTTAGCAGTTCCACAGGGTTTTGGTAGAATTTCGCAGGGTGCTTTGATTTAATTCTCAGGAGATAATATGACTGAGATTCAGCTCCAAAGACAACGAAAGAAGGGTGGAAAGAGGAAGCAAAAGCAAGAAGAGGGAGGTTAAATATATGTTGAGACAGCTTGTAAGATACAGAGACAAAGAAGAGATGGGACTGTGTATGTGGAGAGACTGACTCAGAGTGAGCTAGCCGAATTGTATGTCTTGAAATCGAAAAGGAAACTGACAGAGAGACTTATCTGAGTGAAGAGGATTTAATCACAGTCCCAGCAGTTAACCAATAACATCATCATCCTATTTCTCACTCTCTGTATCATTTCTTCTATCCAGCTCTGCAGTTTTCCCTGGACACAGACCATTGAGTACAGGCAGCTTCCCCTCCCTCACAGCTTCCCTCTTAATGGAAAACTAAAGGTGTTCTGGCTCATTCCACGTTCATCTGAGTCTAGCGCAGTAACTCTCCAAACGGAGCTCGTTATTCCATTATCACCAGCGTGTGTGTCCGCGTATGCGTGTATGATTCCCTTACAAGTCCCAGAAGTGCTTTTTATTTGAGAACAAAGCCATCAGGTGTCACAGTGTGAGATTTCTTTACCATCTGAGTCACAAGGATGAGTCAGTCAAGGCAACGGAGCTGATTGGAAAGACACGTGTCAGACATCAGCTCTCCTGACCGAGTGTCTCATACACAGTCCCTCAGGCAAGCCCTTAAGTACACTAAAATAAGGCTATAAGATTCCACTTTAGAGAAATTCTCATGCCCACAGTGGAGGGGTAGCTTAAAAATAATTCAATTATATACAAGTGAGGAAAAATATTTAAAATGCAGGCAAAGGTGACTATTAGGAATAACAAAATCATAATTTTATCTCATTCTCAGTTTTGTGCCACAATTCTTTCTCATTCCTGATCCAGCTTCTTTAAGAGTGTAAGACATGTATCATGTAACAAGGCAGAATGACACAGCTCTACATCAATCACAGTTTGAATACATGTTGATTAAAGTTCCTGAACATTTTAGCTAATAGGAAGAAAAGATGAGGTACAAGAAGTAAGATGCTTCTAAGACTGTTTCTTTTTTTCTCAGTGGCTTTTATTTTGATTCCAATTTGTGTGATCATAGCCAAGGACGTGAAATGTATAAGGTACTAAACTGTAAATATATGGTTTGCTCCGACACACAAACCAGTCCCTGACACTCCAGGAAAAATTTCTAAGACATGTGTCAGACATCATGTATGCTACATTAATTTTGCTACTAGATTATATTAACTGAAAGTGCCGTCATTTTATAGATGCTATTTTTCACTGGTAATGAGTAAAAGCATAAAAACTGTCATTTTGCCTTTTTTTTCTATTTCATACATAATTGTTTACAGGAGAAAAAAATGATTAAGATTATGACTCAGTTTTAATACTGAATATAGTATGTAAAAAAATAATTGTGGAGTTATATAATGTAGCTATATTACCCCAAAGGACTTAAATTGAATTAATTAAAACAGCGTTAATACAGTGTAACCATATGGTCATAATAGCACTAATGGGCTACAGCGATTATATGCTTAGGAGGAATTTAAGAATTAATCACATTAACTTTCTAAAGTAGGGCTAAGCAAATATTATAAAACACTGCACAAATCCTGCAGTATTGCTGAGGATCATTTATATATTACATTGGGCACCATTATGCATTATGCACTTTAAATTAGTTGGTGTCATTTATACTTAAAGCTACTAGTTTCTTAGTTCTGAAGTAAGAAAAACATTCATTTACGGGTTTACTTTATAAGACAACAAGAAAATCCAACAAAAAAGTTGGATTAACCAAATCTGAACAGATATAAAATTAGATAAACTATAATTTGGTTAAAAATCCAATCCAAATACAGTCCGGATTGTATTGTTTTCCAGATACCTGAACCTACACATACTGCAATTCAGTTAAACATTAAATAAAAACTTCTAGAAGCGCACACCAGCAGAACAGCTATAAACTGTTGTGTCAGCATCTTCTATAGTTAGTTATTGGTATCAGACAAGCTGTACTGTATATGTTTGGGGGCAGAAAGGGCATGGATTTATCTGGGCATCAGCATTCTGTCATTTTACTTTATACCTCTTTCAGGTTGAAACCTGTCCATGTACCAGGTCATTCCTATATTTCAAGAGTCTAAACTTGGCACAATATTTTCCTAAATTATCCATTGGCTGTGGAGCTTGGAACAAAGAGTCCATTAATAATATTTTGAATAAGAACTAGAACTTTGCAAAGGTAAACAATCTTAAAGTGAACATGCCAACATGGCTGCTTTTTCACTGGCGTCCCCCTCAAATAATTAGCTTCAACTCATTCTCTGTCTATAGCTCTGCATGTTAAGTTTTAATGAGGGTTCAAACTAGTATGAACCTGTCTGAAATAATAGAAATATATAAGACCAGTTGTACTTCACATATACCTACACTTTGCACTATATTGTAGTTTCATTGCACTGTAACTGTGAGTGCATATACGCATATACATACCTGTACAAGGTACAGGTTTGCATTCTAAAATGTGATATGATTCCCCTCATCTCACAGTACCAAATCAGAAATTAGAGCAGTTGCAGTGGGTATATTGGTCATTGATCCAGGACCTATTTCAAGTAACCCTTTTATACACGGACATAGGCTGTCCATCACTTCAAAGGTTTATGGAAGCCTTCATTTAAAAAGTGGGTCAGTTCCAGATTGGCACATGGTACGGTCATCGACTCACAGCCTGGGTATGCAGCATGAAAACTAACTAGCAATGAAATACCTCATAGATAATTTATTAATTAATTTAAACATTTTTTCTTCTATAAGCTTTTTTTAATTAAGATTACACACCTCTTGTATATTTGTTCTGTTTCCCTGTCTTTGATACTACACTGTAAAAATTCAATGCTTTGTTGCTCTGTTAATATGTCCCATTATTGCTTTATAAGGACATCATAATTCCAGAATAATAATGCAGTAATTTGCAGGCTCTGATCTTTAACCATTTAACACCAGAAGCTTGAAACAGTTCTCACCAAATAGACAGTGTTTTCAAAACATCATACTGCTTCAAGCTTTTCTTTTATTTTGTACACAAGCAACACAGAACATTACTTCTTTCTGTATTTTGTATCGTTGGTGGATTTGAGGCCAAACCATGAGCCTGAGGTGAATTTGACTCTCTAAAATGTTTTTTGTTCACAATAGTCCTTTGTGTAAATGCTGAAATACAGTCTTGATTTCTTCAATTCAGCGTTAATATGTGTTTGGAGTGGTTGTGGTGAAACAATCCTGTTACCAGCCAGCCAAAACACATTGAATTATCTCCTTTTACAAGGTTGAGTTTATATAATATTCCCATTGCTTGGTACAGTTGAATTTATGGACTAAGAGAGACTGTGCTCCTTTGTGTTCGGCTCATCTTTTCTTCTGTCCTCTTCCACAAGCCGAGTCTGTTCATCTGGAGGAAGATGAAAGGTTGACTTTTGCTCATTGATATAAATAAATGGAGAGAGAGAGAGGGATGAGGCGAGCCCGTGTAGGAGGGGAGATATCCTTGGGGCAAAAGAAGGAGTAGGAGAGAGGGATGAGCCGACCACAGGGAGGAGAGGAGGTGGAGGGTGAGGGTGAGAGGGAGGTGGAAAATGACGAGAGGAGATATGCATAGAGAGGAGAGAGAAGGAAGAAAGGGCGATAGATGAGTGAAGGGATACGATAGGCAGGAGAATGGAAAAAGAAGAGAAAAAAGAGAAAAAGTAAGAAGAGAAACGAGTGATGATGGGAATGCACAAGAACACTCACTTTATGAAAATGAGATTTTCCACCACATGTTGTTACATTCTATCATCAAAGGTCCTACTGATTGACTGCGCATATACTTACACACAGTGTCTGTTCACTGTGCACATTTTGTTGCTGCCTACACACATGCATACAGTATACATTTATACGCAAACAGTGTTTGTGGGGATGCGTGAATCGCCTGTAAGCTTGTGTTGCTTCTTACAGTATGTGCGCGTGTGCAAGCAGTTGTAATCTCATCCACCTGTGTTTGGTGAAGTACATTTATAAGAAGCAGTTAACCTTTCTTTCTTGTCTAAAGCAATGGCATCGAGACATTTTATTAACTCTGGCATGTGATATATTACCACACTTCCCACAGTAAGATTACATTACCCCTCTCTCATTTCTCCTCTTATTCCTCTTTGCTGCCACTTCTCCTTATCTTTCCTCTGTTCTACTACTCTTTGCTCCTTCTCCTGTTTTTCCCCATTTCTTCTCCACAACAATATATATATTTATATATTTACTTCCCCTTCCTACCTGATGGCATCCACCACAGTAATTACACTTAAGGGGACAGCAAGGAAAGAAATAATGGGCAGAGAAACACTCAGGGACAGAGGGAGAAGATCTCAACATAAGCCACTTTTTAAAGAAAGACAGAAGGAGACCGAGAAGAGACATTCCTAAGGGAAACACAGTGTTGAGAGAGACAGAGGAAAAGAACAGGCTGAAAAGCGGGGGGACAAGAAATGGTTTTACTGGGGTTGGAGAGGATATAAACGTTTTTTTATCTTGCAATGGAGTCTTCTTTACCAGGCAATCCTACCTGGTTATCAGTGATGGCTGTATCATTATGCTTTCCAAGATACATATGGGTCTCTAATAATTGCAGCTTTCAGAAGAGATGTGTTGTGAACATAAGAATAGAGGAGTGACTTAAGCATATATAGAGAGAGAGCTTTTACCTTTGCTACTATAGAAGTCATGTTCAATGTTCAGCATCACTGTTACCTAAACTAGGGCAGCGTCAATTTACAGGTAATGAGGTCTTAGAGGACCATGTGATAGATGAAAATCTATGAAAGGGTAGATGACGGCTTTGAGAGAAGGATAGACAGAAATCACTTTTGGTATAAATGAAAAAAGTGTCTTCTCTTCAGTGTTTAAATAGCAGAGAAGACAGGTTTGTGAAAAAATAGCATGCATGAATATCTGAATAGTTCGTGATCATTAGTCTTCCTCACTTCTGTGATGACTCTTTTAAGGCCAGAAATGTCATGTTTAAAGAAATAAAAGCAATGCAGTATATTCCCAGCTGTCAAGTATCCATGCAGGCTGCAATACCAAAATGTCTTTTCTCTTTTTTTGGCCTTGAGAGAGAGCGTTGAAATTCTTTTAATTTAAATGTAACCTCTTCAAAACACAGTAGTAATATTACATCGGACTTCTCACCAGGGGTAGTTGAAAAACTCTTATAAGAAACCAGAAATACATGTGAAGAAGTAAGAACATTTTGATCATTATGCACACTTTATTCCATAAACTTTTTTATATATATTTCTAGACAGGCTTGCCTGTTTCAAGGTTTTAAAAGAATGAGAAAGATCACAAAGCTTCCATGGCACACAGATGTTTATCCCAATCTGAGTAAGAACATTTCTGTGCTTCAAACGTCTGCTTATGGTATAAAATACGTGCTGAATAACTGTCAAAACAGACCTGCTTCTTGTGCCTTTTACACAAGAAGCCTAGCACACATTCACATGTGTCATACAATTGTAAGTTATAGAATGAAAATATAAATATATGACACCCAGCTCGCCCCTGCGGGCAGTTTATCCTTCAAGCTCGGGTCCTCTACCAGAGGCCTGGGAGCTTGAGGGTCCTGCGCAGTATCTTAGCTGGTCCCAGGACTGCGCTCTTCTGGACAGCGAGTCACCACACCTAGTGCTCTGATTACTGCATATATATATATATATATATATATATATATATATATATATATATATATATATATATATATATATATATATATATATATATATGATTTGATTTGATTTGATTGATTAGCATTCAAATATCTCAGTGAAGACAGAACAAAGATCTACCACAAAGCAAGAAAGCATGAGACAAGGCTAATCAAAAGGTATTGGCTGAAGCATTTGCTTATTACGCCAACCCTTTTAACAAAAGATCTTTTTGCATGCAGCTC
Source organism: Perissodus microlepis (assembly GCF_051167445.1). Lineage (NCBI taxonomy): Eukaryota > Metazoa > Chordata > Actinopteri > Cichliformes > Cichlidae > Perissodus > Perissodus microlepis. The sequence goes on from NC_140466.1 coordinate 7,045,963, forward strand.
CTGTACACAGGGCTCGAAGCAAATAATAAAACAAAGCAAAAACAAAACAAACAAACAAACAAACAAACAAGAAAAAAACCTTTCCACCTTAAATAAGTAACTACATCAAAGCAAAAGAATCAAGAGTTTTTTGTTTTGTTTTTTGTTTTGTTTTTTTGCTCTTTTCATTTTTGATATATATATTTTTCTAATACTCTATTATATATATATACATATATATATATATATACTACTCTAATTATTATAAACAATAATAATTGCCCAATAATGTTCCCAAGTAAATTAGTTGCTTTAAAGACTTGTTGACCTTAATCAGAGTCATTGGAAATGGGTAACTGAAAAAAGCACAGCTTATCATTATTTTAACTTGTAAAAGTAAAACTTATTGGTGTTTTTTTGTTTTGTTTTGTTTTGTTTTTGGGGTGGGGGTTTTTTTGGGGGGGAGGGGGGGGGGGGTGTCAGAACTTACATTGTTATACTTTATTATAAAGAGGGGATGAATGCAAAGTCATGCAGAAGAATGGAAGATTTCCATCATCATGTGGAGCATAAAAGGGGACATAAAGCTATTGAAACTGCATCATAATTAATTGCTGGCAAGTTGCTTGCCTAGCTTAATTGTTGGGAGGAGCCAGCCTATCACATTCATTTAGCACACTAGTTTTGGATAGGATTTGGTCCACTGAGAGGCCGCTGCTCAACAGTCCAGTCAGTCACCTTCATAGAGTCTGACACCAGACTGCTTTCCTCTAATTCAAACTTCACATGCAATCACTTTTCATTTTCTCATAAATCCTGTTAGATCCCACCTCCCTCTCTGTACTCCTATTAGGTGATTGTGTTTTAATTTGGAGCAACGAATGAACTATTAGCTGTCATTGACACGTTACCCATGTAATGCTGGAAAGGAGCACAGCAGCTGTGACAGTTTATCCTCGTTCACTCACTCACCGAGCCATATGCACACACACACTCACTAGCAAAATTAAATGCACATACTTTTGGAAATTAGATTAGTTAAGCTGCCTAAGTCTGACTTGAGACAGACAGAAACACCTTAGAAACACAACACAGAGCAGATGAGGGAGGCTGGTTGCTCCTGTTTCTTATAGACATGTGCTAACACTCTGATCACTTATTCATGAGGTCACTGAGAGTGAGGGAAACGAGAGAAAAGCAGTGAGTTGTTTTTTTTTGTGAGAAAAGACACAGTTAATTGCAGTTGCAGGAGATGTCAGAGCATTATCAGTGTCTGCTCTGGCATCAGAGTTGCGTGGCAGCCAGATAGAAGCCTTATCAGCAAGATAAAAAGTGAGAAGAGGGTGCGGACACAGGAAGAAGTGAGAGACCGCAAGTGATGAAAGGGAAGAAGAAGAAAGAGAAGGAGGAGGAGGAGGAGGAGGAGGAAGTAAAAAGTCAAGGGGAAAAGATGGAAATAAAAGAGAGGACAGTGAAGATTGGAAAATAAAAGAAATTCTAATTTTGTCTTATCTGTACAACTGGAAAGGTTTTATCTCTGAATTCACTCGTCAACATGCTGCTTCTGATCACCCCAGAAGTTTGACTGGTTGCCATGAAGCAAACATCAGCGATGATTTAAAATTATTATAATTAAAATACAAATAAAACCTCTTTATTTGCCTCTCCCCTATTCATTTATTTCTCCTTTGCTAAGCTCCAGTCTTCTTCACATTCCCCGTAGAACAAAGCTCAGATTTGACTTTTAGCATTTATATCCTATCTTCAACTCTTTCTCTTTAAGTTTGCCCTCTATTTCTCTCTCCAGCACAATTTCTTTGTCTTAGATGAGTTTTGTGTTCCTTTCATCTCTTTCCCATTTTTTCTTTCTGTGCTGTTTATGCTTTTTCCCTTTCAACTCCCTTACTTTAGGTTATTCTGTACCACCTCTTTGTATATCCTCGCTCCCCCTGCTGCACTTCAGCTTGTAGTACTCCAATCAAATTCTGATCACATCTTTATATCAAAGATGCCAACCCTCCAGGAGGCACTGCTTTCATGTGATGAAACTTGCTTATAATCCTTTCAAAGCTGTAAAACTGAGGCTGAATATTAACATTCCACATTATTGACCTTCTTCTTACACAACACTTCTTTGTCAGTTTTCCTAGTTGGAATGTACTTACTGTTCTTACTGTATCAACTACAAGCTTCAGAGCAGAAATAACTAAATTTATCATTTCCATATTAGGTCAGCAGTTGAATTTCACATAATGAGAAGTGCACATTATCAGTCTTGTATATTAAGATTTCAGCATTTTCCAGCTTCCATGATATAATCCATAGATTCATCCTGCTGTGTCTCTAAATACAAGAGTCAACTTTGATAATGTAATTTCAGTATGAAATGATACCAATAGCTTAGGCCACCTGCCTTCTGATATTGTATTTAAAACTGTCAAGGATGCAGCTCCACAAAGTATGCAAGGTATTGAGTGACTGTCTTTTGTTTTTATTCAGTGTGCTTTCTGTGATGCTATAAGATTATGTATTTATTTAGACTTTGCTCTTCTTTTCACCAAGTCTCAACAATCCAAGATAAACCTAACATTATCCTTTGTCCAGATTGTGGATGTTACGTCAGCAGCTCCATCAGTTTGCCCAGGACTAAAGGGAAAATTCCCCACATCACCATTTTGTTGCTGACGCATACTACATAACATTTGATAATATGCACTACTGTCACTTTATGCCACATACTCAGATGTGGCATCAGCATTCATGAACTTTTTTAAAGATCGGCATTGTTGTGAACTGACAGTTGATGGCACAAATTGTTTTGGGAAACTGTCACATATTGACTTTTGTCTTGTGAGCATTAGTGATTCTGAGAGTCAGATGCTGTCATCTTTAATATTCAGTATTTTGGGTTTTTTTGTTTTCTACATAAAATATACCATCCTTGAGGGGGAGGGGCTGACCGATCTGCCCAATGTTTGTGCTGCAGCATGACAACAAACCCAAGCATGTAGCCAGAGTCACAAAAGAACATCTTTAGCCACAATAAAAACAAGGAGCCCTGCAACAGATGGTAGGCCACTCACAGATCCCTGATCTCAACATTATAGAGTCAGTATGGGATAACCAGAAGAGACGGAAGACAGCTTGAGGGTAATTTTCTGGGAACACAGATGTGGGCTGAATGTTGCCTGGATTGTCCTTGCGTAATACATATACTGATTTGAAGCGAGCTAGAATTGTCTTAACTTCTGAAATGTTTTGCATGGCAAAGAGTTGTGGATTTAACATCAGGAATAACAGGCAAAAGATTACAATACATTTTGTATTGTACAGAGCATTACCCAGAACAGTTTGTTTTGGACTTTGCTGTTCCCTCTGAATTTAAATTATGTGTTAGTATTCTCTTATGCTGCAGCTAGTCACTGTTCAAAAGCAGGTCAATGTTCAGCAAAATGTATTACATATTAGTATCGTGGGTTGCAATAAAAAGAATTGCTCCACTTCTTATCTACTGATTGTGTATGTGCATCAGTTTATCTGGTGGATCTTGAAATGTCGCCAATTCCAGTGTAGTAAGAGGCAATTAGGGCATCTTAGTAAAGTTGTCACTAAGAAATCTACTTTCTTCTGTTGACTGATCTGCCTAACGATACTGGAAGAATTAATTGAGTCAGTGGAGATAAATGGCTCTGCACTGACCATGAAGTGACTTTCAAACCATTGATTTGTCGCTTATCTTGGCTAATAAGATGTTGTTGCTGGCAATGGTTATTCAGACCTAAGCCACTTTGTGTTACCTTTTGTCATGAGAAGTTTCTCTTTTATGGAGCAATGTGACTGTACTGGTGTTTATCAAGTTTGAAGTGATAAAAAATTGTTATAGAGTAGGATTTGATCCCTTACTGGGATACTATTTGATTTCCAAGTAGCCAAATGTCTGCTGTACAAAAGGCCTAAATAACAATTTAAACACCTATATGTTAATTGATCTTTCTTTCTTTCTTGGATAATATTGTTTTTATTTGTGTTTTCCAATTTTATAATCTTTCCTGGGAACACTACGTGGTTGACAAAGGTATAAATACTATATAAAATGACACATTTAGAAAAGGTGGATATTTCTAAAGAAGGTTTAAGTGCTCATGAAGGTGAAAAATTAAATATAATACAGTGAGGAGCTTTCAGTGGTTGAAAAGCACTGCAAGAAGTGAAAGTGACATTCAAATACAATAAGTGAAGGTTTCCCTTCTGCACTTTGTGTTCGAAGACACTCATTTAAATTATAAACTTCATTACTTTCCTCTATGGTGCATTTCATTTAAGAGGTGAGGTGCAGGTGCTGAATTGATGGAATGCACTGAAAGACATTTCAGCATTTTATCTTTTCATAATGCAGCAGAGGCAGCCATGACACCTAACCCAGATAAATACTATAATTATCAGTTCTGCCTCTCACCGCTCACCCGTCTGCCGATCGTCTGTCATATCCATCATGCCTACACAAACACATGCATGCACACAGGGTTTTGATGTGTCAAATCTGTATCAATCACGGCAAGTCAAAGTGAGATTTAGTGCAGCATCCTGCTGGGGCAACCACACTGTGGGAGAGTCCATATTAAACTGTCAGCTGAAGTGGGCCAGATTGTGTTAGGCCAGTCTATCCATTCATCTGCGCTAATGGTTTTTTATGCCTCCATCCATTTCATGAATGGAAGGGTGGTGAGGAGAGGGGAGGACAGGTCCCTGGAGACGAACAGAGGTGAGGAGAGTAGGGAATGAAGAAAAATTGAAAAGTTGGAAAAAAGAAAGCGACTAAATGATTATATAAATAATAGAGATGTGAACAAAAGCATAGCAGAGGAAAAAAAGCAATCACAGACATGGCGTATATAGAAAAAATATGTGGTAAGCTTTGACACATAATGAAATTAGGTAATTTTGTTCACTATATACAATTAACTACGTTCTTATTTCAACATTTGCCACTGTTTTAAATGAGCAAGCTCACAGCTTCTTTTTTAATAGCAATATGGACAAAACAAGGGCTAATGAAATGAAACTGGATGCCATGTACAACAGCTAGCAGAAGCTCTACTAACAAGGCTGTATGGTAATGAGCTTGAGGAGGTGAAAACACACATGCATGAGTGGACACACCCACCCCTCCTCACACACAGATACACATTACCTCAGCAAGCTCTCATTTTGCAATGACCACTTTTAAGAGTTTGTTGCTATGGCAACACCGTGATTTATTTCCCAGTTAAGAGTTAGTGAACTTGTTCGCTTACAACCGCTAATATCACTGCACATAAATTACCTTCTATGCAGTCTATTTCCTATTAAAAACAAGGCAACATCACTATCTTGCATCCTCTAAACAAGCAAACTTCTGTACAAAGAGTTTGCTTTCTTGTGAGTTTATTGTACAGAAACAAATATTCTGTAATAATTTTGTGCTACTTCTAATTGGCAATTATTGTGTTTGCAAAAAAAAGGATGAAATTCAGCACGTTTCACATCCAGTAACAACTTTTTTCATCCATCTAGCTAAAAATGAAGATAAACAATATATGGATGGATGAGAGGTTCAGTAGGCAGGTGGGAATGTAATGGAATCAATTAGGCAAACAGTTGTGATTTATATTCTGTGTAGATAACAAAGAAAGCTTAATTTAGTTTATCTTGCCTCCGTACTGCTATCATTTATTTTTCATGTTTATGATGATAACATATAAATCCTTCTTCCTTTTCATGAAAAAGTGAGCACTGGTGCCTGTCTCTCTTTTTCTCCGTGTCAATGGAGAAACTGCAGGAGTAACTGTTCTTACTATTCTTAATACAGACTGCAAAATGTAAATGCACATATCAGTATGACTATATAAAAACAAAGAGAATGACAATGAATTTCTATGTGTCATCATGTTAGCATGAACAATCTATCGATCTGTAATGGAAAAAAGACCCTTGCTTGCTTAAGATTGCAAATAACATTCTTCTGTAATGAAACCCCTCTGTTCCTCATTCTGTTTTCTATTTCCCTCATTCTCTCCCACTCTTATCCCTCCTCGCTGCAGTGTTCTTGAGAAGTAGAACTTGTCTGGCCCTCATTAATGTCCTTGGCATTCGCTTGGCTTTGCATCTCTCTCCCCAGCCTCTTACAGCTTCATCCCACATTCTAGCCATGCCATCCTTGTAGCCGCAACACTAGCAGGCTTCAACTGCAATTAGTACTTGTGTCATCACACATTCACAAGCACACACACACACCGTAGAAGCATTTAGGTCGAGATATTTTTTGTGTGCACTTCCACCCTTTCCATTCTTTAACCCTGCAGCCCTCTCAGTAATGATGGACTTGTTGGACAATAATTAGACTGAGTTAATAAGCATTCAGCTGGTCCAGGAAAACAAGGGGATGCCGTGTTTCCCTTCCATTAATGCTTTATTATAGGCCTATCTACTTTAAACTCAATGGAAGACTGACGCTATGTAGCACCAGTGGGGTATTATCTTATTTTTTGACAGGTTTATCATTGGCTGTTGTTGAAAGAATGCAGAAAGGGTTGCTTGCTGTTTAGGCATAATAGTACTGTGGTGATTAGGTAAGATAAAGTTCCTCATGAACGCTGATCAAAGTTTGCTTTTCTTTGTGTGATGTGGTGTACTGGAAGCCAGCCATAAAAGGAATGTGTACTGCACAGTGTTGATAAGTTCTATCGCTCTGTACAATCTGATACTGTTTGTGGCATTAGCTTGCAAAGGCTACAAATTGTCACAGTATCTCATTAGCTGCAGTATGGCTCTTTCTTTTGGACCCCTATCACAGAATTCGGAAAACTAGGCAAAGTCATTACCGTTTTCACTTTTTCAATCTCTTCAATCTTTTCATGTTCTGAGATCACTCCTTTATCCCTCACATTCTATTTTTCATCACAACTTTATCCTCATTCATACCCTCAAACACTCTTTAAACTTGAGGAAATGAGACCCACGTCTTTTGGAGACAAAAAAAAAATGAAGTAGGGTCTGGGGTGATCACCAGAAAGTTTTTGACACGAAAAATCACCCTTAAGCTGGTGTTGAATGTTTTAGAGTGAGCTGGTCTCTTATTCTTAGGGGGATAAGACAGCTCCCGTGTCTGCTTGTCTGCCGGGGCTTTGGAGGTAGAGGAACAGCAGCTACCTCTTTTGCTCTCCCCTCTCATCTCTTCACACTAATTAGAGAGAACTGGTTTTAAATCTTAGTGTGGACACACATCCTCGCCCTGCACACAGGTGGGTGTGCGTAGTCATGTGTATTCATCAAAGCTTTTCTGAAAGAGCATGTTTTTGTCAAAATGCATTAAAAAAACATATTTTAGGTCAACATTTTATTTGTGAGACATGTTCATGCATAGTGTGACCATTCTGTGTGTATGTGTGTGCTCGTGAATATTGTTCAGTGTGGTGGCAAATCACCGCAGGCGATGATAAGGATGAGGCTTAAGAGGTGGGCTCTCCAAGCCTAATCACTGCACCCATTTCAAAGACGAGGATGCCAATTAAAACTGATAGGGCTCAATATAGGCTTTTGGGCTGCCACAGTGAAGAGCAACACTGCCAACATGAAAATCAATCCCCCCCCCCATCTATGGGTTAGGAGATGAGGTTAGCCAGTCAGTGATCTGAAAGGAGTCTCTGATAAATATGCAGGCTCTATAAGGAGCTGCAGTGGGGGCAAGAGGGACTGACTTGGGGGTCATGGAGAGAACACAGAGATTTTTAAGTCCCCAATCACCGTTTGTGTGTGTCAGTGTATGTCGGAGATCTGAAGGTCTGTGATCTTCACTTCAGAAAGTGGGTGGAAAAGTGAGTTAGGGGGTCTTTGATATATATACTCACTGACACTTTTTTAAGTACAGGTACAGATGCATATCTAATGCAACCCTATACAAAGTAAATTCCTCTGTACTTAATAAAGAGATAAAATTTCTTAATATTTCACCCTTTCTTGTGTTTTGATATGGTGAAAAAACATGATCTTTATAATATTAATGCAAACAGTAGTAGAGTTGACAGTGAAGCAAAAAATGTGGAAGAAACTTTGGTTTCACAGGTGTACCTAATAATGTGGCTAGTGAGTGTATATATGAGAGTAATAAATTAATCAGCTATTAATTATGAATATTTATCTGCCACTAAGATCCATATCATACAGCCGTTTTATGTAAGAAGGGAACTGGGTATTCACATTGGTAAAGTTACTGGAGCAATTTAAAGTTTTGGGAAGAAGTCAGAAATTAAACCATCTAGCCACATAAATGGCATCTATACAGGAGGACGACACTGATCTTCATATCTAACCCCCAGGCAAAAGGTGAAAAAGATTATACCACAAAATGTCAGATAATTATTTTAATATACAGACATGGGAATGAAACATAATCAAACATCAGACATAAAATTAAAGTGACATCAATCACAGAAAAAGGACAGCAGCAGTATGTAAAAATATGTCATTATAAAGGACATTAATCATAGTAATGGAATGACAATAAAGACAAACCCAAAAGAATGCACATTTTCTTTTTTTTCTTTTTTTTTTAATATCAGTGTCTCAACATTTAGGGTTTAGAATCACGAGGAATTGCAAGGAATTATCTCACTGAAGTCAAACACTTAAGCTGTGCGCTTTCCTCCACTGTACAAGTGTTGTAGGTCACGCTCTGCTCAGGCAATTTGCGGAGACGTCCAATATCTTGCAGTGCATGTTTGTGTGCTTGCACAGATGTGTGTGAAGACTAACGCAATCTGACAAGCTGATAACATATTTCATGTCATATCGTTTGACATCATTAACTAATAAAGATTGATTGCCCTTTGTTCCCTGTCAGAGAGTGTTTATCCTATTGCCCTGCTGTTGTTTTAGAGGATTTTTGTGGATATGTGTCTGCAAGAATGAAACAGGCAAAGAGAAGGAGTGTTTCTGAGAAGCTTAAGGCTTTCCAAGCCATAGATCAGATGGTGGTTGGACCCAACCCTCTCCCATGATGCTCTGCAGGCGAAAATCTTTGAAATACTCTAGCCGATGGCTAAAAGACAGAAAGACAAATTTAATATATTATGCATAAGGTAGTGAAATACACATTTATATACATGTAATTTGAAATGACAAAGTTGACTAATGTGACTCTAAAAGGTACAGATTGTGGATTGGACCTAAGTACCATTTGATCTACACCTGTTTTACAACTTAAAGGTGCAGTATGCAAAATCTCATCACTAGATGTCAGTAGACTGCAGTTTCCTGTTTCCTTACCCCTCCCAATTCCAGTGCATTATTTATGTTTGCTGTAGGACAAACATGTTTTACTCAGCCGAGAGAGATCAGAAAAATGTAATTTGTTTTTGCACGCGCAATATTTAAAAATATTTGGATAATATCAACACGTAGCAATAAATCTGAAAAAAAAAAAGAAATTTGCCAAATATTTTTGCAGTATTTTAGGTTTTTAAAACCCAAGATACCTCAAAAATTCTGGCTGCAGACTACCGTTTAACAGTTTTGAGTATAGGCTGTCAGTCCGCTGTTTACCTCAGTTTTCAATATGCTGAGTGTCCTAGTCTATTTAACCTGGTGGAGGCTGTAAAACTTTGTGAAAGGAATGTTATATGAGTCAGTGAACTTTCAGTGAACTTTTCTCTTGGTAAGTGGTGCTGTTGTTGCCAGTTAACTGCTGTAACCGGCATTAGTGAAACTTGCTTTGAAGTGGATCTAACATTGTTGGACAGATAGCAAATAAACTGTCATACAATGTGAGAATGTAATCAACCGGGAAAGCATAATTTTTAGAGCCTACATTTGGTTGATTAATATTAGCTTATAAGGAGAATAACCAGAATAAATAAGCATGTTTATGCATGTTTTGTGTGTTAGAGCACTGATTTCAGTTCGTGAAATGAGACTTCAGTTGAGGAGGAAAACAATGAGGTGGAAATGAGGGAGGAGAGAACAGTGGTAAACAAGGCAGATGAAGAGGAGGAGAAAGCGATAATGAAAATATACATTTGCAAATGTTAAATAGTCCTATGGAGTTTGAAAGAGCTATTTATGACATTTTAATTAATAGTAATACCACGAATATGGACAGTCTCTAGCCACATATATAAAATGTTATTAGGTGGAACGGCGATTTCTATCTTGGCTGCTGTTTTCAAGATGTTGCCATGGCTTCCATAAACTGACGGCCTCTCCTATTTATTTTGTATGTATTTTATGAATATTTTAATGAATTAGTGTAAAATTCTTTTTTCTTTTAAATTTCCTACAAAATGACTTACTGTACCTTTAAAAGAATATACAAAAAGGTGTGATTTTGCACATGAACCTCTTTTTTCTGTTGCAAAATGTCTCAGTGCCTCACGACAGCACCACTATAACACAAAATGTCTGTGCACATGACCTATGGCACATCAAACTTCACTTGTAGAAGTCAGCATACTCACAAGTTAGGCATTTGTCCTTCGGCTATCTCCTCCTTGGGGATGGGATAAAGAGCCTCATATATACGATTCTCTCCTGAGCCGTGGATCGCGTAGGAGTTCATCTTGTTGACATTGGGAGGGAAGTATGTCCAAGGGATGAGAGCCTCACCTGTCCATCTGTCTCCAGTGATCTTGGTGTTAAATACCATGGGAAGCTGTTGCTGGAGAGAGAAATCAAAAATGTAAGAAATATCCCATAAACCCAAAAAAACCTTACGAATACCTCCATACGCAGCTTACCAGGAATGCTTGGCCGGCTCCTGACAGTAGTAATATCAGGTGTTGTCCATGTCTAAAGTAAAAACACAGGGAAGACGTGTCATTGTTCAACTGTGTATAAACATATGGCTATATATACATGGGCAGAGCAAGAGCTCAGCTTGGTACTCACGGACAAAACTCGACTTCCAGGTAATTTTCTGTAGTACTATCAAGGAAGAAGGTCTCTACAACTGATGAGATAAGGAAAAATGAAGATAAGACGTTTAATCTCACATTAATAAACTGCTTTAACTGTGTTATTAACCTTCAGCACTTATTTTGAAAAAGAAACAAAAAAAAACAAAAGTAATAATTAAATTATTCAGGTCATTCATTTTTGACTCGGACTTTAACAGTAACATGCAAAAATAACAATTACATAAACTTTTAAATACAATTATGTGAGCAGCACACTCACTAACCTAACCTCTTTATCTACCTAGATCATAATGGGGTTGGTTTCTAATCTATTAAGTAACATTAATGAGACCAAATATGTGGGGCTCATTAAACGGAAATCGAACTTACTTGAGGTCAATTAGAACCAATTGTTATTACTCAGCCTCATTGTGAGGTTTAATTGCTGTGTCGCCATAATAATGATAATGCAGTTACTGTAATGATCCCATAAACAGACAGTCTCTAGTCTCTTCAGCCACAGTAGACTTTATTCATATTATTTCAGCTTGCCAAAGGGCCTAAAATTGCATCCTAGGGACTAAATTACATAATCATAACTGATGGTTCCGTAACTACGGCTACAACAAGCATGGGGACCATAAAAGTAACACATGTACAATACTACAATCTATTACAATAAGCCATAAATGTGACCTTTTTAAAGATAATGAATTTCCGTTGGAATCAGCCTTATGAAGTCTGGAGCTTGTCGGTTATATAATTGCTGTTTCTCATTTGTTAATTATAAGCGTTTAAAAGAATTGTGCTACAATTAGGGAAAGGTCTCTGAAATATTACGCTTCAGCTAGCAGCTGGTTAGCTTTTGTATAAAGCAGTTTAATATGAGATGGGCCAAATGGGAACAGATTAAACAAATAAAACATAACATGTTAATTTGTGAGTTTTAGAGGCGCTGGTGAGCAGGTTTGTTTTCCAAACTGAGGTTAAAGAAAATAAGATAACAGTTTCATGGGACCAGTTTCATGTTGTATAGGTATATATGAAACTCGTCAATATTCTAATTTAATATAATATGAATAAGCATACTGTGCATATATATAACAGACTGAATTTTCCTGTCAATAACAAACATTTAAAAACTGTTGAAATTATGAAACCCAATTAAGCGATTAAAAGGGGATTCTATTTTACATTAATAATTTGCAAATGGGGCTACCTTTGATACATAAACAAATTAAGGCCGTAAGGCTAAAGGTATTTTATAACATATATATATTTTATAATAGGGCTGGGTATCGTTACTGATTTCTATAACTGTTTCAATTCCGATTCACAAGGTCCCGATTCGATTCAATTTTGACTCAGTCAGAAATATTATAATTCTGATCATTTATCAGTACATATCCATATTTTTATATCTATGTAGGCAATAAAAGCAAAGCTGACACTTGTGAGACTTCATCAGAGGTGTAAGAATCACAGTAGATGCCTTTGTGTCAAAGTAACTGAGGATAAAACACAGAAAAACATGAAGGAGATTTTCATGGGGTGGCTTTTTATAGCAGATAACCGCCTTAAAAATATTCTGCAGTAGAACAAAAATGGAAGAAAACCACAAATCAGCATATGAACATTACCTGATGCTGTTGAGGTGAAGCAGAGCAAAGTTACAGAGGTTTTATTAGAGACAGAGCTAAGCGTTTTGTAATGTATTGACAGCAGGTCTTGTCAGAGGTCATTTTTGAAAGAAAAAAAAAACAGTGGCCGATAGCACTGTAAACAACGATAGACTGATGTGTAATAAGCAAGCGAATAATTCAGAAAATAGAGATTTGTGATGGTAAACTGTTCTTAATGTACACTGAGAGAGAGAGCTGTGCAGGAAGTGTAATTTTATTGTGGTGGAAACAAAACAACCAAGGTAAGATAATTTTCAAACATGAAGCATAGTTTTGATCTTCTTTTGCTGCTGGTTCAGTGAATTTCGGTTGGAGTGACGAAACCGACAGCTTCAGAATCTGTGAGATGTCGACTTTCAGCACCCGACGACATGTCTGTGTAGGCGACCCGACAGTCGCGCTTTGTGTTTACATCTTTAGGCAGAATCTTTTTACTGGCTCTTTTAACCGTTTGCTGTTTTACCTGTTTGGCGGTTGTTGAAATAGTTTTGTGAGCTTTAAGCTGACATTCTGGCATTTCTGATAAAAAAATATTTATATTTAAAAATTCAGGATATCATGAATTCATATCACATTATTTGAACTAAAATCGATTTGGTTTTTTTTGTTTTGTTTTTTTGCACGGACTAAACCCCTAAAAGCTTGTGTCTTGTGTTAAAAGAAAGGTTGCATGGCTATAGAAGCAACAGACCAATCTACCCACCTTCATAATTCCACAGTCCAGGGAAGGCCTGGCTTGGGGGCCCTGCAGGAGCAGCCGGGTCATTGAAGAACGGACCAGACACCTCCACCTTCAGGCCTCCTAACCCAGGAGAGAAGGTGATTTTGAGGGGGTCGTGATTCACAGGGTTGCTGTCCCAAGTGTGTTCGATGTCAAACTGCATTTGCGTGCGAGGACTGAAAGAAAGAAAATCACTCAGTCTTAAAATCTGCTGTGTGAGCAGCGACACAGGGAACAAAAAAGCTACAAAACTTACAGAGATTCACAGCATAGCAGAATGTGGATAAGTGTTATAAACTGCAGTCCACGAGTCACCCCCATGTTTGTTTTCACTGGCTACAGGACAAGAGTGCTCCGAGTGCGCGTGTAATTTCTTTAAATACTCTGCGTTCTTTTAAGCAGTCCTTTAAGCAGTTTGTTATCAAATTGTGTCAAACAGAATAATGTTATCAGTAACAAGACAGTAAAATCCTTTTCCTGGTAAAGCAAACGTCCGACGATTACACTTACTTGATAAGATCTGAGATTAAAACGACAAGCAGAGGACGATATTTTCCAACTCTATGCTGTTTACGTTTTCATGCAATATGTGGTTACATCTGTATGGAAATGTCTATCCAGCAATTTTTAAACCACTATTTTTGACACATTCTGACGAACTACAAACCATAATCTCTTTTCACGTGATGACTTTATATATCATACCTTAACAAACAACCGAATTCAAACTGTTATATATGCAGAGTTGGCATTATTGACTTCCAAATGTATTCTACATCTGCTTCCTGATTTTTATTTTTTAAAAGGAACATCCTTTCGCGTTTCTTGTACAGACGGAATGACTTTACGGTTGCACAGCTTCTTTTCCATTGGTCCCCGTTTGTTTACTTCAAAACAAGAGGCGGAAACGAGGATTGAAGTAAAAACACCTATTATGAATTTAAAATTTCAATGCGATACATTTGCGTATTTTTTTAAGCGCATATTGTCTCGGAAAATGTGTTTGGTGTTTTGTTGAAGAGATCAAAACACTGAGTTGTTTTGATGAGCTTAGCCGAGATTGATTAGCTGCTTTAGCTAACACGAGCTGCACAAATTTACTACAGGTAGCTAGCTAGTTTGTAGTGAACGTTTCTAGCGGCTTTGTGTCATCTTTACCTGAATTAGTACATTCTTAAACGACAGTTTTCTCTTCGTGTTCCGAAACGTTAACTTGAAAAAAAAAAACCCTAGATTAGTGGTGCCAGGTTTGACAGGCTTTAAGTGTTCGTCTTTAGTTTTGGTAGTGGTGGTCGTTTTTGCCAGTGCAAATTCTTTTGCTTCTCTTTAGACGACACCGTAAGCATGGAGGCAGAGCTGGAGTTTTTGCGTGATCAAGGTGAGACGAAACTTGGAAACTACATGCATATTTTTCTGTTATGCCGTCTAGTCCATCAGTTTTTTCCACTATTCTATGTTAATTTCTTTTTTAAGCCATAGGTGGTCCCTGTATAAAACTCAATCAATTATATGGCGTGCGTTTTTTGGATGTTTACAGTCTTCTGCTTGTGATGATCACTAGAACATCTTTACTTTTTTGTGTAAGTGTCCTCGTTTTTGTGTCATTTCAGTCCGCAGGCTAAATTCTGCGCTCAGCCAGTATCAATGTGGGCACGGTGCTCTGTCCACATCTTCTCAGGTACGAAGACATAAGATAAAATGGGATATGATAACTCTTTATTGTCATTGCACAGTCATACTTGGTACTATAGTACAATGAAATTAGAAACTGTCCCATTTCGGCACTAAGCACAACACAACATAGTAGACTTCAAAGTGGATTTTTAAAAAGTGCAAAAAAAAGTATGACTTAATAAATTAAAGAATGAATGTTTATTGCACATTATTGCCCCCGCCAAAAAGTACAGAGAGATCACCAATTAGGTCAGCTGTTAGCATTGATTAGGGCTATTGCCCTGTTGTAAAAGCTGTCCTTGAGTCTGTTTTTTCCGTGGCCTCAGCAACCTGAATCTCCTGCCAGATGGCAGCAGCTTAAACACCTGGTGTCCTGGGTGTGTGCAATCCTGTAGGATGCTGCGTACCCTCTTGAGGCAGCAAGTGCTAAACTTCAGGAATGGAAGAGGATGTCCCGTGATTTTTGGGGCCATATTTAATGACCCTTTGAAGTGCCTTTTTGTGTGCCATTGTGCAGCTAGAGAACCATACAGAGATGCAGTAGGTCACCACACTTTGAATGGAGCAACTGTAGAAGATGATCAGCAGCTCCCACTTAAGGTCCATTTTTCTGAGGGTTCTCAGAAAATCCATTGGAGGTCTGTGTCTATGTGGACACTGTAGGGCTGGGCTATATCATACCGTTCACGGTAATACCGGTGTAATTTTGGGCAACGATAGGAAAATGAAATATCGCGATAGAATATGGGTAAAACGCGCATGGCATTGCCTATGTTTACATACGCACATGGCGGCGACGCAGAATGACAAGAGCGAAAGCGGATCGTTAAATGAAACGGATGAACCAGAATTGGTTTGTAAAAATGCTGCAACTTCAGTGGTGTGGAACTGGTTTGGCTTTCGTCCGTCAGATACACAAAGAAACACTATTTTTGGTAGAGCATGCTAGCGGGCTTCGTTATTACCGTGTTGTTTGGAAAATACGGCACACCTAAAATCAATCCTTTGATTTTTCTGAAAATCGACAGTGCCCCTTATAATCCCGTGTGCCTTATGTATGAATTCTGGTTGTGTTTACTGACCTCGAAACGATTTTATGTCATACACGGCGCTGGAAAATCTGTCACATGTTTTAGTACGACTTTGCTAAGCTATGAACACGCACCGCTCGATGGATTGTCGGAGCATTACGGCTATCGTAGGCAGGCGCCTCGCGGAGTGATACTACTGTGCTTCAACATAATATTACCATATTGTGTGTGTATAACCTCTTTTTAAGTTTTGTGGATATTAAACATGGTTATGCTGAGGATATGTCGGCCAATTTCCACTGGAAATACCTTTTGGTTAAACTGTCAGCAAGGAATTTGCACTGTTACATTTTTATATAACTTTAATGCACATAAAAAACAGCTGCTTGTTTAAGTGAAAATACATTGATGGGGTTTTTTGCACTAATAAAGTTGTGGAGTTGTAAAGCATTTTGTCTAGTGTCAATTATATCGTCAGTTATATCGTTATCGCAAATTTTCAAATGTATATCGTGATAAATATTTTTGGTCATATCGCCCTGCTCTAGTGGACACCCAAGAACTTGAAGCTGAATACCATTTCCACGCCTTCCCCATTGATACTGATGGGCTGCAGCTCAGACTTCTTTCTTCTAAAGTTGACTATAGCTGTTTTGTTTTGGTGGTATTGAGGCCTATATTGTTGTCCGCACACCTGTCTGACAGCCTCTGAAACTCAGCTCTGTATGCTGTCTCATTGCCCCCAGAGATGTGCCCCACCACGGTGGTGTCATCTGTGAACTTATTTACTGCATTGTCTGGATGGGTACTGACACAGTCATGTGTGTATACAGTAGAATGATCTTCAACTTAAAAACTTATGCTAGTTTAGCTCATCTAAAATTAATCAAGTATTTGGCATCTTCAATAAAAAACATTGTGATTGTTTGTTTTTTTTTTTAACTAAGAAAAGTACGTTTTTGATACAATTAACTACTGCTAGCCCTCACCCCTTACATGCCTTATGTTTGTTAGGTTGAGGAGGAAAGACGCACTGAGTCTCCTGTGCCCTGGATCTCAGATAGAGGGTCAGTTCATCAGTTTCATACCACTTTGTAGACACGTTAGAGACTCACAGCATTCACTGGAGATTCAGCAAGACAGAGTTATGGTGAACACAAATTTTTTAAAAAAAGTTTTCCCCCAGTACTGAAACATCATTTGTCTGTGTTGCAGTATAATGGCTCCTCTGATAGCTGAGTATGATCGGCACATGGAAGAAATGACTGAACAGCTGCAGAGATATCAGGTAAATCAACAAAACAACATACTGAAATAATAAAACATCCTTCATCTGAAATGTTCGAATACACAGGCGTGTGGTGGTGGGTGCTTGATGAGGTGATGTGATTTATAGATTTAAGTCCTTGAAATCTATTAAACTGATAATTCAGAAGTCAAAGACTTTGATAGAGGTAGCTGGGAAATAAATATCTTAATCCTGAGATTTCTTGGTCATCTGATGCATTAAATATGTCGGGATGTTATCAATGACTCTCAGTGTTCACGTACAGACACAGATGACAGATGTCAAATTGAAGTTGGAGAGGGTTGTCAAGGAAAATGAAAGGTAAAAAAATATATAAATCCACTCATGTTAATATATAAAGAAGTTGGTTGCACAACAGAACATGACAAATGTACTAATATTTTCAATAAGTTAAACCTGTCATACGATATGGCATTATTCAGTATTGTGTGTGAATTTGTTACTTGAATTATTTTACATTCAGTGGCTGATTGATTTTCTATGACCTACCACAAATCAGGTTGCTGTAATTAGTGCACTCGTTTGTCTAGTAATTAGAGATTTGATTAGAATTCTGGCATCTTGACCATTTGCACTCCAGCTAAATAATTAACCTAATGAAGGTTGTTCTATTTTATTTAGCACTTAAAACTATGCATGCTGTTAATGTATTTATTCATTTATTTATTTATTTTTGTGACATAACATCTTAAGTCTGAATACTTTTTCCAGGCTTCATGCAGAGCTGAGAGAGTCTGTTGAGAAGCAGCTTCATGCCCTGCCCACAGCTTCAGGAGTAGAGGGCAGCACACTGGAAGAAGATGCGGTCATCAAAAATCTCCAAGAACAGGTCCAGCTGTCTGAACAGGTCTGCATAAATGTCCGTTTGATATGTCTAAACGTTTGTAGATTAAGACACACTTTTTTTCTTCTTTTTTTTTATAAGAAACACATCGTGTGTGGGGCCTTTCTAGCCTGTGTGTATATCCATCAGCCTGGAGTTTGAAGTCACACATCCATAGGTCTTTTCTGCACTCTTCTGTTCTTAAACACCAGGAATTAGAAGCTGACAGAGTTTTTCAATACGCTGAAATTTCTACATGTTTTCCAAAACTTGAAAGCAAGCACATGGTGTCAAGAAATGCCAATATTGTAAGGAAGGAATTCATATTTAACTTTAGAAAAGGGAATCATCTTAAACTGTAAAGTGTATTAATCTAAATTTGCAACTCACTCAACCTTGAACATTTGTAGAATTCATGCTATAAAAAGGAAAGAATTTAGAAAATTCATCCTAACTGTGTTACAGAAGTTTATTCAGTTGCGTCGTACTTGCTGTTTCTTCTAATTTTCAGTCCATTTCAGCTTGATGTGACTTAAGTCTGTACAGACCTCGTGTCATTAGAAAGCCTCCTTGTTGGTAGGGATGGGTATTGATAAGATTTTCACGATTCCGATTCCATTTTCGATTCTGTTTAACGATTCGATTCTTTATCGATTCTCTTATCGATTCTTATTTTTAAAAAAGGAGAACACTAAGGTCGATTACCTTAGAACTTTGTTTTATATCTTCTCTTTGAACAAGACAGACGTTTAGGAGTAACATGGCCTTACAAACCCAACAGTGAGATCTTAAGAGATCCACAGCCTACGGCTCACAGGGTGTCACAGGGTCCCCAGGAAAAAAAATTAGCAATTACACAAGAATATCCAGTAATGTCCCTGCCTACAATTAAACACATTCACTTACTGAAAATCGGGGGCATCTGCTGTGGCAAATGGGTGCAAGCCTTTTACCACAAACTTAGTCACTGCTCTGAGACATTCGTCTATCCTGGCCTGAAAGGAGACGCTGCCGGTAGACTGCAGCGAGAACTGCCAGCATCTGAGCCAGACTATCTGTCTCTCTCATCATGGTCACCTAAATGCACAGTAATGGCAGGTTTTGTAATAAGGCAGATCGCGCTAACATAATATGCACTGTTAGTTGATTATTTACCTGCCGCATTAATGGGAGAGGACGTGCAAACGTTACCGCTGCTGCTGGGTTGAGATTCACGAGTCCGGAGCGAAATTAAAAACACGACATTCATTTAAGGTTATCGCGTGTTTTGTGAGCAAATGCTTTTGCGTATTCGTAGTGTTTCCTCCCTTAAATGAAATATCTACTTTGCAAGTTGCCCTGTTGTCATCCGTTCTCGTAAAGTATAACCAAACTGTTTCCTGCCAGGTAAATGACGCTCCGCAACGTGGCGACGTCATTCGGGGCGACTGGAATCGATAAGGGAATCGTTTGCAAAAATGCCAAACAATTCCAAGGAATTGAAACAGTGGGAACCGGTTCTCAACAAGAACCGGGTTTCGATACCCATCCCTACTTGTAGGTCTTTGCTTCGAAGGTTATCTTGCTATAAACTGAATCTATGACTATCCAACTTGTCTTCCTGTAATACCTGGCTTTTTCTCTTTATCCTGATAAGATTTGACAGTACCGCTTATCAGAGTAGGGTGTAGTCTTAATCATGTATCCAAGGTTGTAGTAACAGTTTGGTCCAGTAAGGTTAATTGTGATAATTTAAGTTCTTTTCTGCATGAAAGCTGTAAGTTAACAAATTCCTTAATTCCTGAAATTTTTTTGTGACCATCCCCCCCGGGTCCAAGTGTAGCCTAATTCGCAGTGTGGTTGTAAGCAATCTAAGATAAAAAAAAAAACTACATTTTTAGAGCTACAGTGTTTAGTTGATTGTTTGATTAAATGCTAAATGGGAAGTTAATCCGCACCAATTTGCAGGTATCCGTAAAAAACTCTTACTTCTTAGCTGATGCTTTTTCAGCGTCAGGGTATGCCAGTTTTTTTTTGCCTACTGTATGAGAGCTACCCAGATGTATTAGGGTTTTGTCTGTTCATTCACTGACCAACTAAAAGCCATATTCGCCTCAGATACAGGTTAAACTAAATATTCAGGTGATCGACTTAAAAATGTAATATTATAACAATAATAAAGCTTTCTCTTTTTTTTGTTAAGTAGCACTCAGAATAAATTTTTAAATGTATGTGAAGCTGAAATGTATTAATGGGTATGTTTATTTTATATGGACACTAAAACCGCAACAGGGCCTTGGCTGAGCTGAAGTGCAGCTGGAATTTAGCTGGATGCTGTGAACATTCATCGTGACTGGAAGTTAGATCACACGATCAATATTATTTTGATCTCTGTGGATTCAGTGGAGAGCACAAGGAAACAGCCACTCTGGCTTTGTCAGAATTGCTTTCTGACAGTTAAACATTTGTACCGTCTGTGTATTTTATTATTTTTTTTTACATATGCAACATTGGGAAATGATACATAATTCTTTTTGAGTAGTGAGTTCACACGTTTGCACTAATAACTGAAGACAGCAAAGCCTTTCCCAGCGGCTCCACACACTCTTTTAATGAAGCTGTCATTTTTGCACTTTTTAATAATTCTGAACAAAACCCAGGTCATTTTTTGGATTCAGTGGTGATTTGTTATCCCGCTAACAAGATGCAACACACGTTATTTAGAAACCATTAGTCGTCTTTGAGGGAGAAGAGTTGTTTTTTGTGTCTGGAGTAATGATCTCTTGTGAATGCAGAAAGATGTTTGGTATTCTTCTTCCAACTCCTAGTAAGAAAGTTAACTGTGTGTCAAAATGTGGGTGGATATTGTTTGCTGTATGTGTTCAGGAGCGGATGCAGGCCATGGAACTGTGGCAGACCACAGCCCAGGAGCTGGATCGCCTCCAGCAGGTCTACCAGAAGACAATCTCTGAAGGACAAATCCATGACTCCCAGAGACAGCAGCTCAAGGTTCAGTATTCTGAAATGGAAATGCAAAGCCAGAACTTGATTAGAACAATAACCTCTCACCGCTAGATGGCGCTATTATCATTGTAATCAAGTTAATTAGAGCACTTTGGCCTTAGTTAATGTGGGATATAAGGATGAGGTAATTACTGTTAGTTAACTTGACATGAATGCCCCTTTTTTCATCACAGGATCAGCTTGTTCACTTTCAGCAGCACACATACAAACTCCAAGCGACCAATCAGAAACTGGAATCGGTAAGTGACGGTTAATTAAAAGTGTGTTAAATTGCTGCCTCCCAATTAGCCACGGTATTGAAATGTTATGCACTTCTCTGAAATTGACCCTGCTCTAATAATTAATCTTTTAACTAAGCGAATTGGTTTTCTAAATCACTCCTGTAGTCACCCAGAACTGTCAGGCTGTATAATTGACTGTCAGCTCACCTGGTAATCCTCTAACTAGATTCTTTTTAAGTCGTACTCTCTGCTCTCCCTCTGTCGCTCTCTCTCTATCCTACAGTCACAGATAATTCAGCACTAGAGATTATTTATTTATTTAGAGGCACGACTGACCTGTATTTGGGCTTAACCTTGCTCGGAGATTAAGGAGTACAAAATATTGTGGATGTTTTTATTCACACAAAAACTTGTGAACGCACATACACACACGCCAGGTGCTTGGTCACAATACACTGTATAAAGAGATTGTATAGTAATACTATATCCCTCTAATGCATTTTTAATGGGAAGGCAAGCTTTAGGCTCTCCCCCCTCTGACTGTTCATGCAAGCAGCCTGTTTCTTTCACAGCATGGAGAGTGACTGGCTTTGTAGTAATCACTGACAGAGACACCTCGGGGTTTAATGTAAAAGGACACTGAAAAATGTATTAGAGACAAGGTTGATTTGGATGTTGTTAATGTTGGAGCTGTGTTTGCAAGCATGCCACACAAATGGCAGTCGTGTCTCTCTTGCCACACACAGACAAACCAGCAGTTCCTGAAGACAGTGACAGAGCAGAGCACGGAGATGGAGGAGCTACACAGCCAGCTCAGGTAACAGGCTACTGGCTGCCATCAGAGGTCATGTTCTGTTAGTGTGTAACTACTACACAACATGCTACACTGGACTGAAAATCACCTTCTCCTATGTCCTGTAACTTTGTGTAAATTGAAGTTGTTTCATAAATGGAGGTTATATTTGAGGAAGAGCAGTGTGAAGTAAAAGTCTCAAAGTGTCCCATAACACGACATCTCTACCCCTGAGTTCTTTTAAGTCTTAAAGTTTAAATGTATGTTTTAAGCTGTGAGCTTGATATTTGCCAAAAAGACATCTTTTCAACTGACATTTAGCAAAAATGAAGAAAATGAGGTGTTTTGGTTTTTTTTTTCTCTTGTTTTTTTTAATTGTCCAAATATATTTTTCAGTTTCAGTAATCCAGACAGGCTGCTATAAATTCTAGCTGACAGTTAGACTGCTATTTAATTTGTGTGGGGTTTTTTTTCTCCTTTCTCTGTCCTTATGTAGGCAAGCCAAAGCTGAATTGAGGACAGCCACAGCCAAAGTGGATGAAATGACCAAGCTGTTGCAGAATCTCCAGGAACAGATGCAGAGACGGGTTAGAAAAAAAGAAAATATAAATACATATATTTGCCTAATTCATGAATATTCATGAAAAAAGACCAATACTTTACTTGTTTCAGGAGCATGAAAGGACTCTTGATTTGATCAGTTATAGTTGAGATGCTGAAAATATTGCACTCTGCATAGTTTTTGTTTTTTTTTCTTAATCCCTCAAACTAAAGCTGGAATTCTGCAATTTATACTTTTTTCCCTTTTTTTTTTCAACATATAACTGTAAGTTGGCCGAAAAAATGTCAGCCTATCTGTTTTAATAATCTGAAATTAGATTCCTGCATCCTCACAACTCTATTTTGAAAGACAAATACAGTTATGGCCCTACATTTAGACAGTGTGTCTTTGCTTTGATTTTAAATTTTAAATCAAACGCTGCAGACTTTCAGCTTTAATTCAAGGCTTTTAAAAAAAAAGTACTGCAATAACTGTTTAAACTGAATTACTGACAATTTTATATATAGTTGCACAAATGTCTGTTCCCTGATTATTACATGAAAAGTTAAGTTAATTCCAACTGTTGAACTTAAAGAATAGCATCTAACCAAGTCAAGAGGATTCTCAAACAGATACATAGGCATGTCACTATCAAAGTCTATGATCAAGAGGAAGACGGTAAATACAGAGGTGCTGCAGACAACTGGTTACACTAAAGTATAGGAAGCCCACATTAGTCAAAGAAAACATTTAAAAGAGCCTGCTAGGTTCTGAAAATAATGTTTAGACAGATGAAACTAAGATTAACTTGCGCCAGAATGATGAAAGGGTAAAGTATGACGGAGGGAAAAAAACGCCTCATGAGCAGAAGCATCTCTCAAACACCGTGGAAACTTGATCACAAGTGAGTTAGGGATGTTGTTATTGCTGATACAGTGTTGAATGAACAGAGAAATCCTCTTTCTGGATCGTGCTTCACTGTGCTAATGGATAATGATACAAAGCACACTGCGAAAGTAACAAAAATTGAGTGTTCTTCAATGGCCTAGTCAGTCACTTGATCTCAACCCAACAAAGTTACTGATGAAAAAACTAAAAACAGAAAATAACATAAACTGAAGGCAGCTGCAGCAAGGGCCTAGCAGAGCATCTCAAGGGAGGAAATGCAGCATTTGATAATGTCCATGAATATTGACTTCAGATGGTCATTAACTCCAAATGATTTTCATTCAAGTACTAAAAAAACCCTCCAGTTTTTTTATTTAAAATTGTTAGTTTATCCAATGACTTTACTAAAGTGTAATTCAGTCACATCTTGATCTTTTTGGATGGAGGCAAAATTTAAAAAAAAAACGGTGTCCTTGTCCCAAACTCTGGACCTAACTGTATGCATATGTGTTTAGGAAGAGGACATGGCTGAAGCACGGGGCCGTGAACACGCAGCAGACAGACGACTGCAGCAGCTTCAGGCAGCCCTGAGCCAGCTGGAGACCAGGTCAGCCCATGTTAAACTGTTGGCTTTCACTTGCTGGCTGTCAGCTAAGATGGAACAGTAGTTGAGATTAGGAAAGCACTGCCAGCGTATTGATCTAATAGAAAGTCATGGAATTTTACATCAGTGCTTCAGTGTTTATGGGGTCAAGCAGTAGTTTTCTGACTTTCTTTCTGCTGCTGGGTATCCTTTCTTTTCTGCAATCGCAGGCTAAAAGCTGCATCACAGGAGGCAGAGGCAGTTCGCAGAGAACAAACTGTGTGGGAGCGAAAGGTGGGGGAACTCCAGGCACGTTGCACCACTCTCGAAGAGGAGAAGTATGAAGCCCTGTCTAAAGTTCGAGAGAGCGTTCAAGTGGCCGAAGAAGCCACATTGCACAAAGACCAGGTAAATGCAGTTACTTTGGATCTTTCAGTGTTTTATCGCGTTTGTTTTAAATGACAGTCGTCTTTTTGACATATTCAACTGCATCTTCTAAATAGTTTTCAGATCTCTCCTCAATTGCCTATTTGTATCTGCCTTTACTTTTCACTTCAGGCCCTGTTAAGAGAGAAGCAGAAAACAGAAGAGCTGGAAAAGACAAAGGAAGCAATCAAGCAGTTGATCTATGATGCTGCAGTCCGCACAAAGAAGGAGGTACACGGTTAATAAATGGCTAGATGAATGCTTCTCCTAGAAATACACTCATGTAATTTGATTCGTGTGTGACTAAAGTCTACTTTGAAGCAAGTTGCATCATTACTTAAAAGCAATAGATGACATCAGGGTATTTGCTGCCAAATCTGTATGCTTTCTTTCGAAAATGGCAATTCTGAAAATGAAAGAAAACCAAAGTTTTTGATTCATAATTAGTATTACAAGGACAAGTGCAACCTCCAACTGTACCTTGTGCTTAGCCATACTTTTTTTTTTTTAACATATGAGGCACTAAGCTGAAAGCAAAGCCCTGCTCTTTACCCTGTGTAACCCTGGAGACATGGTGATTAATGCTCTGTTAATGGATCTTTTTCATCAAGGCCTTCAACTGTTTAATCCTATTAATGTAAAATGGTATGACTGAAGCACTAGCTGTCATCTTAGTCTCTTGCTGGCCCTCAACATGGGATGATATTCTAGAGATTAAATGTTGATGCTTTTTCCAAGTCATGGGGCTTTGCCTTTATCATGCCTTTGCTTACCTAGCTTACAGGTAATTTTGTCATTGAAGACAGTTTAAGTTTAAATATTTTAGTCAAAGTGGGTCAATGTTTTTTTGTTTTTTTTAACCTTAATCTACTCTGTCCCTCATTCTCATTTAAGGCAGTTCAGTCTTAAGATAAGGTCATGTAATGAAGAATTACTTACAGTTGAGAGTCAGACCTCAGACTTAACTGAAGGCATAAGAGCCACTCGAACTGATAAGTGTGAGGGAAGAAATTTTCAAAAATGGAGGCCAGAGATTACAATTAAACTGTATTCACAGTCAGCTTGCATGTAATCTGTTTTTTGACAGTTTGCAGTATTGTTTTTATGTGTCTTTAATATGCAAGTGCATTATATACTTGTATCAGGAAGGATGTATATGCAGGTGACACAAAGAAATGTCCATAGTTTAAGGCTATTGTTCTTGATTATGTAGTGAAGAATATCAGTTTAACAAAAGCAAGCAGGTAACACAAATGTAAACAATGGCCTGATGGTCCTTTAAATGTCTGTGAAGAAGAAAATACTTTTGATAATTTTCACTTTAACTTTCTCACTTGAGATTTTGATGGGGATGGCATTTGTATTTAATACTTTTAGTGACTTGTCAGGAAGTAAGGCTGTGATGACTTAGCAAAATTTTTAAGTCATCCAGCCAAGTGATCGGAGCTTATGAGCTGTGTGAGGTGTCTGTCCTTCCACAATGGAAAGGAATCGCTACTCTTTCAAGAGTATTGGTCAGATTGTAGTGAAACTTATCAATCATCACTTAATGGGTCTTCACCCCCCACTGCGCTCAAGATCACTTTTATTATTTGTTTTTTTAATTTTTGAATTGTTATGGATTGTGAGCCAGATGAGATGCTATATCACTCATGTTCAGGTTACCAGCAACACTACTGTGTCTGGTAGCCAGTCTCTCTGTATGTTATCATGGCAAAATGTAGTCTTTGAAACATCTACTTTAGCAATAAATGCCACAAGGACATTTTTGAGGACGACATATTTTTCAAGGTAGCTGCATCCAAGAACTCACTATACTGCCTTTGTAGCTGCTGTGATCACATGCAAGATTTAGCATATTCACTGAATTACAAGGAAAGCACATAATATCATAGCAGCGGCAACACTATAAAGTGTAATTAAGAATTTGCAGCGATTGCTCCATTTTTGGTTGCTATAGTTATTGTTTTTTCCTTTGTCTCATTATTATCTGTTGTTTCATATATACATAAATCAAGTCAGTAAATACATCACTATGTTGCTGCTTGATGTTTATTTTCATCTTGACTTTTTATGGTTTCAATCTTCAGCAAATCTAGTTTGATTTCAGTGTACTAATGTATATGACTATATTGTTCACACATTGACACTTCTTCCTTAAGTTACCAAATGTGCTATTAAAAAGTTAAAATAGGAGTAGTCAAAGCAAAATTCTAAACACAGACTGCTTTTCCTTACTTATATCTGCACTTAACTCAGATGGTTAAGTTCAGGAGTTAAGCCTTTTTGTGACCATTAAAAGTCAGTCTAAGGGGAAGGAAAAGCAAAGGAGCTAAACTCCCCATATTTGAGCTTTATGGCTTTATCTTTTAACAGGTGGAAAATGTTCGCAAACAGTGCAATGTTCAAATCCACCGTATGGCAGAGGAGCTGTCTGCACTGCAGCTGGTAAGAAATTGTCCAACTAAGAGGGCAAACTCATTTCAAAATCACCATAAATCCTTTTATAGCGTCTACCTGTCCACTCATTTCTGTCTCCTACCAACATTTTTTCCTGTCTCCTCTTCTTTCCGATTCTGTCTAGGAGTGTTCAGATAAAGAGTCTCAGATTGAAAGGTCCCTGCGAGAGAGAAAAGCTGTAGAGGAGGAACTGGAGAAGGTATCTGAATTTATCAGGGGGAATGCAAGAAAGACACTGCAAAACGTTGTTCCAGTGTTTTGATAATGTTTGATTATGTGGTTTTGTGAATGTGCTGAGGCACTGCTGATCATTTTAATAGTCTGCTGTGTTTCGTGTCAGGTATATAAGGAAGGCAGGGCAGAGCCAGAGTTCAGGAAGATTGATGCCCTTCATCAGAGGTGTCTAGATGCTGAGAGGCAGAGGGAAGACATAAGTCTCACTCTGCAAAGCACGCAGAACAAACTTAAAAAGATGGAGATGGAGTAAGTGCACTATAGGTTTGCTCTTCGTTATTTGATCCGTAAGTATTCTGCGCATCAGGTTTAGTGCTCTGCTTTTACTTTGCTCATTATTTCTTCCAATCTTTTACCCATAGGTATAGCGAGGAGCTGTCACGATGCCAGGAAGAAGTGCGACGCCTGCAGAGCTCTCTGGCTTCAGCCCGCAATGACTGCATCGATGTCAGCGAAGAGCGGCTGCAACTGCAGCAGGAGAACTTTCAGCTCCGCAAGGAGATGGATGAGTTGCGCAAAGCCACCCTGCAAGTCCAGAATAAGGCCAAGCAACAGGTAAATGGGAAGGATGGGAATTGATAATGATTAATAATCCAAATTTGGGAAATTTGGGCTTCCTATGGGTCTTGGAGTTCCCATAATGCATTCTAATAATAACGATAACAAATTGCAACCCTGCCTAATAAATTACCGCATTTAAGAAAAAAAAATCAAGAGTTAATTAATTAAAAGTTTTTCTAGCCTCATGACATTGTCCGGGATAATTTCTAAGGTATGTGTAAAATCTGTGAAATGGTCCTTTAAATAAAGTGGAATAATAAAGTGTTATATTTTTGATTAACTGCTGAAAAGCCTTTGTCAGTAGTAGGATAGCTAGATATATAACATAAAACAGGGTTTACACACAAGTGATAATGTACCATTATATAATTTATTTGACCATTTAAAAAGAGTTTGAAACTTTATATAACCTCCTCCCTTCAGGTTTCTAAGTTGGAGCAAGAGTACAGCTTAAAGGAGCAAGAACTGGATGCACGAGTGAGGGAGCTGGAGGAAAGCAGTCGAAGTTCTAGCGCTGATCTCACTCGACTTCTTACAGCTCAGCAGAAAAGTACACAGCGATGGAAGGAAGAGGCCAAGAACCTGGTCCATGCATTTGAGACTAAAATCACGACCCTTAAGTAAGAAATTTGAAATTGTATTTTTAAGATTACTAATGCAAGGACAGAAGGGCACAAAAAGAAATGTGCTTTAAACTAAAGGGTTAAAACTTCACAACTTAAATGTCAGATGATTTACAAGAAAAAATGACTTTGTACAGGACTCTGTCCAGTCCTGTACAAAACAAAGTACACTCTTATTGATTCAATAGGAAGTAAAAGGGAAATAGCAACCACGTGCTGGTTGTCAAGTACACTTGATTAACTGATCAGCAAGTGTGACCACCTATATAAAAGCAGACGTTTGGTCAGGTTGGTGGTCAGGTGTGCCTTAACATAATATAACAGTCTTCCAAGGAGTGGATGCCTTGGCAAGTTCACCTGAGCTCAAACCATCAGAAAAATTGGAATTTAAAAAAAAAAAGAAGAAATAAAAAGTAACACAAGAGCTACAACTCAAACTCTGCAGGCCCTAGTTAGCATGGCACATGTTAAAGTTCATGAGAATATAATTAGAAATAGAATGAAAAAGTAGTGCTTGTTTGTTAAGGTTTCCAGAAGAAAGCCTCTTCCGTGGACACTTCTAGGACTGTGTATTCCTGTGAAACCTTTTTTCACATGACTAACTTACAAACTCTTCTACACTGACAACTGTGAGTGTGACTTGACTGGGTAATTACTATGTGCTTGTGCACCTCAGGAGTTGTTGCCTGACACTCTTTCCTTCCTCAGTTCCCATAATGCTTTAGGGTGTTGAGGTATATTACCTATATTTGTTTACATTTTAGCATGGTTCTATGAAAATTAGGTATTCTTCCACTTTTATATAGATGTACTGACATCTGTTACAGAATTCCTGTGTCACTAACATTTTAAAAGATATTTGCAAGCAACTATTTGATAAATAGCAGTAAATCTGCTTAAAATGTGAGAGAAATAAACACAGGTGTAACATCCTGTGAGGCGTAGGTCATGCTGAATTTAAAACTGTGCATTCTTTGTGTTCAGCATTGGCAGAGTTATGACTCAGATGGGAGCTTGAGTACCTTAATTGCTTCCATGAACTGTAGGTCATTGCTGGTGCCGCTATTGACCACGCTGATAAATGGACCAAATGGGCAGGTCGAAACTCAGTAACTGAGCTAAAGGTGGTTTCGAAACATCGGTGTGCAGCTGACCCTTTCACCTTACACAGCATACTTTGCCTGTATCTCTGGCTGCTTCTGGTGTAGAAAAATGTGAAACAGTGGGTTGTTTTAAAAAATGAAAAAGAATGAAATTGGAAAAAGAAATATGTGCCGTATTTCCCGGACTACAAAGCGCACCTGAATATTAGCCGCACAAGCTAAAATCAGGGGAAAATCCTGTTTTGTACATACATTAGCCGCACCTGACTAAAAGCCGCAGGTGTTTCAATGTTGACTTATCATATGTAAGAGAATATGCACAAAGGGAATTGTCAGGAAAGAGATGGCTGTTTGGAGACACACCCCTTTTATTAATATTTTGAAAAACAAGTTATGGGTACATATTTGCATAACTTTTTAGGTATATGTACAAGTAGCAGTAATTACAAGTATGGAACATGTACTGTGCTTCATAAATGAGTAACAAATGTAGTACATAACAATAACCTACAGCACACCAGAAAAATAGATTCGGACTACCTTTTAGGCTCAGGTGCAGTGACACGGCTTTAACAAGAAGAAAAGTCAGTCATTCACCACCATCTTTCTCTTCTTCCTGTGCACTAAAACCACCGAAGTCCTCTTCTCCAGTGTCGGATACGAACAGGCTCAGGATGGCTACGTCATCCACTCTCAGCTTCTTTCCTTCGTTGTCACTTTCAAAACCAAACAAATCCTCCTTGTCAGTGTCAGAGTCGAACACCCTCTGAAGGGCCGTGGCGGTGTCCTCCTCTCCATCGTGCAGCAGTCCAGCCCTTCGAAATCCGTTGGTGATCATGGATGTTTTCACACTTTTCCACGCTGTCAGATTCCACTGGTGGAGTTGAGCATAACTTGCTTTTCGCAAGTTTATCGCCGCTCATCATCCACGACTCCCGCTGAACGCATAGCGCTACTTTGAAGTTTGTTTTTCGCGCTACTTGTACGGCACTATGTTGCTTGGCGGATGGAAATGTGACCAACATACCACTCTTGAACCCTGATACTGTGCGTCTGATCACATGCCCTTCCGCCAGGCAACGTAGTGCCGTACAACAGCGGAACAAACAAAACAAATCGTCTTACGATATGACAAAAATCATGGACAATCCATAGAAAAGCCGCACCTGACTAAAAGCCGCAGGGTTCAAAGCTTGTGCAAAAAGTAGCGGCTTATAGCCCGACAATTACGGTAATACAGCAGTCTATAAAATGAAATAAAAACTTTTAATTAAATGTAAAGAAATATTCTCAGTCTGACACTTTACAGTTTTATCTGTAACAGTGAAACAAAGTTTAAGTAACAGATGCATTTCAACAGCAGCTGAAACAAAAGTTGACTTGGCCCTCACTGACAGATGGTTGGACTCGTCTTTTTAAAATGTTCATTTCAGGGCTGAGCTGAATCGACAGAAGCAGCGTTCACGTGAGCTGGAGGCGCAGCTTCAAACTGACCATGACACAATTTCTGAGGTTTGAGCGACACACAAACACACACTAGAGATTATTGTAAGAGAAAAATGAAACTGGCCATTTCTCAAATAATTCTTGTATTATATGTGAATGACTTTTTCTTTTTCTTTAAGCCTGTTAATAGGTGTTAGCCTCTGCAGATGTCAGGCCTTCGCAGCAGCTAAGAAAAATGTCAGCGCTCTTTAACAACTCAGTGATTCTAGAAGTTCTAGGAGTTTATGTTGTAGAAGTTGCTTTCATCTTATGAGCTCAAACCTGATGTTTGAGAGCAGTTTTTCTCACATAATGCACAGATGCAGCAAGAATAATATAAAGAATGTACCATGAACTGAAACAGCTTGGGTTTGTTCAGAAACAAATGAATTGCACTGATGTTGTCAAGATTTTGCATATTTTTAAAATGCAAAGCTTGCATCTGTGAACAGCAGCCTGAAAACAAGTATGTCTGCGGTAATGGAAAATGATAATTCCACCATATGTTCCTTGGTACTTTAGTACTTAAAAAAAAAGCAAAAGGTTTAACACTGAGACATTTGTGTTTTACTCCATGTGTAACTAATTGATACATATTTTGTGCAGTATGAGAAGCAGCTAGCGGAGTATCAAGAGAAGACTAGTCGTCTCCAGAGACGGCTGACGCAAGCGGAACAAAGGGCAACTACTGCTTCACAGCAGGTATGGGTAACTAATCTAGTGTGCTGGTCCCTGGGATGGGCTGCCATTGTGAGAGTCGTGCTAGGAGAAATATGTGTTTTTACTATCCCTTTGTTGTCTGATTGAAAACTGATATTATTTGTGGTTGTGCTCGTTTCATTTTACTTTTTGTTTTGTTTTTTTCTAATAGCTGAATAGGTTGCAATCTCAGCGAAGAAAAACAGCCTCGGTGGATCTAGAGCATGTCTAATGTGGTACAAGAAAGCACTGCTTTCATGTTTTCCATTCTTTTTGTGTACCAATGCTATATGAAAAATGAATTTTTCATTTTGTTATAAAAAAAAAACTAATTTAAAATAATCTTTTTTTGTGCGGGTGTGGCGGATTTATTAATTATTATTTTTGTGTCTTAAAATGGCTGTGGTCATGTGTTAAAGTGTTGATACTTTAATATTGAGGCTTTTTTTCCCCTCAGATTTCACTCATTTTTTTAATGCATATTGTTTTTATGTTCCACTAACTATTTAAATAAAAAATGAAGCGCTTTCTTCAAAATAACTTCCTGGATGTGTTTCAAGATGGGTACCGAGTAGCAAAAGTTGTTTATAGAAGGACTTTGGTGGCGCCACAGAATGTATGGAAAGTGATCAGATCCCATTTCAGTTCAGTTTAATTTATATAGCACCAAATCACAACAGTCCCACGAGGCGCTTCATATTGTAGGCATAAATGTAAGAAACCGTACATTTTATGGTTTTATGCAGTAGCCTTTGTGCACTTGTGTGTTTCCTTTGTCTTCTACAATAAGGGTTAGCTGTTATATCAGTTGCTCCCCTGTCCATCAATTATAGGGACATGCCCAGAGATTTGCCAAACCTCAGCTGTGAGAAATTAATATACCGACAAAGATTACTGATTGATTGAATGAAATGTCCAGTCCCAAATTGTCTTCATGGGCTCACAAGTCACTATTATAATTGCATCTGCAGTTATTAAATGACAACTCCTTAGGGCAATTTTACAGATGAAATACAAATTCTAATTCCTTCTCAGCAACATATAGATGAGGGGAAAAAGATAACCTAATACATTATCTCAAAAGTGTGTGGACTTCATATCAGTAATTATATTAATATTATATAAACTGTAGTAGAAGTTGCATTTACATTTATCTGTTAAATATTCTGTTTTGCACCCACATATGAATCAAAGCCACTCAAATGTTTCTTGATCTCAGAAACCTTTGGTGTAAAACACAGCAAGGGCACAGTTAACGTAACCAATAAAACAAACAAGACGCACTCTGAGAGAGGAAACTTCTGCCAAGTCAGCTCACTCTGGGCAGTATTTACTTTTAAGGGATTAGTATTATATTTTTTATATATTCATTTTGTTTTCTTTGTTCTTTTTAAAAATACTTTAACATTTTTGTAGTGCATTAAAAATCGGATAAGAGTAGCATGACAGATAGACATGTACAAGTAGGTCATGGATAATAGTTATTAATTTGTAAGTAACTGGACATAAATAAGTTAAACTTATTATAATATATAAAGTAAATTTCTAAGTAACTAGATATCTCTTTCTTGAAAATACTTTTTTTAAAAGATCTAACACATTTTGGGGTCAACTTGGAAGAAGGGCAGATATGAAATGTAAAAGTGAGATCAGAGGTCTGGATGCAAACTATAATGTGATATTTAGAATCCACATATACCAATCATCATTTTGTAAATGTTGCCAATACAAATTTTTAATTTTAAGGATAGTTTTAAGTGGTCATTACATTACAAATCATTTTCTTTATGTTGACAATACACAACACAGAATCGTAGTTTCTAGGTTATACAGCTTTTTGTCAATTTCCAATGAGTAACTCAATGAATTAACCTTGAAGACCTTGGTGGTTGAATCAGAAACAAAATACTTTATTAATCCCAGATGAAATTTTGTAAGCCAAATTTTAATGGACTGTTAACATGACTACACTATGCCCCTGCAAGGTTTTATCAGAATTCACTAAAATGCTACTAAAAACATAACCTACTTGGCAGATAGGTTCATGATAATAACTTTAGTGGTGCATACATAGGCAGGTTGGCTATTTCTTCCTGCATTCTACTAAACAAAGCTGTTTTGGCTGCGGAGTCACATTTAGCACTCTATCAGACACGCCAGCTTTCTTTCAGGAAATTAATGTTTATAGGAGAATATACATGGATACAAAAAGGTATTCAAGAAATGCCCTATAGTTACCCCATGTTGATGAAGCACTTCTAATGAGTAACACACGTGTTTACTATGCTGTCTCATGGTACCTCCAAAGATATCCTTATCTTGGGAAGCACAGAGGATGTCCAGGTTGTAATGTGTAGCACTCTTATGCAGTCTATTGTAAAACAGCAGCATTGTTTCAGATTTGTAATTGCGTATCCTTCGTGCCTCTGTGTTTGTTTTTGTGTGAAAGTACTCCTGGATGACAGCATTATCAGTGCGTGTGCAGTAGCATCTTCATGCTTTGTAGTTTGCATCAAGCAGAGGGTGGACAAATTGCTAAGACAGCTGATCCTCTTTAACCAAACATTGGTAAAGGCTATAAAAAAAGAATAGATTGATCTTTAATTTGGCTCTAAGTGATTCTTGTCTTAGTAGTAAAGGCTTGTATACTTTTTAAATGCAGATGTGCTTTGATTCACATTGACTCTACCCTTAAATGCTAAACAGCAGCTCTCCCTAGTGGCTACAGAAAAAAAACAAAATTGCAAAATTTATCCATTTTCAAAGTTCACTGAGTTCAGTAGTTGATGTAATGGAACGCTTTTGTGGTAACAGTGTCCTGTCTTTTTATTAATTTCCAATACATTCTTAATTTTCTGTCCCCACTGTCTTCTGTTCCAATCTATTTCTTATCTATTTCTTATTTTCCATCCTTTATTACCTTCTCTCCAAGATGATTGGCTCACATGCCAAAGAAACTGGTTATACCTAGGTATCTTTTTGGCTGCAGACATCAAGAGGCAACTGCCTGCTGAGTCAAATATGTTTCTCAAGGTTGGGAAGTCCTGGAAAGAGATTGTGGCTAAAGTTAATAAGATACCCAATGACCTTAAAGCAGCCACACAGTGTGGTATTTGACCAAACGGAATGCATAGAAATCAGGCATAGGCATGTTAATGCTGAAAGAGAAAGAAACATGAAAACATATGCATTTATGCAAGTGAATATATTGAGACAGCACACATGCCTTGTTGATATCCCAAACAGATCTGTTGGCGACTTTTTAGTGGAAAATGCTCTTTTAATGAGCTACAGAAGTGTCTAGAAGCTTACCTGGAGTCCAAGACCATCATCTTCCCCAGGATATTCTGCACACATCATTTGTTTGTTACATACGACAACAACAGACCTCTTTTTTTTATATATTATTGAAACATTTTCAAACAGCATTCAATCTTTTTTGTTTTTACAATCCCATTTCCAAGAGCATCAAGATGTTGTGTAAAATGTAAATAAAAACCGATCTTTGAAAACATAACAAATGTTTATCCTGAGAATTTTTTCTATTTTTATGAGAAAATTAGCACATTTTGAATTTTATTGCAGGAACATGGCTCCAAAAAGTTGAGACCAGGGTAACAGAAAGCTGGGAAAGTAAGTAGTACTAAAATAATATAAAGTATAAAAAATAGCATCTTTAGTTTCTCAGAAGTAAATGGAGGAGTCAGCTGAACGGTAAGAACAAGATCCGGGCTATCAACACCTATGCGCTGCCTGTGATCATGTACCCTGCTGGGATAATAAGCTTGCCAAAGGAGGAGATAGAAGCCACTGACATAAACACAAGGAAGCTCCTGACCATGCATGGATGGTTTCACCCCAGGTCCAGCACTCTGAGGCTGTATGCTAAGTGGAAGGAAGGAGGCCGGGGACTAGTGAGTTTCAGGACCACAGTCCAGGATGAGGCAACGAACATCCACAAATGCATCAGGAAGATGGCTCCAACCAACTGCGTGCTCAGTGAATACCCCAGGCAGCAGAAACCCAAGAAAGAGGAGGAACCATCATGGAAGGACATGGTATGTACCGCCGGCAGATAGAGGAGGTGGCCGATATCCAGACATCCTTCCGGTAGCTGGATGAAGCTGGACTGAAAGACAGCACAGAGGCACTAATCATGGCAGCACAGGAGCAAGCTCTGAGCACAAGATCCATCTACCGCACCAGGCAAGACCTCAGGTGCAGCCTGTGTAAAGATGCCCCTGAGACAATCCAGCACATAACAGCAGGGTGCAAAATGCTAGCAGGCAAGCCATACATGGAACGCCATAACCAAGTGGCCGGCATAGTATACAGGAACATCTCTGACAAGTATGGACTGGAAGTCCCGAGGTCAAAATGGGAGATGCCTCCAAAGGTGGTGGAGAATGACCGAACTAAGATCCTGTGGGACTTCCGGATACAGATGGACAAAATGGTGGTGGATAACCAACCAGATATAGTGGTGGTAGACAAGCGGAAGATGAAAGCCGTAGTGACTGATGTAGCGATACTGAATGACAGCAACATTAGGAAGAAGGAACACGAGAAGCTGGAGAAGTACCAAGGGCTCAGAGAAGAGCTCGAGAACATGTGGAGGGTGAAGGTAATGGTGGTCCAAGTGGTAACTGGAGCACTCGGTGCAGTGACTCCCAACCTAGGCAAGTGGCTCCAGCAGATCCCAGAAACAACATCGGAGATCTCTGTCCAGAAGAGCGCAGTCCTGGGAACAGCTAAGATACTGCCCAGGACCCTCAAACTTCCAGGCCTCTGGTAGAGGACCCAAGCTTGAAGGTAGACCGAACAATCAGCCGAGACTGCAAGACCAGACTGACCAACCTGTGCACTGCCTGGATTTATTACAAGAAGGCCTATGACTCAATGCCCCACATAAGGATCCTGGAATGCCTAGAACTATAAAAGATTAACAGGACCCTAAGTGCCTTCATCAGGAACTCAATGGGGATGTGGCGCACAACACTAGAGGCCAGCTTCTAAGCCCATAGCACATGTCACCATCAGGTGCGGGATCTACCAAGGAGATGCTCTGTCCCCATGTATGTATGTAGATAGATAGATAGATAGATAGAAATATACTGAAATTTACAATTTGAAAGCTGCAGCCCTTTTCTTTTCAAAAAATGGGTCAGTGGTATTTCTTTCACTGCATTGCATCACATCACTTACATTACTCTTCTTTTGAGACCACTAAGGCCAATTGTTGTAGTTTTAAAATCAGTCTTTTGCTGGATTGTAGCTTATCTTTTTCCAAAACCTCCCTGCTTCATTAAGAAATTATGGTGCTTAACAGATATAAACATTACCCTTGCCATGCATACCCTCTCCTGTTGTCCGGAAGATATGACGGTCATGATTTCCTGATATAATTTCAAATTTTGAATGGACAGTTTTCAACTTCATCTTTCACCATCTTAAATGATCTCAGGCCCTGAAAACACAGCAGCTTTTTCAAATTTTAGATCTTTTTTTCTATTTATTCCTTTAATGATGTCAAGTTTTAAATAGCATTTGTGCTATATGCTGTAATTTTTCACTTCATATTTGTAGTTATGTTTAATCTATTGACACCTGACTACTTGAAGATCATGGCCAATTATCATCATTTTTTTTTCTTTAATTCAGTTATGTACTACAGAAATCTGTAATTCTTTACATTTTACATTTTGCGTTTAAAGAAAATAGAAGAAGATTATTCTTAAATTCTAACTCTTTGCACACTCTGCTAGTATTTATGCTTTTTCTCAGATGTATAGATTTTGCTTCTTATCCAGTGATTAGCTGCTAAAGATTCTGGCTCAGACACATAACCTTCAAGCAGTGCAGGCTCACCTCAGGAAGTGTTTTGATGCCATTATACAACTAGAGTTTGCTTTATTGCCCGAAGAACCTTCTGGTGCTCTAGAAATGGTGGGTGCTGGAGAACAGAGGACCATATATAGCAAAGACATCCTGAATATGGCCTTCCCTGAGGGAGAAAAGGTCAGGTTTGAGTAACCTTCACACTTGTGATCATTATTCTCTGACTGTGTTTTATTCAGCCTGTTATTTTCTTGTTCCAGTCCTTACTAAAAGGGTAGATAGAAATTGGAAAAAAAACAAAAACCTTATGTCTCATAAAATCGCTTATACTCATCTATCTGGCAGATTAGAATCCTTAGATTGGACCACCGATTGAGCTACCAGTTGCTGTTAGGTATCCAGTAATTTGAAAGCAAGAAAAAGCCTGCGTGCACATCTTTCAAGTGAACAGTTTTGCATAACAGTATTATTAATTTGAATAATAGTCATCCTAATCATAAAGTTTATGTAATTTTTAATTGCAGTTGCAGAATTTTAAATTTCAGCTCTCTCACTGTGGTGAGAATTATTTTGCATTATGCAAGAACTCCTACAAGCAGCATTTAAAGCAAAAAACGGACATTCCCAGTTTTAATTTTTACCCAAAATTAAAACATTTGAAAATGAAAAGCGGTATTGTCACGAAAACTTTGTTGGCAAGAGTGTTATAATTGACAGCTGTTTTCTGCTTTGGGTTTTCTAATATTCAGATGAAGTCCACTCTCTGCTCCTCTGGAAATTACAGTATATCATAACAAGACACAACAGATGTAATCAAATCCTCATTCCCAAGTGATTCTGCTGCTCTGTGCATGAGGGAACGTCAAAGATTGGCTTTGCAGTGTGGAGGATGCTAGATTTTCCTCACAGCAACAGCTTAGCAAGGAGGCCATTACAGCCTACCAGGTGAAGTCTACGGAGGAATAAGTGGTGGCTGGATACCCATCGCAGATACACACATAGAACACACATACACACATATACACAAAATTTGTGAGAGTGTGTGTGTACATTAATCTATGTATCTGTGATTAGTGGGATGGGTGTCCAGTGTGTGTGTGTGTGTGCGTGCGTGCGCGCGCGCGCTTGCTTACTCTTTGTTTATACGAGATTTTAATTTCACTTTGTTTTTGCGTCCACCAGGTGGTGCTGACCATATCACAGATGATGTAGGGCAGGGACGTGGAAACACACTTGGAGAAAGACCATGACCGTTTGGCAGTACAAATTCTCACGGTGCCTTCTTTATTGTGTGGTTAAATTTTAACCTGACCGAACAAGCCTGCACATTTTAATGACATCACCACTGACACAAATGCCATGTCGTCACCATCGATATCCATGCCAGGGATATTGTCACGTATCTAGTTTGGGAAAAGGTACGATAGTCCAGCGTCAGTTGACCATTGATAAACGTCTGTTCTTGGCTTAATATAATATGTATAATACGTACAAGATTTAACTGGAGATTTTTCCTGTGATCAGTGTAACTTAGGTTTAAAACTTGACTTGACTCGAGGCTTTCTTTTGATTGATATCAGGTACAACTTGGACCTGAATGGCAGAGACAACTATCCTTCAACTGGGACATGAACTTAAACAACTGTGTAGCAACAATTGAGCTGTCCACATGCATTTACGGCTATGAATATCTGGGATACCTTCCTAGCATGGTTATCACACCACTCGCAGTAATAGAGAGCCAGTAGTCCACAAGCCAAAAGGTTGGTGGTTATATCCCAGTTCCTCCCAGTGCATCTATCTGAATGTAGAGTTTTAGGTTAAAGTGGTTAGGCATAGAAAAAAGCACTTGTGTGAATGGGTGAATGAGGCTTGTAGTAAGAAAATG
This sequence comes from Perissodus microlepis, assembly GCF_051167445.1. NCBI lineage: Eukaryota > Metazoa > Chordata > Actinopteri > Cichliformes > Cichlidae > Perissodus > Perissodus microlepis. The sequence goes on from NC_140466.1 coordinate 7,085,456, forward strand.
CTTTGAGTGCTCAAATAGAGTAGAAAAGAGTAGAGTTCCAGTATCTAAACAGTTTTCCATTTTTTTTGTTTGGTGCTCTGCTTAAAAATGTGAGAGATTAAACAGAGTCAAATATAACAGAGCACAAAACAACTAACAAAATCATCATATATTATTAGTAATAGTTAATCAACATATTCAATAGAGATATTTATACAGCACATTAAAATGCAGAGTTTACAAATTAGTTTGACAAACAAGCTCAATCAGAATGATGGTGAATTCAATTAGACAGACTCTTTGTAGTCTTTATTGCATCTGATTGTAACAACTTTCAACTCATATTTTAGGATTATTGTACTGCTGAATGTACCAATGAGAGTTTGTTAATACATATATTTGCTCTGCTTACATTCTGTTGTTTTGCTCAACAGTTAAATCATCTGTACATCTTATTGTACACCTTCCATCGGCAGACACACATGCCAAAGCTATAACAGAAGCAGTTTTGACAGTTGTGATAGGTTGCTTTGTCAAAATTTAACACATATTAAAAGTGCTGAAATACAGGACCTGGAGAAATAAAAAGGTGCAACTGTTCAGCTTCTAATAATGTGGACTATATCTATTGATACCTGCCTTACACTGACTGAGCCTTGGTTTAAAATGACACATACACTTGTAAATAAAGTATTACTGATGTAAAACTGGTTGCATAAATTACACTTACATTGTGGCACATTTTTGTAAATGCTGTGCTATTTCATTTCGACTTCTCTTGAATCCCATGCAGGTTAGGGTTTCGAGTAAGTTTATTTCTGTCTTTTTCAGTTTCATAGAAACATGCATCCATTCTTTTTCTGTTATCTCTTTTTGTCAATACAAGAATATTTTTTGTGTCTTTTTTAAATAACTTTGAATGTACTATATTGCAAACATATGTTTTTAACAGAGTGCTGCCTTTGACAATCTGACTGAATCTACTACCATGTACCATTAGATGGCACTATTGCTTTGTGGCAGTTAAACTATATGGTCGTGTGCAACTATGCAGCATTAATCTTTCTTATTAATGTAACTGTTCTCTATTGTCTGTTTACCTCTTGATTAGTAGCTGTTTGAGTTACGGGAATTAGTGGTAGGAATTCAACTGTAGCTATAATAGATAACATGTATTATTAAGACGATAAATGTTTTTTTTTTTTTTTTAATTTGCATTAATTAGAGTACATTATAAATTTAGTACAGGACCCAAACAATGACTCTGTCTTACAAAGTAGAAAATTCAAAACTTAAGATTCAAGCATACTTGAGAAATATATTTAAACTGTTTTCTCTTTGTTTGTTTGTTTATTTGTTTCATCATTTTTTTTTCCATCAAGTATGATCCGTTAACACTAACACAACTTGTTAATATTAATCCATATGTAATAACCTTTTGACTGAATATTTGAATATATCTTTATTCTAAAACCCCACAAACTTCTAAATGCCCCACCGAATTTTAATTTGAAACCTACTGTGCTTTTCATTTAAGGTGCTATTCGATTATTTCTCTTGCAGTTCAGATAGATTGGAGTCAGTATTGCTGAAAGCACATACTGACAAGACATCTGGGAAAGCATTCTCTCTGTCTTCTGTAGTTTGTTATTGTTAAACAACACCTGAAGTAGATTAAAGCTGGACAGGTGTTTGGATCCAGGCTGGAATCCCATTTTTCGTCCAGATCTTCCTGTGTGGCTTACCAACATATAGGGCTATCTGTAATACTTTATTCCACTGTCTGTGAGACAAGTGGAAATTACTGATGCCTCACACACACACACACACACACACACACACACACACACACACACACACACACACACAAAGCTGTGCAATAGCTTCTTTGAAATATTAAAATTAGCAACTGAATTGCAGGTATTTGTATTCAGTGTGAGTGTCTTGCAGTTTTTCTAGTCTCAGTTTTCCACAGACAGATCTGTTTTTAATCAATCACAATATTGTACAGATAATAGGGCAGTTCTTCGGTGGGCTGGCTCTGTCAGGAACTTGGTGTTGTTTTGACAAATTTAACCGAATGAATATTGAAGTGTTCTCTGTCATTGCTCAGCAACTCATAAACATGCAAAATGCCAAAGCTGCAAAGGTACACACAAAACAAACGCACACCTGATTCTGACTTATGGCTTATAAATCAGCATTTCAAATGATTAGCAATTATTATTTAATGTTAAGTTTGTGTAAACTACTCAAACTTAAAGTTAAATTAAAAATAAAATATGGCATACCATACCATACATCTCTCGGTCTAGTTCAGGACACACAACTATAATCATGGGGAAGATTGGTGACACACCGTTGCTGTTAACACACTCAACAAGGGTGGTAATGGGCCCAGTATCCTTGCTGGTCTCACCCCCATAAATGGCACTGCATGCCAAAAAGGATGTCAGACTGCAGAGACACAAAACTCCCTTTAGGTCGATAGCAGTTATGATTCCAAACTGTGCTCATATTGCAGAAGTAACTGGCAGTTTTAGTGTTATCCTAATTTCTCATATATACTGTGTCTCTATAAAATGATTCATCAATTCTTTTTTCTTTGATCTGTTTTATTGACTTAAGCTCAGCTGCATTTATAATCGCTATAACTGTTTTTCTGTTCTCCATCCAGGTGATTTTTTACCCAGAGGGATTTGGGTCCAGTATCCTAGCAAGGAAAATGACCCACATGTACAAGCTGTGCTCAGAGCAACTGTCCCAGCAGGACCACTCTGACTTTGGGATGAGAGCTGTCCAAATCTGTTGTGGTCATGGCAGGGTCAGAGCATCACAATGACACATGTGCATTCAATTATCTAGGCAGACAGACGTCCACCTTTTCAGCAATTTCCAGTGTGATTGCTGTGATTTTAACACACACACACATACACATGGATATGTTGACTATATTTAGCTTTTGTGTACCCTGAAGATAGATGTACAGAATGTTTACAGTGAAACCTTTTTTTTATTTTAAGTAGATAACTTGTTTTTTTGGGACAACATGCTATAGTCCACAGCAAGAACAGTGAAACTATATTGATGGTGACGCAGATTAGCAGCTAAGACCTTAAGATCTTCCAACCCCTTTTACATTAAGCTAAGTTTCTCAGCGTCATTTTCACTTTGGAAATTCATTTACATAGTTCAGTGCATGTCATGGTTGAATAGTGTGACATAAAAGGAGATAAAGAAATGTTTAGAAATGGGGAAAAATGCTGTTTTTTATGTGTCTGGGTTCTGTATAGGACTGAATGCCTGCTGTGTGGCATAAAATCTTTTTTTTTTTCTCATGAACATCAGCTCCACATAGATTTTACAATGTGCACTTCACATTACCTTACTCCTCAACCATTTTGTGCCAGAGAGAAAAATCAAACAGTTCCTGAAAAATGAAAAAAAAATAATAATAATTTTACAGCCAAAATTACAAAATAAGTCCTTTAGGAGTGTATGAATTTTGGTTGCTAAAGAGTTAAGAGCCATTGTCTGTCTTTGATTTGCCATTACCTTTCTGAGTCTGCTTGTCCCACAATCAGTAAACATTCATTATCTCGCACTTCAATTTTTTTTACATTTCAGTTAAGCAAACTTTTTGTAAATAGCGGAATTTTATTGATTATCATATTTATTACATCTATAATGAGGGTTTTTCACTGATTTATTTTAACACTATAACATTAAGTTAAATATATTTAAATGAATTCACCAGCTACTTTGGAAAAGATGCTCATACAGGCTCTTTTGCAATGATGTTCTTTTTTTTTTTTTCAAGCAGATTGGCTTTAAGATTTGATTCCATTTTGGTGATTATGGTTATCAAATTGATGCAGTTATGAAGTAAAAAGCATGTGAACTGAAAATTATGGATTGTAACTCAGTATGACTAATATGAAGCAAAAATATAACAAAACAAAAAAACTGTTTTTAAAAACAATTTCCACTGTATATCAGTTATTTGGAAACTTTTTATTTTTCTAAGGAATAGTAGACATTTAGATATGGTAATGACACAAAGAAATACATATAATTTATAATGTTTGTTTTTAGGACGTGACACGCTGGCAGTCTGTCCAGGCTGTACCCTCCCTCTCGCCCTATGGTAGCTGGGAAGCGGAAGAGAATGGATGGATGAATGATGATAATGTTCACTGAAGGTCACTGAAGAGAGATAACCCTCAACATTAGTAAGAATGTGGTTATTATTAGAGCACAGAGACTCAACCTGACAAAGGTCTTCACTGATTATGCTGTGCTGTTTGTTGTTTAAAAGGAAACATCATGGAAAGACAGGTATGGCAGACAGAAAAAATGGCTGATATTAAAAATCTTCTACCAATAGTTAGATGAAGCTGGACTGAAAGCCAGCACAGATGCACTAATCAGCACTGGAATGAGCTATAAGCACAAGAGCAGTATAGGCTGGGGTCTACCACACCAGGCAAGACCCCAGGTTCAGGCAGTGCAAAGATGTCCCTGAGACAATCCAGCACATAACTGCAGGATGCAAGACGCTATCAGGCAAGGCATACATTAACGCCATAACCTGCCAGAGTATACATAAACAACTGAGTCAAGTATGGCCTGGAAGTCCTGACATCAAAATGGGATAATCCCCCAAGGATGGTTGAGAATCACCATCTAAAATCCTGTGGAACTTTCAGATACAGACAGAGAAACAGGTGATGGCTAACCAGCCGAACAGAGTAGTGGTGGGTAGGCAGAGGAAGAAGTCCATAGTGATAGAAGTCGCTATACCAGTTGATGGCAACATCAGAAAGAAGGAACTTGAGAAGTTTTAAAAGTACAAGGACAAAAACTAAGAACCAAGAAATACCAAAGGCTAAAACTAAGTCCAGCCCCTTTTCCTGGTTTTATGGTCATTTGGCCTTTAAATCTAGATTTAAAAAGCCACTTTGCTCTTGACATTTGGGAGAAACTATGTTTGATGTTTGACGCACTATCTAATATCTTCAATTTTTTAATTTTTTTTATTCCATAGGTTAGTTTTTACAGTGTAGCCAAATTGTTGTTGGTTGTAGCTGTTTTTCTTTCAGAGCATAGTTCTGCACCCTTGATTATAGTCCAAGCTCAGGGTATTATTTACACATCAAGCACCCTTTTCCCATATATATCATGGCAGTATTCAGTGTGTGTGGAGCTGTGAATGTGTTGTCCTCTATGTTTATTTACTGGTACATGTCTTCCAAGCATCGCAAGACACAGAAATTCAGCATCAGTATAAAGTTTGATGGCAACCCATTGCATCAAAGTTAATGGAAGCAATAGCCCTGAGCCTTTTGTGACTTAACTTCACAGCAAGAATGGGTCATCTATCATATCAATCTTCAACTCTCTCTGTCTCGCTGTTTCTCTCTCCCTGTTTCTTACTGTTTCTAATTTTTGTTTATCTACTCAACCTCTCTATTTCGGTTCCTTTAATCAGTTTTTGACAAACATATTTTAAGAAGTGACTTTTCTTTTTTTATTTAAGTGTTGCTTTAGTAATGCTCTCTGTGTGGAGGAACTAATTAAACTTTCATCAGTTGTGTGGAGTAGTTGGAGTTCATTAGAGTTTTAAATTCATTTTCTATTGATTTTCTTGTAGCTATTTTTACTGGGAGACTCTCTCTCATTGTCTTGGGGGATAATGGTGTATTTATTCTAATTCTTTGTGTCTTGTCTAACACACTATACCTGATGAAGGAATAGTTCAGCCTTTTAGGGAATTTAGGGTTTTTTGCTTTTTTGGGAGAGGTTAGATGTTACAATGTAAGTCATTTTCAAGTTTAACAGTTATCTTAGTTAAGCATTGAGAAAAGAAACAGGGGGAAAAGCAGATACCAGGTAGTCTAAGTATGCCAAAACGAACATGTTTAGTTTACAAAATATGTAGATACTGTAAATATAGGTTTATGAATATATTTAATATGCTGTTACATTTAACCTCATTTAATCTCATTTAACTTATTGCTGTGCCCCCAGCTTCAACACCCAGTGTGTGCATATCTGATGGGGGTGTTTAAACAGTATGTGGAGAAAGGTCTGCAGTCTATGTTGAATCATTGCGCTAAGCAATTCATCAGGTGGGCATCAAAAAAGTAACTACTCTGTCTTCTTTGCTGGAGGCTTTGCTGCTGGGTAACAGAGTGCCAGACCTCAATATGGTATATTTAACACAAAATGTAACTGTCATCTTTTCTATGATGCCTCAAAAAATCAGTCATTTGGTCCAAACAACAATTTTGTAAAACAGATTTGACAATCAAATAAAATGGGTTTTAGGTTTAGGATTTACTTAATTTTTAACCATGTTGTTACTTACTAATTGAGATACTTTATTTTTTGTACCTATTTTTGTTTGGGTGGCAGAACCCCAGGCACCTCAGTAGTGTACTATATCAAGCCTTTATATTTTTGCTGCCTTTCACAGTTATCAGAGATCAGTTTGAGGACAACAGCAATGGTAAGGTATGGACCTGTGCTTACATCCACCAATATGTACAGAAATTGTTGAGCTGAAAGGAACTGCAAACTTTGACAGCACAAACTAAATTTGAATATTGTGAAAGGTTACCATTTATATTTTGGGAAAGGTCAGTACATCCAACCACAATAATGGAGAAGATTATTGAGTTATGTGAACTTAGAACTTAGAGTTATGTGGATGACAGAATCCACATCTTCCGCAAGAATGGGAACGTCATTACTGAAAAGGCTGGCTGTTTAGCACTGTACCGAAGTATATTAATGGAACATTGACCTGAAGGGAAAGTGCAACAGGAACAGTGCAAATGAAACAGGGGTGACCTTGGCCTTGGGAGACTTATCAGTTTAAGAACTTGGGAAGAAATATACAAGGACTGGACTGAAGCTGTTGTCAGTAGATCAAGAGCTACTTCCCTTCAGGAAAGGAACTACAACTGTTACATTCCTAGGAGTTCAGGCATTTGCGAGAGGCTCAGAATAGAGCTGCCACTTCTCTTCGTTGAAAGGAGCCACTTGAGGTGGTTCAGGCATCTGATTAGGAGAGCTGGAAAATTAAAAAATAAAAAACAAAACAAACAAATAAATGAATCCTAGTTTTCATGGCTGCTGTCAGAAAGGCTTAATGGTGGTTCAAACCAAAGATGATACTTTTGGTGTTGGAATTCAGAGTTAAACTTTGTATGCAATTATTCATGACAGTGTTCTAGAGATATTTTGGCTGACTTGAAATTTGTGCTAGCTGAGGCTCTCTTAACAGGATTACTGTCTTCCTGTCTTCGTCGACTTCTCTGCTCAGACTTTCTCTGTCTTCAATTTTCCTGGATTCTATGACCAAAACATGGTTTTCCAGAAGGAGATCCAGGGATATAAATAAGACGAGCTACACTAAAATAAGACCTTTGAAAATATGTATATATGTGTATATATGAGACTCTGGTTGCTTGGAGTTACCCCCAGCTGGTTGGTAGTATCTGGTACAACATCCCCTCTTTTAGAATTCTGCAAACAGTGTAAACAGTGTAAAGATGTTTTAGATAGACCACAAAAAGGAGCATTCTGAGATTTTGGGAATTAAACAGGTTTGCCTTTGGACTTTGACAGTCCTACATGCACAGCCGGGCTAGACTAGCTAAGCATCAACCTTTTGTTTTCTATATATATATATATATATATATAGTTCCCCAAACTACTGCCTACAAGTAGACCAGTTTTAGAACTCATAGAAATCTCTCTAGACAGATCTAGTCTGGATGTCTTCCCTCTTTCCAGTTTTTGAGCAAGGCTAAGCTGTTTAGAAACTGTATTTACCTCACAGAGATAAAATGGAAATCAATGTCCTCATCTAACTGTAGAAAAAATGTCAGAGGGCCTTTTCGGCTGAGCACAGCCTTCGGCCTTTCTGTATCTTTAGATTTGTTTAAAATTGTTTGGGTTTTTTTGTTCAGTTAAAAAGTGTAGATATAGCTCTTTTGTTTTTGCTTTTACTCAGTCAGCATGAACCTTATTTGTTTTGTTTGGAGTTTTTAATGAAGACTGCCAATTTATTTAGGAAACCCATTTATCTTGTGTGCTATGTGTGAGGTTTTTTTTGGTTTGTTTTTTTAAGGACGTTTGCTGCCTTAACCTGTGCTACAAACACACGCACATGCACACATGCACAACAACTGATGCTTCCTTAGATTGCTTTCCTAGATTTTTTGAACATTTCTGGTCTGTCCTTAAGTACTCCATATCAGTTGAACCTTAAATTGAACATCGTTTCATTTTCATTGGTGACATGTTGTCAAGAAAAAGTAAAACACTGTTAGTCTGATGTTGGTAGAAATGTGTATGGTTAGTAGCCTTTCGGTGGAATGTCAGGCTTTAAAGAAACAGCGGTGCTATTATTGCTAACTACTGGGGAAGTTTTGTGAATTTTCTCATGGGGGAAAACTATTTTATGCTTTTTGTCAGTTTTTCAATAGTCCCTCCATCCTTTCTGTTTCCTCACAGCAGCATGTGGTTCTCCACGAGGAGGACACAGCCCTGTGATGGCCAGATTCACTTGCCACTTCAGCATGTTGTGCCTGCCAACATCCTTGGGAAATAGCCTCAAACAGAGCTTCAAAGTCAGGAGTCCCCCAAAATACTCACACAAACGCACTCACACATGAATATATGCAATTACGTCCTTCAGTGAGTTCTCACGTTTGATTTTTTGACAGTTACAGTTTCTTAGGTTTGTCCATTGCAGTATTAATTATCTTATCTTATCATGCTTGTTACAACATCTTGTCATACCCAACCTCCTTTCAAGCTATCCTGAGCGGTTAGTTTTCTCTGGCAGTGAAGGATTGTGCCGGCAGAATCTGGATGCAGCTGTGGAGATTTACAACCATTTAAGTGTGGATCCTCTGCCTACTTCAGCCAAGTCCCACTAAGTTTTATTCTCTGGGACATCTCCAAGTGTGTCTAAGGTGAGACATAAGCATACATATTGCTGGGACAGATAATCACTGGATCATTGGACACCCAGGTTTCCAGTTGCAGTCACAACTACTATATAACAAAGGAACTGCTAAGACATTGAAATTTATCTTGTCAAATGTACTAAATTGACAAGATAAGGCAAAAGTGAAAACTTACATAAAATAGAGCAAAATTAATCATCACAGGCTACTTAATGCCACAATTTACTCATTTAATTATTATCCCCAACAGCACAAATGTAACTTTTGTTTTACTAAAGAGCTTGACACATAAAGATTGTCTTCATGAACAGCAAATCTGCCTCTCTTGTTTTTCTCTCTGTGTGTTTTTTATTCTGTTTGACAATTTTTCTATTAGCAATAGTACTGTGCAAAAGTTTTGAGTCTCCTCTTCTTTATATTTTGCTACCAAAGAGCCAGACTTTCGTATAATTTTTGAGTGGTCTTGTTGGTTTTCCAGGATTTCTGAAGGTCTTTCTAATTTTTTCTTTGGTCACCGGCTGCTTTTTAATTAATTTCTTCCATCCCCTACTCAAGGAATAAACCAGTGTTGTGTCAACACATAACACATAACCTAACATAAAACATGTTTATGTCCAAATCCTGAGAAGCGTTGTTTTTTTAATGGGTTATAATTTTTAAGGTAGGAAACCAGTCCTGTAACTGCAGCCTAACATAGCAAGATACCAGTAGTACCTGTCATTGTACTGGGTCTGCCACCCAGTGTTTGTGTTTCAGGTTGAATTAATATCCTTTGATTTATTCTTATTCATGCTCCTGGTTCTCTTGGTTGTTTTTCTGCTTGTGTTTTGCTTCTGCTTTGATAGTTTCTAGCCATTAGTTTTCTGTTACTATGCCTCTCCTGTATTCCACATTTCTTTCTAGTCTCACTTGTCTTCATATTCATTTGTCTCCCCCAGTCAGCTATGTTCTCATGTCTGCTTATTTCCCCGGTTACAGTGCCACGTCTGTGTCTTAGTGTGTCTCATGTTTCCTGTTTTATTTTGACAGTTCCAAGTCCTGTGTTCAGTGTTTTCAGTTTTTCTTCCTTCCTGTCTCATTATGTTAGATCTGTTCCAGCTTTATACCTCCTGTTTCTTACGCTTGCCTGTTGTTGCTTCATCCCATATTGCTGTGTGTTTCCTCCATACTGCTTGTAACTCCTAGTTCTCTGTTCCAATTTTAGTTCTTTGTTTCTGGTTTCTAGTTTTTGGCTTAGTTTTGTATTTAGTGTTTGGGTACAGCGCAATAAAGGTGCCTCTTTTAGTTCACCTCTTTGTGTCTGTAAGGCCTGCTTTTGGGTCCTCTGTCTGCCTGCCACAGCACTCACCGTGACAGTACCAAGATCTACAATAAAATCTAATGTTTTATTATATTACTATCTAATATAATAGAACTAAATATGAAGCCTTTATGAGTTGGTTAAAGAAGATAATAAAAACCTTGTAAAACATCTAAGTTTCTTACAATGGGCAGAAAAGAATCTGGGCTAAAGCATTCAGTTACAATCAGTGCCCCCAAATGAATGGAAAAAACACATCAGATTTCAAGTTATTTGCCTGCTGAGACTAGACCTCCTGAAATTATGTGATCATCTGTGTGTGCTTAGCCTTTTTAATGTGTCTGTAGTGCTGCCCTTCAGGTGTTCCAGTATTTCATCTCCCATGTACAGGCAAAACTACACATTCTGGTATGTATGAGCCCTGTGGGTGACTTTGGCTGTGGCTTTCAGGTCTCACTGTTGTATGTTTCCTTTATTACTGGTATGTGCAGGTATGCTGATTTATAAATTATGTCAAACATAATATCCATATATACATATGTTCCTTGCAGAGATAAGGAGGAGATGTAAAAATGTAGATAAAGAGAAGGCTGATGAGTTTTGTGTGTGCATGTGTTTTATCACAAATTCTTCAAAAGTGTCACTGATGTTGCCTTTATTGTGCCTAAAATCACAACACTTATTCATATTACTACATTTATTTTGTGCATAATTCAAATACTGGTCCTTACTACAGGTACATAAAGCAGATGAGGGGTTGGCCAGTCGAGGCTGAAGGCAACCAGGCCATAGCAGATGACACCTAAAGGGAACGGGGTGTGTTTATCAAACCTCCAGAACTAGTCATGACTGTCCTGGAGTCATGCTGGCCTCCTGCTTAAGTCTGATTTCCAGAGACTCAAACAGCCAAAATAATTTTTACTTATTTGTTTTAATTAAATTTATTATTCATTAGGTAATCATTACTCCTGTAACACTGGTGTTGGTTTCCAAAACTATACACTGTGAAATTCAGTATCCATGCTTTTCTATAATGAAGTCAGAACAGGAGAACTAATCTGTATACATGATATATTTCATTTGTTCAGCAGTTTATTTTACTTAACAGCAAAGACAGATAATCATCTGTAGTGTCTATTCTGTAAAAAAAACGAATCAGTGAAAACAAAATAGCAAATATAGGAAACAGTAAAATGTATTTACATAATGTTGTTTGTACCAGAAATAATTCATCAGTCTCCCTAAAATCACAATGATCTTTCATTGTAATCATAATTATCATTTCTGTCTTCATCAAAGATAATTGTTCATAAAGATTATGATGCTATTTGCATAATTCTTATTATCATAATTTCAGCTACCATTATAGTCACAATAATATATATATTATTTTTTTTTACTTAATAACCTGACCATTTCCACAGGACATTTTTTTAATCCTACCTATTTTGAATCAGCATTCAGCAGGGATTACTCTTACATCCCACGACTTGGCACTCATTAATCTGTCAACCTTAAAATTTCATTATTCACTAATCTACTGGGTTGCTGATCTAAATTCAATCTTGAACACATCCTATCCACTTTAAGCTTTTGTGAGACACAATTCAAGTGTAAAACTGTAGTATTTTCACTGAGGGCCAGTACTTGAATAAATGTGAAGGCATCAAGCACTTGATGAGCCACAGCCTTATAACCACTCACCTATGAAGCAAACAATGCTGATTATAACAATGAGCAAGAGCAGTAAGAGGTAACCTCCAAATTAAATGTGGAAGAAGGGCTGGAGTGGAACAATTGTGGAAAGATTTAAAGATGGCTATGTGAGGGCTGTGATACAACTTTCAGTTCATTGCACCATGTTGCATCGACCTGTATAGAGTGGATGTTCAGAGTTTCAGCACTTTCTTGTTGAGTTGCAGGAGTTTCAGTGATGAATATATTATTTTGGCTCTCAAGCCTAATAAGAGAATTTGTACCGGAATGACATTTTGTGTCTTCTAACCACTACAAAGTTGAAGTGTCAAAGTTGAATCCCTAAATTATGCTCGCAATTCAACATATATATTTTACATCACCACATGGCTTCGTTATCTCAGAGCTGTCCGTTATTACAATTACATGACAGCGTCAGTTAAATTTGTAACAATACATAGCTTATAAATATTTTAACAGATTCATTAACTAACTATAAATTCCACCACACATGTATTAAACAATAAAAGTTTTTCCTCCTCGTTTGTTGACAAGCTAACACTTCTCTCTCTTCATAGACCAGACTGGCCTAGTGCTAAGCAATTATTAAAAATCTGACATAATATGACAAGGAAAATATCAAACCCGAGCTCCTGCTGAAACTGCACAAATACGTCACCAACCCTGATTTCATACCTGGAAAGATCTGTTTGAATTTCATGCCCAGAACATTTTTTAGCTTGAGTCAGATTAGAATAAAAATGTTGTAGTTAAACATCTTGGCAGTTTCGTACAAACACTGTTATTTTCACAAACCAAGTCAGTGAAAATAACACCTCCTTGTTACAGCATTATGACTAAATGTATGGTCACACTGAAGGTTTTCTGATTGCATAACCAAGCTGAAATTATGAAATGTGAGACATTACAGCTCAGTATGTTCCTACTTGGCCAAATTTCTTATTGTGTTGCTTTTATTAAGTGGAGAAGGTTTCTGAGATGTGTAAGTCTAGATGCACATGGGTCAGACCATGATATTTTGTAGTTCAGTTTAGTAATTGTAGTAGACTTTAAAGCAGAGAAAAACACCTGCATTTGTAGGACTGTGACTGCTAACACTTAAACCAAACATAGTATTCTTCATAAATACATTGATGCACAAGAGTTACTGTGGTCTTTATTAGCTACTTTACATAAGCACAGAGCACCTCACTGTGTTTAGCAGGCATATTGCCAATGCACCGGATATCAGTGGGATGGAATAATGAGGTCCAAAGAGGGAGATGCTCAATTTGGCCCTGTTCATTAGTTCATCTATGAATCAGCTCACATAATGAAAGATTGTAAACTACCCAGTGTAAGATGGGTCACTGCAAATGCCAGCATTTATTTCAGTTCAGGTCATGATGAACAAATTTGGGGATATTTACACCTGACTGAAAACAGGAGATTGATATGTTCTGCACCAGCTCATAAAGGCATCACTAGGTTACTGCAGGATGTAACAATGGTGTAGTAACTATAGATTCAACAGAGGAAATGGCTATATACATTTTTTAAGAACTATACACTGATTAATCAGTGGCATGAATAGTTAAAAAAAAACACACGTTCCAGGCATGATATTTAGTCACTTTGGCACCAGCAATCTCTTGTTTGAGAAAATAATCATTAAGCCAACTACAACATAGCAGCAGATTGAGAAGAAATTTTTACCCAGTGCAACATTGTGTATGTTTTCCGCATTAGGGTTAGGAGAACTGCAAACTGTCTGGGAAACCTCTACCCAAGCCATTTTAAGCTAACTGCACAATACTGTATTTTCATGTTAGCGCAGTTCATTATTATAAATGTAAAGGAATTCAGTCTGTCACTGCAAATGTATTCTAGGTTTGCAGTAAATATTATAAATAAATAAATATATTATAATAAGTCTCGGCCTCCTCTGTCTGCTTGGGGAAAGTATATTTGTCATAGCCAACCAGCAGAGTTATAACTACATATAAACTAAGCCTCCTCATTAGTTAGCTCTTCTGTGTTTGACTATAGCAGAAGTGCCAATTATCAGTGAGATTTGACCACAGAAGCCTGCAGAACTAGAGATAAGGGACAATTTTTCAACAGTGTTAGTTTTTCTAAATTAAAAAAAAAAGGCATAAAAAATTTCAGATTTTTGGCTCCCAGGTATTCTTCTAATTCTAAGAAACTATAGAAATTAGCAACAGTTTGCTGTCTGGTGAAAGCAGATAAACATGATGCTGTTTTATTTTCCCCTTAACCCCTCTCTACACACCCACACGCACGCACACACACGCACACACACACACACAGGTTGGTCTGTAGTTAATTTGTCTCCCAAGTTCTCGAGGTTGAGTAGATGTGAAGCAAACAGTCCTCGTCTTTCTCTCGACCACAGACAATGACAGAGAGAGACAAAAGGCTAAAGTATGAGGGTTTTTTTTTTCTCAGACCAATATGAAATATCTCTGTTTTTCAGCTGTCCCTTCAGCACGCATGCTGAATGCTAATGGTCCTTCAGCAATTACTGAAAAAGTTGTAATATCACAGTCAAACACAGGACACCTTCAGAGGTGGAAGTTAGCTGACATCAGAATATCCCAACTTGCATGCATTTTAATGAATTTTCTTTTTTAATAATCACCCTTCCTCTGTCTTTTCTCCTATCTCACTTTATCTGTTTGTATAATTCTTATCTTCTCCACTCAACACTGTGTAAATGCTGGTTAAGACAATTAACAAGTGAAAAAGCAATACATAAAAATGACAAGTTTGCACTTGTTTTGAAGAGTTCAGACAATTTTGATACCACAGATTAGTCAGTGTCAACTATAGGTACGTTTATTGTGCTAACCCATCATTTGGTTCACATTTTTTATGGCACCAGACCAGATGTACTCGTTATTAGTGATTACAATCCTCATGCTAGTCCTGTCCTTCCTCCTTCTGCACCTCTTTCCTGGGGTCAGCTGTCTTTTGTCTTCGGATTTATGTACAGAAGCTGATTTTCATCATCTAGGTTTTCTTGACCATGTCTACAAGCCTAAATGCACTGATCTGCTCAGGAACTACTAATTTTTAAACTTTATGACTTTTAAAACATACTTTTAATTGCATTGCACTCAGATGAATACAAATGACTAACGTGGCATTTCATGCTTTGGTTTTTCAGAGCATTTGTATTACTGAAAAAGTCCTGCAGGGCATTTTTGCAGATATTCTGTAAGTCCTTTTCTTTTTTTTATGGCTGTGAGTAATGTTCCTTCTGTTTCTTTGCAGACACATCAATCCCTGAGAACTTCCATTTCTTTCTCAGTTCCATGCCTACCAAAGTATTTCCTGTTACAGTGCTCCAGAGCTCTGTCAAAGTAGTCTCACTCTCACTCACTCACTCTTACACACACACACACACACACACACACACACACACACACACACACAGAGAGAGAGAGAGAGAGACAGAGAGAGAGAGAGACTGTGACACGATAATAAAACTATAGTTGAGTTCATTTGATATGAAGATTGTCTGTCAAAGATTGCTTTACAGGATTAATGTTCCCTGTATGAGTGCTTTATGTTTTTTGCATTTCAAAGTGTGGAAAACTAAAAATTCAAACAAATCTGCGTTCTGTGCAGGCAGCAGTATAAGCTACCTTTGCACATTCATCATACTTTTCATAGTGTATTCACACACCACTTAGACCTCTGTGGGTAACTTATAGCTGAAACGGTTGGATATTCAGTAGATGGCATGCCCAAAAAAAACCTCATTAATTAAATAGAACTGCTGGTTGTATTCTGGGGCATTAGATAATAATATTATAGTTGGGTTGTTGGGATAAGACAGTCTGACTATGAAATATAAGAATAAGGATAAGTGGTAATGCAACTCATTTATTGTAAAGTTTTTATGTGTGACATTTTGTATTTGTTGTGATTAACGTAATACAAGGCAGAATCAGTTTCCTCTACATTTTCTGTTTTTGCAGGAGTTACTGAAGCCATGCTGTTTGCAATACAATGATTTTAAAGAATTATATGTGCATGTTCCCCAAAGATTATTCTAAGATTCATTTCAAATTCATTTTAATGTCTTTACCTGTCCATTGGCCCATTCTGCTGCAAACACAATGATTAGAGCATAAGTTACAAACACATCTGCTTTGTAACGCTAAAAGATTTCATTATTCTACTATTATTAGTTACTATAGTATTCTAAGAAAATAAACGTGTATACAGTTTGCCCCCAAAATGAGCCACAGCAGTTGGACTTGCAAAATAAATGAAAAGTGAAAGCACTTTTTTAGACTTTTCATTGTCTGACACATTTATAATTATATGTGATTTTTAACTGTCTGGATTAGCTGATGTTATAAATGATGTTGTCAAAAGCAAGGTCACTCTCACGTTCAGTAATAACATTAGGAATTTCCCTGGTCCTTTTTGTAGTGAAAGTTATTCTGAGCAGCTTCGTAAACAAACTTTGATAAGAATCTCAGATATTCAGTAGTAGAAGTTATCTAACCTCCTTTATGTTTGTAAAATGCATTGTGTATTCAGCCCAAGGTGAGGTTTTAATCAAAGCGGTTTCACTGAGGTGTAATCCATCTTAAAGTTTCCACAATATTAAAATACACACATACTGTGAAACAAATATATAGTACCATATGTAGTCTGTAACTGCTCTTGCTGCTGTGTTCTTCACTGCTCTCGTCTTCACGAGTTAACCATCCATTTAAATAATGTTGTGTCTCACAGATGTAGTTAGACAGTCTACCCTTGGCAACAGTGTGTTAGCTTACCTTCATATATATGTAGTGCTTAAAATTTAATTAGAGAAGCTGTCATAAAAAACACTTTTTTTTTAATTAATCTGTAAAAAACTTGTTTAAAACTAAGATTTACTGAAGTCACTGAACTGCACTGTCATTTTTATACCCGCTCTGCACAGGCTTTTCAGAGAATTCAGAAATTAATCAAGCTCCACATCACATCAACCACTAAAACATTTAGACACTAAACATTTTTCTTTTCCAACATGCTACATGCAAGCATGTTAATTTGGCATTTTAGCATTTTGTGTAAAACTGTAGACTTCATAATTAATGGATAACTACATAATTTATATTTTAGCACTTAAAATATAATTTTAATCCAATAGCGTGTGCATAGTGATGGATTAACCATCCAGAAACAAACAAACAAAATTTAGGGGAGCTTTGGCATAAACCTTATATTGGGTGGCTGTCTAATAAATTTGTTAAGCACTATGCATTGCCTGTATAAATATAAATTTGCATCTTTGAGATGCGTTAAATGTACTTTAACTACTGTAAAATCCTGCCAGTACCTGATTTATCATCCTCTATATAACAGATCACGATTATCCATATTTTTATTTATACACACTGCAGCACTATAAATGAACTAATACAACAGACATTTATGGGTTTGTTAGTGTTAGGATTATTTTATTAGCAATGTTGTTTTCAAATGACATAATAATTTGATGTTTAAGTTACACAGTACACTAGTTTCTTGTGAAAACCACTGCAAGGGATCATACCTGCACTCAAAGACTGCCTGAACAACAAGAAGAAACACTGATCCCAAAAAGTATCCTGGATTTTTCATAGACTTCTCAGTGGGTATCTATGTTGTCATTGCCAGGTGACTAATGACTCTCCTAAAGGCCTGCAAGCCAACATAAAATGAGGCTTCACAGAGATCACCAGCAGTTGCTTTGAAGGCCTCATTTCACTTCACACATAAAGAACCTGGTCATTGGTGCTTTGTTTTCTTGAGTGTTTTACTTTTATATGTGGTTGAATTGTTGTCTGATTCTTGTGTGTCTTGTGTTGGAAAAAGAAACATCTGCTATGAGTTCACTGGCAATGACAGAGAATGTGCTCTGCTCAACCTCAACTGTACTGCAAAGAGGACAGCATCCCTTGGAATGCTCTGATCTGTATCACTGGTAGGTAGCAAATATTCACAGAAAAGTTGGCTTATATAATAATTATATAAGTTTAATGTTCAAGCTAATAAATTAGCAGTTGTGTGCACAGCAGGGTTTCTAAAGTATGTTGTCATGTGTGATCATTCCCAGATGTAATGCATGTCTTATTTGTAGTTTTGTATTTGTATTTTTTAAATTTTGAATTATATTATTATTATTTTACATTAATAGAAAACCTTTTTTAAATTTTCAACCATGGTTGCATTTTGAGGCTACATCCCAAAAATATGTACAAAGTCCTATGTGGGAAGAATGATATGAAAGATCGTTCAGCTTTAAACAAAAGGAAACAGGCTCTTTTTGATCACTATATTTGCTTCCATCATTGCTGTGTTGTGTGGAACAGACACTACACTGTTGTTTTGTAAATACCACAGATTATGAGCATCATGATACAAAGTGTTTGCTGATTTCACAAAGCAGAACAGTTCTGTAACACAATTTCACTCTGTTCTGCAGCTGTGGTCCCGTGTTTGTTCAGTTCTCACTCAGTGAACTTTTGCTGCTCTCTTCCTCTTGACTGTGTTTATAGAAATAAAATGAAAAAAACAAAAACAGATGTCCCCATACATGCCAAAGCCTGCTTAAAGCTTTTTGCATGAGAGCACTCGAACGGGCCTTTGCTCTAAATTCTATATATATATATTTGTTTATTTTCTCTTTATATCATTTGTTCAGTTATGAATTTTCAAATTCATTGAAACTCATTAATTGTAGTTTTAATCTTCTAATATCGTCTGAAAATAGACAGAAATTAAGTTTCAGCTGCATTTAGTCATATCATTTTCATATTGTTTGTCCTTAATGTTAACAGACACTTTCAAAGTTATTATAAAAAAGAAGCTGGCATCCCTTTCATTAGCAGTTCTAATCATATCTTTGATGTTCATTTTCTTCCCTAATCTGGTTTTCAATTACACCTCCAAATAATTATGTGGTTCAGTCTCAGTAGAGCGCACCACATCAAATTGATGTCTCTCATTGTTATTACACTCCTGTTTTATTGGTTTAATCTTTAATTCTAACAATCATTGCCAGAGCCATGCATCCTTTGAGGGGAAGAATTTAGGCTCAAACAAAGCATGGTGTATTGCCTTTCCTCCTTTTGAAGGAGCAGTGCAACGGAAAAAAGACACTGCCAGCTTTAACATGCCTGCAGCTTGCTGCAGAGATTAGTCTGATCATTCATTCCATTTTTCACTGCCTTACATAACTGAGTGTTTTTACAAAAACTGTGGACTTTAAGTGTTTGAATCTTAAATATAATATAAAATTGTTTTCTTTTGTTCTTTTTTGTAATATAGCCAATTCTGTTTTGAGTATTCCATCTTCTTTTCTTTGTACACGGAGATTGAGTTGGTTTTTTGTCTCTTTCTTGTCACTGTTTCCAGATTTCAATCAGAATGAATCTTTTTTTCAATTCCATTTAGTTCAGTTGCAGTTAAGTGTATGTAGTGCAATTAAAATGATTTAAAACATTTTAGCATAAATAAAAAATCAGATCATGGTTCGCAAGAGACATGGTAGAAGTAGAAGATTAATTACTTTACTTTTGCTAATAAATGTAATTAGAATTGTGATTGGCGCACATGCAGCCACACAACTCTGAAGTTGGTAACATGTCTTAGACACACAAATATAATGGCACATAGTCCTTTTTTATGTATTTTACATTCAATATAGTTACATTCATTTTTGAATTTCTTTCTTTTACTGGTGCTTGAGGGTCCATGTGGCTGCTGAGGGTTGCTGGTGCTATGAAGAGCAAAAATTGTGTTCTGGAATGCCATGCAGTTATCGCTGACTCATCTTAAATTTTCTTTGACTTGTGAGATGCATTTTTTGCTTAGTCTTGTGTTTAGTTTTACTTATTTGAAGTAACTATGAGACTAACTGTTGTTTTTGTTTCTTCACTGTTAAATAGTTTGTTAGTATTTGTATTCCTCTTATGCATCAACCTGGTCTCATCAGCCAGTATTCAAATCCCCTTAATTTCTTGTGTGTTAGATCAGATTTATTTTGTACAGCAGTTAGCTTCAAGTTATGTGAAGTTTTTATTTTGACTGTAGTTTAGTTCTGTTCATTTGACTTTTTTTAAGTGCCCAGTGTTAATTCATTTTGTATATTTCTTTTTCATTTTTAGGGTAAATAAAACCCTTTTTTTTTTCAACATACCCACCATGTCCTCCTATCTAACACACTTGGTTCTTTACACGAATTCTAAAGTACCTATTTAGGTAGGCAATACTTAGTTGGCAATATAGAGCATCTTATAGAGCATCTTGTTGCTCAAAGGGACCAAAGACAGAAAATACATATGTAGCTTAGTAAAAAAAAAGAAAGAAAAAAAGAAAGAAAGAGGAAACTGTTATAAATACGCAGTTCATAAAAGATAAATATTGCAAAGTTAAAAAGAGTTAAATGTATGCTTTGTTGTGTGACGCAATCCACGATTAAAATGATAAGAATGTAAAGGTTAGATTTATTTTGTTTAAAAAAACGTGTTACTTTGATAGCTCAGTTTTGTCCCAGTGGAAGGGAACTAGACACAAGTGCAGACGTGTGGCGTCTCGGAGCAGGCAAAGTGAGACGACTAGAGGAGCTAACGCAGAAGCGAGAGGCATCCTGTGGTGATTTAAAGCTACAGTTTATGACTGCAAACTTTTTGGGTTGTCGATTAGATAACTCGGGAACTATTTGGCATTGCAAAGCAGCGAATGTCGACCTGAAGTCTGCTGCATGGAAGTTTACTGTTTGTTGATAAAGTGGTGGCTAACTGGCAGAACATCCAGACTGTGAGCAGCAAGTTGCCTTGTTTGGACATTTTGGTGGCCTGAAAGTGGACAGCAAACACGCAGTGCCCAGAGCGGCCCAGACACACCCCATATATTCTGCAGCTGTTCTTGAGAGCTTCTGCGATGCTTCGGAGTTGAGGCCTGCTTGCCAGTCTTCTCTGCTGGACACGTGACTTTCCAAAGGTACTACCCCGTTTTATTTTGTTTACTCCAGATGGAGCGAAACGACCATTAAGTTTGGGGTCACAACGATCCCCATCTACGATTCAGTCCTGCGACTTTTACTTTCCCTTATGTTGTTTTAACGGCTTAAAATAAGATAGTTATTGTTAATTGATGAAATTACTCTGAAATTTCAGTTGAACAACTAAACAAAAGTGGGCTTTAATTTTCTTAAAAATTATAATCAGTAAACAGACACTTTTAAATTTAAGTACTCAGTAGGTTCATTTTGTTTATGGTGAAAAATATTTGCTTATTGCTATGAGATGTAAGTCATTCAAGCATAGGACCCTAGTGTATTATTAATTTGTATTTATTTTCTGGAGGTAATTTAAGTTACATAATCTTGAGTTTCAATACATACTGCAATAAGAGAAAAGAACCCAGGGCCCCAATCTACGTCATTATAAATATATGGTAAATGTGCCACACACACTTATGGAGTTATAGCATGGAAACAAAGCAAAATTACCAAGCATACACTGCAGGCAGACCAATATAACTTGCAAAGCATGCACAAATCGAAAAACAAAAAGCTTTCTAAAGGTGATAAAATAAAGGTGATTTGAAGAAAAAGAGTGATGTAATAAGTCCTTGAAGGGGGGAAAAAACTTAGAAGTCAGAAGAGCTTTAATTGAATGACCTGCATCCAACTTCTTTCAGAAGTCTGGGTTTCATAAAAAATGGATATTGCATATGTCTGAGTAAATATATCTATATTTGCTTGACATTTTTATTTAATGTGTTATTCAAAATTTTTGTTTAATGCCACGAATAACCTTTTTTTCTGTCATGTTTATTCTGAATAAGATTATGAGTGACCCGGGCTGACACTGTAGCAGGGGTTGTCATTAAAGCAACTATCATTTCCATCCATAAACACGACAAGACCGTTGTACATTATGTGCCCTTTGTTCTCACCAGGTGACATCACATGTGGAGCACAAGTGCCTGGAACCAACGCTACCTCAGGGCAATCCCCAAAGGCCTTTTATTTTTTTTAACTTCCAGAAACTCTCCTGCTTGGCCTGACCTACTCCCCCTCAGGTATTATTCATTTTCCTTCCCCCTCTTCCCCCCTCTTTCATATATATAGGCATGTGTATGTACACTAGGGCTGCCACAAACGATTATTTTGATAGTCGACTAGTCACCAATTATTTTTGCGATTAGTCGACTAATCAGATCATCATCCATTGGACGTAAAACGTACAGCTTATTGCACCAGCAGCATCTGCTCTTATATAACTATCATTAGCTTACAGCTTTAAGTGTTTAAGTTATGTGCTAACTAAAAATAAAGACAAGATGATAGTTTATTAAATTTAAATCAAATTTGCAGATTGTTTCAGTGGAGTTTAATAAACTCAGCCGTCTGCTCCTTGCTATCTAAAATATAACAGGACACTGGAGTATATTCTGGAGCATCTCACACTTCTGATAATCAGCTGTCTGCTTGACGTTTATTCAGCTGTGTAAAAACTATAACTTTAATCTCAGCCAAACCGATTTACTCAGGAACAAATAAAATACTGAAAAAAAAAGCCAAACAATAACATTTTTAAGTTATCTAAGTGACTTATATATCATGTTTAACCTGAGTAGTGAAAGACAGCAGTGGGTTTGAAAACGATTTGCCGGGAGTCCGGTGTTCTCACGGCTCTAGTGAGCCTTGCCCCCGGCTAGCTATCGAGCTGGTTGGTAACAGACGTCTCCGAAAACGTCGGAGCGCTTTTGAAAATATGTGGTGCCTTGATAAACTGAGCAGATATTTAAGGTTTACACAGCTACATTCGCGCCTGAAAATATGTTAAACGTTTATTTTGTGACCCAGAAAGAATAATAAGAGTAATATTAAAACTAACTAGTTGCCGCCATTGTTGGAAACTGAGCTGGGCTGCGCTATGAATTCTGGGACAGAGCTAGTTCTTCTTCTACTTCGGGGTTAAACGGCAGCTGGCATCCTTGTACATGCAGTGCTGCCATCTTCTGTTTCAGTCCGTTATTACACTCTTAAATCCTACTACTTATTCCTGCGTCTTTTGTGATCTTACAAAGCTTCAAACGACGTGTCGACTATTAAATCAGTCGTCGACGATTTTGATAGTCGACGTAATCGTGACTAGTCGACTAATCGTGGCAGCCCTAATGTACACATAGGGTTTCTATATAGGAACACTTAATACTTGATATACTATATGACTACATCTAAATATATCACTGTGCGTGCTGTCATTTTTATAGTTCATCATAGAATCATATGGGTAAATGTTTTACGTAGTTTATTGTTTGTTTTGATATGGGGAATGTGTTGAACGTTTCACTTTACAAGGATTACAAGAAATTATTTATGGTCCTTTTTATAATTTAATGTAGAGTGGCTCACCAAGTTTATGGATTGTTATAAACGCATTTTTATTAAGAAAGTAAGAGATTGCTACTGTAAAATATCAATACATCAGTGTGTGCATGTGTGTGTTTGCCTCTACAATCCCAAGAAACTATAACTCTCATTTAGGGATGGGTATCGTTTAGGTTTTATCCGATACCGGTGCCAAACCGGCACTTTTGAAACGGTGCCGGTGCTTAAACGGTACTCAAACCGGTGCTTAAAGAATGGAGAACACCAACTTTGTCCAAAAACCTCTCATGTTCAGCTGTTTTTTTGTAAAAAGATAACAATGTTAGCCTTTTCTGCAGCTATGGGGCATATATGGTATCACTCTTGGCTGGAAGCAGTGCTTAAACAATGGAAAAAACACAAACTTTATCCAAAAACCTCTCATGTTTAACTGTTTCCACTTTTTCTTTGGTCATTTTAGCCTTTTTGGCCAGGGTGAAGGGAGTATCTGCCATCAAACAAGAAGACAGCCGCATGTAGCTATGATGATGTTTGCTAGTTCACCTTACATGCATTAATGTAATAACGTGGTTAGCCTACTCAACGTAAATTACACACGAACAACATTACGCTACTCACGCAGAGAAGAACGGGTGCTGCTGCCAACATCATCTGTCATCATTTCTGCTACACTGGCAGGGCTAGGGGCCAAGACTCTATTCTTCGGGTTTTTGGGGGATGTTGCTCCGGGTCCGATAACTGGCAACCCACCCGCAGTAGATGTGCACGGAGTGAGGTCTCGCAGCAAGCTATCAAATACGGCGCATTTCTCGGCTTTTAAAAAAAACGCTATGCGTGGCCAGGTGTTTCATCGGATTTCAGGTGTTACCTCCTTTGACAGTATCACAGTATCAGCTTAAAGCACTTGTTGCAGGCTGCTGAGTTTGCATATTTTGCTGTGAAGTACAGCCATACATTTGACCGGTCCTCCTTGGGCATTTTTAATCTGTAGCTCTGCTCTAAAAGAACGTACGTACCTGGACCCGCCTACTATCCTCGGAAACGTAAAATGATTGGCTAGAATCTAAAGTGTATCACAGCTCAGGAAAAAAAAGCACCGAAATAAAGCACCGAAATGTGCGCTGCTTTTCGGTCTGGTTACTACCGTTTATGTCAGAACCGGTGCCATCATGGCACCGGATACCGGTACCCATCCCTACTCTCATTAGTACCATAGTTGATATTATTCCTCATTCTGCAGCATAACATGGAACTAAAACTAACGAGGTTGCCGAACGGATGCTAGCCAAACTGCAGTACCCATTTACATTGACACTCACACAGATACACCTCCGCATACATCTTAGTTATTGTTGACTTTGTATTGTGCTAAAGACAATTTCAAAATGTTTTTTCCCATGTTTTCAATGCACCATGCTGCGTTTTGTCTCTTTGTGCTTGACTCCCTATTGGAGTGCAGAGTGTCTGGACATGGATGAAGCCATTGAAACACTGTTTATCCGAGACAATAATGGCCACCTTAACTCCCACACAACTGCTTCGGGACAGGAAGCACCCCAGTTCAAGAGTTCTCAGCATGAGAGTCAAATCCCATGTAAATACAGACATTTAATTGGTGCAGATCGCCTCAGGAATTGTCTGAACAACCAGGTTCCCACCCACTGTGCAAACTCTGGCGCCACCCAAACTCCTGTTTTCTACGGTTAGAGAAATGGTCCCCAGAACTCCTTTTATCCACATTTGAAAGAGATACACATATTTACACCCAAACACACAAGTTTACAGGTTTAGTGAGTATTTTGTGAGGTTGTATGAAGCCAAATGAAGTCTTCTTTGAGCTCAGGCTTCTCTTTGTCAGTGACTCACAGACACTGATATGATAGAGAAAATCTTGGCTGTGCGTATTAGTCTGATTGTGTATGTGTGTGCATGCATGCAAACGTGCATTTGTGTATGTTTGATTTGTGTGTTATCTCATTAGGTTGAAAAATAGCAGTAACACATACACACTCTTAGTTCATCCCTGAGGCACAGCCCATCTCTCTGTCTCCTACTCCTCTCTCTTGCTCTCTTTCCATCTCCATATACACCCTATTTCAGCATGTGGTTCATCTCCCCTGACTTAAGCTGCTCTTCCGTAAGACTGGTCTGAACATGTGTATTGCACATTCCCTAAAATTTACTTAAACACACACAAACGGACACACGAGACAAACAGAGAAAAGTCGCATTAGTTCATAAGGCAATGGGTAACCGCTGAGTTAGACAGCACATGTTGACTACCTTAGAAGAGAAAATCTACTTAACTTTGCTAATGCAAATTGAGTCAGAGTCAGGATGCCTGTAATGCAACATACAGCATAAAACATTACTTAAAGGTGCGCACATTTATTTACATCCCTCCTTGCAAGACTTCAAGATTCCTTCCTCAGGCCTTAAAATATTAATATTTTAAGCATTATTTTCTAGCTAATAACAACAGAGGTACTGTAATGCAGAATAAAAGATCCAGAATTAAAGAAAAAAATGCTAAAATATAAATTTTATAACTTCAATTAGACTTCTCTGCAGAACTTGGTTAAAGTGTGTTGCTCCTTGTATTAGTTTAGCTAGATAAAATGTCTGCAATTAATTTTCTTGTATGCCACATTTTTACACTAAAAACAGAATCATGTTTCAAATTGTGTCTGTGTTACACTGTAGTATGATTCCAATTAGAGTCATTGCAACCAAAATACCTACCAGCCTGCACAAGATTGCCAATTCTGGTTTGAGGATAAATAATAGTTATATACCATTAGCCATAATGAGCCCTCAGTCAGCTTCCTTTCTTTCTTTCTTGTTTCTTTTATTCAGAAAAAAGAAAGAGCCAAGCATTTCAATTGGTCAGAGAAAAATGTTAACGCGGAAGCTGTAGGAATCCGATATATTGTGTTTGTATTTTATATGTATGTTTATCTTGTTTGGTTATTTATTTACTTATGTATTTAGGTACTTAAGTACCTTTATCCTGAATCCCTAAATCTGATGTGTGGTGATTGCACCATGCATAGAACCTATTGTCAGATTAAATCTGTTATCCACTATCGTTGACTAGACTACATATGGTTGTAGTTAGTGTGTGTTATTTCTGGCTCAAGAAAAAAAACAATTTTGTTCGTAGAAGAACATTACTTTCTGTAAATACCAGCTATTTCTCCACATGAACTTGAACTAAGATGAATCATGCAGCACTGGTACAATAATGATCACAGTTATTTATTCATCTATTCATGTTTAGATATACACAGTTAATTTCTTTGTTGGATCACAGATTCATTTGGCATGTCCTCTAAAGTCCCATAAATAGTGGACATCAAACCCAGCCAAACAGGATATGACCTGACTAATTTGAATAACATTTCAAATTATCAGCCATCCTGCCAACTTTAAATTGTAAATCTCTATTCATGAAAATAAATTGCATAAAAGATAAAAAACAGTTTTAGATTTATTTCACATTTTCTTTTTTATTATACAGCTTCTGTAATCCCTAACTAATTAATTTTGTGTTTACTTTTTTTTTACCAGTAAATAAATTAAAAAAATATAATTCCCTTCAGTATGGTTATCTGTTAAAACAGTTACCAGAGCTACAGGATGGTGTACTTGTTCTCAGCATGTTCATGGATGCCTGTCGCTGGGATCATGTCAATATGATGATTGATGATGCTCTGCATCGGTTATGAACGCCA
Organism: Perissodus microlepis; assembly: GCF_051167445.1. Classification (NCBI taxonomy): domain Eukaryota; kingdom Metazoa; phylum Chordata; class Actinopteri; order Cichliformes; family Cichlidae; genus Perissodus; species Perissodus microlepis. The sequence continues at coordinate 7,112,564 of NC_140466.1, forward strand.
TGCTGCCAGTGATGCACTTTGCCCCATAGCAGAACTAAGTGCCAGAGCATGACCTCTACCACATGCTTCCTGTAGAGGACCTCAGCCAAAGCTGGCATTCTGTCCACCACGGGTACATGTTAGATCCATTAACTTTGCCAAACAAACAAAAAAACCCAACTAACTCTCTTACATACACGCACATATTTTTGGCAAAGCGAAAGTGTTTTGCACAGCAGTGCATTCTGACTGATTCTGCTGGGGAAAAAAAGCTTTTTATACTACAAGAAGTGCATAAAATCATTTCTGGGCAGCCATTGTTGGGAATTTTAGTGGGGTACAGTGAAGGTCCCTCTTACAAAGATACAACATAAAAAGCTGGCTCAATTTTTTTTCTCAACCTTCATTGCTTTTCAGACACAATATATGCTGGAAGTGAATTGCATACAGTGTAATAAAAATGCATTCGCTCACCCTGACTGGTTTATCAGCTTCCTTCATCTCGTACGTATGTTTCACTAAATTCATTTATGTCATATACAACAATATATTCCGAAAAGAGACATTTCATCTTCACATTGGAAGCACAGCACTACTTAATTACTGTAACTTACTGGTTAACGTGTTTACTTAATTTTATAATACAAATGTAATCAGAGGTGGAGAAAAGAGATGTGTAAAAGAGATATAAGAGGTGTGTGAACAGGGATGAGTAGACATGCACATATAGTAGGTGGTAATGTTTCACAAATGCAAAAGGAGGAAAAAAAACAAGGTAGATGGTATGTGTTCAGACAGGAGGAGAAATGATGATCATCAAATGATGAAATGTTTCCGCCATGGCTCCCACACACATCAGCAGCCTATTTGTATCACTTAAGGCACGAAGCGCAAAAACAGAAAGTACGCCTCTTCAAACACATTAAGTTAGCTCACTGCAGCACTGGGGCAGGGGCCAGACACAGGCTGTGTCTGTCACACACACTGCCTCTCCACACCTTACTGATCTGATAACAGCAAGCAGAGACATTATATTCAACATAATATACTGCAACAAAACATCTGCAATAAAAAGCAGCAGTGCAAATGGTAACTGTCACCATTCACCCCTGACTGCTTTAAGGGGAAAATAGTGATTTAAACCTGAGAGAACTTTAACTGCCAGTTTATGAGGTTCTGCCTGACTTCTCATGTGCTATTGCAGTTAGGGTTAGGGTTTTCTTGCTTTGCGGTGCCATTTAAATATACTTTATCAGAACATGTCTGATCAGAAGTGAAATATTGCCATTAATTAAAATCACTTTCTCATGGTTGTAATTACAGAAACTCCTGAACAGAAGTTTAAGTTAAATGTTTATTTTTTTCTTCATTTAGAAACTGCAGTCTTTCAGTTTAGTTTTAATCATGTGTAAGACATGCGATACATGGTTTTCTCATGTATCGCCAACAGCAACATGTGACCTCCTAACCTCCTTTAATAACCTCTTTTCTCCCAATCAGTTCTGTTATGAGCCAAGATTATGCACTAAGAATAACTGTGAATATGCACTGTAATCGTAGTGTTACTATGAGAGCATTTGTTAAGAATAGAATGGAAAAGGATTGAAGGAGTAAATGAGATTATATACCCCATTCACCCTGAAATCAGATTAAGAGCATTTTATTTATATTTTTTATTTTTTTACACACTACACACATATACATGCATTTCCATACTTCTGGATTAAGTTGGAGAGAAGAGAAAGTGGTTGATACGTGAAATAGATGAACGTGGATGTAATTATTATTATTTCTATTTTTATTATTCCTTGGTTATAGACAAGGTGAAGTGTAGATTTTAACATAAAAACATCCATGGTTGATTGCCACATCTGTAAGACAATGAGGACAGCTGGTAACACAAATGTTTGACATTTGTATTACCAGCCATTGTCAGCAATGATGGACAGCACAGCCTGATGTCGGTTAAGCCTTGTGTTCTCACTGGGTTCAATTTGTTTTAATACTGCTGAGAACTGCCATTTGAATGGAAAATGTGTGATTACAGAGATCAGATTAGACTTACTAGGTCATGCAGGTTATTCAAAAGCAAACTACTTCATGAAACATCCACGACAGCAATGATTTTCAGATCATTGGCTAGAGGCTGGCTTTCCTCATATTCAGGATGCAGTAAGTACTTTTGACTTTTTGCATTCTAAATAATAGAGATGCAATAAGACATTATATTGCATTGCATTTTATTATTGTAAGAAACAATAGTTATTCAAAATACTAAGGTTAGCTTGTATTTATTTAGCTGCAAGTCGCAAAACATTTTATCATAGAACTGTTTAGGACCATATACATACACCTCACTGGAGATGTTAGGTGTGTGGTCTTTATATTGAACTACATTATTAAGCCCACAGAGGTGTGTTCCAGATTACCTGAGACCAACAGTGCCACCAAACAGAGAAAACATTACTCACCAAAACTGTGCAAGCATCCAGTACAACCAAAGTGGCCTGTTCCAGGACAATTTCAGGTAAAGGTTATGGCACTGTGTCTGTCACCTTGGTCTGCTAGCAAATGGAAGGTTGGGGTCCATGTGTTTGTGGTGTGATACAGTGGGGTGCAATTCCAGCCACCTACAGCTGTCTGTATGTGTGCAGTGAAGCCTGAGATTAGATTTGACCAATTTGAACATGTTATCACACTGCTGAGCAGCATTTGGTGTCTGTGTGTTTGTGTGTGTGCTAAGCTGCTGAAAGTCCTGACTAATATAGTAGCCAGTAAGGAGATTGGATACTGTCTGACTTTGTTTATTTCCTCCATTCCTTCCTCTTGGGAAATGAGGAAGGCTGCTGAACCATACTGTCTGATGAATGTTTGTTACATGTTCACATGTCTGAGTTTAGTTTAACTTATCAGCTCAGGGTGCAGAGAAGGTTCTGGCTCAATTTTGTGTAGTAATCTGAAGCCTGAGCCTAGAAATACTATTCCTAAAACAGGGAATCTTTGAATTTTGCATTGCATCGAACATGTATTAGTTTTGAAATGTCCAAAAATGTCACTTCTTATCTTAAAAAAAAATCTATCAATACTGGCATATGTAAATCAACACGTGGTTCTGGATGTCTCTGTTGAAGCTAGGAGCTTGACACAGCAGCAAGTTAATTACTGTATTTTCCGCATTATAAGGCGTACTTAAAATCCTTTAATTTTCTCAAAAATCGATAGTGTGCCTTATAACACGGTGCGCCTTTGTGTATGAATTCTGGTTGTGCTTAGTGACCTCAAACCAATTTTATGTGGTCACGGCGCTCAAAAATCTGTCAAAAAATGTTTTAGTACGACTTTGGTAAGCTACGTAGCCGCACTGCTTGAAGGATTGTCGGAGCATTACGGCTACCATAGTCAGGAGCGGAGTAATCTGGGTCCAAAACTCTTTCCACTTCAGGTCCCAAAATTAAAACGAACACTACACTGCGGCATCAATGAGAGGTAAAAACTGTCTAAATTCATCTTTAACAAAATTAGCAAAATTTGCTAAATCTTTAGCAAAACCTGCTTTACCAGGTGTTAGAAGTTAGCAGGAAGTTAGCTCCCTAGTTTCCACCTAAACTTGATATGGTATGTTCTAAATGAGAGATTTCTGAAAAAAATAAAACTTACAGCTCTGCTATCACTTCCAACATACATGAAGACAGAAAACTAAACAACAGTGACTTTTGTAAGGTTACTGAAGTTGGAGTAGCTGGTATATAATGATGTGCTATGTCAGTGGTTCCCAAACTTTTTTCGCTGCACCCCCCTTTGTTTTACAGAAAAATGTCCCCCCCCCCCCCCCCCCCTCGCGCGCGCGTGCACACACACACACACACACACGCACGCACTAACACATCCTCCAACCACACACACCCATATTTTGCTCAATTGCGATTTATTTCACACCTCAAACATTTAGTAAACAATTAAGCAAATACAAGTATTCTGCAGGTAGTAAGAAAATAAACTACTAACTCTTTTACGCTACGTCCGCACCTACACGGGTATTTTTTGAAAACGCAGCTGTTTCGTCCACACGTAAACGGCGTTTTGAATCACCGAAAACTGAGATTTTTTAAAACTCATTTTTTGCGTTTAGGTGTGGACGAGGAATACAGTTCGTCTCGCAACGTCAAAGGTATGTGCCTTTTTTCACGTCAGCTGTGCACCACGTTATTGCTTACATGAGAGGAATTGCAGAGTGGCAGATAGTCAGATTAACAGTATTTTGTCTCTATCTTCAGGTTTTACACGCTTACATATAAACACGCAGTTACTGTCCCTCTATTTAGAAAGGCAGAGGTGTCACGGTGTAATTATTTTACATGTAGTTGTTTTTTTTCCTGTGTAATAATATTCAACATTCCTATCAATACATTTTTCAAAAAAATGCCTCTCTGTGCAAAATGGGTTTAAAAACATAAACAGCTGTGGGATACTGTTTGTCCATGATTTAGACAGGGGGAACAAATCGTGGCAGGATCAGCCTGATATTATTTGTATCCCACTGTAACTTTACTGTATAAAGAGCTAACATCTCCAAAATGTCAGGAGTAGTTAGTCATTACAACAAGTGTTTGTGAACTAAAAATCACGAATGTGGGATGCTGTTTGTCCGTGATTTGGAGAGCCCAGCGTGTGCTCCCAACGAAGGGAAAACCAATTCTGCAGGGGAGACCTACTTTGGCACTTGTGCAGGTGAAACCAAAGGGCAGATATGCTTCACCATATTTTCTAGTCTTTCTAGAGAATTCAACATTAATTAATTAATGGTAGGGAAATGGAGGAAGCAAGAAGAATGAGTTGAGTAAAATTTGACTTATCTGACTGTTTTGTTTCCCTTAATGCGTCTTATAATCTGCATTATATGTATGAAAACAGACCCGTTAATCTATAGTGCGCCTTATAATCCGAAAAATACGGTACATTTAGATTTGTTCACAGCTTAACCTTTATGCTATGCTGAATGGCTCTTGACTTCTTGGATCTTACTGCACATGTGAAGCTTCATGATCTCACTGTCATGAAGAAGACATATGCAGTTAGGGTCATACATATATTTGGACAATAATAGAATTATTGCAATATTGCCTCTATGACATCACGGTCCAGCAATCAAGCAATTCAAGTCATGCAGTCAAGATGATTGTAGTGCAGACTTTTATGTTTAATTTAAATGATTTAACGAAGATATTAATTGTTTACATTAACTGTTTACAGACATTTTTAAAGAAATTCTCCTATTTAAAGAGGCTAAAAATAATTATAAAATTAACAAAGTTTGTTCATTTTGATAATTGTGTTTAATACCAGACAATGAATGACCTGAAGCCTGGAAAATCATCCATTGCTGTGTTACCTTCCTTGTTGGCCTCTGCTAGGCCTTTACTGTAGTTGGCTTCAGTTGCTATTTGTTTGTGGGTCACTCTGCTTCATCATGATTGACTGATATTGTTGTATGCTTTGGATCATGAGGTGTTCTTTCCCTTCTCCATACTTCCCCCAGTCTCAATACTTAGATGTTTGTCTTCTGTGGTCTTTCTTGCCCTTGGCTGTTAATGAGCTACCCAGTGCATGGCTTTTTAAAAATATACCCAGTTTTGCTGTTTTGTCTGATAGATAGATTTATTTTTCAGGGTAATGATGGCCTTTTTCAGCTGCATCAGCATCTGTCTGGACCTTATTTTAAAAGCATCAACGAAGGGCTACAAAAGTTTAGTATTTGGAATTACCACCTGATTTAAATCTCTGCTTAAATTAAAGCTGAAAGTCTGCACATTAATCACATCTTGGTTGTCTGTTTTTTTAAATCGACTGTTATGGTATACAGAACCCATTATGGGTTGCATTGTTGAAATACTTATGAACCTGGTTGTGTGTATATTTTTCTCAATTTTGAACTCTTTTGTTAGAGCTTATTGTGAGAAAAAAATAATGTATTATTCTGTCAGTGAAATATGACATTTTATAAAACTGTGTGAACAATACCATAGAAGCCACTTGTGATTAGGCAGGCATATTAGATGACAAGCTGTCATTTCACTGACTGTTCAGATTGCAAAAAACAACCTAGTAATGACCACTTCCAGTCGATTCCAGAATTCATCACGACTGATTGAAAACTCTGGTGGTAACATTTTAATCAAACTATATAATTTCATGAATTATAGCATGTCAGCAAGCAAAATGCCAATAATTATTAGTCACTCCTTTATTTTTCTCAAAATATTCATGTACACTGAGCATTTATGTACATTATTCAACGTAGAATGACTCTGAATGATACTGAGGCACAGACTACAAAGAATAAGACACTCAAGTTGACCAAAATACAACATTGTCAGTTTAAAAACCATTAAAAGCAACAGACAAATGCAAAAGCATTGCAAAAAGTAAACTGCCACATCCTCATTTTTAGCTATACTTTTCAAATTCATTCAGCAGAATTAAACCTTTAAAAAACTGCAATTCGAGCCTTTAGTGTGTGGGTGAACTTCAATATATTGAATTGTAAATTGCATTGTCTTTTACATTAAACAATTCCTGACATGGTTTTATTTCTTCTAATGCAACTTTTCAATTCATGCCTCATATGAACTATTGCATCTGTATGTTCCAACACGTTGGTAGGTGAGATGGAGCACATTTGTGACACCTTCCCACTTCTATCTGCATGGACATTTGCAGGCATTTCCAATAAATCCCAATAAATGTTTTGTTATCAGATCATCTATGATTGGATTCATATTTAAGCAAATACTGTACAATTTGGAATATGCTAGGACCGTGCACAATTAGAACACTGACCAATATTTAATAGAATTGTTCAACTAGGTAAAAAATAAAAAATGGATTTGTTTCTCTGAGTTAGACAGAAATATGTCCGTCAAGTAAGTTACCATCAGCATGTAGGTAGCTTAAGATAACTCCAGAGCTCTGACTATAGTGCCTTTATTACACAGATGTGAAAGTGGTATTCATCTTTTGATCTGTTTGAAACAAATGTCTGCCTGTTCATTTAAAGATTATAAGACTACTCCTTGTTATTTTTAAAAGCATATTTGTGACCTTTAAAGCAAGTAAAAACATCAAATCCCTGGTCACAGAAAAGTAGATTTTTGAATGTAGCTTAAGTTCGCACAAAAGAATTGGCAATAAAGCAACATTGTACATTTCATTGGCTTCACCTTTTGCTTCATGTCTATTATGACTGGATATAACAAACTGTTTACAGTGCTTTAGTGGCATAAAAGGTCGACAGCAGTTGGCAGCTGTTTGTCTGTACGTGGTGCATTGATTAACTGTAACAGCATGAATTCCATTTCAGTGAGTATTTCTGCAATCGCTGTGTGGTATACTGTATGGTGTTGCTTCATTCTTCTTTAGTTTCTCCACTTAACACCATTTAAAATATCCAATAGCTTGGTGGAAAAATGCTGTGAATTTATGTGGGTTTTTAAAATGGGAATTCACTCATGTCTTTTGCCCCCTAGAATCAGAGGACAGTCAGGGGGTGAAAAGAGACAAAGTTGAACAAAAATCTGTTGTATCAAGTCACCCAGTAATCCTTGTTACATGTTGTCACTAGAGATTAGGGAAGAAAAGTGTTTGCCTTTCACTGAGCATTAGAGAGTAAAATACAAAGCACTCACCACTACAAAAGAGTACTAAATGCACATCTCAGAATATATTTCAAAATATTCTCTTTCTGTATTGTGAGTTTCTGTGTGAGAATACAAAAACATGTCTAGCTCACACAAATAAACAAAGATGAATTACTACCCAAGGAAAAATTGTACTGTAAGTGAGTGCGAGTGATTTACAAATAGTGCATCATATGCTAACAAAACTATACTGTATTAACACAAGGGATGGATGTAATGAAGTGACACTTTAATAAACTGGCCTGAAAAGTTAAGTTTTCAGTCACAGAAAAGTTCCGGTAGTATTAATTTGTCGCTTTAATGTCATTTCAAAACAGTAATGTTGACTGAGGATTTTTTCCAGTGTCTGGTAAATCATTCCTATAGTTTAAATGAACTGCCACTGACAGACTGGGTTGCTGTGGAGAAGCAGAGATTGGTAAGATTTGGCCTGTAAGGCAGGGTTAGCAGAGGTATATTAACATTTTGGTGCCTACGTATTCTGTGTTCTTCTGTCTGCTGTAAATAAACCTTATAAAGGGCAGGCGATGTATTGCAGGTTTTCTTGATTGCTTAAACACTATAACCAATCTTTTGAACTAAAATTTCAAAACCATAATGCTATTTTTCAAAAAGCACACCCATTTCCTTGAACTATAAACACTATTCCCCTGCTTTAACACATGAGTCAGATGTGGGGAACTGTTACTGCAAAACTCTACACACAAATCCCTACATTTTTCAGTGCTTATACCATGTGGCCATTTAGAAAGCACTTGCATTCAATAATGTTAACTTAAGTCAGCACAGCTTGAGCTCAATTAGCACACAATTAACCAAGTGGAAACACTACGAGTCAAAATTTATCACACACCAATCGGAAACTCATTCAGGTTTGAAACAATGGATTCAAAGAGATGCAAAGGAAGAGGTTGAGGAGGAAAAGGAGGTCTAGGACACCAAGGAGGAGGTGGAGGAACATAATTGGCCATTGGGCTATTGTAAATGTCCCTGGTCAGCGTGGAGGGAATGTCACTCTGTGCGCAGTCATCAGCCAACGAGGGGTACTCCACCGCCATGCCATTCTAGGACCCTATAACACTATGCTTCGCCTTGCTTTTCTTGATGGTCTAAGACAACATATGTTCCAGCGGGACTACAGTGAACCAGCACAGCCAGAGCAGCCTCACTATGCTGTTGTTTGGTGTAATGTCAGCTTCCATCACACTGCTCTGGTTCATGACTGGTTTACCAATAACCCAAGGTTTTCTAACATCTTTCTGCCTGCATACTCTCCCTTTCTAAACCCGATGGAGGAGTTATTTTCGGCGTGGCGGTAGAAAGTGTATGACAGAGAACCTTATGTCCGTGTTCACCTCCTCCGGGTCATGGAAGAAGCCTGCCTATACATATCAGTAGATGCATGCCAGCGGTGGATCAGGCATGCAAGAGGATTTTACCCCTGCTGCCTGGCCAGGGCCAATATAGCCTGTGATGTGGATGAGATTCCCGGGCCTGACCCAGACCACAGACAGGATGCTGAGGTGGAATAATGTTTTTGATGTGTGTTGTACTGTATGGAACATGAATAAAAATGTGCCACTGTATGTACATTGGATCTTTTGTTTTCATGATGTGAAAAGGTTTTTGAGGGGAAGAACCACAAGCAACATAACTTGCCAGTTTTTGAAATATTGTTTTCAATTTATTGCACCAATGTGTAAGACTATGTTGTAGTGTGTGTGTTTTGAGGCCTTGTGTGTGATTTTCTGTGGGCAAAGTTTGGTTTTTCAGCAAGAGTGAATGGTTTTGAGTGTAGAGCTTAATTTTGACCTGAAAATACAATGTTTGGGAAATTGGGTGAGACGTTATGGATTTGTGTTTACTGTTTTGAGAATACGAGTCATAGTTTCAAGAAAAGTGTTTAAGCAATCGAGAAAAACTGTAATATATATTAGACTAATAGCTCCATTTGTAAAAGGAAGAATAATAATGAAGGTATAAAGAAATTATTTGGCTTTCTTTGTTGTAATGAATCAGATACAGTTGTAAGTCAGGCTGTGGGAAATTATAATGGGCATTTTCACCTTGAGGGGACCACTATATAAATAAAATTGAGTTGAATTGAAATTTTAAATCAAATTTCAGTTAGTGAAGGAAAAATGGTATATTCATCTAAAATGAAAATACTCAGTAGTTTCACACCTCAGATTAGTGAAATGTATAATTTCAGTAGATCTCAGTGAATTTGCTAACTCATTAAAAAATCAATTTCAGCTTAACCAGATTGCACTGTAAAATGTGGATTTATTTATAAAATACAAAGAACAAATGCATTACAAGAATACACCTGTAAAACCGTGTACTATATATGTAACTGCTGAAGTTGTTTAGGTAAGACATCTCTAGAAAACGGAGTGAAGACAGGATGTGTAAATTCTAAAATTAAGAGAAAAGAAAAGCTGTAAGGGAAAGTGAATTCTGATGAGACGTGACGCTCAAATGGTGGCAAGTAAATGATGTGGTGCAGCAGGGATACAGAAGAGAAGTGCATTAGTCTGACTTTCTACATCATTAACTACTACATGTTGCTTCAACTTCCTATGTACCTGTATGTATGTTGTAAGCTAAAGAGCAACCTTCACAGGGAAAAAACACATTACCCCAGCTATATACCAACAAACGTGTAATGAGAGGGGTAAAGGCTGGGTACTGATCTATGGTGATATCAATTCTAAATTAGCTTGAGCTTGTGTGTCTTCACATAAAAGTACAAGAGAGGCTTGTGTGGTGCAGGTCTAATTGTGTCAGAATTTCTATTGTTAGTTTTTATCTGTCAGTGATGGTAGAGAGCAGCCTTACGTAAAGTCTTTTGACACGGCTTCAATGAAATTGGGAGCTGACATGAGAATGGTGAAGGTGCAGATGATGGAGAACAGCGAGAAGGCCACCAGGCATAACCGGTCCACAACTGCAGCTGCAAATTTCCACTCGCTGCAGATTGCCTCCCCCTCGTCCTGCTCTCTGAAGCGATTCGCAATGTACTGCACTTCTTCCAAAATCCGGCAAATTTCGGGAATCTGCTCCAAAAGCAAAGTCCGTGTCTGGTCTGAGTGGATGTCAAGCTGGGAGGTACCGTTATGATGATTCCCTCCACCTCCACTTCCACCACCGCACACAATCACACCTGAATCAACACTAGGTGGAAACACAGGGTTGTCTGTGCCCATTGAGTGGTAGCTAAAGTATAGGTTCATGTTTCCATTGGTTGTTGTTGCCTGAGTGGATGGCTGCCCTGGTATGGTGCTCATCTGAATGCTGGTGGTGCTAGTGTGGTGAGCAGGAGAATGGGAGTACTTATAAGTTGGAGGACTGCTTGAGCTCACTGGAGTTTTGCTTTCCTCTCCAGGCTTCTTCATACGGAGGAACCAAGCGCACCAGTTGAGAAGAAAGACTCGGACCTGAAAGAAAGAAATAAGAAAGATAAAGATTTAGCTGGAGGAAAGAAGGTGGAAAGATTTGATTGATATGTTCATTTACACTGGAAAGTGTTCCTTAGACTACCATGACCTGGATGACAGAGAACCTACATAGACAGTTTAATTGACACTTGCCAAAAAAATAGTCTAAAATCTTCTAAAATGACTAAAGCTAGCAACAGAATTGAAAAAACAGTTGGTATGATTTCATCCTGAAAATTTCTATTTCTTGCATTTATTTGGTGGCCTACCAAAAAGGCAAAGCTTCTTAAGAGAATGAGAGCAGGACTAAAAGGAAAAAATCAAGAGATAATAGCAGGATACATCAGAAATGACCTGTTCACAGCCACTCTTAAAATGTTGCCCCAAGTGGTAAAGGGTTTAAGAAAAGTTTTGCAGAGTATAGTTTTAAAAAGTACCTTTAATCATTGTGTAAGATCTTGGTGTCATGTCCTTACACAAACAAACTCGAAAATAAAATGGACTTATACTGGCTCAGCGACTGTACCTCTATGCATTATGTTAGAGCAGTGGTTGTCAGGTGAAAAATATGATGTGAAACTAAGGAGAGTCAATTTTTTTTTAATTTTATGGGGTTTTTTTTACTAAACAAAGAAGGATCTGTTATTGTTATTGTGCTAATGATGTGTACCCTTTTTGTTGCAAGAACTAACCTTTTTCAACTTCTAAAGAGGGGCACATCAAAGCTTGGAAACAGTTTTAGAGAGGTGGTTATTGAAATAATACTGTAATTAAATTGTCTCTTTTTTCCCCTTATTGAACTCACCCATTTAGGCATTTTTCCTCCGTGGGGGTCATGGTGGTGGAATTGCAGAACCAGAACAGTTACCACCACCGACAATCCCACAATCATCATGGTGCTAGCAAAATACTGAGCTGAAGAAGAATACGAACAAATCAGTATATTGCAATTTCAATAAAGGACACATGGCTTGTTAGTAGATATTGTAGTCTGTTACTGAATGATTTATTTATTTAAATATATAAGTGAAATGGTTATTTTAAAATTATTAGATTAGAAAGCATCATCACTGTCACCAAGTAAGGTAGCTGGTTGATTATTCAGTGAAGAAATTATCCCTGTCAACAAATCTAAGGTCATAACACCCCAGGGGCGGGTGACTAACATCTTTTTTGTTAATGTAAAATGTAGCCAAAAGACATAACACATACGCAGCCTTGGAGGCACTGGAAGACACACAGGGACATAAAAATGCATATCCTTTCCATGTAGGAAAGCATGTTTTTCAAACACATTCTGATGCAGCTGTGATGTCAGCGATTAAGTAGAAAGGCGGGCTAATGAAATTATATGTTTCCGTGTCACAATATAATTGGAATTGTATGATAACCTCTGATAGTAAATGTCAAAGACATTTTTTTCTTTTATCTATTATCTCTGATATAGTGTGTGGTGTTAAACATCTACTCTGAAAGGCATGTTTGCTCTTGGCTTTGTTTTACATCACTGAGCTGCCAGATGATGCAGGGCAGCAGCCCTATCTGCAGCTTCTCCTCCCTTCTTAAAGTCTGCTGCCTTGTCTTCCCCTGTCTGCATCAGTATGGTCTTATGCAACACAACTGTGTATCTCCTACGCTGAATATAATCTTCACATACTGCATCAGCAAGCAAACACCCACCCCACACTCTTCAGAACCCGCCCACAGCCACAACATATCAGTCCATCTGTGCAAAGAATGTTTTCTGCTACAGACTGCCCTGTGATGTGAGTATGAGGCATAAAGATCTATTTTGACACTTTAACCTATTGTAGCCAACTGTCTCCTGGGTAAATTATTCTTTTCATCCAGCAACTTTCAATGGTTTTCTCTCTTGACAGTAAATTGAGAAAATAAAATCTCCATACTGACCCACTACCCTCACTGTGGCACTTTATACCTTTTCCACCTTTTGGGCAAGTCATGATATATTATAATTTTCTTACCTATTTATTGCAAAAATAATTCCATCAATTAAAAATAAACTAAAAATAGCACACATTTCGGCTGTTAAATATTTGAAAATGGAAATATTAGATTGTGATTTAAATAACATTTTCTAATGTTGGCATCCATAACCAATTTAGAATCACCAATTAACATCCATGTCTTTAGGTGGACACCAGAGTACAGTCTCTATGCACTACTGTGTAAATGGACTTGGTTAACTGATTATCAACAATTGCAACTGCTTCTATTAAAGTTTTGGCAGTTGACTCAGCAAATGAAGTGGTATGATAAGACCTTAGAGGAACTCCCCATAAACCTTGCAAAGAAGATTTCTTCACAATTATTTTAGAGACTAGTGAAGTCATATAGAAAACCAATCAGTGCTTCAAGTTATTGCTGCTAAATGTTGTTCTACAAGCCACTGAATCGAGGGATGTGCATACTCAGACTGCATAGGTTCCTGTGAAAACCTTCACAATTCACAATTGTTTTAATGTTGTTTTTAAACCAACAATTAAATAATTACCAATAAAAGCATTACGAGGAGCTGAATATTGTCTTACCAATTAGAGGAACTGAGTCTGAAGTGGCAGGCATGATCTCTGCTACCAGTAACATGAACACTGTCAGAGACAGCAGTACCGTTATGCCTGAAAAAGGCAGACACACATTAGATGCATTATTTCATCAAACATCTCTATTGCTGTTAAATTGTGACTTGAGAGAACTCAAAATAAATGCAGCTGGTTGTCTTCAAAACAGGTGACAAAAGCTATGAATTTATTTTTGGAATATTTACTATCTTATCCACCGTCAAAGGGGCACTGTCTCATTTCTATTTAGTGCAGCCCTGTCTCACGGAATGGCATTTTGAAACAAGCTGGCATTTTCAGGTCCACATGATTATCTTTGCTGCGTTAACAGTGGTGCTTTTGTTCATCTGCTAAGGAACAGAATTCAACGCAAATGCTTATTCACAGCAATAATGTCAGCATTAGCATAAAGCAAAGACAAATAAATGGGTAAGCAATTGCAGTCTGGTGGGCAGAGATGACCAAAGTAGGGGAGAAAGGCACATTTTTGTCGACATGCATGAATGTAATCATGAATCGTTGTCCCTCTGCGTGAAACTGTGTATCTGTGTCTTTGTGTGCAAGGATGGCCTGATGTGTATGTGATCCTCTGTACCCAGTGAGATCTTTTCTCCAGAGTCAGCAGGGAGCAGAAAGACCAACAGTGCCAGACCAGAGATGAGCACACAGGGGATGAGCAGGTTTAAGCCATAATAAAGAGTCCTGCGGCGCATAGTGACTGTGAACGTCACATCGGGGTAGGGCTCCTTGCAGCAGTCATAATACAGCTCATTACGCTTTGCTGGTACACCTGGGAGACATATTAAGGGGTAAAAAGGTGTCAGTTTAGAGGTCAAAAACACAGAATTATGAAATAATGGTCCAGTTCTTTCTTCCGCTTGACTGAATATTTTTTTATAAACACTAAAATAAGCCAATAATGCACATTTTTAACTTCATGTATGGCCTTGTTAACAAAAAGGCATTAGTTAAAATGAATAAAATGTAAATAAATACAGGCAAAATACTTGTAGAAGTATAATGTTTTAAATTTTATGGAAAGCCAACTTGTACTTTTTATAGAAGATGTTGGAAACTGATGAATATGATAATAGTACTTTTTTTTTCTTCTTTCAATTTCTGTATTTCATAAATTTGTAGACTTTAACCAATCAGATTAATATTATTTTTTCTGGACTGGGATTTAGTTAATCATGTTGGGAAGCAGCTTGCTTTGAAAAAACCAAAAACAAAAGAAAATCAACTTGTGCCTAAATTAGAATTGTATGACGTTATCATTTATATAACACAATAATCTCAAATCCGTTCCACCTGTTTGTTTAGCAGGAAGTTATAATCAGTATAAAGAATTGCTCATACAGTAGAGACTGAAATAGAAGTTGCAAGCTCATGGCTTTAAAATGACAGCCATTTGTTGAGAGCAGTAATTGGCTTTTGAATCTGTTTGCTGACCAGCTGGCCATCTTTTCATCCTGTTATTGGAATTTGTTTGATCAAAACCAGCTTGATAACTTTCAAATATAAACTATTAAAATTTATGAATAATTCCACATCTATTTTACAGACAAACAACAGTTCCTGTTGCTGAACCATACAGCATATTTGAAAGGAACCTTTTGTACACAGTACTAGTTCAACATATCAAAACAAGTAAGGGTAGACAAATAATTAAATGAAAACAGTAAAATGACATTAAAAAGCAGTGACTAAAGTTTATTTTATGTTCAAGTTCATTTCATGGTGACTAAAAAGTGAAAATATAGCTTTTATGTCCAGGTGGCCAGATCTGAACAGTAACTCTGTTTTTGTAAAAAACAAATAAACAAAAACTAAAAGGAGCGTGTATTTATCTTTATCTGTAATTTAAATAGTTTCAAATAAAATGCTCTTTGGAGATTGTGGAAAGTTAGCTGTAGCTGCAATGAATTGTGCCATGATCATTGTTTGTATTATATGCCGAGCAAGAGTAAAGGACTGGCACAAAATGTTAAAACCTGCAAATGTTAGTAAATGATTCAGATTACCCAGCTACATCTCCAAAAAGCAGTCATATATATCTGGCATAAAACTATAGTTTTATCTTTGTTGTTGGCATAGGTATATTTTGATTTTTATAAGGTCAGTAACAGAAATCAACATCACATTGGCCTGGCCACAGTCAGAAAAACTACAAGTACAAGAACAATTGTATAGCTAAATGATCAGTAACAATAGCAGATCCATTTCATATGTATAATCATTTTAAGGTGGAATGCAGACAATGTTAGCTTGTCCTCTGGATTAATATCATCAATCAAGGACCTCTGTGTGAGTATGTGTGACTGCCAGGCAGTCACTTGTAGCTTACAATCAACAATCAGTGGTGAATAAAAGTCAACCCACAAGAGCGCTGCCTGTGTATGGTTTACCCAGCATTATACACCTCTAATAGCAATTAATTGATTGTGAAAATGACACAATCAACAGTACAGTCAAAATGCACAACTTTTTTCAAGTCAGTAACAGAAAACACTTGATATTACCACTGCGTGTGTGAGCGTTACTTCCTATAGGAATTCAGTTTAAATTGATTGCTCGGATTCAATTTCATTTCATTTAAAACTCTTGTCACCCGCTTGCCGAAGAGAAATAGCCTTTGTTAGTTTCTATTAATTTGATGGATTGTAGACCTGCAGATGCATTTACCACATCTTGTGTGTGTGTGTGTGTGTGTGTGTGTGTGTGTGTGTGTGTGTGTGTGTGTGTACGCGCTCACTTGTGTGGGGTCATGTCCTCCATTCCCTTTAGGGACTTTAACCTGACGGAACACTAACCCATGTGTGACATGTGTCACCCTAGAGACTTAAAGTTCAGTCCCGAAGGGTCCAGACTGCTTTTTGGGGATAAGAGTTGGTTTTAGGGTAAAGGTTATAAATAGGTGAAGGGTGGAGGTGAGGCATTCAGTTGTGATAGTTCAGATTAGGTTAATGGGCTCAGGAATGGTTTAATTTAATGAGTTATCCCCTGAGACAGTGAAACAATGCGTGTCTGCTTGCTTTTGAGTGTGCGTTTGCACTCTTGCATGAACATGAGCATGTTCTAAGGCACCAGGACAGTGTGTGTTCTTGGCCAGCTAGCTGCCTGGCTGTGCCTGAATTAAGTGAACCATCCCTGGGCCAGCTGTCACCACACACACTCACAACCCCCCATCTATTCCCCCAGCCAGCTGGGTGCACCAACTCTGTGTGTTAGTCAGTTTGTGTCTGGAAATTATTCCATTGGCCTCCGATTAACACCCAAACCTGGATTAGAGATGATGTGAGTTCTTTATTTCCATATGGAGACACAAGCAGTGGAATATATACGGTAAAAATATTGGTAGGATGAGGGATAAAGTTAGGAGGAGGATTTTAAACGGCACTTTGATGAGCAACTTTCCATGTTTTTTGATATGCTTTATCCATTTGAGTCATCAACCCTAACCCTAACTGTAGGCAAAATGCTGGAGTCAATTCCTAGATGCTTCTGAAAGGCTTGAAGGTATGGACTGAGAGAGTTCTTTTTAACTACTTCTGGTGGATTTTATTTTTAGCTTTGCTAGCCTACCTGTTGTGATCAGTATTTGAAATTAGCATCACCTGTATTGTACAGAAATGCTGTCAGAAACAGAATTTGTTGAAGATTTATTTAGGACTATAGTAAATAGAAGCTGCATTATTCACCCCATCTAAAGACCCCTTTGTTGTGGACTGATTGACTAAGAGAGGGGCATCTTACAAAGAAAGAATCACAGCTGAAACACCTGCTGTCAAAATGTGTGACACTGATTGGATGTTTCACATAGTTAATGCTGAATCTCAGTGAGAGTCTTATCAGGGTCTTTCTTATTCAGCATCTATGCATGACATTTTGTTTTCGTTCTTACCAACAAGGTCCCACTCCCCATTGGGTATATATGTAGAGACATCAACTTCCATCATCTGGAGATCCAGCAACCAACCATTGTGGGTCCAGGAACCAAATTTCAGGTCACACTTCTGAATATCAAACGGGAACCACCGAACGTCGATGTAGCAGGTACTCTTCAAGATACCTGCAGATAAATTACTTTTAGAAACCAATCAGTTTTTTTATGTAAATATTTATTTTTAAAATAATAAAAAGTTACTTCTACATGACAATTTTTTCTTAAACATACTTTAAATAAATGCTTCTCTGATACTAAAATCTAGTATATTCCAAGCCATTTATTATAGGCACTGTTATCCTTTTATAATACAAATAAACATCAGCTTTGCGATTCAAAAAATACTGATCTAGAAACAGATCAAGAGCTTTAGTTAGTGTTATATCAAACATTAGGTGGGAGGTCGGGGGGTGGAGTATTTGAGTTCAGTGGCCATGACATCTTTGCTGATGCCAGGCAGGCTAGTTTGAGTGAGTCTGAAATTGCTGATCTCCTGAGATTTTCACCAGAACAATCTCCAGAGTTTACAAAAATTGCTCAGTGAGCAGCAGTTCTGCAAACAGAAAAGTGCATGTAAAAGACTAAAAGAGAATGGTGACACTAGTTAAAGCTGACAGAAAGATGATGGTAAGCCCTTTAGAAAGCATAATAAGTGGAAGACCATGACGCGCTCTTCTCCTGTCAGCCAAGAAGACAATGCTGAGGCTAGAGCTAGCTTGTGTTAATAATCCAAGTTGGTTGTAGTGGTATAACAGTTTTCTCTGCAAACTTGAACTGGTATGTCTGCATGCTATAGTCTAAATATTTTTGCTGACCATATATTTCTTATACCCATAATTTACCATCTTCCAATGGCTGTTGCAGTAAAACAATGCAAGACAGCAATCCAATTCTGTCTTTGTGAACAAGAAAGTGAGTTCAATGATCTTCACTGGCCCCCTGAGTCACTAGATCTATATCAAGTGGAACAACTTTGGTATGTGGAGGAAGTGGAAACAGTCTCTAATGTTCAGTGATTGTAAAATGACATTGTCTTGGGAATCTGAGAAGAGATTGTTCACCAGAACAGTGAGGTGAGAATGAGAAGGGTGTTGATGGCAGTGATAACAGTAATGATGATGTTGAGATAATGATGTCCCTAAGATGATGAAAATTTGGATTTAGCGTGTTGGCAGTAGTGTGGGACGGTAGTGTAAGAATATAGAAGTATATACTTCTGCCTACTCCTTTTCAAACAACTGTATGGAATGATTTTATGAAACGTTGGTGAATGTATATGTTTGAAATAAAAAAGAACTGAACTGAACTGAACTGAAATATCTGGGATGTCTCACCTGGTGGAATGTACTGACAGGCTCCTGAAGCATTGACCAGCACATTTGTATGGAACGTGGCATCAAACCTCTCATCAGCACTATATGGAGACAAGAGTAGTTAAATGAGGCATTTTATCATAACAATTAAATGGAAGAGAAAAACACACAGAAAGAAGAGAATAGAAGTTATTAAGCTGAGTCAGAGTCAACTACAAAAGTAAAGATAGACAAAAAAATATCAAGTGGTAAATGAAGGTGACAGAAGGCAGAGACAAGGGGGATTAGTGAAGATCCAGACAGAGAGTGTTTAATTTTGCTCATCGTGTTAAATAAACACGGTCGTCTGTTACCAAGACGTCCTTCAAGCAGACCAGGGATTATCTATTTCGCATGCTCAAAATCTCTGGAACACAAAAACTGATTAATGTTTCTTTCAGAGAGTAAAAATAACCAGAAGAGTATCTGAGAAGTCAGTTGAAGAATACTTTTGCTTTGTTAGGCTGATTTGATTGTGTCATGCTGAAAATGTATCTATTGAGCTTCTGATAACACACATGCTAATAATAAAGTCTTCTACACTGACAATTTAATATACCAACAACTAATTAACATCTAAAAGTCAAATTAAACCATGCCACTGTTAGATAGTGAGCTACCACTGACTCATATTATGTTGAGATTAGTATGTGACATTAATTTCATTCATTCTACGTGTCTAACAATTATGGTTGCAATGTGGGATAAAATTAATAATGCCCCAGTCATACAGCTCTACAGACTGGTCAGGACCCATCTAGGAACTGGCAGGTTGCAAGTGGATGATGGAGGTTGATGGAGGGTGTCACTAGGAAAACAGTTGCAGGTGCAGAGACTGGTCAATGACCAGTGGAATAACCATGGAAGTGACAGACTTGTGCAGCTAATCTCTCAGTTGTAGTAAAACTCAAGTGACCTCTATTCATTGTTGTAAAAGTAAGCATGTGAAAAATATTAAAAAAAAAGTGTAGCTTTTAATAAATTCTAGACTGAAACTAAAATGTCTGAAATTGTGTACTTTGGTTTAGGACCAAGTAATTTCTGGTTCTGTTATAATTCAGACCTACTGAAGTAGGCACAGTGGCACGGTGGTTAGCACTGTTGCCGCACAGCAAGAAGGTCCTGAGTTCAATTCCACCATCAGGCCGGGGTCTTTCTGTGTGGAGTTTGCATGTTCTCCCCGTGTTTGCGTGGGTTCTCTCCGGGTACTCCAGCTTCCTCCCACAGTCCCAAAACAGCAGTTAGTGGGGATAGGTCAATTGGTCAATCTAAATTGCCCATAGGTGTGAATCTGTGAGTGAATGTGAGTGCGAATGGTTGTCTGTGTCTCTATGTGTTAGCCCTGCGACAGACTGGCGACCTGTCCAGGGTGTACTCCGCCTCTCGCCCTATGACAGCTGGGATAGGCTCCAGCGCCCCCCGAGACCCTGGAAAGGATAAGCGGAAGTGAATGGATGGATGAAGTAGGGATTAGCTTGAAAAAATCTGCGGACTCCTTAACACACATCTTGATTGAAATATACTTGTCAATGAGGCTACAGGGGAGGTCATCAAATGGAAAGAACTAAACTAAATTGCCAAGCATCTGAGTATGTTAGCATGGTCATCATGAGTAATTAGCATATAATTTTATCATTTAGCTCAAAGCCTCCTGTGTATAAGTATACCCTATCACGGTTGTAAACACTTTTGAGTTTTGTTTATGCTGGATAATGAGATGGAAAAGAAGGGGAAAAACTACCAAATGGACAAAGCATATGGACTGAAAACAGCCTCCTTGCAAAAGTAATGAACCGGTAAATGATATACAATTATACCTATTTATCCATGTATTCATAACAAGTATAATATTTAATTCACATATTTCAGTATGCTGTGACCTCTTAAAAAGGAAAACTGAATGAGGTACACTGGCAACTCAATATATCTCATTTTAAAGGATGAAGGAATGTTAATGCAACTCAGACAACAGTTCGAACCGCACTGTTATTTTCCATTAGTAAATATTTACTGCTTGTTGCATGAGACTATATGCAACTGGAGAGTGAGGAACATTTAAACAACATTTCAATTCTTCTGACAAGCTTTTTGCTTTGTAGGTGGAGCATAGATTTTAGTAAAAAAAAATCCAGAAGACGTGTAACAGGACAAAGCTTTAATGGATGTAGATTTATAATGCTACATCCATAATTTATATCTAATCATTTATTTCACTTAAAGGGTGGAAGACAGAGACTGTGAGAATATTTCAGAGTAGCTCTCATCCATTGCCTAGAATAAATGATCTTAGCATTTAGCCTTGTAATGGTATCCGGAATACATCTACCTCACATGGACAAATTAAAGCATTAAAAATTGAAATAAAAACATTTCATTTTTCATTTACTAAACCCTCTCTCAAAACGCCAATATAAATGTTTAATATGAAAGACAATGACTTGAATAATGTACAGCACACACATACCCAGGCATTAATGACTCCTTGATGTATAACTTTAGCTGCATTTCATTAGATCACATATTAATAAAAGATCACATGGAAACTACAATATGTCTTAAATCCCAATTGACTTTTTATTGAGTTTTTTCTTAATGGGATTCATCAAAAACTTTACTTTATAGCAATAAATAATTCCAAAAGTGTAATATCCCAGTATTAAAAGTGAAAAAGAAAATGGATAAATCATAAATGGAAGTAAAGTATTACTTAAATTAAATTGGTCATTACTGCACTGTAACTTTAAATATGTTTCTCACATAGCAGTACAGAATATGAAGTCTGGTTTCAATAGTCAGTGGAGAAATGCAATGACACGGTCTGGACTGACATATCATTCTTGTCAAACACTGTTGTAGTGTGTGTCAGCAATTTATCTTTTAGATAACTAGCTATAATCTAAAAAAGTAATGCTTCTTTACAGATAAATGGTCTATACTATTTACATGAGAAAAGTAGAAAGCTTAGTCTTTTTGTGTTCAAGCTTTCCAGATATTTATAAAGGATGAAATATTCAAATCCATGTCTTTGACAGAGAGGAATTGTCATTGTATTCATCTTTTATTCATGTGAGGAGATTATTGATTTGTTTATGTGCTGACACAAACAAATACAAAATTACAACTGTCCCTACTTTCTGGACCTAGTGTTCAAAAATTCTTGACTAAGTCAAAGTCACTAACTTTCTTTAGAAAAAAGAAACAGAAAAAGACTATCCAGGATACAGAAAGTGGTACATTAAAATGCACATTCTCTGAAATAATATCAAAGTCAATCCACTGATCTTTGTCCTAAGGTGTTGTTGAATGAACTACCTTATGATCAAACAGTATCTGATATCAAGTCCTGAGCCAGG
Organism: Perissodus microlepis; assembly: GCF_051167445.1. Taxonomy (NCBI): domain Eukaryota; kingdom Metazoa; phylum Chordata; class Actinopteri; order Cichliformes; family Cichlidae; genus Perissodus; species Perissodus microlepis. The sequence continues at coordinate 7,134,910 of NC_140466.1, forward strand.
AATCCTTAATGTCCCACTCAGAGACACCAATAAGATGAAATTCTTTGAACTGGTTTTTGCTTCATAGGCATAAAAAAATAATCACCCTTTTTGAGAAGTGCAGCTGCATAGGGTTTACCCTTTTTGTTCTCTCAGATAAAAGTCCAACTAAACACCTCTACACCAGTAGAAGGAATATGATCATTGGTATCTTTTCACTTCCTATACTGTCTGCTGCGTCTTCCCCACCAGAGAGGAGACATTCTACATTGCCAGTCAGACTTCATAGTTCCAGACTTACCTTGAGGGTTGAACATTAGCATGGTTGACCTGGGCCTAGACTTTGTAAATCTTAGGGGCTGATGTGAGGCTGATGGGACCAAAGCAAAGATGCTTGATGCAGGCTTTACTCTGACCAGGGTCAGATGAAAGAAAGGTCAAGTGAAGTGTCAACCATGGCTAAAGACTTGGAACTTGTAGCATTTCTGAATATCCACAATCCAGAATATAATCTACTAGAAATGTGCACTTGCATTAGAGTCCACCAATTGGGAAGGAGCGCACTTTACGCTGCCATCATCATCATGCTGTCTGTGATAAAATAAATAAATAAGAATTTATTTTTTGCAGGGCTGAATGGTCTGAAGATTGACTTAAGGTCTATGTATATCATCCATCCATCCATCCATCCATCTTCATCCGCTTTATCCGAGGCCGGGTCGCGGGGGCAGCAGCCTAAGCAGAGAGGCCCAGACCTCCCTCTCCCCAGCCACCTCCTCCAGCTTATCCGGGGGAACACCAAGGCGTTCCCAGGCCAGCCGAGAGATATAATCTCTCCAGCGTGTCCTGGGTCTGCCCCAGGGCCTTCTCCCGGCGGGACATGCCCAGAACACCTCAACCAGGAGGCGCCCAGGAGGCATCCTTGTCAGATGCCCGAACCACCTCAGCTGGCTCCAGTGTATACCATTGTAGCTTATTGTCAGCTGGCCCAACAGTCCTGATTCCCATGGCTTTCATGTTGTGTTTAAGGGGCATAGTAGTAAAGACAGTAAACATTTGTGACACAAAGTGGGCAGATCCTGACTTAAAAGTATCTTAATTTGGAAAAGATCATTTGATGTGATTCCTTCTGGGAGTGAAGGATACCAATAATTGACATCTGACAAGTTGGTAAATACATTAGATTGTTCCCTATGCAACCAAAACCTGCAATGCCCATTACCTACTAACCCTTAGCAGTGAAGTGGTAAATCTCTCTGACATGGGGGATAGAGGTTTAATGTCGAGATTTGGTGGGGGTGGAATGAGGGTGGTCCTGTCACTTTGAATTAAAAAAAAAATGCGTGTGCTAAAGCCTTGCCACTGCACTGACCTAGTTTCCCATTAGGGATTTGTAAAACTACATCTTCTCATAATTTTAATCTCCTCTCATGCTTGCTTTCTTGATTCATAAAAATAAGAGTAAATGATTTTACTCCAGATTTATGTTGAATCCATGAAGAATGTCAGTTACAATCTAGGTCTCTGTCAGGAGCATATTGATCATTATCAGTTATCCCTACTGTAAGCTGCTTAATGTTCTGTATCATCCCTTGTAGACACCCAGAGCTCTTGCTTCCATCCCTCTTTCTCACTCATTCTCTCTCTCACTCAGTCATAGGTAAGCTGTAAATCTGTCACTATCTCTCCCTTATGAAAGAATATTTAATAAACTTAAAGAAGCTGAAACAGAAACATCAGGAGTCAAATCTACCTCTATCTTGTGTCCTGTTGTCTTTTTCCCATTGCAAGTCTACTTCTTTGTAAGCAAGAAGCAGTGTATTGTTGCAAGGAGTTAAGTGAAGCGCTGATGCCCTGTTAAATATCATCTGCTTTGACAGGTTAATAATGAACCACAATTACATACCTGTCTGTTTTAGTCACATAAACTGGAGCACTATATAAATACCACTTCAGCGTTTCCTCAAGTGGCCTTGCCTTGCACATTTCTTTGATTAATGTTTAGCAAGTGGACATCCTTAAGTAAGAACTAGAACTGTCTTCCACTTTGCAGTTTAAACTGTAACGATTACTTACTATGGCCAATAAAATAAATGAATAAAAATTATTTAAAAAAAACCTTCCTAAAATTGTCTATGCTGTTGCAACTCCTAAAATATTTTACTGCAATTTCCAAAGGAATTTTAAGTGTTTCAAGACACCTACCAAATTCTTCTCTGAAGTGAATATTATTTCACTTTTTGTTGACTTTATTTATTTATCTATTTTTCTCAGAAAATGCTTGTAGACAAAATCATGATTGATGTGCCCCACAGAGGCACACTGGGTGTTGCTGTTGCTGTTGATTTTTATTATGTCACAGCTGTTTTGCAAAAGGGTAAATGTTCTGTGTTATTTGTTTACTGTGTAGGCAGCTGTCAGTATATGTTATAAAAGTCTAAAATCAGGTTATGTTTGAGGACAACACTGGTGCCACAGAAAAGGTCAAAATGCAAAGGACTCTGGGAAATGATCAAGTCACTCACTGGCTGTAATGTGAGGTGCTTGAATTCTTCTTAAATCTGACCAGATCTAGACGACATTGTGAAGCAGCCCAAGCGCTTTGTATTTCTTCAATCTAGCCAAGCAGAACAATGAGCACAGGAGCCTCATGTCCAGCCAAATATGCTGAAAGAAAAGAGGTTCTGTTCTATTGACCTCTGTCTCAGAGAAGCCAGTGAGCCAGTGTTCAAGAGACAGATTATTTCCCCTTTGTGCTATTAAAGCCCAATTCTTTGATAAAGGAAGAAATGAGCTTGTTCAGATGGATGTTTCCAAGAGCCTGTGGTTCATTATTGAATTGAACTTCCTCTACAACCACGGTGACAGGGCCTAAAACATGGAATTAAGAGAAGAGAAGAATTCTGCAAATAAATAAAGGTAGTACAGAATATAGATTAAATTCTCTCTATTCTTCTGAAGCTTGAAGCGTTATTAGTTTTCAAACTAGCCAAAGCACTGGCAATTTTACCCACTTGGCACAGTGTTTTCAGTAGTCAGAGTCCTATGCTGTTACTGGAAACAGATGCAAAGCCTAAAAGGAGTTATGGTTTATTCCCCAAAGAGGGTTTTTGGCTTGATCATTTAATTAAATGATACTGTAACCAGAGTGATATTTCATCTATAGAATCTTTCATTCTGCTGTGTTTTTGGATACACAGATACATGGCAATGTAGTGTAGTGTTTGTGTCCATTCACAAAAGAAAGCATTTTTTTCTACATAGAAGAAGAATGGCGAAAGAGAGAAAATGTAAAAACCAAAATATATAATGAAATCTAATGAAAAATTAAATGGTAAAAATCGAGTTGAGGAAACAGTGTTGATTATTCTAGTGGGCAGCATGATGTAATTAACAGCAAAGTGGAGGTTTTGTAATGTGGGTTGCCTGTCCTTATCATTTGCTTAAAGTCAGTACACTTTATTAAATACCCACTCTAATTCACTACACTTTACCATGTGAACAATTTTAAATACAAAATGGTGAAATACCAAGAACTGTGTAAGTTGTCATGCCCATGGACTGCAAATTACGTAATGGGTAAATTTAGCAACTATTGCCTGAGAAACTACGTTTGAAAAGACATTATGAAATGTTTTACTTTATTTTGGTCTGAAATAGTTTGTAAGCTTTTTATATTACTGTTTTAGCCAATTAATTGATGAATAAGTATTTTAGCATGGTAAAATAAATTGCTTATTACCAAAATTGGACTAACAAATTCTAGTCATGATTACTGATTTGCTGTCATTTCAAAATTGTGTTTTTTAGCCTTCAGATTGACATTTTAGCCAGAAGATGGCTTTTAAGTTTTGGCTTCTGCAACCTCCAAAAACACAATTTCCTTTTCTCAGTCCTTTATGACTGATAATGAAAAAGTATATATCAAATTGTATTCAGTTTTAAGTTGTCAAAAGTCAGAATAGTTTTTTGTTTGTTTTTTTGTTTGTTAAAGAAGATTTTTTTCTGTTTCCGGTTGAAATATTTAAAAGCCATTTGAGCAAGGCATGTTCTTCTAATGGTATTAGAAGATCTATATATTAACTTATAGTTGGATCTGCTAGATGAGCATGGTTCTAATCAGTAAAATAAATGAACAAAAGTTACTGGAAAGCAATGAAGTGACCCAATCACTAGCCTGATAAGACCAACTCAAAAAGATGAGAATGTAACATACCTGTTGTACAGAAGAATATCTGGGACCCACACTAGATTTGAAGGGAAACGGAGATTCTGAACCCCGGGGTAGCTGTCTGGGTTCCATGAGAGGTAAATGTCTGTCCAATGCTGAAAACAAAGTGTCAAATTAGAAAAAATTATATAAGGCAATGGAAAAGTGGAGGGTCAACAAAAGTGACATGTGAAGGAAACTTTTTCCCACCCTATATATTCGTGGTACAGTTGCATATATATCACATCACTGGTATTTCATAGCATTTTTTACTGAAACTATATCCATGCATATTATTGCTTTACCTTTGAATGACCAAAAGTATCAGAAACTGCAGTAGCAGTGATATTAATTTATGTTTCACATGGTATTTGAATCCTCATCTCAACTGATCTGAAAAGTTTTGTGATTAACCAAGAATAGTTATTGTAGATAGATTTTCTATAGCAGATCCTAGAGGATGAGGGTGTACAGGATTCTACTTTCCACTCAAACAATGTGAATATAATATTCAAAATGTTTGCTATGGATTTTTTTTCTTTGTCAAATCACTGTAAAACTACCACAAGATTTTTTTAAGTACTTCTAGTAAAGTGTTGCTGTATTAGATACTCCTCTGTTCGCAGATAAGAAGCTTTTTAAGTCCTTAACAAGAGGACAGCTTCAACCCATTAGAAGTCAAATATTTCCTCTTCACACAGACTAATACAGCTGTTGGCTCTTCTACTTTGTCTCTAACTCTGATAATGAAGCTTGGCACAGAAACGGTGCCAGGCCAGCAGTTGTTGGCACTAACCATGTGCAGTCCCATTTGAGCCTAGGTCAGTATTCAGCTAACTGAACACAGCATCAAAGAGTTCAAAAACACAAAGAGTGAGTGTGATATGTGTTGCTTCTGTGCTTATTTTCATTACTTATAATGCACAGCATGATGATATATGATCCACAGTGGTATAAATACTGGAATTCATCCTGGCATCTAAAAGTATGCTAGTATTATGCTTTTTTCTAGATCTGTGTGCAAGCACACGTGTTATCCAGATTAACCACAATATTGAGCATGTCTTTACTATACAATTCACTGTTTGGAAATCTAGTTGTCAGGGTATTCATGTGGACAGACCATTCATCCAAACATTACATTGCAATCACATTTACTCACGGCAAAGGTGGTTACAGGATAAAGTGCTTTGCCATATTACAAAAACGGCTTAGGAGTGGCTTGACCAAGTGTATTCAAACTTAATAAAATCCATAAATTAGTGGGTCACACCCAGTCCATTGAGGTCTTGTCCCACTACTTGCAGCAATCAAAGAATCTGCTGCTAACATCCGAGTGACAGACACTACAAGACATAGTTTTTCCATGCTCCAATGAGTTGGATGTGTTTTTGCTGCATGAGAGCTATATGGTGTGTATATAAATATATGGTGGAGGCATTCAATTGCTGAAAGCACAGGGCAAATTCCTCATGTACCAACAAAAATCCCCAGAGCTAAAGTAGCCACAGTATATTTCGGATCATCTGTTTGTGTGTATGTATATGTGCATGCATGTATTTTTATAGTGTTTTTTTTTTCTTCCATTTAAAAGGTTTAGTCCTTGTGACTGTCAGCATGTTTCCACACCATCTGTCAATTAAATATACAATAGAAAATGATTTCAAAGATATTCCATCCATCTCAAATGGGCCTGCTGCATATGTCTGCACTCACGCAGCTAATGACTTAATCACTACACTTGTCATCTGTGGGCCTTGGCGGTTTGGTGCTTCTTTTCATGTTCATTGGCTGGAAACACACAACTAACAGCCAACAGAACTAATCACAGCTCACTAACTTTGTAGTCTGTCAGGAACAGATGAGGAGGACTGAAGGCTATGCAAGGTAACAGCTGTCTAAGAATAGGTATGGAGTTGCATAACATAAATTCAAGACAGCATCACTAATTTGAGAGTATGAAAGGCTGATTTTTTTTTTCAAATTCATATATGACACATGTGAGTCAACTGCAAATCCAAAGAGGTAACAGAGGTAATTGAAAATGTAGCACTAATCTGATTTTCGTTATTTGCAAGGGTGAATTGATTTTATTTGTACAGCAATGGCCATATTACTATATAAATATTCTACAAAATGTTGGTTTCATAATCAATGGATTGTTAACAATAACACAATTTCAGATACACTATTTTTATTTGTTTATTTGTTTTTTATTTTCAGTGCTGAGTATTTCAGTCACATCTGGATGTAGAACAATCATTGACTGATAAACCTGTAATCCCAAACTTGTCCTTTCTTTGACTGTCTGGCTGACTTTGTATGAGCTGGTTAATGTACATCTTAGGTCTCTCTCAAAAATTGCAATGTCTGCAAAGCCCCCTTAAGCCATTGAACCATAGTAGATGCCGGTATTAAAGAGGAGGCTTCCTGAATAATTGATTTATTCAACTTGTAAGCTAGTCAGCAGCCAACTCAATGTGACGGCTGTGACATACTTAATGGGATCTTCTGAGTGTGGCTGTTGTTATAATGAGACTGTTGTACCTACCTGGCTGGTTTGATGTAACACTTTTCCTAGAGCTACTAAATGCTGCAATCCATATTTTTTATGCTATTTACTTCTTTGCCAGTTTCTATTCTGATATAGAAATTCTACTTAAGTGGATAAGAGATAGGAATTTGTCTGACAACAGCATAGCAACCACACACAGGTTTTGGTGGACTGTGTTGAAGCAATGCAAAGTTTTTAAAGAAATTATGAAGGTAGTGCTTGGAAATATATGCAAACAAAATTACCACAGATAGTGTGGCATTTGCTGCAACCTGCAACCTAAGTCCACAGTCTAATCCATGTTTCCCTTCACACATACAGACATGTAATGTTTTGACTGGACTGCATAGAGTAATGTGAAAACAAAGTACACCCTTACTGCTTACATGGGAATTAAAAGACAGGTGCTACTTATCAAATAGATTTGAACAGTTTTAGCAGTTTGCTGGTTTAGAGCATTCAGGCATATTTTAATACATGCAGCCTCCCCAGGAATGGATGTGACTGTAAATTTACCGCAAGGTCAGACCAAGAAATGCTCAGAGAAATTGCAAAAAAAACCCTAAGAGCTGCATCTCAGATGCTACCGGCCTCAGTTAACATATTAAATGTTAAGGACTTGTAGAAAGCATGTCTTGTTTGGAATGTTTGCCAAGATAAAGCTCTCCTCTCTAAAAAGAACACAGCAGCAGCTTAGGTTTGTGGTTTAAGCCAAATGGCCTTTGTAACAATGTTTTTTGGAAACTTGAGTACAAAGTGGAGATGTGTGACCATAAAGTTCCTAATCCACATTTGGCAAAAAAACAAACACAACATACAGTACAAACACCTCATGCCAGCTGTCAAGCACAGTAGTGGAGGGATACTGATTTGGACTTGTTTTGAAACCAAAGGACTTGGACAACTTGCAGTCATGAAATCCACCATGAGCAATGGCTCAGTCAAAGTCCAGACAACAACCTGAAATGTGGCAGTGCTTAGGATAGATAAGTGGAGTTGTTCTTATGTAGTACCTTTCTAGCCTGTTTGAACACTCAAAGCTCTTTATACAGCATGTCTCATTCAAACGCACATTCATACAACCATTTTTTTCTACATCTTACATTCATATTCCGATGAACTCATCGCAATGGCGACCGTGGCTCAGGGGGTTGGGAAGCGTATCTGTAACCGGAAGGTCGCCGGTTCAATCCCCGGGCTCTCTGTCCTGGTCGTTGTGTCCTTGGGCAAGACACTTTACCCTACTGGTGTTGGCCAGAGGGGCCGATGGCGCGATATGGCAGCCTCGCTTCTGTCAGTCTGCCCCAGGGCAACCGTAGCTTGCCTCCACCAGTGTGTGAATGAGTAGTGGCATTGTAAAGCGCTTTGGGTGCCTTGAAAAGCGCTATATAAATCCAATCCATTATTATTATTATTATCAAGAGCAACTCAGCGTTCAGTAACTCATTCAAGGATACTCTAGCAGACTGGTGCAACCAGGGATCAAACTTACCAACCTTCTTTTTAGTATATGACCTGTCCTACCTCCTGACTAACAGCCACCATGGAGGGCTCAGCATTAACGAATATCTGCAAACCTCAATTAACTAAAAAAAATGGAATATATCAACAATATCAAATTTGTCCCACAATGACATGAGAGACTAATGAAGTCATACAGGAAACAATTACTTCAACTTAGTGCAAGTTATTTCCAGTAAAGGTGAGTCTCGCAGATTGACTTTTAACAGGAATCTACATATTTTGTATTAAAGACCTCTACACCACAACAAAGTAAAAATCTGAACCATTGACTCTCTACAATGAAGATATTGTGTAGCAGTTATGCTTTGGGCAGTATTTAGTTAGCATGGATTGGTCCACTTACCTCCTTAGGGAACACGGTAAATACAGATCAATACAAAGTTGTTCTGAGTGGTCAAATTTATGATGACATATTTCTGTGCTGATGGCAGTGATCCTGGACAAGCTGACAATGAACCTATCCACAAGACACTAGGGGTTTATGGTTCAGTGGTTTGATGTGTATGAAATGGATGTGAGTCACTTCACAGTCACTAGAACTCAACCCAGCTGAGCACCTATGGGAGATTTTGGATTGATGTGTTAGACAGACGCCGCCAAGACCATTATCAAAATATAAAGTGGGAGAATATCTTTGGGAATATGGGAATGCTGATAAGTCCAGGAATATCCCAGAGACTGGCATGTAGTGGCCTAAAAACTTAAAAAGTAATGTCTTTCTTTGTCACCTGTCTGTAGGAACGGCACTATTTTTGTATTTCAGTGTGTGACTGTATTAGTTGAGGAGGATGTTGATTTTTCTGTGGCTTTAGCCTCACCTTCATAGCACAATGACCTGGATGTAGCCAAGCCATGACTATAATTAAGACATATTATAAGTGTTATTTTAATATGAGTTGCCTGAAAACATTATGTTTGTTCATGTTCTGAAATAGGAACCAAGATTTAAAATTTGTATTTTAAATGTTGAGAATGTCAAATCAGATATCATTTTTAAGAGTAAAACAAAGGTAAAATAGAAAAGCTTAAACAGCAAAAGAAAGTAACCCAGTGTTTTAAATCTTGAGTCCTGAAAGAATATCTTTGAAAATGTATTTCTATCACCTTCCCCTGCTATAATGCTGACAATAAATAGCCTTATTATACCATGCTATTATTAAATATTATATAATATCATATTATCCTTTGTGATCCATCTTAACATAATTTTTCCTTTATACTTGGCAGTTAAAAATGTCTGCCATAAAACTGCATCGTGCTGTTTCTTGTTTGTTCCCAGAAATTGTTTTTGTTAAAAACAAAAGGTTATTGGTTGTAGCTTGTGCTATGCCTTCAAGAGCAGTCAGATGTGTACACTTATTGAAAATATGAATGACACAGCCCACATATGGCTTCCAAAAATATACTAAACGACAATTATTGTGCGGTGATCCCACAAAAAAGGACTTAAAAGTGAGACGTACCAGCTGCAGCCAGGCATTTGTTATCAACACTTGGTTCTTTTCATCCTGGAGGGGAACAAAAGGAGACGGAGAGAATAATCAGCAGTGAGTTGACATGGGTGCAGGCAGATAGTAAATGACAATATTCTACAGGGCAAGAGTAAAAAAAAACAAAGAAAGAAATTATTCACTTCTGGTAAACATAAGGCACAATAATGAGACAGATCGGCAATGAAGTCAAACAGCATCTCATACGAGTCTGAGCTGCCGGCTAACTGAATGACAATGACGCACTCTTTCAGCATTCTCTTATTTACAAGGTTTTTCCATTGCCATGTCAAAGAAGTAACATATATCAATATTTTAAACAGAAGCAAAAATAATAAAGAAACAGGGTCAAGCAACAATTTCCATTGACAATAGACAGGGTGAGTGCTTTTCAAGAAAGAGATGAGCATACAGCCATTTCTATCCATATTGTGAAAGTATAAATACACAGAAGCTCCTAAAGTCCAACTCATGGTCAAATGTTCAGACGGAGAAAAACAGAGAGGATGGCTGTTGATTCTTTTATGATTCTAGAAGTAGGGAGATGAGAGTGAGAGCAAGAGCAATAAATGCAAAAAATATTCAGAGAAAACTGATTTCAGAGATGCTTCAACAAAGCAAGTCATAGAAGAAATAGTAGTAGTAGTATTGGATAAAGAGAGACAGGAACAATGCAGGAGGAAAAACTGAGATGTGAATGAACTAGAGTCTGTTTTGTGAAATCCTACATGACAGCAGCACATTTTGCTCCTTGTGTTATGCACTGATACACTGGGTTCATGTTTTATCACTGCCTTGCATCTGAAACACTTGCAAGCTGCTTGTGGGTAACTGGATGATCTCGTACTGTGTTTCTTCATTGAATAGCCCCTTTTTAACATTCATGGATTCATTGAAGTGACTTATCACATTATCTTCTACCCATGACCGAAGCTGGAATAATACAGTTATTTCAACCCTTTCAAAACTTTTCCTTTAAAGTTACTGAGATAAAATCATGAAATCAATTTGCTGTACTCTATTTTTCTCTGTTTGTCAGAACTAAGCTTCTGAACAGTGTTCTGTCTTATCAGACTCTTTCACGCTGTTACTTTTATTTTTCTCCCTGTGGATGTTCAGGATTTCTTATTTTGTGAAACAGTCCAAGTGGTGAAGTATGGTTAGATATGAACTTACAGGTCACCTTCAGATGTTTTTAAGACTATCTTTAAACATTAGTTGGGAGACCACGTGTACACTGAAATATTTGCTTGGAATGATTCTTGATTTTCATTGAGATGTTAGGAAAAACCTTTAAGATGTATACAGTAGCTTGTAAACTTTGATTCTATATTTTACTGCTAAATAGATTTGAAATACTAGAAATGAATCACTGTCACATATATCCCCTCTGTTGAATATTACTTGCCTAATAGCATAATCTAAAAACGGTAGTCAAACAGTAAATAGTACTTTGATAATGTTTCCGTTAAATTGTTTTAGAGAGGCGTTGACATATTCTTCACAATAATTTTGGAGGATGTTTGAGGGTATTTTAAGTCCTTTATTTGAGTAAAACTGTCCTTTGTCACTGATCTTGTTCACAACTTTTGTGTACAGACTTTCTAGTTGCAGGCAAGTAGAGCAAGGTTTCTGGTTTGGTGGCCTCAGGATCTCCTCTCTGCAGGATTAAAATATAACAAAAACAAGTCTGAGGCCATGGTTCTCAGCCAGAAAAGGGTAATGCACCTAGAAGGATGAGTTCTTACCCCAAGCAGAGAGTGGAGTCGGAGACTGACAGACTGATTGTTGTAGTGTCAGCACTGATGTGTCTGCTGTACAGATCTGTTTGTTGTGAAGAGTGACTTGAGTGTGAAAGGAAAGCTGCCAGCTTACCAGGCAATCTATGTTCCTACTCCCACCTATGGCCATGAGTTTCCTCTGGGCTCAGCCTATGAGAATCGTTGAGGAGCTCAGCAGTAAAGGGGTCATAGTAGAGCAGCTACTTCTCAGTATCCAAAGGATCCAGCTGAAGTGGTTCAGGGATCTGACTAGGATGCCTACTGGGCACCTACTAGGTGAAGTGTTTCAGGCATATCCTAACAGAGAGACACCCCAGGGCAAGCACAGGACGTGTTGAAAATTATACCTGTCACTTGGCCCTCCAAAATCTAACTCAAAATTTAAAAGCTACTGCCACTGCACTTAATATTGGCAACCATGATTTTCTATTTTCAATAAAAAGGCACAATAAATGTATTAACAAAGCATTTTTAGATGCTCATTTACACTAGAACTATAGTAAATTAAAGTAAATATACCATATAAAATAGGCAACTGACAAAGAAGAGAATAATTTCTTTGTGTTTACCAATATAAATCAATTAAAACATATTTTGCATATAAAGAATCCTAAACACATTTGTTCTGCCTCAGCACTATCTCTGATCTGGGTTAAGCCAGAAATTATCCTCAACATCACAGGAAAGCGAAGCTAGCCAGAGGGGGAAACGTTCTTAAACAAGTGTACTGACCCATGGCCCTTTTATCTATCTAGTGTGAGGTTCTGATTGGTAATCAACCAATTTTGAGTCTGAGTTTTCCACCTGGGAAACTGCTATGACACCATACACAATATTGAATCCCCGTGGTTCCTGAATGAGAACATAGTACAGCCAGTGATATAAACCCATTTCCACATGGACACATGAACTCTAGACAGTGTCAAGAGAATTAGGTCAGGACATTGCACCTTCTTGCATGCAGTGCTTAACAGGAGTTAGTCTGCTTCAGATGCTGCCCATTACTGGAAGTGCTCTATTTGATTTAGACCTGTGTAGAGCCTGCAACGAGCAAGCAAATGCTTGCAGTGATTCACCTATTCTCATATGCAGTACAATCATATATTACACAGACTTTCTACTAAGGGGCTGATGGCAAAACTGTCTAATATTTGATCTGATAAGGTTGGACACTTGTTTTTTCACACGCAGCTACATGCTGTAATATCTTGAAAAAGCTCAGGGCACAAGTGCATTTGTGAAAATGCACTTACATTTGTGAAAATGCACTTACATTTGTGAAAATGCACTTACATAGGAATTCATGAGAAGAGATTTTAACAAAAACTATAACTAAACCTAAGTCATATGCAAAAAAAAGGAAGTTGTGTTTGAAGTTTATAGAAAGAGGTATCTCTGTTTAGTTACAGTACAAGTTATAATGTGTAGGATACTGGTCTTGACAAAATAAAATTCTGTAGATTATGCTACCCTGTCTCTACATGTTTTTTTCAGTCTTTCACTAAAAAGAGGATTTTTTTTTTCACATAGGTATATAATGGAAATTCTGAACATACTTACTATACATACTATACATAGACACACACACTCAGGATTGTGGTTACCTCAATTAAAAAAAACAATGTAAGTAAATGAGATTTTTTTTTTTACAGTTACCAGTTTTATTCTTATTCTAAATTGTAAATGTAGCAGCACACACCATACAACATCGAATTTCATTAACATTCTCTGTCATGATTATCAGGATGTATAATCAACTACCACAGTTTTCCAAAGGTTTAACTTTGTGTCATCAGCGACAAGCCAAGCAAAGCACTGCTTTTACTTCTCTTTGTAGTGAAAATCGATTCTCACAGTTTACACCCCCTCATCCCCCTATCCCTCTGCCTCCTCAATTCCTCCCTAACTCCCCCCAAACTACAATCTTATCTCCACCTGTCCTTTCTAATCTCTGCTTCTTTTAAACAGGCTTCCTTCTCCACGGTTGAAATGGAACAGCCTTCTATTGTATACATTACAAAGAAACATTTTATGTCCCTCTGGTGTGCAACCTAATGTACAGTTTTGGAGACCTGGCTTTGCTTTAAGGTTGCTGTGTTTTTGCTCTATTTTGTGGCTGACCTCTCTTTTTTTGGTGTTTTGTGGGATTTCACTGAGCTGCAATATCAGCTCTGTGACACCCGCTATAAACACTCTAATCTTTTCATAAATCTACTGTGATTGGTTTTTGTAGGCTGTGCTTGATGGACACTTGCATTTAATAACAGCTCTTTATCTGTATTTCACTGCAAGCGATACAGCATTCAAGGCTGAAAAATGTAATACACATATGAAATAGTTCTTTGTTTGAAATCTTCATGTGCATTTTCCCCCAGAAACAGGATTTCATCTGTGGAATTCATTCAGTTATATCCCCAGCTTGGAACAATAGGATAACTTCCTACCTCTTTTTCTTCCAATCCAGATGAAAGGATCAATATTTCAAAGATAGAGAATCACCAAACAGGGAAGACAACAAATTCTAAAATCTGAAATAAATAATATCTTCTTAGAAAACTCTATTGTGCTTCATGTACTTGCATTGACTTTATATTTCCCATCAGTTTCTTTGAATAATAGAGCTTCATCAGGACAAAGAATAGTGAAAATTTGTTCTTGTATATACAGGTCAGTGGATACGGTCATGCTTCTGCTGCAATGCATCAGTTTATCTGAAAGAGGAGCATCTCTCTGCAGATACTTTATATCTCAGGGTTGATTGAATCAAACATGAACAGAAGCGAAGAAGTGCCTGCTCTTGTGCAAAGAAACATCTGTTACAAGCATTTTTTCTGACTATTTTAATCTTCCTCAAGAGTCAAGAATCTTCCTCCAGAGTTGTTAAGTAATACTATTATCCCAAAGCAAATAGACTTCCATCTTACTTTGAATGTAGTATGAGCATACTTGGCAGTTGAAGAAGAATTATCCAAAATGGTTTACTTAAGCATTTATGACTAGTATTAATATTTTTTAAAATTATCACCACAGCAAATTCTCATTGTGTGAAAGTATGTTTTTATAACAAAAACTTGTTGAGAATGTGTCTTCAATGAAGCGTTTTTGGCAAAAATCCTGCAGATGAGTTTTTAACAGTGGAATTGGCCATGGTACATCAAAATTGTGACTGTTATATTTTATCACGGAATCATCTTCATTGAGGCAATATGATGATTGTGCAAATTTAATGTTGATAGCCGGGTTAGAGCTCATTATTCATTTGATTTCATATTTAAATTTATAATAATGTACATGTTTTTTTTTCAATTAATTTTATTTCTTTTTTAATGTAAAGCCCTAATCAGTTAAGAACGCAACACCTATAGTATTCAAGTATAAATGTGTGATAAAGTAAAATTGCAAATATTTATTTCTCATTCATAGTTGTTCACTCAGAGGTAAAAGAGAAACTCAAAAGAATGAAAGGGTATATATGTGTTGTCCTCAATTAAATATATTTTGTTACATATCTGCAATGAACTTTACTGGTTTCCTAATAAGGTGCATGAGACTCATGGTGGCACTTTATACTATATGGTTACCAGTTGTCCATCAGTCTGTCTGTGTATGCCATGGACCCAGTGGGCATCAACCTGCCCTATTTCCATGGTTAGAGAGTTACCCAGGAGCAGATGGAGGAATCAAAGGCCATATTACACACACATTGCAATTATACACACATACATATACACAGACACAGCGAGGTTTACATTATTTACAGATGCCCAGTAAGCATTAATTCATCTGGTTTTGCCAGCTTATTCATTATTTATCAAGCCATCTAACAGCACAACAATACATAAACGACCAACACACAAACACACAAACACACATACATGCACATACATGCACATACATGCACATACATGCACACTATACATATTTACATAACATAAACTACAATAACTATAAAATAGTTTCAAAAGAAAAGAAATTTGTAGTCATGTAACTATGTGACGAGTTCTTCAGAAATTCCATGTGGAAGCTGCTTGGTTCTGATTCTCCATATGGAAGCTCAAGATCTAAAATGCATTAAAATGTTTTTAGTGTGCGCTGTTTGAGACTTCATATTAACAATAGAATTAGAATAGGAGTCTAGTGTATGAGACTTACTGTACCACTATGTAGTTATCATGAGGAAACCTCATGTCTTGTCACAGGGCTGACTCTGGGATGTGACAGGGTGTCGGCTCGGCTTTTTTGGTTGAGTGCCCTGGCTGTGTGGTGGGGCCAGAAGGCAGGAGGTTTGTGTGTTTTTGTGCAAGAGTAGGTGTATGAGATGGGGAACAGGAGGAAACACTTGATTGAGTGCAGAGCAAACACTGAAGGAGCAAAATATGAGATGTGACAGAAAATCTACTCAAACCACAGAAGTGTCAATTTAAGAGCTGTGGGTTTAACATTAAAAAGAGTGAAGAATGTCAGAGAAAGGGAGGATTGTGCCCTATTGAGCTAAATGGTGTGTGTATGGGTGTGTGTTTGTGGGTATAAAATGTAGGACACAAAGATAAAAATGGATGCTTTAAGTCAAGCTTTTCTCTCAGGGTACCACTTCAAATGATATCCATAAAATGAAGAAGACAAACGCAGGTATTGTATTGTGTTGTGCAGGAAGTGTTTAAAGGAGTGGCTACCAGCAACCAGCTAATGTTAGGTGGCTAATTAAGTATTCAGGCTGGCAAATGTTGTCTGGGATCGAAATATGCAGTCAAAAATAACTAAATCTGTCTGTTGAGCACTCGAATTATTTTTTCCATATGCCTTAGCTTGTTGACTAGTTAGGAAGACATGATGACATTGTTAATCAGCTCTAATTTAATATAATGATGCTTTGGGGTAATAAGTGTTTGAGGTGACAAAATAATTTTAAAAATTGTCAAGTAATAATATATTCTTAGGCTGAGTCACCATTATGAAACCTTCTAACCTCTGTTTTAGAGGTTATTTCTCCTATTTCTGGTGACAAATATAAGCAGCAAGTTAGCATAGCATAGAAGAGCAGAGTTCTGTAAAGAGAAAATAGCTGAAGAAGAAATTAAAATATCTTACAATATTTGATCTTTATTGTTTTTTTTCTTTTCAAAAACAACAAACTGAAAACTGACAGGAATCAGTGTTTGACACTGTAGATAACTTTTACCTTGAAAACCTTCTACAGGAATATCTAGAGAGGCACTCTATACTGCCTTTGGTTAGGATATGGTTAGCATGTTCACCATGTCAATCTTTAATTTTCCCCCTTGACTGGGTTTGACACTGTGGGAATAATAGTTTGAAGTTCAACTTCACAGTTTTAAAGAAGTACAAAAGATGCATAAAGAAAGATGAAATACCTTCAATATAAAAAAAAAAGCCTAAAAGACATGCATCAGGTTTCACAAAGTAAGACAGCATTATAAGCCCAAAACACATATAACGCTGGGCAAGGGAGGTATGGAAAGAAAGTGACAAATAGATGAGAAAATGTGGGAAAATAGTGTTTTTTATTTAATCAAGGAGTGCTATTGCTTCATTTTCAAGTGTAAGTTGGAAAAGATTCACGTAATCAATCTTTTGGGATAAATATTTAGCACATTTGCACCGACCTGCATGCAGCCTGTTGCTATCACCCCTGTTTTTTTCCCCATTCTGTTATTTTTCATTATTTGGATTGGGATTAATGAAGTATTCTGATTCTAATAAGAGATAAGAACCATTATTAGAAGACCAACACCTTTTTGTAATCCTGTTATTAGGGTAGGCAATAAACCTCAAGCTTGTTTTCAGTAAAAGTAATCATCCTCTCAAACTGAACTAACAGCAGTGGCTTCTATGTGCAACTGGCTGCGAGATGAGTGTTTGTTGCAGGCAGTGTGCTGCTGTACAACTTGTCTTAAAAAAACCCTCATCCTCTGTGTTGATCTCCAAAAGTAATCTTTCAACTGTCTTCAGATATTCTCGGCACTTCACAACACACAGAGACTCACCACATCAATAATCTGTAGCAAAGTGAGGCCGAGTTCAACCACAATGGGTGCAGAGTCGTTTTGGACTGGTCTCTCAAGTCGATTGTAGTTTACCATCAGATCACGATACAGCTTTCTCTGGTACACTCCACCATGACAAACTGCAGGGAATAAATTGAGAATTATAACCAAAATGAAGCAAGATAGTCACTCACTTTTTAACTTGTACTGATTTGCCCTATGGTAAAAGAGGAAAACGAACTAGCAAAGGAAACCAAAGGAACAATGGTGCAAGGAACTGATCAATTTAAATTCTGCTGTGCACATCCTTTTTCTTTTTCACTCAATCCAGTAACTTTGTAAAACAATCAAACAGTTACTCCACCCATATTAAATCTAATCAGCACTGTTATTGCAGTTACAACCAACATTGTTCATGCAGTGTCAAATCCTGCAATAAATACTGATTAAGTCGCACTATGGTGAATGTGATGAGCACATTAAATCATTGAACTTTAATTGTGTTGACCGTGTTTCCCTTTTTTCTCTCCCGTATTCATTATGCCTCATCAAGAGGTTTACACTGAACAATTACAAGTAAGCACAGTCCCTCAAGCAAAAGCAAGCCCAGGCAGTCACGAGGGTATAGCACATCCACAATGCAAAAATTTTTTTTTATCAGTGCTGCTGTCGTAATTTGAAATATAATTACTTTGAGTGACGGTCAAAGCAGTGACTTTAACCAAGTTGCTGTTAAGGCCCTTTCACAGCAGGCAGGGTGAGCAGGGTAAGCAGAGTGATGATGGATGGGGCAAATCGATGGAGCTGTCATGTCACACAGCTGTTGAGTCCAAATTTCAAACAGTTTTTGTGTTCAAGTGTGACTCTGGTGGTTGCAGCTCTAAGTGTGTATCTGTTAGTGTAACCAGACAAAAACAAAAAAACCCACTATTGTTATCAAACTAGTCTTTACAGTCAAAGCTTAAACTGAAGTAAACCTGTGTTGAACATTATTATATACTTGTTAGAATTTTTAATCTGAATCTCACAGTTCAGCTGTATTATTTAGAATATGTGAATATTTTGTGCTATAATGCCTTGCAGTGTTGCTTTTGAAAAAGACAGCAACTGATATAAATATAGAACAAGGGGGAATTTACACAATCAAGGCTCTGGTAAAACGAATGGAAGAGAGCCATAACTTTAGGTTCAGTGAACACCAAGACATAAAAATCTGATGAAAAAACTTTAATAATGTTTGGTGACTTTGGATTATGTCACAATGACATAAATTATACAGAGTACCAATATAATTACTGTTTCGGGCTCCTACCATAGCATTTGAATAAATGCCATGCAACATACAATGAAAATCCTGACTATGTTCTTCCTATAGTAACATGTAGAAATGTGTGCGCAACACAGATGTGAACATCAAGTGTATAGTTTCTTCTCCAGAACAACAACACTGGCTTCCCATTTCAGCTGTTTTAAAGCTTCTGATTGGCTCTTTTGAGTTATTGGTGGAAGAATATATGGACTTTATATATTTTATTTAGGATTCCTGGGTTGCTTATCTCTCACAGTCTCTCTGCTTTGAGGTCCCCAAAACCTTAGAGCAGCAGCTTCTCTCATTAAAGGATGACATTATATAATTTTCTAAACTTCTCTACTTCAGTGTCATTTTCAGTCACCGCTGAAAAGGTCTCAGTCTGCATCTCCCCAGTGATCCATGTCCAAATTAGATGTTGTCTTAACATATTCCAGCAATTACCAAGTGACAGCCAAGACGTGAGTGCACCGACAATGACTGAGTGAATGACTAATTAGCTAATGAGGCAAAAATAAACAAAGGCATCTAGCTGTTCATTTGTGAGTGAGGGTGTTGGCGAGTGATAGGCCACTCCTAAATCTTGGGGTGACAGGAAATCTCCATAAAGGCTGAAAGTGGCAGCCAGCAAAAGTGTTGAGAGTCAGTAAAATGAAGTGAGCCACGAAAAAAAACAAGCTGAACAGTAAAGAGACCTGTCAAAGAGCCACGACAAATAATATACATCTCTAAATGGGTGTCAACATGGCAATTAATGAAATCTGTCCTGCTATGAACCTTCACAATTAGACAGAAATATCATGCGTATGTGTATGTGTGTACTTGCGATGTGTTATTGTACAGCAAACTTAAGAAAGCAGACTTCAGAAAAATAATGAAATGGTAATAGCTGCATGCCATCTACAAATTTAGAACATTTAGGACTGTTGCTTCTCCGTCAAGGAATGGGCATCCTGCGAACATGATATCTGCAGAAATCTCCACAACAACTATAGGTTCATATTTACATTAGAAGAAAAACCCTGAAAAATGTTGTGTTAAAAAGCAACAAAGATCCTGAATATAGCACGAGCTAAATTGTGTGTTATAATTGGCTATAGTTTATTTAGCTGTAGCTGTTTGTAATTGTTTCTGTTTCCTGCACAACTGTAGTGAGAGCTTAGTTTGCACTAGCAGCAATAAATCTTGTTCTCAGTGCCTGTTGGTCTGCCTTTTACCACCAATTCTGTTCATAATATTTATGGACAGAATTTCTAGGCACAGCTAAGGGTGGAGAGTTTGGTAGAGCTGCTACTCCTCCACATCAAAAGGAGCCATTTAAGGTGGTTTGAGCATCGGACCAGGATGCCTCCTAGGCACCTTCTAGGTAAAGTGTTTCAGTCATGTAATGGAGATCTAATCTCTCCAGAACACACTAGAGAGATTACTAGGCTGACTGGTTGACTAAAATACAAATAATGCTCACAACAAATGCCCCTTTGTTGTTCTTCTTTTTCTTCAAATACACGACTGCACATACAGTAAAACCTAAGATCTTAGAAATGCTTGATGTTGTACATGTGTTAATTATTGTAATCTAATAATGTTTACACTCTTTCTAGTGTTGCTGCAGCATACAAATCTCATTAATTATGTTAATTCTTAACATAGGGAGAATTAAAAGGCAGCAGTTTTCAAGGAGCGTAAAACGTCTATGTTGTATATTAACCTCCCTGAACTACTATAACGCTTTAGCTGAAGATTCAAAAAAGTCATGTTGTTCATTTTTCTCTATGGTAACTTCATAATTCCTTAAATATGTTTTTTTTTATATCTTTACAGAATTATATTTTTGTATCTGATGTTTACTTCTATTATCACGATAAATCCAAAACTACAGTCCAAAAAAGTCGATCATTACCCACTGAGAGAACAATGCCAAAAAACACTTAAGAATATTAACTTAAAATAAGAAATATTTTAGGTTAGTTTTGCTTTTAAAAGCAAAAGCTAGGGAAATATTTTCTCATGCTCTGTGGGTGGTCTTATCCTCATTTTTTTTTTTTTTTTACACAAATAGCTACATCCTCAAAATATTCATCTTACCCTCAGAGCCTGCCACTGACATACAGGATTCTGCCCCAGTTTTCCATCGTCAAGTCATACTTCCATCACCCAGATTGCAACTGTAGCTCTTTTTCAGTTTTAATTAATTCATTCTGAACTCAATGATACAGATGCACAGGACGTATCAATACAGTGTAGTTAACAGCAATGAAAATAATTTTTTTTCTTTTTTATTGTCTGGATTCTACAGCAGCAGACAGAAAGACAATTTAGTTTATAAGTGGTTCACCCTTGAAGTTGTATGCTGCCTTTAAAATACTACACATACTGGCATCTGTACTGTTGTCATTCTTCTTGGCAGAGAAAACAAATCATAATCTCTCAGTTACACACAAACCTGATGCATGTTGGACATTAATCATTTTCATGTACTTAAAATTAGGCTTAAAGTAACACAGCTGACAGTAGAACTGGTCTTCCTTGGGGTGCTTCTCTTATTTTCATTTTTTCCTTTAATTTCTAGCAATCATGCATTTTTTTTCACAATACTACATATTACATCCATAAGGTGGAACTCCAGCAGTTAAGTACAGCATGTCATTTCCTAAAGTTTGCCCCAAAATCTATTCCTGTCATTGTGTCCAAAATCTTACAGTTGTAATTGCCATAACTGAACTGAAAACCATATATTCTTCGCTCCTTAAACGACACTAAAAACTTTGTTTTACAAACTGAAAATATATTGGGGGAAAAAAGCAAATTCTTATCTGGGTTTCCCATCTTACTGTACACCATATTGCTTTTGCCAGCCAAAGGGAAACCCTAACAGCTTTTGGCTTCCAGCAATAAAAGGGACACTTGAAGACAGCAGGCCGAAGACGGGCTTGAGAAGAGGAGAGTCAATCTTTAATGCCTGCAAAAGGTAGGCTGGTTTACACAGAGTAGTAAAAAGTGAATTTCACAGGACAATGAATAAAAGACCATTGTACCACTTTAAGTGTGACCGTCAGCGAGATTGCAATGAAAACAATCTGTTGTCAGTGTTTACAACAACCGACAGGGAAAATTGAACCTTGTTTAAAAAGCTGATAGCTGGTGGAATAAAGGCCCTCATACCAACTATCAGTGGTCCTTCTTGTGAGGTATGATCTCTGCCCAGAAAATTGTCACTCGCATTTTGAGCCCTGACTTCTAAAACTTGTGCTCCCAAACTGCATTTCCATGTTATCAGACATTACATTTGTTTTTGGCATTGTACAAATAGGTTTGTATTCAATATATCTTTGTTCAAGTGGTTGCCTTTCTTCTGTCAGTTCTTGTCAGGCGACCAGTCACATATTAAATAGGGTGTTACTTGTCATTTCTGTGTAACCCAGAAAATAGACAATTAAATGTGGTTACTTTGTGAAAGTAAAAGGGTTTTCCTGCACCGAACAGTAAGTAAATACAAAACTAAGCAGTGAGTAAAAAACAAAAACTAAAACTCATTAAAGTGAAAAATTATGCTTCCACATATTACTCTCCTACATCAAAGTTTTTTTTCCCTTTGAGTGGAATTTGTGGACCTTTGGAATTCTGTTGTAGTGATATTACACTTCCCTGCTAATGTATCTGAGCACTTACTTTAGTGGTATTGGGTCAATGTTGCCTCACAACAAGAAGGTCTTGGGTTCAAATCCACAGACTGGCTAGGGCCTTTCTATGTGGACTTTGTATGTGTTCCTGTGCAGCTTCCTCCAACAGTCCAAAGACATGTTTGGAGTTAGGCTAATTGGTGATTCTGAATTGGCTGTAGACGCAAGTGTGAATATTTTCTGTTTTACTGTGTTAGCTACCTGATGAGGGTGTATCCTTCCTCTTGTACTTAACCATGAACTGGGTAAGTAGAAAATTTATGGAAGGATTTTATTATTTCCCAGAAGCATAGTTTCGGTATAACTAAATATCTACATATCTAGCATATAACACATATGTAGATCAAACACAAACAGTTTTTCCTTGTTGGGTGTTTTATTTAATTTTACTTCAGTGTTTATTGTAGAAATTCACATTAATATTGTACATTTTGCTGTGTGTGTTATTATAGTTTTCCTCTTAAATACTCCTACAGAGTTAGGATCACAACTGCAAGCACATGAAGGAATGTACATGAAAGCAGATACCATTCAACTAAAGAACAGATATCATGACAATTACCACACCACAAAGACAGATTAAATATTGATTAGCCTTGGCGAGTCTGAACATCGAGGAAGGCTGGCCAAGTTTAAAATCGAATCACATTAAAGCAGATGGTTTGCAAACATCTGCAAAAGATCAATACATATCCAGAATTTGAAAAGCAAGAAAGACAGCCCAACTGTGTCTGAGTGTTTCAAGTAAGTTTCCTTGAGAATATCATATGAAGTCACTTTGCTGGGAAGTGGAAATATGTTTTTAAGGAGGTTTTGCCATTGCTCTAGTCAATACAAAAACATGATTTAATAATTCCAAAAACAAGTTGTCTCATACTCTTTTTTTTGTAAGCAACATTGATTTGTGCATTGAATCTGCATTATTTATTATAAGAAATGTTCTTTAACCTCCTAAGACCCGAACTCTTCCATGGCATGCATTTTTAATTTCTCTTTGATATTTGGGCTGATGACCTGATGAATGTAAAAACAAAGAATTAGCAGATTTTTTCTTTTTACCTAATTTTTGTTTCTAAGAAAAATGAGAGCCACATATGAGGATATTCGTTTAAAATTTCGATAGAATAGTAGCAGTATAATGTCCTCGTAAGTGGATATCAGGCGCTTGTAGAGCAAAATTGAGTATTTTGGTCTAAATAACCCAAAATGTGATGTCCACATATGTGAACGCCAGGTCCTAGGAGGTTAAAGCTGCATCAATTTTTTTCTAGCCACTTGGTGATGGTGTAACAACCTGTAAATAAAACAGACAAACTTTCAAAATAAAACTAATGAGGGATTTAAATGTTATCATCCAGGACCAACATTTTTCATTAGGCATGGTGTGTGACCACCAACAGTTTACTTTGTATTCTGATCCCCAGTAAGTCCAGAGGGAAATGTCTCATGGCCTGCTAACTATTCCACTATGGTCAGCATCTAGGTACCAGTCTTTTTTTTTTTTTTTCTTAACAGCGCTAATCAACCTAGAAACAGGTTTGATGATGCTGCTGTATATTGTAGATATACTAGAATTGAAATGAAGTAGTATTTTTTTTTCTTTTATTTATTTTTCTTACTTTTTAATAGTTTTTTTTATATCTTATGTATGTTTATTGTTTAATTCTAATGTACAGCACTTTGTGTAAGCTGTGGTTATTTTAAAGTATTTCATAAATAAAGATGGTATGGTATGGTATGGTATGGTATGGTAGTTAAACCCAACTCAAAAAGGAAAGATGTGGGCTAAAGAATAAACTGAAAATTGCAAAATTCAGACAAATACTCAGTTTTCAGCAGCCATTAACATTTGTCTGAGTCACTCTGAACACAGACCCATGAGTCATCCCAGTTTTGTTTTCAGTCTTAATCATTTATATCTAACTATTCAAAGAGAAATTGTCCTTTGAACTGTTTTCATCATGGCCGACTCTGAATCAGCTGCATACACCTAAATGTTGTCAAACACAACAACAAAAATGGCTACCCATTTAGGGTGTATACATAGATTTTTCAGGATAATAAGCAATCATGCTACACTGTCTCATTAGCAGCTTAAATTTTATGGTAAGTCCACTGCAAATAATCATGTTCAGTGAGCTATGAAAGGACTAGATCCAGACCATATTTTACAGACTATACTGAGAGTAACTACTGTATGATCTGAAAGGACTGTGTGACTCAGTGTTGCTGGTAGAAATGCACATTATTAAGAAAAAAAACAACAACAACTCAATGATGCTCATTCATTGGGAATAAGTGCCAGTATCAATGAATAAGCATCTTTTCATTTCAGGACAGCTTAAATCCCCCTTCAAAAGGTGTCTTATGAATTATGACCAACGTTTTGTGCAGCATTGTAGGGCTCAGAAGACAAATCCCTTAATTCATTGAGTAATGAAAAGGGTTTGATGCACTACACTCGAGACAATTTCCTTGAAGATTCACAGACTCATCTCGTGAACAACATTTAACTTCACACTTGTCTCTTAGAAACTGCTCTTGAACATTCTCCAGGAAATGCCCCTCCTCCAGCCACTTTATTATACAGAATGCATGTTTGCCTGCTTTTGTAATAGCAATGTGGCTTCTTAGAGCTGTAAGCAACCTGTTGGGAGAAGCTGAGAGGACACATAAGCATACAGCACCCTCCTTACTTGAAGTCATACCATGTTGGGATATTAATCTTGGAGCAATTAAAACGTAAAGAAATCACTTTTTGAAACTGGCTGTTCAACACCCCCCTCCACCTCCCCACCCTCTCAATAGCAGCAAAACAAAAAAAGACTACTGCACAAAGACAGAATATAACAAGGGATTCAGACATAGACTTTTAACCTCGTCTGAGGGATCTCTTGCTCAGTTCCACTGTAGTCGCGCATTTAACAATCCTTTAATTGCAGATTACACTGAAGGGATGAATGGCCCCATGAAATTCGTGCATCACCGCCGGGACGCCCTCCTTATTGTGGGCCAGCTGTCGCCACTCTATTAAAGAAGGTTCACTCACTATCGTGTACGCGCAGACACATGCAGCCACTGAGCCATGCGCTGCAAGCATGGAAATCCAGTAATACAGCACTTTTAATCGTGGCAATCTTTAGGGATTCACTCTTTGCGCATATAATAATATACCGCAAATATATAGCCACACTACTGATATTACCACGCTGACTTAACATTTTAATCAAGCATTATTATTATTATTTTTATAAAAGTCTCTACAGTATGTACAACTCATGTGCATGGCTTTTTTTTTAACACACTGGATACAAATCTCATGACCGATAAACATCCGAACTAATCCGAAGTCTGTCTTAAAACATGTCAATCCATTGCTCCTCTCTCGGTCTTTTTGGCCATCTTTTCACGCACGCATACAGAATACAGACCGAAGGCTCCAGTGACCCACCTTGACAGCAGAATGTTGCCCACAGGTAAACTCCAACCAGTACAAAACCAGTGCGTTTCCGAGGCTCCATGGCCGCGGCGGAGCACAACTCTTTCTGTAGCCGCTGGAGATGTCAAACTTTGAGGGAGTGCAGCTTTGTCAGACTGCTGGTGCTGCTCTCTCTCGCTCTGTTTCTCTCTCACTCTCACTCTCTTTCCCCTTGTCGGATGCTGGAGGAGACGCGCGGGCACGCACGCACACACCCAACGTGTCTTTTTGCGTTTGGGTCTGTTCAAAAGTCACATCGAATTCAGCTCTCTTGTACTCTTTCTGCTGCTCTCACGCGTATTTTTATATCAAACATCTCGAGCCTGACCCTCGCGCGTTTCCGGTCGATTGTGCGTGCGGTGATGATGACAGCCACCTGTCCGATAGCTGCTGCTGCGCAATACTTCGTCAAGGTTTGTCCCCTCCAGTCATTTCAGGCTCATTCTCATCTTCTTTATGGATGATGACTAAGGAACCGATGAACGCATAATCTCAACATGCACACATTTCCAAAAGAGGACAGCACGCCCCCACCCAACTTTTAAAAAAACTTTTTACACACTTTTTATTTTTATTTTTTTAATTGATTGACTAAGCGGCTGATTTCACACCCAGTGTAATAAAAGATCTCCTCCTGCATGCCACAGGGATCTAAAACAACTGAGAAACAAATAAACAAGTATAGAAAACAGCACACATTGAGCAGAGAGCCAAATCTTCTCCTTTTGTCACACTTCCTACAGCTCCTCCTTATTTCTTCTAACACACTGCTCCTTTGCCAGGAACCTGCCACTGAGAAAGTAATACTTTTAGATTGCACCTATGTCGCTGCTTTTTTTTTTTTATTATTATTACTGTGCGTATTTTATGGAAGGGGAAAACTTAAATATTCTAATTTAATGGTGAGATTCTTGGTAATACTAGTTCTTCACTGTGCAATACTTTTTGTTTATAGAGTGTTACCAAATAAATGCCAAATAATCAGCTTTAAATGCTTTAAGCTTTAAGTGTAATATATATCTTTCTAGCTATGTAGCTCTCAATGTGATTCAGTCTATATTCAGTCTATATATCTGTATCCATAAAGTTCTATTTAGCTCCAAATGGCCATGCCTACACCATGTTTACCCTTTCATTGTCATAGGTCTCAAATTGTCTTCCACAGCACAAGTAGGTGCAAGGTCATATTAGCATAGCGTTCTACATCACAATACAACACATGTCTGAGGGACCCCTTTGAAGTAATCTGTGAAATGACAAAAAGAAGACAGTGAAATTTGAGTTGGAAATAAAGGTAATGAGAGGCAGCCTAAAGTTGACTTTGAACTTTGATGCATTAAAAATAATAAGACTACAAACATGTGTACATGAATGAAAACCCAGAAACCTTTTGAAAACTGAATTTCACAGTAAAACAGACATGGCTCAGATCATGTGGAATCATGTGGCTTTTGTTCCCCTATGACTTACTCTGAAATTGTCAGTAATAATTTCAAAGAATATACAGACTTGTTAGTATTGTTTCAAGGTACAATGAATAATGCAATCTGAGGGTTAGGTTTTAGACTGCAACCACCTGAAAATCATCTTAGACTTGTACTCAAAGCTTGGAGGAGGATCATTGGTCAATAAAACCACCACAAACCATCCTCTGTAGAGTAATTATTGATGTCTGTTCTAGGCTACTGTACTCGTGCAAAATCATGGACCCCATGAAGAAGGACAGGGACCAAAATATTTACTCCATTCGTTTTTTCCAGGTTATTACACATCAATTACAACATATTTTTGGATGATTCTGGTCTGTAGATTCTGTTAACTTCTCACAGATGGAGCCATGCTGAGTCTTTAAGACATTCTTTAAAAAGGTATCTCAGCACCTACCAAAAGTTACTTGGCTTTCATTGTTCACTGTTCATTTAGATTTTGTTCTAGTGAGTGTCAGTGTTAGGTCTCTCAGTTATACCTTCTTCCACATTACTCTTTTTTAGATTGGAAGAATAAGGTTCTCCCTGTTTTACCAATCAATGTTAATTTAAAAATAATAATAATAATTTTGGTGTTAGTCACTAACCAACATTTTATACCAAGAACATCATCCATGGCATGTCTTTGCAGCAGTGGTGCAGATGATGAATTAGGTTAGATGAACACAGTTTCATTTCAGCATGCACCACTGGTTATGTCTTTAATCAGCATGGCAGCTGTCCAGTGAGGTAAGTCTGGTGCATGTGGCCAATTGTTAAAGCATATTCCATCACGTAATTACTTCTAACGAGGCAGTTGCCTGAGCTTCAGTGTGGTGCTGTCAGTAGGGAGAATAACATCTTCAGGGCACACAGGCAGCACACCTTGCATGGCACGACTGTTGTGGTGTGTTGCATGTGCGTGCACTTTGTGTTGTAGCTTGCGTGCAGCATTGCCACCCTGTATAGAGACCTTTCAAGTTGTTGTTTGGTTTGGTGTGATGCACATATGATTGGTTTCCACATCAGTTAGCTTAGTCATTTATGCCACCCCTGCGTTCACTATATTATAGTTCTTTCTTTCCTATTCTTTTCTTCTTAGTCACCCTTTCACCCACCCTTATGTCCTCTAATTTTTTTCATTCTTTTTCCCGCTGCTAATCTGCTATTCCCACTCAATCCCTCTTTAAGCGTGATGTTGTCTTTTTTTCCTAAACAAACTGCAGTCTCTGTCTTCTTCCTCTCTGCTTCTGCTTGTCTCTGTTTTGTACTCTTGAAGCACTGAATGTGAACATCAGATACAATGATATCCTCAGACCATTACAAGAGAGCCTGTAGCGTTTCTCTTGCTCTCACTATTTACCACACTCTCACTGGATTGCCTTATCCACAGTGTAAAAAAATTCCCTTCTTCCCATGCCTCCCCATCGTCGCTTTCTGTCTCCCTAAGGCTTCAATCTGGACACAGTTCTGTGCATATATGATGAGTGCTATCAACTCAAATTAAACACAGGTCCCTTTGGCTGAGCCTGGAGGGTTTGTTACTGGTACTCTGCTCCTATTTGTGTGCTATTCTGTTTCTTTAAAATGCATTGCACTGTAAATAATCAGGTTGCACTGAAGACACAACACATACTGAATACAGTCCTGCATGTGTCTTATAGCTTTAGCAGCTAAAAGTCTGGATATTTACCTCAAGAGCTGGTTCACGAGTTTATTTATACAACTGTTTCGTAACATGATCAACATATTTGCTTAAAACGACCAGTGGTCCCAATGTTGTTTTCTCATTTTTTTAATTGCACCTTAATAAACAAAAAATCTTTTCCATCCAGGATTAGGAAAATGTTTTGTTATATCTTATGTACCCGATAAAAAATGTCATAATTACTTCTTAAAGTAACATTTTGACCTTTTTCAAGTTTAATAGACCTTAAATAATAGAGACAGCAAACATGTTAGCAAATACTTGTGTATATTTAGCAGGTCTGGAAAAACATTAATTTGCAATTCCTGTACTCACTCTCTTTCTCACTCTGTTTTGTTCTTCACTAACTCCCAAGGAAAATATCCTATTTGTTGCCCGGAGTGGAAGAGATTAGTTTTTTTTGTTTGTTTGTTTTCCTTCTTTGTTACAGTTGGAAATGTGGTTTAGAAAGGGCAAATTTACATGTAGAAGAAACTTTAATTACACCTAACCTAACTGCTCCTTGGCGACAAAAAATGAACTGAAAGTTGCTGAAATACTCTACAAAGAACATGCGATGAATATGTTGTTGAGTTATCTTTACATCACTTCTCACTAAATACTTTTTAGAAATTAAATATATAAATTTTTGTATAAATGACTTTCACATACAGACAATCTCTTTTATGAGTGCAGCATTTTAGCATGACCTTTTCCATATCTAGTACTGATTTATTTAACAGTGAGTAAATGTACCTCTGTGTCATGGTCTACTCCTTGTCATGTCTCTGTGTCTGTCTCCATGTTCTTCTCCCTCTCTGTCATCCTTTATCTTCCCCAGTCTGTTGTGTGTTTCCATGTTTGTATACCCCTGTCTTGGTGTCAAGCCTGTGTGTCCTTGTCTGACTCTTGGTGTGCATGTTACTTCCTGTTTTATTTTGGCAGTCCTTTGTGTCATGTGCATTGTGTTCAGTTTTTCCTTCCCCTGTCTCCTTATGCCTGATTTGTCCTGCGTATGTTTCCATGTGTCTCCACTTAAATCACCCTCATGTGTATATATTGTGTCAGTTACTCCATGTATCCATGTGTCCAGTTCTTAGTGTTTTGTTTAGTTAGTAAAGTCTAGTCTCTTTTTGCCTTTTGTATTCTTGTTGGTTTTTCTCCCAGCCTAAATAAACGGCTTGCTTTTTGTTAAGTCCACTCTTGTCTCTACGCTTCTGCTTTTGAACCCTCTCTCCAACATGATCTGCACACACAGATCATGACACCTCTGTGTGAAGTCCATAACTAATAGCAACCTATTCACCTTCTCACAGCTAACCCCTCTTGACAAACCTACCTCGTTGCCATGATTTTTCTATAAATTTCTTCACTTTCATATCTCAGTGAGCAGAAAACAGCAAATGCCCTTCACTCAGACTGTCAGTTTTCATGACAGAAGACATGAAAGGTAAAGGTCACGTCGAAATAGGTCTGTGTTTTCTTTGAAAGGTAGGATCACACCTTTAAATGAAGAGGCCGAGGAGTGCAATAGAGTATGTTTTGCAGTCCTTACAAACTTTTCGTAGTGCTGTAAGTGCTACTGACAGTTTATGTCATGAATTCACAAGGCTTGTGTACACACTTACACACACACACATGCACACACACAGTAGATGTGATGAAAATATAAGGTCAGCAAGTGGATGGATGAACAGGTCTTTTCCAATACTTCCAATACCCACAGTGCCAGGGCCACAACCCTGTAATTTCTCAGTGATGTACAACCTGGAATTGTTCCATTAAGAATGGTTGTGAGACTGACCTTGTAGAGAACCTTGTGTGTTTCTGCCTTTTCATTCAGATAAGCTGCAGTTCCCAGTGGTGATAACAGATATAAAGCTGAAAATTGAGTCTTTCTTTATGCCAGGAAATTCCCTAGCGTGCCTCTATGATCACCTTTTCAATCTTTTCTTTTTCATTCCTACTGGAATTGTATGTTGGTGTCACAGAAAATAAACTATGCATATCCCAAGTCAGTACTAAGCAGAAAAGAAACCATGAATGTTTCTCAACGAGAGCTTTAATCGTGTATTTCTAAACCTGTCTCACAGTAAAGCAGTGCCTATTGCCTTGAAATGAAATGAAAATACCTGACACATAAAGGTAGGTAAAGCTGAATTTTACTTGTACGGTGTCTGGCTTAGCAATGAATGTTCATTCAGGTGGAACGAACTGAGTCGGGATCCCTATGAATATAAAATACTGCATGACAACTTTAGTGAGTCCAAGTGACTTGTGTCCACGAATGTATGTCCGTCATTTGTAATTTATCCAACACAGCGGACAAAAGTGAGACTTGTTTATCATTCTCACATTTCCCTGTTTGGCAATTTTCACCCTAGCTTATTGATTTGTGTCTGATTGCTTTCACCTGTGTAAAATCTGTGCTATAGAGTCTTGCCTGTCCTCTTGTCGACTGTCAGATCATTAGTTTGTTAAACACTGCCTATTAAACATTAACGAGTTAATTCTGCCACTAAGATGAATCTGTTCCTTGCTTTCTGCTACATGGTCAAAGCTACCTTTGGCTGTTTCCTTTGTTACAAGGGGTCATCACCATGGGTAGCTTTGCATATTTGATTTGGCAATTTTTTTTATGCCAGATGCTCTTACTAATGCAACCCTCAAGGGATTTGTGTCTCCTCCTGGGATCAAATGAGAGATTTTTAACTTTTATTTAATCAACTAAACTTTTTGTCATATGTGTTTTTCACCATTTGTATAAACAACTTATCAAAATACTCATATTCAGCTGGGTTTTTCTGTCTTATTCAACTTGTGTCTTTTGGTATTAGTATAGCCAGTTTCCTTAATATTAGCTATACTGACAAAGACAGAGACACAGAGCTCTCTCTAAACACAGAAGTTTAGAACTTTCTGTTTGTGACAGGCAGCCAATCACAAGATAGTTGGCTGAGAGTGAGGTTTTCCTAAAAGGGAGACAAGCTCAAACACTTTCTTTCAGACAAAGGATGAACTCAGACTTCAGCTGTTGCCAATAAAAAAAGTTAAAAAGGATCATGCAAGGAACTACAAATCATTCAATGTGCTATTCAACAAAGACAATAATCATAATAATATGGAGTTAGAATAAAGCATATTGAGTACCCTTTACGTGCCTTCTTTTCTGTGGCGATCGTGGCTCAAGAGTTGGCAGTTCGTCTTGTAATTGGAAGGTTGCCGGTTCGAGCCCCAGATCCGAGCCATCCATGTTAACGCCACAGCAATAAACTGTAAAATAGGTGTGACGATTTGTGGTATGTGCCGTAGCGTATTGATATAAATATTTGGTGTTGCTAATAGCAACTTCAAGTCAATACACTGAACTTATATTCAGTTTCAGATTCATAGAAACTGACTCAAAATGTGCTTAACACAGGCAGTGTCATGGACAGAGCAAGCCTGGGATTAAAGTGCTCAAGTCCCACACCATTGTTTTTATTTTTGCATGATTCATTGTTGATAATAATCCTTTATTACGACAAGATTGGCCACGTTTCTCATTGGCTTTAAGATATTTAGATATATAGAAAATTTAAACAAGTGGTTGGAGATGCAATGCTAACAGCCAGAGCTATATGCTTAAAATGACCATGTTAAGGTCATCTGCTTTTGATGATATCATCCAGATCCGGCAGTACAGAAAATAAGGAAAGACAAAGGTATATTTTAAAGTGCTTTGGTGGGTTTCAGTTTTTTAAACACAAATAACTGACGCCACCTCTCATACAGTTTAGTTGTCTTGAATTATTAATTTCCCAGCAGCTCTAAAGAAAGCAAGTACATGAAATATGTTTTTGGCTGGAAAGAAGAGCTCCGTTCAAAATATTTTGGGTGTCTCGCATACGGTCAAAGATTTTTCTCCATTAAAAGAGCTGAAAGCTTGTTTATTTGTATGCAATCCTGAGGGGCTTGCACCCTCCTCTGTCACAGTCTATCTGTGTCACACACACACACACACACACCTGTCTTCCTGAGTCAGATCTGTAGCTGTGAATAATGGAAGAGTGGGCTGAGGTCAGACTGTTCAAGTGCAGGGGAAAGAGGGGAGACTCTTGCTTAAGCATCCCAGTCATATTTAATAAGTCAGAGAACAAACTCATCTTCCAAAAACTAGGCCAAATCATGCAACAATACGATATCGCCTTAGACTGCCACTTGTAACATCTGGGTGACTAAAAATGTAAGAAAGTTACCGCCATTATAAAGTTACAGTTCGTGGTTCAAATACACACCCGGTCAGCTGGGAGAACAAGTTCTGGGGAGATTTAGGGTCACTGTCTCCTCGTGTAATTACTAATGATGACGATGGTGATGATAATATGCCCTTGTGCAGAGCTCATCTGATGAGGACTGACACAGCACCTAACCATTTTTTCTTGGGGGGGGGGGGGGTTCTCTAGGGTTGATGCTAAACCATGGCAACAACCCATCCATCCATCCAGCTATCCTTTTCCTCCTGCTTATCTAGGGTTTGGTCGAGGTGGCAACACCCTAAGCAGCTATCAGACATCCCTCTGTAATATATCAAGTGATTTTATTTTACTAACTTATTATAGTCTATGTACAATATCTTTAATATCTGTTGCATTATTATGTAGGCAAATTGGAAAGCAAAAAATGAACCCTTTTGGAAACTGTTTCTCAGCCATTGTTGCTCAACGCTAATTCCACCACATTGTTGAACAAAGACTACTGCTGTTCTGCAGAGACCGTCATGTGTGCCTTTGTGACAAAAAATGGATGTCTGCTGCCACTTAGTGTATATACTGTGTCATTACAACCAATAACACATTCTAGTGCACACTGAAGCTCTTGGGTGCAGTTTACAGTGCTAGATTACCATCTAGCGGACGCTATGGGTACCAGACATCCATTTTTAGTATTATTATTATCATTACTACTACTAATCATTTTACCATATTTATATATATTGATGTAACACTTTATTCTACCTGTTCAGCATGTGTGGGTGTCGCAAAAAAGGACGTAGAAATAGTGGTATTCAATTTTTTCTTTATTCTGATCATCATTACAGAACATACAATAATCAACAAAGTGCATGTGACACATAAAACAGCTCAATATTCATGGAGTGACATTGTGCATTTTGTTGCATGTATAATTACTTTTACATTTATACAAACAAAGATGTTCAAATCATACACGCTACCTTAACCTGCTTATTGCTTGTACTCCTCTGCACCCCTCTACATGCATTTCACAGCAAAGGACAAGTTGCATCTAGAGCATTACAGTTTCCAGTAGTTATTACAGGCTGCAAACCATGTTGTAGGGAGGTAAAAGTTTGTTGCCCAGGCTTGTCTCTACAACAGAAAGATACAATGTGAATGTTTCATTGAACTTTATCAATAAATCATAGTTAAAGACAGACTGGAAACCAAGAACGAACTGTTGGAGAGTATTCACGAGTCTGAGTGTGTGCCTTCATGAAGGTGTGCTGAGGTACATCTGCAAAGCAGGGGTGAAGATAAGGATAGTTCCCAGGATTGACACTGTTAGGAAGGCCCACAGGAAAATTCTGTCCAGCACCTGAGCCACAAATTTCCAGTCTTGTACAACCTGATGAAACAAAGAGAGACACAGAAACACAAAAGTACACAGGTGTGAGTCTGTGTTGGCGCCAAACATTTTTTTCACAGTAAAACATCCCTCATTAGGGACATGTAAATGACTCTGTGCCACTTCTGTAACAGTAAACAGATGATGTAACACGCATGCAACCCAATTCGTCCCACATCTAGTCTCCCGTTTGGCCACGCCCACCTCTCTTATAAAGTGCTCCTTTTTGATATGACGGCTGATGTAGCGAACGGAATTTGTGGCTTTCTCCAGCATTGCCAACCAAGCTTGGTTTTCATCCTCCTTCCCTCCATGGGGGCCTCTCTGCTGACCGCCACAGTGCCCAGGAACGCCCCTCCTCCCCGCACCTCGACGGGGCTTCAGCTCTGGGCTTCGCATCTCAATGTCTGGGAAGTGGTATCTGCAGATAATGACACTACATCTGTTATTTTATTTATTTTATTTTGCATGTGTAGCTGCTAACTGAAACTGTTAGGCTTTGAAGGTTAGTTGGAAATTTTATAACTAACTCTCTTAACTCTGTATGTTACATGAAATGATCAATACCACACTGTACAGTAAATCTAAAGTTACAACAGCAGAAAAGTAAAATATTTGTTTAACTAAAGCTGATCTTTGTTACCTGTCCGTGTGTCCCCTCATGCAAAGGAGTCTGGGCAGTCTCTGAAGAAAGAGGCTCTTTACCCAGGGTGCCATGGGGTGATAGGTGGCAGAGGAGCGATGGTGGACGTTAATCACAAAGACGGTGACAATAATGGAGAATGTGACAAAGATCATGATGAAGAGCAGGTACTCTCCAATTAGTGGGATCACCTATAAATGTAAAAATGAAACAGGTATTCAGCTGTGTACAAACATCAGTAATACTTCCATCCATCCAGCTATCTTTTTCTTCCACTTATCTGGGGCTCTGTCAAGGTGGCAACAGCCTAAGCAGATACCAGACCTCCCTCTCCCGAACCACCTCCTCCAGCTTATCCAGGGGAGCACCAAAGTATATCCTGGGTCTACCCCGGGTCCGTCCCCAGTAGGACATGCCCAGCTGTAAATGTCATTCTTTCGATCACTAACCAAAGCTTGTGACCATAGGGTGTGGACGCAGGTCGACCAGTAAATCAAGAGCGCCCCTAAACTATCTTTTCACCACTTTGGACTGGTGCAGCATCCATATAACTGCAGCAGTGGCCCCAATCTGTCCGTCACTTCCCCATTACCATTACTCATGAACAAGACTGTGGGATACTTTCTCCACTCACTAATCAGCAAAATTTGGAATATTAGCCAAATTTAAAGAAAAATTAATGTCATGTAGTAGTGGGTTAAGAGACCTGAGTTTGTTTCACTGGCTTTTTAGGATGCACTGTATATAACATAAATAAATTCTTTTGATTCCTTGTGGTAGAATTTACTTTTTCTCATGTACTCTGCAGAAGATTACAAGTCTTTTGTGCATTATGTTTGAAAAGACTTCTGCTCAGGCTCGTGGCTACTAAATGATTGGAATTACGTGACATCATATAACTCAGTGTACCTCCTAGACTCCAAGATGTATAAGTCGTTTCACCTTAGCAACTGTATCAGGAGATTCAAGGAGCTGTTAATGAAGCAGAGACTGCACCCACCCACATGTTTCAGAGAAGAGCTTTAGTTTAACACTGTAAGATGCCAGTGTAGATGTTTAAAATACAATTTCATGCCTTTTTTTTTCTTTTTTTGCTGTCATGGATGAAATTTGTTTATATTTAACAAAAAAATGCTTTAAAAATATTTAATGATGAACAAAGTGCATTTCTGATGTGTTTCAAAGCTTGTTAAATATAGATTTTATTCATTTGCAAAAAATACTAATTAGTCTAATACATTTAAAAAGCATGGTACACATTTTAAGAACTTTTATAGCATTTCTACTTACTTCTTGTTTAAACTATCCTCTGTAATAACATATTAACCCTGAATAAAACATTCAGGCAACATTATAAGTGTCTATGAAATATGCCTCGTAGTGGGCTACAGACTGAAAAGTCATTGATTCTGTCATTGCCTTTGAAAGTAGTTTTTTCTGAAGGCTTTTTCGTTTTTCTCTGCTGCTTGGTTAATAGAGCTGACATGCAGTTCAAGCAGCAGGTAATTGAGAAGGTTGGGGTTGTGCTCCATTTTAATTAGAGCATGCTGTAATTAAGATTGTAGTTAGGATAACTGAACACAGAAGAAAGAAAAGTGGATTAAAAAATAAATAAATAATAATCATAATATAGCCCAGTAAAAACTTGAATATGGAGAAACACTGACATAGATTGCCCACCTTTGAGGATGAAGGGATAATTTCTTCTATGACCAGCAGGAACACAGTGAGTGATACCAGCACCGATGTTGAAAGTGAAAGTTTCTCTCCTTCGTCTGATGGCAAATAGAATACCAGCACAGTAAGGAAGGACAGGCCAAGGCAGGGGATGATGAGGAAGAGGGTGTAGAACAAGGGCAACCTTTTAAGGATGAAAGAGTATGTGACAAATGGATACCAGTAAACCCCATCCCTCCTACTTCCCTTTACTCCTGTGGCATTGAGGATCTCCCATTCGCCATTATCAAAGAAGTCTTTACGATCCACGTAGTGGTCCACCAGGACAAGATCCACCATATTTCCATCATAAGTCCAGGAACCGAACTTCATGGAGCAGTTCTGTCGGTCAAAGGGGAAGAAGGTGACATCCATGGTGCAGGACGACTTATAGCTGGCGGGTGGAGTCCATGTTATGGTGCCATCCCAGCGCACAATGGCTTTAGTCATCAGTGAACCTTCAAAGCGACCATCAGCACTGGGAGAAAATGGAAAGAAATGGAAAAGAGAGGAAAAAAGGCTGAAGTCACAAAAGTGAGGCAAGGGAGGCAAAAAACAAAGCCACTGAGCACTGCCTCAGAATGTGGTACCAATGTGTGTAGAGTGTTGTGCAACTCACTTTTCATACAGAACAATATCAGGCAGCCATATTGTCTCCGAAGGCACTCTGATAGACGTAATGCCCCCATAATCATCAGGGTTCCACTTCAGCTTCACATCAACCCACTCCTATAAAAACACGAACAATAACACAATGACCCACTGATACATTAAGCCTACAAGCTAAGTGCATGCAGTTTCTGCACACATGGTACTGTCCATGGTACCATCCATGCGCAGCACCATGGACAGCACCAGGCTGCTCGCTCAGCAGGAATGGAACGGACACTAGAATATGTTTTCCACCAGTATATTTCTCCTTATTTTTAAGGAGAAGTATACTGGTGATTTTACTTGCAAATACAATCTAAGATTATTATTTTTTTGCCCTTGTCATTGTGGTTTAAAAAAACGTCTTTCTATTTCTATCAAGAGCTCACTAGCAGAATTTTTACTAAATAATTTATAATTAAAATAATTAACACTAAAGAAACTGTACAATGCGGCAGATATAAAGTAATGTTTACAATCAGGTGTAAACAGCAATAAGAATGGGGCCAATTCTTAATACTTTTTTGCTGTTCTTTTGCTGATCTGACGTTTGATATCTCTTGCAGAAAGTAACACTAGTGTGAGACATTTTAAAGGATGTATTGGGAATCATTAAAAGGTTATTACTGAAAGGCTGAAAATAAAAAAAAAGGCAAAAGCGGTATGTAACAGTTAAAACTACCCTCATCTATTATATATCTATGCATGTTTATTATCTTTATCTATTATACATCTTGTGTCAGCCAATTTACTATTCACCAAGGCCAGAGATGTATTGTTCCGTGAGTCCGACACAAGTTTTAGAAGATCATCTCTTGCTGTAGTGCAGTCATTCAGGATCCATCCTCCTCTTAAATGTACTTTGAACCTCTCCAAATTTAATAAAATATACAAAAGCGAAATTTAACAGTGTGTTAAAGATGGGCACATTTCTTGCCTCTCCTCACAATGTGCCTCTGGAAATATGCGTAAATGGAAAATGTTTTATTGAGATTTATGTGCTCAAGTTTTATTGTCTTTTAAAAGTAATAATAATAATAAATCGATAATTACTCCATAATAATCATTATTTTATATACACGCAATGGTACATTTATACCTTTATTTAATCATGTAGTCTCACTCATTTAAATCTTCTTGTCAAGGGACACCAAAAAAAAACCCTTATCAAAATGTGAATAATAACAGTGAAAATTAGCTTACTTCAAGAAAACTGAAAATTAAAGATCCTATAATTTGTAAGCAGTAGAGCTAGTATTCACCTGCCAGAGCCAAACATTTGTAGTCATTAGCTGGTTCTTTTCATCCTGCAAGACAAAAAAAGAATAAAATACCAAGTTCATTATTTATAAATCTACTTACTTGAAATGATAAGTGAAGCTAATGAGGAGGTGAGAAGCAAACCCAAAGCTGGAGACAAAAAGCTGAGTGGCATTAAAGAAAGGACATAAGCCTAAAAAGGTTGATGGGTTAATTGCTTCTTCAGCTTCCTACTTAATAAGTGCAGTGGAACAGCTTTTGGGGTCTCGCACATATTTTAGAGTTTCTCACTTTTGAGTACAAACAATATTAGACAAAAAAAAAAGAGATAGGTTACTCCAAATGAAAACTTTCACTTGGAAAATAGTATATAATAACGACATGGTTTACTATTCCTGCAATCTTACTCCTATCTTGTGCTATACAAAATAATGAAACCCACTGTATAAAAACACATTTGAGAGGGTGGTAGAGGATTACCAGGAGAAGGTCAAAGACAGAATACATTTCATGTGGAGTTTGAGAGCAGAAAAAGTATAAAGTATTAAGAAAGATGAAAATCTATGAAATCGATTTTGTCTACTCTCGTGAGCTTGTGAGGCATACCTGACTGCAACATTTAATTAATTTGGTATAAATATTTGCAGTTTAGACAGAAAACCGGAAGATGGCACTCTTCTAAATGTTATCTTTTCAGGGAGAAGTACAAATGTGAAATGCTGATGTAGTAAAACTGTTGCCCTCTTTAGACTTGGGGCAAGCAGCTTTGTGAGCGCATACTTGTGTGAATAATAAATGAAATCTGATTCCTCTCAGCTTGATGGCCTCATTACTTCCTCTCCCACTGCATGTACAAGTCCACTTTGGACTTCACTTTTAGTCTTTCTTCTTTTCTCTTTGTTGTTACTCTCTCTTCTTTTTGAGGTCCTTTAAATCCCTCTCGACACCCTTCTCCTTGTTTATCCTCACTGAAGGCTTCATCTCTACAATAGTTCATTTTTTACCTCCATATATAACATTTACACCTATTGTATGCTCCATCTGTCTATTGCCTTGCTTACCTATCTTCTAGTTCTCCTGCTGCTATCTCTCCTCTTTTCTTATTTCCACACACTCCTCTCTTGTTCCTGTGAATAACCCGTTTCTCCTCAGACGATTATAACAGGATTGTATTAACCATATTACATATTAATCTATGTTAATTTATGCAGAGTCACAGACACAGCTGTGTATTCACCTGAATCTACTTTGCTCAAGAATTTGATCAATACCAACTGACAAAATTACCCAAATCCTTGTAATTGTAACCTAATATTATATAAAAAATATTGGGTAGAGTAAGCAGTGTCAACAAGCAGAGGCAATTTATAGAGCAATTTAACTAACTTGACATTACTATACACACTGTATACCTCCTGCAGGTTTGTGGATGTGCATGTTATTTCCTCACCACATCAACCAGCTGTGAGATCTTTAGTCCAAAGCGTACAGTGATGGTGTCATTGGCGTGCTGAACAGGCCGCACCCACTTCTGGTAACCTCTGAAAAGGTTCCTCAGCAGAGAATCCTCCAACTCTGCCAGCGACACAAAATCTTCCTGGACTGGAAGGAGGGGAAGAAGGTAGTAGGGATAAAGCCAGAAAGGAAAAATGTAAGACTGTTGTATGTCGTAAAAAGCAGGAGAAGATGCAGCTTGTAAAGGAATAGATGTGCTTCTGGAATCAATGCAGATGACTACACACATCACATAATTACTCATATTTCACACAGACTGTACCTGAACATTACATTTGACCCCCCCCTTTCCTTTTGATGTGTGTAAGTACAATGATTAAACTCAGCTCTTTATTTACCTAAATTAAGGTCATTTACACTCAGTGATTTCACATTCTTTTGACCATTGTGGCTTTCAATGCTGCTCTTCTAACATGCTGTTTCATTACTGTGCAGCTGTGCAAACCTTTTATAAGACACCGCCACACTAGCAGTTTAGTAAGGCTCAAAATGATGGTGTTAATATGATGATATTTAACAGGTTTCATTTTTACAGTGTTCACATTTACACACTAACATGTCATAGCAAGTTCAGCACTTGGAATCATTTCCAGATATTTTATTTCCTTAATTGTCAAATTACTTTTGAGCCTCTGAAAATAGAGGCCTATGTGTAAAAATGGCTGTCATGGGCTAGCCAGTTAATTTAACACTTGTGTGAGACCCTCTGAATTACTCCACTGTGGTGGCAAAATTATATATAAAAATGTCAATGTCCCAAACTTTGTTGACCTTATTGTACATCATAAAGTGCATTACTTAAAAGTAAAACTAGTTGAACCTCTAAACAGATGGCTACTTACCTCATATACACTCAACATTCATGTGCAAAACAGATCTGCACATAACTGTCACACTTTTCCAAGTTTTACATGTTTAAGTTATGCATGAACGAGCTCTACCACATGTCTCCGGAGTCTCAAAAATAAGTGGGATAAAAAATTAAGTCAGGGCCTTAGAGTCAGGCATGCACACACTGTCAGCCTCGGACTGACAGCTGGTCATGGCCGAGCGAATGCATCTAAGCTCCCGAGGCTGACAAGATGATCATACTGACATGATCACCTCAGACAGAACAATCGCCAGGGGAAACAAAAAGAGCTCAGAGCGCTTTGTGCAGTCAGGCACAAGACATAATAGTCAGTTAAAGAGTGACGCTCATGCTGAACAGGAAACAGTGCAATGAAGGAACAGTGCATTCATTTCAACAAGCCGGGAGATGTTTTTGGGTTTTTTTAGGTAAACAGTTATAGAGAAGAACATGCAAGATTATGATGTGAATTTCAGTTTAGTTCATCTTTGCTAAAATATACATGTATGAGTTTGAAACCTAGACTGAGTAGAAAAAAACTACTCTTTGTGTGTAACTAAGATGCAAATGACAGCAGCATTCGTTGGACGCTCAGAGCATTATGTGGTATTTGTACTTGAGAGTCACACAAGAGCCTCCCACAGTAACTCTGTGGCTTTATCAGCTCAAAGCTTGGAGCAATTGTCTGCATAAGAGCCCGATATTTGGCACAGCCTATGGTAGTGTTGCAACAGAAGCTGATAGACAGAAAAGAGAAGTTTGAATCAACAGCCTCTAAAATGAGAGGAATGCTGCAGAGGAGTGGAGAGTGCTGATAAGAGAAAGAGTGAGACAGAGTGACCCAAAGCAATTCCCTCTAGAATATAAGAGAGACAGAAACAGGGGGAAGGGGAGAAGTTGCTACAGAAGGGTACACTAACTGGGGCAAGGGGAATGAGAACAGACAGAAAAAAAGATAGAAGTGAGAAAACAAACTCCCACTTCCACTTGCATCTTAATGCAGCGACATTGCTCTCTGCTAAGCAATGCAATCTTATTTTCGTCCTACATTTTGGTATACAGTCGTGATATAATATTTTAGCTGGAGAGGGAGATAAGAAGGGCATCCCTATTTATATAATTATTAATAAATAATATAGGAAACTAGGTTTATTTTAGATTGCATTTAAAATGTAATCTGCAATAATTTATTCTGTTTTGACTATGTTTGAAATACAGCAATAAAAAATCTCAATAATATATAATGGCATAGTGAAGACATTTGTCTAGGAAATTTCTTGATATCATGGTGCAACACTGCATGTTGCTTTTTTCTGAGGCTTTTTGGGAGGGCCATGGTAAATAATGATCTAGTGGCCACAATAATTCGAGCCAAAATGACTTAGCAAGCAAGAACAGCCTTGTAATGCAAGATGACTAGAGACCTGACAGTTGCAATAACAAAAGTTCAGAAGTCCTCTAAAGTGAAGAGAAAACCTGCCAGAATGACAACGCTTTCAACAGCTCAAGCTTTTATGGTAGAATGCCTAGACAGAAGTCACTTGAGTAAAAGAGACTTGTGAGACTGTCAACTTTTTATTTTATTTGGTCCTAAAAATCTTACAAACTTGGTTTCTAACCAGATACTTACTCTAGATTTCATTACATTGGCCTCTCTGCAGAATCTTGGAGTCCATTTTGACCGGGACATGTCCTTCAACATGCATATTAAACTAATATGTAGGACTGCTTTCTTGCATTTGTGCAATATCTATAAACGAAACAGACTGAGTGGGTCTGAAAGACAAACGGAACTATTTCAGCAGAACTCCAAGCTCTAAGCTCACTCCATGCTTTATTGACTCCCTTGTTGATTCCTTATCAATCATCTCTGAGCCAGAACACAATAAAGAAAAAGAGGAAAATGAAAGGCTTATATATGACTATGCATGCTGGCACTGGTAAAAATAATAAAAGCTTGGAGTCATATCATTCAGATTAATTAGAAAATCTGGAAATGGTTTTCTACTCCCATCCCTACTCATTATCTGGTGGGTACAATCCATGCAATTCACACTGTAGGAATGTGTCTCTGTGTCACGGACAGAGAAATGGGTGAAAGAATAGCAATGATTGCAGCCAAATGCAGAGAGGTCCTTGAAGAATTTCTGAAATGGATATACCTCATGAAGTGGTGATGCTGAAACTTAAAGCATGACAGTGGAGTGAAGCATCCAGCTAGGTCAACACTTGCATGGCTTCAGGACAGGTTTCTCATCATTAACCCTACCAAGAGTCTAAACCTAACCCTATGCAATATTTGTAGAAAGACTAAAAGATGAGAGTTTACAGATGCTTCCCATTTAATATAATGGTGCCTGAGAAGAACACCTCGGAAGTATTTCAATAAATTGCCCCAGTTCAGACATGTCCTGTAGAGACTTACCTGTACAGACTCAAAGCTGTCATTGAATCTATAATGATATGAATGAACATTCTGAATGTTTGTACATATAACAGATATAAATTTGCTTTTTGTAAAAAAAAAAAAAAATGCAAACATTTGATAGTTATTGGTCATTAATTGAGGGAAAAAACATGCAAAAGACAAAAAAATACAGTGTGGGTAAAATGTGAAGGGTGTGTGTGTGTGCATGGACACAAATATACCGTGTATTTTTTTTCATTTTTAGATTCCTCTTGTTCTCTGTTGGGTGTGCTGCCATAAGTTAAAGCACATGCTGTGTTCATACGCAGACAGATTACCTACTATTGCATCAGATCCGCACTCAGTTT
Source organism: Perissodus microlepis (assembly GCF_051167445.1). Classification (NCBI taxonomy): domain Eukaryota; kingdom Metazoa; phylum Chordata; class Actinopteri; order Cichliformes; family Cichlidae; genus Perissodus; species Perissodus microlepis. The sequence goes on from NC_140466.1 coordinate 7,179,108, forward strand.
GTAAAGACTTGAAATGGGGCAACAACACACTCAGCTGAATCCATCTATCTCCCATCACAACAGGAAGCAGCCCATCTTGAGATTCTCATCAACAAAAACCCAGGAGCCCCTGTAGTCAAACACCACAGGGATGGATTCCTCTACAAGGGCCAACGCCCTCCCTCAGAGAGATGCTTACTGACCCTGCACTATGTGAGTGTGTGCATATTTGACTGAGCAAAGGTAAAGAGGAAAGTATTGATCAGAACACACACACTGTGTTCGCTCGCTCTGCGGTAGAGTATCACTTCCTGTTCCTGCTCAAACACAGTGGTGTTTCTGAGTAGCTTATTTGCTTAGCAATTTAATTAACAACTTTTAAATACATTCTTCTTTCATAGTATAATCTTCACGTGCTTCATCCGAAGCACACTTTCTGTGTACTCACTACCTAATTTATAGCCAAAGTATTCACTCACTGTCTCTGTACTGTTTCGCTAGCTTAGCTTAGCTCGTAGCCGACTCGTTAGCACCATGGCTACTTCACCTGTCCCTCCTGCACTTTCTTGCTCATTGTGTCAGATGTTTAGTTACTCCTCGGCCTCCTTTAGCAGTAATGATATCTGTAACAAATGTAGCATATTTGCAGCTCTGGAGGCCAGGATTACTGAATTGGAGACTCGGCTTCGCACCCTTCATTCACCCGTAGCTAGCCAGGCCCCTGTAGCTGGTGCAGCCGAAGATAGCGTAGGCCCCGCTAGCTGTTCCCCGGCAGACCCCAAGCAGCTGGGGAAAGAGGGCGGCTGGGTCACGGTGAGGAGGAAGCATAGTCCTAAACAGAAGCCCCAGGTACACCACCAACCCGTTCATGTGTCTAACCGTTTTTCCCCACTTGGTGACACACCCGCCGGGGGTCAAACTCTGGTAATTGGTGATTCTGTTCTCAGACATGTGAAGCTAGAGACACCGGCAACCATAGTCAATTGTCTTCCAGGGGCCAGAGCAGGCAACATTGAAGGAAATTTAAAACTGCTGGCTAAGGGTAAACGTAAATTCAGTAAAATCATAATTCACGTCGGCAGTAATGACACCCGGTTACGCCAATCGGAGGTCACTAAAATCAATATTGAATCGATGTGCAACTTTGCTAAAACAATGTCGGACTCTGTAGTTTTCTCTGGTCCCCTCCCCAATCAGACCAGGAGTGACATGTTTAGCCGCATGTTCTCCTTAAATTGCTGGCTGTCTGAGTGGTGTCCCAGAAACGATGTGGGCTTCATAGATAATTGGCAAACCTTCTGGAGGAAACCTGGTCTTGTTAGGAGAGACGGCATCCATCCCACTTTGGATGGAGCAGCTCTCATTTCTAGAAATATGGACAAATTTATTAAACCCCCCAAAATATGACTATCCAGAGTTGGGACCAGGAAGCAGAGTTGCAGTCTTACACGCCTCTCTGCAGCTTCTCTCCTCCTGCTACCCCCCCAAAAACCCATCTCCATAGAGACTGTGTCAGCTTCCAAAAAGACAAAAAACAAACTAAAAACCAGCAACAAACAACTTAAACATAAACAATTACAAAGAAAGAACAGTACAGTATCCACATCTGAACCAAAGAGTAAAACAGTGAAATGTGGATTATTAAATATTAGGTCTCTCTCCTCCAAGTCTCTGTTAGTACATGACTTAATAATTGATCAACAAATTGATTTACTCTGCCTTACAGAAACCTGGTTGCAGCAGGATGATTATGTTAGTTTAAATGAATCAACACCCCCGAGTCATTCTAACTACCAGAAACCTCGAAGCACAGGCCGAGGGGGCGGTGTGGCAGCAATTTTTCACACCAGCCTATTAATTAATGAAAGACCAAGACAGACTTTTAATTCATTTGAAAGCCTGATGCTTAACATTGTCCACCCCAGCTGTGAAACTCAGAAACCAGTCTTACTTGTTATCATCTATCGTCCACCTGGGCCTTACACAGAGTTTCTGTCTGATTTCTCAGACTTTATATCTAATTTAGTTCTGAGCTCAAATAAAATAATTATTGTGGGTGATTTTAACATCCATGTAGATGCTAAAAATGACAGCCTCAACATGGCATTTAGTCTGTTATTAGACTCAATTGGCTTCTCTCAAAATGTAAAAGAACCCACCCACCACTTTAATCACACTCTAGATCTTGTTTTAACATATGGCATAGAAACTGAACATTTAACAGTGTTTCCTGAAAACCCTCTCCTGTCTGATCATTTCCTGATAACATTTACAATAATTGATTACACAGCGGTGGAGAGTAGATTTTATCAAAGTAGATGTCTTTCTGAAAGCGCTGTAACTAAGTTTAAGAATATAATCCACTCACTGTTATCATCTTCAATGCCCTGTACCAACACAGAGCAGAGCAGCTATCTGAACGCTACCCCAACAGAGGTCGATTATCTTGTTAATAATTTCACCTCCTCACTACGTACGACTCTGGATACTGTAGCTCCAGTGAAAACTAAGGTCTCTAATCAGAAGTACCTGACTCCGTGGTATAATTCTCAAACACGTACCCTAAAGCAGATGACTCGTAATCTGGAGAGGAAATGGCGTGTCACAAATTTAGAGGATCATCATTTAGCCTGGAGAAATAGTTTGCTGCTTTATAAGAAAGCCCTCCGCAAAGCCAGAACATCTTACTATTCATCACTGATTGAAGAAAATAAGAACAACCCCAGGTTTCTCTTCAGCACTGTAGCCAGGCTGACAAACAGTCAGAGCTCTGTTGAGCCAACCATCCCTTTAACGTTAACTAGTAATGACTTCATGAACTTCTTCACAAATAAAATTTTTATCATTAGAGAAAAAATTACCAGTAATCATCCCACAGATGTAATATTATCTACAGCTACTCTTAGTACCATTGATGTTAAGTTAGACTCTTTTTCTCCAATTGATCTTTCTGAGTTAACTTCAATAATTACTTCCTCCAAACCATCAACGTGTCTTTTAGACCCCATTCCTACAAAACTGCTCAAAGAAGTCCTGCCATTAATTAATTCTTCGATCTTAAATATGATCAACCTATCTCTAATAATCGGCTATGTACCACAGGCCTTCAAGCTGGCTGTAGTTAAACCTTTACTCAAAAAGCCATCTCTAGACCCAGCAGTCTTAGCTAATTATAGGCCAATCTCCAACCTTCCTTTCATATCAAAAATCCTTGAAAGAGTAGTTGTCAAACAGCTAACAGATCATCTGCAGAGGAATGGTTTATTTGAAGAGTTTCAGTCAGGTTTCAGAGCTCATCACAGCACAGAAACAGCTTTAGTGAAGGTTACAAATGATCTTCTTATGGCCTCTGACAGTGGACTCATCTCTGTGCTTGTCCTGCTAGACCTCAGTGCAGCGTTCGATACTGTTGACCATAATATCCTATTAGAGCGATTAGAACATGCTGTAGGTATTACAGGTACTGCACTGCAGTGGTTTGTATCATATCTATCTAATAGACTCCAATTTGTGCATGTAAATGGAGAGTCCTCTTCACACACTGAGGTTAATTATGGAGTTCCACAGGGTTCAGTGCTAGGACCAATTCTGTTTACATTATACATGCTTCCCTTAGGCAGCATCATTAGAAGACATAGCATACATTTTCACTGCTATGCAGATGACACCCAGCTCTATCTGTCCATGAAGCCAGATAACACACACCAATTAGTTAAACTGCAGGAATGTCTTAAAGACATAAAGACCTGGATGGCCGCTAACTTTCTGCTTCTTAATTCAGATAAAACTGAGGTTATTGTACTCGGCCCTGAAAATCTTAGAAATATGGTATCTAACCAGATTCTTACTCTGGATGGCATTACCTTGGCCTCCAGTAACGCTGTGAGGAACCTTGGAGTCATTTTTGACCAGGACATGTCCTTCAAAGCACATATTAAACAAATATGTAAGACTGCTTTCTTCCATTTGCGCAACATCTCTAAAATTAGAAATATCCTGTCTCAGAGTGACGCTGAAAAACTAGTTCATGCATTTATTACTTCCAGGCTGGACTACTGTAATTCATTATTATCAGGATGTCCAAAAAACTCACTGAAAAGCCTTCAGCTAATCCAAAATGCTGCAGCAAGAGTACTGACAGGGACTAGAAGGAGAGAGCATTTCTCCTGTTTTGGCTTCCCTTCATTGGCTTCCTGTTAAGTCCAGAATTGAATTCAAAATCCTGCTTCTCACATACAAGGTCTTAAATAATCAGGCCCCATCTTATCTTAATGACCTTGTAGTACCATATCACCCTATTAGAGCACTTCGCTCTCGCTCTGCAGGCCTACTTGTTGTTCCTAGAGTATTTAAAAGTAGAATGGGAGGGAGAGCCTTCAGTTTTCAGGCCCCTCTTCTGTGGAACCAGCTTCCAGTTTGGATTCGGGAGACAGACACTATCTCTACTTTTAAGATTAGGCTTAAAACTTTCCTTTTTGCTAAAGCATATAGTTAGGGCTGGACCAGGTGACCCTGAATCCTCCCTTAGTTATGCTGCAATTGTCATGGTCGGACAGTCCTTCCCGGGGAGACCTGCCTGTGTGTGTGTGTGTGTGTGTATGTGTGTGCTTCTCTCTCTCTCTCCTCCTCCACCCAGTGGCTGACACACCTGCACCTAATTTGCCACCCAGCTGTCACTGATCATCCTTCGTTGTGGGCTGAGGTATTTAACTGGGTGTCCAGATGGCAGTCGACGCTGGATTGTACTCGAAGCGCGGTAGTGAAGAGTGTTTTGTGACTTGCAGCTTAGCTTTAGCCGGCTAGCTTTCTCACCTGTGGTTTTTGCTCGTTTATAGGAGGAAGAGATACAGAGCTGGAGGTTGGAGAGCAGGAGCCCGTGGATTAAGCTATTGGAGGAGAACACACACTCTGGGACTCACTTTGGAAACTCACCTGCGCACCACTGGGAGTTTGGAGAAGATCACTGTTGGACTTTGCACTTCACTTTATGTTTGAAAACTGTGTTTGGGCACTGTAAATAAACGCACCGTGTACTTTGCATCCTGAGCTCCGCGACTGAGTCCGTACTTTCCCGTTACCCGTGACAGAACAATCCAGCCAGCAATGGACTCAGCGGACTCAACTCCCGTCCAGCGCGAGCTCGCGCTTCAAGCTGAACGGTTGGAGCGGCATGAAAGAATGCTGCAGCATGTGGCCGAGGAGCAGTCCGCGCTACTACAGGTGGTATCTGAACTGAAAGGTATGTTGCTTGCTACACCTAGAGCACTCGTTCAACCACCAGAGCCCACTACACCACCACAACCACCAGTGGAGCTTCTAAATGTAGCAGCGGCCTGTCCCCTTCCTCCATCTCCGCCTCCGCCTCAGCGAGAACACACGTTACCTGTACCTGAAAAATTCAGTGGAGAGTTGGACAAAAGCCGGGGATTTTTGACTCAATGCTCTCTGATTTTTAGGCAGCAGACTCGAGCTTATGCCTCTGATATTGCCAAGATCACCCTCATGGTGGAGCTCATGACCGGACGAGCACTACTCTGGGCTCAAGCAGTCCTAAGCGCCCAACCCTCCATCTCATATAGTGATTTTTTGAGCAAATTTCGGTGTGTGTTTGACAAAGGCTCTAACCCTGACAGTGCTGCTCATCGCATGTTTACTTTAAACCAGGGCCGGCGGAGCGTGGCGGACTTCTCCGTGGACTTTTGGATCCTGGCCGAGGAGACGGGCTGGGAGGAAAAGGCGCTCCGAGGAGCATTCCTAAACAGCTTAAATGTGAATGTCAAACGTGAGTTGGCCACTAAAGAGCTTCCTAAATCATTAAGTGCCCTGGTTAACATGTGTATCAGTCTAGACGACCATATGCGGGAGTTTGGCAGGCGGACTGGAGATGGGCGACGGTCAGTAGGGGGTGTAGGAGTTCCGACTGGACTCCCCTCTCTCGAGTGGAGAGAGGAGGGAACGGACTCACCTGCTGACGAGGAGCAACCCATGCAACTGGGACGGACTAAATTCACCCGGAGCAGAAGACAACTGGTGGGTGAGTGTTTTGTGTGCGGGAAGAAGGGGCATTTCGCGGACTCCTGTCCCTCACGGCTAAAAGACTCAGCCCGTCAGTAAAGGTGGGGATACTGACGGGTGCGCCGGTGAATACATTCCTCCACCTCAGCTGCCCCGCTAAATTACGGTTTCTTTCCCGCACCCATTCTTGTGATGCACTAATAGACTCGGGAGCTGAACAAAGTTTTTTGGATGAGGCTTTGGCCCACAAGATGGGTTTGCCTGTTGTTCCTCTCCCTGAAACGCTCCAGGTGTCAGCGCTTAATGGCAGGCCTTTAGCCGCTGTCACTCACCGCACTCAAGAAATCACACTCACTCTCTCCGGCAATCACACTGAACAGATGTTCCTGTTTCTCTTCAAGGCACCTGACACACCCTTAGTTTTGGGATTCCCCTGGCTCCAGCGACACAATCCACAGATTGATTGGGCCAAGGGATGTATCGTAGGGTGGAGCACCCATTGCCATGAGCAGTGTTTACGCTCTGCAGTGCCGGGTTGCATGTCAGACGATCCTGCGGGGCCGCCCACTCGCCTCGACTTGTCGACCGTGCCGGCCGAATATCATGATCTAGGTCGAGTCTTTAGCAAAGACGGGGCCCAATCGCTGCCCCCCCATCGTCCGTACGACTGCGGGATTGATTTGCTCCCAGGCGCCCCCTTGCCCACTAGCCGACTCTACAGTATCTCGAAACCTGAGCGCGAGTCTATGGAGCGCTACATTTCCGACTCCCTGGCAGCAGGTATCATCCGTCCCTCCACCTCTCCCTTGGGTGCAGGCTTCTTTTTTGTTGAAAAGAAAGATGCGTCCCTACGCCCCTGCATTGACTATCGGGGACTGAACAAGATCACTATCAAAAACAAATATCCTCTACCTCTGCTCGCCTCAGCTTTTGAACTCCTTCAAGGGGCCACCCATTTCACCAAACTTGATCTCCGCAATGCTTATCACCTGGTCCGCATCCGCGAGGGGGACGAGTGGAAGACGGCCTTCAACACCCATCTGGGCCACTTCGAGTACCTGGTAATGCCGTTCGGACTCACTAACGCCCCTGCCATTTTCCAAGCCCTGGTAAATGACGTCCTACGAGATTTTTTGAACCATTTCGTGTTCGTTTACCTTGACGACATTCTGATTTTCTCCAGGTCCAGAGCTGAGCATGTTAAGCATGTGAGACTGGTGTTGCACCGCCTGCTGGAGAATCTGCTGTTTTGTAAGGCGGAGAAATGTGAGTTTCATGCCTCAACTGTCTCTTTTCTGGGTTTCATCATTGAACAGGGCCGGTTGCGAGCGGACCCGGCTAAGGTCAAAGCTGTGTTGGAGTGGCCCGTGCCCGGCACCCGGAAGAAGTTGCAAAGTTTTCTGGGATTCAGCAACTTCTACAGACGTTTCATCCGGGACTTCAGTAAGGTGGTATTGCCTCTTACTCAACTCACATCGCCCAAACAGCCGTACCTGTGGTCTCCAGCAGCTCAGCAAGCATTCGACCGTCTCAAGAGCCTGTTTGCCTCGGCCCCCATCCTGGCCCAGGCTGACCTCGCCCTGCCGTTCGTGGTGGAAGTGGACGCTTCTGATTCGGGAGTTGGGGCGGTTCTCTCTCAGCGCAAGGCAGGTAAATTACACCCCTGTGCCTTTTTCTCCCGTCGGCTCACTCAGGCTGAAAGGAATTATGACGTGGGCGACCGGGAGCTTCTTGCCATCAAGTTGGCGCTGGAGGAGTGGCGGCACTGGTTGGAGGGGAGCGAACATCCTGTCATCGTGTGGACGGACCACAAGAACCTCTCCTACCTCCAAGCGGCTAAGCGCCTGAACGCCCGACAGGCCAGGTGGGCATTGTTTTTTGCACGGTTTAACCTAACCATTACCTACAGGCCCGGGTCCCGGAATACGAAACCAGACGCCTTGTCACGCCAGTTCGCGCCAGACACGGACCCTGAGGAGAAGGAGAGGCCCATTCTGCCAGCCTCGTGCATTGTGGGGACCCTCACCTGGGAGATAGAAAGGGTGGTCCGAGATGCTCAGCGACAAGATCCCGACCCCGGCACCGGTCCAGCAGGTAGATTGTACGTTCCCTCAGCGGTCAGGGGTAAGGTCATCCACTGGGCACACACCGCACGGTTTACCTGCCATCCGGGCAGGAACCGAACTGTCACCTTTTTACAAAGACTGTTTTGGTGGCCCTCTCTCTCTCAGGACGTCCGGGAGTATGTGGCTGCATGTCCTGTGTGCGCCCGAAATAAGACGTCCAACTCCCCTCCTTCAGGACTCCTCAGACCACTGCCTGTCCCCAGCCGGCCATGGTCGCACGTCGCTCTGGACTTCATCACTGGCCTCCCTCCGTCCTCTGGTAAAACTGTTATACTCACCATCATTGACCGTTTTTCTAAGGCTGCCCATTTTGTTGCCCTTACCAAACTTCCCACCGCTCTAGAGACTGCCCAGCTCTTGACCCAGCATGTTTTCCGCCTTCACGGCATTCCTCTGGACATTGTTTCCGACCGTGGGCCCCAGTTCACCTCTCGGGTGTGGAAGATGTTTTGTACCGAGCTGGGGGTCCAGGTCAGCCTGTCTTCTGGTTTCCACCCGCAGACTAATGGGCAGACTGAGCGAGCGAACCAGGAGCTGGAGGCCATGCTGCGCTGCGTCGTTTCCTCCAACCAGTCGTCATGGAGTGAGCAGTTGGCGTGGGCCGAATACGCCCATAACTCTAGCACGTCGGCCGCTACGGGTGTCTCTCCCTTCGAAGCATCCCTGGGGTATCAACCCCCGCTCCTCTCCATCACGGAGGGAGAGGTGGCCGTGCCTTCTGTGCAACATCACATGAGGCGCTGTCGACGGATCTGGCGGGCAACTCGAGCGGCCCTACTGCGTACGAGCGCACAAAACAAGAGACTGGCTGACCGCCGCCGCATCCCTACACCGGCCTATCGGGTGGGTCAGCAGGTGTGGCTTTCCTCTAGGAACATCACTCTGCGGACTGAGTCCAAGAAGCTGGCTCCCCGGTTCCTTGGACCCTTTTCTGTGCAAGCCATCCTGAATCCAGTGACTGTCCGACTGGCCCTCCCGCGCAACATGAAGGTACACAACGTGTTTCATGTTTCTCAAATTAGGCCGGTCCGGACCAGCCCGTTGTGCCCGCCTCCCGGGCCCCCACCACCCGCCCGGGATGTCGCTGGCGCTCCGGCGTATTCCATTACTCGCATAATGGACGCCAGGCGCCGCGGTAGGGGCTTCCAGTTTTTGGTGGATTGGGCGGGGTACGGTCCGGAAGAGCGTTCCTGGGTGCCGCGGTCTGCGATTCTCGATCGCGGTATGGTGAGAGAGTTCCGCCGTCGGCACCCTGACAAGTTTCGTGGGTCGCCCGGAGGCTCCCATTAGAGGGGGGGTACTGTCATGGTCGGACAGTCCTTCCCGGGGAGACCTGCCTGTGTGTGTGTGTGTGTGTGTATGTGTGTGCTTCTCTCTCTCTCTCCTCCTCCACCCAGTGGCTGACACACCTGCACCTAATTTGCCACCCAGCTGTCACTGATCATCCTTCGTTGTGGGCTGAGGTATTTAACTGGGTGTCCAGATGGCAGTCGACGCTGGATTGTACTCGAAGCGCGGTAGTGAAGAGTGTTTTGTGACTTGCAGCTTAGCTTTAGCCGGCTAGCTTTCTCACCTGTGGTTTTTGCTCGTTTATAGGAGGAAGAGATACAGAGCTGGAGGTTGGAGAGCAGGAGCCCGTGGATTAAGCTATTGGAGGAGAACACACACTCTGGGACTCACTTTGGAAACTCACCTGCGCACCACTGGGAGTTTGGAGAAGATCACTGTTGGACTTTGCACTTCACTTTATGTTTGAAAACTGTGTTTGGGCACTGTAAATAAACGCACCGTGTACTTTGCATCCTGAGCTCCGCGACTGAGTCCGTACTTTCCCGTTACCCGTGACAGCAATAGACGTAGGCTGCCGGGGGATTCCCATGATGCATTGAGTTTTTCCTTTCCAGTCACCTTTCTCACTCACTATGTATTAATAGACCTCTCTGCATTGAATCATATCTGTTATTAACCTCTGTCTCTCTTCCACAGCATGTCTTTTATCTTGTCTTCCTTCTCTCACCCCAACCGGTCGCAGCAGATGGCCGCCCCTCCCTGAGCCTGGTTCTGCCGGAGGTTTCTTCCTGTTAAAAGGGAGTTTTTCCTTCCCACTGTCGCCAAAGTGCTTGCTCATAGGGGGTCATATGATTGTTGGGTTTTTCTCTGTATCTATGAAGCGCCTTGAGGCGACTTTTGTTGTGATTTGGCGCTATATAAATAAAATTGAATTGAATTGAATTGAATTGAACTGTGATGGTTGGAAGGATGCGGTTGTTTCTCTGTGGGGAAATTATAATGCATTAGGTCGAATGTGTGTGTGTGTGTGTGTGTGTGTCTGAGAGAGTAAAAGAAATTTGTTGATGATTGATAGAGACAAAGGAGTGACCCAGCATGCAAACATGCACCCTGCCTCATCCTCAATTTGAAGCACCCCATGGGTGACAACTGGTATGATCACCTTGCCGTGACTACCATCTGTTCACATAGAGCCACAGCAGGATGCACCACGGCGAGGGGTAATATGAGAGAAGGAAACTGGAGGGGAACACATTTTTTGGTCACACACCAGTGCATATGAACAACAGTTTAACTTTATATTCTAACTCCACTGTCACTGTTTCAGTCTCAGCAAGTTGACAGAGGTTTTGATGTTTATTGGTTTGTCTGTGTGTCAACAGAATTATGCAAAAACAGCCAAGCTGAACCTCTTAACATTCACCAGGTCACTCATGACATATATGGTAATCACTAGGATTTTCGGGGGGGGGGGGTTAATTCAGGTTAATTCACATACTAAAGAATCGTATTTATAGAAACTACAAGTTGTATCATTTAACCACTAGGGGACTAATGAAGGATTATCTTTTCATTGTTATAATAATGGAAAAGTAGGAAGCGAGCTTTGAATGCTGAGGGGTAATTTCAGTATTTCCCCTCATCCATGAAAAGTGATTTAAGTGACTCTGAATGTGGCATGGCTGTTGGTGCCAGACAGGCAGGTCTGAGTATTTCAGAAACTGCTGATCTACTGGGAAGGTTTACAGAGGATGGTATGAAAAAGATAAAATATCCCGTGAGCAGCAGTTCTCGGAGTAAAACTGCCAAGCTGACAGGAAAGCAACAGTAACTCAACTAACCATTCATTACAACCAAAGTATGCAAAGAGCATCTTTACACACGCACACAAATGTTACAACTTGCACAGCCACTGCAACATTTAGATGGTAGGGTGAGAATTTGGCGTAAACAGCATGAAAGCATGGATCCATCCTGCCTTGCATTGGATATTTTCTTGGCGCACTTTGAGCATCATTTAAACACTATGTCCTTCCTAAGCATTATTGCTGACTGCATTCATACCTCTGTCGCCACAGTGTACCCATTTTCTGGTGGTTTCTTCCAGCAGGATAATGTGCCACGTCACAAAGTTCATACATCGGATCTCATTCCACCTTTGTTATGTAATGGAATGGGAGATTCACATTCTTGATGCGCAACTGACATATCTGCAGCATGTAATAGATGCTATAATGTCAGTATGAGCCAAAATCTCTGAAGAAAGCTTCCAGCACCTTGTTCGTCTAAACCATGAAGTCTTAAGGCAAAAGGTCAAGGCCACTGAGATGAAGTGGATTTACACAGGCATGTGCACAAACACACAAACAGATAAACAACTTTAGATTGTTAATTTGCGTCAGCGTGTTAAAGTAATATCTGCCCACACTCACACACATGACAGCAGGAAGAAGAGACAGCAGTTTGATCGTGGATTTCTGTTCTGCCATCTCTGTGTCACAGTATTTTGCTCAATATATTTCATATCAAATTCTATGAGGCATAGCCCGCTCACGGCTTTATTATGTAAGGGAATTCTTCTCTCCCATTGCTGTGAATATGTATTGTATTTATACCGTCCCTTATTGTTCTACTGTAGTGTTATAAAGCCCATTCTTAGTCAAACATCCCAAGGGGGGGCGCTGTGAACTCACTCTTTAATAAATCATAAACATGCTCCTTCACCTGACCCCATCGTTTTGTCCTGCGCCCTGATTAAAAACTATAATCATATTTAAACTACATAGCATGATCGCCTCTTTTTAAAACATCTTTCTCACTGGGCAGAGCCGTGGCACGTTAGCCAATTAGTGTGAATATTGAGGATATAACGTGTTTCGATTTAACTAGACACAATTCTCCTGCTCAATCTTCTGTCAGTTTGAGCTTTTGTTTTGTACAAATTAGATTTTCTGTCCTGACAGTTGTGCAGCTTCAGCAGTTTAAAGACGAGTGTTTCCAGATTCTTACCTTGCATCGTAGCTTTCCCAAGAGCCACGCAGAACCACAACACCGCAACCGCAAACTTCATCTTTCCTCCTGTCATCAACGAGACCGAGTGGATATTTCCACAGCGAAGATCAAATTATCTGACTGTTCATCCCTGCATGCATCTCAGCAGCCAAGTGGGACCTCCGGAGTGTCACCGCCGTGATGTGCAGTTTAAATAATGAAGGACGGTCGGTTGTTGGTGGCTTTGTACAACACGCACCGCCTTCACGCTGCGAAACACCACCTTGTGTCGAATATGTGTGTGTGTGTATTTTTGTTTAGTTTTTTTCCTTGTCTTGGTTCTGTCGCCTGTTGGGTTTCTCTGCACCTTCTTTTCGTGCGTGTCCCGTCGCAGAGATGGATCCTGCCCGAGCCGAGATGGGCTGAGGGCGGGACAGAAGAGGGCTGGCTTGTCATACTGTGGGATGTAGGGGGGAGGACAGATCTGGTCCCCAATCAGAGAAAAAAATAAAGAAACAAAAAATAAAATACATTTCTACGTGAGCAGTACTAGCCTCTATGATTAGGAAATTACATGCATGGTCTTATTATTAATGTTAAATATTCCAAAGTAGTGCAGCCTGGTGCAATTCGACACTCGTCAAATACGAATGATGCCAAAAAAAAAAAAAAAAAAAAAAGCATAATGAAAAAGGAGATTAAACTTGGCTGTGTTGTCTCTAGTTTAGAGTTACAGGTTGTTACATTTTTTATTCAGTGATGAGTGTGGTGGGGAGATGCTCGCTTGAATCTGTTACCCCACCACAAAGTGATGGCATGCTGCACGGACTGCACTTCATTGTCACTTACACGAATATTGCAAGTGTAAGAAAGAGCGGTGGTTTGCATATTCAACAAGTAAGGTAACTCTAAAAACGTTATATAAACCACAAAACTTGAAATAAATACCAAGTAGGTTGTTCCAGAGCTGAATTTCTAGTACATAAAATCCTGTTTGAGTTTTAACAGACAGTGTTTGCTTGCTAAGCCATGACAGGAATAGTACAACAAAGAAGGAATTTAATAATGAGAAGACTAACTTTAAAAGATACACGCTAAGATACACACCAGCTGCTGAAGCGACCCACTTTTTTTCCCTTTCCTCAACCCTTCTGAAGTTACATGTTCACACAAGGAGCAAATAATTGTGATGGACTGCAGCACTTATTGCTTTACTTGCAATAGTGCTGATGTAGTGAAGCACTTTGGTTTATGATTAATGGCTTAAGATAATCTTTCAGGAAGCAGTGACCTGTAAGTTTCCAAGAAGCGCATTACACAGTTTTATAGGTAGTGCATTATCATTACTCATCAGAGAGCGGAACTGATGCTTCATTCATTCCACTAGACAGAAAAAGACACTTACGCTATGCAAGCCATGTTATGTCCATATACATATGCATGCCGTGCTCCGATCTTTTTGGCTGGGTGTGGTTGTATAACACAAAGAAACGGAATCAATCATAATAATATAAATACACTGAGCAGGGGATGATAAAAGCATCCAGTGACTGGAACTATGCTGTAGACTCTGCACATCACTTCCTGAAACTAAATTTGATTAGAGGTTATAATGTATGTGGGCATCGTAGACCTTGATTAGAGCCTGACTCGACAAGGCTGAAGATACTCACGCAATTATTTTTATGTATTTTTTTTTATTCCAAAGCTATCGCCTTTCACTTATAAAAGGTAAAGTAGGAGAAAAGCACTTACTGCAGCACAATCTATCTAATTACTTGCAGTACAAGCTGAGCAGATGCGATGATCTAACTATCGATTTTTAAAATGTTCCATACAGTATTTGGATACTGAGAAATATCTATCGCCTTTAGTTATAATCACGTCACTACCAGTTGTCAGCAGTGTAACAGACAGAGAATTTGACCAATTGACAATGACCAGGCTTCCCAATCGGTCAAGCAACTTTACCCTTCTCATATGTAATATAAAATGCAGTGTCACTGTTTAAAAGACAACTAGTAGAGAACAAATAGAGTGTGAAGAATGGGGTTGATTTATTGAGGCACAACAGGCCAGCAGCCAGCCCATCTGACACAGAGCAGACAGTTCAGATTCATTTGCTTTGTGTCATTTATGCAGGCAATCAAATGAGCAGTTGGTTGACTCGTAAACAACTCATGGCGATTTAGTGAAGAAGATGGAATCCCACTCTCTCTGCTAATTAAGTTTGAGCTAACAGCAGCTGGAAGAAGAACTGTAAGGTGAATCATCCTGCACCTACACACAAACACACATGCAGGTCACATGCTTGAAAATCTGCCACTCGGCTGCTTTTGTTGGCTTTGTGTGTCTCATTAAATGCCATCTTATGCCAGCACCTGATCACTGCTCTGGTATTGCCAAGATTTGCCCGGGGGGACAGCCCAGCCTATCTGTCTCAAACACACATAGACAAACACATTCCTGTCAAGTAAGAAAAACCTTCATGTTTATCTAACACACAAACAACCTATGCCTCTTCTGTGTCGATGTAAACAAACTGAAAGTGGATGCTTTTAGAGTCTTGTTATCCAACGATGGTTGTAAATGTAGATTCTGGATGGACTTAAAATTGCAGACTACTTCAGTAATTAGTCTCATTCACTCCCAATCCAAGTTAATTAAGAAAATGAGTTCACATTAAGGTCATGAGTGCTGAGGGAAGGTCGGTAGAGCAGTTTGTGCCTTAATTATACAAGAAATTATCAAAATTCTTGAGGAGCTGGAATACACAGATGAGTCCACAGTTTTT
Source organism: Perissodus microlepis (assembly GCF_051167445.1). NCBI lineage: Eukaryota > Metazoa > Chordata > Actinopteri > Cichliformes > Cichlidae > Perissodus > Perissodus microlepis. Next base: position 7,194,303 of record NC_140466.1, read on the forward strand.
TTCTCTTCTTTTTTTTTCTCTGTCGCTTAATATCAGCTTTATATCTGTTATTTCTATCTTCCCCTCTTTTGATGAGTAAATGAATGGTTGACTGTAGCGGAAAATCCATCACATTAAATGATGGTATTCATCCCTGACTGCAATGCATTAAGTACATGTTTTTTTCTTATGAATGAGTATATCACTTTATGTTGCTTGACTACTAAGTCACTGTGGAATCAGTGCTGCCCTTTAAGCCAGAGGTAATAGACCAAAACTTAATGCAAGGCACGTATACCTGACTACTCACACTTACAGACAAATTCGCTAACAAATATCAATCCTCTTTATCAAACTGGAGTCATTTTCACATCCATTTAGCAGCTTCGCTTTGGTGTGTGTTCAGTGACCTTTTCACTCCAAACAGCAAGAGAGTTAAAATAAGAACATTTGCCCCTGGCTGTGTACCCATGAGTTTCTTTCTTTATCTTTACATCGACAAAAAAGAAAAGAAAAGGAAAAAAAAAGCTCCTTCTAGAGTTTTGGGGGAAAATATTGAATTTGCCCAAGAATTAAATTACCTTAGACTATATTTTAGCTATAAGCTATTCTTTTGAGAGTTATTCCACATCATTAGCTAGCCTAATATCTGACCAAACAGGTTATAACCAGATTCATTGCACCTAAGCAAACTGGATCAATAAAACTAGAAATCTCTGTATGTCTCCTTTTTATATGTATTTTTTTGTATTTATTTATGCTTTTTTGTTTTATGGTAACTAATGTTTCATTCAATGTACATAAAACATAAAAGTCACATAATGAAGTCACTGTGACAAATGAAATGGTTTTCAAATAGGCTTCCAAAGACCGTGACATCTCCTTTGTTGATGACAACATGCCTCTGACTCATAGTAGCACTGGTATGGAAAAATCTGACCTGGTGATGACTTCATGTTGCATGAGGTAATACCTAGAACTGCCCCACCTTTTCATATTTTTTTCATAAAACAGTAAATATTAAGGACATGTCTTATTTTTATTTTCTACTTGTATTGGACTACATCACTAGCAATTCATGCACATATAACTCTTTCTGTCTTGAGATTACTTATAGGGTTTCATCTTTGAAAATTGAACATGAGGTCTATATTCACCCACGGACACACAGACACACAGACACACGGGGTAAAGAGTAAAAGTAAAACCAAGTAAAAACTTAAGCAAAAGGGTGACATTGAAAGGCTGGTGCACAATCTCACACACCAGCAATTACCCAGTGTGGCTGAATGAATTGTGTTTCTAGGAAGTAGCGTTCCTCAGTAGCTATTGTTAATGGAGATAAAAATGAGACACAAAAAAGGATAGGAGGTGGGAAATTAAGCGAAAGAACCAAATGGCTAATAAAGGGTGAGTTGTAAATATCAAAGAGAAATGTTCTGAGACATACTAAATCCATTTTTTTTTTTTGTAATTCTATGGTCAGGTTGTGTATTGTGATGCCAGTATAAATTCCCTGGTCTCAGAAATGTAAAACAGAATATTACATGGAAATTATTTTAATGACAGAGCAGCAATTGTCTATTTGTTTCTCATGCAAAAGGTCTTGCCAGACTGAGTTTACAGAATAGATCTTAGATGCAAAAAAGGGACACAGTTTTTAAAGACCCAAACACTTACAAAGTTCTTTAGTGCTAAAGACTCAGGGTTCCTGCAAGGGATGGTGGACTTAGTATGTTTGCACGGGAAGGCTCAGGTGCTTAAAAGGAACAGGCTTTTCACTGGAAAAGTCTATTTGACAAGGAAAAAACGAAAGGATGGATGACACAAAGGTTTGGGTAGATTGGAAACCAGAATGTTGATTATGACAAAGCGATAGCTCCGATTTTCTGCCCCAGTTGCCGTGGCAGCCAGGAGCAGCTGCAGTAGCAGGAAAGCATTTGCTCTGCCATTCCACTCCTTCATTCCCTGAGCCAGTCAATTATCAATGATATGGAAATGCAAGGAAAATCCTGCTGGGCCCACTGCCTGACACAAGCTGGGGCCACAGGAGGGGGAAGAAGTATACACACACACAGAGAGAATAAAACAGGTTGTCTGGTTGGCCTATAGCTGATGTTAAAATCATGCACAGATTAGAAAGGGAAGAAAAAAACTATCATAAATACACAGATGCACTCTCACACTTGCTTTTTTCCCTCATGAAGTAATCACATTATGTAGCATTCATTCCCTGGAGACATGCACTAACATTAACCACACACCAATCCCGCATTAAAATCACCAACAGGTGAAACAAATACAGTAGCGTTGATTGACAATAGCCTGCTTCTTGACAGTAGCACCTCTCAGGATATGTTATCTGACAGGTGACAATGAGTTCTTAAAAGAGATGAATCTAAAGAAAATGGGTAAGCATAAAGATGAGAGTGATGTTTAACTGTGGTGGCCGCACGACTGAGACTATGTTTCACCAAAACAGCAGTTCTGTGAGGACCAGTATTGTCATAGAACATTGTTATTTCCCAGGAACTCGTGTCATGCCACACGCATATGTGGAAAGCACAATGGGTTGCAAAGCAGCTTGCAAATGTGCAGCTAAACAGAAGGCTGGCTAAAGTACTATAAATAGCACTGTTTGAATTGTTACAGTTTTACATGTAGAAGGCTATACGGATCCATATCCACTGCCTAAATGTACGTGTACATGTTAAATGTAAGCTTCAAACATGGATCATGGATAAGTGAAAGAAGGTGGTCTGAACTGAATCACAAAAGGGGGGAAAAGGCAGCAGGATTCACTATGTGCATATACAGGCAGTGTGATGCTTGGGACAACATCTGCTCAAATGGTTGGTTGTCACTGCTGTATCACCCTATTCTATTCTATTCTATTCTATTCTATTCTATTCTATTCAGTTCATTTTTTTAAATATATAACATAATATATTACATATTATACATTTCCCACATTTCACATGTCATACTGATTGAGGATTTGTAGGAATTTATGGGAAACTATGTCTAATTCATTGCCTCACCTTGCAACTAACTTGTGCACTCTTTGTTTTGAAAGGGTAAATATATTTTGGTGATATGAGGGGGATGAATTCACGTGATCTGCAGTATGCTCTGGAGCAAAGATTTTAGAATTGTATCTTTTGTTGTCAGTAATGACTCAGCATGGTGCTCTGAGAGCGCTGTGACATCATAATGTTTCTTTAATGACCCACACATTAGCAATCTCATTAAAGTGCTCTTCAGAGAACAGAAGCAGGCAAGAGAAACGTTTTTATAATCACAGTGATCATCTCTGAGTGTCTTCTCTTCCTCTTTTTATATTTCAGAATAAGTGTTAAACTGCCTCTGCTATTTAAGCTGAAATGAAAAGCGGTGTTCACTACACTCTTTGATACGCATTTTATTGCTTCAATCATGACATCTGCTAGGACTTACCAGATAGATTTACAGCGAACAAGGTTTATTTCCCAAAGTGTTCACTATAAATTCTCTGTTTGCTTACTGGAACAAAAACTTCTAATGCAAGATATTAAAGTGGAATTCCCTACATGCAATACTGTCGATAAACTAATCATACAAAACTCCTTGGTCTGAATCTCTACAAATCAAGTGCTACTTTCTATTTTCAGCATACATGCAGTACTACAGTGTGTGGGGGAAAGTATATAGAAAAGAATATATTAAGGAAGCCTTGGTGAATCATTATTCTTTGATAGCTGCCACAGTTATCCACCCAGAGGGCTTCAGAAGTTTCAGATACTGGAGCGTTCAGGGTGGTATTATGGGGTTTTGTGTGTGGATTCATGTATGTGTGTCTGTGTGCGTGACAGAGAGAGAGAGAAAGAGAGAGATTAATTTCAAAAGAGGTCACATGGTGACAGGGATACAGTCTAGGTGAGTCGGATGTAAAGGTATTTGTTACAATGTAAGTTTAACATTTTTTGCATGGGTGTCTAGAGGGGTGTTTGTGGAGGAGAACACACACACACACACACACACACACATATATGTATATAAACACTTTGTTATACATGTGCGTAATGCAGTGAGCAGAGAGAAAAAAATAAGGAAGAGTGAAGGAGTCTGACTGAGTCATACCTTAAACTCTCCATCCAGAACATTTTTGTGGCAACTTTAGTGGTAGGAGAGCAGAAGGAGTGTGTATGTTTGTGTTCATATGTGTGTGTGTAAATGCGTACACATATCAAGGTATACACCATCCACGAAGGCAGACAGTGAGTCGCACTGAGTCAGATCTCTGTCTCTCTATTAGAATATTTTTGTGACAGCTTCTGTAGAAAAGAGACAGCGAGCTAGAGATGAAATGACAGTCTTGGTTTTACTTATTGCAAGCTCCTGTCCTGTTAGTCGTGTGCGTGACTGTCTTTGTGGGTGTGTGTGGGTTTGTGTGTACTTGGCTGTTTTTGCATGTCTTCTTGTGTTGCTTTTACATTTTCTTAAGAGGTACTTTAGTTAGACAAAAATGTTTGACAGTCAAAGGGTCACTTCAGCCTACTATATACATACTCAAGTTCATATGCAGCTGAACAATGAGCGAATACTTTTGGCAATAAAGAGTATATTTACACATGCATCAACCACAGTCAAGGCTACTCAGATCTTCTGATATGTGCATATTTTAATCTTTTGTAATCTTCATATCTTACTTTTTTGCTCTACATATTTAAACTCATCATTGGTGCCCTGGTGTTTTGGTAGGTGGTATACCCAAACCCTGACAGCTAATTATAGTGAATTGAAGTAAATAAATATATTGCTTTTTGAGGGTGTGCATTGTTATTTATGTGCAGGAATACCTATGTTTGACTTTACTTTTATACAGTGATGTAACTTACAAAATCTAAAGAAATCCTCTACCATTTCTCACCACCCACTCATCTGCTGGTGTAATGTTCCTAACACTAAATCAGTTGCATTATCTCCTTCTGGAGATTCAGCTCCCATCTGCTTGTGGCAATCATCTGTATAAGTACTGGCAGATGTTTTTTTTTTCTTATTGACAAATTTCATCCTGCACTTCTCCCAAAACTCATGGCTGTTTCTTTTGTTGCCTAAGAGGAAGACTGTCTGCTGTCTCACACTGCACTTTTTAAGTAAGTATACATTAGCCTTCACTGTATACACTGTATATATCCATGCATATACCACTGCACCTACCTCTATATAAGACCAGTCACCCAATCAGCTTGACTGACATATTGTTGAGATTTTTGTAGTCCCTTTGCTCTTCTGCAGTTTTTTGGGACTTACTGTTACCCAGGATAGTTTATTCTGCATAGACTCACAGCATTTGTGAGTATTATTCCAAAATAAAAATATAGATCAAACTAATAAACATTTCAGCCTTGTTGGTTGTTTTGCTAAAAGTATAAAGTACTTCTCTAGTAAAGCCACTTCAATAGGTTTTTCAGTGGGAAACATCAGAGAGTGTTTACTGTGTAGTAATTAAGAGGCTTGAGTTAGATTTCTTTCATGTCACATGAGAAACTTATTTAAGACTTGAAGATTGTGTCCAAGTAGCAACCAAAATAGTTGTTGGTCTAAAAAACCTAATATAGCCAACATGGGACTTAACGAACATGCCTGAAAAGAAACAAACGTGTAAACAGTGCAAAGTATTTACAAGTCAGTAACATGAGCATATTATTTCGCCATCAGTTACTCAAAATATTTTACAATTGCTGAAAGAGTATTTTTGTAAATGTAAAATAACATCTCACATAATCCAACTGATATAATCAACTATCCTCTCCATGTTCTTAATAAGACTGAGAAAAACAAAGAAACAGGTGCTCAGAGGTGCTGGTCTGCAGGGGGAATCCAGCAATACAGAAAGTTTCAAATCAGGATTTCAGATTATCTGACGACTCTAGTAAACATACTAAAACCACAAGAACAGATGTAACCAGGTGCTGACAGAAAGCCATATAAATACTAAAACACATATAGTCATCTTTAAAACATGCATTAATGTACAAAATAGATCTTAACAAGTTAGTTAATCAAATGAGTCACTTCTCAACAAGGAAAAAAATAAAGTGCACATTGTATAGCCTACAAAATCTGAAGATTTCCTCCACCGTGATGTAGAGTTATAACACAATCATTCATTTGAACTCATGTTTCAGGAAATCTAATGAATTTTAGTTTCATATCACACAATAACAAAGATAAGCACTTTATCTAGTTACTTAATTTGGAAGCAGCAGTTTTTAATCTCTACAACTGTTTCATTGGTTTGCAATTGTCCATTACGAAACAGCACTTAGTATGATATAATTTTGCTAACGCCAATAGACAGTGTTTTTGTACATCTCCCTCCCACTGCTCTGTCTGAAGTGTGCCTGTGAGAGTTATGCAGTTTAACATCGAACGTTAAATCTTGTGATTTCCTGCCTCCGCTAGCCATCAAAGGAACACCTCTCTGCTGCCATGGACCACATCTCTGTCTTTTTTTCCCTTTTCCTCCTCCAGTATCCCACAAGCAAACTCTTTTCTCAAAGAGGGAATGTCAGCAACGCCCTCATAAGTGCAGCTAAAAAAAAGTTGAAAGATTTCCACACACACGTCAGTGCCAATTTTAAAACATGTGTTGTGAAGCTTCAGAAATAGAAATTTAATGTTTTTTTTATTTCATCCACATCAAGATCTCAGAGATCTCATGTATTTGCGTGAATCCATGTTTATGTAAACAACAGGCATGTGTGTTTGTGTGTATTATAGACATAAGAAACTGAACTGAACTGAAGAATAGTTCAGTATTTCTATCTCCAACTTATTACCACATTACTGTAATATTTGCAAGATTAAATCAACTGTTGAAAATGAACTTAAAACTGAAACTGAGCTGTTTTATGCTCAGTACCAGCCCAACTATCAGTGTGAGCAATCACTCTCAAAGCGGTAAGGCCTCAGATAACATGATTTAGTGCTACAATTGGTGAAGATGTTTTATTACAATGGTAAATTTAGAGCATTTTACATAATTTTCAACACTTTCATCGTCTCTCTCATACAGTTTACCGAGTATGCTTCTTCTGCCCTCTGCATACTATTCCTAAAATAAAATCTTTCACATATATCATAAATCCTTGGCAGCGTTTGCAGCATAAAAAACTAATTATGTATATGAATATTACACCAGCCACATTGAACCTAGCCAGGGTTTCTTTGCTTCATACATTCCCACAACCAGGCTTTTCAGTAAGTCGTGCCATGATTTAATGTGCCAGCACTGTACAGAAAGGAAAAAATTTCTAGAGGGACTTGGATGTAAATTTGTATTACACATCATAATATTTCCTATTAGGATTGAGCTCCATTCCCTTTTGCAAATCCCACTGAAAGATAGAGCATGAATCACCCCACACAATGTAATTCCAACTCTGCTTGACATCCCAATTTCATTTGACCTCCATTACTAAGAGCTTCCTGTTGTAGAAGGCACTTCATAGTAGTGTGTTAAGCTGCTCCATTAATGTTTTTCATTTCTCTTTCTTCTGCCTTTAAGCATTGAGCTAAACTGTTATGAATTAAATCTAAATCAAATTTTATGCAAATAGGGAAATCAAATGGCACCGAACCTGAAAATATTGCCAGCTCCAAAGCATGGGTTATTGATACTTTGCGGCTAGATGACTCAATACACTGCATCACAGAGTCCACAAAGAGTGACTGACTTATGCACGACACCTTACAAAAAAATCAGTAACTGAGGATCTGTGCATGTTCTGTATATCAAATCATATCATATCTGCCTATCGTGTTGTTGTGTTGCTATGACCTGATCACAAACCGGATGGTGACCATTTTCATCATGCTAAAAGCGTTTTTCTTTCTTTGATAAACAGATTATGAGGCTCCTGAGACAAATTCTTGATTTCTGATAATGGATAAAGGAGTTTGATTTCCTGTGCTGCCAACTGTTCCTTGTGACCAGAGGGGCGGTTTGTTAGTGTGCTTCACACTAACAAAACCCAAACAACTACACTGGATCTGTCATGAATCGCTGTGTGCAGGCAGGACATGAGGACCCAAACGCAGACTTCACAGAGGCAAAATGTGAACTCAAAAAAAAAAGCTTTATTGCAGGCTCAGAAGTAATACAAAACAATATCAAAACTAAACTGGGAGAATTCTAAGTATACGGGGAGACACTGGGAAACACACAGCATGAGGGTACGATGCAACGATGAGTAGGAGCAGACACGGACACTAAATACACACACTCTGTAACAAGGAAGTGGTGCACAGGAGGGAGACACACCTGAATCAAATTGGCCAAAACGAGACAAGGGAAGCGAGACATAATACACTAACCTGAGACACGGACCTTCAAAGTAAAATAGGAAACACACAGACAGAACTTACTTGATATAGTACATCAAAAACATAAAGATAGGGATGACTAGACAGGAAAGGCGGGACCAGGGCAGGTACAGAGACACCCACCAGACACTAAACAGAGGGAGCACTGAGCACAGGAACCAAAACCTAAGAGCTAGAAATACAGAACAGAAATCAAACCTTAATATATCCAAAACACTGGGTCACTGACGACCGTGACAGGATCAATGTGCCAACTCAAATTTCCTTTAATCGCAATGTTTTACCTTTATTTTTCATACACAACATCATATATTTAATGTTGCTAACATCCAGAGAAACCACACAAGCACAGGCTTGAAGTGTTACCTGTGGCATAATTATGTGATAAAATAAAGTCACATAATTTAGATGAAATAGCTGCTCAGTAGAAGTGTTTACAGATATGTAAGATTTCCAAAGGAAGTAAAATGACTGTGACTATAAAAACCATAAAAAGATACCAAAATTAAATTTGCCCACCACCTTCATCAACACTGTCTTCTTAAAAGATATACATTTTGAACCAGTGGCAAGTCATGTGCCTAGCCTATAGGCTGAAAAGTTGTCAGATTGGGTCAGATTTTTAAAACTGGCACACTGCTGCATTTCTTAAAGTGCAGTCTCTTTATTTTCTTTCTGAAAATGTGCAGTTGCGTGTGCAGATTTGTGATCTCACCATGGCCACGATGTGTCACAGTTCATTAAAAACCAGAATTTTTAACCACCTACCCTGCAGGCCAGATTTGGCTCCATGTGACTGTTTACTCTTCCCCCAAATGAAAGTCAAGCGGAAGGGGCCTTTTTTGACATACTATAGAGTGAGCTTCATACAAATGTGTAACTGCAAGTGGTCAGAAGTGGAAGTGGTGCAGCACTGCCCAAGGAAGGGGATGGTGGGGAAATTACTTCAATATGTGAAGTCACTGAAATATCAGCCCTACTGCACATTGTGCTGTTTTTACAGCGGAAAACGATGGATCTCATGTGTGGAGTACAATGCAGATCAAGCCCTGAACCAGTCATCCACTTTTGCAAATGAAGACGCATTAAAATCCTTACATAGCATTATGCTTTCTTTTACATGCAAAAAGAAGCAATAAATATGATCACGTTAATCAATAGCTGTCTGAGCACTGCTGACAGTAAAACTTTATATCACCACGTTTCCATCATCACCAGCTGCCCTGCCTCTGTCTCTCATTTTGTCTCATTTATTTAAACAATTCAGTGCACTTTGCATGAATACACACCGCAGGGAGCAGTTCAGGCTGTTGTCCTATCTCCTTTGGCCATTTATCGCCTTTGTGGTTCTATGAGTCATTTGATTGTTTGGATGCATGTGTTTGTTTATTTTGCTTGTTTAATTAAAATGTCTGCTTGATTTCTTGATTGATTTAGATTATTATCAACAATACATTTAAAAGTTTATTTAAATCTTTTTTTTCTGTCAGAAAAGTTATTGAACAAGTACTTAGTGAGGAATAAGTTGAAGTTTGTATTATTTTGTTACATAGTTTTGCTGGACAGTGTACAAAAAGATCAACTCTAGATCCAACTTGGTCACGACCCTTTAACAATAACAGCCTTGCACAACATAATACAAGCGTCTCACTGACTGTAGGCAAATCTAAACACTAACGATGATGTCTCTAACATAGATATGCAAACAATATACCGGCCAAATAACCTTTAATTTTTCTGTAGCACTTAGTTAATTTCTATAAACATTTGTTAAATCTTTTTGTGCCACTCAGTATGTACAGTATGTTCCAGACAAGCCTTTGCATGCCCAGAGCTCTGTCTCTAGCTGCTGGCCTCACTGAGGCTTCTGCAGCCTCTGAGCTACGGTCATGTGTTTCATGCTCTGATGGCACCAGAAGAGACTCGAGTAAGTCAAACTGCACTAGGATCTCTTGTAAGGCTGCATGTTAGTGTGAGTGTGCTGCAAGTTCCCTCATGCATTATGCTTATATAGAAATGTTGTGCTTTACACATTCTTGTACACCAATGCAGAAAATCGGTGAAATTGGTGAAGTACAGTTTAGGGTAGGGCTTATGGTGCCTGCTTTCTAGTTAAAAGACTTAAAATATGTCACAAACAAAATGTGGTGCATGGAAAATATTATACCTTATTGTGATTGTTGAACATGTCAATGCAAAATCATGTTCATTAATCAGCATTGTTAACAGCATCTATTCTTTTGAGGTTTTCTCCCATTCAGCTATAAAGGCTCTAGTAATATTAGAAGGATGGGCAGTCATACCATAGATATTCCACAAATATAACAAACACTTGACTAGTAAGAAACTTGGGGTTTGATAACATACATTATTTAATCTTGTGTCCTGGCTCTTAGTGGACTGTGGCTGTTTGCACTTATATTATACTTAGGTGAAAATATTAGAAAATAACTGAAATAAGCAGGAGAACTTTCAAATATTTTCATGTTTACCACAACTTCCTTAAATATTCCAGGCAGAATGCCAGTCCAAGCATTTCACAAGGTGACACATGTCAAAAACAATAATAGTACTATTAGATTCACATTCTTTACATTCTCACAAGTGGGCGAAGCAGCTAAAGTAGAGTCAGGCAGCAAATGAGGCTCTGCGCACCCAGATTGAGGTTTCAAAGATTAAAATGCAGGATACAGAAAAATATATTGCCTGTCATGGCGAGTTCACCTAGATCTCTATAGGTAGTGCAAATGACCAGTGGTCTACATAAAGAGCTAGCTGCAGACTAGAGCTGAATAATTAGTTTGAAAAGGAGAAAGATACCCAGTAGGAACAAACAGAGAACGATTGTCACACTGAAAGGGAGAAAGAAGACCAGGAGATAATCCAAAGCCTGAAGGATGATGGCGCTGTCAATAACAATAATATTAATAATAATAACTCAGATTTATATAGTGCTTTTCAAGGAACCCAAGGTCACTTTACAAACACACACACACACACACACACACACATACAAAACAGCAAAAAAAAGGTCAAAGGCCAAAGGCTTCAGTGAATACATGACACTGTATCTGTTTTTGAAAAATGCCCAGAGTCAGGGCATTGTGGATCTCAGAGGGAAGCATGTTGTACAGAGTGGGGGGAACAGTGCTGAAGGGTCTGTCCTTGAAGGACTGTGGTCTGATGTGGGGGATGGAGACTAAGCCTTTAGTTGAGGAATGAGGAGCAGGGAAGGAGAAGGTCCAATGGGTGAGGTGGAGAAAGAGCATGAATGGATTTGTAGAATTCTTTGTAATTATAATTTAATTTACAAAAAAAACAAAACAATAAACATAAAGACAATACAAAAATACTCATATGATGATTGAATAATCATCAATAAACAATAAAACATTTTTAAAAATATAGGTTTTATCTTTTAGTTTTAAGTTAAAAGACAATTACGAACAACATGCAATGGTTAGTGTTTAAAGACAGCAGAATTTTCTGAGGTGAACCATCCAAATGTGTTTGACATATGAAGCAGGTTTTTCATATTTTAGAATATGACACTTAAATCTGTCACAATTATTTTGCAATGTATGTATTTAAAGGTCATAACTATGTGAAAGCACTAAGTAGTACTCTCCAGTTCTTCTCAGCTGAGAGCAAAAGGCAGGATATCACTTCTTGCTAACAGTCCCAAAGAGGTGTTTCACTTTATGTTGTAGAAGAAAAAACACAGCTGTGAAAATGTCTGCAAATGAGTGTGTTCTGTAAGGAACATTAAGTATAGAATTACTGACTCATTGCAATATTCAAACAATGACTGCTATGTGCAGCTGGGAGATTGACCCTCTGATAATCATGATTATATGGCAATGTCATGTGTAATTATGCATTTTACCCTAACACTAAAATTATGTCTGAATAGCACAAAACAACATGCTCTTCCATACAACATAACAATGGGCTTGATTATACCTCTGGCGGCTTTTTGTTAGAGTAATGACACACATATGCAACAGTGTATGTCAGTGTATATTTAAAAAATGGTTTAATGAAGTCATAGATTTTTTTTAGCATCATCGCAAACCTTTTCTGTTAAATGCAACCCCTTTTATTTGAAGAAATACTCGTTTTATTTTGAAATTCAGACAGTCTGACAAAGAATGGCAAAGCTCCTTTGCAAAAACAATATTTGCTTCTTTCAGCAAAGGCTGTCTATTTCAGGTACATTAAAATATAATATAATATGATGTGAAAAAGAAGGATAAATTAAATTCAACATATTAAATTAAATTAAGCTGATATTGCTGTACAATTCATATATAAATATATATATATAGAGAGAGAGATAAAAATGGAGCTGTGCGGTAAAGCCAGAGCAATTAAATCTTGATTTTTATGAATAATATACCATTCATCTCACAATGTGCAAAACCAAAATTCAGATTAATATATCATCAGCCATAGGTCAAAGCCATCAAAACTTCTGTGATACATGTTTCTTTCATCACGTTTGTGCTTCATAATAATCAAAATTGACAAGAAAAAAGAAGATTAAATTAGTCGCCATGGAATTGGATGATAGAATCCTCTCATGAATTAATAGATGTAATGCTATTTCAGGAGCAACTAATCAAATACCATTTAATCCAATATTTACCAGGCCAACCAATTACCTCGTGGAACATTAATTAGAGAGAACATTTATAAACGTATGGTTTCTAATTACAAATAGAAGAACAGCCTGCCCTTATCTGTAAAAGCACTGCCAAGCATGCCAGTAGTCTCAACTGTAATTGGAAATGGCACAAAAAAGCAGCAAGCATGACTGACTCTGACAGTGGAATTCTTGATGAATTAGACTGGGTAACGGGTATGACAGTTATCAGTCAGCTCAGAGGAGGAATCTTGCAGGGTTAAGTTCAGTTTTTGTATCATCTCTGCTGGAAGTACAAAGTTCCAAGCATCTGTTGAATGTCCGGGTTCCAGTCCTAAAGGACTATTCAGTGTGCCAAGTTTTGAGCTGAGCCAGACTGTTACAGAAATCTATTACAAGACAAAAACCAATCAATTACATATTTTGGCAAAATAAGGATGAGGCATGAATCTGAGTTTCTGACTCCTTTATCACATTTATTTTTTGCCAGAGGCAGAAATTTTATGAAAGCAGTATACAAAATTTCCCAAAAGGAAAAGATAGGTCAAAATTAAGCTGTGTGAACTTCATTGCCCCTATGGACTATAAAAGTTGGACGTCACGATTGTAAGATCACTCACTGGTTAGAAAAGCCCAGTTCTGATGAGCCAATTTTAGCGATATAGATGTTAGCATGTATGTTTTGAGAGCTAAATGGATCTGAGTAATAAGGTAGACTGGTTTTGCTTTTTAGGAGGGTGCAAATGCTAGAATTTTACCCACAAAGCTCTGTCTCTGAGGCTGTTAACAAATTTAACTACACAGGAAATCATTATGTGTCCAATATTTGTATTAAAGATACTTTAAAAGTACAAATGAATAAACATGGTCAAGAGGTAAAAAAGGAGTTATAGAAAAATCTGTTTTACCACGAAAGATGAGCTTATGCGTCGAGAACATTTTAGACTTCACTGTTTCTTTATTTCTATTTGCTGCAAAAGGGAAAAAACACAAAAAAAACAGCAAAACCAGCATACCAGATAGTGCTTAGGACTTAAAAACTCTGTCTTTTGATTTGTCGGATGAGAACTGAGAGTCCATTAGTTACTTGTTTGAGATTGGTCTATGCACAGGGTGACTGAGGACCCTGACGGGCTAGCAGTTATGAGACAAAGCCAAAAAGAGGCTGGATGAACAGGCCCATAGTTCCCAGGACGCACACGGTCACAAATACCCAAAGGAAGATTCTATCAATCACCATGGCAACGTACTTCCAGTCATCCTCCACCTGTAAGTAAGGGAGGGGACAAAACAAGAGGTGTAAAAAGACAGTGTCAGTGGTTAGAAATGAGAGATAAACATGAACAGAGATCATTTAAAAGCAGGTGAAAAGGCATGCACGGTGAGAGAGACACACGTGATTCAATATCTCAGTGTGTTTGAGGTTACAGGAGTCGATGAGGTGAAGTGTAACACAGAGAAAGTGTGGGGAAAAAAGGAAGATGGAAATAATAGAAGAGAGAACAGCTGAAAATTTCTCGTAAGTCAACAGAAAACTGATACATAATTTACACAGGGAGAAATTACTATGATAATCACATTCAAACCACAACGTCAAAAATAAATAAATAAGCAACAGGCGTTTTGACAAAGCTGATTGAGGCACGAGTTTTGCATATCAAAGGCTCCTTTTTGCCTTGTGGGAGATTTCACCCACTTTATTTATAACTGTCAGAGAGAGGAGGGAGATTGTTCAGTGCAAATCTAAAATTATTTGCTTCTAACTTACATTGTTGTAAACTTATAGAGCAGGTTACGCTCTGCAACAATACAACAGTTCTCCCTGCCAGCATATTTTTTTGTTAGTATGGAGTGGTTTTGCATAAATGCATTATGCATGCTTACTATGTACAGTATTTGCTTTCCATGAACGTCTGTACATTTATATAAAGTACAGAATTACTGGAACAATGTATCTTCTGTGTGACAAATGTAATGATGGATTTAGATTTCATCACACTGGGACTTCTTTTATAATCTCAGTGCACAGAAAGAGGATAGATGAGCTAAACTAAATTTGATGTATATGAATTTTGCAACCTTGCTGACCTTTATTTTGGTAAAATTCTACTTGGATGTTTTAGATGACAGCAGTTACCCCTTTCCCCACTGTCTTATCAACCACTTTCAAACCCAAAGAGGGCAAAGGAAATGCACATGCTATGTTTTTCTTTTTAAATACATTTTTTTATTTTGTTAATATAAGTCTTAAATTGAAACCTGAGTGAGTTGTTGTGTGTGTGTTTTGCTATAGGAACATCTATTTGATTTGTTTAACTCTTACTGTCCACGGACAAATGATAAGAATGCCTCACCTCTTTGGCCTTGTTGCGGCTCCTCATGTTTTCAGCAATGTACTTGACGCTCTCGATGGCCTGTTTAATCTCAGGTGACACCACAGAAAAGGCCACGACTGTGTTGATGCTTTGGTGACTCAGCTGACGTGTCATCTTCCCAGGGTCTGGGGTTTCTGGGGTTTCCTTCCCATGCTGGCAAGGGCAGGGGCATTTCTTTCCAGTGCAGCCCTCCATAGTTGAGAGCTTGCTTTCACCAAACTCCAGACAGTTAAGCGATCCTCCTCCAAACTGTTGGGAATCATAATCAATTACGATTAACTTATACGCCCTCCTTTATTTCCAAATAGACATTGGCTTGTTTCATATGTAGATATTTAAGTGAGCTAAGCAGTCAAACATCAACTGATATTAAGGAAGGACTTGTTCCTTTTCACTGAAGCTTAGTGTTCAAGTAGTACAAAAACCTAACCAAAAAACAAGAAAACACCCACAAATATTTCCAAAAATGTAGTGTGAACTTTGCAGCAGAGCTAACTAAGCATTATTTGACCTGCTACAGAGTCATAACCTCAGTGCAAACAACAGGAGGACAGCTGTCACTGACACAACCTACATCACTTGTGATAAACCGAATCAAAAAAGTTTATCATTAAACTATTTTTGATGGCTAGGATTAGGGATGGGAATCAAGACACTGTCCTTGTGAAGAACCACTTCCCAGTAGTTTAGTTTATTGGAATTGTTGGTCTGTTTGCCTATTGATCCAGCTTATCAATTCCACTTGTACTGGCCCTGAAATCAGCTGATTTCAGTTCATGTGCCGGAGGACAAAAATATGGACATTACATTTAAATTTTTATTATTTTCATTGCACAAAAGGACAAGAGTTCAACAGTAAAGTGGAAACTTCATCCAGAACAGAAACAACCACATTATGCTGCTAACACAACTTTGGGTCTTTGCAAGCATCTGCACAGACAGCATGCTAACATGAGCAGTCAGGCTGCAGCCTCTGGTTTCTACCTGTTCGTGTTTCTACAGTAGAATCACTGTGACGATCACTTTAAAGTCTCTTTGTGCTGGTTTTCATCTTTGCTTTGTGTTGTCGGCTTTGTGTTCATACCTAAAAGATCATGTGTGTCCTCATTAGGACAGGGATTTGTGTTGGTGTGTGGGGCTGTAGCCTGTAGGTTTATATTGTTAATTTGTAATTATGAGATGGTGTATTTCAGATCATTCATCAGTAACATGAAAGTAACGTAACAAGTAGCATAACAAATATCTTTTTCCTGAGAGTAATTAAGTAACATACTGCACAACATTTAAGAAAAGTGTTCTGTGTAATACATGACTGTATGGAGAAATGACCCCAACACCAAGGGAAAATACTTCCAATACATTCAACAACCAGATGTTTTGTGAGCAAAACCACTTACCTGCATTAAGCTATTCTTCCGTTTTTTCCCTCCTTTTCCTCCTCCGCCTCCTCCTCCCCCTCCACCTCCTCCTGCCTCCCCACTGCTGTCCAGCCCCCCAACTTTGCTGTTCTCATCAATCGGTCTCCGCATTAGCATAATCCTCGGTAGCACTTTGAGAAACACCGAGCGCACCCAGCCCGGCATAGTGTGGGTCATTGGTGTGCGATAATGTACATTCAGCACAAAAACAGTGATGACGATGCTGAGTGTGACGAAGATCATTGTGAAGAGGAGGTACTCTCCAATGAGCGGGATGACCAGCGATGTGGAGGGGATGGTCTCTGTGATAACAAGTAGGAACACAGTGAGGGAGAGCAGGACGGAGATACAGAGCGTGACCTTCTCTCCACAGTCAGATGGGAGATAGAAAACCAGCACTGTGAGGAAAGAGATGAGGAGGCAGGGGATGATGAGGTTGATGGTGTAGAAGAGTGGCAGACGTCGGATGTAGAAGGAGTAGGTGATGTCTGGATAGATCTCCTCACAGCAGTTGTACTTGATGTCATGTTTGTAGCCTGGAGCATCAATGATTTCCCACTCGCCACTTTCCCAGAAGTCTTTCAGGTTCACCTAATACATGGATAAAGATCTTAAAAATCACAAAATCTGAAGAAAAAAAACATATTTAGAATCAACAAGCTATATTAAAAAGGCTCCCTTTTCTGTTAGTATAACCCACATAATGCATTATTTTCTTCAGGTAAATATGATGAATGGGAATTTGCAAGAAGTTGCAAACCAATTTTGAATTTAAAAAATGTCATGGAGCCACTGATTATCCACTGGACCTCCCCTAGGTCCAAGCAAAGTGGTTAATGCATGAAACAGTTACATTCTAAATGCTAATCTTAAAATTCACCTGTTTTCTTTATCTGTTTGAATAGCAGATGAATAAATTAAACAAACTTGCTATATCCAGTTACCAATGACTGTTGCATTTTCAGGAAGTTAATTAAAATAAGTGTTTAAGCAGCACCAACTTTTAGTTCCCTATGTGGTCTTCTACATGCTTGATTTTATATTCCTAATAATGGAACTCACACTGTTTCCTAGATGCTCAGGTCTTTAAAACTCTGTCTTTTTACCAGTGAGCAGAATTTTTTTTTTGCAGAACTCTTTTTCTAAAGAAATTGTTCCCACATAGACATATTTTAACAGTTTACGCCACTAAATTATTTTTTTTTAAAGCATCTATAACTCAAAATTTTGACTTAACTTTTCTCAAACTTTTGAGTTAATAACTCGAAATTTCAAGTTATGGTTACTTTTTTTTGTGGCGGAAACGGGCTTCCATATAACAGCAACCCATTGTTGACCAACATTAAAACTGTAGTTATTTTATCAGCTCCATCCACCTTTTTTTTTATATAAGAATACATTATAGCAACCATCCCAGATATTTTCCTCAACTAAGGATTTCATTTAAATGATTATTATTTGAGACTCCATGCTATACTTCTATATGGCAGTCATGCCTGAGAAATTACTACTTTGGCCTACAGCAATTTGCCACATATCACTTTTTTGTCGAACCCCATTGAAGTTATGGTTCTCTGACTGTGCCTCTGGCTGCAGAAGACATTATACAGCTTGTTTTACAGACCCAATAGAGCTCTTCATTACTTGCAAAGTGACCGTTTGTGTAAAATTGATGGAGGTGCCCTTTAATAAAATAAACAGTGAATTTAAAAAAAACTAATGGGTTTGAAATGCCTGTTGTATCTAACTGGAATGGAGTCTGTACTAGGCAGAAAGAGAAAAAAATGAAATAGATAGTTTATTGTTATACGAGGCTGAAATGCAGTTACAAAGACTGACCTTGGACCCAATAAGTACCAGGTCAATCTTGGCTTTGTCATAAGTCCAGGACCCAAACTTCATAGAGCAGTTCTGATAGTCAAAGGGGAAGTAGGTGATGTCCATTGGGCAAGATGATTTAAAAATTGCTGGAGGAACCCATGTGATAGTTCCATCAAACTTCAGCAAGGCCTTGGTCTTATCCTCCACCAGAAAATCTCCTACAGCACTGTGTAAGACAAACGTGAATGTATAACAAGGCGTACAATGTATTTCCATGGCAAACAGTGCATGAGAACGTAGACGTGTGGTGTGAATAGGACACAGAGGTTAGGTGGAAGGTAGAGATGTCAAACAATGAGAGAATATGCAAGGAGAAAACAAAGGCACAGAAGAAAGGGGAGAAGATAAAACCAGCAGTTATGGAACAAAGGATTATTAGGATTAAATAGTAGAGAACAATAAAGCTGCATTATGTATTATTGTGAAACACAAAACGACCTTTGATTAATAATATGAACCTTTGTTGTAAGTAGAAAGAAGTAATGAGTCTACAATTAACTGAGCTAAAACTGAGAGAATACAATGCAGCACAAACAGACCCTGAACAATAGGGAGTCCCATTAGCATATTTCACGGAATTTTCTGTTGGAAACTCTGAAGGTATAAAAGACATTTGTGCTTCAGAGAATATGGCCATTAATGCAATATTGTAATAAGGCTATTCTCATGCTGAAATGACATAGAGGGTTCTTTGTCAGTGCTTTTTTTTTTTAAATTACCCGCAAGATTCATGAGCAAGGGGAAAATGTTAGGTGTTGCACAAAAGTGACATTAACATTCATTTGGAACATCTCTTCTGCTGACTTGTGATAAATACATATCAACAGTTTATTTTTATTTCACTTCTTCACCTTTCACAGTTAGCTGCTCTTCTACCACCATTAGAGCAGCTAAATGATCTGTTTGTTGTTTGGCGTTGGTCAGGACACTGAGTTTAGGAGTTATTTTAACAAAAACATCTGCCTGCTGCTGGAAACAGGGCTGATAAACCTAGGACGAAACCTGCAAACCCACATTAAAATTGCAGGCCAAAACAATGAAGAAGAGGAATATAAAACACTTCTAATATTATACTGAAAAGTCTGAGTGGTTTTACCTCTATGTAAGATCTATTGGTAATAAAACATTTAATAGTACAAGTTTAAAATTTCAGACATATTCTGGTCTGGGTTTAAAGAAACGGACACTTACAAGCAGGAAAATATAAATCACAATAATAATAAATCAATATAATCATTCACCTTTGCATTTTATAAAGAATTCTTTTAAATAATTATTTTTATTTTGGCCATTATTATGGTTTTAATTGTTATATTATAATCACTGATTGCAGCGCATACTGTTGCCATAACAGAGATCCCAGCTAAGCTATATAATTTATGAGTGTTATGATGTTGACAGCCTCACTTGTTGTAGAGCACAATGTCGGGTCTCCAAATCTTGTTCGATGGGACTCTAATGAACTCAATCCCATCAAACTCTGCAGGCTTCCATCGGAGCTTGTAGTCATTCCAAATCTGACGGAAGGGAAGGGAAAAACAGTTTTACCAGACTCGGGATTCAACCATCTGCTTTATATTTTGCATTGTGTGCTGCAGACAGTATTAGTCACTGGAGACATCCCCCTTCTTGGGAATATTTTGAAAAACATATTTATACTGCAGGCAGAACTTTCTTTGATCTTTTACTGTAGTGCTAAATAAGGGTATTATAGAGAAAACAAATCTGAAGGCTTTCATTTGCTTCTACATTAGCTTGTGAGTGACAAAATAACACTATGTGATATCAACAATAGCCTGCATAAAGAGCAGCGCATAGAGACGGGGCGTATGAATAAATAGCTCCCTGACAGAAATAAAGGAAGAGTGCATTCAACATATCCGTAGGTAGCATTTCATGAGCTGTATATCCATTAGTCTTGGCTATCTGCATGTCATTCAAGATGAATTCATTCATTAGAAAGGCAGATTAATACCCAGTTATGACCTGGAAGCTGTTTAATTAACCACTTCATGCAACACTGCCTTTTTCATTTGAGAGTTTGCATTGTGATTGGCTAACGATGTAATTCATGATAGGCTCAGTTGTGCAGCTTGTTGTGACCGTAAAATTTCAGCATAAAAAAATAGAAAGAAGAAGGAAAATATAGGTCTATTTAGCCTCAGTAAACAGGTACAGAGCAGTTTGTTTACAACAATAGGCTTGCCAGTGTAATTATGGTTATATTGTGGCTATGCCACTGGACATCCAGCGTTCTGGGAAAGCACAGTTTTTTCTCCTCGTCACAATTAAAGAGTAGGAATAGTGAGAATATTAACCCAAACTATGGTTCAAAGAATGCAAAATGTCTGTGTACTCTATATACTTTTCATGTATTTTCCACACATTTAGCAAATGGGATTACATGTTTGTTTTAAAGAAATATGTAATACATTGGCTTAGTTATAAATAGCAACATGTTGTGCCAAACCTATATTTTTGGATATTTGGGAGATGCTCAGTTGTCTGAATCTTTATTGATTTTTGCTGAGGAAATGAGTAACCATCATAATTACTGATCACTCACTCAAGACTGATTAATATGCAGGTATCGTCCTGAAAACTGAGGCTTTTTCAGGGCAGACCAAGTCAAAGATGTTATTACTGATTAATTAGGAAATAGGTTTTATTATTTGCTCTACTTGTTTCATTGCCTACTTAATAAACTTAAGGGAGAAATGCTATTTGTTCATTTTGATGCATATTTAACTCAACATGTATTTCACTATTTATTTATTTGTTTAGAGTTAGATTTTTTAATAGACTGATGGCATCTCTAGTCTTTGATAGAAGCTTACTTTGAACCATGAGGTTCAGCCCGTGTGCCCACCTGAATGTGTCTACATATCTACAGTACTCAAAGAACCTGTATGTATATGTATTACATTAAAGTTTTCCTCCCACTTACATAAAGTAGTCAGTGGAGCTAGATTTCAAAGAGTACACAGCTAGGATGTTTAAAAATATTGTGTTAAGGCTATTGAATAAAGAATCCCCTGCAGTCAAACTGCAGAACAGTTGCAATAAATACATCAAGGGGCAGATTTCTAAAGTGGCTTCCACTGTAAACCCACTGCTGTGATCCAGTGTCTTTGTCAGTGATTGTGGTGTTGGCACTGCTTGTCATTAGCAAGGACTTGTTGTAAACAAAACAGCCACGCCATTACAAACAATATATGAGATTGTACTATACAGGCATTTCAATATATTTTAATTGGAAAGCTCGGGGATAGCAGCACCACTGAATCACATCAGATTCTACAAAATGTTTGGCTTTGTAGAGCAATTAGCCACCAATTTAAGAAAGATAAAAATAAATCAATAATGCTTACAAGAAGTATTTGTAATCTTTTAAGCACAGATTAATAGTGGAGGGAAAAGGGAAGAGGAAACAAAATGTTATCAACGAGGTGAAAGAGAGAAAATGTTATTGGCTGGCAATGTGAGGTCAAGAGTTCAGGGTCTGTAGCTATAGATCTGCTGAGCTGCAGAGCGTGACTAGCAATAATGCTAACATTGATCACTGGGCTGATTCCATTTCCATGTTTATGTGAGCTGTCTTTGTTTTCTTATCCACTCGTGCTCTCCTGTTTATTCCAACTAAATGTAACATTAAGTCACAGCTAAAAGACAGACTGCAGCATCCCATACTGCTTAGTACATGTAAACAATGTGTTAGAACATATGAACCTCGTCGGGCTTCACTTACCCGGCTCTCTGCAGACCTCAACTGTAAGGTAGGTCAGTGAAATTGTTAATGCATGCTGTGTGTGATGTGTTTATCTGTGTTTGTGTGTGTACATGGTTACTCACATGCCTGAGCCATAAATTTGTTTCCATGATTTGATTCACCTCATCCTGCAGAGACACAGAGTAGGAAAAGAGCTCATTAGCCAGCAGATGTGTTTGTGTCTGTCTGCTTGTGCATGTGTGAGACAGACTGTGTTGCTGCTTCAGCCTACTGAAGGGACTACAAGAAACGTGCACATCTTAGTCCTCTGTTATATATGATTAACCGAGAGGATCAATAGTGAGCAAGTTCCTAATAAATGAAAAGGTTACATAGTTTACATCCTCTACGCCTTGTCCTTATTCAGTTCTGATTTGCAGTCTTAATATTTTTACATTATACAGAATCGACTTAAAGAACTCTGTAAAAGCCATGTCTTGTAGACAAACAGACAGGTGAAAATGTGTGCATAAACACACACATAATGACACATTCATGCAGTGCTACCACACCCTGACATTCACATCCAGGCGCTCACCTTTAAATTAATCTCACCTCGCTGAGCAAGCAGATAGAGGTACCTCACAATCCAGTCTGGAAAAAGGCCCCTGCTGGCAATTTCCTCTTAATCTCAGGATTTCCACTCTGAGGTGAAAACCTCTTTTCACTGGGGATTGCACAGCACCCCCACCTCCATCACCAGTTTTGAACTTAACATTGCCAAAGCACAGCAGCATTGTATAAAAACACTGTGAGGCATTTTTGGAATCTGTGAAATTGAACAGACTAAATAAAGTCTGCATTCACTTTACGCTTCCACTTCTCTCGTTCCACGGCTTATCTTCTTGCTCTTCAGTTTCAAAGGTAGGAAATGTGATCAAGATGTTCTTGGAATGACAACTCACTGTTCACACAGACTATCATAAAATGTTGAGAAGTTGCTATGAGTGACAAATACATAAAACAAGACAGTTGCAGAATGTGGAAAAATGCTTAAAACACTTTCAGCATTACATTACAGTCTTTAAAAACCCATGTGTGTGTGTGTGTGTGTGTGTGTGTGTGTGTGTGTGCGTGCGTGTGTGTGTGTGTGTGTCATAAAGCTTACAACTTTAACCAGCTGGGAGATGGAGACCTCAAACTCCACAGTGACTGGGTCAGAGACATTCTCCACTGGTCTGATGAACTGATTATATCGTCTAAACAGCTTCCTGAAAAGTCGGTCCTCAGCCTTTGATGAGAGGCAGTCTGAGGGTGAAACAAGGATGTAACAGGAGAAATTCATCTAAGATAGGGATTTAAAAAAACACTGAGAACACAACAAAGAAGGAACTAAAATAAAATAGAAAAGAAAAATTATATATATATCAGACTCTTCTGAAATTCAACGCACCAAACATCAATAAGTCTTTTCAGTTTATAAAATTTATGAAGAACTCTCTTTAGATTACAACTTTTCTGCTTAGATCATCAGAGTAAAGAAAGTGCTTTGAACAAGTCTGTGCCGTGAGATAACCTTTAGGGTGCTTTTCAGTATGTTTGAAATGATGAAAATTGAAGAATGATAAGTAAGGAAGCTAAGAGCAGTAATGTCAAGTTTCAATTCTGGCATGCTGCAAAAAAAACCTAATAATAATAATGATAATAATTCAAACAAAACATGTTGTTTTTCTAGTTTATTTGGATTTTTTTTTTATTTCCTTTACATTCATTTCTGATCATTTGTTTAACTGAAAATCTGCAAAAGAGGAAAATAAGGTCATCATTTCATTGAGGACACAGTTGCCTCACACCCACCTTCCACCTTAACCTCTTGAGCAACATTTTCAGTCTCACTGCTTCTGTTCATTTCTCAGCACCTTCTTTCTGGACTGCCTAAATCTTACTAGACCTGTTATTGTTTAGCTCAGTCACTGTTCATCTGTCTGACCCAAGACTCAGCAGTTCCAGTTCAGAATCCACTGTAATCCAGGTGTTTGGCACCAGTTGGCAGACAGAGTGAACAGCTACCTGCTACAATGTGTAGCAAGGTAGCTACCTAGTAGCATTGTTTCCTGTGGTTTCTTGAAAGACAACTTACTTATGTACATATCAGTATTTCCTGTAGGTTAGCTACAGCTGAGCCCCGAAGTCATGGATAATGCATAGTGGGGTTTCAAGCTTTGCAGTGCAACACGGTGACAGTGGATTTAGCATGCTTCAGTACAGTCTAAACAGGTATTGTTGAAAATCCATTGACTTGACATGAATCTAGTAATGAACTAAGCACCGCAGTAATTCATCATGAGGGAAGAATATTTTACTTCTGCCTGCTTGTGTAGCACTGTGGACGGGCGTTACCATACTGAAGACAGCATGGAATATAAACTAAGTTAAACTCAAATAAACATGTGATATCTAAATGTAAATAAATCACTGTGACATGCATGTCCTCTTCTCTTCTCCTGAATAATGGTAACTATAGTTTGGTAGGTGTTGGAAGCTGTCAGTGTTCACCCGTATGAGAGCATGAGTTATTATAATTTATCTATATATAGGTGTTTGTCAGGACTGCAGCTTAAGGGGTGTGTATGTAACCAAAATATGAAGAGCTTATTTACTTCCAGGAAGGAACCTTGAAGGCTTCAGGCCGAGTATCTGTCTATTTAGTGGGAAATGCACAGCAAGCTATTTTAACATAGTGCAGAGGAGCTGCAGACTGCAGCCTGAGGACAGGAGATGAGGTGCTGAAAGTTTTTTGTGTGTGAGGAGTGAGGGGAGCTGCTATTTCTTTAAGCTTGTTCCCCATTCAGGATTCAGATTTCAAACTTTTGGCTTCACTGTGGGGTAACGTGAAAACTCTGGACTCTCATGGAGTGTCCAAAACACATATGCCAGTATCATGGAAAGTGATGTCAGTACAGAAGTACCTTAAACCTGCATTCCTAATAATGGTCACCATGGGCAATTACTGTGGTTGCAAAAAGACTTCTGGTCCTATGCAAAATAGAAAAAGGATTTCTGACTTGACCTCTATTAACACTTGTTATTACACAAGTATGTCATTACAGTAGCCAGTGAACGTGTAGCTTTACAGTCAGATTCCACTGCTCTTATGTCACATCTGATTTCTGATTCTTAAACACCAAGAAATATCAAAACAGGACATTACAAAGCAGTGGAACACATCACAGCAGCAGTTAACAACTACTTGGTACAGGTCTATGTGGCATACCATCTATGTGGACTCTCCTGGATACTAGTAACAACAGTATAATTGCACTATATATTGCCTCTTATCTTATAAGTTAAGGTTATAACGCTAACCAGAACTGCCACAAAATAAAAACACCTTAAAATTATTGCAGCATTTAGGACCAGCTGACCAACTGTCCAAAAATCATTAGCCATTGCTGCATCTTCACCAAGTGAAACACTGGGTGAGTTTTATTGTGAGGTCACAGGAAAATATTTGACACCACAATCCATAATTACAACTAATAGCAGCTGTTGATTTTATGTACAAAAGCAAACAAGTTAAGGTAGTTTAGAAGAGAATAATTAGTATAATTGATGAACGGGAATGGAAGAAGGTTATGAGCCAGGTGAACAACTTTCCTGTGCCATCACAGCAAAGCTGCTTAGCTGTGCAGTTGGCACAGAGTTACTGGCATGAGACAAAGTCAGATCACATTTGTTCTTGGCGTGATGAAAAGAGACCAAATATTGAATGAACATAAATGTGTCTGGTTGTGCTATAAACAGAAACACTAGTTGTGTCTGTTTTAGTCCATGCTCAAGAAGTGTTTGTTTCCTCCAGGATTCTGTGACTATTAGACCACATTTACTGTTACCACCAGCAACTACATCCATCGCCTAATCCAGCAGAGCTAGAATCTTTAATATCATTACATTTGATCTAGAATTTATTCTAAAGAAGACTGAAACTACATTCAGGACCAAGATAAATCGGTTACTGGGGTTGTGTAAGCTGTGCAAGTTTTCAAAGTGAGCTGTATCAAAGCAATAAGTTTAAAGTTCCCCACACAGCTTGCTGCCTTGAAGCCAACTGAGTCACATCATTTACACTCCTGCAGTTTGTGAGGATGATCACCCACTTTTCATCCTTCAAGACCCCCCAGTGCTCTTGGAGTTGTCACGCAGAAATCCCGCTCACGCTCCCCATCACGCTCTATAAATATATCTAGATCAATACCACATTCGTCTCTGCAGGGCAGCTTGAATGGAGGAGAGAAGATGCAGGACAGAGTATTTTGCAAGGAGAATGAGGACACAAAATAAGGGACAAAAGAAACAGCTAAAACAGCAGGTACACAAAAACACAACAATTAAGAGACAGAAGACAAAGAGACATCTAATGTTCAGGAGAACTTCTTCACCTCAAAGACACAAGCAGATTTTACCTTCGGGTGTTTCATTATTTATTTCCCAAACTTTTTTGTTTTTGTTTTAATAAATGCTATTCTTACTTGACTAACAGCAGTCAAATTGAGTTTGGGATACATGAGAGCAAAATGTTTTAATTAAAACAGACTTCTTTGGTGAAGTCCTTGAAATCCTGATGATGAAATATTGCTGACCCTATTACATCAAGATCCTTCGCTCAAAGGCAGAAGATAACCGTCTTTATGCACAGAACAATGACACCAGAAACCTAGCTGGTGTTGAACTTCTGATGACAGCCCTCTAGAGAGAACAACAAGAGAGGAAAAAAGGAAAGAAACACCAAGACAAGAAGTGGAGGGAGAGAAGAAGGGAGTAAGGGAGAGGAGAGACAGACTGAAAGCAAAGCCTTCTTGAGATGTCACTCAGAAGATTATGACTCCAGACTTCATAGCCTGCTGTCTGGTAGCTACTTAGCATGTGCTAATGCTGTGCTAAATAGAGTTTAAAGGGAGTATGGTAACAGACACTTCACATCTGATCCAAAAAAGGAAACAGTCCGTTGCACAATGACTATATTTTTCAGGATACAAGCGATAGACTGAAAAAGACAAAAACAGAAAAGAATGAAATTTGAATTAAAATATAAAAGAAATGGAGTAGAAAAAAATGTTTGACTAAAACGAGCTGTCACGGTGCTTCATCTACTTGTTAGTATAATTACAAAGACAGAGCTGCTCCCTGCTACACGTCCACTGACTAAACCAATTCTTTGATCAAAACCTGGCATTTATACACACACTCGCTCTCTCTCACAAACACACACATATGTATGCCTGCATTTAGCTTGGTCAGATGCATTCCCCATTGAGACTTAAAAAAAACATGTTGAAGTGAAATGATCTACTCACTTTCATCTGTATTTATCACATTTACCCTCACTTGCCAATTATTAGTCCACCAGTCAGAACTTCCCAATTCTTAATGGACACTTTCATCATAGTAGGATTAATGCATCAAATGGGGTAAAGAGTGGGAAAAAAAATAATTATGTAGATAGGAACATATTTCACACACTTGTGAAAATTAAAATGAGATTTGGGAAAAGGTGCATAAGAACAAAATCACGGTCACACATGCGCCTTTCTCTGTACTCAAGACTCTAACTACATTAGGTTTTGCTGTTGATAGTTCATTAAGCTCTCTCTCATATCTTACCAAGCACATGAGTCTGTCAAGCTTAGCTTGATCCCCAAATATGGATGTGCTGTATATAGAGCTATACTAAAGAACAGCGTTTAAAAAAAAAGGAGAAAGATTCAGTAAGGCGTTAATCCCTAGCAGTTACACTAGAATTGTAATTTTAGCATGATTGGAGCTGAAGGAACTGTTAGCATAACTAAAAATACGTTATGATGTGCAATTCGTCAAATCCGTCTTTTGTTTATCAGGACACTTTTTTTTTGCATTTGATTAATCTATATGTTTTTCAAATATCCTACAAACTGTACCTTGTCTTCTGGTTTGGACCCAGGAACTGTCAATCACTGCTGCTTATTTTGGACTCCATATAACATAAAATCCCTCAGGGGATATGCCAGGGATGGTATGAAGGATGGGATTTTGATGATTTAGGGACAATGTGTTGATTTTAAGCATTCTGTAGTTAGGATTATTCCCTTAATATCCATCCATCCATCCATTTTCTATAGAATATATTGGGCCATGCTGAGAACAATGGCCTCGGACTTGGAGGTTCTAATTGTCATTACTGCCACTTCATACTTGGGTGGGAACTGCTCCAATGCGAGCTACAGGTCACCACCTGATGAGGCAAACAGAAACACATCATCTGCACAAAATCACCAAGGTGAATGTCCACTTAGAAATTCTGCCCATTAAAACCTCCGAACAGAATCGGTGACAAAGTCCAACACCTCTTGGCAACAACTCCAACTTATTGCCAGCAATACACACCAAGATATTGTTCTACTTTTACAGGGGCCAATGACTTGTAACAGCAAGGCAGACACCCTATACTGAACAGCTCCCATGGGATACCCCGAGGGTAACCTTTTTCCAATATTAATTTAAAACAGTTGCATTTTCCAAAATAAACTAAGTTCTGCTACAAGTGCACTTTTTACTTAATAGTTGCCTAATTATTTCCTTGAGTGGGAGGAGTTACAACTTGTCTCGAGATAAGCTTTGAATTATCATATTTATATTGCAGATTCCTAGTTATTTTCTCTTTTTTTCCCTCTAATTTGATTATTTTCCTTAGCATGGGCATGTCTTTAGTTTGGCCACCTTAACCTGCACTGCAAATATGGTGCACTAATCCACTGCTGTGATGAAAAATGGGGGAAAGAGAAGATTCTAAGGCCCTTTTATTTCTGCCTGCACTGCTTAGCTATCTTTCCTACAGAGATGTTCTAGTGACTTAAAGGAAGCATCTCAGTTTGTCTTTTGACACCACTGCACAGCTCTGTTCTTTACTGTTTAAGCGGATCATCTTTTTGATGGGACTCAAAAAATAAGACAGCTACGGTGTATGATACGGGGGGGGGGAGAAATATCCTGGTTTGAGTTAACAACATATACACTTAATGGACTCAAAAGTACAGAAACAGGAAACAGGAGACAAGCAGGTGTAGAGGAATACCGGACAGATAATGCTTATTGTTAAAGAAGAGACAGTTTTATTGGCCATGTGAGAGGCTGGTGTAAGAGTAAGCCATTTAGCCTTTAGCCTCCCCTGAGCATGCAAATGCTTTTAAAGGAGAGTGAGAAAGAATGAAACAGAAAGGAATGGAGATAGACGAGGGTTCTTTTTTTATGTACAATGCTTATATGGTAAACACTGTATAAAGCTGAAGTGTTTATTTTTCCTGTGTGCCTGTAAACTGAGCTGAAATGCATTGAATTTAAGTGACAGAGATTAAGTGGGAGTGGAAAAGGAGAGAGAGGAAAACAAGAGAAAAGACCGATGAGAGGAAAAGAACCTGAGAGATTAGTGAGTGAGAAAGAGGCGAAGTCACAGAAAAGTGAGAGACAGGTGCAAAAAGCCCAGGAAGATAGGATCGTGGAGCAGTGAGTGTGTGTATGTGTGTCCAGTTAATGGAATACCATGAGATGTGACTGATGCCTTTAACAGCAAAGGCTCCACACTTGCATTCAGGCAAAATCTACAAACAGCTTTGTTTGATTTGTCTTTTTTATTGTATTCTTTTTGTCCCGATGTTCTCAGCAGATGCTAATATTGGTCATGCATAGCTCTTTTTGAAGGACTTATGACATTCATGCTCGACTGCACACATTTTGCAGTTCTCATCCATTTTTAACTTTTTTCACCTTTGAAATGAGCAGATCTAATAGAAATTTCCCTGAAGGCATGCTCACAAAAAAGTGGGTTACAGGAATTTGAATATGTTTCATGGAAGAAAAGCGCTCAGCCTTTGTAGTTCAATATCTCAGTGGTCCTTTTCTCATTTTAGCATGTGCATTTTGTCATTATTAGGTGCAAATGTGACCCTGACCAGGAATGTAAGTGCCCATATATTCCTTTCTCTGGATGTAGGAGAAATATCATTTTGACTTTGGGCCATGCCAGAATGAGAACTATTTTACATGCAAACTGAGAAGCCATTGTTTGATGTTGACATCTTTAGCTCCATATTCCATTAGAAAAACTGTAAAACTGTAACATAAAGGATCGCATTTATCCACAAAATAAGTTTTAACAACTGACAATGGACACATTTTCACAAACATCACCCGAAGCCTTCTACTCTAAAAACTGAACTCCAACAAACAGGTTCAGCCTTTATGAAAACCGGCGGATGTGCCGCGAGGGATGCAACATGAGGTCCTCTCAACACATTTATCTGTGATTCAGTTCATATTTAGCCACGCCCCCTCTGCTCTGTGTTCTGCGCTATAAATGTTACCGTGATATAAGCCTCGTTACCACACAGCTGCAGTCATGCAGGCACACACAGACACAAACACACACACACACCTTATCACTACAGTTCACTGACCGGATCATCAGTCATGCATTCAATTACATTATGAGAATTGCCTTTATTTGAATACAAGGGACAGTGCTGTGACTATATGCAGGTTAAAGTAACACACAATAGTAGCACTTCTGAAATCACTAGAGGCAAACTAAACATTGCTTGCTTAATTGGTGTTTACAGTTTGTGTGTTATCCAAATATATGGACACAACTGCAGCTAAAGGTATGGTTACATAAGTTTTTCCACGTTTTGCACATTCACAGCTTTCAAAAAGGATAAATTCATGCGAGTAATATTAATCAGTGTCACAAATCACTAAAGACCATTACCAGTGCTAATTTGAGATTAGGTGCAGCTGTGGCTCAGCTGGTAGAGCAGGCCATTTACTATTTGGAAAGTTTGTAGTTCATTCCAAGGTTCCTCCAGTTCACGTTGGGCAATATACTGAACCTTCTCGAGTGAGACGCATCCATCAGAGTGTGAGTGAGTGTGTATGAGACAGATAAAAAGTGCTTAAAGTGCATAGAATAAAGCACTGCATGAATGTGTGTAAATGGGTGAATTTGGCTTGTAGTGCAGAAATGCTTTGAGTGCTCAGAAAGAGCAGAAAAGTGCTATATATATATACCCGTCCATTTACCAGTACAGAAGTTTGTATTCTGATAGTGTCTCCAAACTTAGTGCAAACTTTGTGCAGGCTGACTGAACACAGGGTCAGAAGCGAATGTTGAACTGCCCATGAGCCAGTTTTGGCTGTAGATTGTGCTGAAACAGAAAAAGAAGACGAGTGCTTTAAAATGTCCCTTTCTGAAGTGATGGAGTAAATGTTTGCGTGCCCAGCTCATCCAACTCCTCACTTGGTCAGAGGGGAGTAGTACAAAGCAAGTTTTATGGGTCAGGAAGCTATGTCGAGCTTAAAGTCAGAGTTTTGTGTGTCATGAAAGAGGCTCTATTTTTTTTAACCTGGTTAAATCACCATGGTAACTTGTGCTGAATGCATAACCTGCTCAAGAGCAGAGTTTCAATGTAAAATTGGAAGTGCCATGTTTTTATTTTTTTATGTGCAGTATGTATTCTGTCCTGTTGAATGTATTTGTGCAACTTGTTAAGCAGGAACTACAGTACCATCACAAATAAAACCCAACTGTAAAGTTACAGCCTACAGCTTTACTGTGCAGTGCACATTCACTGAAATGTGCACATATTCAGCTGGTGATGCAGAAAATATAAATAGATATAAATATTTTTTATATCTATTTATATTTTTAGACTGGATTCTAAGCTTAGAATTGAGCTTCCAAGTCTTTCTTGTTTACTCAGCTGGAATTTCAACTACTGGAACACGTACCAAGAATGCCTTTTCCATCAATAAAATGAATTTCGCTTTGATCAGCAGACAAACTAAAGGAATTTCCACGTCTCTGTTTTCAGGCTATGGCACAGTAACCTTTAATGTTTAATTGTATCCAATTTAAAGTTCAGAGCTCTAATCTGCAGCAGCTCCTCTTAGAAACAAACAGTGCATTCTGCATTCAAATAATTAACTGGAATAAAAATTGGGTTTTTTTACCACCCTGTGCACTAAATCCCAAGATTAACAATTTTCAACAGCATTAATCTTGTCTTATTTGCAACAGGATTTTATGATACTGTTATGTTTATGTTCCTTATAGAGTTTCTCTCAATTATATCATCATCATCTCTGATTGGAGGAACCAGCACTCAGTGGTCTCAGTTTTGGGAATTTGTAAAAACATGGGATTTGGTCATTAAATTATCACCAAGAAACATGACATTTAATCTGATTATTAGAATTAATTTGTGTTCCTAAATTTATTTAAATGCCCCACATTGAAATTTTCCTACACTATAAAGCATGAAAATCAGCATCATCTTAGCAATCTTGTGAGATACCTGATCAAAATGCTTCAGCTTCTTTCTTAGAAGCTCACTGTCTTTAGAAGTGTTTATTAAATTTAGTTACAACAACAGATGAAGGGTCAAGTTTAGTTTTTTCCAAGATTCATGTGATGTGCTTTAGGTACAGACGTGATATGGACTTGGAATAAAGAATGTGTATAAAGGCTGATACACCATAAGAACGTCTGCCTGCCACCATGCATAAATCAGATAGCTGCTATTTATACCCTTGGAGCAAATGTTTACGTTAAAGCTTGGAAATGCTGCAGCATAATTACTGTCGCTGAATTTATTCCACATAGTGGCTCCAGGTCAGATCCAGGCTCTCTGCTCAGCTGCGGTCAATGATTAAGATACTGGCTGCATATCAATAATCACAAATTCTTCCTTCCCTTTCATCATTCCAAGTTGGATGGCATCCTTATCTCCTTTCCTTGAGCCTCATCTCAATGCCTTTCCTTCTTTCTGCCCTGCCTACCCCTTTCTCCTCGTTCCTTCTCTCTTTCATCCTTTATCCTGGCTTCCTACTATTTCTTCCTTCCATTCTCATTTCCTCCATTCCTCCTCCTCGCCTTCACTTCCTTCTTATCTTTGACATTTCATTCCTATTCCCTTCTACCCCAGCTATCTTTCCTTCTTTCTTCTATGAATCTTTTTGCACCAGATCTTCCCTCTTTTCCAATCTTTCTTCTATCTCCCCTCTCTTCTTTGTTTTCATCTTTATCTTCTTCCCCTCTCTCTCTCATCGCCCTTCATCCATTGCTATCTTCAACCCTTCATTACCCGACTTCCTCGCTTCCTCACTGTCTAGCTTTCTTTCCTCCTTCTATCAGTCATTTCTTGCGTCCTCCCTCTTTTCCTACCTTTCTATATATATTTTATGAATCTTCTCTGGACAAAGCTGCTCTTGTCTGAAAAAAACATACACTTTTGTATGTTTTAGTTTAGTCGATTATTTTTACTGCTAGTTGAAAATACCTTAATGATTATAAGTTTAACTTTATTACAACAATCAAACGAGCCTTCAACAAGATAACTTTAAAAGTATCTCATGCTAAATATGTAATGTTTTGTTCCTATCCTTTGCTACAAACTATAAGAACAAACAAGAAATGAATACAACTTTTAATTAGTGTCGTAATTGGGGTGAAACGAAATAAGGTCATCAGATTCATCCGAAGACACGCATTGCTAGGAGGGTTTTTATCAAACGCCTGCAGCAGACCAAGCCCCCTCCTCCCGACTAAAACCCTCATATCTGCTTTCTGTGTGAATAAACAAAACTGGCACAGGCCTCGTATAACCTCCAAAAGTCTCGCTACCTGTAAACGGGGAAACGGAACTGTAATCTGTTTTGCTTAGTGAAATCACATCGACCCTTCAAAACAAAATTAGCATTCATCAAAATTAATTTGCCTTTCTCCAGATTTTTCCGCATTTCATTTTTGTTGACCTAGTGTTAGAGTCGTAAGAAAATAAGTTTTAGTGCAAAAACCTACAATTAATGTTTTGGCAGGAAATCTTTTGCATATTTTGACGATATTTTTGCTAATTATTCAAATGATAAAAACGAGAAAAAGTTTGGAGTCGACATAGCGATGACCACAAAGCACTGGAGGATGGCAGAAAAAGACAAAGTTACTAAAAGACGCCTCGGAGAATGCACAGTAATTCAGCCTAATCACCCCAGAATCACCAAGTTAACTATCAAGACACTGACGCGCAGAGAGGCTCCAGTGTCCTGGAGCCTTGAAAACCATGCAGCCAAAAATCCTCATGCGTCTGTGATCTGCAGAATATACTATATAACTCTACCTTGAATGAACGCCACTCACCTTGCGCCTTCAAACCCACGAGTAAAAGCAGCAAAGTCCATCTCTCCACAGACTGCATATCTCCCTCGTGTCGTTTGGGGATCCTGTTCACTTTTTTCCTGAAGGAATCCTGTCTCTTTAATCGATGAGACGAGAAATAATGTGAGAGGGCGTGAAAATGTGCCTCTCTCCCCTGGTGTCGTCTATCTCGCTTTGTCGGTGCGCTCCTTCCTGATATGATCCCAACTTGACTTCGCACGTCCCTCCCCTACGAGCGCAAAAATCTCCTCTGGCGCATCCATACGGATCAGCACAGGGAGGGAAAACCGTCCCAACATGCGCAAAGTGATCCCAACACTGGCAAAAAGAGAAATGTCAAAGATCGAAGAGGATATGAACCTAAAATTAAAAGTATGACACATTCAAACTTAAGTGCCACACGCGTAATATGCTGTAATAGTTTTGGGGGGGGGCTCTCAGTGTGACATTGTCTGATCTGATCCAGATCCAACAGTAAAATCTGCGGATACTTTATCTCATTCCAGCTGCTACATATTGGTTAGAAAGTTGCACGGCACACGCAGGACAGAATGATTTGTTTGTGAGACGGTCAGTGAGTTTTAGTGTGCGCTCTCCGTGGTGCTGAAGTGTCCACACAGCAGCCAGTTTACTTTATTTGACTCATTTTTAGCCTTCACGGCGTTTTCTTGTTTGAAATAACGTTTTGAAGCACGTCCGCATAAACCAGCGAGTTCGAGAACAAGTACTGCATTAATCCAGCGAGTTTGCTGAATTCCAAAAACTGGAGCTAGACCCCTTTGCATGCTGTGTCTTCACCCGACCACTGAAGTGCAGCACTGCGCTGATCTGAAGAGGAAAGTTTATCTGCTCGGAAGCATGCTTCCTGCCGCTTTGAAACACGCTGTTCGCATTATAAGCTCCCCAGGTTTCTGTTTACCAGCGCTGATTAAGTTTAATTTTAGCGCATGATTTTACACGCTTGGTTTGACGTCATCAAAGAAAGTCATTAAGGAGAGGAGGCTTAGCGGAGCAGTGCTGAAGTGAACTGAGCCGACACAAAAGCCTAAGGTGAGTGGCGAGAAAGGGAGTGACACATGACTCTGAGACGTGTCCGGGTGCTGTCCACACCTGCTTGGGGACACAGACACAAACACACAATGACGAACAGATGCTTCCTTCAGTCAATATATAGACAGAATGAAATATAGTTTGACTTAAAGTAGAGCATTATTTCCACATCAGCCCCAAATATACTGAAAGTATATCCTGCTAAGATGTGCCGTTTGCTCAGAGGACACCGTCACTGGCTGTCAGGACAACTAAAAAACTTACCTTTTTGTTTGTTTGGTTGTTTGTGATAAGAAATAAGTTACCGTTTAAAGGATGATGAATAATATTAAAAAGATCCGGAGAGTCTTTTGTAGCTTTAAGGGCCCTTAAAGCAGCAGTTCTCTTTTAGTATCAGAGCATGCTTAATGCTCGTAGTTTAATATGATTTCAAAACAGACTGCACGTGTGTTATAATATGTAGACTTTTAATGCCCTTTGACCTTCTGACATTTTAAAAGCAAGATCTTTTGGTCAAGGTTTTTGTATTGATAGGTGGCTGTAGGCTAGTAAGTACCAAACCAAAAGTCTTTATTAACAAAAAACTATTGAGCCAATGTATAGATCAAAAAGTTTATTAATATTACTTTATTTAACCCAAAATTACAGAGAGGTGAGTTTGCAAGACACAGTTACCTTCTAAAGCAAAACTAGAGATGACCCATGTGTAACATGTTGCACTGTTTAAAATTGTGTCCTCCCTTTTAGTCAGACTCCACCCATGTGATCTAAATGTTCTGCAAGTCCATAAATCACAGGTGCATGCCTAAGTTATTGCTTACGCAAACACATAAACACACTTTGTCAGGACCAGCCTCTCACCCCGAGGCCATATCATATCATTAATAGTGTTAAAATTCAAAACAATGACTTTCCTATTTGGGAGCTGTCACAGCAGTCAGTATCCCTTCATTTCAACACAAGCAGTTGTCAAAACACTGTGCAATTCTCCTTCTTTTGCTTTCTTCTGCAGTTGGAAGGAGTTTACTGAGTCTAATCCCTCCAGACAAGCTCCACATAAAAAAGGACAGATGAAGAAAAAGAGAATAAGCACAACAGGGATAATGTGCTTTTGCTGTTGCTGGTGTCACCATCTGACAACTGCTGTGCTCACAGTGTGGCGTCATGACACGCTTGTCTTCGCCAGTCTTATTAGTGAAGCAGTTTGGAGGAGGAACTAGGTGCGAGTCAGTGTTTCTGCCAGGATTGTTTAGCGTGACGCACCACAGCTTGTTCCAGTGTTCTGCCTGAGGCAATGTTTAATTCATGTGTTTCCTAAAAGCTGGATGCAGACGTCTACAAGCCATTAGTGTCATCCTCTTGTGTCTGCTCAGCGTCATCCATCCATTTTCACTTCCTCTCTTTCAGTCACCATCTCAATTCACCAACTTTCAATCAGTCATTCTCTGGCCTTCCCTTCATGCTTTTCTTCTCCCTCAGTCCTCTTACCATACTTGATTTTCTTTACTTCTCTCATTCACCCATCTCCTTTCACCTCGTGCTTTTTTCCTCTGCACTTGCTCTCATTCATATAATGTACACTGGTGCCATCTCTCTTCCTCCAGTGAAACATAACACAAAAATATCTATCTCCCTCGCTACAACTTTTAGACCATGTTGAATTATTCACATTCACATATCTGCACCAAATCCCTTCAACCTGAGAAAAGTGCTTTTATTTTCAACCCTAAGTAATGAAATCTGGATTGCCCTTTTCTACTCTCTCTGGCGTGGTCGTCTTGCAGAGGTGGGTTTAATGGAGCAGAGATGATCAGAGTTTCTGGAAGCTGCCCGGAGGCAGGGAGGTGGATATCATGTCTTCCCTATATTGTGAGGAAGAAAGACAGGATAGTGTGGTACAGTAAAGAGGTCAGGGCTGCAGAGAGTACAGTTTCTAAGAAGATCAGTTCTGCTAAAGAAACAACAATAGCCTTTCCTGCAATGGCCTGCATGCTAAAATAATGCATAACACATGTACATTGTGATGTTGTAATGCAATAGATGCAGTAAGTCAGTTAAAAAATGACTAAAAGTGGAAAATTGTTTACATTTTGGACTATCCAAAATCTTTTATATGCACTACCTGAAGTTTACTCTTCTATAAGTTTCATGTGTCTGAACTATTATAGCAATATGGATTCTTTTTTTATTTCCACATCAACAGTCCTGCAATTGTGCTGTTTTATATCGGTTTGCCAGTTTGTTAGGTACACTTGTATCACAAAAGTACAAGAAGTTCCGATCAAATATTTTCATCTAACAATATATAAGAAGATAAGAACTGTGGCCTATCCATAGATTTACTGACTCATTGGACACTTTGTTAGGTATACCTGTCCGAATACTTGTTAAGGGAAATAACTAGTCAGCCAGTCACAGCAACTCAAAGCATTTAAGTATGTAGGTATAGTCATGACCTACTGCAGTTCAAAACAAACATCAGAATGAGAAAGAAAGGTGATGTAAGTGACTCTAAATGAGGTTTGTGTGTTGTTGTCTGATGGGCTGGGGGTAGTATGTCAGAAACTCCTGATCGACTGGGCTTTTCTTGCTCAACCATCTTTAGGGTTTACACAGGATGGTCCAACAAAAACAAATATCCAGTGAGTGGAGTTTATTGAGCAAAAATTACTTATTGATGTCAGAGATCAGAGGAGAATTGCAAGACTGCTTCAACCTTATAGAAAGGCAACACTCACTCAAATAACCACTTGATATAGCCATGTGCCACTCATGTTAGCTAAGAGAAGGAAATTGAGGGTTTTTACATGGCCTCACCAAAATTGGATGGTAGAAGATTGGAAAAACATTGCTTGGTCTGATGAGTCTCAGTTTCTGCTGAGACGTTCAGACGGTGTGGTAAGAATTTGCCCTAAATAACATGAAATTTTGACTCTATCCTACTTTGTACCAATGGTTCAAGCGGCCAGTGATGTTAATGGTGTGGGGGATATTTTCTTGACACACTTTGTCTCCCTTAATGTCATATTAATGTCATTTAAATACCACAGCCTGCTTCAATACTCAGAAGATGGGTACATTTTGTGACATGGCACATTATCCTGCTGGAAATAACCATCAGAAGATGGGCACACTGTGGTCATAAAGTTCAAATGATCTCAAACTGGTTTCTTGAACATGACAGTGCATTTAAATAGCCTCCAGATTTACCAGACCTCCTTCGAATTGAGCACTTTAGGGATATGGTGGAGCTATATGTGGAGAAAACAAATCAGCAGCAACTGTGTGATAGTATCATGTCAACATCGAACAAAATCTCTGAGGAACGATTTCAGTACCTTTTCAAATTAAAGGCAGTTCTGAAGGCAAAGGCGGGGGGTCCAACCTGGTACTAGTAAGGTGTACCAAATAAAGTGTCAGTAAATGTATGTACAAATATTAAATAAGAATTAAATAAGAATTTCTTGAAAGTGAACCCTTTTTTTATATTATGTTCAGCAATTTTTTCTGTATTCCTTAATTATCTCTTTATATAATCAGAATCAGAATATAGAA
Organism: Perissodus microlepis; assembly: GCF_051167445.1. Lineage (NCBI taxonomy): Eukaryota > Metazoa > Chordata > Actinopteri > Cichliformes > Cichlidae > Perissodus > Perissodus microlepis. The sequence goes on from NC_140466.1 coordinate 7,233,526, forward strand.
AGATACAGAATGTAGACTAAAGTAGATTTTGTTGAGACTGAAATCACAGTGCCAAAATATCATTCTGTGCAATTTTTAAAAAGCCCCATTATTTAGCGGTTTCCCATAAAATTGTGTTAAAGCTGAATTAAGTTACTTCTTGTGTGCAAACAGAACATTTCCTACTGCTGAAACATACTTCCACACTGCTGCTGTGTAAATGAAATAAAACCAAAAAATGCCGCGTGCACAAACTTGTTCATGGTTGTTATCCTTAATTATTTCTAACCGATTAAAAAAAAAATTATTCATGCAATCTTTTGCATCCTGTTTTATCTGAAACTTATAAAATAAATATACAAATGTTCAACTACATCAAGCGGTTTTAAGAAGATGTTTACCTGTAATCTATCAAAACAACTGGCTGCATCTTAATCAAATTTCACTACCTGTGCCAATGAAAGCAATCTCATATTCGAATAAAAGATTAAAGGCTTAATGCATACACCTACACATACCTACAAATGAACATCTGTTCATTTGTCTTCAGTCATTTGATTGACTTACACAGATGTAGAGCTTTACATGGTGAGTGTGCTGTTGTGTAGCTGTGTGGTGTGTAATAGACCTGCATAGGGAGACTTCATGCCATCTGCAGAAGTCATACTGTATGCTGGAGCCAAGCATTTGCTGGACAGAAACATGTTCATACTCCCGTGGTTTTGTGCTGTTTTTGCAAAACTAATTTCCCCAAGGACAGTAAAATGTCATGTGGTCTGGTACATTATGTCAAAAAAAGGGGTTGCATATACTGAGCGTAATTGCAGTGAATCAAATTAAGGGCAGTCATTTTTGCCCCAGTTTATCCATGTAAAAACTGAGCTCTCCAATTTAAAAGTGATATTCTTTCCACAGTGTGATACTCTTCAAGTGGGCACGCGTAAACACATACACACACACACACGTCTTTGTGTGATGGGATAACAGTTCAGAGAATGTAAACTGATTGGAACAAGTTTGAAATAAGTGTGGCAGCTCACCAGTTGGCCAACAGTTTGAATGTTACAGCTTGTGATTGCGAAGAAAAAAGTATCTGACACTCACTTGTACTCAAGCCACAGGCAAGAGGAATGCTTAAACAAGCTCAAACCTCTGTTAGTACATCATAAGTGCTGTCTAACAGCACGGCACTCATTACCAACTGCAGAGCTGGGTATCTTTTATTCATCGCTGTGGCTGCAAAAGGGGATAGGAGTATAATTAGAGCTCAAATGTACTGTCAACACTGGGGATGTTTTCATATGTTCTGGTTATCCAAAATGAACCGAAAAGCTATAATTAAAACTTGGCTGCCAAGTACGGAGATGCAGACTGTGAAGTATCACGATGGATATGTCTTTTAAATATTCAGATTATGCTCTGGCATTTGTTCTAACACAGAACAACTGGGCGTCCAGTTTTCACCATGAATTTACTGCTCGGTGGGGAGTTTTCTGTGTTTGTGTCCTTTTGGTCATCTCCAGCCAGCACTAACCATACTCACATGCACAACCACAAGCATGCAAGCTGACACATAGGCCGATCAAATATTGTGCGCTGCTGGAAGCGGGTTATCCGGTGCGACAAGCTGACTTAAGCCATCAAGCTTAGGATGTGATATGTAGTGGAGTCACAAAGACACAGAGAAAACACTAAAAATATTATACTGCAGGGTCATCTGGGAGTTACCCATTGTTGCACTGGCACAAGTTGATTGTGCTGGCTGTTCTCCAGCTAACATTTGCACTAAATTGTAGAATATGCTGCACTTGTGTACTGCAAAATTAATAATTCTAGCAGTACTGACTGTTTCATTTTCTTAAGTGTGACCAGTTGATTTGCAGCTCCACAGCAGTAAAGCCAAATTGTTAAATTAGTTTGCTGAACAGCACAACATACAGGTGCAAGCATGCAAACACAGGAATTCACGCTGAAGGCTGGTTTCTGGCACACAGCTTGTCCCATGTTCTTAGCAATTTGGGCGTGTAGCGTGAAAAAGGACAGATAATTGGGTTTATCACCGGTGTATTTTTAGTTCCTATTTCTCCACACGCAATTTACAAAAGAATGAAAAAGGGTGGAGGAGGGCTCAGAGCAGAAATAGAGAGAGGGAGGATAAGGAGGAGGGGGAGAAGAGGAATGGAGGTTAATAAATGGAAGTAGAAGAGACAGGGAGAAAACAGAGAGAAGGAATTGGCCACAAAGATGGAGTCTGGCATGTGTCCAAGTTTGGTGGAGTGTGTGTAAAGGAGCAGCGCAGCGGCGTTTCCGCCTACAGGCACTAGTGCAGGTAGACAGAGCAGAACAAGCCCTCTGCATGACTACAAGGGGGCCTGACAAACCGTGCTTATTTAGGAGAGCAACCCGAGGAAACTTTGGCAACAGAGGGAGACAGATTTTCCACCGTGATGTAGACCTCAGCTAATACTGCCAAACATCACACGGCATAGAAGTGGAAATATGCTGGTCGCTGCATGCTTTGAGACACCTCATCATAGATGAGATGATGAAGCAGGTAAAAGTAAATGCTGGAGATTTTTTTCAAGAGATGTCCTGGATAAGAAAGGTGGAAAGAGAAAATATACAAAAAAATATTAATTTAAATTTTAACTATAGAATTGCTTAAAGTTTGTGTTAAGTAATAGGTAAGCTGCCAGTAACAGTCAACAGATCCTTCAGGTAGCCACAGGTGTGATTTGTATAAGATACCATAAAGTAAATTCCTTGCATGTTTAAATACTGAAAATATTGTTGCAATTTTGTGTTGACGGACTAGAAATGCATCTGAACAAATAAAAAAAATGGACAAAAGGCTTGGTGTGTATGGGTGTGTGTGCTGGACAAAAAAAAACTGCTGATCTGAAAAGCTGGCTTCACTTAAATCTGCTGTGGGCTAGCTCAGGACAGCTCAGGCCAGCTCTGCCAGCGAAGATGGGATAGGGTGAGCAGTGGCTGATGGAGAATGGCATGAAACGAAAGACATGGAATCAGTTCGGATAAAAGGCACTGTCCTGGGAGAGTGCTGGTCTGTTAAAAATAGTGATACTGTTAAGAAGTCAGAGCAATAGCAGGAAGTGAAGTTCAAGGAAGAATTCAGCTCATATCATCCATGTCATGTATGTATAATAATTCATAATTACAGTTAAAAATGTCTCATTCTGTATAATTTCTTTTCTAATACATAAAATACATAAAATATGTATGTCAATATTGCGTGTTGGCCTTATTAAGCTCCAGAGTAGTTACATCAAATGAAATTAATTCATCTGAACTGTTATCATATTTAAATTTCTACAAATAGATGTTTTTGTATAAATTACATCTACGGTTTCTGTATTGTTTTCAAAGACGTATTCTTAACTATCTTAGTCCTATCCTATTTTTGCCTGGATCCAGATGTTAGATCACATGCTCAGAGTCCTGTCTTTATTTCAGATTAGTTTTGGTCTGTTGCCAAACCAACATGATAATAGTTTTATTGACTGAAGCGGTGTTCTTGGTGTGTGTTCTGCGCTTTAGAAGCTGCAGTTCCAGCAGTCTAAAAAAGATTCACAGTTAGCAGTGCTGTAACTTTACAGCTGGGCATCATTTGTGATGTTAGTGAGGTACAGTCTAACAAGTTGCACATATAAAACTCATTCCCCTGACAGAGAATTTATATTGCTTAAAACATGCTGGAAATAAAAGAATCGGTAAAAATGTGAGCCTTCCAGCATCAGCATAGGCTACCACGGTTATTTAGCCAGAAATGAGAGACGCTTTCATGATACTGAAGACTCTGGCTTTAAGTTTGACATAGCTCACTAAACCACGAATCTTGCATTAAGAAATGTGAAAAAAAGTCATAAAAAGGAACCAAAAACAGAGACAAACAAGGAAGCACAGCCGACCAAACGCTAAAACTCCAGAAAAACTATAAAAATGAAACAGAACCAGTCTCCCAGGCACAGTTTACACAGTTACTGCATTTCATGCCAAGCATCTGGATAAGCCACAGCTGTTCTGAAAAAAAAAATAGGTGTGGACAAATTTATGTAAGCATTAAGGCATATTTAGGAAAAAGGTAATAAAATCTTTTTCTTTTCTTTTTTTTTAAAAAAGAAGTGAGTTGAAAAGATGTTTGCATGTGGTGTTGTGTTATTGCCAGTGGTACAGGAACATCTTCGGGGATAGAGAGTAGACTGGATTCCACTAAATCTGGATGCAAATGTCATGCAGTCAGTTAATGTGGAGCTAAAAAGAGCATCTCTGCAACCTCAAAATCCACAATGAAGTTTTAAATGGCACTTACAGCCCTCAGATTTGTGTAGGCAAGACTTGTCTGCTTTCTTATGAAATATGTAGCCTAACATGCTTTTTACTCTTGCTGTAATGGTTTTGCAGACTGTGTAAATGATAAAATCTTTTGAAAGGCAAGCCATTTCATTTAGGCTGAAGGATCAAAAACACAAAATCCAAAACAAAGTCAAAACGCTAAGCACAAAATCCACAGGGCTACACAAAGGAACTGTACCAGAGAGGATAAGAGATGCTGCAATAAACAAGAGGAGAAGACAGGTTTCAGGAATGGCAATCAAAATCACATAAACTCACAATACACTGGAATAAAAAAAAAACAGGGATTCAAAGGCTCCACAAAGAAAAACATCTAAAGTGTAAAACACCAGTGAAACAGAAACCCAAAGTTAAATATTAAGTAAGAATACAAAATTACACTGAATTCATCTATTTGTTTGGTTGTTGTTTTTTAACCACAATACAATACCCTCTTTTTTTTCCATTGATTTGTTTCCATTTTCTGCCACTTATCCAGATCCAGGTTGCAGGGGCAACAGTCTAATCCAGAGGTAGGCAACTCCAGGCCTCGAGGGCTAGTGTCCTGCAGGTTTTAGATGTGTCCTTGATCCAGATGACAGATGATTTAAATGGCTAAACGATTTCCTCAACATGTCTTGGAGTTCTCCAGAGGCCTGGTAATGAACTAATCATTTGATTCAGGTGTATTGACCCAGAGTGAGATCTAAAACCTGCAAGACACCGACATTCGAGGCCTGAAGTTGCCTACCCCTGGTCTAAGCAGTGATACCGTGACCTCCTTGTCCCCAGCCACTCCTCTGAGGGACAGTAAGGCATTCCCAAGCCAGCCAAGAGACATAATCTCTCAAGTGTGTCCTGAGCCTACCCCAGAGTATATTCCCAGTTGGACATGCCCAGAAGACCTAACCGAGGAGGCATCCAAGAGGCATCCTAGTTATGTTCCAAAACTGCCTCTAGTGCAGGGGTGTCGAACTCCAGGTCTCGAGGGCCAGTGTCCTGCAGGTTTTAGATCTCACCTTGGGTCAGCACACCTGAATTAAATGATTAGTTCATAACCAGGCCTTTGGAGAACTTCAAGACATGTTGAGGAGGTCATTTAACCATTTAAATCAGCTGTGCTGGATCAAGGACACATCTAAAATCTGCAGGACACCGGCCCTCGAGGTCTGGAGTTCGACAACCCTGCTCTAGTGCGTGGGTATGCAACTCCAGGCCTCAAGGGCCTTTTGTTATTGAGGAGTAGAAGCTCTACTCTGACTGAGTTCCACGCTGGGCAACAACACACAATACTTAAACATACTGAAGAGTAAAAGTTTTCATATTCACTAATAAAATCCTAAAACATGACCACTTCATTACATTTCCATTTACAGCACATTTATTAAATTGCACTGAGCATCATTACATTACACAATCGAAATCTATAGAATGACTGCTGGCCTGCTCCATCCTTGTTTTTGTTTATCACACCAACACACGTCTGTCACTGTCATGCTCCAGTCAACCACATATAGGTATTGCTTAAACACACATAGGCGCACGCACAAAAACACACAAACCAGAGAGGCAGAGTAAATATGTGTTTTGTCGATAACTGTCCACCAGAGCAGACTCACAGCATTGCTGATGTGCTGACTTCAGGACTTCAGTGCTTCACTTTTGCTGAGATAAAGAATTTGGGCCAGTTAAATCTTATCGTTGTCTATTATGTGTGTGTGTCAGTGTGTGTGTTCATTCATGTTGTAGTGCACTAAGAGTGACTGCGCACGCTGTCTTCACAGGCTCCTGATTGTTAGCTGGTTATGTTATTTTTACCTGATATTACCTTTTTGTTGCCAGATGTTGTTCACAAATTTAGGCATATGCTGTCAGCAACACACACACACACACATACACGCACACCCTCAGCAGAACAAAAGCACATCAGTGCATTAGCAAAGCAGATTTTCTCTTTTTTCAGGCTGAGGAAGGAGGTGCACTCTAATACACAACAATCAGAATGTCCATTAACAGGATGTCATCCTGCATGTGGATTCACTTACGGTTTGAGCTAAGTTTTAAAAAGGGTTTTAACTCAAGTAATTGTGTATTTGTGTGTGAATATGCGCAAAAAATGTCACAGTGGTTTGCTTTATATCAGCAGTGATACAGAATAAAAATAATCAAGTCTTAAAGAGAAAATTGGTCTGAATATGTATTTTTCACAGAGACACAGAAGACTGCTGTCCTCTGGCACTGTTTGATCAAAATATGAAGAAAACAAGTTTGAGAAAATGATCACCACATTGGTGTCACTGTAGCAACTTTTGAAATGTATAAAACTACTTGGGCCACTTTCTGTCAACCTTGTCTGCCCCCTTTCTGAGTACAGAACACCTCCTTTTATGTTATACTGTCAGGGCTCTGCTTGAGAATGTCAGCCATCCCATCTACAAAAGCAAAGAAAACCCACTGTTTTTCACCTCCACTCTCTTACTTTGAGAGTGCTTCTATTACTTTTACCCTGAAGTGCAAAGATCCCGCTGTCAGTTTTCAACTCAGAAGAAGTCTGGATAGGCAGCTGAATCCTGTTCTGTAAAGTAAAGCCTTGGTTATGATATGAAGGGTATGAAAGACTCAGTGTAAAATGATGTTTGGACATATTTTCACAGCTTGTGGTTATATTATACCTTTACCTGCAAGGTAACATATGACATACTAATGTACATGGGTGTAAATAATATGTGTGTAAATGAGTTACTGTCAGGCATGGAGGCATTTTACATTATTTAAACTGCAGGTGGGGTCATAATAGAAAAAAGGTACTTTGTGTTTTGTGTTGCCCAACTAATTCAGCAGGCAAACATGGTGTTACACGTGATTTGATAGGCCAATGTGCAAGTAGCGGTAAAATGTCAGCAGGCACAGAGAGAGTGTCTCCTGTAAGGGTTTGTATATTGTTGTACTCTGTTGTGAACATGGAAGTACAGCTCAAATCCAGCTCAAAATTCCCAGAGCTCGTCAATCACAGCGTGAAGGCAGTGTGGTTTTAGTTTAAGTTCTAATGACATTTCTAACAGCGTACATTAGACTACTGGCTTTAACAACAAACCAAGTCCATACAGATTTTTATTTGTTTGTATTATTTATTCTCTGACATTTCCTTCCCTGACACCATCACAAGGAAAGAATGAAATCTGAAATCTCCTAAACCAAATTACAGTTTTTATCAGTAAATTTAACCAAACTACAGTAAATATCTGATGAAGTGAGAGTGGAAAACTTATCCCAATTAAGTGTAAATATCATTGTTCTCGTGTGAGATCTGACCAATGTGAGTGACTTACAGAAAATAAACCAAATATGAATAATAACCCAAAATGAAAGTCATACTTACTATATTTGCAGCCAATGTATTTTGACTTCTAACCATCACATCTTGAAATGTCTTCTACTAGAAAAGACAATCTAAGAAGTGACCTTCTAGCAAATGGATGAGGAAACAGCACAGGTCAAACTAAAGTTGACAGCATTTTTTATTCAACATATTGAATTAGAATACAGTCAGTGTCAGATCATTAACATATAACATGGTGCAGCTACAGGTTTTTAATCTTCTGGTGTCCAACAAAAGTTTAAGGCAGTTAAAAAGTGAAGGGTGGAAATGAGCTGTTGGACAGGGAAACAGACACACAACTAGAATTAATGTTGTCTTTTCATATGAAATAAAATGCGTGATGTGTACAGCACTCGCTCCATCTGTCACATCTATTTGAAATTTCATCCATATTTTCAAGACTTCTATCAATATTTCTCAAACTCTGACAGGCCTTGTGATTGTGGAATAGAAAGACAGACAAGAAGAGAATACACAAGCATGTGAGAAAAAACACAATGAGAGAAACCAAGAGCAGAACACACATTTCTCAAAATAAGACACTGCATTAGAGTTACAACGTTACTTGGGAGGTGGATTGTGGAAATGAAACACTGTGCTCTGAAGTGGAACATGAAAAAGACAGAAAGAGAAATGGTGCGTTAATACTTCCACAAAGACAAAAGGTGGGCAGAACAAAATCCTCTTCCTATTACAGTAAAGGCTGATGTAGAGAAAAAAGAAATTATGTTCCGCTTTTGTACCACTGTTATAAATGTTCATACAATTTTCATATCAGCAATGCTGGAGAGGAGAGGCCTCATTGGAGCAGCAACATGGGAGAAAAACAGTCACAGTTAAAACCTTAAACACTTTCATCAGCAGTGCAGTCAGTCCAAAATGAAACAGGGACTGCAAATCATCTATAATTTTCATCACCTTTGTGTTTTTTACATTGTACAATTTTCTGGAACAACTGTCCACAGGCACTGTCTTCATCATCTTGACAGAAACTGCTCGACTTTGAGGGGTAAAGTTTCTTCGATGAAGGTGGGGAAACGCACAGGCAAACGTTAAGCAACTGGTTTGATTCCATGTTCATTTGAAGTTCATCACCGGATGGTTATGTGTCAGATTTAATCATTAGGAGTAGATCACAGCCAGACATTGTAATGCTTCTCAAAGTTGCAGTCACAGAAAACCTAGAAATCTCCATATCTACAGGGAGAAAAACACACTAAGTAAAGCAAGTGTAGATAAAGATATACCTGAATCCTACAAATCACCCGGTGCATGAATGCTGTGCTGTGCGTGCACTATCCTATGTGTGTGTGTGTGTATGGGTTCTTACTATCTTGGTGGAGACCAAATGTGAAATTTACTATACTGATGGGGACCAAAATCCAGGTGCTCACAGGGTTGAAGGCATTTTTCACACTCAAAATGTGGTTTTAGTGTCACGGTTACAGTTGGGTTATGGTTAGGTTTAGGTGTAAGGGTTAGGGTTAGTCATTCATTTCTGATGGTTAGGGTAAGCAGCTAGGGAAATTGTTATGTCAATGGGATGTCCCCATGAGAATAGGAAACCAGACATATGTGTGTGTGAATGAGTGTGTGTGTGATAGAAAAAGGCATGTCACACAAATAAAAAAAGGGGGGATGGGACATTTCTGATATGTAAAGAAAACTGACAGTTTCTTTTATTTTTAGAATTTTAAATATGAGCCCATGCCAGACTCAAACATGTGTTGCTCTGTATGTTAATGTGTATTTCACAGTGTGTATGACTCACTCTGTCTCATCAGCAGTGGGCGTGTTATAGCTCTGGAACAGTGGCTGCATGAAGAGTCCCAGAGTTCCCACCACACACACCAAGATGAAGATCCACAGAAACAGACGGTCTATCACCATTGCTACGTACTTCCAGTCTTCTATGATCTAGAACCACATTAACAGATCCAGACCTTTGCGGTTAAGGTTTGTATGTTTGGGTCAAAAGAAAATTAGCTTGTTAAATCTACATTTTTGCAGTTCAGTGTTTGTCACACCTAAACACTGTAAAGCAGGAATGTCAAACTCATTTTACATTTAGGCCACATACAGACCACTAAAGGCCAGTGAAACTCCCATTTCTGCCAGTGTAAACTTTTAATCCCTGAAATATCTCAATGCAGGAAAAAGAAGTGCAATTTCAACTACACAATAAAGAAATGCTGTTCTTTTTCACCACAACTCTTTGTGCTTAAATTGTAAAAAATAAATGTAAAATGACAGAAGACGTTCTGGTAGCTCATGACACAGACTGTCCTGTAATTATAAAACAGAATGTTTTTGTTAATTTCCTATTTTATTTCATTATTTTACCATTGACATGGTGTGTAAAAAACAAACGTTTCTATAGTAGCTAGTTGAAAAAACAAGAACTTTTCTGTCATTTATTTGTCTATTACTTCATTACTTCGGTGTAGTATGAATGGCTGTGGGGTGGTTTTTATCACTAGGACTGTAAAATGTGTGGAAATAAAACCTATGCTCTCCTTCACATCACTAGACATCTAGTGGGCTGGATTGGAGTCTTTGACTGGCCGATTCTGGCCCCCAGGCCTTATGTTTGACACCCCCTGGAGCTATGGGTTAGCATGTCATTCAGAAAGAGTACAATTGCAGATGATAAAGCATGTTTGTAATATTTATTAAATCTGAGAGCTGAGGTTTATGATTTGTGCTTCAGACAGCGTGTGTTTTACACAAAAGTATGTGGAGAGCTTTCTGATGACATTAGAAATGTCTATAGTAAAATATATAGCTGACAGATTCCAATTGTATGACAAGAGAACAAAAGCAAACACTGAACACTGAGATATGGCTCGTCTCACATCTGATTTTGCCCTGGTAATCTTCCCTTTCCACCTTGTCGCTTGTCTGACATCATGCATCTCCATAATCTGTTTTTGTATGGCTTTCCTTTCCTCTTTATGTCTCTGCAAGAATATATTTTATCTTCTATTCCTTTCAATTTTTTGGTGTCGCCCTATCGCCCCTATTCATCATCACCTATCTATTTTTTTCTTACCCCTTCATCGTCGTCTTCTGTCTTCATGTGTTCAGCTATGTATCTCACTCCATCCACTGCCTCCTCCAGATCTGCATCTAACTGATTGGCCAAAGGCCTCTGGAAGTCTGAAAAGCCACCGCCACCATCCGGGATGTCACCAGCCGTCCAGCAACAGCGCTGCGCCAAATCCTCATTCACGTAGAAAGCGTCGGCGTCAGTTCTGATCCCACCGAGTCTGATGTTTGAGTACTGCTTTTTGTTTGTGCTGCTTTGGGTGTTATTTTTACAGACAATACTCCGACTGGTGTATTTCCGGCGCAGTTTATCACGAACATTGGAAGAGCCTGGACGCCTCATGAGGAGGAAGGTAGGTAGACGGACTAAGAAGAGCCGTTTGACCCAGTCAGGCATGTAGTGAGTGGACGGTGAGCGATGGTGCACGTTGAGGACGCAGACGGTGCTTACAATCGAGAATGTGACCAGCACCATGGTGAACATTAAGTATTTACCTTTAACAGAATGAGATACGGAGAAATGATCAGATGTTGTCATTTACCAAGACTACTTCTGCCTTTAATCATAGTGCATTCAGTCTTCAGTCATGTGTTATTCAATAATTAAATAATAGCTGGGTCTCAAATAACAACCAGCAGCATCTCTAACACGTTTTTAATAAAGACTGCTTTAAAAGGCTAACTGGAAGGTGTTAATATGCAATACTAAGCAATTTTAATTTAAAAATGATGAAAGAATATATTAGAAATTAAAATGGTTTATAGCTAGCATAAAAGTATATCAAATATAATTTAAGAAAAAGAGAAAATAGAATAATAAAACCAATTTAAAAATAGTAAGGTTTGATCAGTCCAGTCATTGAAAACAAATAAAATAAAATAATGTAATGCTAAGTAAAAAACTACAATTTTAAAATGGTTATAAAAGTAGATATTATTTAGAACAAAGAGTGGTGATAACTTTCACTTTCATTTGCACCAAAGCAGGTGAAATACGTTTGCATGACACTGGGGTGTGCTTCCCAGATCGTGTTATACTATTATAATTAAGCATTTCCTTCATTTTTTTGAACGGCGCAGTACTCTGCTAGAATGAAGTATATTTCATTACTTTCAGCTGTTTGGTTTCCCTTATACTGTTCCATTAGTGTTCCTACTGAAATCTCCAAAAGCAGTATATTAATGTTAAGTGTAGGTACATGTATAACACTAGTAATTTAATGGGTTGAACTTAAACATTTATTATCCGGTGAGTCTTCGTGCTCACCGGAGTGAAACTGTCCATAATCTGAGCAGCTGCCTCTTCAGGCAGTTATAATATTTTTCACCTTTTTTTAATTTCCTTGTGTTGACTTTGTGCTGAGGTTGTAAACAGGATAATAAAAAATTAGGTGAAGGGCAAGCAGAAAAAGGACTGACCTGTCATAAAGCACATTTACAAATCATATATGAAAAATGAAATGTGAAGACCCATCATTTATATAAGCCTATTTCAAATGCGGTGTAGCTCTTTCAGTTGTAAATAAATAGCATTAATCCATAATTGAAAAACTACTTTTTTCTTGTTTTATGTTTTCTTACACACATCACTAAACTATTATATTTATATAAAGTGTCTGTACATATAGTAAAAACCCAAATATTCATTGCCCTAGGCTATAAACTGTTGCAAATAGACAAACATGGATATGACTAACCTATGAGTGGCACTGCTAGAGAGGTAGGTGGCACTATCTTTGATATGAGCAGCAGGAACACAGTGAGTGCCAGCAGCACTGAGATGCAAAGCGTCATTTTCTCCCCACAGTCTGACGGCAGGTAGAACACCAGGATAGCTAGTGATGTGATCAGCACACAGGGGATAATCAGATTGATGGTATAGAAAAGAGGCTTCCTCTTGATGACAAAATCATAGGTGATGTCCAGATAGGTTATGTCGTTGGGGTCCTCATTTTTGCGTGCTGGGAGCGAGACAATGTCCCACTCTCCACTTGGGGTAAAGTCGTCACGGCTGGCGAAATCACTGGTGAGGATAAGATCTACTTCTGTGTGGTCGTAGGTCCAAGAACGGAACTTGAGAGTGCAGTTCTGCTGGTCAAAGGGGAAGTTCTGCACCTCGATGGCACAGGCTGACTTGTAGATTGCTGGAGGGAGCCAGAAGATGTCCCCCGTGTTTGAGACCACAGCATTGCAATAGAAGGAAACCTCGTACACACCGTCAGCACTATAGGAGGTTTAGAAATAAAGGATTAAAGAGCGTTAAGCACATCAAATGCAGAGGAAAGAAAAATTAGAGTCTGACCAATACAGGATTTTTTTTAAACCAATACTAATACTAATATTTAAAAATCCAATAAATGGGACAACATTTATTTGTACTTTCTAGCATTTGTTATGTGTAGTTATTTAGGAGTGCCAAATAACTGTAAAATGTCAACTCTTGTAAGATGGTTCCTGGGGTGCTTCTTCCATTTATTCTTTACTTGTTTCATTTTCATTAATTTCCTAATAAATGAATATTGTTTGTGATACTTATATATCAAAAAATATCAAATATTTGCCCAGACAGTAAATTAGTTGGGCTCAAATTATTAAATGTTGCTTGGCATGTGGTAGAAGAGTTCTATGATAGCACAGGTCATGCTATTATTGTCATCAGCACTGGAATCATTCACATAACATTATCCTACTAGCAATCATAACTATACACATGAAATTGCTAACTTCCCACACCGAGAGTCAAACCCGGGCCGCCTGGGTGAAAACCAGGAATCCTAGCCACTAGACCATATGGGAATGTTAATATAAAACACTAATAATAAAGAGAAACTGGGTTTGTGGAAATTGTTAATTACACAGCTCCCACTGAAATACTTTGCATTTTAGTAACAACGTGTAAAACATGAGTGGTAATGATCAAAAACCTCATAATATTAAGAACGGTTTAATAAACTAATGGTTTAATCCATTCATACAAGGCCTCCACAGGAATTAGTTTTCCTGCTTTAAATTGATTTTTTTATAGTAAAAAAAATGTACAAATCACATAAATTAAACTCAGAAAAGCAGCCAAGTCTCTCTCAGTTGGGATCAAATTTGCATACTTACTTGTTATAGAGCACTATATCAGGAAGCCAGATAAGTTTGGAGGGTATTCGCAATTTCTTGATGCCTTCATATTTCTCAGGATCCCATCTCAACCTGTAGTCGTTCCATTCCTGCGGAGGAGCCTTTGTTATTGTAACTGTAGCTATGACCAAAAGACCAAATACTGACCATACAAGGTACTGTATAAGAACTAGGCAGCAGAGAAAAGACTGTAGGTACCTGAAACAGCCACAGGTTGGTCGTCATTATCTGTTCTCTCTCATTCTGAAAGCAAAGATCAGTCAGCTGTTAAAACTACATAATACTTTCCATAATGCTATTTTTATTTTGAGTAAAGGTCAAAGCAATAAATCAATACACACCTTTAATGAGTGCATGAAATAACACTAACATTTTGGAGCAAAAAAATTTTTATTTTTAAAGCCTGTTTTACAAATGCCTCAAAGGAAGGACTTACTGTGATACTAAGGTTAGCCTGTTTACTGTCTTGTCTTGAGATGAATGGAAAGGTTAGAATCAAAGTTGTCTGAGACAAATGGTGTTTTAAACCCTCTGGTGAGGCGCACGCAGCCATGGAGGCTAACATGATCATTAGTGAATATGATGAAAATAATGGCTTTAAAACCATATTCTGCAACACTTCAGTGGCTTAGGTGGTGTTCAAGCCGAGGAGCAGAAAGTAGTGCATTAAGTAATGCGAATACGAAGCTTTTAGAAGCCCATGTCACGAGGTGAAGACCTTAAGTAAAGCTTAGTTGCAGTGACTTATAATAATAGTTCTGTGAAACAGAACAACAGCTGATCAAAATTCTAAAAACTGAAATAATCCAGAGATGAATTATTTAGGTCACTTATTAACATAGTACATTTTACAATCCAACCATAAAGAAATATATCCAAATGGTAAAACAAATAGTTTGGAGAAGAGAAGCACAACTCAAAGAGACAGAAAAATTGATTCAGACCTTCACAATTACAGGCAATTTAAAGTTGCCACTTCTATTCTACAACCTAGAATCCTCTGAACTGTGACAGTGTCATGAATTATTATTAAGTTATTATTATTACATTATAATGTAAAATTAATTCTGCTCTTTTCTTTAATATTTATGTCGCTATTTTCCTTCTTAAAGGAGACTAACGGACCATTAAAGCACTACTTAATGGTTACATAGTCACCACGTAATAATTTTTTAAAAAAAGTTCTGTAATGCAATTAAAGGCACAGTTCGGTGTTTAAACAAAAAGCTGAACACTCCTAAAAGAGAAAAGAGGAGAGAAACAAAGGACAGGTGCTCTAGCTGATTTCAAGACATAAATAGTTTAGAATAATCCTTTTTTGTGACACATGTATATAAAGGGATGCATGACGGCTGATTTTGGGTTCAGAGTCCTGGTACTGTGTACATACAGACTCATATTCATGGCTTCTTGAGACATATAAATAGAACAGATGTTTTATTAGCCTTTGTGTCTTTAGCAAACACCTGTGTAAATGATCCCCTGTGAAAAGCCCTACTGAAGCAATACGTGGGAACATATGATGTCACAAAGCTCTACAAACTAATAAAGATCATGCCGTAATCAAGCTGCCACCTCCGTAGCAGGGATATAAAGGCAATGGTGAAATGCAAACTCCACAATTCAAATAATCCAGAGTGAGTCAATCCCCATGTTAACACTTCACTTGAATCACATCAAATACGAGCTGCCTGTAATGGGTTTTGATTGCGTCAAATTAAATCGTCACAAGTCCAATTTTTCATTTATTTCAGGTAACGGTGTTTGAGCCCAGTAGACTCTGATGCATGATAATCTAGATGCAGTTTGTGTGTACTCACCACACTGATGAGCTGAGACAAAGACACCTGTATGGAGACGGTGACCTGCTGGCTCTTATTGACAGCAGGTCTGATTAGTTTATTGTAGTGCTCTGGACCTAAAAGGTAGTTTACCAGGCGCTCCTCTGCATTCTCTGCCCAGCTGCCTGCAGAGAAAATACAGAATATTGAAAGAAATCCAATTAATCAAAGTGCTTTAAACATAAAATGAATCTGTTTAAAATATGTAATATTATAGACATGATTACATGGAACTCCACTGCCTGAAAAGGCAGAGGCAATAACTAATGTCATTCATAAAGGCCATGTGTTTGCCCTGTGGCGATTCACAGCCACTGGTAGGTGTGTAGTGTATCTTTGTATCCTGCGTGTGCAAGTGTCTGTTTCTGAAAACAATGTCTGTTAACAAAGTAAATTTACCAGAGGGCATTACAGCTGAATCACGTGTTCTCGGTTAAGTGTGAGCATGTGTACATCTTGCAGTCTGACACTTTACTGCAGGGTTTTAGAGCACAGAAACACACAAGGCTCCAGTCAAGCATCCCGGTGAGACAGCCCCTGAAGCTTTATGTTTCCTGAGCCCTAAATTATTGGTTATATAAAAGTAATTGTATGAATAAATCAGAAGCAAAATACTCCAGCTGCCATTATATCCACATTGTCAAACAAACTGACAACAGCGCAGTGAGGATTGGTTATCTGGACCGCTTCCCTCCCTGTAGCACATGAGTTGTCTGTTTTTGCAAGATTGCATGCAGTGTAGGCTGTGTGAGCATGGATGTTCTTTTTTTTAGCAGCACCCCGCTGCTTCAAGTTTTCATGTCAGAGTGAACATCAGTGGTTTCAGCTGAAGAGAGGCAAGTGAGTCTCTTAGAACTAAATGAGAAATCTTTAGCTCTCAGTTTATTTTAACTTCAGAGGATAAATGGTCTGCCATCAAGTAAGAACCTCAAGTATCTCTTTATGTAAGAGGAAAGCTATTTGTTAAAATGAAAGCTAAATCGCTTAATCACATTTATATTTCTTCTGAAGTGGCCCCAGCAGAGTTCAATACTATGTGTTAAATGTATGAACGTGCATAGAAATGTTTAGATTACGCCCAGCAAATTAGGCTGTCATTAAAGTAGCTATACGAGAACAGATACTGTATGTAAATATAAATCAAGTCGATACCAAGTTCTTCATTTTATCAGAAGATTTGAATAGAAGTTTAATAGGAAAAAAAGCAGTAAATGTATTAATATTGCAGTGCTGCTCTGGTATTACCGTATTTAACAACTTGTTGTCAAAAGTTACCACATGTAAATCTCAACAATAAATATGGAGCTTTAACAAAAGGTCACTTTGCTCCGGTTTGCATAAAGAAAAGGGAAAACAAAGGAAAACGTCTATCAAAAGACACCAAAATGCAGCAGCACCCCTGAAGCTCATTTTGTTTAATCTGTTTTACAAGGTATTCCCTGACTGTTTTACGGATATTTCAAAAATGGAAAACTCCTACTCTTTGAACCTCTGGCAAGCGATATAGCTCAATTTTCAGATTTTTTTTTTTTTTTTTTGCAGGATTGCAATGGAATACCTCTCTGTACGTACTGGAGATGTTATGCATCATGATCCACTTTATGGTGCTGGCATTTTGATTTCATGCATCTAACAAGTAGCAGAGAATTTCTTGCCGTGGCAAACTGATAGCATTCATAATCGACCACCGAAACCAGCTGGAATTTGTTACAGATGTTTCTGTCTTGATTTAACCATGTTCCCAACATCTGTTGTAGTTACTATCATTTGGAACAGGAACCATTGAGGTAGGATGACTTATTGTAAATCCTAAACTGACAATTCAGCACACATTAACGGAATGCTAGTGTTGTATGGGCAAAATGGGTTTCCCTAAAAGAAAACGTACGTCTGCTAAAACTGTAACAGAATATGAGCATTTGTTTCGAAACAGGTGCTAATCATTTTTAGTAATTTAGATTCACTGAATCCAATTAGTTGAGGAACTCACAAGCACTCTCTGGCCAAATTGCAGCCAATTTCAGCATAATGACATAAGTAGGAAGTGAAAAGGCTCTCCACGGATGAGGTCTCACCAGGATCATTAACTTCCTGGAGTCTCTGACAGGATTTAGTGGGCAACAGGCATTTTTTTATGCATGCATGATCAATTGTTGGGGTAATAAGAGTGAGATAATAGCTGCTGCATTCACTAGTATTTACTGTGATACTGTACTTGTGCAACATTGCTATTCAAACTGAAGCAACAGAGATATTCTCTGTTTCAAGACGTTTCACTTTCCTGTCAAAACATGGCAGATCAAGAGGGTGATACTAGATGTAAGTGACTAAAGCCTCAAACCTATTATGGAGCAATAAACTCTTCTCAATTTCCTTTTATAAAAAATATTTCAAACATCTAGTTTGTTACAAGTGGGACTGACTCGTGAAATTAGACTTGCGATTATGGCATCATTAGAGTTTTCACATTCACAAGTATGGAAGGGTTTACTTCAAGGGGGTAGCAGTGACTTAAATTTCATCACTCAAGAGTACCCACCCACTACCCTCCCCTTTGTTGATACCTTTTATATTAAGAACAGCTTAACTACCAGTAATCTGCAGTGATGAGACTCATTAAGATTAAAACACTGACGCTGTGATGGAAGACTGGTGCCACATATCATTGCATAGTACAAGTCCAAGTCAAATCTTTAGGCCTTCAGAGTAATGCAACCACTCACAACAACATGATGGAAGACACAGAGAAGTGCTATGCCGCTTCTCGATGTTTTACAGCCTTTAAATCATTTAAAGCTCAATTCCAGGGTCTCCTGCCTTCTCTTGATGGATGCTGCAGAATAATCCTTGACTATGTTACATGCCACAGCTGATCTTTGTCAGAGTTTGTAAGAGAAAATCTACAGATTGATGGCTCAGCTTTTTGGTTGTCTTCATTCTTTTTGGAAAAATTATTGTATTTTAGGTCTAGCTTAAATGCTAAAGCGTAACCTACAAGCTTAACCAGTTTTACATGTATCCAATGCACCACTCTCTGAAATAAAAGCTAAAATCAAGGTCAGGTAAGTAAGAGGAAGTTCTTCTTTTAGGGCAGTGAGAGATCCACATTTTGCCTAAAAAACAGGAGATGGTGCTTTCTTGGTGGTAGACAAAACAGGGCTCTTATTTAATTATTCAAGGGCACATCTGCTTTTACTTATGGGTATTTTAAGAGTATGAACACCACCCACACTTTCTCAGGACGTTCTTGCAGAGTGCTGTTGTGGTTGCTTTAAATTCCTGTACTCAGAAACACAAATACACATCAAATACACCTTCTTCTTCTTCTTCAGTTTTATAGAATCCAAATACAGAAAAGACAGATAATGTAAGATAATTGTAACTGTACCTTTCCAGGGAGGATGATATGTTGATTATAGATACAGTATATGGACAATATAAGTAGAAAACCCTATACTTTGGGTTGCAGCTACTACTCAGTGCACTTGTTCAAGTCATTAATATTCTGCCTTTAAGAGTGGGGAGGTGGGAGTAGAAGTTTGAGGAAGATTTTAAATCATACAAATACATACAAATTAGAAAAATGACGTTAGTCAAATCTGATCTGGATTATTTGGGAATTTTTTATTAAATGAAGACGAAAAAAATTCTGTCATGTGAAGAATGGTTTGAAATATTATTTTAATATTTGCAAAGACTACGGACTTCCAAATACTGACTTTGGTAATATATAAAAGTCTAAAAGCTTTGAATACATTACTATAAAGTGAAATAATAACATGTATTTGATTAAGCTGAAGTGAAATAAAGAAATATGAAGTTTAGTTCTTCAGGATTTTCTTTTATGAATCCCTCTGAATAAAAATAAAAAACTGTAGATAACTCTCACAACTACCAAATTGTTACATTTATTATAGGTGAGTAGTGGTATTGCACTAATTACATGATTATAAATAGAGAAGTATCAACTAGAAAAGCATCTCTTCCTTTAATTTGTCTTTTAAAAGATTTTCCACACTTTGAAGCACAATCATTTGGATTGTACCCCTAAGATTTGATTTACAGTTAATATAAGACTCTCTTGTGGCACCATTAATGTTATCCTTTGCTACAGGACACCTGAGTCTTCAATCAGGTCAGTTATCTCCTCTACAGTTCAATGAAACGTGATTAAATCGACTTCTCTGGAAGAGTATCGCGCCTATTTTCAGGCCATAATCACTACCTAAGAGGGTATACTCTGTGTGTGTGTGTGTGTGTATGTGTGTGTGTGTGTGTGTGTGTGTGTGTGTGTGTGTGTGTGTGAGAGAGAGAGAGAGAGAGAGAGAGAGAGAGAGAGAGAGAGAGATCAACACCACAGACTTGGACATCTGTTCTTAGCAGTAAACTTCTCACAAGAAATGTTTCCATATTCGTACCAGTTTGGGATATTTAAAAGATAATAACTTACTTGTTAGAGAGAGAATGAGGAGCACAAGAGCAGTGCTGGTAGTCATCTCCTCTCCGCTTCACTACGCTAAGTTGCTTCTTTCTAATGACTGTCCTCTAAAAAATGTTTTAAATCAAATAAAAAAGACCAGAAATGTCTTGAATGTCAAAAGTGACAATTTAGCTCAACCTCGCGGCTTTCCCTATTACTTTTTTCCACACAGGTGCTTCAGGTGTTTTCTCCTTTGCTGGAAAACACGCAGAAACTTTGGCTGTTATGGTTTAAAAAAAATATATCACGTGTAAAAAGTGTCTATTTGCCAAAGGCAACATGATGGTCCTTTACTTCACAGCATCCTGCGGGAGTTGGGCAGCCCATTTTGCGCAGCCGCCTCAGCAAGCAACTCTCGATCCAAATCCAGTAGACTAGTCCACGATGGTGTCCAAAAAAAATCCACATTAAACTTGTTTTCTTTTTTAAGTTAATCACCAATATTTGCCTTAAGTTTCTTTTGATGAAGCGCCGATAACTTGAAATTGGCGCAGCTGATGAGACTAGCGCGCATGCAGGCGGAACGCTTGCGCTACATTGGCTCCTCGGGGTTAAACCTTGCAGTCAAAGTCCACAAAGAAACCAAGAGCGTTTTTTCCATCAAACTTCGAGGAGAAGCTACGATGAAAAAGCAGGAGGTCGGGGCTCGGAGGGGGAGGTGCGTGTCTCTCTGTTTGTGTGCTCCTCGCGCCTCGGACCGGAGCAGATACACACGTCACGGCGTGGACTGTTGTGCATCTGCCAGTCTCATCTAGATGGGCTCTTTTTCAGCCAGTGGCGCTTCCACAGCCTACTTTTCACAACACTGTGACTAACTAAAATTAACTTAACCGTAAATCACCGCAAAGTGGCGACTGTAGACCCCATGTTAAAGAATCAAAGATGCAAATTTAAATAAGAAAAATGCTGTAGGAGCCGCCATTCAAGTCAGATGAGCTCTGTCATTGTTTTGTACTGGCACACAATTAGAGTGTAGACTAAACTCACAACCTGATATAGGTCAGACTGATGGAAGAAGACAGTCTACATGTAACGAACCTAGTGTTGCAGATAATCAAGCACTTAGGCTTCCTCTTTGTAATGTGGTGTGTAATGTATATAATAGTGTAGACATGGAGATCCAGGTCCTTTTAATCTAAGATAATATACATGTTAGGGTTTTATAACCGTGATAATGTGTTACTAAAACATGTCAGTATAGTCTGCAGCAGAAACACATTAGCGCTGCAAATTATTTTGTCACTGCAGCTTTGACATATGGCTGTGTGAAGACCTTCTTATCGACTCATAAATCCAAGTTAACATTATTTTACTTTAATTTTGCCTGTCCAAAAGGGGTTACCATGAGTTACAATGTTCTGGTGTTAAACAGACCATAATCATTTGTTTGATGGATGAATGTGACATTTTAAAAAAATAATATGGGATATAATGAGGAGAGTAATATAACCTGATGATTCAAGCTGATTTTGTAACTCAAAGAGGAGATAAGCCATTCCAGCTGACAGCACACCAGTGTGACTACACCACATCTTGATTTCTGCTGTGACATTCAGATGATAGATCGAAAGAAACACGTGGAGTAAACAAGCATGTTCCCTCTGACAGTTTTGACAGGTAGGATGATGGAAACGCTAGGTCCACTTGCCACATTTGCTAAATCTTATGTCGGGAACCTTGGGATAACTTTTGACTCAGCTCTCACATTGGATGATCACGTTAGACTTGTGATTCTTGCTTTTATAAGAAACATTATTAGTCATGCTTTTGCTTCATCATTTACTTTTCTTAACAAAAGCTCTTTGGAGCATCTGCAAGATATTCATAACGATCCTGCAAGGTTTTTAAAAGTCTTCTACTCACATGTCACACTGTTGCTAATTTAGTTGCATTGGCTCCCCATTAACTTAAGGCTCTACTTTTAAGATTCTGGATTTGACTTTTCGAGCTCTGCATGGACAAGCACCAGCATACATCAGCAAGCTTTTACACTGATACATCCCCAGCAGGTCCTGAGGTCATGTGGTCAGGATCTGCTGGGCATCATACAAGGTTGAGAACTAAAGGAGACGGACCTTTTGCAACAGTGGTCCCCAGACTCTGGAATCCTCCCCGTCTTTTTTTAAAATTTGATATTCTAGCATTTTTGTTATGAAGCACTTTGTGATATTTCGATTTAAAGCTGCTAGATAAATACAATTGTGTTTAATTCTATCAACAATTCAGGTTGATGGTGAATGGTTATTTTTTTCCTTTGTTTGCTTGCTTGTTTTACTGTTGATAGTTTTGTTGCTTTGTACCTGTGTGCCACATTTAATTTAAGTTGACTTTTGGACTGACATTTTGAATTTAGACTTCTGCATTAGAAGAATAAAGACTGGTATTTCTGGTACTCTCACACTCAGGTTTTGCCGGAGGTTTCTTCCTGTTAAAAAGGATGTTTTTTTCTTCCCACTATTTAAACAAGTGCTTGCTCAAATGGGAGCCCATGTCTGTGGTTAACCTTAATGTCTGACCTCAGATAATACTCACATGTTAGTTTAGTACACGTGAATGTATTTTTATTGTTCATGTATTTTTATTGTTCATGTATTGTTCATGTGGCTATCACAGTAAAAGAAGAATCACGTTGTAGCAATATTTAAAACAATGAAAGCCCGGGGTGGGAAAACAATCATATGAAGAAGTCATTAACATTCTGCTCCTCCTTTAGAAATGTATGCTTGTGTCTCATAAATAAACCACTGCAGATTCAGTGATTATGATTGTTAATCACTGACTTGTCGTGGAGATTCTGGTAGTTTTTTTCTTTTTGTATCTTTTTATAATCTCGAATTTTCAGCTGAGTTTGATGCAAAGCATATGATTTTCTGACTGCATAGTCCTTCCCACAAGACAGAAATATTCACGTTAAAAATAAAAATGGAGAGATTTATCCAAGGTCTATCATTGATGCAGTTAGCATGTGCATAAATCCATCACAGCACAGGCCATATAACTAACACATTACTCCCTTACACGGCCCAGTGGAGATTTCAATCTGCTATAATGGAGGTGACTGTCTGCTTCAGTCAAGTTAACTGGCACAAGAGTGCCACGTTTTACAGCAATTCATAACATCCTTCCTCCCATGCTCTGCTGCTCCATCACTGCTTCTGTCTTACACAGGCAGATTTTAGGTTCATAAAAGTGCTAATAAGATATCTGAAAAAAATGATGTATTTACAGTAAAAGCACAATATTTATTAGAGGCAAAAATAAATCAAAATATTACACAAAGAATGAGTTACACTGTTAGTTTTACATTTTTGTTTTTGGTTACTGTATGAGTGCACTGGGAAAGGATCTTCATATTCGTAAACAGACATCTGAGTGACGGCGAAGTTAGCCAGTGAAAAAACTAGTCAGACCATCAGTTTTCACCACTGATTAATAGGTTTATAACTATTTATTAACCAATAAGCATTTTTCCTGTAATGACACCTTCTGGCCCATGTTAAATATCCCTTGGAGCCTCAGAACATATAAGACTCTAAACTGGACCAGTGATCAAAGGGAGCCTATATTGTGGTTATGATAACAAGAGAACAAGCAGAAAGGGGACTGTAAATACCTCAAGAGGTGTTTCCAAGTATATAACACTGAGAAGGAAAGAGTAAAAGAGGAGTTGTGATGTGTTGGAGATGAGAGCTAAATGAAAAACTGACTAAAGTAGGAAACTGGGTGAATCAGCAATACTGAACTTTGAGTCCAAACAATCTGCATCAGCTAATTTGTGAAAATTAGCTCAAGATCCTAAAATAAAGTGGCTGTGGGAACGTGTTGTAGTCCTGTGAATGTTGTGTTCAGGAAAGAATCCATTTTCTTAAAAGTGCGTCTGAGAGCCTTGGATGGGAGAGAAAAGTAGATTTGCTGAAATAACAATAATCAAACAAAAGTGAAAAGCAGATGAATCTGGGACTGAGGTCTGAGGAAAGTAGGGTGTGGTTGTCCAGTTCACGGTCAAAACATTAGACCATTGATTTATTAGTTTCTTGATGATTTTGTAATTTTGATGTCTACTAACACAAATGTTGTGTCTGAATATTACTGGACTGGTAGTTTTAGAGTTCAGTTCCAATTATAATTGTGAGGAAGACGTTATTGGTGTCTTGCTGTTTTGTCACTAAATTTCTACATGGTGTCCAGATTCTTGATGTTTAAATCAATATTTTTAACATGATGGCATAAATTATGGGCAAGCATACCTATGAACACAATGAGTGAAAGACCTGATATGTAACAAATATCACACAGCTTTTGTGTAAAGAAGGACATCAGATGCTTTTGTTTTTGTCCTTTTTAAATATGTGCTTACGTTAAACCTGATCCCACAAAATGTAATCAGCTCATTTGTATTTGATGAGATTTAAAGGCACATTCTTAAAATGTATCCATTTTCTTTACTGGCATGAAAGAGAAGACGACTGCATTTTTGAGTGCTCTGGAAGCTGTCTATTTATTTTATGTTGATTAGCTGATGCTTGATGTAAACAACATTTTCCACTTTGTTGATCCACTGAAAAGTGTCAGAAAATGATTTGATATAAAGTTGTCACTTAACTCTGTATTTGTCCGCTGTTGTAAAGGTTGATCTAATGTCTTTCACAAAGGGGGGACTTTACCCACTTTGCCATAAATGCAGATAAAATCAATGTTTTTCCTATTGCCTCTTTTATTACCTGTTTGCTTGCTGAAAGTAACATTTCTCCATCATTAAATCTCATTTTATCCCAACAGTTCAAATATGAGAAAATAACCTAGAGGTTTGTTAAGCTATTTCATAAAACATCTATTAAAGATAAAAGAAAACATTCATCAAAAAAGAGAATGTTGAAAATAGGCATACAAATTTGCATGCTTATTTTGAGTGGGATATTTGTATTATTGATGTAATGAGCTACACCTGGGACTTCTCTAAGTCAACTTAGGGGTAAATACCTATACATTTTAAATTATCTCACTTTAGTTGAAAGTAACTGTAAAAATAGAGAACCCAGATGATGTGTGCTCAAAGAAAACATCAAGCATTCTTTATTTGCACTCCATTTGCCACATCAGCAAAACATCATTATGCACCTTTGATAGAAACTTCCATAACCAGCCATTGTAAAACAGTAAGTTTAATGGAGTAAATGGACATCAAACTATAAAACTTTAATTGTAAGCTTTAGTTAGGCCCAATTTTTTTGTTTGTTTTGGAATGTATATCTGTCATCATATGTGGAACTTTTTCTTAAAAAAACAATACTTCTGTTTTCCTTAAAATAATTTGCATTGCCACACAATCTAAACCAGCGAACATCACACAGTATTTTCTAGGTGTGGCTCCAGTGTCCTGTTCGGAAGCTTGCAATTTTTACCACCACTAGATGGCAATAGAGACTCAATAGATACTACAAAAACATTTAACGTGGAAATCCTGCAGTGTAAAGGGAAATCGTGTCATGTTTGTCAAGTGACAAATGAGTCAATAAATAAATAATAAACATTTATTTCTGAGTTTCCCATAACAACAGTGTTACCCATAACAAGTCTACTAATTTATATGGAGGCTCATGTTAAGATTAACCTGCTTTACTGTGCAGCCCATGCTGTGGTACAAGAAAGGTAGTAACTTCTTCTACAGGTATGCCACCAGAGATCACAGAGTGGACTTTAGATTAGAGATTTAAAATTATTGCAAGTTTGTTCCAAAAACACACAACCTGCTTGTTTTATTATCCGATTCATCATTATTATATCATTATTTGTTGACATATTATGACATTTCACACATTTGTTGTTCCAGATGGCTTGCAAGGGAAAAACGTTTTTAAAAGTTATTTTTTAAATGTCCTAATATATCAATGTAATCAGAGAACAATACTTTTGTTTTTTAAATTTTTATATAGATATTTATTGAGATCAGCTGAAAACTATAGCACATCAAGACAACACCTTCTATAAGAAATAAATGCCAATATGCGCATATATCTATATCTATCTCTCTATCTATCTCTATCTATCTATATATATATATATATAGATATATATTTATTTATTTTTTAAGGAATGTTCTTAAAATGTATAGATTATTATTTATTTATTTATTTTATTTATTCTTTTATATTATTAGCGAGTTTGTATAAGTTACAATTACTTTCCAGCTTTTTATGCTGCATAAACAAGACAAAATACACACAAATACAAGTTGGGAAATAAATTCAAGTAAGAAATAAATAAATACTACATTTGACATATAGTTGGACTCCAAATATATCAAACAATTCATTGGGGCTTATTTCCAAGAACCCATAAAAATAAATTAAATTTAATAAAAGAGTAACAGAATAACAACAACATAAAATTATGTTCCACTGCAGTCCATGTTCCCAAGGAAAATATCCTTCAAGTTGCGGTTACAGGACAACCCCAGGCAGTTCATTTGGCTTTTGTGTCGACGTAACAACCTCGTGGCTGCTGGTAGAGGCTGAATGGATATCCTCAATGTCACATTTTGATGTCCGGTCTCTGAATGACATATATTGTAGATATCAGATATGAGCAGTGTTGGTCAAGTTACTTGAAAAAAGTAATCAGTAACTAATTACTGATTACTTCCCCAAAAAAGTAATCCCGTTACTTTACTGATTACTTATTTTCAAAAGTAATTAATTACTTACTTAGTTACTTTTTAAAAACACGATTTACAACGTGAATAGGTAATAAAGCGATAGATCTTTCAGCCCAATTCTACTTTTTCTACAATCCATCATACAAAATTTAATCAAATGGAAAAGTCCCCTTTTAAAACTTGTTTTATTAGTTTTAATCTTTTAACTTTATGCATCAAGCAAAAATTTAATTATATGCAACATTCTCTGACTGGAAGAAATTTGTTTTAAACCTATTTAAACCTATTTTCTGCACATTCCAGCACATAATTTTTTTTGTGTGTGTGTGTGTTTACACCCACTCTTTCAAATAGATGCAAGTAAAACACAGCAGAAAATAAATAAAGTCAAAGACTAGCGGTCCTTTTGCTCTATTTTCACCTGTAAAGCAGGAGTTGGGTAGGCGGAGGTTTACCCTGGTGCAGGTGTGCGGCAGCGGTCAGTGGAAGAATCCGCGAGTTTCTCTGTGAATTTCCCATTACGTTGTAGCGCACTCGGTGCTTGCTTGGAAGTTTAGGGGTTTTTTCGCTGTAAAAAGAAGTTTTCTTCCCACGCACAACGGACACTAATGTTTTTGTCACTTTTTATGGAATCAAACTCAAAATAAGGTCAGTACTTCCAAGCTTTAAACGCTGCAGGCTCATACTCTCTCCCGCACTCGATCCATTGTTGATCTGCACACAGCTGTTGTCACGAATGTCGCACTTGCCTACGTCACTGTCATGAGACATTCTTGCAAAAAAATCACGGTTTTAGTAACGCAGTAACGCAGCGTTCCTGTGGGAAAGTAACGGTAATCTAATTACCGTTTTTGCAATAGTAATCCCCTACTTTACTCGTTACTTGAAAAAAGTAATCGGATTAATGTACTGCCCATCTCTGGATATGAGTAGCTGTGAGCAGAACCTTTACCTGCCTTTTTCAACTCCCACAGCGCAGGAAAAATGTCCTTTTCACATTGTAATCTCCCACTTGTCCTGTAGCAAAACACGTCCATTTATGATTAAAGTGTCCCGCTGTGTCCACCCAACTTCAGACAGAATCCAACAACTAACTAATGAGTTACATATTCAACTAAAGACTGAAAACTATTTTCTGACTGCTGGTGTACCCATTTATAATGACTTATTTTTTTTTATGTTTCTTCAAATTCACCAAAAACACAAATTAAAACTTCACCTGGGATGGTGAATTCCTAGCTCATCCATTTTTTGCAGTTCTTGTCTTGACAGGTGCTGTATGAGCGCCGTGCCAACGCAGTCTCCCAGAACATTAACAGTAGCATTGCAGCGATCTCTAAAAGATACAAAGTACAGAGAGCTCAGAAAGCATGGTTTATCAGCACCTTTGATACTGCTTCTTTACGTGAGGTCTCAGGCAAGGCAAGAGTAGCAATAACATCAAAAACATTTCTTCAACTCACAGCAACCATTCTATAACCAGCAAAAGGGAAGCATCCCTCACAGGAATCCCAACTACTGTCAAAATGAAGAGAGTCATCGCCATTCCAGTAGCCGGGATTCCTGCTTCTCCTATAGCAGACACTGCCACCATCACGCTGTAGACAACACACATAGCAGAACACCACTATTGAATACAAAATAATATACAGCTGTATACTGTACTGCCTTCAGTTCCATGCTAAAAATGAGACTGAAGGCAAATGTGAAAATTTACAATAGGCAGGATAGTAGGTGGTAGGGTATCTATGAGGTTTAATCTGACATTCATGGAGTTAATCTTTCTAAGATTTTGATTTCTGTCTTCTGGTTGGCTTCTACATTCTAAATGTACACAAAGCAATTTCATTAGGCTTACATATTTGATATGGCTATTGGAAAAAATAGCTTCAGATCTACAGAATTGGCTGGAATCTTTCAAAGACAAATATTTGGAAACCTCTTGAAACAATAATAGTTGCCCAAAGAAGCTGAGGCATTATACATAAATCTACCATTTCACACGATCTAGTAAAAAAACAATATTATACAGGACGATTCTAACTATTCCAATCCATCAGTATTTGGGACAAAAATATGTTTGATAGGAAATCAACTAAAACGTGAGATTTCTACGTGTCTGGTACAATCATGCTACAGAAAAAAGATTTTTATAAAAAGATTTTTGTTTTAAATAAGATCCAATCAATGTTGAAACATACAAGAAACATTTCTGTTTAATCAGAAAAGACAAAGAGAATGGAAAAAGGAATATTACTGTCACTTACCCAATGGTAAATAGCTGGCTCCAGTTTAATCTCATGCTATTAAGCTGGGCAATGAAAACTGCCGCAGCTACTTCATAAAGGGCTGTTCCATCCATATTGGCATTGATCCCAATAGGCAGCATGAAGCGAGTGATTCTTTTGTCAACCTTGATTATTTCCTCACAGCACGTATAAGTCAGTGAGACTGCATGGCTTGAAAACACAGTGTATGGTTTGTTCTTTAACATCTGTAAGCATCTATATGTTTTCTTTATATCAATATAAGTCATCTCTGTGATACGGTATTATACAGAGTTCTAAAATTCTAACCTGCGTGAGATGAGCAAGGTCTTCAGCAAGGCCGGAGAAACGCCTTTTATGATGGGAAAGGGGTTTTGTCTCACAAACATGACATAGATCAGTGGTAAAATTACTCCTGCATGGATGAACAGCCTAAAAACAGACAAAAAATACAATATGAATACGAGTTATTCCAATTGTACTTACTGACAAGAAGGTGCTAGTAAAGTATGCATTTACATTAAACATACCCAGTAATAACCACTGCCGTAAACTTTCCCAGTTTGAGGACAGCATCCCACTTTTCCCCAACCTCAATGACGTAACTTGCAGTCATGAACATTACTCCTATAGGCAAAAAGCTAAAAGGAAACAATAGAATTAAATTAATGGGTTTATTTGAAAAGCCAGTTAACATTAAATGTGTTAGTTTTTACACCCTGAAAAAATGATTTGTTTTTGATAATGTACGACAATCAGGAAATCAGTCCACCTATATAATTTAAATCTTTGCATGCTATCTCTTAGGTGTTGAATGGCCTCCTTGTAGGAACTATATCAGTGTACCCAATTATTATCTTAACCACGTCCTTGGTGGCTTCGTTAATGGCGCTGATGATATCCATGAGGAGTTTCCCTGTGTCGCCCATGTTCCGGAGGGCCAGGCCAAAAATAAAAGACATTCCAATCACCCCCAGTGTATTAAGTCCATCAATGTATTTGCCCACTAGACGTACTTGCGTCTCTTCCTGAAATAAAAAATGAGAAATTCATTGAGATCAACTTTCCAACGGAAGTCATCACTGTGATTTCACAAATCATTTACCGTGTCAGAGGTAGAATTGTTATTGTCTGATTCAATGTTCACCAACACCTTCTGGGTCTTGTACTAATGAGAAAAAAACAATATAAATAAGAATAATTAACATAATTAATAAATAACCATGAATATCAGATTGTCTGCTTGGTGTAAGTAATAAAACATACCTGTTTAAAGCTTGACAGAACCAGGTTTTTTGGCACCATATTTCTGAAAAAGAGTCAAGAAAACAACCATCATAGAAGATAAAAGCTATTAGTTGGTGTTTAGTGTTGAACCACTTAAAAGAGAAAAGTGGTGCTATAAAGTTATAATCTAAACCTTTGTTAAACATTAACACATATGTTACTTAAAAGAAAGCCTCACATATAGCTGCTTATGCAACTTAGAGTCACTGCAGGTTGGAGCCAAACAAATTTATTATTGCCAATAATAAACTGCCATTTATTATTGGATTATTGCCATGAGGTTTTTTTTTTGTTTGTTTTTTTAACAATACTGCATATAATGTTTATATAAAACTATGCGAAGGGAGAAAGGGCAAAAGTCCGCGAGAGTAGTTTTCTCCAACAGAAGACAGAAACTGCTTCAAATTTTAACTCTGAAATGTCTCAGGCACAAGCAAAGCATGACAAACTTTAGGACTGAGAAATGTCAGAGTTAGGAGTTAAGTTTCAGGAGTCTCAAACCCTTACAGCATCTGAGGAAAAATATGGGCTTTTATTCTTAGTGGCAATGCTACCAAAACAAAATGAAAACTATTACTAATGTTAACATATTAGAGAAGAAATGTGACTACCATTTCTAATCAGCAGATTTGATAGTATTTCCATAGATTATGCTAAAACTCAATGCAAAGGTACAATGTCAATGTAATTTTATTTATAAATCACCAACTCAGAGCAAGAGTAATGTTAAATTGCTTTATAAAGACCTTATAATATTAGCAACATTAGAGAAAATCCCCTATAAGCAAAGACTTGGCAATGGGGGGGGGGGAGAACTCCCTTTTAATAGCAGGAGGCCTGCAGCAAAACCAGGCTCAAGGAGGGTTAGCTGTCTGCCTAAACTGTTTGGGGGGTCAGAAGAAAGAAAAGAGAAGAGAGATGTGTTGTTGTTTGATGCTGTGTTTTCATTCCATCTCCTGTGCGACAGTGCAGCTCAACTTTCTTAGGATTGTCTGACACTACACACAACGCAAATAATGTTAGAAATGGTAACAACATTCCATTACATCAATATAATGTAGGATTATATAATGTAGCAGTTTCTTCCGTTTCTGTTCCTGAATCTATTGTGCGCCACGAAACACAGATTAAATTTGATTTTTTTTATTTCCATTTTAGCTAGGCCAGCTGACCAATCACAACAGACTCCCCATTTCATCAAAGATGAGCAAAAACCAGTTGTTTCAGACAGAGGGTGAAAATGAGAGCTGCAGCAATGCACATTAAGAGAAAATATATATTTGTTTGTTTTTATAAAGTTAAAGAAGTTTTTCTCAGATTAAAGGATTTGATTGACTGATCTAAATCATGCTAAACTGGAAAATGACACCTAAATAAATGCAAGAAAAGTAAGAGTTAGGAAGGATTCTGAGAAAACAAACTTTCTTCTTACCTTATTAGATCCAACAAGACATCGACTGTTGAGAAGGCTTTATCATCGTCATCATCAAAAACAGTGTCATGACTGATCCCAGGCTTGATCACCACTACCAACAATATTCCTACAATATATAATAAGAGTTTTAACAGAGAAATAAATATTCTGTAGCAACAAAAACAACGCACTCTGCTTAAGCAGGTCTAGATTTATTAGTTTTGCCTCTGTAGACTATCATAGTGGATTGTAAATCAAACAATCAATATGGTGATCAATTGCCTTATCTCAACCCAAAAGACCATGCTCTTCCATAACCATGTACAAAAACAGATATAACTTTTTACCTTTTGTTAAATTGATTGTTTGATTTATAATCCCCTGCGGTGGTGAACAGAGGCAAAAAAAATGTGTCATTGTCCCAAACACTATGGAGTGCACAGATATACAGATAATATTTTTGGGAAGTCTAATGCTTTAACATAGAAAAACAAAGGTCTTAAAAGATAAGCAAAGATTCTTGAAGCTAAAACAAAATTTCTCTTACCTACACCTACAGACAAAACAGTGGTTGAGACAAAGTATATTATCGCTCGTGCAGTGATTCTTCTGGATATGCCAACACTTACACCACAAACCCCGGTTAAAGACATGGTATAAAAATAATACAAAGAAAAAAAACAGTAAAATTACTTTACAATACGGCTAAAGAAAATACAGTGTCCAAACCATATAATACCTAAAAGAAGAAAAATATTACATTTTCCTGATCATAAATCTTTCTGTGTTGCGTCCACATTGAAACCACTGCAGTTTGTTTGATCAGCGAGCTGTGGAGTGATGTGTCTCAGACCACTGTCAAAATGTAACTTTATTTAAAATTTCATATAGGATTGTCATTATGTCAGTTTTCATTGTTAAATTTAAAACTGCAAGGAGAATTATTCTTAGATATATTTATTATTGATTATTATCAGACATTTGACAAACAACCACTTTGGTCATTTAAAATCCAGGTGTAGAAAATGTGGGAGTTAATGTAATAGTTGGTAGGAAAAGTACTCATGGCTTACCCATAATCACACTTGACACAATGAGAGGAACAGTGACCAACTGAAGCATCCGCATCAGTATTTCTCCTGGGAAGCCGATATAGATTCTTTGAAACTTTGTCAGCTTGGCGTAGGTCCTCAAAATTGCACCCATACCTACACCTTTGAGATACAGCAATACAGTTGGATCCATAAGTAATTGGACAATGACACAATTTTTGTAATTTTCTCTTTATATAACACAACACTGAATTTTAAATCAAACAACCAAAATTCAGTTTCAGATTTAAATCAATAGGTTTCAGAAAGTTTTTTTTAAATTCATTAACTAGGAATTACAGTAAGTTTTATACGTAGCCCCCATTTTCAGAGGCTCAAACATAATTGAATATTTGACTGAAAAGCTGTTTCATGGTCAGGTGAGGCCTGTTCCCATATTATCCCATGAAAAATTAATCATATAAAAGATCTGGAGTTGATTCCAAGTGATTATTTTGTATTTGGTATTTTTTCACTTGAACTCTCAATACAAGGTCCAAAGAGATGCCGATGCAAGTGAAGGCAGTCATCACTAGGTTTATAACCCAAATGAAATTAAAGAGGTAGCAAAAACTTTATAAAGTGAGATAAAGAAACTGTTTATTCTTTAATGGCCAAGTCAGTCAGCCAATCTCCACCCACCCAGTTACTGAAGGCAAAACTAAAAGGAGAGAGATCCACAAACAAGCAGCAACTGAAAGGCCTGGCAGACCTCAGGGATACATTAGCTGCAAAGTTTTATCATCCAAGTAAAAAAAAATGTCTTTATATTTGTAGTTATGTTCATTTGTGGACAGCATGGTGTTGTGGGGGTTAGCACTGTTGCCTTATAGCACAAAAGTCCTGAGTTCGACGCCAGTATCTGTATGGAGTTTGCATGCTCTCCCTATGTTTGTGTGGGTCCTCTCCAGGTACCCCAGTTTCTTCCAAAAGACTTGCTGTTTGTGGGGTTAGGTTAACTGGTGATTCTAAATTGCCCATAGGTGTGGATCTCAGTGTAAATTGTTTCCCGCCTCTCTGTGTTAGCATTGCATCAGATTGGCAGGGTTTATGCTGCATTTTGTCCTATGGTAGCTGGGGAAGGCTCCAACCCCTGTGACCCTGATAAGGATAAGTGGAAGAGAATGAAGTGATGTTAGTTTTTCCAACTTTTTATTTTACTTCTGATGCTCTGAGAATAAGATATTTTCTTTAAAACTGCCAGTAATTCCTAAATAGTTAAAGCTTTTCTAAAAGCTGTTTGTTTTGTATAGAACTAACTTAACTATAGGGAAATATGCAGAAATTTCCAAAGTCTTGTGCCACCCTTCATTCTTTTGTATTTTGGTAGGAAAGTGGGATATAAGTGGAGGAATTTCTTGAATCTGGTACAAGCATACAGAAAAATACAGTTCTTATTATTTAAAACACAACAGTTCCAGTGTGTTACAGTCATGTTGAAAAATGTACTTGTTACAAATCAGACTTTTTCACTCTTTGGTATAATATGATGGATAAAAATCTGGCACAATCCACGATTTCATCAATTTGAATGTCCGAACCTCCACTGTACTTTAAAGCTAGCAGGTAGACACACATTGTTGTACCTCTCTCCTGGCCTCTATCATACATACTGACAAAAATTAATCCAAAACCTCACATTTTGATTCATACCACCATACAACCTGTTGTCACAAAGTTTCTGTTCAGTTCTTGTGTAATTTGGCATAAATTAACTTTTTGTCCCATGTTCCTTCCCTTAATAATGAGTTGTTTACAACCACCATTTCTGAAGAGACCTTGGCACACAGTATTTTTGCTTCTTCAGAACATGATGTTCAGATGCTGTTAATTTGCTGTAAATAGCTGCAGCAACTATTTTTTCCCCTCCACTTCTACAGTTTTCAGTTTATTGATCGTCCACATAATGGCTCTAGTTTTCTAAAGTCATCAATGTAGCTCATACAGGTTCATAAAGCTTGGGTTTTATTCAATGACTGAAGAAAACAGAATAATGTCATCATGGGCTATGTGCACGTTAAAGTGTCACAATTTTTGCTGCTTACACTGATTTGGTGGTCACAACCAAATCCTAAGCTATGTAGATCTTTTGAATTTCACAAGAAATGTGTGGCTACAAAACGAAATGTGATCATTTATGTAAGCCTCCTTACTAAACCTATGATTGCAAGATAGAAAACCAGGTGAAAAAATTAGATAGAGAGAAAAGGTGAATACATAAATCCACAAGAACGAATTCTAGCTTTGTTTTACACCCTTATGGTATTTACAATAAAGGAGCTGTGTTCGTTGCACTCAAATAGCCCTTAACATGCCAAATGCCACATTTGTCATCTACAGTCACCTGTGTTCATTTTTTTTAAGTTTTGTATTCTTATTAAAACGTAAATTCTCATAGCATTAGCCCCCTGCATATATAAAGAGCCCACACAATCTTGCTCATCATCCCACATTTAATGGGTTGAAGTTTGATTAGCTTAATTCACTGTTAGTTAACAGTTAACACCCATAACTTCCAAAATCAACTTCAAATCAAGGTATGAACTAAATCCACTCTAAAAGAATTTAAGGTGCATTAAAACCCAAAGCCTGTTTGAAATATTTTTAAGCCCCCGTTTTCTTCCTGCTAAGGCTGTACATTATTACTGTTTTAGTAAAATTTAACAAGTAGCAAAATTAGCATTATATTAGCTCAATTGCTAACTGCTTTATTACTTGTATTTAAAAGTACTGTTAAAGTTTTTTTTGCTAGTGTTCTCAAAATAACTTCAACCGGAATGTTCAAATTCAGTTCAGCTTTAATTATTTATTTTATAAAGCCAGTGTATAGAAGTGACCTCATAAGTCAAAGACCCATTATAAGCTTCGGGATTTAGCATACTTAATAGCCAGCTAGCATTAGCTTTGCCCATGTACAGTTTATGGCCATAAATGGTCAACAGCTGTCGCTATCATTAATTGCAGTAATTAAATAACCGTTTTCACTTACTCAAGAAAACACCTGTCAGACAAAATGGTTAACACATTTCTTCTGTGGATACAAGAATGCCAGCACTTTCTGCAAAAGCTTAGGATGCACTCCATTTTCTTATTTTTTGTAAAGAGGAAACAAATCAGCCAAAATAGTCAACTGATGTCACACCGAACAGGAGCTTGGATGGCGAAAGTACTTGAGTTACTTTGACCACCCTTCAAATAAGCTGTGTACAGCTAGTGCAGCTACTTTGAAATATGTAGACCTTATAGCCATTATAAGGTGTTCAGATGTTTATTAGATCCGGAGGTTTTTGTTTTTTTGTTTTTTGTTTTTTGTTTTTGTTGTTTCTTTGTTGTTTAAATCCTCAAATTACTCGTGACTACCCCCCCCCCCCACACCCCCACCCCACACACACATAAAACATATTAAGGATTGTACATTAACATAAAACTGTTGTTGAAATTCACCAGAGAAACACACACACACACACGAAGAGAGGGAGAGTATGCATTGTATGCAAACGGCTACCAAACAGCCATCATCATACAATGAGAACAGGACAAATCAACAATTGACAATGACTAATTGTGTGGATGCTTTAAGCATCCACACTATTGAGTTCCTCTTAGGACTTCCGTACACTTTTTGGCACTTAACTACTTCCACAATTTTCAGCCGATTTTCACCGTTCAAATTTTAAACTATTCTGCTATTTCTGCTAATGTGTGCTATGTCTTTTGGTATTTTTCACTATTATACTTTTTAAAATATTAAGCTTAATTTGTCCCATTGAAATGAATGGGAAACTTCTGCAATTCTGCTAAAATTTGCTTGTTTTTGAAACTTAACTACTTCCTCATATTTTCACGTAGAACAACCATTCAAACTTTAAAATGTTCTGAAATTATTGGGCTATTCAGGTATAAATCAGCTTTTTCAAATCTTTTACCGTTTTACTTTTATGCCTCTTAAAGTTTTCAGTTGCAAAATTGTGATTTTTTTCACAAAATACATGCGTTGTTATGGTTGCTATGCACTTGGATTCCAGTGTGCCACTGAAGGTTTTGCAGTCTTCTCTTCATGTCCGAAAAACTTCTTGCTACTTGCTCAATTTTCACTCAACTTCCACAAATTATACATCAAAACGTAGGTATTTTTGCTGGCTTTCCGAAAATGTCACTATCATTGTTGTGGGATTTATAGAATTTTGGCAAATCTCCTCAGACCAACACAAAGTCGCAAAACTCTCCATAGAAAGTCAATGGAGAGCTTGTTCAAAATCACCGCTTGATTTCTGTAATGAGAGGCATATTCGAATCGTCATATCTCCTTAACGAAGCAAAGTTAAGACATAAGGCTTGTCCCAGTATATCTTCAGACACTCCTGACGCTCACAATTCAAGAATTTCTTTCTCACCTATTACCGTTCTGAAATGAGTTAGACTTGTTTGAGGGTAGGAAATTCGTCCTTCGCTCAGATTTCTTCAGATTTCAAACTCTGGAAATGAACCACTTTTTTCTCTCGTCATATCTTTTTAATGGATTTCCACAGAGACCTGAAAATTTCCATGATTGTTCACCAAAGCCTGCTGTCTCTTACGGTGAAAGAATGATATTGATACTCCAAATAGATTTAGAGTTAGAAAGCGTTGTTTGAGGGCAAGTCAAGGCAGTTTTTGCTTTGCTCTACTCAGTTATGGTGCATTAGAAGTCAAATATCTTTAATAATTCATATTTTAATGATAAATTGTCAACACTTTAAGATTCCCCCATCTCTTCTGAACAAAACGGTGTAAGAATGACCGTTCTAGCCCCTACGGTTAGGAAATTATGGTCATTTGTTTGATTTGTTTCCATTATTTATCCACCGCCCAAATGTTTCACTACGCTACTGCGAAAAGGTAAAAACACAAACACACAATTAGACACTGAGCACTGGATGTGCATGTATGCATGAGCTTTGAAGTTTAAACTTTTTTTTTTTATCATCAACAATTTTTATTTATTTCATTTTAAACTTCAATAACAGAGCTTAAGGATAACTACATAAATAAATAGTTTAAAAAACAAACAAACAAAACAAAGGGAAGTTATCCTATTCTTTCTTCGCACACCAATCCCCACACCACCACTCTGTCATTACTCCTCTGTTCTTCAAGTTACAGAAAGCCAGCTTGTAAAGGGGACCAAATACAATCATATTGAGGCAATTTGTCTAATAAACCATAAGTCACTTTTTCGTAAGACGCCAACTTAGCCATTGTCTTTAGCCACTCTTCATAGGGAGGGGGGTTCTTTTTCCGCCAATGTCTTAGCAGGACCCGTTTGGCCGTAGTAAGAGCCAAAATAATCCATCTTTTTGTATAACTGGAAAAATCTCCATCAGAAAGTTCTGTGGTTATACCAAGTATGGACAGTTTTGGTGAGATACCAAATCTCCTTTTTAAAACACTGAAAATTACCTCCATTATATTTTCCCACCAATCCCGAAGTGCCGAACAGCTCCATAAGATATGTAAAATCGAAGCATTTTGACCATCACATCTCCAACATTCGTCCGTAGAGGCCAGGTTCCATTTATACAATTGTTGCGGTGTTCGATGCCACCTATGGATTATCTTAAGTTGAATAAATCTACTGCCTGTTTCTTTACACATAGTATTAACATTTTGAAAAAATGAATCCCATTCAACTGAAGATATGTCCAATGCCATGTCCTGGGCCCAGTAGCCCTTAACTTTAAGGAGAGGGTCAGCTGACCGTTCTTGCAATAAGTGATAAATCTTAGCGTTGGTACCTTTACCCAAGGGTGATCTTGAGAGCAGGACTTCCACAGGGCTGCCCACAGGACAACTCAAGGGGGTTCCCAGCCACTTCGATAATGAACTATGTATTTGGACATATCTCCAGAATTGATTACGCTGCAACTTATATAACTCTACAATTTTATCAAAGCTTAAAAAACATTTAGTCCCACAGTCAAATAAATCTGATACATTAAGGATGCCTGCTTTACGCCACTGTAACCAGTCAACCGATGTCCCTCCAATCAAAATTCTTTTATTACTCCATAAGGTTGCCGAAGGTGATTTAATAAAGTCCCAGCGACCTGCCCTATGTAATTTAAACCACAATGTCTTTGCAATTATAGGATGGGTAGTTTTATGACTGGTATCAAACAGCTCCCTCCAAGGAGAAATACCGCCATTAACTTCCGTTTCTATATGGGACCAGATGGGTTTAACTGGTGCAGTAGGTAACCAAGCTCTAAGTTGTTTCACGTTCATCACCCAATAATACCATTGGAAATTAGGCAATGAAAAACCTCCTTGTTTTGCACTCGCTTGAAGTTTCTTAATACTTAAACGATGCGGTGAGCTACCCCAAAGAAACTGCCGGATTAAAAAGTCTAGATCTTTGAAATACTTATCTGGAATGTGTAATGGAATATTAGATAAAATATAAAAGATCATGGGTGCAGTCATCATCTTAATACAACTAATTTTACCCCATATTGTGAGACGTACTCTGGACCATCTACCAAATTCCATTTTTATTCTTTCAAACATTGGCTCCATATTTGCTCGAACCATCTTAGTGTAATCCGAGGTAATTTGTATCCCCAAATACCTCAAACCATTCACGGACCACCGAAACTCCCACTGTTTAAATAAAGTATGGGGGCAGTGTCCTGACTTAGGCATTGCCTCTGATTTATCCCAGTTGACGCGATACCCTGAAAGCAGCGTAAAGCTTTCTATACATTCTAATAGGGCTGGAATTGACTTCCCAGGCTGGGTCATGAGTAACAACATATCATCTGCATATAATAGAAGCTTATGTTGACTATTACCCATCGAAATTTCAAATATATTTACATTATTTCTCAGTTTTTGTGCCAAAGGCTCTATAGCAATTACAAAAAGACCGGGGCTAAGGGGACAGCCCCGTCTTGTGGATCTCTGTAAAAGGAATAGGTCTGATATGAGCCCATTCGTCAATACTCGCGCTGAAGGCGAATCATATAATATCTTTATCCACCTAATAAAATTGTCACCAAAACCAAACTTTTATAATGTCTTAAACAGATAATCCCACTCAACACAATCAAAAGCTTTTGCAGCATCCAGCGATAGGGCCACTGTTGGATATACTGAATCATATACAGAATTTTGCAAATTAACCAACCGCCTAATATTATCTGAACCATAGCGGTTTGGAACAAAACCAGATTGGTCTGCATTAATTATTTTCACCATTACTACTTTTAATCGACCCGCTAAGACCTTTGCCAAGATTTTTTGGTCAGAATTCAGCAAAAATATGGGGCGGTAACCACTTGGGTCTAAAGGGTCTTTCCCAGTTTTAGGAATAAATGTTATAAGTCCAGAGTGCATTGACTGAGGTAATGAGCCTACTTTGAACGCCTCATTATAAACATCGAGCAACAGGGGACTTAACATATCCTCAAATGCTCTATAGAAATCCAATGGTAACCCATCTAATCCTGGAGCTTTATTAAGTGGCATACTGTTAATTGCACGGGTAATCTCCTCCACTGTAATTGGAGCATCTATAATCTGCTGGTCAGTAGTAGAAAGCTGTGGCAGGTTTAAATCAGTAAAGAATGCTTCGAATTTCTGTTCATCTAAACTCCCTTGTGTAGAATAAAGATTATTGTAAAAGGCCCTGAATCCATCATTTATATGTCTAATAGAAGTTGAAATAACCCCATCTGATTGTCGTATGCCTGGGATATGGTTCATACCGTCTTTCTGTTTAAGACGGTATGCTAATAAACGACTCGGCTTTTCTCCCATTTCCCAATATGCTTGATTAATGCGAAATAAAGCGTATTCTGCCTTTCTGTTGTACAGTACATTCAACTTATATTTAACTTTAACGATTTTATTCAACGTAACTCTGTCTTTTGTATGGGAATGTACTGCCTCAAGTGCCTTTAATTTGGCTTCTAACGTAATGATATTCTTGTTAGCTGCCTTCTTTTTAAAGGAAGCGTAAGAAATTATCCTCCCCCTTAAGTATGCCTTCATAGCATCCCACCAAGTAGCCAATGTAGTGTCCTCTCGCTTATTTGTCTGTTTGTAAAATTGTATTTCATCTCTTATCAATTTAATAAACCCAGAGTCTTTAATTAAGGACACATTTAAATGCCATCTGCGGCTTTGAGGAATCTGTAAAATATTTCCAAGACATAGAAAAATTGGCACATGGTCCGAGATTACTATATTACCAACACTTGAATCTATAGAGTTATTCACTAAGGCTTCAGAAATAAGAAAGTAGTCGATTCTAGTATAAACATTATGAGGCGGAGAGTAAAAGGAATATTCCCTGCCTTCTGGATGCATTGTCCGCCAAATATCATTCAGACCTAAATCTGAGGTCATCTGCCTTATGGCAACTACAGATCTACTCTCTGTGCCTCTCCTAGGAAGTGATCTATCTAGGTCTTGATCCAGTATTTGATTAAAATCTCCTCCTACCACTATTTGTGCACCTTCTAATTCCAAAAGATACTGTGACAGGTTATGAAAAAAGGCGAGTATGTCCGCATTAGGTGCATAGATATTGCATAAA
Source organism: Perissodus microlepis (assembly GCF_051167445.1). Classification (NCBI taxonomy): domain Eukaryota; kingdom Metazoa; phylum Chordata; class Actinopteri; order Cichliformes; family Cichlidae; genus Perissodus; species Perissodus microlepis. The sequence goes on from NC_140466.1 coordinate 7,275,027, forward strand.
ATTATTGGTGTGTCCAGTAGCTGTCCATAAACCAATATAAATCTACCTTCCTTATCTGTTATTAATTTTGTTTCAGTAAAGCTAACTGCTTTATGAATCAGAACCGACACTCCCCTACTTTTACCAGTTCCAGGACTGGAAAAGACTTTACCTACCAAGGAACATTTAAGTTTTAAGGCTTCTGACTTGCACATGTGCATTTCTTGAATAAAGGCTATATCAACTCTTGATAACTTTAGATATGTTAACATTTTCTTCCTCTTAATCCCGTTATTCAACCCCTTAACATTCCAGCTGGCTATTTTGAAATCTGTCTGTCTATCCATGTTATATGTTGTCTCCTTGACCTGGAGACAACATAAGATGACACCGCCATGGACCTCAACCAGCAGGCTTTGTGTTACCTGTTTCTTTATACAGGAGCATGTAGGGGTGGACTGCCTTTTTATTTGATTACCCTTTTCTCATGTTTTTGTTAGTTAGGGACATTTTGGGGGACTTATACTCTTACTTGTTAAACACATGCTCCCATCCACTCTCTTGGTCCAGAAGCTCCATAATCCAAGTGTCCCAACTCAGGTCTGATGGCATGTTTTCAGTGGTGTTTTTAACCTCTTGGGAACTTTCACTACATTCCTTACTTGATGCAGAAAGAAGAAACGAGTCAGGGATGCATAGCAAGCACAACAAGACACCAGCAGTCCAGACCTTTCACCAACTGAAGACATTTGCAGAACCATAAAACATGACAGAGAAGAGCTGGGACTATGTGAAAGGGTGAAGTGCTGCAGTAAAGTTGCAATGGTCCTATCTTTTATACAGTCTATGGTTCACTCTATTAAGATGTGATTATTTCCAAGGCCCATTTAGTTTTAGTTAGCTGAAGCTAAACCAGAAGTTAAAACGAGATGGTGAAAAACATTTTTAGTTAATGTTACGACTGTTGTTGTAATGTTGTCTCATATGTAAATCTGAGTGTGCAGGTGCCTTTCCGTGATTGGTGCATCCATGGGACGGCCCATACAGATTGGCTCATGACCTGGAGACAACATATAAGATGACACCGCCATGGACCTCAACCGGCAGGCTTTGTGTTACCTGTTTCTTTATACAGGAGCATGTAGGGGTGGACTGCCTTTTTATTTGATTACCCTTTTCTCATGTTTTTGTTAGTTAGGGAGATAAGACATTGTCATTTGGTTTTATTCTTTTCATAAATAAGTTTTGTACATCCTTTAGATACGGTCCCTTTTGTTTGTTGTTTTGGGGTCCACCCCGAAGCTATAGTTCGCTCCTTTCCTTTGTTAGAATTCAATCACTGTAAATAAATCACCATCAAAATTGTACTGGTTGTGTGATGTGCTGCTTGGGGTCAGACAGGGGTGGATCACCCTTATATTATGGTCTGGCCACCCCTAGAATGGCCATAACACTAACTAAAATGAAAATTAAAACTAGACTTATAACTGGCTGGCTGGTGTCCTTACCAGTGACCTTGGGTCTGAACTGTGGGCTCCTCTTTCCAGGTGTTCGTACTGCCTGAGTGGGACCAAGATGTGCCGTCTTGCCTCTTTTGGGTTTTCTGCATGTTTCTGGCTCAACATGCAAGTATCCACTTCTTGACGTTCGCTGTTGGTTGCAGCCACTTGAGGTTTTTGGGCTCATTTGGGTTCTCAACACTGGGTGACTTTGATGGGAGTGAAAGCATCCTCACAACATAAATCACCACACTACCTGCTTTTGTTTCAGATTTTTTCTTTATCCTTGTTAACATGTTTGGGTACTGGGTTTGCCTGTAATGCATTTTGTGCTCCAAAAGCTGTTATTTTGTGCAGCTGTGCTCCAAAAGCTGTTAGCATGACCTTTCTTATCATTAGATTGTGCCACACCAGCACCTGAGAGAAAAGCTTTGAGTTTGATTTTGTGTTTTGCAGGCACTCAGGAGAATAAGTCATGATGTTTCTTGTGTTTGTCATGTTAGTATCTCAGTGCTTGTCAATCACCAGTCAACAGTGTCACCACTGTGAACAACATCCTGCGACCGTTTGAGCCAAAACCTTCGAGAAGTCCCTGCAGCCGCTTCAAAACTCATCACTGAGCTCGATCTCTCTTTTAACACGCTGGAGACAACAATGAAAGATGACTTTCTTTCATATGCTGCTTTGAGGGCTTTATTCGTGAACAACAACAGAATCAAAACCATCCATGAAGAGACATTTCACCCGCTGATTAATTTGGAGAAACTGGACTTCCACAAACCAGTTGGAGACTTTGTCTTCTGGATGGTTTCAGAACCTGATTTCTCTCCACTATTTCAATCTTTTGGGAAACAAATATACAACACTGGGTCCGGGAAACCTTTTCCTGCCACTGAGGAGCTTGAAGACCCTCCATTTTTGAGGAGCTTTCCTTCAGTCTGTCAGTGAAAGGGATTTTTTTTTTAACCTTGAAACTGCCGTGACCCTGTCCAAAGACCAACTGGCCGGGTCAGTCATGGATATTCACAAATACCCCATAGTACTGGTGGAAAAGAAATATCGGGGGAAAATGCAAAGAGTAACAGCTGCGGTTAGCTGACGGCCATCATACCCCTTAAATCTGAAAACTGATTGATCGGGGTTTAGTAGCTCAATAGGACAGTATGTAGGCCTGCACACACCACCAACAGGGACACGTGGCGTTTGGGTTGCCCGTTCCAGCAATTCGCTACACAGAAGATAATGGCATTATGCAACTGGCCCTTTGATCAAATGATGAGAGCTGAGAGTCAAATAGTGCGCCCTGACATAGCACTGACATTTCCACATGTTGTAACGAGTAGGGACAGACCATGTTCAGTGTGTCGAGAGCATAGAGCCGCTGTATCTGTGCGCACCACCATCTTGCATTTTTTGCATGTTTGGATGTGCGCCGATGGTGTGCGTCCAGTGGTGTCAGCTGGTGAACCAGCTGGTCATTCAAAAAGCGCCTTTATGCCCCTCACCATTAATGGAGGTCCCATTTGAGCGCATTGGCATGGACCTCATTTTATCGATGAGAAAAAGAAAGTCTTTAGTTCAGCTGTTGTTAACTGATCTTGACTTTGTTGATTAAACGTTGCAAACCTGCCTGCAGTGTGTCCTGTACATGAGGTCATTTAGTACACCACAGCACGGTGAGTTTTTTGAGCTGATGAAGTTCAGCCAAAACAGGAAACATGCAGCAGGAGACAGTAACTTGTTAAAATGTTATAAAAGGTACAATTAAAGATTTTCACCCTTTAATTGATCCAAGGATAAATGTCTAATTTGGTCAAAATTTTATAAGCCATTTCTGGAGAGACTGCAGTGGAAATGTTGTCACTTTTGGACTTTGCTACCTGCAGCTAAACATTTGCAGCTAAATCATTTATTTAAAAGCAGAAGCTGCAACTGATCGAGGGTATATTTGTCTGAAAACTTAAACTGAACTCCAAGGGTACCATTGCTCCAGCTTACCATCTTTACCTGAGTGAATCAGTTTGTTGAACAATCTAAATGATTCAGAAACTTCTGTGACATCAACTTAACTAAGGCTCATTACAAATTTCACAAAACACTGCTGAATACTTTTAATATTTTTTTATTAGTTATTTTTGTTTTTGTTGTTATTTTGATTTTAATAAAACAAAAAAAATAAAGAATTAAATAATTTCTTTATTTTTTTAATTTAATTTATTTTACAAATAAATTAATAATAATATTAATAATAATAACAACAAATTAGTGATGTCAGCGTTAACGTCATTAGTTAAAATGACGTTAACGCTGACAGCACTAATTTGTTGTTCCCAGAGAGCAAGCCAAACACTGGTCCAGAAAAGGACGATCTCTAGTAGTGGTGCACTACTAGTAGATTTTGTTTTAACCTCCTAGGACCTGGTGTCCACATATGTGGACATAACATTTTGGGTTGTCTAGACCAAAATACAAAATTTTGCTCTTCAAAAACCTGATATCCACTTATGAGGGAGGACATTACACTGCCACTGTTCAATCGAAATTTAAAATGAACGTCCTCATATGTGGATCTCATTGTTTTGAGAAACAAAAAAAAGATAGTCCGAATCTGATGTCTTTGTTTTTACATCGATCAGGTCCCAATCAACCCAAATGGCACAGAGAAATTAAAAATGCATGCCATGAAAGAGTTCAGGTCTTAGGATGTTAAAAATGTCCCTGCTGATGAGACCAGTGAATGTGGGGCGACGGTGGCAAGAAAAAACTCCCTCCTGGAGGAAGAAATCTTGGGAGGAACCAGGCTCTCTGGGAGGACCCTTCCTCCTGAGGGCAATACTTACCAGTACTTGTCCTCCAGTGTGCGATGGTGGGCTGGGACGACTGCTTTTCCTTCTCAGCATGATGATGACCTTAACTTCCTTCCTTCCTTCCATTTCCTGTTTCAGAACTGAGAATGAAGACAAAACTGGTTAACAAGGTAACAGGACATTTAAAAATTCTCTCACTTCAGGATGAGATGCTGTGTCTTCTTACGTTTCTCTTGTAAAACAGGATGTAGGCCGAGTGCTGCTGTTCCTCACAAGCTGCAGATCCAGTTGTGTGGAGCACCTGTGCGTCATTATAGGTGAGCCAGCGATCTGATGTCGAGTGCTGACTCTCCTCAGGATGGACAGAACTACAGATGTAGTGTCCTGAAATCACATTAAGACAAATGAATCCAACTTCTGGAAGTCAACTGATTCAAGCAAACAGTGATTTTGACTTAGTGCTTCTTAGAACATCAAAAGCTTTTGTGTGTGAGTCCTTCACTGAAAAGTAGCAAGTTTTCATTTTCTGTTTGTAACAAGTCTGTTGTTTTACCTGACTCTGTGCCTCCATAATGACTGATGATGCTGACAAGACTGTAACAGCCACCACCCTGAGAAGGAACAAATCCAAAGAGTGTTAGTTTCATAAAGTCTCACATCAGTGCCATAATTAAGCTGATTTGCTGAGGCTACGTCCACACGAATGCGTTTTCGTTTGAAAACACATCGTTTTCTCTCCGCTTTGACCTCCCGTCCACACTGAGACGGCGTTTTCCTCAAGGAAAAACACAGCATCTTGAAAACGCTCTCGAAAACGCATACATTTGAAAACGGAGCTGTCCCGTCGCAGTGTGGACACTCGAAAATGCAGACTTTCTAAAACGATGACGCATTTTAGTCATGTGATGCAGTCATGTGAGCAATTAAACAAAGATAGCCGAGTGCATTATACAGCAGTTGTTTTGATTGCTCTCAACTTTGACAGCCCTAAAAAAGATTAATATCAGTTTGTACATGCTCCGGATAGCTTTTCTTCAAATTCTGTAATTCTCACTCACTTTTGCGCATGCGCAGGACTGGAACGTAAGCGTTTTCGGCCGTTTCAATGCAGACGCACAACTATTTGAAAATGACTGAAAACGCTAGTGTGGACACGGAGTTTTCAAATCTATCCGGGCTAGTGTGGACGTAGCCTGAGACGTTCTGCAGTCTGTTTTTACCTGATTGGATGGCACCACCAAGTCCCTCTGCAGCCTGACGGGGTCATCCACCTTCTGAATCTTGTAGGTTTGTGTAAAGCCAAACCTCTTCAGATGCAAGATCAGAACTCTGGCAGAAAAGAAAAAAAACACAAACAAGGTAGAAAATAAGAAGAATGAGTGTCAAACACAAACAGAAGATGGGAGAAAACGACTGCTCAAGTATTGTCTCGAAAAACTCTGATATTTGATGCGCCACAGTTTGGAAACCTGGTCAGTCGATCAATTCTGATGTGACCTTACTCACCTTGGCAGTGTATCAAAAGACGACTTCAGTTCTGAGGCCGTCCCTCCACAATCACAGCGAAATTCTATTTCTTGTTCCTGAACAACAGCACAGAGAAAACAGGCTTTATGGTAGAAAGAAATCTCAACATATGCACACACACATACACACAAACACTAACACTAACAAAAAAGGTGTGTTAAGATCGCTGACACTACAACTCTATTGGAATTTGTGATCTTACCTTCAAGTATGTCTCTAACATGTTTATAACAGACCCCTCTGGAACCAGGTCAAGAGACAAGCTGGTGAATTCCTCTTGCTGTGATGATTGGTGACCGCAGCTACACATTTCAGGAGTAACGTAGTTAAAGTAAAGATCAGGTAGGTGGAAAAGAGGTATATGAAAATATTGCAACCAGCTCTGCGTTTCTGAAAGACAGGCTTACCTCTTGCATGTCCTCATGTTTTCCATTTTAAAAATGTGATGGTCTTCTACTGGGCAGGTATAACTTTGGCCCAGGAGAGCTGCGTTCCTCTCCAGGTGAGGTGCGAGCCTTTTGACCTCATTGAGGAACAATGTTAGGAATTCATGAGCGTCCTGAAAGAAAAGCAGAGAGATTTAAAACAGTACATCAAAATCAGAAGGTAAAGCAAAAAACGAAATGTCCAAATAGCTGACGCACTTTCTGTGCACTGCCGGTGTATTCAGGAGCTTGATTGCTGAATGCCTTCTTAAAAGCTCTTAGGTGGTGATCTTTAAGGCCATAATCTGTTGACTCATGACAGTCCCTGACATCAATGAGCCTTCTGTAGAAAGGAAAGGGTAAACAGACATTTCTGCTGTTAGATCTCTTTGTTCTTCAGGTTTTTGAAGAAAGTAGAAGGTTGACGTAGCGCACCTTAAGAGCTGAGCTTCTGGATCTGTGCTCCACAAAACCTCCTGACGCCCGATGTCTCTTATGAACTCCTCAATGTTGAGGAGGCTCTGCAGGCAGGAGTTCATGTAGCAGGTGTTTCCGATGTTTGGAAACCTGACACACACGCACAACGTTTACAGTATCAGTGTAAAAGAATTTATTTTCTCCACTTTGACAAAGTGAGCTTTGGTCTTTGTGCACCACGTGTACTCACCCGAAGCAGTCTGTAGTCTCAGTTTGACTTTCTATTATTTTTCCACCGCATGCTACACTGCTCCAAAAAGGTAAAAACACGAACACAAAATTAGGAAAGATGTCAGGATGCTGAGCAGTGTATGTGCATGTATGCATGAGCTTTGAAGTTGAAACATTTTGGAGGACGTCTTTCTCTTACCTGTTAAACACATGCTCCCATCCACTCTCTTGGTCCAGAAGCTCCATAATCCAAGTGTCCCAACTCAGGTCTGCTGGGATCTTTTCCGTGGTGCTTCTTACCTGATATATATATAGGACATAGCTGTGTGCCTCATTGCTCTTAATTGCTCTCATTTAAATGCTTGATGACAGTGACTCTTTCCATAAAACATACCTTCCCGGATTTAAAAAGAGACCAGCGAGACCTTTTTTGTGTCTTCACAGTGTTGCTCTCTGCCTCTGCATCGCTGTCAGTTTGCTGCAGAGGACGAACAAACATAATGTTATTAAAAAAGTAAAGTCACTTAAAATTAACAAGTACAATTTAAAGAGAATGTGCATTTCATATGTTTTGTGTAAAAGCAAACCGAGGAACAGCAGAAGAAGTGTCTCCATTTTCTCTTCTTTTGACCATTTTCAGGGTTAGCTGGTGTGGCAGCAACAGAAGCATCCGGGATGCTGATGAGGACAAAAGTGTAAATGTTGTGGAAATTTATAAGAAGGAGTACATTTTGCTAATACAGATTGCTAATAAAAATGAATAACTGTAATGGAATACCAACATGAACAAAATCATGTATTTTATACATTTACACTCTACATTTTCAAACGCTAATCTCTGCATCCATATAAATAATAGACAAGACTAGAAGTAGTAAAAAAGATGCAAATACACAAGGTGGAAGAAAAATGCCAATAAAAGGGAAATAAAAGAGCTCCAACTAAACCACTGCTATAAATATCTCCAGCAGCATTAAAGAGTGGCGCATTTCTTTACCTCTGATGAGACGTAGAAGGAATTTCCTTCTCTGCCACGTTTTGTTTGTGTAATTTCTGTTTAGAAACAAGAAAACCAACATCAGTAATGGCATAAAACAAACATACCAAGTGGGTCTCTCCATGAAAAGTGTCCAGTTAGAAAATTTGGTATTATTTCATATTATTTATCACTTTAGTGAGCTGTCAGCTCATGAAGCAGATATATAGGAATATCTTTAAATAAAATAAAAACAATTTATTCATGCTTTAAATTGAGTTTTAAAGTTTGTCCTATGAGATACAAAATCCTTCACTTGGTTCTGATCAAAATTCAGTTTTTACAGAAATCATCCATGAAGCTTCAAAAATGCTTATTCACCATAAAAAATATTTAGAGAAACATCCTGCAAGTCTCTTCGAACTTACCTTTCTGTGAAAAAAAACGTTTAAACATCTTTGAACTTAATTTGAGGACATAGCTGTGTGCTAAATTGCTCTTAATTCTTCTCATTTAACTGTGATGAGTAAATGCTTGATGACAGTGACTCTTTCCATAAAACATACCTTCCAGAATTTAAAAAGAAACCAGCGACACTTTTTTTGTGTCTTCACAGTGTTGCTCTCTGCCTCTGCATCGCTGTCAGTTTGCTGCAGAGGACGAACAAACATACGTTTATTAAAAAAGTAAAGTCACTTTAAATTAACAAGTGCAATTTAAAGAGAATGTGCATTTCATATGTTTTGTGTAAAAGCAAACCGAGGAACAGCAGAGGTGTCTCCATTTTCTCTTCTTCTTTTGAACATTTTCAGCAACAGAAGCATCCGGGATGCTGATGAGGACAAAAGTGTAAATGTTATTTTTCAAAGTGGAAATTTTTAACAAGAAGTACATGCTGGAGATTGCAAATAAAAATGAATAACTGTAATGGAACAAAATCATGTATTTTGTACATTTACACTCTACATTTTCAAACGCTAATCTCTGAATCAATATAAATTATAGACAAGACTAGAAGTAGTAAAAAAGATGTAAATACAAAACACCAATAAAAGGGAAATAAAAGAGCTCCAACTAAAGCACTGCTATAAATATCTCCAGCAGCATTAAAGAGTGGCGCATTTCTTTACCTCTGATGAGACGTAGAAGGAATTTCCTTCTCTGCCACGTTTTGTTTGTGTGATTTCTGTTTAGAAACAAGAAAACCAACATCAGTAATGGCATAAAACAAAGTATATGGTATGAAAATACAAAATCCTTCATTTGGATTCAAAATTCAGTTTTTACAGAAATCATCCAAGAAGCTTCCTTAAAAGTTTCAAAAATGCTTGTTTACCATAAGAAAATATTCAGAGAAATGTGCTGCGAGTCTCTTCAAACTTACCTTTCTGTGAAAAAGAAGTTTAAACATCTTTGGACTTAATGCGATCGCAGCGAAAATCTCCTCAGCTTTGCAAAAGTTCAACTGAAAACAAGCAGTCAAAGGTTGTATATTTATAAACTTTCAGCATAGAATGTTCATACCCTGAACAGCAAACATCATCATTATGATGTATGGGGCTAATTTGCATATTTTGGAATGTATGCTCATTTGAACTGTGTGGTACTCGTCTCCAAGCAACTGCTACAAAAACAGGTCAAGTCAAGTGGCTTTTATTGTCATTTTAACCACGTGCAGAGGTACTGTACAGAGTGAAATGAGACAGCGTTCCTCCGAGACCCTGGTGCTATATATGACATATACGGACAAACCCAGGACTACATAAAGTGCAGTGTGCATAAACTGCAAAAATAAACAAGACAAAACAGTGCAAAACTAGACAGAACAGGACGATACAGACACAAGACAATGGAAATGTGCAAAATGCTGAGTATTGTGCAAAAGTAACTTGGTGTCTGTATGTATGTGTGTGTGTGTGAGATACTGCAGATAAGTGCTTGGTAGTGACGTGTGTGAAGGTGTGCGTGTGCCAGTGCAGTCACTGAGTGTTCAGGGGTCTGACGGCTTGTGGGAAGAAACTTTTCCGTAGTTTGGTAGCGAGGGCCCGGATGTTCTGGGACCTCTTTCCAGAAGGCAGCAGGGTGAAGAGTGTGTTTGAAGGCTGTGTGGGGTCCTCCAGCAAGCGGGTGTTATAAGGAGGGGAGAGGGGCTCCAATGATCTTCTCAGCTGCTCTCACAATCCGTTGTAGGGTACTGCGATCCAATGCGCTGCAGTTACCATACCAGACAGTGATGCAGCTACTTAGGATGCTCTCGTTAGTCCCACTGTAAAAGGTGGTGAGAATGGATGGTGGGAGATGGGCTTTCCTCAGCTTCTGCATGAAGTAGAGACGCTGCTGGGCCTTCTTGGTTATGGAGCTGGTGTTGAGGGAGCAGGAGAGGTTCTCCGCCAGGTGGACACCAAGAAATCTGGTCCTCTTCTTGACGACCTCCACAGAGGATCCATTGATCTTAAGTGGGCAGTGATCCCACTGTGCTCTCCTGAAGTCAACAATCTCTTTTGTTTTGTCCACGTTCAGAGACAGGTTGTTGACTCTACACCTCTACAGATGGCCCGCAGTGCAACCCTTCAGCTTCCTAGTAGATGCACCTATATACAAATTTAAAGACCTAGGAGACTTACGTCTCGTCACAGAGTTGTAGCATTCACAACATTTTCAGAAAACTTGACCTTTGAACTTGAGGTCAAGGTCACTGATATTCAAACTGACCCCAGAACTTTAGTAGATGCACCAATGGCATCAATTCAAAATCCTGCCCCTCGTTCTCGAATTATTGTCTTGACCAAGCTGAGTATGCAATTATGAAACAATCATTTTCCATTTTTATTTCACTATCTGTAACTAAGACAAATAAACAGTATTTGGGACACAAGTCACTATTAAAGTGGTTAGTGAGACTCCACATCTGATAACAGTATAACACACTGCTTATTTATGTAAAATTGTCATCAATAAATGTGTTCAAAACAGAAGCTACACTGGCTTTAAAAGTTTTTGTTAACTCTGACTACCTGTCTGCTCTTACCTGTTTCTTTTGCTCTCTGCTGTCTTCATCCTCCATCCAACTCTACAGCTATTGTTAGGGATGACATGATGAAACTGAAGGGTGTCTGGGCACTGAAAAAAGAAGAGAGATTGGATTAGGCTGCAGCTGGCGTGCCATTCTCTCACTTCAGGATGAGATGCTGTGTCTTCTTACGTTTCTCTTGTAAAACAGGATGTAGGCTGAGTGCTGCTGTTCCTCACAAGCTGCAGATCCAGTTGTGTGCAGCACCTGTGCGTCATTATAGGTGAGCCAAGGATCTGATGTAGAGTGTGGACTCTCCTCAGGATGGACAGAACTACAGATGCAGCAGCTGTTTCCGATGTATGGAAACCTGACACACAAACACAAAGTTTACAGTATCAGTGTAAAATAATTCATTTTGTCCAGGTTGAGAAGGTGAGCTTTGGTCCTTGTGCACCACGTGTACTCACCTGAAGCCGTCTGTAGTCTGAATTTTATTTTCCATTATTTATCCACCGCCCAAATGTTTCACTACGCTACTGCGAAAAGGTAAAAACACAAACACACAATTAGACACTGAGCACTGGATGTGCATGTATGCATGAGCTTTGAAGTTTAAACTTTTTTGTTTTATCATCAACAATTTTTATTTATTGTGTGGATGCTTTAAGCATCCACACTATTGAGTTCCTCTTAGGACTTCCGTACACTTTTTGGCACTTAACTACTTCCACAATTTTCAGCCGATTTTCACCGTTCAAATTTTAAACTATTCTGCTATTTCTGCTAATGTGTGCTATGTCTTTTGGTATTTTTCACTATTATACTTTTTAAAATATTAAGCTTAATTTGTCCCATTGAAATGAATGGGAAACTTCTGTAATTCTGCTAAAATTTGCTTGTTTTTGAAACTTAACTACTTCCTCATATTTTCACGTAGAACAACCATTCAAACTTTAAAATGTTCTCAAATTATTGGGCTATTCAGGTATAAATCAGCTTTTTCAAATCTTTTACCGTTTTACTTTTATGCCTCTTAAAGTTTTCAGTTGCAAAATTGTGATTTTTCACAAAATACATGCGTTGTTATGATTGCTATGCACTTGGCTTCCAGTGTGCCACTGAAGGTTTTGCAGTCTTCTCTTCATGTCCGAACAACTTCTTGCTACTTGCTCAATTTTCACTCAACTTCCACAAATTATACATCAAAACGTAGGTATTTTTGCTGGCTTTCCGAAAATGTCACTATCATTGTTGTGGGATTTATAGAATTTTGGCAAATCTCCTCAGACCAACACAAAGTTGCAAAACTCTCCATAGAAAGTCAATGGAGAGCTTGTTCAAAATCACCGCTTGATTTCTGTAATGAGAGGCATATTCGAATCGTCATATCTCCTTAATGAAAGTTAAGACATAAGGCTTGTCCCAGTATATCTTCAGACACTCCTGACGCTCACAATTCAAGAATTATTTTCTCACCTATTACCGTTCTGAAATGAGTTAGACTTGTTTGAGGGTAGGAAATTCGTCCTTCGCTCAGATTTCTTCAGATTTCAAACTCTGGAAATGAACCACTTTTTTCTCTCGTCATATCTTTTTAATGGATTTCCACAGAGACCTGAAAATTTCCATGATTGTTCACCAAAGCCTGCTGTCTCTTATGGTGAAAGAATGATATTGATACTCCAAATAGATTTAGAGTTAGAAAGCGTTGTTTGAGGGCAAGTCAAGGCAGTTTTTGCTTTGCTCTACTCAGTTATGGTGCATTAGAAGTCAAATATCTTTAATAATTCATATTTTAATGATAAATTGTCAACACTTTAAGATTCCCCCATCTCTTCTGAACAAAACGGTGTAAGAATGACCGTTCTGGCCCCTACGGTTAGGAAATTATGGTCATTTGTTTGAGGGGAGTCGTCATTATGAGAAATAGACTGCAAAAATCCTGTGTCTCTCTGTGCTGCGTGCACCTGTTTTGGCGGGAAAAAATGCACAGGCTCTCTGATTGGTGGATTCAAATTCAGCAGCTCCCAGGCTGCTTGACTGAGCTAGAAACTTACTTCTCTTTCCCTGTGTGTGTGTGTGTGACAGAGAGAGAGAGAGAGAGAGAGAGAGAGAGAGAGAAAGCCTTTTTATGGGATGATCTCATTGTAAGATTTAAATTCAATATATTTAGACTGGTTGACTGAATTGGATCTTGTGTGTGTGTGTGTGTGTGTGTGTGTGTGTGTGTGTGTGTGTGTGTGTGTGTGTGTGTGTGTGTGTGTGTGTGTGACAGAGAGAGAGAGACAGAGAAAGCCTTTTTATGGGATGATCTCATTGTAAGATTTAAATTCAATATATTTAGACTGGTTGACTGAATTGGATCTTGTGTGTGTGTGTGTGTGTGTGTGTGTGTGTGTGTGTGCATGAGAGAGAGAGAGAGACCCTCTTTAGGGCAGCATCTCATTGTTGGAAAAAAGTATAATATATTCAGACTGGTTGACTGGCATAGACCCTCCGTGTGTCTCTCTCTCTGTGCATTTGTGTATACATTTTAGATTTTGTGTGTATCTGTTGGCTGTTCCTTCTTGTTTTTTAAATTTATTTTTATTTCTTTATTTTTTTTTCACAGGTGAACAACAATTAGTTTTGAGGGAACTTAACCATGTTCTGTTTTTTTTTCAGCTTGTCATCTTACTTTTCCAGTATTTTCACTTAAGTTATTACTATTCTGCTCAATCATAGTATTTGTTCTAAATCATTGTTATTATGCTATATTGTAGTATTTCTGCTAAATCATACTATTTCTACTGTATTATATTTTTCTCTCTAAATATAGCATTTCTGCTATATAATTGTATTTCTGCTATGTTATAATATTTGTGCTAAACCAGAGTATTTGTGCTGAAACATAGTATTTCTGCCAAATGATAGTATTTCTGTCAAATTATAGTATTTGTGCTAAAACATAGTATTAATTTAAAATTACAATATTCATAGTTCATCACAGTGTCTCTGGTAAATCACAGTATTTCTGCTATGTTGTACTATTTTTCTAAATCATAGTGTTTCTGTAATGCTTAAGTATTTTTGGCTAAATATATTCTTTCTGTTATCTTATACTATTTCTCCTAAATTCTTGTATTTTTGAGAAGTTATCATGTTTCTGGTAAGTTACAATATTTCTGCTAAGTTCTGCTATGCTATTGCATTTCTGCCAAGTATTATGTTTCCTCTAAGATATTGCAGTTCTGCTAAGTTATTCCATTTTAGCAAAGTTCCTTTGCTTCTGCAAAGTTTTTACAATTTCTGCAACTTTTCAGCTTTTTCAGCTAGTTTTTGCATACAGCTTCAGCTTTAAAGCATCCACACTGCATTTTCGCAGGAAATGCAAATTTTTATAGTTAATATTAAAATCTGTAACATAAGGTATTGTTTGGAGTTTAGTCGGTTACTGTTACTATTTTTACCATTTCTTCTTGGAGCAACTGTTATACACATTATTTCCTTAGGGATTAATAAAGTGTTCTGATTCTGATTTTGATTGTTTCAGGATGACCTGCCATTATCCAATGACACATCTGCTTACCTGTATCTTTTGCTCATTTCTCCTCCTCTTCTTTTCTATTTTTTCTAAACTGAGCACCTGATGGCTTTGAACTTTTCTTGTCCATCTTCCATTGGTTTTAATTTTGGACTCCAGTATGAACACAAATCCCCCAACTTGAGGATCACCACAACACAACCTAATAGACCTACACCTTAGTTCACAGATTCACTTTGTCTAAGGTGTATTTCTGGGATTTCACACAACCCAGGATTCAAATCATGAATACATAATGGGCTTGGATTTACAACATTATGAACCCCTTTCCACGGGTTGTGTGTGAGACATTAAATCATCAAAATATAAAATATACATTTTAAATTGTTATTGATCCCTTTACCCCGAGTCCTAAAGTGTATATTTATTTTCTTACTCTTCTTATATTTATTGTTTGTTTACTTGCACTGCTGTAACTGGAGCCTCGTCGTCACGTCTCTCTATATACTGGACTGTATGTAGCGGAGATGACAATAAAGTTTACTTTGACTTCAGCAGCAAGCAGGCGCACTGAGGGCTCTCGCGCTCACTTTTCGCGTATAGAATTTCGAAAAAACATCGGTGCAAATTATAAGTCTGTATCATAATGTCTGGTGTTTTCGTGTTTGTTGTTTTGTTTTATTTTGCGTGTTGGTTATTAGATGCTGCTCCAGCCAGCCAGAGAATCCCCCGCAGCCCCGCCCTCTCCTCCCTGCGCCGCAAGCAGCAGGCGCACCTCGCAAATGGAGGGTGCCCTTACTCCCAGGAAATGGGCGATAGAAAACCGATCGGTGCCTATGCCATTCCCAATATGCGCTGGCTGATGTCGGGGCAGCTTGAGTACGAGCAATTTTTTTTTTGCCGATGCCCGTGATGCCGCCCCCCACCACGATGCCGCCCCGGGCAACCGCCCGTGTCGCCCGTATCAAAAACCGCTACTGCTAGGGAGACTCCTATAAAAGCAAAGAAATACAATTTTAAAAACCGTAGAAAAAGAAAAGAAATGTGTGTTGTTAATCACAGGACCCTAGGACCAGATCCTTGCCCAAGCAAAGGTTTAAATTAACCCCCTGAAAAAAAGAAACTAACATTTCCAAGGCCAAGAAAGCACCGTCTATGGTAAATGTGAGAAGTCACGTGGCTCAGGCAGGAGGATTACCTGGATTGCAGAACTGCACTGCCACCAAGAGGATTGTTGTAAAAAGCACTTCACTTATGTGGACAGTTCATTGGAGATTTGGAGATAATTTACAGGATGAAGGAAACAAAATGCTGAGGAAAGAGTAATGAAACCACAGTGTTTTAGAAGAGCATGTTATACATTTATTATTGAACCAGCTTTTGAAATCCAAAAGACAGGGTAAGGGATTAAAAAAAAAAATCATTGCACTACTTAATAAAGTATTACTAGTAACAACTCTCATACAAAATGTACAAATGTTTGTTAAAAATTTCATTATCATCATCAACAGACCTTCAAACGATTTTGGTTACAGATATAATACATAATGAAACTACTATGACACCACTTTAATGAAAGTTTCATAGAGTTTAAAGGAATATATATCAAACAACCCAACAAATTGCATGGAAAATGAACAGATGCACACTAAGGATACTGGTTGTGCCATTTTCTGAAAAGACATAAATAGTGGGACTGAGGTAATTGCTAGTGTACCAAGCAACGAAAAACTGTCCAACAAAAAACGATCCTAAGACACAAAAGGGATGCGTACAGAAATGAAGAAGAAAAACAGTGATTCCCATTGTTTAAATAAGAGTTGTTGTCTTTTTAAAAACGTCTGATAACACTAAAGAAGTGTTTTGGATAAACCAATGTTCTTTCCAGATTCTGGAAAACAGAAATCCACTTTGAATTAATGTTTCCATCTGATGTGGCAACAGTGAAGAAATACAAGTTCTACCAGGAGAAAATCAGATTGGATAAAAAGGCATGTCAGACGGAAGACACTGCAGGTGCCGCACTGAACTTCCTCTTTACTTTTTATGGCCCATGTTAGCTTGTCATCTTAAAAATATTGACCATTTGGGATTTACATTTGAAAGCCTGATTTGTGCTTGAGGTTTATTAGTTATATCATGACTGATGATCATTATTAAGATACCGAGAATAAACACCTTTGGAAATAAACTGTGGGAATTTGAAAGAACTGATATATTGAGGGTGTAGTAAATACTGGAAAATGATGTTTGAAGAACATCTGTATTTTTTATGCATTAATGCTTCTTTTTCTTAGAAAAGAGTGTGTGTATAGGTCATAAATCTACATATTAAAGTGCTGAAGTGAAAAATCCACCAGTGAACCAAAGTAGATTTAACGGTGACCTTATAAGGCTCTTTAAACTTCTTCCCCGTGAGTGATGGGGAAAACACTGGATTCGCTACCTGCCAAAAGTATAGAAAGGTACCAAAAACAGACAGTCACATTTTAAATACCATATTCCCATTAAAATTATAATATATTGAGGATTGATGAAATTGTTGAGTTTTAATTAATTCAACCATATTCATCAAATATGTCTTGGAGGAGGAGCTTACTGAGCATGTTGAGATGTTGATAAATATATTTTCTGTTTTTTAAGGGGAAAAAACTAAACCTATACTTGTTTTAGAGAAGAAGGAACAGATGTAGATTCAAAGGTCTAATGTGTGGTTTAAAAAAGAAAGACGCACTGTCAGCTTCCCAAGAACCTTGGTTGTGAAGATCTGAAGTTACCCTTGACCTTCACTGGGTCTAAATCAATCTGAAGTAAAGTGGAAACAATTTAGGAAGCAAATGCACTGTACCACATAGGCTGCATAAATTCTACAGGAGGTGTAAAACTCACATCCCCACAAGTGAAAAGGCTCACACTGCTGAAAAAACACTCGCGCACAGACACTCGGATAGAGAAAATAAAGTGTATTTTTTCACTGTTCCAAAGTAGCTCACTCTTTGTCACACAGTGTACAGTATCTTTGTTTCACCCTATACAGACTGCTCAGAAACCAAGGAATGCAAGAATACACACAGAGAAATTAAACTGGCTCATTCTGCTGCACAATTATAATGAGTCTAGTTAAAAAGGTCAGTCTCTGCACACCAAAAATGGCACTGCTTAATTATAACCAGAAAAACAATAACGAAAATATTATCTTTGGACTGCCAATTTCCCCCCTCAGTGTTTGTTAGTACAACTATACAGGTGGTTTTCAAATAAGCCTGTTCTTCTCTCCACTACCAGAACTTAACAGTTCACAATTCAGAAGGGTTCATAATGCCATTTTTTTTTAAATACGTACATATATGTCCACCTGCACATGACACTGTGTCGTGGGTGTGTTTTTAAAGGCCATTTATAGTGAGCGTTAACCATCAGAAGAAGGCAGGGTAGCAGGGTCTAATAGTCCAAAAACGGAAGGCCTATGAAGTCCAGTGATAAAGTAAGCACGAGTCAGCAAAAAGTCTCCACACTTCTATAAATGCTGATCCCAGGTGAGAATTACCATTCAGTTTCTGGTGGGATAGAGTGAAGGATTAATGAGCAGTGGTCCCAGTTATGTGTAAGCAAAGGCTTGTGGTAAAGGGGTAAGGAAGTTCACTGATTGGTTGGTGCATCCAACAGGGAGTCAGGGATTGTGGATATTTATAGGAGGTCACTCAGAGTCCCGTTGTACCTCAGAGGCATCGGCTCGACAGATAGGACAGGTCCTGTTAGCCTGGGAAAAAATTAAATAAAGAACCTAAATTATTAATGTACCAAATACAAACAGCACAGCAAATAAAGTGTGTAAATTTTCTGTTTACTGAAGTGATTTACAAGTCAGGAGAATGCAGGCTGCTAGATATAAACACGAGTGAGGCAATATCTTTTTGGAAGTTCAGTTGTCACAGTTATTTGCTGTGCCATGACTGCTCTGCCTGAGCTTCACAACCTCAGTGGAATTTATTACCGTTATCCTAATAAAAGAATGTCATCACTCACCTTAAGCCACTTGTCTACACACTTGGTGTGGAACTCATGATTACAGGGTAATACTCTCAGAAGCTGGCGTGACTCGAAGTCACACATGCACACCACACACCTGAAAGACAAATGTTAGGAGCTTTTTTTACACATGGTCTTGGGCTAACATTTTAAATTGCACAAACACCTGCAACTGCTCACAAAACAAAAGAAAATCCACGCAAAAAGGTACTCACAGTGTTTGCTCAGATTGATGGTTGTTGGGGTTGAACCTGTATGATGGAAGCTGTTCTATATCTGCTTTAGTTAGACCTCTGGGCTTGGCCTCTCCCAAACGCTCTGCGAGGTTCAACAGGGCCTGAAGATTTCGAAGATAAAGGACATGTTTACAAAAAAAAAAGTCATCATATTAACTGTCGCTTGATTCTAGGATGCAGTATTTTCAAACAAAATGAAAAATGTGACAGCTCGACAGCAGTTTGTTCTACCTCGTAGTTCTCCACCTCTCCATCATCCACATCCAGTTCTAGACTGATAGCAGGGGCCACATTTGGAGGCATAGGAAGCACGGACCTGTGGTGGATGAAGAGCATGAAGAAGTTTAATACACTGCATTCATTACCATCCTGAGGTACACTCAGATCTCTTGCAAATTCAGCCACGTAGTTCCAACAGAATTTTTTTTAAGAAGGAACTTACAAGAAGTAAGGCAGGAAGCTGGGGTGGTAGGGAGACGGGGGTACTGCCTGTTGAGAACGGTAACGCCGGCTTGTGAATCGCCGAGGCATAAAGTGAGGATAGGGCTAAGACACAGCAAAAGAGATGGAAAAAAATGTATTACACTATG
This sequence comes from Perissodus microlepis, assembly GCF_051167445.1. NCBI lineage: Eukaryota > Metazoa > Chordata > Actinopteri > Cichliformes > Cichlidae > Perissodus > Perissodus microlepis. Next base: position 7,294,279 of record NC_140466.1, read on the forward strand.
GTTAAAAATTTCATGTTACAAAAATCCTACATTGTAACATAAATGAACATCTGATTTGACAAATCTACTCACCACTGTAAAAAGCTCCTGTGACAGGGGGTCGTGGTGTGAAAGGAACTGGAGCGGTGTTGAAGGCGCCAGAGCAGAGGGCGGCTGGTGGTGATGGTGGTGATGGTGATGGTGGGCATAGCTGAAACCTCCACCCACTGAAAGCTGCTCTCCCAGAAGCTCAACCTCATTTTCAATCCTCTGTAAGGGCTGTGATTAAATGACGAAAGCATGCCAGGCGTTATGGTGGGTTAGACATGTTTGCTGTCCTATTTTTTTTTTCTCTGTCTTTGGAGATTTCAGCAAAATCACAAAACAGCATATTTTAATAACACAATTTATAACTGATGGCTTTACAGTTTAATTAATATTAAAAGTTGTAACTCCAATGATTCAACTACTCTTAAAGAGACACATTAAGACATGTAACATGTAAAATCTTAATATTTGTAACTTGAAGAAACAAATGTACACGTCTTGTAATGTGGAATAACAAACAGAAAAGAATACCAATTTACTCTATAACTTCTCATCTGTAGCTAAATAAAACACTTGGACAAATGAAACAAATATACTGGTCTAGTTTTAGCAACATTTCTTGTATTCTACCTTTAGTATAACAAACAGCAACAGCAACTTTGGGCAAATAACACACCTGTGTTTGACTAGCACTGACACTGTTTAAAGTCTTTATAAAACCAGATATAAGTCACTGCATGTATTGCACACAGCGATATAGGTCATTGCCAGTAAAGCTGATCACGTACCGAACGCGGCTGTTGTGTCTGGAAAGGCAGGAACTGTCCGGGTGTGGGGAGGTGGGGTGGGTGGTGAGACATGTGAGGTGGAGGGTGAAGCAGGAATTGAGGATCACTGGATAGCAGTGAGGGAAAGGCATAGGGCACCGGCAAATGTTGCACTGAACATGCCTGTATCATCTGGAAGAGAGTGGAAGAGAAGAGAGAAATAAAATGGGGGTCACTGTAATATGTAGTCTCACCACAAGGTGGCAGCCACAACTGAGAAAACTAACTAGTTTCCTCAAACAGGAAAGGTTTTGGCACACTTTTGTTGCTCACTTTAGTTTTCTTTTAAAGAAACTGCACAGTACAAAGTGTTTTATTTTTCAAATCAACAAAGAAACCCACACACTCCTACTAACTTTTACACTGTTTTATGCCTCTCACCGGGTGGTAGTGTTGTCCAGTGCTGAAGACCACGCTGCAGGCAGGGACCTGTTGTTGTGAGGAGCAGGTAGGTGGAAGATGCTGACTGCTACACAAAGGCGCTGTGAGACCGTGAGTAGGGACTGGGGTCACCGTGTAGGAGACAGGTACAGTGCCCTGCTGCAGCTGATGAGAAATCACACCAAAGTTGAAGTACAGCCTCTCTCTCTCACACACACACACACACACACACACACACACACACGCAGCTTTCTATCATTTTCCACAGAAAATAAAATATTTGCAGACTGACCTGTTCATGCAAATCCATAACCATGGCTCCTTGTTGCTGTTGCGTTGAATGATGCTGTTGCTGATGATGGTGGTGGTGATGGTGGTGAGTGGCCGGGTGCAGTAGTCGCGATGATAGGCTGGGGGGATGGAAAGCTCGGGGTTCCTCTGAACCTACCCCTCCACCCCCAGACGTGGGAGGCTGACCGTAGGCGCTGGGAGTGTGTGTTGGGTATGTCTGCGGAGTGGATGGATGGGGGTTGTGGTGGTAGTTTTCATCCTGGAGCTCGGATGGTGACAGACGAGATATGGGCCCTTGGGTGGGGGGGTGGTGATGAGGAGGCAGGTGGCGAGAGGGTCTGGAGAGACGGCCACGCTGACGTCTTGCTGGTGGACTAAAAAAGGGATAAATAACAGTTTTATATCACAGACCCTGAGGTAAGTTGTAATAGTGGAAGTGTAAAAATAAAATAAAATAAATAAAAATCTGGAAACTGCCACCTTACCTGCGTCTGTGCCGGGCTGGAGTGAGACATCTCTCCTGGTGGTAATGTGAGTGAGGATGAGACTGTCTCCGACTTTGGGGTCCTGATTCCCAGGGGCGGATGGGAGGAGAAGGGGTGGAAGGTGGGGGTGCAGATGAGGTTAGCTGTTCCAAGACGGACTGACTGGACAGCCTCTGGCGCTTTGGACTGGGGCTTTCCTCACTCTGTAGAGGGAGGGGTGAAACACGGAGGAGGAAAGGGGAGAGGGGAGAAGAGGAGAGAGGGAATGGATATTGTGGTCAGTGACCCATGGAACTCATATCAAATAAATCAATTTCACCATGCTTTTCAGTCCCTCTAGCTTACAATCCATACCATCACATTAGACATTATGTTCCTTTGTGACTAACGGTACTTCCTGTATATTCCATGCGAGCTTACATACTTTGGATGCGTGCATCTGTGAAAGAAAGCATATTACACCACCAGCTCTCGAAGGCCCTGAGGGTTGAAAGTCACTTCCTCTTGGCGCAAGGAAATGCAAACAAAACAAGCACTCACAAGCCCATGTGCGAATTACGAGAACACTCCCTAAATTGGATAGCTTGACAAATTCTTTCTTGCGAAGTCAAAAAAGTCAACAATACATACACAAAAACAGAGACATAGCTCAGTTTATTAGTCATCCAGGTTTAGACTGACTAATAAGTTATACACCGCTTCAATCCTACCAACTCATCTGTGAGTCACTTCACTTACTGTCAAACAGTGACTCGCACGCTTAGCACTTGGTGAGGCAAGAACACACACATATCCATGTGTCAGTACTTAGTCACTCTTTTACGAGGACCTTTGCTGTGCTCTGAAGAACACATGGATTCTTTAAGAAACACCACACACACACACACACACACTTCCCCATAGTTACCCTCTCAATGCTCCCCCCCTTTCTACTTATTTGATCCCTGCTTCCAGCTCCCCTCTTCGTGGGAGAGACACGTTGTTAAAGTGTGATAAAAATGACTCAGCGGCTGTGACTTTTTAGCACACATACACACAGACACACACATACACAGCTCAGCAACCTTGAGAGCAGTGTGATAGCTAACAGGAAACAGCTGGAGAGCAGACTGCAGAAACTCACACACACACACACACACACACACACACAGTTATGGAAACGCCTGCAGACATGCGCAAATTCACATTCACACATGGGCAGCTGCCACTGTTTGAGTTCTACAGCCTATAAAGAACAATAGCTTCTGAAGTTCTTTGGAGGCAAACTCTGCTGTTCGAGAAAGAAAAAAAAATGTTCAAAATGTATTCTGACTGCAGGCCCAAACAGAGTATACACTAATGGCTTGCCCATAATATTGAATGTGACCTGGGCTTGACAAGTTTATGGGAAAGGCAAACAATAACTACTATCAGGCAACAAGGACAACAAAAAAGTCATCTCCATACATCTCCATATGTTTAACAGAAATGGTGATGCAGGCCGCAGTTTTGAACTTAAATAGTTTGACCATAAATACAAATACCTTTAAAAAACAACAGTTTATTGATCAGCACCCTTTCATTGATCAGAATGTTGGCGATTCGACTCCTAGTCTGCATTAGGGGCTGATTAGTCGACTAGTCACGATTACGTCGACTATCAAAATCGTCAACGACTAATTTAATAGTCGACGCGTCGTTTGAAGCTTTGTAAGATCCCAAAAGACGCAGGAATAAGTAGTAGGAGTGTAATAACGGACTGAAACAGAAGATGGCAGCACTGCATGTACAAGGATGCCAGCTGCCGTTAAACCCCGAAGAAGGAGAAGCAGTGTCCGGTATCGTAGCTGTGTCCAAATTCAGGAACCGCATCCTCTTGTGCCCGCATTTGTAGGCCGATTACGTTACAGCGACACGACGAAGACTGTCCAAATTTGAAGACTCCAACAAATGAGCCCTTCATTTCCCCAGATTTGAAGGATGGGTCCGGGTGTATACTTCGTGGCCCAACCTATCCCAGAATTCATAGCGCGGCCCAGCTCAGTTTCCAACAATGGCGGCAGCTAGTTAGTTTTAATATTACTCTTATTATTTTTTCTGGGTCACAAAATAAACGTTTAACATATTTTCAGGCGAGAATGTAGCTGTGTAAACCTCAAATATCTGATCAGTTTATCAAGACACCACATATTTTCAAAAGCGCTCCGACGTTTTCGGAGACGTCTGTTACCCACCCGCTCGATAGCTAGGCTGGGTTCAAGGCTCACTAGAGCCGGTGAGAACACCGGAATTCCGGCAAATCGTTTTCAAACCCACCGCCGTCTTTTGCTACTCAGGTTAAACATGATGTATAAGTCACTTACATAACTTAAAAATGTTATTGTTTGGCTTTTTTCAGTATTGTATTTGTTCCTGAGTAAATCGGTTTGGCTGAGATTAAAGTTATAGTTTTTACACAGCTGAATAAACATCAAGCAGACAACTGATTATCAGAAGTGTGAGACGCTCGAAAATATACTCCAGTGTCCTGTTATATTTTAGATAGCAAGGAGCAGACGGCTGAGTTTATTAAACTCCACCGAAACAATCTGCAAATTTCATTAAAATTTAATAAACTAACATCTTGTCTTTATGTGTGTGTGAATGCATCTTCTATAATCAATAAGACTAGAAAAGCACCATTTAAATGCCAGTGAATTTTTATGAAATAGTGTGCAGGCGTGATTACCGTAAAGTAATCACGCCTGGTAAAGTTAGTTCTTTACCATCCCTAGTTACAACAGTGTTTACAACAGTGTTTCTGCCTTTCATCACTGGAGGGCTGGTCTGTACAGTAAAAGCTGTTTAGCAGCTAGAAGCCAGGCTAGAGTAAACTTGAGCACACCGTCATGTTCAAATGCAGTCAATTTAAATCACATGTAGATGGGAACGTGTGTAATCTCCCCATTAAGCATATTTGTTATTTAGAATAGTAATTTCTTGAATATTACATAAACTGGTACCAATATATCAAAATTTTTCTATTCTGCCCAGCCCCAACACTAACTATGGCTTTCTTTAGTATTGCATGTACAATATTATATCAGCGGACTGGAAAGAAGGAAGGATATTTGATGAAAAAATATATAAATAAAAAATAGAAATACAGAAATGAGTATTTGGTATTTGGTATTTGAATCTGTCCAATCAAAGGGCTAAAGCAACGTGAGAGAATGAGGGCCCCTTGGATCCCTAATGAGTGAAAAAATGTGGATTTGGGTGTGCCTCTTCAATTTTTTATATGTTATGTGACTCACCATACACCTTATCATTTGGGTCCAAGATAAACAGAATACAAGCAAGTCTGTTGTAACTGATTTTGAAGCCATGTGATAGCTGAGCAAATCCTTTCCTGCCTTATCCCCTGATTAAAATTCATTCAGATCTCTATTTTTAAGGGTTTTCTTCAACAGGTAAGGAGGAATGAACCAAACATTTTGAAAAATAAATACATGAATAAAATGGACGAGGCGCATTGAGATGGCTTTTGCTTCAGTCTTGTTTTTGTGTTCTTACTACTCTGTAAGCTGTTTTCTAGAACACATCTCGTATTCGGTGCTGTAATGAATTCAGTTTATCTTCAAAGTATGAAATTTTCTTTCGTCAAACAGGTGAACTCGAAACAAACTAAACAAATAAAAATATGAGCCTTGACATGACGAGAGGACTAAGACTTCAGTCACACAAATATGTTTTCATTTTAAAACAAATCTCTGTACATACTAGCAGTGTTTTAGAGTTTTACAAATAATCTCTTGTCTGTACTAACAAGGCTATGAAGGCATATTAAAATGACGACACACATGCATGCTGGGCATGATTGTGACACTGTAAACAAGACAAAAGGGATTTTGGCTTATAGAAAAAACTATAATGAACAAAAAGCAAAGGTACAAAAAGAAAGGACCTGGACCAAAGATGAGGAGTCGCAAAGCAAATATGACAATCTATTAAAGCAGTACCATAAGCATCATCAATCGCTACAGGAAGAAATGGCAATGGGGGGAAAAAATGCCCACACAAGAAGGATGAAATGCCTAGCTATAATGTTTTGACCCAATTTAATTAGCAAACATGGCTCAAACAGAAACGTAAGTCTTTTCTGCCTGCTGTCCAGGCTAAAACATAATCCCAGACTGTTTTTGAAACTAAAATCTGTGTTTTTAAATTCTTTTTTCTTTTTTAGGATGGACACTTGGCATATATGAAGTACACATCAACAAATTAAACTTATCCTCACTGCTTTGCTTTTGAAACACATTTTTAATCACATTTAAAAGTCAGCAGATTCTTTCGGGAGACTTGAATGCAACACAACATATGTTGAAGTTCAAGTTGGAATCGGAGTGAAACAGTGAAGACAGGTTATTTGTTATATAAGAAATGAAAAATAAGCTTTTCTCCATTCCATTTTATCAAAACCAGCAGAAGATACTACAATACGCCCATTACGGCATTGGATGGAGGGCACTAGTGGTCCACCCCCACCCCACTCTGAGACACTAAGCTCCTCTCTTCCAACCCAACACCCCACAACCTCTCTACCAGCCTCGCCCCAACCCCAAAACCCTAGGGACATCTACTGTGCCCATTTTCATATCTAAGCCAGTCTACTCTACTCACTCTCCCCACCCTTCCGAATAACCTCCTACCATCCCCCCTTTCCTTCCATCAGATAATCTAAACCCATCTATGATCGCCTCTTCATGTGCCCCCTGCTTTTTCCCTGTCTGCCTGCCCTGTCCAAGACCCTTGCTTAAAACATGAGGCCAAAAAAGGTTCTTAGACAGGACAAACACATCTTAACAAATGCAGACTATTGCCCATTACTATGAAAGTTTGATGGGCCTGTCTACCCACGTTAGAGGGAGGGGAGCACTGCCAGACAAAGGAGTGTGTGTGTGTGTGTGTGTGTGTGTGTGTGTGTGTGTGTGTGTGTGTGTGTGTGTGTGTGTGTGTGTGTGTGTCCTAAAGCAATGTGTTATAATGTGCCCTCATGTTCTAATTGAGTGCCCGAACTTGTGAACTTATACACAGACACACACATCTGGTCCAAAAACAAAAGCTAGAAAATATGAGAAGAAAACATTCTGACACAAACAAACTGACACACTGTGACAAACTGTGAATCCATCTATGGCAGCGGTCCCCAACCCCCGGGCCTCGGACCGGTACCGGTCCGTGAGTCGTTTGGTACCGGGCCGCGAGAGTTGAGGCTCAGGTGTGAAATGTATAGTTTTCAGGGTTTTTATCAGTTTTCAGCATTATTTTGTTATCGTTTTTATCGTTTACTCTGTTTTCCTGGGTCTTTTCACGTGTGTTATGAATAAATCTTCTTTTTTTCGGTACCGGTACTAGTTTTATTTTGTTGTATTTATCTGCGACACCTTAAAGGCCGGTCCATGAAAATATTGTCGGGCATAAACCGGTCCGTGGCGCAAAAACGGTTGGGGACCGCTGATCTATGGCTCACACACCCTCCTATTCCTTCTCACAGCATCCACAGCATGTTCACAGACCAGAGTGGACAGACATCCTGAAGCAGAAGTGCAGACACACCCTTCCACATTCTCTTTCACCATGTCTACATTTGGGGTATGCATGTATCCACTCTCACCCACATACGCATAGCAACTCTGGCCAACAGCTGTTATGGCTTCACTGTCTTTGCTGAGAACCAAAATAAAAGAGAGGCCCAGAGACTGCATGAAAATACAAACCTAAAAAAAATACAATAGAGACCGGGTTTCTCTTTCCTGCCATGAGAATCTGTTCACGAATTTGCACACTGAGCAAATATGGTCATTTGCTTTTACAGATTCATTAATATTTTGCAGACATGCTCCCACTAGCACTCAAACACTTCTCCCTCCCCCACTTATTTTCTTTCCATCAACAAGATTTCAAAGCCCATTTTGTTTCCTCTGCCACTGTTCCTCCCTTCCTTCCCCTCCTTTCGCTTCTCTCACTCCAACCAAGTTCCACAGCTGGAGGTGAAATCATTAGCAATACCCCCTCCCTGTTTTTGGCCTCGCCTCTCTCCCTCCCCTCTTTTCCTCCAAGCTTTCTGCAACACCTTCCTCAGCATCCTGTCTCGCCTCTCCTCCTTTTTTTTACCCGTTTTCCACTTCATCTGTTAGCTTTTAACACACAACTTCACTTGTGATGATGACTATCATTTACTCAAGTACACTTGTATACTGAAATATTATCAGTAGCACACACACAAACACACAAGGTTTTTGTTTTGTTTTTTAAACTGGTGACACAAACATATAGTTTCTGAAACAAAAAGGATGCGCACCCTTAACAGAAAAGGGAAACTGTTTTTAGTGAAAACACTGCAAATAACGGAAAGCGGCTAAATGCAATATCCAGTAATCAGATTAATCTGCTGTAAACAACTGGACATCAGCTGGTTATTCAAAAGCATGGTATGGTATGCTTCATTACACAAAAGTAAACAACAAATACATGAAACAATGACAGCCTAACTATTTGTAAAGAATAAACTTAAACAACAATCTGCAGTCCTCTCTCACAGATGTATAATGTGCATACAGTTATGTACCACCTCTTAACATACTTTGGCATTTATGAAATGTAAAGCAGAGGCACTGCTGTTTGAGTTTCTCAAGGAGGCAATTGGAGGCAAATGTCTACACAAGAAGCCTCATTGCCTGCTGCTGAATACTAAACACCATCAAGCACTTCCCAGAGCTAAAGCTTCATCTCTGGGAGAGGGGTCATTAAACCAGTACATTTTTAAAAGTTTTTCCATTTTGCAGAAATTCTGTGAAAACTTTAATAAATGTCTTTCTTACCTTATCGCTCTCCTCTCCATACGCATGGTCTGGGTGGCAGTGGTAGGACCCACCAGAGGCTCCTGTACAAAGAAGGAAAGAACATGTAAGGCTTGCTACAAACCTTTCGAAATGAGTAGTTTTTCCCTATTATACCACTTTCAAGTCCATTTGAAGGTCACAATTGATGCCCCTGTATGGTCACAACAAACGGAGGGCACTCAGACATCCTTACTAAGCCATCTCTACACTCCTACGACTCTTTTTCCCCACTCAGACCCTCTTGGATGCAAAAAAACTACAGCAAAAAGTCTTAAATTGCCCAGAAATCGCCATCATCTGCGCTTGGTAAGTTTAACAAAATTGTATTTGAACAACAACATCATGCCAGGCTAAAAAGTTTCTCTATGTATTTCTCATCCAAAAATACAGAAGCAGGTCATTTCCCTAAAAATACAACGCAAATAGGCATCAGTTTTTCTTATGTACATGGCCGTGAAAGTTTTTTTTTTCTGCAGTGTATTGTGTGTCATTTTACAATATAAACTACAACATAAAAGGAATACCTTTTGGCGTTATTGACATTATAGCCATCATTGTTTGGAGACCTCTGTATTATCTCCATTTAATCCCTTTGTTGTTATTATTCTAACCCAACTTAAGGCTTTATACACAGCAGCAAAAAACAATGACAACATGTTTGTTTGTGAGAACGCTTGCTGACCGTGTGTACGGCAAAAAAGTGACTGAAACACATATGGCATACTCTTGTCTCACATCAGAGGCAGTAGATGTAGGCACACATGCAAAAACACACACACACAAAATAAACACAGTAATCCTGGATTAGAGAAGCTTTCTGATGATACCGCTGCTTCCATCACAGCTAAGACTTTTACTCTTTTGTTTTTCAACAATCCTTTCATCTTTTTATTGTCTTTCCTATTTATTCTGGCTTTTATTTTTCCTTTGTCGTGGGGACGTCTCTCGCCTGAGACGTCCTCACCACAGATGGTGGCAGTGGTATACACACCAAGGGTAAGCACTCCCAAGGGCACTCCAGACAAGACTACCTTTTCAATAAAAATGAACAAATCAAAAGTAAAAAGAAATAGATGCACAAAAAAAAAAATTACAAAGGTGTTTAAAAAGAGAATTTTTCACCTATCGGCTGTTTGTTTGTGGGATTTTTCCTGCTTACAGCCAGCCTCTTTGAAGTGAAGCTATGACTGACAACAAAGGGGGGGAAGAGACAGAAAGAGGCAGAGTGAGGTTTTCACAAGTGAATTCTTCAGTCCTTAAAAAGCATTTCCTTTCATACTTCAATCCCTAGAGCAGGACAAATAAATGGATTGAAAAGGTTGAAGTAAGTAAAGCTTATATTAGTGTAGTGAAAACCAGGCTAAAAGGCTATTTCCACTGAGATGATTTGGGACGGAGTACTGGTGAAGTATTCAGGGAGCTCGCCGGCTGCATAGCGGCTCGTCTCTGCAACACTCATTCACTGATCACAATAGGCAAAAATCCAGCTCCCTCCCTGAATGTGGTCTCACTTGCACATTGTCAGAATCCTGTAAATTGACTCAGAAACGAGTCATTCGGTTAGAGTCACTCTATAGAGCACAACACAGAAGCTACAGAGCAGGTTTAAAATGTTGCAGTAACATCGTGTTCACTGTTGGACTAACAGACTGTGCACAATCTTGGTTCTGCTGTTAGGGCACAGAGAAAAGCCGAATGGTGGGATTTGCAGTATGAATTACAATGTGCGAGGAAATGGCAAATTCTTCGACAATATCTAGGAAGTTTTAGACAGTACAAAATGGATTTCATGGACACTGAACTACTGTACGAAGGACTTTGTCACATGAACCTTCATTGGCAAGCCACGGACTCTGCAAAGGATGTGACCTTCTTGAATCACCTTTTCCGTGTCTTCAGTCATTTTCGCAAATCCAATGCAGTCCTCAACTTTTCTTGACATGTGAGGAAGCAGTGGGGTCGAACGTTAAACTGTCTTTGCCCCACCAAGTAAAAAGTCTATGACAAAGAAATGGGTAATATAATCAAGTAAGTCTCCCATTATAAATAAAGATATAGATAAAGTCCAACTTTACTGTTTTGGACTACAGTTGGTGATGGTTAGTCTTATTCTGCTGTGGAGACTTCAATGAGATTGTTGCAGCAGCACATGAACCAGTTCTTCACCTGGTTTGAGTGGCCCTCCCAGCTCACAGCAATTTTCCAGGGTAAAACAGCACCAGTCCAAGATAGCAGAGTTGGTAGTCAGTTGGTGACAATGAGCATCTTTGGAGAATAATAATATCATGGACTAAAACAAAAGCAGTCTGGCCAATGAAGCAGTCAGTGTACAAATACAAGAGGCTAGGGTTAGCTGGAAAAACAGCTAACCAGGTTAAAAGCATAATGAACCAGTATTTGTGAAGTAACATTTACATACATGTGGGAAAACAGCAATAGGCTGCAAAGTTTTCTAAACTTAACTTTCAGGTGATTTTGTGTTTAAAACTGAATTTTGCATAGCTATCTGAACAAGAGGAAGTCGAACACAGTAAGATATTTTGTTGCTAGAATAATAAGGTCAACAGACTGCATCGTGATGGAGAATTGAGTTTTTTTGACAATTAAATGTCTGCCGTGTGAAGCAGATGATATGAAAAACTATGACTTATAATACTAAAGACACAAAGTACTGCTTTAGAGCACCACAATTCATCTCTTGTCTCCTTGAAAGTCACAAAACAAACTTTTGAAAAAACTTTTAAAAAATGAATTGAGTGTGCAGTAACCATTTCCTGCTGTGTGAAATTTAAAAAGGTCTTATCTAAATGAAGGAAAAATGATTGCAAGCAATGCCAGCTTAAGTAACTATGTGGAGAATGAATAGTTTGCAGGCCCCGCCTTCCCCGTGGCTGCAGAAAATTGCCATCGACTTTAGTTGTTTGTTTCACGAAACCAGCACAACAATGTTGGCAGGAGAGGGTGAAGGAGGAGAGAGAACGAGAGAGAGAGAAAAGTGTGGGTGACAAGAAGAGGGCAAAAGGGAGGTGCAGAAGAAGAGGACAGGGCTGGAAACATGCATGAAAAGGTGAGACCACTGAGGAGGAAAGGGAGACAGGAACAGACACTGAGTGGAAGAAAAACGAGTGGAGGGAGAGAGAGAAAGAGAGAAGAGCCAGAGAGAGGGAACAGGGTGGGGGTTGTGGCTTCCCCTCTTGACTGCTATTGATTTTCCGTAAGCCTCAGAGTGCATCAGCTATTTCTATCCATTTCCTTCACCTCTCCCTCCCCTTCTCATCCCTCCCTCCCTCCCCCCCTGCACTCAGCTCAGACACCCTCCTTACACATCCTCCTCCTCCTCACACTCTCCATCACTTCATCACCATCCCTCCCAGCCACCGATCTATTTCCCTATCTGCCGGCCTGTCTCCCTCCCATATATTCCTGAAGCTTTATCGCACGGCACCCACATTTCCTTTTCTTGCCCTATCGCACCATCTCTATCCATGATCTCCATCAGCCTCTCTCTTACCATCTATCTTTATTCAACTACATCTTCCCGTTTCATGTCCAAATGGAAAAACACAGGAGAGAGTGGGTGAACAGAAATGATAGATGAAAGGATAGATGATAGATAAGCAAAAGGTTTACTTAACAAATCACCAGCTCAACAGTAACAACCAGCCACAGAAGGCTTGCTGCAGAACTTGTATCCATTTACATAGCATTCACAGAAAGTAAGCAAAACTGAACATATGTATATCACACACACACACGCATATACACACCTCTCACATCACCCCGCCTCCTGAACACATGTCAGAGCACACTTCACACCCTAGCGCAAAGCAGTCAAGTAACAAGCTGATATCCAAGCTTAAAATAGGCGGGCATGTAACGCTTGCCCAACCATTACCTGCTTCACACGCGCTTCATGGCAAAAGAGTGTGTCACGTATAGAAATGGGACTGATTCTACCGTTCTCCCACTTCATTGTCCTCCTACATTTCCTTCCTCATTATCTTTCTCATTATCTTTTTTGTGCGTTCTGCTGCAGTCCTTGAGGTTGCTCCTCCATCCTGCATTTCTTCTCAAGCCTGAAAATTTACATCCCACAGTCTGCAAGCGTGTGCAGGTGGTTGCACATAACATACTTGAGTGCGAACTTGTTGTGAATATGGGCAACAGTGAGTAACTCACACGTCTATGTTCTTTTTTGAAACCTCATCTCTGCATGCCTACATCAGAATATTATGTCGTGTATGTATAATAAATAGTGTTTGCTGAAGCATCTTTCAATGTTTTTGGATTTAAACTTTTGCCATGATGAAGTTTGCATGCCTTATGACGAGGCTGGTATTGTTTTGACCTTATGCATCTTTCAACATAATGGCAAAATGTGGATCTGCAGACACACAGAAACTTTACTGTGCTATGCCATTTGGGTATCTTAACACCCACTGAAGTATACTTTGCAATTGACTTTCATTTCATTATACTACAATACAGGTCAGACTCAAACCCGAGCCACTGAACTCCATGCGGCATGTGGTCGCCTGCTCACCTACTGAGCTGAAGTGGTGCTTCACTACTACACTTTTTTTTTTTTTTTGTTAAATCCGTCTCCCTGAACTATTACATCCATTAATTTTCTTGCTCTTGCTTTTAAAGTTTGCTGCTAACCAACTAGCACCAATACTCCCTGTACTCATACCAGCTGGCCCCGTGTCCCTTGTTCTTCTAAACAGAGCCCCCACGACTCTGAGTACTGGTTCAGGAGCCATAATGTCGATATAACCACATCTACAGAACAGAGGACAGTACTACCGCCAGCAGGTTCAATCCAGTGGAGTTGAGAGTCCATTCGCAGGGTACGAGACTCACTGGAAATTAACCTGGTCACACCGCTCCAGTATGCTGCTCTTCTATTATGTATTTGTGACACAAAAAAATGTAAAAATTAAAATATTTGCAGAGGAGTTTTATTTCATAATTGATTTAAAAAAGCGCATGTGTTAGAAATAGTTGTCTAAGAACTCAATAGCGTTGCGGCTGATATGAAGCTGGTCTCTAGCTCGACTGTGACGTCATCCTGTCTGTATGCACATGTTTCTAACAGTCCCATTCCTGCTCCCAGCCCACCCAGGCAGCAAGTAAATAAGGCGTGTGCACTGACGCACCAAGTCAGTCAAGTTCATAAAAATACAAAATGCACACAGCGAACCGCTCTTTCACACTCGTTTTCTTTTCTCACTCTACCTTCTGTCTTCAGTCTTCCTCTCCACATTCCCCTCAGTGAAAGACAGAAGCCATCTGAGCAACAGCATTAGGACAAGGAAAGTAATGGGCAGAAAAGGAGAGTGCTAACTGTCTTAATTCTCTACTTTCCATCATAAATTTTGACACTAGTGCCACAAAGTGAGCTCTCAACTATTTGAACTACATTCTGAGGAGCCCATTGGAAATAGCTACTAATAAAATGTGCTTGCTCTCTGTCTTTGGGGCAACTAACACATCATTTATAAGCCAGGATCAAGAGTGTACCCTGGCTCTCTACTTATTAGAGCTGGGATCTGCTCCAATCCCTAACTTAAGTGAAACTAAGCCTCCTGGACATCTTTTATCTCAAATGAAAAGAAAAAAAGTGTAATATTATTTCATAAGCTGGAAGGTATAAATCTCACAGCCCCCAAAAAACCTCCAACTAGATACTGAGTAAATAAATAAGTAAATGAAATTATCTTCACATTCTGACCAATAAAACACCTTAAGTGCAATATATATATATATATATATATATATATATATATATATATATATATATATATATATATATATATATATATATATATATATATATATATATATATATATATATATATATATATATATATATATATATATATATCAAAAACAAAACCCAATTTCCCAGTTTTTTTTTAGTTTTTTTTCACCCCTGAGAGCTTGACAGGTGGCAGGAAAGGGTATCAAAAACAAACACAGACAGAAGCTTATAGTTCACTGAAATATCTTAATGACTCTTCTCTACCATCCCTACAGCGTGTTCCACCTCTCTGCTGCCCATCTGTATGCACAGTATGTTTAAACAGTTCCTGTTTGCCAAAATACAGCTCCATGAAGCGCTGAATTTTCAATGGATGTAGCCTTTTAGCCATATGTTGGCAAAATGATGAATGTTTGGAAAACACTCAGCATATGTGTGGACAGCAGAGAAGTGGATTATCCTGCACATGAGGTTTGGGGGTGGGAAGGGTTTTCTTACAATTACACTTTACTAAACACCCAAAACAAACTTACTACTTCAATCTCAACTATGCAGATTAAAATATTCAGTTCATGTAAATGAGCAGTCTTGGTTAAAGCAGTGAAAACAAAGACAAACAGAGGTGGAAAGGGAGAAGGACACATTGAGGGGTAGTGTTGAAATGATCAACAAAGATAAGGATACTCAACTGTTGAAGCACAGAATTGCAACAGAAGCTATTTGAGATTAAAAAGAAATTTCCAAAGGCGAGAATAAGAAAATATAAATCATGAAGTTGTATACATGAAGTTGTATTACACCCAAATTTCCCCTTGTAGGACAATTAAAGGATTATTCTATTCTGTATGAAGTTGGTTGGGTTTATACTTGTGCTAAGGGTTAATGGTGGCCCTATCATAGTACTTGAAAAGTACAACTTGACATAATATGCCATTTCCCAGCAGCTTACTGAGAAAGGGTTACATGAGCAGGAAAAGAATTTTACAAAAGAGGATATTTCTCGCAACAAAAGGGGAAACACAGGCTTGCAGCCATGATATAACAAAAAGGTACATCCAGTGGACATATGCAATTAAACTGAAAGTAACAGAAGGCCAACATGCAAACACCAGGAGCAAAGTATGCCTCCCTCCCATCCTCCTCCTTAATTCACTCACCATCCATTCCTTTCTGACACATACCTTTACCCACATTCCCAAAGTTAGTGCTTGTCTTGACTTCAGTCAACTGTTCTGGCCTCTTCATGCCTCCAACACTTTTTCAGTATCCACACCTCCTCTCAGGTTGCACACTCAACTGCTTTGTGCAAGAAAAACATGCTTCCTGTCTATGCTTTGCTTATGGCCGCACCCCTGACGTGCTATGTTTCTTCAACAGCCCTCTTCCTTATATTTGTTCACATCTTCCTTTTGTTATCACTGCCTGGTCTCAGCCTAATCATCTTCCCGTTCCTCATCCCCTGCCTGCAACTGACCTTCCTAAAACTCGTTCACTGTACTTGCTTAATGCAGTCCTATGACTACAAATTCCCACCACTGACTTGTTTTTTAACCAGCTATTGCAGTTTTTGCTCACTCATTGGCTTCCTTCTTCTCTCCTCATACTGACCTTTCTTCAGGAGTTAAGTGACCCTTTGGCATTCTCTCTTACACTTAGTCTCAGAAGCACCTTTTTTCCAAACCAGATCAGAGCCCTTTCCCTTAGATTCTGAGCTAATTTAAGGTCACTTTCCCCTATTCCAAGGATCCTCTCTTGCTGACCAAAGTGACTGCTTTGTTGTTTATTTGGAGTGACAGAGTAGCAGGGAACCCCTGCTACTTGGTCAATCCAAGTGAAAGAGTTTCTCTTCAAACTAGAGGGGGTTGCCTGGGCGACAAGACAAAGGAAAGCAAAAAAACAGAGTGCATGTTTCCACTTCTGTTACAGACAGAAGGATGGAGAGGACAGGAGTGGAGTGGAGGGGTAGAGGTAGAGTGGCAGGATTGTCCGCCTCTCTGCTGCTTTGGGCAATCCATTAAAACGATCCCTCCATTAGACAAATGTGAAGGAGGAAGCCAAAGAAAATGGACCGGAGGGGTACAGAAAGGGTTGACTGATTCAGACGGGAGGGAGAAGTGAATGTGAGTAACAGGACAGACTGTGACAGAGGTGGGTCGCAATCAGGGTAAGATATCAGCTGCTACAAAGGATGTTTTTATCAACTTGGACCAATTGGCAGCAGTCTTAAGCATTTTGAGAGCTTTTCTGTGCTTCTCTTTTGCAACCTCAAGTCTTAGTTTTGCAGACATCAGCTCTCTTAAGTCTGAAAATATAATGATTTCCTAAAAAGTCATGTGAACTTTATGACAGATAAAAAAAAGAGGAAAATACCCTTTGCACTGTGTACAATATGAAACAAGTATGAAAGAACAACACATAAAGAGGAAAATGGGAGCAAAATAATTACAACGGGGGACTAGGAGAGTAGAGGAGATGAGTGGAGAAAAGGGGAAAGGAGAGGAGAGTAGGGAGGGGACTGAAGAGTACAGGATATCATTATCTTTCATGTCCAACGCAGGTGACTAGCAGTGGAAGAATGGATTAAGTATCCCTCCTCTCTCCCAGCAAGCAAATCCCATTCTGAGAATGGAAAGAGGGTTTAATAAGAGGTGTGTAGTGGTGGGAAAGGTCCAGCTAGCCAGCTGCTTTACTCTTGTAGGAGTACGTTTAACTATAAAAGTACACCCCCACCCCCTGCTTCCTGCAGTTAACAATGTAAACAGCACTCAATTAAAAATACATAGAAATAAAACAATAACTTACATTATATTTAAACTGCAGTATCTACTAAATGAAAGAAACTTTTATATGTGTGCATTTTTTCTACTGTTAGACTCATCATCTACCTACACAAATGCAGGAGAGAGTAAAGTACAAACACAAATGTGTACATCCACCTGTAGCCTTTCTGAGTATCTGTTCTTTTGTGGGTGTCAGGTTGTGTTGAAATTTGTCTGAACAACAAGTTGGTAAATTTATAGAATTTCTACCCAGGTCCTCCTCCTCTAAATCAAAATCAATTTGGATGGAAATACAATAAAGTCATTCCATTCATTGATTTGAGCTATCCATTTCACAGCGAAGCTACTATGATAGAGTACAGGCAGCAAGTCTCAGTGGGTCGATAAACACTGAAGATAACTAGAAGCAGTTTGGTGAGACACTGTGACTTGGCAAACTAGTCTATATTTTTATTCTTATTCCTATTAATTTGTCTTGGTTCTTCGTTCCTTCCTAAGAACAACATACAGAGACACAACTTTATTTCCTTGGAACTCAACATAAAGGTATACAAGTAACACACACACTGCTTCGACAACCTAATGACTGAGTGTTCAAAAGAGGCCTCTCTTTGTTTATGTGGGTTCAGCTGTGTTCTTGCTCTCAGTCTTCCAAACAGGTAAATCCAGTCTCTCTAAAGACCTGCTCAGTTTTTTGTGTACACAGATATGCAAACACCTACTGTTTAAAATGTGACAGTTTTTTGTTTTGTTTTTTTAAGTCATCATCATCTTCATCATTATTACTCTTATATATGCAACTCAAGCCATGGACTTCAATAGTTTCATTTCACTGTGTATCTCGATGGTGTACCCAAGTGAGGACATATTTTGAAGAGGTGAGCAGAAGTAAGTACCTCCACAAAAAAAAAAAAAAACTAGGCCGTCTGTCATATATGAGTTGCTTAGTGAGAGAAATGACTGCGGTCTTAGACATATCCCAAGAGGTAGAATCGGCATGAGTAATTTGTCTGCTGTAATGAGACCAAACCTAAACCCTGCTTTTCCCAGAGTCCTTACATTTTAATGTCAATGACTCAAATTAATTTGCAAAATAAAAGATTTATAAAGCAAAAGTTCCACTACATAATGTCACTGTATAAAAAGGGGATTTTGTTTGAGAATGTTACAATGTTTCTTTAAAATAATAATAATAATAATAATAACTAGTAAAATGTTTCCACAACACCCGTGGATACTGCCAACTGCAGAAGCATTTTCAAACCTGTGAAGCCAGTTAGGTGTGCTATTAGCTTTAGTGAAAGGAAAACTTTCCCATAGCCTCAGTGAATGTGAAACTCTAGCTGTGCTGCTTCTATGTTATGAAGTTCACAACACTGCACTCACTGTGTTGTGTGAGAGTGCCCTCACATTTATTTAACACCAGTCCACACATACTCTAACCAAGTTTGCTTTGCAATGGAGCAAAAACGTCACAGCAGAGGTTACCCAGGTAGCTGTGAATAAAAAAAAAAATTAAAAAGAAAAGAACATTTGAAACGGAATACAACCTCAGACGGAAACCAAATATCTGTTAAAACAGAGGCCATGGCTAAGATTGTTTACCACTTTGGTCAGCTGATTCTCTGTCATAAGCACTTTTTTTGTATGTGTATGTGCATTTATAACAGTAAATGCTGACTAAATATTGATCTATTCAATATCATAATATATGAGTAATATATGAGGATATTTTAACTCTTGTTCACAACTTCACACTACAGTCCAACAAGTTGGGTTATCTAGCTACAATTTTCGCTCCAAGAAGCTTTGAAAAAGAACAGACCATACCTAGTTTAGTCAAAGATTTTGCCTGTACACATTATAAGGCTTGTTACCTAGCTACATCAATATTTGTGTAATTGACTAAAAGTAGACATGCCACAGTGCCTAAAGAAATGCAGTCTGGTTAACTAACTATGCACAGCAGTTCAACTGGCTTGAGGCTACCCCAGTCCACAGCACAGGCTGCTGTTTTTCATTTGCCTACTGTATGTGCTAACTGTGTATCACATCCACACTATAGCTAAGTGGCAAGAACATAAAACACCCCATCTAATTAAAATACATCAAATGTGTTCACACATGCACAGACACTACAGTCATGCCAACCCCAGGGCAGTCCCCTCCCTCTCTCTGTTAGCTTCTAAAGAAAGGTATTAGAACACCTCCGCTTATGTCCCTTCAACTCGCATACAGTGTGAAATTAAAAGTCTAAGTGGAGGTGTGACTCGCCTTTCCTTCTTGTTCTAAACCTACACAACCACATACACGTCCAGTGACGATGACAAGTGGAGACGTTTACCTGCTGCTGGGATGCGGTGCGCTCCGGGAACAGAAGACAGCCTCTGAATGCCGGGAGAGGCGTTACTTCCTGGGGCTCGCTGCTGGTTCTCCGAGTGGATACTGTGAGTTCCAAGTGGTGCGCAAGCGGCACCGTTCTGCTGCTGTGGATGTAGTTGCTGCTGCTGCTGCTGCTGATGGTGGTGGTGGTGGAGATGGTGGTGGTGGTTAGATACCATAACTGCGCTGCCGGTCATTCCATTGCCATTTCCAACACCGCACGACTGATAATATCCAGACCGTGAGCGAGATCGAGTCCTTGGAGGTTCCATGGTCATTTGGTGGGGGTGAAGGGGGTGGAAAAGAAAAGAGGAGGACGCTTCTGGGGACTGCGGCGGAGAGCCGTTGGTAGATCCGGGCTGTACAAAGCCCCTCGCGCCGCTCTGGCTGTAACTATAGCCCCCGAGTCCTCTGCCCCCCTCCGCGCCCCCGTACTCTATTCGCTCCGCAGACTCTGTCGCCCCCGCCTCGTCGAATAAATCAGCCCCTTTAGGGACAGGCTCCGGGGTGGAGGGCAACCGGGGGCAAACTCGAGGCTCCTGAGTCGTTGGCTGTCCAGCGGCTGCGATTGGCATTTCCTTTCGGGGGATTTCCTTCGTTTCTTTTCCTTTTTTGTTTCCTGCGTTTTCCTCTCGTTCCCCTCACCGAAGCAGCTTTTACACACTGTTAAAATGACAAATTAAATGAGTTAGGAAGAGTTAAATCGAGTTGTGAGGTACTCTGTTAACACTGTACATCACAACATTCACCAAGCTGGACTACCTACACAAACAAGTCAAAGCCATCAGTTTCCTTTGACATGCACGTGTGTTGTAATTTTGAGTTAACTGGTAGTTTGGTACTAAAACTTTGCTATTTCATAAACTGGTTCATCAGCTTACATTGTGAATATTGTGAATATTTAAGTTTTCACTCAATTATACTGTTTGGGAATTTAAAAAAAACAATCTACATGAATGTGACAGGGATACGATTCCTCTCCCGGCTCACCAGCAGCTTTAACTTCACAACAGCAACGACGATCGCTAGCTGACGGGAAGCTAGCGTTTGGGGGCGATGCTAACATTAGTGCGCATAGCACGCTGTGGTAAAGGCGTTATGATGTTTCTTCTAACTATATAACTACAGTGTTACCACACCAGCTCGCTTTCTCGGAATCCCAATTATCCTCGAACCGACTTTAAAACAACTTTCGCCACTTTAACCCACATTTAAACTTGTTTAGCCAGTCTGCGTAATGTCGTTCGCTAGCTTGGCAAGCCATACCAACCCCTCCTCCTCTACCGACCAACACAGAGAAAAATCCCATAGCTAGCCACCCACGCCTCGAAGCGCTTTAAAATATTTGGTTAATAGTAAGAAAACAAAACGGTGTTGTGTATAAACTTATTCGTGTGATTTCGCTGCGTTGGGATGAGCCGGTAGAGCTTTCCCGGTTGTATGGAAGCAAACAGCAAAGCGCAGAGAGAAACATTAAAAGTGGCCGGTCTAAAATTACAAAGAAAGAACCACGGCTAAAATTAACAGGATCTTAAGGAATGACCCCGCCTCTGTGTCTAACGCTGAAACCGGGTCTATTTCCCCTGCTCTGAGTATTTTTTTAACAACTTACCTTCAACGCGCTCTCCCCGACTGTACTCCCAACTCGGATCTGTCGATAATATTGCGAGCCCTGTCTGTGAGAGTGTATGAACGCGAGTGTGTGAGCCCAGTGTTCGCTCGGTGTCAGCGTGAAATGTGACAGACCGTCAACGCTCAAGTCGGATTTCACCAGACCGGATCAATCGACGACAGAAAACAGAGTGCATTTGTAGTTGCTTCCCCCAGACACAATGCTGGTTAAGTCACCGATGGCAAAAAACACAGACAAATGACTAAAACTGTTAATGTTAGTTTGTTTTTATAAATACAATTTTAAAATCCAGACTTTACCGGTGAAACTAACCGGTTTAAGCTCGGCAATCTATTAGTAGGGCTGTTAAATCAGAAGCCGTGGATAGCAGAGAGGCAGACTAAAAGGGGCTTTAAATTATTTATTTACAAATACCAAGCCTACCCATTGCAGCTGTTTCCTTTGGAGTCGAAAGTTCGCTTTAAAAATAAGTATTTGCTGTGTTTGCAGAAGTTACTTGAGCTACAAAATTACAGTAGCGAGAAAAAAAATAACTAGAACGTTATTAAATAGTGACAAACATAGAAAAATGGGGGAGGAGGGCAGATTATTCAGCCGTAATCTAAAATAAATTAGGCCACTAGGATAAATGAAGTGCCTGTGTTTATCAGATCTGGGCCAAAGTTTTCACGTTTAAAAAGGGGTTTTGCATGTTTTCTCATAAGCTGGAGAAAATGTGATTGAATGTTAAAACAAACAAACAGCTGCAGAAGCTTGAGACCATTATACCTTTTTTTGAAAAATGTTCAATGGTGCCGTGTCAAAGGTCAAGAACATGCCCTGTTTGAAATATTTATGAAAACTACTGTTACTGTGTGTGTGTGTTGGGGGGGGGGGGGGGGGGGATATGGGAGCAAGAAGAATGACATGTGAGAGGAAAACTGTACGTGTTTCTGATTGTCCTCTCTTTCTCAGACACACACACACACACACATCTAACGCCATCTGAGTCTATCTTGCCTCCTATACCCTATTCCCTTGGTCTTGTTCTCTCATTTCACACATACTGAAGCCCAACCCATCAACAACAGGCCTAATACACACATACGCCCAACAGACACACACATATTCTCTCCTCATTACACTCCCTTTTCCTACTTTGATGATATGCAAATATCCCTCCTACCCTCCTTCCTCTCACTCCTCCCTTCCTCCCTCTGTGTCTCCCACAAGCAGCAAGCTTACACACACACACACACACACACACACATCACACGCAGGCTAATGCGCTGTGGCAGCGTCCACAGACAGGCGGGGAGGATCAATTTTTCACCCAGTGTGCTACCGATATTCATAAGATAAGGCCACAGTAGATAGAGAAGAGAAAGAGAGGGAGAGGGAGGGAGAAAGGTGGGGGAAAGAAGGGAAACAGAAGAGATGGGGATAGCGAAAATGGCGAGTGGGTGTAATGACGGGGAGGGAGTATAGAAGAAAGGAAGGGTGTCCAGGAATAAGGGTGAGTGAGAAGAAAAGTGAAAGGAATGGAGAAGACGAGGACCATGGAGGTACTACGGAGGGTGAGAACGGGTGAGAAAGTGGAGAGGGTGGGGAAGTCTCATGGGTGTGTGGGAGGGTGGAGGCAGGATGAGTAAGTGGGTTAGGGGTGGTATGAAAGGGGGATGGGGTGTAGAGAGGGCTCTGGGGGATGGGATTGGAAATGGATAGGGTGGTAAGGGAAACCGAGGGATGGTGTGTGTGTCTGTGTGTGTGTGTGTGTGTGGGGGGGGGGGGGGGGGGGGGGGGTATTTTGCTGACGTGCTCTCTTATTGGCTTGTTCAAAACCTGGGGGAGGGGCAGTCACAAACCATACTCTCACCAGCTGTAGGGAAGAGCAGAGAAACAAAGAGAGAGAGCGAGAGAAGGATGGAGGGGGGCAGATAGGTTTTAATGTTGATATTCTGGTCTAATTAGATTCCTGTCTGAGTGGCGGAATGAATGGTGCTGATCATATAGGAACAGAGCAGAGCAGAAGAGGAAGCAGGCTTTGTTTGAGTTGGCGGATTCTGTTTTTTGTACACACAAGGGGCTCTTGATCTATAATTGAGACGCAGAGAGGAGCAAATTGTCTACACTGCCTCTTTTGGATACATCCAAACTCTCTTGTAGTCATGTTGAAAAAAGACCAAATGTCTTCTGTAGAGCAACTAAATTTTAGATGACGCGTCATTGCATTTATTATATCAGTGTTACCTAAGCATTATGCAATCAGCTTTTGAAGGCTAGACGTGACAACGACGATATTTAAAATGACCTGTGTATGAGAAACTCCCAATCCTTAAACATAAATTTCACTACAAAAGTACGCATTTGCCCATCTACAGTGTAACATAAAGATACTTGACTGTTTTTAAACATGTCCATAAAATTAAAAGAAGATTAAACAGAAAGCTTTAAACAGCACGGAGAAAGAAATACCATTCCAGCACACACAAGAAGGCAGATTGAGTGCCATGTGTTTGTGGAGCCCAGCTGAACCCCGCCTGCTAAACCAGTCCGCTGGCTGTGACAGACTGTCAGGCAGGGAGAGAGGGTGGTGTGTGTGTGCGTCTGTGTGTGTGTCTGTGTGTGTCTGTGTGTGTGTGTGTGTTTGAAGAGAACAAGACAAGAAAGAGGGGAGAAAGTGAGACAAAAAGACAGACTGACCAGTATAGACAAACATGAAGGAAAGAGACGTAAGAGAGGAGGTATATTGACATACAAATAGAAAGAGAGAGGGGTACATATTGTAGTACATATGATGAGAATGGGAGACAGAGAGAGCAGAGTAGAGGAGGCCAGGCTTTCTGTGGCTTAGCCAGACTGGAGCGGTGGGACTTGGCTGGCTGTGGACCCTTGGCTTCACTATTAAAGCAAGAGGGAAAAAAATCACAGTCAAAAAATGAAAAGGGCAACAAGCTATGCCAAGAATGCACAGGCAAGAAGCAACACATTAGGTTCTTTCCTTCTGCCTGCCTTACTGTTTCCTAAAGCAGATCTAAACAATAGGTGGGACCAGCCTTGAGAACCAAGCACTGTGCAGTCAGAACCCTACTTAGTGACTGAGAGCTCATGGCAGCTTTTCCCTTTGGGGTATATAGGTACTCTATTCTATCTATTTCTAACAGTTTTCCTCTTTTGTGTGGTCAGGTATTTAGTTATGAACCAAATTTAGGTGCACATTAGAAAATTTTCTGAATTATTATTATTATTATGGGACCAGAGGAAAAATCTGACCATTCACCCTGAGATGGATATAAATATCTGCACCAAAATTTGTCTAAATCCATCGACCAGTTGTATCATTTTAGCTAGGCTATGATGGGACTAGAGAAAAAGTCAGCAAAGATATGTAAAGAAAAATAATAAAATAGAATAGAATAGCCCTTTATTGTCATTGTACGTGTACAACAAAATTGTAGTTGTACATGTAATCACAAACAAAATCATAAACCATTCAACATTTATTGGGATATCTTAGGTTTATTTAAACAAAACGAGGAGGATCAATCAACTGACTGACCAACTTGTCGCTTACAAAGAAGAACATCATAAAAATCTGTTCACTCTAGTTTGTTAAACAGCTCTTGAAGTTTGCTATCACAGCAGTTTTTGCTGTCTTGTGCATCATGTTGAGTTTTTGGTGAGTGCGTGTGTGTTAGTACCCAGTCTGTTGCATATGCGGGGATGGCATTTTGGAAGCGACATTAGACATTTGGGGGACTGGTATTGTTTATAAGCCCTATGGAGAATTGAAAGCCTAAGCAATACTGGCATCTGTTTAATTTACTGTTCACGCGTGTGCACACACACACACACACACACACACACACACACACACACACACACACACACACACACACACACACACAGTGTGTGTCACGAACCCATGAATTCAGAGGACATTATAATGACTTTCTTTAACCTTAACCACAACTACTACTTTCCTATCCTCAACTCACTTTATACTCACCTTAAAACTACATTATGGAGATTTTAAACATGCACCCATTATGGTACCATAATATAAATCAGTCGCTGATGTACACACAACAAAGACTCATATACAAAAAAGAAAAACAACAGAATGTCCCTTAATGAAAACTGACTGACCCAGCCACTCACATCTACTAATCATGTAGTAATAGTTGCCATTCCATAATCATATCACTGCATAGAGGCATGAAGGGACTTATGGGCTTTGCCAGATTATGAGTGAAAAACAAGGACTTATTTTTCGGACTTTTCCATCCACTGATACCCTTAGTAGAGGATTATAGCCTTTAGATTGTTTGACTCCATGAAGACTGTCACAGAGGGGGATATTTGTGAAAAACACACCCCAGGAATGGCTTACCACACCACAGTGCAAGCAACCAAAATATCCATCTGACTGTTCCAAATGCACACCAGAAAGGCTTGTAACAGCAAAGGGTGAGAGACTTAGTTTTGGCTTGGTTACAAAGGCGTGAGCTGTTTCCCTTTCTTTAACAATCTAGTGATTATCAAAGAGGCAAAGAAAATTCATCTTGAAAACTGATATTTATACATCAACAATGAAAAGAGGCAAGTTCAAAAACAAAAAGGCATTCTCTGCACCTCAAAGAGTTACCACCAAGTAAATCACCATGTGGTCCTTTGGTTATCTTCATTTGTCAAATGTTTGAAATGCTGCTTGATTTTCTTTGCCATATGTCTTGTACTGTGAGGCTGACTATGTGTATGCAGTTGAGATGCAACCCTAAAGCCATGTCATATTCTGGGCTTGGAGGAGAAAGGAGGATGCCAAGAGCTGAAACGTGATGACTAGTGGGTGTGTGAGAGTGAGTGGGGAAAAAGGAATCCTTCCAAAGGCTCTTTTTGGCTGTGTGTATGTGTGACTGTACGTTCATGTGTACGCACATGTGATCAAGAGTGCATTTATGTGTGGGAAGAAGGAATCCTTCCAGCCGTTTTCTTTCCTGAGCCTCTTCCTGTGTCCCCTCCACCCCTCTGAATACAATTCTCAAAGCTGGCGTCGGAGGGTTTGGCCTATACAAGATCCAACCCACCAGAGGACACAGAGGAGAGAAGCCAGTGTTTCTCTACCTCTCTCTCTGTGTCTTCCCAAGCTCTGTCTCTTTCCACCACTCACTGAATGTTACTGTAAATCCTTCACTTCATACACACCATATTCCCACATCTCTCCATCCAGTGTGTTGGTGTATCTCATATGACTTGGCAGAAGTGAACCATGCATATGTGCTTGCCAGTACGGGAATGTGTCTGTTAAGAGTTTTGGCAGTTTTCTCAGCATAGCCTCACCAAGAGATCCACTGGGAAATGTGGTTTTAACGCCTCCTCTCTTCTTTCCACTTATTTCCTTTCTTTTCCTTAGTTCACAATTACATTACTTCTGTTTCTCCATGCTCCACTTCTGTTTTCTTCCTAATTCTATCCCCTTTCCTTCAGTATTCAATTTTCTGCAATTTCAACCTGTGGAAATCTTTTGCTTCTTCTTGCTTTAATGACAACGGTCTCTCTTTCTTTCTGCATATTCAAAATCTGCTCTCTATTAAAAGCACATCATCATTTGCATCAAAAAACACTGCATGCGTATAGGCCTCTAATTCAGGATGTAGCTCACCAAGTGCTGTCCACACACAATGAATGCTGATGGAGAGACATGATAGGTTATCCTGTAGGGAAAGCTGGTCAGATGAAATACCTACTTGGTATTCCATCCCTCTGCAAAGCATGACACACAGGAGAGGGATGCCGGTAAATATGCAAATGATGAAATACATATATTCCATGGTTTTCAGAAGTTCATCAGCTGCAGTAATGATTTGCAGATGTTTTTGGCACGTCTAAAGGCTGAAAAAGAAACACTTACTGTAAAACATTGACTATGTATTGAAAATACATGATGAATGCATGTGTCTATATACTATTTACTCTTGCATTATATTCCAAATATAGGACTTTTTTAATCCACAACATTTTTCTATCATCTAAATTGTGAATGTAGGGTAGAAAAGATGTGTTTTTGTCAAAATTATTGCAGAAGAAAAACTGAAAAAATATCTTACAATGCAACTTAACAGTGAACAGTTGTTGACTGTTAAGTTGAATGTGATATTTGGCCCTTTTAGCAGCTGCACATGTATGTATTATTGAACGGGGAGTAGGAGTGCGCTGCACAAAACACCCTTTTTTCTGACTTTGCACCTGCACTTTTTAATTTTCAATTTAAAGATATCACTGGAGAGAATTTGTCACATTTCAGTTACTCACTCTAGAGCTACAAAAAGCATCACTAAACTTTTTCATATGTAGCAGCACCCCCTAAGACCTTAAATAGATTTTCATGTGTATGCTGGTGGAATTCCCCTTAAGGATTAGAACCAACTAGTCAGTTTTATGGCATAATGCTTCCCGTGTCTGAAACATTTAGCTTTTAACTACTCCTAATTAACTTTTACTTAAGTAAAAAGTACATGCTGGAGTTATTTTGCTCTGAAGTACTCTTAATTAACTAAACCATGTGAATAAGTCTTCCATCACCATAGTTTCCTGGATACTCCTTGATTCAGTTCAAGATTGAAGATTCCAGAGCTTTATTGTCAATACAACAGTATACACAGTATACACAGTATACAGCGTAGCGAAATGCTGTTTCACCCCAAGCCCCTCATGGTGCATTTATAAGTATATAAAAGATATATCTCCAAGAGATATAAAACTAAGAATTACAAATAAATAACATGCTAAATTTTGGTAAAATTAAGGGATAAAAAGGTACTAATTACTAACTATACAATACTATACAATACTATAGTAGTAACTATACAATAAACAAAGACAGGCCAGAGACAATACAAAGTGGATTGTGCAGTAGGTATTGAATACCAGGTTCAAGTTATTGTCATGATATTGTAGACGAGACAGGACGAAGACATGTGCAAGATGGAAAATGTGCAAATATAATATAATTTAGATATGTGTTCAGTAACTATGAGACTGAGTGTGAAAATAAGCATATTGTTCCCAGGTCCAGTTTGTAGTGGATTAGCGGAAGTTTTTGTTGTTTTTGAGTCTTTTGGTGAGTATTGTAAGGTGTTTGTAGAGGTGTATGTGTATATCAGTCCTTTGGTGGTGGTGAGTGGACTGCTTGGGGAAAGAAGCTCTTGCAGAGTCTGGTCTTTGGTCCTTGATGCTGCTAAACATCTATTTCAGCCATGTATAAGCCCAGACAGTGATAGCAATCGAACCACACAGACATTTGCCTGTCTTCCACAGTGACTTCAGTGGCCTTGTTCTGCACTCAACAAAGTTCATCACAGTTCATCGTCTTTGTCCCCGCTGAGCTGTAGTTGGCTACTGTCTCCAACCTCGTCTCGCTCATCTCTCCTCACCCCTGTCCCTCCCAAGGTCTGCTTCCATCACCTATCCCTAGGGGATAACTGCCTCCGCTGCCCAGCCCCATCTGTCCCTCCACTAGGCCAGCCTCACCCTGACTCTCCCTCCACACTTTGGCTGCAGCCTCTTTATGTGATGTCACTGAGCAGAAGGATGGCCTTTTTGGTGAGTGCATGTGTGTGTGTAAATGGGTGTATGGTGTCTGTGTGAGTCAGTGAGCGGGAGGTGTGTGTGAGTATTTGACACACACACAGAGGGAGAGAGAGAGAGAGAAAGAAGACAGACAGAAAGAAGAAAAGAAAGGCACAAGTGTCAAGTTTCCCTTTTCAGTTCAGGAGCTCAAATCCTTGTTTTTAATCTAGAAAAGAGGGTGAAAAGAGCACGAAAAGGGAGAAGGTAGCTGGGAATTTGAGCTGGTGACAGATGTTTCTTTCTTTCTCTCTTTACAGTGTTATAGATGAGTGCACAAAACATTATATGAAGATATGAAAAGTTCACTGTAAAATAATGTGATTTAAATTATGTAAAATGATCAAACACACACACACACACACACACACACATATATGAAAGAGACAGAGAGAGAAACTACCTGTCTAGTTTTTCCACTGATGACACCATTTACTGCTCAAATCTCAAAGTTTACTCTCTTCCTGTGACGTCTCACCACATCCTGGTTTTGACTGCACAAGATGCTGAGATGTCTACAGTTTAACGGTTTTCCTGTCACTTTTCAGTTCACACCCGTATTCATGCGATTTCGCTCATAGGACACTGTGGACTAAAAAGGTGCACACATAAACGCATATACTGATAAATAATTAGATACTATCATGGTAGGCTACTGTCCAATTTGCGGGAAGCCTGTCTACTTTGGTAAGTCTGACCTGTTTAATTTTTAAACTCGATGCAATTGTCTTCCTCTTTCTGTCTGGCACTTGCTTTACACGCTCTTTATCTGTCTGTCTATCATCTCTGTGGCAGATCAGTTTGGCATTGTCATAAAACTTGAAATCTGGAATAAAGCACAAATAATGAACAGGTGAAACCAGGTGTAATAAAATTAATAAAGGGCATTTGTTGGAGTTAACATAAGATTGAGGTTCACCTTGTGTTTTGTTTTCTTTCTGCAAAGTCTTATTGTGTACATTAGACAAAGTGCAATGATATCAATATGTTCCTTAAATGCAAAATTGTTAACTATTTTCTTTTTAGAGGACAAAAAAAGGCATTTCACTCTTTCTTTTTAAGGCTTTTGGCTTTATTTGAACCACACATGCACACAAATGCACACACTCGTATCCATGATAACAACAGGATGTGGGTCTAGCCAAACAAGCATGCACTGCTCTTTGGGTTTCCTCCCTACCTCCTCTCTCTTTTAAACCAGTCCTTTTCCACATTCAGGCCTAGCCATTAGATCCACAAAATGACTCAAACCACCAGTTAGATTCCTGTTTGGTTGTTATTTTTGCTGTTAGTTTTTCTCGCCTGTTCATGCACCGGCTAAGTTCAAATTCTCTGATGTGACCTGCCCTACTTTTAGTTCAACATCACAGTCTCTGGCCTACTTGCACTGATGAGGCTAATAGTCTGAAACTTCTGAACCAGACACATGAAATCCAGACATTGTGTTATCAGAAATTGTATGAGATGCAAAATCCTTTTGACTTTTTAATTAAATATTAATAAAAATATCCGATCCTGCCTCTCATTAAGCTAGTCCATCTCTTCCTTTGGTGCAGGTGAGAAGAAGAGGTCCCTAGGGAGAGACTACCATCCTCTGTGTCTGAAGTGTCAGAAGTGTAACAGACAGCTCACCCCTGGACAACATGCTGAGGTATATAAGGACAACAACTGAGTCAATTAAGTATTCAAGGAAAGTAATATGAATGCAGTTTACTGAATGAGTAGGATGATGCTATAAATATGTGTTACTCGTTGTGTTTCAGTATGATGAGAAGCCATACTGTACACACTGCTATCTGAAGATGTTTGGACCGAGAGGTATACTGCCATCTCAATATGAAAACACAAACACGCACACTGGCCAACCACACGCTATTTCTGAATGCCTTCTCTCTGTGTAAATCTTTCTTAACAGGTAACAGGTAACTGACGTCGGTGTGGCACAGTATATCCCCTCAACAAAAGCCAGGATGAGGCAAAATGAACAAATGCTGACATTTAAAAGATCCGGTTTATATAAGGCAAAAGATAAAGGAGTGAATAAATAATGATGAAGGACCGGAATATACTGTAAACCTTATAGGACAGAGTGAGCTCTCTTTGTTCCCTTTTGACGAATTAAAATATTTATAAATGTGGTAGAACTAGGCAATGCTATGTATATGTGACTGTTCACTTTTGTAATGTAAATGAATTTGGATGTAGAAAAGTGTGAGTCAGTGCAAATAAATACATTTTTTGAATGTTGCAGCATCAAATTCTGATAGATGTCTAAGTTTTTAAGACTTTGCAATCAGGGGCTTACACTTTTAGATTTCTGGGCATGCGGCATGATTGTGTTCCCTCACAAACTAATAAAAACTCTAATCACCAACAATACAGATGCATGTAAAAAATTAGTTGGGCTAGAGGGTTCTCCCTCTCTCCCCCATCAAGCCGCCAGGGGAAAGGAGCAGGAATGGATAGGAGTGGTTGCTGTTGGCAGGGTAAACTAGATCTTCTGCCAGCAGAATCTACTGGAATGGGTGCTACAGTGAGGCAAACATGGGGCTCTCTCTGTCAAACACACACACACACACACACACACACACACACACACACACACACACACACATACACACACACACACGTGCACGTGCAAGCAGTGTGTCTGCAGTGTGCCTTCACTGCTGCAGGAGCTTGTCACCCAGTGGTGGGTGAAGTGCACAGTTTCGATGCACATGCTCTCTCTCTCTCTCTCTTTTTTTCAAACACACACTGGCACGCATATGAAAAAAAAAAAAAAACAGAGATGTGGTTGATGCGTTTTCCTGTTGAGTGTCATGTGTCACTCCAGTGACATTTCAGGTGTTTTCTCTTGAGGGTGAGATGGATATTGAAATAAAGGGTGAAGAGGCTGAAAAAGAAATAGTATCAAGAGAGGAGATGGACAAAGGGAGAGAGGGTTTATTATGACATCTAGCAAAGAGTAAGCAGAGATATACCTGTCTAGCCTTCAGTGTGCCTTTAAAACTGTCCATCTCCTTCTCCTTTTTCCAGATCCATATTCTATCCCAAGCACACCAAGCCTCTCTCACCTTCCATGTCTCCTTCACCCTCTAACCCCCTACCTTGATAGATCACATGACTGCTGTGTTACCAGCTGGCTGACTGTTCATTTGCAAGTGTTTCAGCTACACTCCCTTATTAGAGAGACCGGTGGTGGTGGAAGGGCAGAATTATAGGTGGAAGGGGGGCAGAGGGATGAGTGGGTGCTGTGCAGACCACTGGGTGATTGAGGGGCACTGACAGAACTGAAAGAAAAGAGAGGGAGCTTGAATTTATAGGCGAGACAGGAAGAGAGAGGGGAAAGTAAAACAGAGGGATGAAAAATTACCATATTAAGCCTTGCTAAGTTAATGCAGAGGTTATTCAATTTGCATTAATTCACCTTGGGTCGAAACTGGAAAATTGAGCTAAATAAAAAATGTCATTATCTTACCATGAGGTGGCAGCGGGAAAGGCCCATGTGTGGATCCAATATTAACTTCAGAGGCATTCTAAACCAGTAACTATGCTTGCCACACTTCAAACAATGACACTTGATGACGAACCGACAACTTGAAAATAGTATTTAAATATTTTACAGCAAATTAAAAAAAAAAAAGTATAAAGACTAGACAATTTTTGCTTGTGAGGCGATGCGTTGCAACCATTTTCATTTATGTAATATTGTTGACATCTAGTGGCCGTGAATAAAACTGCTGGACTGCGTCGAGTCAGTTGAAAAGCCTGTACGGTAACCACCACAGTATTTTTGTATTAATAGCTTAGAACATGCATTTTAATAAAACAAAAGAAATACTAACGTAGCCCTATCATGTGCCAATAATTCCAACTCAGTTCATGAATTTGAAATTCTTCAAGCACCGGAGAAGAAGACAGAAAGGGCAAAACTATGAATATATTTGTTTTGCAAATAAATAAATAAATAAATGCCAGGTCAGAAACGGATATCTTGATAGCAGGTCTACTTAACATAGCTAATCTCTAATAAATAGCGTAGGAAGGTACGTGTTTATAGACTGCATTAGAGACCGACATGTTCTGCAGCCTAATTTGTATTTTTTGTTCCTGTTTCTGACTTTGCAAACTGACAACTACGTTGGTCACACGGTAATAACAGAAGTAATGATGTAAAGCTCTTGAGTGTACTTGTCAACCGGGAATTTGAAACACGGGGGCTCGCTCACGTCTTTGCATTTCTTCGGCTTTTCCAAGCTGTACTTGAAGGCAACTCATAGCCAGCAGCGCCGTTTTGTGTGGCGCATGCGCATCTAGCTAACTAGGAAGCAGAGGAGACGGTCTCCACGGATTATGTGGACATATCGTTGAGTGAAAGCAGTAGTTGTTTGGTTTGGGTACATGCCGTGTTCTTACAATGAAAAGCTGACAGCTCGAAACGAAGTTGAGTTAATGCGATATATATTTAACTGTATGTATTAGGGCCTGAGTCAGAATGATGTCAGAATGCGACCTGACAGAGACAGAGACCGGCGAGCCAGTGCTGGACACGGGGGAAACAGCGGTGCCAGTGCTGGAGTCTAACTTTCACTCCATAGACCCTCCAAAGGTGTTATTTGACAGGAACCGGATAGGTCTGACAACTGGGGCGAACCCCGGTGGTGCCATACGTATTTCGGACTCTTGTGAAAGCGTGTTGACCGAACTAGAGACAGAGGGCTCCGGCGAAGAGGCGCTGCTGTTACCGTGCTTAGCAGGAAGCTCGTCGTCTCCGAGAGGTGTAAAAGAAAAGCGGAGCAGGCGGTACAGGCACAGCTCGTCTTCGGATAAAGATGCATTAGCCTCCCCGGGTAAGTGTTTCAAATCACGGCCTTTGAAATGGTTGTATATGAAACTAATAAATAGACAGCCACACTCAGACACTCATAGGGGGTATGTCTTTTCTGACATTTTGTTATTTGATGCATATGGCTCTGGGAAAATTCTGCCTACTCAGGCTGATTACGGTTGTGATAACAGGTAATGCAACGTGGTCAAATAGATATGTTATGTAAGCTCTCTGAAGTGAGCATTGCACGCGGCTTTTTAATGTTTGGGTCTCTCTTAAGGTCTGTTGAGGCTGTTGGAGAACCAACACTTTGGTTATTATTGGAATTTTAAAAAAGCACAAACTTGGTGTCACATTACATAAAAAAGTACCCGGTTTCTCCACAGCACTTGGTGAACTGAAGGCTTGGTGTGCAGTCTGTATCCTGTCTGTATTTTCTGCTCAATTTGTCATCACCCATATTTTAGTCTATCTGACAATCAAGACAGAATCAAGGCTACAAATATGATGACAAAAAAGTTTTTAAAAAAACAACAACAAACAAACAGTTTATAATACCTCCAGGATAATAAATAAGTCTGCCTCATCTATTGAACTCTTGCCACCTGGTTGAGATCATTGCGTCCTTCATCCAAATTATCTTTGTTCCTCAAGCTAGGAGGTTTTTGAACATTCTGGTCTGTTGTAAGATGTTTGTTGTGATAAAATGATTTGAGGCTATGCTGTGAACTAGATTGTCCAGCAGGAACAACTAAAGTTTCTGTCAGATTTGTTTTGGATGATGAGGAGGGGGGGGGGGATGCAGGGAAAGACCAAGAAAAAGGTGACCTAGTCGCTATGGAAGCGGCATAATCTGACTTAAATGCTCACTGGATTTAACAACACTCCCCCTCATACCGCCCACCTTTTGTTTTTTCCTTTTTTCACCCTGCAAAACAAATTCTGAGCATTTGTATTCATTTCTGTTATTCAGCCTCTCCCAACAGAGATCTATTGTTCAGATCCATGTCCTATTATGGCCAGAAATCTAGGCCACAGGTAGAGAGTCTGAGCCTTAAATGGCAAGTGTTGGCATCCCATTACTTGTGGCCTTTGTAGAACAATAATCTTCTCCTCTAAAATTACAAAACTGTTTTACAGATTATTGTTAGAATACTGACTAAGAGCCGTTTCTCTTGCACTTTGTGCCATTTAAAAATATCATGTAAATTAATTGTGAATTGTGGCTCTTAAATTCTGCTTTACGTGTCATGGGAAATATTAACCAAATAGCATCAAATAGCAATAGTGCTTTTTTTTTTAACAAAGTAATTGGTAAAAATTTGCATGCGTCCATAGATGCATTCTATTTTTCATCACGTATGCCATCTTTTGCTGCCTTCTTTGTCACCAGTCCAAAGAGCCTAGAAACAGCACGCAGGGTTTATTTATAGTTATAGTCTTTATGTAAAGTTCATTTTCATAAGCTTGAGTAAGTTGAAGCATTTTATCATGTAACTGTCAAAACACGAGGGAAACAGTTTTAGCATTTAAGACAAATTGTATCAATTTTATGCGCTTGCTGTAACTTAAATATATAGTTATAGAACACTTTTCACAGTCCAGTGTTGTGGCATGTCACACACTTTGTGCTCTGCAGGTCTATTGGAGGTCTCTGAAGTTATAAGTGAGGTACACTCCTGCTGTGTGTGCCCCATTAGCTGACCAGGACATCTGAGAGGCTGATATTAAATATGCATAATGCCCCTGTGCTAGCAGACACACTTTGTAGTCCAGTACAGTGTTTGAAGATGATGAAGAGGGAAATTGAGAGAAAGGAAGTACTATATGCGCATATACTATTACTTTGGCTTTCTACAGGTTCAAGCTAATGGGAAGTGGAAGACATACAAGGCCCATTACTGCCATCTGCAGCAATACACCACAGTGATCTTATCACAGACTATAAGCACCAGGGTTGCGCACAGGAAGCGTAGATCTGTCATCATACAAGATGATAGATTGAGCACACTTTGACCTGTTGTTGGGAATTAAATGAAGATAAAATATTGTATCACACAGAACTGGATTACAAACTCCTTACAGTAAATCAGAGATTTACTGTTTTAGAGCACAATCTAAAACTATGTTAAGATTTTCATACTAAAGTCAAAATGGAGCTATTTTTAAGTCATTACTTTTGGACAGCTTTTCCAGAAATCAGAGTTACCTTTATGGCCAGACATCTTGTCCCAGTGTGGTCCACATCCACAAAAACACTCAGAGTTTAGCCTTCAGAGATTGTGCACGTACAGCATGATCAGAAATTTATGGGAGTATTTACCCAATAAAATTGCTTAATGTTTGCAGCACAGTTTAAATTCTTTTTAAAGTAGGATGTTTGCTTTGCAGGTACCAAATAGAGCACGAAACACAGGTGCAGCCTAGCTTAAACCTCTGTTTCAAATAATTCAGTTTTAGTTATATAGCACCAAATCACAACAACAGTTGTCTCAAGTCGTTTTATTTTGCAAGGTAAAGACTACAGTAATGCGGAGAAAACCCCAAGAATCCGATGACCCGCAGAGTGAAACTTTGCAGCATTTATTGAGAAGATACAAGAAAAAGATCAGTCTGTCTAAATTCTTCTTCTTATTGAGTTATCTTACAGCCACAACATAATAAACACCTACCTAATGAGAATCAGAATACTTTATTGGTAATGCTTTTTGGTAATCTCAGTCTCTCACTGAACGTGCTCCTGTGACTGACCAGCATGTCATGGAGTGGGTGGGAGGAATTATCCAACATTGTCTTCATCTTAATGTTGGATAGCTCCCCAGTGTATCACCAAAATACCTTTGACGCATCAAAGTAATGCATAGTATGCTACCGGGACATTAACAGATAATTGGCTGCAGGGTGCGAGTACTGTGCTGTAATGAGGAGGTCTTGGTTAGTCGCTTTACTTTCTGAACCTCCCCGTTAAGTTAAATTGAGTTTGACTTTTAAAATGTGATTCTGGGTACTTTTCATGTATTTGTTCAGGAGTAATTGGGCCATACTAGGTCAGACTAGGTTTGACAAGTATCCACTGTTTTAAACAATCCAGATTAATTATGTAACGTTTGCTTATCACTCTTTCTTTTCTTCCTCGTGTTAATTAGGTTCTCTTGGGCCCTGCAGTTAAACTAGCTTTGAAGCTATCTTTGTTACTCCTTATCGGTCACCCTTGGCATGTTGACTGTCCTGTCCCTGTTTTTGTAGCACCTACCACATGTCTGTGACTTTATCTCTCCTTGCATCCCACTGTGACTTTAGTGTGACTGATACAGAGCATGGGTCTCTGTCAGCTGATCGTTCTGCCCTGTGCAAGGAGGAGAACTTATAATCTGCCATGTCATGTGTTTGGACCTTTATCAAAATAATAATTGGCACTATTCACCAGAGAGAAGTGATTTCAAGAGAATGACGTTTGATTTACAAGGCAGTAGAAAATGCCCGATTTTAACAAGTGGCAGAATCATTGGTTTAGACCAATTTTTTTTTAGTTTAGTTGGTAAATTCTCTGTGATAGTGTACACACAGTCAAAATATGGGCATGCGATTTGGAATTCCTCTTAAATGTGTGTTTGTGTATTCCTTTGTGGGTGATTCCTGTGATAGACTTGGCCACCTGTTTTATCCCACCCTTTGCACAGTGTGTAATGGGAACACTTCCAGTTTCCCACTGCCTAGAACAGAATAATCAAGAGGTGAGATGGGTGAGGTAACGGACAGTTTACAGTAGTCTCTATAAGGGAGATTGCTATTAATATTTTTTACCACTGATTTTTCAGCATGTATAATGTAAATAACTCATTCATGATCATTTCAAAGGTATCTGATGGTCCTAAACACCAAAACATAACACCCATGCAGAGAAACCTCTTGATGTTTACTTAATGCCATATTTTGGAATGGACATGTAATTGTAAATGCAATCTTATTGTTCTAGTTCTTAAGAAAATACATTTGTTTAATTGTAGCAAGTTCTGGTTGTATACAATGTAAAAATAAATCAAAGTAATCTTGAGTTATTCCCCTTCTAGGTACCAACAGTGGAGATTTCAACCATTTCCCCGACGACCCCGAGTTTGCCGATATTATCCAAAGGGCAGAGCAAGCCATTGAGAGTGGCGTCTTTCCAGAGAGGATTTCCCAGGGCTCAAGTGGGAGTTACTTTGTCAAAGACCCAAAAGGGGTAAGTTTGGTACAAATGACACCGATTCATGACAAGCGAAGGAAGGTTCATGGGCTAAACTTGGAGGAAGAATATAAATCAGTAGCTTAGCAACATTTCCAAACATTTATCTTTTCTTTTTTCAAAACATTAATCGCTTTAATCATAATGGTTTGTAAACTAGGAAGAAGGAATATGGAAATACACAGGATTATGATTCTCGTTTAATTATTTAAAAAGCAATGGTTTAGCTGATAACAGCAGATCACTAGCATCTACAGGTAATTACTGGGAAGATGGTGAGCCCAAGATGTCAGACGCATTCCTCACGCTTTACATTTGTTGCTTATAGTTATACACTATTAGTCTTTGGCTTTTTAATTGTGTTTTTGTAAGGAGATTGAAGCAACACTAATATGCGTGGTAAAATTAGTTCTCACTCTTTCTGTTTTCTGATCTGGGCTGTATGTCAGATTGCAAGTTTAGAAAAAAACAAATGTATCACTCTGTTTTGTTTTTTTGTTTTTTATTTACAGAAAATCATTGGTGTTTTTAAACCAAAGTCAGAGGAACCTTATGGTCATCTGAATCCAAAATGGACCAAATACTTTCACAAGGTACTTTCTGTCACATGTATCACCTTTTTTTTAAACATCTGAAAAGTTATTAAGATATATATTGTCATTCATTTAACTTTAATGGCTGCACACAGTAAGTAAG
This sequence comes from Perissodus microlepis, assembly GCF_051167445.1. Taxonomy (NCBI): domain Eukaryota; kingdom Metazoa; phylum Chordata; class Actinopteri; order Cichliformes; family Cichlidae; genus Perissodus; species Perissodus microlepis. The sequence goes on from NC_140466.1 coordinate 7,333,069, forward strand.
ATAAAAAAAAAAAGTGGGGTAATATTAACACCTCATCTGTAAAACTTTCCCCATGTCTGTCTCTGTTGTTAGCTTTGCTGTCCATGTTGTTTTGGCCGAGGGTGCTTGTTACCTAACCAGGGTTATCTGTCAGAGGCTGCTGCTTCACTGGTTGACACCAAACTCAGTCTTGGTGTGGTGCCAAAAACCAAGGTGTGTGCTTTTTTTTTTTTTTTTCTCCGTAGAGTTTTTGAATTAATAACATGTAATAACTCCAAATCCCAGTATAAGTAAACACTTGAATTAATCTGGATTTGATTAGGGTCTCTGTGCTCTTCTTTCTGTTCAGCAGTGGTCACAGTTTCAAAGTAAACCAGTGTTATCTAAATTTTATCAGGTGGTGTATTTGGCCAGTGAGACATTCCACTACAACGCCATAGACAGAGCAAAGTCCAGGGGGAAGAAGTACGCCCTAGAGAAAGTCCCCAAAGTGGGGCGACGCTTCCACAGAGTGGGCCTCCCACCCAAGGTACCAAACACTTTTTTAAACCTTCACAGTCTAACGTCACCATTTGTTTACTGTACGCAATTCACGAGGAGCTTGGAATCTTGACCTTTCTCTTGTTCATTCCTGTGCCGTGTCCTCCTCTTGCTTCCTTGCTTTCTCTTTGTATTTGTGCAAAAACAGCCACATGCAGGAAAACCTATACTGATACTGGTTAAAACAAATTCTAATCTTCTTGTTTCAACATTTGTTAAGAGGTTCTTTGTCAAAATTGTTCTATTTATATGTACGCTGACTGCTTCTCTATCAAATACAAGAGTTGTTGCATCAGTGAGTGGAGGGCTGAGAATAGCCACTGATGGTAGAGAACGGTAAAAGGAATCATGCCACACTATTTTTGTGTTGAAGAAGAACAATGTGTTTAGATAAAAGGCCATCAGAACCATAAATGTTGTTTCTGCTTTAAGCCATGTTCTTTTTCAGGAGCTGTAATACTTACTGGATATATTTATCTCTTGTATCGTGAACTGTAATCGTATATCAGTTTTGTCTTTTAATCAAAAACATGTATAACAGGTATTTCATTCCTGGCTGTTTATTACGTGAGACAGCCTTGTGGGTGATCTAAAGATATGTGGATGTTAAGATGATGTGAAAACATAGCTGAAGTGTCTTCGAGGAAGTAAATATGAGGAAACTGACTGCATATTTTCAACTGTCAGGCACAGCTGACATTTCAGCCTTTCGACATTACAGCTTCACGTGTAATATCACTGCACACCACATCATTTCCGTTTAAACTGCCTACATACTGTTCTCAGAGCAGTGAACACTGCTATACAGTGTTTTGTTTTAATGGGTATGTTAGTTGCATTCATGCCATATGCGCCTCTGTGTGTTTCCAGGTGGGCTCATTTCAGCTGTTTGTGGAGGGTTATCGTGAAGCCGACTACTGGCTGCGACGCTTTGAGGCAGAACCACTGCCAGAGAATATCAGGAAGCAGCTGCAGTCGCAGTTTGAGCGGCTGGTGGTGCTAGACTATGTTATCAGAAACACAGGTAGGCGTGCACGTGTTAACATTTCGATAAATGGTTTAAATTGAAGTGATCAGTCATTGTAGTCTCATTACAGTGTTGGCAGCTTTATTTCGATTTAGTTATACACTGGTTATGATAAAAATTCCTTTGATCTTCATATTTATTTTAAGTTAGTATATGCTTGCGCACAACAGCTGTTTGCTATCTTTGACATCGTTCTGTCTTCCCTCTCATTTCTGCGTATCAAAACTTGTTTCTGTTTGTTTTCCTTGTTAGATCGAGGGAATGACAACTGGTTGATCAAGTACGAGACACCAGGAGAAGGAGAGGGAGAAGAACAAAAGGTGAGGTAATTTAGCACATGACAGAGGTGTGTTCAGACTGTTCACCAAGCACTCATTCACCTCGCTTAACTCTGTTGAAACACATGAACACTTATATATTTTTAAACCAGAACACACCTTATGTTGTTTTTGCTTCTGTGTATGTGCAAACTAGACTCACAAATGCATAGATAAACACATGTGTGGAACAAACTTGATGTACGTCTTGGTTACCTATCATCAATCATTATTTTCGATGTGCTGATAAATGACAAAAGTTGTAATTTATGTGTGGCAGTAATCACCCCTCAATCAATAACGAACTTGTTCATCAGTCATTAATAATTTACTCACTTAATGAATTCGAGGTCTTTAATCTTCTTCTCCCTCATGCTGCAGGATGCAGAATGGACAGAGAACACTCAGGACTCCTGCATCAAGATTGCAGCAATTGACAACGGCCTGGCCTTCCCCTTTAAACACCCGGATGAATGGAGAGCCTGTATGTTTATCACTTATTTCACTTTTGCTCACCATCTCTGTCAGTGACAGTAATGAGAGGGCCCTTTACATGTGCGATTTTTGTGATGCTTAAAAAGACTCATTGCACTTGTAGGAAAGGGTATTGTCAACATCACCTTCCGAAAAACACAAAGTGAAAAGGCACTTTTATTTTAGTGTTTAAATTCTCTTTCTGTGCCACAGTAATTGATGGTTGACCCGGCTCTTTGTTCACATGGGCTTTAGGAGATCTCTCTTGCAAAATGTGTCACAGCTAAAAGTCTTACTCTCATTACAAATCAGAACCAGTCACTGTGACTGCATGCAGTTTAGACTTGTGCTGTGTACTGAGTGATGCACAAATGCATTTATGTTGCACCACAAGTTTCATCGTACCTGAAGACAAAACATTGAGATACCATGAAATTACTGGAGGAGATTGCATGTCTGAAAGGGGATTTATTTGCATACTTGTTGAGATGTATACTACTTTTAGACCCGCTGTCCAGATTAGACAATACAATTAGCTTATCTTAGTACCAAGGTTGTAAATAGGAAGAAATTACTAGCTTGGCTTTTTCCAGATGTAAAACTGATGTAAGAGCTTGTAAAATTGTACTAATCTGTGAACTTGATAAAGTGTTGCAATTAGTAAGTTGTAGATGTGATGATATGATTTTTACCTTTGGACACTGCCACCGACAGTTCCTTTAATTTTCTGATAATCTCATTGCTATTGGATGATTTCAGTCCTTTTCTTCTCGTGGTAGAATCTTGTCATCTGTGTTCTGGCAAGAATTAAAGAATTTTTTACAATAAAAAAAATAAACTGTAAAGAAAAATTAGGCCACTAAACAATCCTACATGTGGCCTTATTATCAAATACAATGATGGTTATAGGTTCAATGACAGTGAAAGGCTATACAGACGGAAACATTTGTGTTGTCCTCCTAACAGATCCATTCCACTGGGCATGGCTTCCTCAGGCCAAGGTACCCTTCTCCCAGGAGACCAGAGACCTTGTGCTGTCCCGCCTCTCTGACATGAACTTTGTTCAGGATCTCTGTGAGGACCTCTATGAGATGTTCAAGGTATGAGATGTTCTCATAAGCTTTCATTTTTAATCTGTTTCTAGATTTTTGAATTCTTAATTGCAGGATATCAGCTAATATCAGTCGTTTTCTGTTTTCAGACAGATAAAGGCTTTGACAAAACCATGTTTGAGAGACAGATGTCCGTCATGAGAGGACAGGTGAGCTTTTGTAATTAATTTTTTTTTTTTAATGAGTACTTTAATGTTCCTCTGGTCATTTTTTTTTACTTTGCACTGTTCTGTCCTCTATTTTATTTTTTCCTGCCTGTTCCTTTTATATCCTACCTCGTTCTCCTTTCTCCTCTCATGGCCTACTTTCTGTCACTTTGTATGCTCTGTAACGTCATCACACAACACCACCCTAATTTTGCATCTGCAGACACTGTCCTGTCTCACCTTTCAGTCTTTCTATTCTTCTCTCAGCAAGCAGTTTAATAATAAAAACATGTTATAGTAGTAAACAATACTGTGCAGGATTTGAGTCATTCTCAATTCTTTGTATTTTTGTTCTCCTCCCCTATTGGAATTCTTTAATATGGTTTAAAGTGCTTAAAGTCATGTCCTTTAGAAAAAGGAATAAATCCAACAAAGGCATAACACAGGACCCAAGGACCTGAGAAAAACATCCGACCCGTCAGCTGATCCATCTACTGTTGTAAAGATGCCCTTCTTAAAGAAGGGAAAGAGGGTGAAAAGGCTGAGTTATGCCAAGTTACACAAGAACTGGACTTTTGTACAACAACCTGTTGTGAACAACGGGTCTTGTGAATTTTGAATCTAAATTTGACATTTTAAGTTCTAGTCAGTGTCATTGGAGTGTTATGGAGGACATCAGTAGAGAGGTACAACAGTGAATGTGTGCAGCATCTGTTAAATGTGGTAGAGGCTCTGTCATAGTTTCAGTCAGTGGTGTGGGGGATCTTGTCAAAATTGATGGAATTATAAACGCAGAAAAGTACTGTGCAGTACCATCTGGAAAGCGTCTTGATTGGCAGTAGCTTATTTGCAGAATTACATTGATCTCAAACACATTGCCAGTGCAGTGAAAGCACACCTGGGTAGAAAACGCATAATAGAATGCTATCAGTTATGGATTGGTATCCTCAGAGCCTGGACCTCAATATTATTGAAGTAGTGTGAGACAGAGGCAGGAAACAAATGGAACAAAATCAGGTAACATCCAGATTAGAGCTTCAATGTTAAGAAGCCTGGAGAATTATTCCTGAAAACTACTAAAATAGAGCCTGTTTTGAAGAATAAAGGTGCTTGTACTAAATTTGCAAGCTTGTCAGAATTTCACCATTTCTGTGTTTGCTTCATGTGCTATTTCCACACAGCACGTTTCACTGATCACTGCACTTATTTCCCATTTTCCAAGCAAAATATAACAAAATGAGGGATGACTCAAGACTTTGTCCTGTAGTGCAGTTGTTTTGTAATTTATTTATTTTTTTTAACTTTTAGTTAATTATTTAACTTTTGTCAGATATTAAAATGACCTGGCTGTGGAGAAAGTAGCTAATAATAACTGCAGTTTTTATGTATTACTGTCCTTTATCAAAGCCATGTCACATGCATAATATGTAAGCACAGACGATTTCATATTTCCAATAACTTGTTTGCATATTCTCTAAAAACTTCGAGTTGCTTTTGCACAACTAATGCACCGTCTTTTCCCAGGTGTTGAACCTGACCCAGGCGTTGAAGGACGGGAAGAGCCCCCTCCAACTGGTGCAGATGCCTCGGGTGGTAGTGGAGCGCAGCCGCTCAGGTGGCCAAGGTCGTGTGGTCACTTTGGGGAATGCGTTTACACAAACCTTCCACTGCAAGCGGCCATTCTTTTCCTCCTGGTAGTCGGAGAAGGATGACGAGGGGAGCAGAGGAGAAGCATCTGCTTTTTGTCCACACATCGCTCCTGGAGTAAAGAAAGTGAGAGAGAAGCTTACACTGGAAACTGTTCATATTTGTCCTCGGCAGGAAGGAAGTGAAGAAGGATACGGTGATGATGGAAAATAAGATGAGAAATATTTTGTGAGGAAATTGACTTGAGGCCAATTCCTCATTTGAGGAGAGTGCAGGGAACCGTGGGAGCTGGAGAGATTAGCATACCAGCGTCTCCTAGAGAGACCTTGGGGCTGTTTGTGGTTACTATGGCAACTTGATTAGATAATCAGCTTTTTCACAGAGGTGGGCTTTGTTTATTGTTAGGAAGCTGAAAGTTGTTTTTTTTCTTTTTTCAAACCACCCAAGCTACCTACTGAAGGTCTCTCGATAATGTAGTGCGTTGATGGCCAAAGAGCAAGCACCTAAATACCACAAGCTAACAGCACAGTGGTCCTGGTAGTGTTTGGGAAGCTTAAAGAAGTTTCTCTTGGTCGACATTGTTCCTCATCTGGGATAAAGTCCAAAATATTTGCTTTGCCTTATAGGATTACTTAGTGAAATATAGATGTGCACTTACACTGCTGGAAGTGTTTGACCAGTTCCACCCAGCTGGGCCAAAACACACTTTACCCAGCTTTAAAACCACGTGTTAAACAAAGACAGTGTCTTCAATTCTCAGTGCTGCCAAAGTCTTTGTTGAGGGAATATTGAAGAGCTTCAAGACAAGAAAATTGTTGAAACTTGAATTTGTAGGAAGTGGAGGACTGCGAATAAACACTTTGCTTGAATGTAATCTGTTTACCGTTTATACACAGAATTTTGCTCCTAAACATTTCAGTACAAGAGAATTCTGTAAGAAATAGACTTCTCATTACTATGAATGTATTTGTTGTTTGACTTGTATTTAATTGCTGGTAAGCAGCTTTCTCTTGAATCTTGTGGCATGGGGGGGTCGCAACTCTCCTTGCTTTTTATATTGTACTCTGTGAAGAGGAAAAACTAAATTGAGGAGACTTGCTTGATGCCATTCTGTTTTCTTATGTATGCATCTTGAAGTTTTTATTCCAACTCAGCGACTATATGGGATAAGTTGTATATTTAACAGAATAAAAAAAACAATAAAATTTGGCAAAATCAAGTATTTTGTAGTTGTCACTAGTAGATGTTCTAGTTTATAGGAAAAGGCTAATTTGAAGGTATAAAGAATGAAGTGCACCAAGCTGGAGTTCAGCAGTGACAAAGGTATGTTCAGCAGAGCTCTATCTGCAGGATGACAGTTCTCATGCACCTGATTAATGCCTATTGACTTTAAGATTAAAGATGTCAACAGTAATTCCCATCCAACCTGCTAAAGCCCAAAGATATCCAGGTAATAATGATGAAAACAAAAACAACAGATCTTCACACGCGAAATATTGAAATCAGTGAATTTTTAGCATGAGAAATTATTAAAAAGGTTATCAGCAATTAAAGATTTTCTGAGTGGAACTTTGCCGATTGCAAAGGTACAAGATCTAAACCAGAGCCATGGAAAATGTTTAATAGTGTGAAAGTGACAAAGGGAGCGGTTTAAGATTACAAGCTAATGGGGCCTTTTGTAAAGCAAAAAAACAAAAAGGTGCCCAGGTTCATCTGACCAATCAAGAATGTCAGTGATGTCATTCAAGACGAGAAATAGAATATTTCCTACAGGTGTGCCTTGAAATTGTGGCGTGTGTTCTTTGTGTAGCAGAGGTTTTCAAACCAATATACACCAAGGTGGTGGTAGATGTGAAGCACAGCTGAATAGGGTCACCACACATTCTCGCTAAGAAGCGACACACATCTGGAGAGGAAATAAAATGTGAAAAGAGATGTTGCAATACTACCAGAATGTCTCGTCATCTTAGCAGTAGTGTGACACGGAGCCTTGCACAACAGTGCCCTCATGTGGAAAGTTTTCTTTATAACCTCAGGTTAATGGGTTCAAGTCACCACAAAAAAAAATAGGCAGTCTTCTAAAATAGAGTACCAGGTCTTTTAAAACACTATAATAACCAAACGTATGATTCTGTACTCTGCTTGTGTATATATAGCTGTGGTCAAAGGTTTACATACACTCTTCATGGGCATGAATGTCCTGGTAATTTGGGGCTTTTTTAAACTGCTCTTTATCCACGGTGGAATGATTGTACAGCATACACCTTTACTGACTTCAAAAGTCAAGTTTGAGTTTATTTTTTATTTTTATCTGATCCATACTGGGTCAAATATATACACACAACCCACTAATATTTGGTTAAATGTTCCTTAGCAAGTCGCTCTTGGTTGCAATCAACAAGCTTCTGACATAATTTTGGTTGGATATTTGGTCAGTTTCCTGGAATAGACTTGGTGTTTAAGCATAATCCATACATTTTCAATTGGGTTTAAGTTGAAGCTTTGGGAGGGCCATTCCAGAAGCTTGATGTTTGCCTGTTTTATCCATTCTAAAACTAGTTTGATGTCTGTTCAGGGTTATTTTTCTGCTGGAACACTCAACTCTGTCCAAGTTCCATTTCTCTAAGTGTTGATTTGAGGTGAAGCTGAAGAATTTGAAGAATTCCCTCGGAGCATGATGCTGCCACCATCATGTTTGAGGGTTGGTACAGTGTCTTAGGTTTGTAAGCCCCACCTTTACCCCTACAAACATGCCTCTTGTCATAGTGACCAAACAACCCAATCTTTGTTTTATCTGAACATAAAACTTTCCTCGAGAAGGCATTAGGCTCATGCCTGTGGTGAGAAAGTGAAAATTTCAGTGATGACGTGTCGATTTTGAAGCAGGGGCTTTTTTTCTGGGTTGGCAGTCTCTCAGTCCATGGGGATGTAAAACTTGCTTTACTGTGGACAGTGATGTTGGAGTTTCAACAGTTTCCAGTTCACGCTTTAGCCTTGACGGTTCCTGGGCTGTTCCAGAACATCCTAACCAGTTTATTCTCATCCGAGGATGACAGTTTGGATCTTCTTCCAGATCCTGGCAATGCGGTGACACGTCTCACTAACTCATACATAGATACAGTAACTTGAACTAATGGTTTTGTAATCTGCAGTTTTTTCGTAATGGCCCTGAAAGACCTTCCTAAGTTGTGTAATACAATAAGTTGTGTGTACAATTACGCTTCTTAAATCGTCACTGAGTTTCTTGGGCTTTCCCTTTGTTCAAAGTATTGCTCAATCCAGTGAGTACTGGCAAAGGAAAAACTACCAAGTAATCAATCATGAACACTAATGAAAATTTAACAGCACTTGCATTTGTCAAGTAAAAGCACAATGTAGAACCTTCAGCACTGCTTATTAAAATATTTAAATAAATGTACGTCTATACCTGAGCCTGTATCTACAAGAACTGGAGAAAATGCAAAATTTAAAAAAATAAAGTGCACCCAGTTCTTTTTTTTTTTTTTTTTTTTTTAAAGATAAAAACCGTTTCAAAGGAATCAGAAGCCCAAACTACCAAGACATTCATGCCCATGATGTGTGTATGTAAATTTCTGACCTGTACAAGCTTCCCTGCAGTTATGTCTGGTATGAGCTTTTGTTTCCACTAGATGGCGCGCAGTATCTGTTTTATTTTAGTTGCCTGCTGTCGGAAGTGCACTTCAAGGCGATGAGTTTAGTCGTTCACAAAAGTGATGTAAAGTCACAAGGCTGTAAAAATATGCAGACACAGACGGCTTGGCTTGTAGTCCTTTTTACCAAGAAGAACCACGGGAGATTGTACTCAGATTACTTTTTAGTTCTTAAAGAAGCAACCCCAATGTTTTCAATGTAGTAATTTAATATGATTTTGTGAGGGCATATATATATATATATATATATCATATTTATTTAAGCTTTCTGGCACTATTGACATGATGCAGCTCTTTATATTTGTGGCTGCGTTTCTCTTTGCGCACGAAATCACCGAAGCCGTTCGCTCTGACAAGTGCACCTCCCGGTGCGATGTGAGCTCGTGCCCGAGCCCCAGCTGTCCCGGTGGCTACGTTCTGGACAGATGTAACTGCTGCCTGGTGTGTTCCCCGCGTGAAGGAGACCCCTGCGGCCGCAAAGACGACCTGCCCTGCGGGGATGGATTGGAGTGCAAGTTATTCGCTGCGGGGAAGCGGCGAGGCTCCAAAGGGGTCTGTCGGTGTAAGATGGACCATGAAGTGTGTGGGAGCGACGGGAAAACGTATGGAAATGTGTGTAAGATGAGAGCAGCCAGTCGGAAAACTCTACTCAAGGGGAGACCCGCGGTCAGCCAAGCGCACAAAGGACCCTGTTCGCCTTTAGGAGCAGGTAGGGTTGCTTTGAGGTCGCCACAAACTTAGAATGTACAGGGTGGAATAAATTGTTTTGGGATTTGAGTAACGTGTATGTATGTATGTATGTATGTGTGTATGTATGTATATGTGTATATGTATATGTGTATATGTATATGTATATATGTGTGTATGTGTATATGTGTATATGTATGTGTATATGTGTATATGTGTATACATATATACACATATACGTATACACATATACACATATACATATATATATATACATATACATATACATATATACATATATATGTGTATATGTATATATGTGTATATGTATATGTGTGTATATGTATATGTGTGTATATACACATATATGTGTATACATATACACATATATGTGTATACATATACACATATATGTGTATACATATACACATATATGTGTGTATACATATACACATATGTGTATATGTATACACACATATGTGTGTATACATATACACATATGTGTGTATACATATACACATATGTGTGTATACATATACACATATACACATACACATATACACATATGTGTATACATATATGTGTATATATGTACACACATATATGTGTGTGTGTATAAAAAAGCTAGATTAGGGGCACTGAGGCAAGGTTGCTTTTTTATTTTTTGTTTACTGAAACATATTCCAATTATAGTTATATAATGGACATAATGTGTAGACTCTCAGCTTTCGTTTGAGGATATCACATTCAGGTTGGATGAGGGGTTTAGGAGTTTCGGCTCCTTAACATGTGCCACCCTCTTTTTAACGGGACCAAAAGTAATTGGAAAATTGACTCAAAGGAAGGTGTGGGCAATTCCTTCATTATGTCATTATCAGTTAAGCAGATAAAAGTCCTGGAATTGATTTGAGGTGTGCTGCTTGCATTGGGAAGATTTTGCTTTGAACAGACAACATGCGATCAAAGGAGCGCTCCATGCAGGTGAGACAAGCCATCTGTAAGCTGTGAAAACAGAAAAAAAAACATCAGAGAAACTGCTACAATATTACAATAAGTGGCAAAACCTACAGTTTGGAAAGAAAGCACTGCTGAACTCAGCAATGCAAAAAGACCTGGATGTCCAGAGAAGACAGCAGTGGTGGATGATTGCAGAATCATTTTCATGGTGAAGTGAAACCCCTTCACAACAGCCAGCCGAGTGAGCAAGACTCTCCAGGAGGTAGTCGTAATCATAAACCTCAAGAATAAAAAGGTTGGACAAGCCAAAAAAAAATCTAAAAAAGCCAGCAAAGGTCTGGAAGAACAGTCTTTCAACAGATGAAACCAAGATCAACCTCTACCAGAAAGATGGCAAGAAAAAAGTATGGCGAAGCAAACCACGTCATCTGTAAAACATGGCGGGGGCAGTGTGATGGCTTGAGCATGCATGGCTGCCAGTGGCGGACTGGGACACTAATGTTTATTGAAGATGTGTCTGCTCAAATCCAGTTAAACTGAGTCACGTTGATTGGCCGGTGTTTCATAATAAAAATAAACAATGAACCAAACATACAGCCAAAGCAAACCAGGAGTTTATTAAAGCAAAGAAGTGCAATATCCTTGTGTTGCCAAATCAGTCACCTGATCTTAACCCAACTGAGCATGCATTTCACTTGTTCAAGATTAAACTTTGGACAGAAAGGTCCACAACAGTAACTGAAAGCTGCTGCAGTAAAGGCCTGGCAGAGCATTAAAAAGGAGGAAACCCAGCATCTGGTGATGTCCATGAGTTCAAGACTTCAGGCTGTCATTGCTAGCAAAGGGTTTTCAACCAAGTATGGGAAATTAACATTTTATTTTCAGTAATTTAATTTGTCCAATTACTTTTGAGTCCCCTGGGATGAAGGGATTGTGTTACAAAAATGCTTTAGTTTCTCACATTTTTACACATCTTTTTTGTTCATCCCACTAAATTAAAACTGAAAGTCTGAGTTGTTTCAAAAGTTGACTCTGTCCAAATATTTATGGACCTAACTGTAGCTATAGATAGATTGATTGCTGTCTGTATTAATGTTTTGGTGGGGTTTTCTTGTCAGTATAGGTCGTACCCTGATTCGTCTCAGCAGCCCTCGATACAAGTTCAACTTCATTGCTGATGTCGTGGAGAAAATAGCCCCTGCTGTCGTCCACATTGAGCTGTTCTTAAGGTTTGGCTTGTGTATGTGTATAAAAATAACAAAAATTGTTTATTTATATTGTTTTATAGTATAATGGCTTGATTTGTCTGCTTTGATCTCAAGTAAGAAAAAACGAGTGCAACCTGTTTCCTCAACAGGCTGTTTTTAGGGATATTGGGCCCAGTCAAGTGCTGTTTGCCTGCTATTATAAGTAGCATAAAATTACTTTCAAATTTAAGCTTAAAATTAAAAGAAAATTCAAATCATGCATGAAATTAAGCATACAATTTAGTCCAAAGCACATCACATTAAGGCATAAAACTCTCCAAGCTGCCAAAATTACTTCTATATAGGGCAACCAGAATGTGAAATATATGCAAGAAAAGCACATTTTAATTATTATTGTTATTATTAATCATGTTCACTTTAATAATTTTTCATTTGCCCTCTGTTTCCAGGCATCCTCTGTTAGGTCGCCACATGCGACTCTCCAGTGGCTCTGGGTTCATCGTGTCCCACTCAGGTGTGATTGTGACCAACGCTCATGTGGTAACCACAGCTGCCTTGGTGACAGGCAGGCCACAGCTGCGTGTTCAGCTCCACGACGGAGATGCATATGAAGCCGTGGTGAAAGACATAGACAGGAAGGCAGACATTGCTACAATCAAGGTCAATCCACAGGTAAGGGCACAAGCCCTGACATGCTATCATCATAAGCTTCTCTACCCTCTTCTCCTTTTCAAATATAAACACATGAATCTTTAGATTTTTTTTACATCCATAAATCTTAAATGAGCCCACATAAACCACACAGCCCACATCCTGACACATTTCTTTGTCAACATCTGACAGTTTTCTGCTAGACATTAATAAGACTTTCATAAACACTAGCTCCGTGAGTCACAGACAGAGCGCTGATGTGTGTAATCTCACACCCCTGTCTGAAATACCTGGAGAGTTTTGTAAGCTTTCAACTATTCCTCTTCCTCTAAATGTCTTTTCTTCTTTTCATCTGTATTGCTCTGACATACTCGTGTTTTCGCCTGTGTGCTGGTATTTTTTGAGTGGTTTTTTTTGTGCTTGTTGTAGCAGAAGAAACTTCGCGTGCTGTCTCTGGGCAGTTCGGCTGATCTGAGGCCAGGAGAGTTTGTGGTTGCCATTGGCAGCCCTTTCGCCCTGCAGAACACTGTCACCACCGGCATCGTCAGCACTGCACAAAGAGATGGCAAAGAGCTGGGCATAAAGGACTCAGACATGGACTACATCCAAACTGATGCTATTATTAACGTGAAACATTTTTAAATATCTGCATCTATACACATTGATTGCATTATTGAACTACATAATTGTCTTTTAATATTCCCATATGTGTAAGAATTACTGTTGTGCTTGTTTCTATTTTATATCTTCCATACTTGTGTCAAGTACGGCAATTCGGGAGGACCTCTTGTTAACTTGGTAAGTGGTGTTCTCTAAGGTACAGTAGATGATCCATTTGACTTTGGAGTGTTTTCAGTTTGGCCTGAAACAAAGAACGGAGTTTTCACTAACGCAGCATAAACAGTTATGAGTCACCAAATTGTCATATGAGCCTGAATATCACAAACTTATTATTCCCCAAAGCACAGAGGGAGCTTAAGTGTGATATACACTACAGACATTATACCTGATTTTGTTGTATGTATTGCAGCACATTTAAAGAAACTATTAACTGTCACATATAGCTTTGTAGATGTGTGCATAACAAGGCACATAATGCAAACAAAATGTGAGCTTTACCAGCTGAACAGTACTCCAAGAAGCACAAAGTTAAGAGTTACGAAAACCCAGAGAATCTAGAAAGAAGAACAAAGAACCAGGTTAATTCCAAAGAAAATAAACTGGACAGCATGAAAGGGAAGTGGAGGAGCACACACAGGAAATTCCAAAGATCAACAGTAAAAAGGGACGACAGGATTATAATTACTCGGAAAAATTATTATTGATGAAAACCGTAGGGAGAGGAGCACAGGAAGCAAAACTGACGCAAGACACGAAAGAAAGCAAACCTTCAAAGTAAAACACTAACAATTAACAAACGAACACACATGGAAACTCTTGCTAATATCAAAACACAAGATATCATAAAAAAATAAAACTCACGCTCTACGAGAACAAGAAATGAAAACAGGAAATCCAGATGTTCAACAAACACAAAATCAGAATCAAAACACTTTATTAATCCCTAAGAAAATTATGTGGTCACAGTTGCTCCAAAATAACAAAAAGAGTAACTATCTAAACTAAGTGAAATAATACAGTGTATTGCAAGGCTGAAAAATATAGCAAAAGAGCACTAATAAATAGAAATGGCTCTAATCATAAATATAATTCAGTATATTACACATATTAAATATATATGGTTGAAAAAAAATCTAAACTTCAAACATAGAAAAATAAAACATGACTAAGACTCAAAAATACTAAGAAACCAGAATGCAGAACCAAAGCACAAAAACCTGCGATATGATACAGTCTTTGCTTGTTTTATAAACCCTCTTGTGTCCCATGAACTATGAACTCAAAATGGCTCAAAATTGATTTACAGATTTGTTCAAGCATATTTTCTTGTGGCCAGTGATTAAAATATTACAGTCACCAAATAATACACTGATCAGTACCACTATTTCTGCTTTTTCTAGCTATAACGGCTATAGCTGTTACTCCAATTATGGAGTTCTACTAATATTAATTATAAAAAATCTCAAAGTATAAACATGCAGTTTATTTTTATTGACTGCAGTAACACTGGGACACAATCGTGACACATCATGTGTCACATGCTTTAAAGTGTTCTGTGTAATGATACATTTATAACGCCATAAACGAGTGCACGTTTAAAAAGGCACATGCATTGTGTTTTTATCAATATATCATAGCAACTGTAGTTGTGCCATATGCTCGGCTCTACATACCAACTGATGCAGTTTTTTTTTCTGGAAATCTTGACATATTTTTCTCAGTTCTTACTGGCTGATATTTATGTCAGCATCAAGTCCTTTTTGGCAGCCATCATGTTGTGTTTGTCTTTCCACATGTGTTTGTGTTTCCTTCAGGATGGCGAGGTGATTGGAATCAACACTCTTAAAGTGACAGCAGGAATTTCCTTCGCTATACCGGCAGACCGCATCAGCCGCTTTCTCTCAGAGTCACAGATTAAACACAAGAAAGATGGTGACTTTTTTTGTGAAGTTTATCATCTTATTATCTAAAATATCTAATATCTTTAAATGACTATTTTCCCCCAGTATATGTCTCTAATTTTCATTACCTACTACTCTGACGGGCTTTTGTTGTGACAGAAAAGAGACAGCAGAAAAGAAAAATGGACAAACCACAGTCTGATGCAGGTGAGAGACAAGACGTTTTTGTGCAAATATTATAACTATTTTCATATATGTCAAAATATGGCAAAACATGCAGTTAAGAGTGTAGACTCAAAGTGAATAGATCTTTAATAACAAATGAAATCCTCAGGATTTGGACTATAATTTTAATGGTTACATTTATATTTTAATATGTGTTTAATAAAATAGTTATTAACTGTCTCCTCAGCTCATCTTTCCCCGTCAGCCCAACTTAACCTTTGCATGAGGCTGTGTTTAAATTATGGTTATATTGTTGTGCTTTCAGACGCGTCCCTAGTTAAGAGATATTTTTTAGGCATCTGGATGGTCACCATCACCAAAGCGTAAGTTGTTACAAAGTCACACACATATTAGACTGTAAGGAGAAAATAAATTTTGCACTAATGTTCTTTAATACACTTCCTACTGCAGATAAATACTAAGAGCAACATTTGTTTTGTGAATAAATCATTTAACAAACAAACCGACAAATTCTGTGTTATTCTATGGGAAACATAAGTTGGCTTCAGGAGCTGGTATTGCTGCTTGTCTACTTTTTCTGTAGCCAAACAACTTTACCTTTGAGTTGTCAGCAGGAGCTGTTTCATAGAAAATCAAATGTTTGCATGTCTGAGTATGTCCAAAAAGGGAATTAGTTTTATGTGATGCACTTCCTTTTTTACATAATTGAAATGATAATGTGTAAAAATGTGTTAATAGCATTAATATTGTGTCCTACGTGTGCCACAGTCTTGTAGAAGAGTTGCGACTTCATAACCCAGACTTCCCCGACATCAGTAGTGGAGTTTTGGTGCGGCAGGTCATACCTAACACTCCAGCAGAAAAGTATGCTCACACACACCTGCAAAAAGTACACACACACACACACACACACACACACACACACACACACACACACACACACACACACAAATGATATCACCCTGTTTCATACTTCCAGAAAGTGATTGCAGATTTATGGACAATGATGTCATTATAAGTCTGAATCTTCTTTTTCTTTTTCTGGCACGCTTGTAGTAAACGGTTGACTCGAGTTTCTTTTCTTTTCCATATCTTAGAGGAGGGATTAGGGAAGGCGACGTTATAGTGAAGTTGAATGCAAAGCCAGTCAGGACCACTGAAGACATCCATGAGGTGTTGCAGAGCGACCAGCCACTCCTACTTGAGATTCGCAGAGGGAACGATGACTTACTCTTCAATATCCACCCACAGCTTTTGGTACATTGAAAACTGGGAGAATTGATATCTTTTAGTTGTGAAGAGGCAGGACTCAATATGTCCAGTATTGATTTCTTATTAAAACAAGAGAACGGAAAAGAGCAGTTCCTTTCCCAACTAGCCTGATGATGTATGCTTTGGTAGAGTTTGAAATACTGTAGTTTAACACAGACTTCAAAGTACAGCTCAGTAGAATCCATTGCACTGTATATTTAAGGCGCTTTAGAATAAAAGCTTCCAAGAAGGATCTGTGCAGTTGTGTGTTTTTCTGTCTAGTCTGTTCAGCAGCTGCTTTCCAGAAGGCAACTTCCATTCCTTTGTTTATGTCTTCTCATCCCTCCTCCATCCTCTCTCTTGGAAAGACTTTCTCCTAATTTAAACAAACTTAAGTCAACACCTCCACATACGGAACACAGGCATTATGAGTAAAATCCTGTTACAGGGAACAGCTGGTTGTATTCTTTCCTGTTTTGGAAATGAAAATCTTCAGTCATAACATAACCTGAATCTTAAAGTCGCACACCCTGAAGTAGCCTGAAAGTACTTATGCAAAAGCCAAATTAAATTAAGATGGCAGAAAAATATCTTTCAGTTGCTTGACATTTTGCACATACTACATATATGCTTATACTTTTGAATAGTGTTGTTTTGGTTTATTTATCATTCTAGAAGCCTTCCTCCATGCTGAAATGACCTCAGAAATGACCTTGTAACCCACTTGAACTCCCTGTAAGTCCACACATCATAAACTGAGCCCAGACAGAAAACCCTTCCTGTTTATTTAAACATAGACTCTGTCTGGTTACCGTTGGCTGGAACAAGCAAAGAGGCCAAGGAAGCAAAGACAAACTGGAAGAACAAAAAAGAAAGATAGGCTGCTGGGCTCACAAACAGGAAAAACAGGGAGGAAATGTAGCTAATAAGCGACTCCTGCTGTGAACAAATAACTACCATTTCAGCCGGTCCTCGCAGACTGATTTTAATATGGTTCTCTGTGCTGCACTCAGTGTGTGACTTGATGGAGCAGTTTTTGGAGTGTGGGTGGTGTTTTCTAGTCTTGCCAAGACAGATTGTTATAGCTGAGCGCCAGACTACTTCAGTAAGGCAGACAGAGGACACAGCTGTGTCCACACTAAAACAATATATCTAAGCCCACACTAAATATAAACTTTCACTCAACAACAAAGGCCATGTGTTTTTACAGTAAAGCCAGAGTTTTACAGATATCTCTGCATGCATCTAAAGCACAACATATACTCTTCTGTACACTGTTTGTACTTTAGATTAGTGCATTCCCTATGCAACCCAGTCAATGTGTTGCCATCTAGAGGCCAAATATAGTTTAGTTTGAAATAAACACAATTTATGATTCCCAAAGAGTCCACTAGATGGCAGGTTGAGAATAAAGAATTTCCTCCCAACGTGGCAATTGCTCAAACGCTCATCTTAAAGGACTGCTGCACTATAGAAGTCTATATATAGCTCTGGTTTCTGATTGCATCCTTTTGCACTTAAAGCAGAAGAGACGGTTAAACATTTCAACAGCATGTAAGACTGTCAGAGAGACAATCGTGCAGATGGAACTACACAGATGGAACTATTTTATTTATTGACTTTTTTTATATATAAGGTTTTCATAATATACAACCTGGATATCTCTAGGTGTATATTACCTCTCGCCCTGTGACACTTGGGATAGGCTAGGGATAAGAAAATGGAAGGATAGATGGATTCCAAGTGCTAATCATAGTGCTAAAAACAATATAGGGATAATGTCTCATTTTCTATAAACAAAAAGAATTCTTTATTAACTCTGAGACATCACATGGGTGTAAAACATCCCATTTTTCCTCTATCCGATCCAAAGATTGTGCTTTTAAGATGTGGAAAAAATAGTTGATGTTGAAGATTTTTAAACACAACACTCATGCATTATTCCAGATTTTGATATTCTTTATAAAGCCTTGTATCTTAAACCTCAAACTTTCATGTATTGATCTGTAATGTTGCTGTATCTTTTCACTTTTATTTGTTGGTACATAATTTCTCAACCACTTTCTTAATAAGATCAATTGTACACAGATGGAACTATTTTATTTATTAATTTTTTATATATAAGGTTTTCATAATAAACAATCTGGATATCTCTAGGTTGTATGTTACCTCTCGCCCTGTGACACATTTAAGAAAATGGAAGGTGTTGGGATTAAATAATTTACAGTGCCTCAATAATAAGTGTTATAAAGTTATATAGTGTAGTATTAAGTGGACACAGCCCTGAAAAATAAAGGCATGAGACCATGTGTCCTTGGGGAGTAGAAAGCTGTAGACTCTCGCTCACGCTTGCTTGGGAAAATGTAGATAAGAGGGGACCATCTCTAGTGGAAAGTTACTGAGACACTGTTGTTTAGACTAGAATGAGAGCTTCTGTAATAAAACTGTTAGGGCCACACCACCATTTTGAGATCCGCGGCAACGTGTCATGAAGGACGCATCTCCCTTCTAGAAGTAATAAAGTGTTAAATGGTCTACTGAGCAGTGTTTTGTCTTCCATCGGATGCCTCTGAGGAATCAAAAGAACTCGGTGAAGTGTTGATATTTACAAAGGATAGATGGATTTCCATATTTGTGCTTTTGTCTGTGGTCTTCTGTTTTCTATGACTCAGCCGTCATCAGCATTTGAATCACAGTCTGATGACACTTGTGATGTAATGTTACCAAGGTGCTGTCAATCTAATCTGATATCTTGGTGTTGAAGTGAAATAAATAACAACCTGTCTTTTTTCTAACCAGCTATCTCACTGCTGCACATTTAACACGGGATATTTCACATCTTGGAGAAATTCTTAAATTTTCAAGGACTTTTTCAGGGATCTTCATCCTTGCCTCTTTTACTCTCTTTCCGCTCATTCCACACCAGGGTTTCATTCAAAACCACCCACACTTTAGCTCCCATCTGTCAGTGTTCAGTTTATGGTAGGAGTCCAGGGTAAAGGCCCAGAGACAGATACCTTAGACATCTAGGAGAGGCAGCCATGGGGAAAAATGGACCGTCAGCTCAATTACATGTTCACACAAAAATGGTGATGATGCTTATGATGCTTTGTGAGTTAAGGGCTAACAGATATTCATATTAGGGTTTAATCATAACATCCCTTATAATGTCAAACTGTGAGTCAGCAGTGACCTCAGAACCTGATGGCATTTTGAGTCCCATCAGCAGCACTTAATGGAAGCTGAGCAACATCATCTCCTCAATGCTTGAAAACACACACAGGACCTTTATGTGCCACTCAGAATATCCAGGGATGAATTTATCTGTTCGTAGGGAATGTAACTGTTTAATTAATGATCTAATAATAAAAAAGAAAAGAAAACCCTTCTGATTTTGGATTTGTGCATATATGTGGGTTTTCGTCCAATCGAGGAAGTGAACTGGAGACGTCCGTAACAGTAAACACTTGACAGTATTAGGTTTGACCTGTGTTACTGGCAACCTCTAGCAAGAGACTGTGTTTATAGTAAACTTTTATATTTAGAGGAAGTTTAAGGGTCAAGACCACAGATTGGAGCATTTGGCGTAGACAGCTTGCACTGGCTTAAAAAAAAGAAACCCTGTTAAACTGTGGTGTTACAGAAGTACAGGCCCTAACTACACCCATCTGTCTCAAATCCTACTCTCTATGACTCATGGCTTACTGATCACTACTAACGTGGGCAATTTACTCTAAAAAGACAAAAAGACAAAGCTACCAGACTTTTACAGAGTGAATCTGTTAGTCTTTCAACCTACCTCCCACACAGGCACACAAACATCCTCAGCATGGATGATAACACAGCAATACACCACATTTTCCACACAGTGATGCTCCACAACTGGACAATTAGTGTTAGAAAAAAGTTAAATACACCCATGTGCTGTTGTGTTGAGCGTTTTGCTGAAAATAGACTTCTTGTTTCCTCTTCTGCAAACATAATAAGTTGGTTTATCACAAAGTGAAGTGCAAAGCTATACTAGGAATGACGTGCACTTCAGGACACTTCAGATTATATTTCCCAGAGGTCGGTTTTCTAAAATTTAACGAGAGCTTGAATTCCAAGCATTCCTCTCAAAGTATGGCCTGTTTTTATTGAAATCTTTTTTGGAAATAGTCCACAGTCACTTCAGAGTTGGCTTTTTCAGAGTGACAGGAGATGAGTTCTCACTTGTTTTTCTCTTTGTCTTGCTACACATACATCCTATCAACCCATTTTCACAGTGGTTCCACATGGGTTTAGTAAATGACAGATGTGCTGCTTTTGATTATACTAAAGGGGAAAGAGTGAATACACATTTACTTTCATTATTTCATGCATTTAACATATGCACATATGCCAGAGCTGCTGATGCCCTCCCTGTCTAACTCTTCTTTCTTTGACTTCTAGTTTGTTTTTCAGAAGGAAAATTAGTCACCAGTGTCTATTTTTCAGATGCCTAGCCCTTAGGCACTAACTGCAGAGCTTATAAAACACTTGGAAACTGTGTAGGAGACATGGTGCCCTTTTCTGGAAGACCTCTCATTTAATATTTCTAGTTGTGAATGTGCTTGGCATTAAATCCTACTGTTTGATATTGCAGTATTTATAAATATTCACTAAGCTTAAAACTTATGCAAGAATTGTTTTAATATCAGACACTCATGATAGCGGATCTGATATTGTCTGTATTTTGAACTCCCACTGTCAACATTTCAAGTTATCAACAGCTCCCAAAACTGGTATGTGAAAGGTTAGCTTGTAGTAAGGAGTTACATATGGACAGTAAAAGAACCAAGTATGCAGCGTCTTATCAGCTCTATAAAATTTTATGGTCTTTCCTGCTCATTCTTCTGGTTTTTCAGACTGCAGCCACTATTTTTAGTTTGCTTTATCCTCTGTCATCAGTTACCCACACATGTTCAGTGTTGGGAAGGTTACTTTTAAAATGTATTCAACTACAGATTACAGAATACATGCCCCCAAACGTAGTTTGTAATGCATTTTGTTACGTTACTCAATGAGAGTAATGTATTCTGAATACTTTGGATTACTTAATATATTATCAAGCTTTTTACAACTACACGAATGTACTATTGCTGTATGTGTGTGATTTATTACTATTACTGAAGGCTACTCGCCATACCACTACCAACTAGATTTTTAAATCTTAATATAAAATGAGTAACAGTAGGGTGGACATAAGGTAAGGCTGCACTTTTTGCAGTGATCTTGTATAGTAAACTATTTCTGTATCAGTAATATGTTTCTTTCTGTCTGCTTTCAGGACTGCACGTGATTATTTGCAGCTAGCAGGTTGTTAAAGCTATCCATCAAGTCTAACAGTTTGCACATATATGAACTAACCTCAGCTAACGCCAGCTAACAATGTTAGCTCGGTGCCGAGTGGCCTTCAGTAATAGTAATAAATCACAAATCGTACATTGAAGATACTGTGTGAAGTGGCACATAAACCAGGTAGCTACATCAAGTAAAACAAGGTAGTTGCAGCAGACTAATATTAGTTTTTTGTTGTTGTTGTTGTTTTTTTTAAAATAACTTACTTCCAGATGTTGGAGGTGGAGTCTTTTGACACTGAGAGCAGATTGGTTGCTGGAAAACAGAGTTTGCGTTGCACTGTCAGATTTCTTCCATCCCTTTCTTCTTTAAATATTTATTAAATAAATAATAAAATTTAAATATTCATTTATTTATTTTGTTTCACACATGGTACAGCAGTAATTCATTTCCTATACACAACCTTCCTTTCAATTAAAGTATAAAGTGGTGTCGGAATTTCCAAGTAGGAAATGCATTCCTGCCCGCGGATTGCTGGTTTTGATGTCCTGGCTCCGGGTCCATTGTGTAACTAACACTACCAACATTAACAGGACACTAACATTAGAGCCTCTCATTGCGTGTTTTATTTGGGTTTCCACCAGTGTGGAATTACCAAAATTAGAGAGGGGATAGAGAGGGGATAGCCTAACATATGAAACAGGAAAACGCTACCGTGTAATCTATTTATTTCAACAAAGTAACTGTATTCTAATTATCACCTATTTAACCAGTAGCTGTAACAGAATACAGTTACTCATATTTTGTATTTTAAATACATAACACCGGTACATGTATTCCCAACAGTAAATGCAGACTGTGTTGGTAGTTGCTTGATTTTATAAACATGTAACAATGGGACTGAAAACACCTGACAAAGAGGTGTGACTCAGTGCCTTTTTCCATGTAGCGTTCAGGTTTAGGTGATAATTATTATTAAAACCAACACTTATAACATTGTTACACTGTTTTCACTTTATAATTCGCTGTTATTTTTTTTTTAAAGAAAGAAAAATAACATAGACACTTTAGTGTTGCCATTACTGTGAAGCTGCCTCTTTTATAATATCTATATGTCCACACATGAATGTGTTAAAAGCTACACGTTGTGCTTTTTCTGCTTCATTTTCATGCTATGCTAGGCTAACCCGCTTTCTGGGTGTGGCTGAATATTTGTGACTACGATGCGTTTTTTTTCTACAATGTTGAATTGTCTCTTTAAGGCTACTACAAGTTACAATTTCACTTCATGCTTTTAAGAAAAATTATTTTAAAAGAAATATAGAAGGAAATATTTGCCTATGTTTAATAGACTTTCCTCACAAACAGACTGCTGCACACACAAACATTGAGTTACGCTCATTTGTAACCCAACCATACTATTACTTGACTTTGTCTCATTGTACCCTAATTGAAACCAAAAATTCATCCTAAAATCAAAGGAATTTGTCCCAGTATGAAGGCTGGTCTCCAAAATGTGACCGTGTAGCACACTGAGGTCCCCACAACATAAGCAATACAAGTACGCATAAACAAAACAGCCACAGTAAAGTGAGCGTTTTGTCAGCACTCCAGTGAGAGCTAAATCCTCTGAGCTCTTTTTATGTCTCTCCACTCCTGTTTTCTGGCAGACTGCTGACTCATGCATCTCCCCCTCTCGTTCTCTTTTTGTGTGTTTATCTGTCTTTCTTTGTTTCTTTGTAAATCTAGTCGGTGGACTTTTCCCTTGTCTCCTCTTGCACAAGCATTTCTCTGGATTTTGAATAATTCAGCTACATTTCCACATCTTGCATCCTCTGTGTGGGTGTGAGTGTGCACTTTCATACTGGCAATGTATGTGGTGGTTAATGCCATGTGGTATCTTTATGTGTGTAATCAGTCGTTGTGTTCCTGCGTCATGCTGTAGCTGGATAGTTGGTTAAATCGCTTAATGAGAGTAATGCCTGCTGTGTTTGGGCACAGAGTTCAGTGGGTAAAGTTGGTGTACATACCTAAGGCAACATTTTACTGCTGTTTGGAAAAAAAAATCCTCTAAACTGAATGTTTAGCTTTTAGCATGATCATTCTGTTATAGGTGTTTATCATCTGTGAAGCATCATCGATGTTGTTGACAAGATGCACAGTAATGAAGTAAATTTTTGGATACAGCATCTAGAAATCCCCTTTAATATTTCCAAATAAGAAACATCTGGAGTGTATCTTTGTGAAAATAAACTACTAGTCAGCCAAGGAAAACGGGAACTATAATCTTGCATAACTGGAAAGAAGAGAAACATATGCTCTCTAATGGTCTGGGATTCAAATAGAGTTTTCATAGCTAACCCTTGGCAGAGGGTTAGCAGAGAGAAATCAGAAAATGTGCTCAGTGTACACTAAACAAGAGGACACAAATTGACTTTATCTCTGCCATGGGCCTGACATGTTTAGTTTTCTGGAAGCCAAAACAGCACTGTTTGACTTTATCACAACCTAAACCTACAGGGTGATGCCAAGTCGAAAGACCCATCAAGTTATCAGTTTTCCTGTCTGAGTTTTTTGGTGCCTGACAAGAAATGCAAACACTGTGCAGATGGCAATGATTGAAAGCAATTAAAATCTTTCCTCAATGACACTTTTGAGGAACTAAGTCTGTAAATATAAGCATACAAACAATTTTTGTACACACATTAAAATTATATAGAATTCTAACATGACTTGGGATGACTCAAGATACCCAGAAATAATTTAATGACATAAAGGCAGTGAGTCAAAGTGCCAGTAGAGAGAAAATATATACAATTAGGGCTTTGAAAAATGACTAATCTGGTCTTTTCTTGAGTGTAACCAGACGTATCCACCTTGTTGTGAATCTGCAGCGCACGTTCTTGACTGTGACAGCGATATGCTTTTCTCCTTGACGGTATTTTTATCTTGTCAAGATGTTGTGAAGCTGTTTTTCTTAATCCCAGAAAGAATTCACTATCAGCTACTGTAGTTGTCTTTTGTGGTCTTTCAGACCTTTTGGCATTACTGAATTTATCAGTGCATTCCTTCTTTTTAAGAAAGTAACATGTTGTTGATTTGACCACTCCTAAAGTTTTTGTTATTGTCTTGGTCAGTCAGGAAGACACTTCCTGGCTGACCTAGTTTTGGGCCTTATGTTTGCATTGTTATTGTTTTCTCTCTCTCTCTCTCCTTCCTCTCCTCTGTCTGCCTGAGCAGAGCTCATGTTGGGCTCCGGCCCTTGGCCCACACACCTGGCATAATCAACCTGCCGCTGACCTGTGTGATTGCCAAGCCACTATTTAAAACAGTGGCTCAGTGCGCTTCTTAGCTGGATCATTGAGTAACCTCAGTAATCGT
The DNA here is from genome assembly GCF_051167445.1 of Perissodus microlepis. Taxonomy (NCBI): domain Eukaryota; kingdom Metazoa; phylum Chordata; class Actinopteri; order Cichliformes; family Cichlidae; genus Perissodus; species Perissodus microlepis. Next base: position 7,358,144 of record NC_140466.1, read on the forward strand.
TGTTTCTGCAACCCTACAGTGGTTTCTGATTGTGCTCTATTTGTGAATAGATTCCCAGACCTGTTCCTGTTTCCTGTCCTGTCCCCAAGTCTGGCAGTGTGGCGTGGAGTTTATTGGAGTGTAAGTGCCCGAGGAAGAGTTCGGAACGAAGTGTGGAGAGTGTGGGAGTGGAGTGTGTTTTGTGGACTCTTTTCCTTTCCTTCCCTGGACTTCCCGACCCCTCGCACTGTATATGTCTTCACCTGGTGTTTCTGTATAAATAAACTATTGACTTTTTTATTCTGAACGAGTTATGCTCCAGAGAAAAAAGGTTAAAAATACTTAATCAACTTAAAAACCTACAGGCAGACTGTTTTATTGCAAGAGACTCACAGGCCTGTAACAGGTTTGAATGATGTTTCCTAATGTGTTTTCAGCCTGTTATAATTCTTGACAAAGGGGAGTAGCAATTTTAATACATAAAAATATTAATTTCACAATACTCGACACAGTTATAGATCCAGAGGGCAGATTCCTAATCATTAAACTATCTATACTTAACAAAAAGCTATGTATTTTAAGTATAAATGGTCCAAATGTTGATGACCCCTCATTCTTCCACTGATTTTTTAGTACACTCTCTGAACACTTAGATTGCACAATCGTTCTTGGGGGAGACCTCAACCTGGGGCTAAATGTAAAAATTGATAGGCTCAATGCAGCAGGAACTCAGTGCAATTGGCAGTCCACAAATATAATCAAGCAGTATATGAGCGACTTTGGTCTTTGCGATGCTTGGCACTCCCTTCACACCTGCAGTAAGGAATATACAACGGACTTAAACTTAATTATGATACAGCAAAACATAAACAAGAATGGAGGAAGGCAAGGACTAAACTGGGAGAAAAACTAGAAACAAGTAAAAAGAAAGCAGAAACCTAAGATGTGAGGAATGATACACAGATGATTCAGCAACAAACAGAGGAAGACAAATGGCTTAAATACACAGAGGGATAATCAGGGAATGAGACACAGGAGGAGAGCACAGCTGGGAGCAATCACACACAACGACACCGGTAAGAAGCAAAACTGAAAACACTAACATGGGACATGAGACCGTCAAAGCAAAACAGGAAACAGTAGACAGGCACAGAGACACGGACTTGACGCTGAAACAAGGACAAGCACAGACATGAAAATATAACTTGACTAGACGTGACACAAGGAACACACGGGAGGCACAGAGACAGAAACCTAAAGACCAGTCGCAACCGGTCGCAGCAGATGTCCGCCCCTCCCTGAGCCGGATGTTTCTGGCAGAACCAACCAGGGAGTTTTTCCTTCTCGCTGTCGCCAAAGTGCTTGCTCATAGGGGGTTATTTGATTGTTGGGTTTTTCTCTGTATGTGTTATTGTAGGGTCTACCTTACAATATAAAATGCCTTGAGGCAACTGTTGTTGTGATTTGGCGCTATATAAATCAAATTGAATTGAATTGAATTATAAATAAGCAGAAAACAATAGTGAGAATCAAAACCATGAGAAACAACAAATCCAAGAATATAAATTAATCAAAAAACACTGAGTCCCAGACCCAGTACTGTGACATGATGGCCCCTTTCACTTGCATTGATATCTTTTTGCACCTCATATCGATATTTCTAGTGAACCGCTCTAAAATGCTAATTCAACACTCAAAATCGACTCTAGATTGATCTTTAATCTCTTTAATTTTTTTCCCAATACAATACAATGATGAATGATCATGTTGGTCATTTGTCATTACTTTTGAGCCACTGAACATGGGGAACTATACATAGAAGGACTGCAATTCAATAGTTTCTTAAAACCTTCTGAATTAAAGCTGAAAACTTGCATTGCAATCACCTCACAACTTTATTTATTATTTACTGTAATGATATATAGAGTCATATGAAAATTTAGCCTGTTAATTGTTTTATTTCATTTATCTCTATTTATAAACAGTGGCTTTCGGATTGAACGGGGATGCTTGGCTTGAATATGTGCTTGCTGCGCCAGAAGCCTTTAAAATTGCCTTTGGCCCCCTGAGGCTACATCGCTATATTAGCTGATGGGTTGCCAGATTGCACATTTATTTAACTGTGTTACTTACTTGTTGTTTATTGTAGACTGTACTATTTTTTTGCTCTTCATTATGATGCTACAACACAACAGTTTTCCTTGTAGGATCAATAAAGTATTAATCTGTCTATCATCTATCTGTTGGGTGAAATCCAAAAACAACAAATAAATAAATATCTGCATCATTTTTACACTTATGTATGAATACATAGATCATAGATTTCACCTGAGTCTGTATGCTCTGACCTGGATACACATCATTAGAAGTAGTTTCACTCCTGTCCCCTCCTTTCATTAACAAGTGTAAAAAGAGTGACACCTTTAACAGTATCGTAGAGTCACTGTTAACATGTGACTCAGAGTGAAATAAATAGGAAGGTAGAAGAAGGAAGGAACAGGAAGACTGACAGAGAACCTTGGAGAAACTGATGGCCTGTGTGTATCTGGACATGTGAGTGTCTGAGTGAGTTAGTGTTTGTGATTGTTCTGTAGCTCAAAGGGTCACGACATGTTCATTCACCCAGAATCTCACACTCCAGAAACACTCACCCTGACATTTGGTTACAGTCTTTGTCTTCTTGGCAGCCCATCTCTTTTTTTCCTCTCATGACCATCAGCATCATTGCTGAAAAGTTATCACAAAGCAGGGGCATGCTACCAACACCACCACAGAGCGCCTTCCTCTTAAGTCTTTCTAATGTAGAACTGATTTTAATAGAGCAGACAGATCAGGGTCATAGCTGCCAAAAAGGAGCAATCTTCTTCTCTCTGTCACTAGCAGCCTTTAGTACTACACCAAACATAGTGGAATAAGCATGTATAAAAACCAATGGGTTTCATTTTAAAATAGGCCAAGTACACCTACAAGGATCCATATATCAGAATGATGGAACCTAACATAAGAGATAAGAGACTGTCCTTAAACCACTGTCACAGCATCACAATGAAATTTACTCGTACTCAAACAAAAAAAGCGAAAACTCTTAAATAATATAAATACAAACTCTCAAACACTTGAATAAGAAATATTAAAAGGAATACATACCTCATATATACAAAAGACTTGTGTGCAGTAGTAATAATGAAGGCTACATTAACAGATGGATGCATGGACAGAAACTAAAAATATCGTCATATTTTATGGGGAATTAATAAAGATGAAGTTAAGGTGAAGAGAGAGCTCTGTATTATGTTGTTGACTGCGGGAACTGTGATGTTACGTAATAGCGCAGATACTCACAGCATCTCTCTCTCTCTCTCTCTCTCTCTCTCTCTCTCTATATATATATATATATATATATATATATATATATATATATATATATATATATATATATAGCAGCCAGAGGCAGTGGCTCAAGGTTGAGTGGGATGCCTGCCAGTGGGACTTCTTAAGTGCTTCCCCATCACTATTCTGATACTGGCATAACAGCTTCACCATCCACAGAAGCCCAGTGAGAATATGAGATCACTTAGAGGGTTGTTTCCGAAGGTAATTTCTCCTTCTTTCTCTTTTGCTATTTCTCCCGATATTTCGTCCTTCTTCTTAGCAACTGAGAGGTGCTGGTTTTTCTTCACAGCAGTTTAGCCATTCGATTACACACTCAATAACAATAATCCCACTGAGGAAAGCAGCATGACAAAACACCAAAAGAAGAAAAAGTACATCACTGGGGCTATTGCAGCACATACTGTAAATATGATCTTCTAGAAACCTGTTAATAATTGAATATAAATGTAGTCTTTGGGGACACAGAGGATGAAACACATGAAGAAAATAGGAAAGAAAACACAGCCCACTTGCATGCCCTAAGATAACATAAACTGAATAATGTGTGTATAATGAGGAAAAAGATGTCCATCAGTCACACTCACAAGCCCGCACATGTTTTTAGGCTTCAAACACATTGTGTTTGAACTGTGTTTGAACTAACTGTGCAGGCATTAGATTTTACATGTGACAGGAATTATCCATGTAACCTTAAATCAATGTTAGCACAGAAAACTGAAGTGAAAAAGGGGCTTTTTTCTATGTCAAGATGGAGACATGTCATTATTGCCAAAATGAGAACAAACTAAGCCCCAGTTACAGCCTCTGAGTAGGAATATGTAACACTGAAAAGTTAACATCACAGTGATAAACAAAAAATGCATACATAAAATGTAAATCTAAAATAAAATAATGTGTACTATTTTCAATTGCTTTTTTTTTGTTTGTTTGTTTTTAGGCACAGTAATGTAACATCAAGCTTGTTTCCACCAACTCGTTAAATGGGTAATATTTTTCTGTTTTTATTGATGATTAAAATCTATCAAAGAGTTCAAATGGAAATACACTGCCCGTAAAGGCAATCTGAAACTGCACTGTGTATGTAAAACAACAACCAGCATCTTTTTTTCTTCATTTCTCCCACACGTGTTCCTCCTCCCCCTCAATCGAGTTTCCCTTCAGCTTTTCAGGTTCCATCCGTCTTCTCTTAATTTGCCAGCTCTTCTGTCCTTTCAACCTGCCTTTGTAATCCATATGATCCGTAACACAGCGTATGATGCTTTCAAGAAGTGTATTTAAATGAACATGCGCTGGCAAATGACTTCTTGAAGGTATTTGAGGGCAAATCAAAACAAATCAGTGCTAAGTAAGATGAAGTTCAAAGAGTGATGAAGACACCAGAGATCTTCTGTTGCTATGGAGATGTGTGTGTGTGTATGTGTGTGTGTGTGTGTGTGTGTGTGTGGTCCCGATATTACTCATGTTATGGGGACCCAAATCTGCTTTCACAGTTACATCATGGTGACAAAGGGCTGTTTGCTGAGGCAGGTCATTCGATTATAAGGTGAGTATGTGTTTCATATCTAGAATAAAAGGTTAGAGTAAGGCATGAAGCAGCTGTGGTTAGGATGAGTCAAGCTTTTCACACACACACACACACACACACACACACACACACACACACACACACACACACACACACACACGAAAAGCTCTGCTCTCCTTCCATAGTTACAGACAGCACAGCTGAGCTTGTCTTTTGGGATAAAAACTTAAAGCTGGATGCAAACACAACATCCCCATCTCTCACATTAACTCTTGCTCGCATGGATATTGTTCAAGCGTCACATGAGCCAGTCACCGACCGCACGTGCAGGGCTCACGGCATTGCCAGTGAGAGAGGAGGTGCCGGGTAGTGCGCATGATCGAGAGTAAGCGCTGAGACCACCCGGCAATCTCGTGTTATCCTTTGCTCAGCTCTTCAATTTGGACTAAACTACTGTCATTAGTGGAGAAATCGGCGCGATCAGTAGTATTTGAGATCCTAGAAATCTTAAGCAACTTTTAAGTTATTTATCTCAACGCTGACGGGAAGGTTTGTTGAGGCATTTCAGCACCGGACAGCGCTTTCTCTCTGCTTGGCTCACAAGTGCGCGTCTGGCACGTGGCAATGACTATCCGTCATAGCTGGTGGGGGGCAAAAGGAGAGAGCATGGCGGACTCTCCATAACATCCTCCCCACAGCTGCTGCTAACACGAACCACGAGATATGAGCATACCGGAGTTCCTTCTGGAAGTGTCCATTGTGATAATAGCTGTTGTCTCTCTGCTGACCAACTTGTCGGTACTGCTATGTTTCGTTCAGAGCAGCGATTTAAGAGCCCATGTACCAGGAATCTTTATGATAAATCTGTCTTTATCTAACATCCTCCTCAGTATTATCAATATGCCTGCCACTTTTCTGGGGGTGGTCAGTGGCGCAAACCCCTTGGGGGACTTGTTCTGCCACGTCGTCAGCTTTGCCGAGACTTTTATCACCAGTAATGCCATGCTGAGCATGGCGGCGCTGAGCATGGACAGGTGGATAGCGGTAGTATTTCCTCTGAGATACTCCAGCAAGATGCGCTACAGGGACGCTTTTCTGATCGTGGCCTACTCCTGGCTTCACTCTCTCATCTTTTCTCTCACTCAGCTGATGATGGACTGGGGAGGCTACAGCTACACTTACGCCTCATGCACAGTTCACCTGGACTCGGAGCAGGTGTCTCAGCTGGGAATCTACGCCACCTTCACAGCGCTGTTCCACGGTAGCAGCTTTGCGCTCTGCCTCCTCGTCTTGTGCTTCGCTTACCTGAAAGTTTTGAGAGTGGCTAAGTCACACTGCAAGAGGATAGATGTAATTACAGTGCAGACTTTGCTTCTGTTGGTTGATATCCACCCCAGGTAGAGTGTTTTCTTAAAAAAAAAAAAAGTTTGACATGCCTCTGTTTTCAAAACAGCTTAATTGGATAAAAGAAATCTCGACTAGTTACGCCATACTGAAAAAACGGTTGCGTAATATTAGGTAACATGTTAATCAGTTTATTAATTATTAATGTCAGAAATTAATGTGTTTTTTTTTTTTATCAGTGTGAAGGAGAGGTGCCTAGCGCAACGGAAGAAGAGAAAGCAGCGCGCCACTAAAAAGATCTGCGTCTTCATTGGCTCCTTCATCCTCTGCTTTTCACCATATGTTATCACCAGGTAACCCTTCCAGTGTAGTTAAGTGGAATGGCAGCATGGCACCAAAGTTGACTGAACTTTGTTTTAAAATGTGAATGTCTTCTATATTTTATAATATTAAGTCGCGAATATATCTAGAATGTATACATCTTCCATAAAGTTGAGTCATTACTTCTGTAACACAGCATCATAATTAGCCCTAATAAGGTTTCATTCGTTGTATGAATGTTGCAGTGGATTTCATTAGACCCTTTATTTGAACAGTAAAAAAATAAAACAACTTGCCTCTAAACCAATATAACAGGGGAAGAACCCCCATGAAGGCAACAGATGCCTTTTGTTGTTTCCATAACTTTCCATGCTATAAATACACATCCGGGGAAGTGGAATTTACTTTTTCTGTCTTACTCCCACAGGTTGGTGGAGTTGTTGCCCTCTGTGCACATCCCTCGTTACTGGGGCATTGCCACCAAATGCTTGTTCTACGCCAAGGCTTCCAGTGACCCATTTGTCTATTGTCTTCTGCGGCAGCAGTACAGGAAGGTCCTGGTTAGTATTATCAGCCGAGTTGTAGGAAAAGATCACTACTTACTGTCTGTGACCAGTGCAAGCAGCACATTTGACACCACAGATGACAGCTGTCTTGCCAGGATTACTTGAGCTTGATGTGGTCATTTTTAAATGATTTAATGCTTTGATCTTTTTTGTAAAAGGTCACAGTCTTTAAAGTCAAAAGGGTCAGCAGATTGAAAGAAGTCAATGCCTTGCTCAAGGACTTTTTAACAAAGAACTGTGTCATGTGACTGTTAAAGGAACATTATTTTCCACTGGGAGAACTGTGAAGGACACATAACAATTCATACTGAACGGCACCTCTCACCTCCGATGTGTGCTGAAGCCTTTTCAGCCTCTACAGATTGCTGTTTCCATAGGGCTCATTAGTTTGCCTGGAGATGTACAACCACATGAAAACTGCAACATGTTTAGTACTGTGGAAATGTATCTATAAAGTGTGATAACACTGGATTTGTCCATTTGCTCATTTATTATTGTTTTATGCTTACATTTTGTTTGTGTTAATGACTGAAATAGAGTGCAAAAATAGATACAAAGAAGATGTGTGAAATTGTTATATCAGAGCACTTTCAAAAATAAACTCCACTGCCACAGATGAAAATCGAGTCTTCTATTTGAGTACTTAAAGTGAGTGTATACTGCAATACTGCATCAGTCTAGACTAGTGAGTCAAATATTATGATCGTTATCTTTTATTAACTAATATGAACTGAACATATTTTAAACTTATATTTCCACGTGTCTCTGTTCATGCATAAAAATGAAGAAGTATCCAATATTGAACGGTTAAAAGAAAAAATTAGAAACCTGTGATCTAGAATCTTGTGAAGCTATCATACTTATTTTTGAATCTTTTGCTGCTTCCTCTTAAGCCCATGGAAACTGCTGCTAAGCACTTTAAATCCCTGTTACAGCTTGGTAATGGCTTATTATTCTTACAAAATACGAAGGTCGATGAAGATTCTCAGACACCCTAATGGTGCAAATCTATCCATACACTGGTGTGTGAACAGCCTCTGCAGCGCTATTATGTCAAATAATAGGCAGAGACACAAACTTTTCTTACTCCCACCCCCACAAGCCACGTTTCTTCCTCGTGCCCACACCCCACATACACATACATACGCGCACAGCACTCTGTGCAGTGAAATATGATCGGCACAGCCGCGCTCCTGGTTCCCCTCAGTTTTTACAGGTCAGGGATGCACCGATAAAACAAAGGAAGGAGGTTTCCGTCCTGTGGGTGGTAATTATCATCCAGCATAGAAAACGAAAAGTGGCAGCTTCAAACACACACTGCCACATCACACACCGAGTTTTCTGGCAGCGCAAAGCACTCCAACATGCAGCTAGGACTTTTGGTAATGTTTCTTTTCTGGGCGAAAACTTCGTTGTGCGTCCCGCAGCAGAATTGCCATCCAGGAGACGAGTATTTAGGTAAGGTCATCTGGTCCAAACAAATACGCGTACCGTGCAAACCCAAACCTGTGATGCATGCTTAGAGTCCGTGGGAGTTAAAACAGAACTTAACGTCCACACGGTTTAGCTGATAGACTGCTTTCGACTTCCGATGTTAAGTTACCCTGATACTAATTCAAATAATTTTAAGGCCTACCTATTCATTTTAATTCTCTGCTTCGAGACAGCTAATAGGCGCTTTTTTAGTCTGCATGTTTCTCAGTTTCATTACATAATTGCCAAATTAGACTCTGCAGAGACGTGTAAAGGAGATTTAAGAATAAATGTGTGTGACAGACTCATGGCCAGCTGCTGCTTGTTTCTGAATAAACTGTGATTTTAAATGGAGTTTCTTCTTTGGATTGTTGTTATGATGTCTCCATCTAGCGTTCAATGAGCGATGTTTATACATTTTTGAGTTTGTATTATTTATTTTTTTCACAGGAAGATGCAGCAACAGTGCATATGAAGAAAAACGTATGTGCATTTTTTTTTACTGGACAAATTTTTAACTGCATGGATTGAATAACGATTGGGTAAACCTAGCCGTGGAGCATGGCCTTAGTTGAATTTTGAGCCCATGACCTGACCTTTGAGTCAGGTAAAACAGAAGAGCTGTACCTACAAGATGCAGCATGCATCTGCTCCAGATAGATGAGATAGATCTGTAATCTCTGACATAAAGAAAAAAAAATGCAGTACCAATGCTCAGTCTGTATGGGAGGATTTGTGCTTGTCTATTCTGTGATGAGGTGCTATATCAGACAAATTAGCAGTTTTCCCACAAAATCTTATAAAAGCTGATAGCAAATGGTGCTTTCCCCCCAAAAAAACTTATCTCATTGATTCTCATCCAAGAGACAGTGAACAAGTCATAACAAGTCAGGGCTAATGGCACATAATCATACAACATCAGAGCTCTGAAGGAATGTGAAAAACTCAAACCATGTAATCCATATGAACTGTATCCAAAGAGATAAGGCATTATCTTCAAACTACTTGGAAATATGTGATTTACAGTATAGTCTTTATATTTGAGCACTGGCGAAAAAAAAAAAAAAAACATGTAAAGAATACTTAAAAATAATGATTTAGTCAAACCATGTGTGTCCTCTTTTTGACTCTTTATCTTTCTTTACATCTACTCTGTTCCAACAGCTAAATGCACAGAGCTGAACTTGGGCTATTGTAATGATATGGAATACTCTAGGTAAGTAACAGGGCTTGGCCAAGAAATCTGTGGCAACAAAAACTGTAACTACACAACGGTCTCATAAGGTGCTGTTTTTTTTTTTTTTTGTTTTTTTTTTATTGTTTTACATGTTGATGTAAATCATGCTGTTAAAAATCATGTATACATTATATCCAGAACCATATTCCCTAACATCCTTGGTCATCGGACTCGTTTGGAGGCAGAGTCAGGGGCAGAGTACCTCCTCCTAAGTGTCATCCATGGCCTTTTGAATGGGGAGTGCTCCCCTGAGATTCGTCTTGTAGGTTGCTCAGTACTGGCCTCACCCTGCAGAGATGACAAGATGGTCAAACCGTGCCGGAGCACATGTGAGGCACTGAGGAAGGACTGCACACATGCCTTTGAGGCCATTGAGATGGCCTGGCCTTATTTCCTGGATTGTGACCGCTTCTTTGCCAGTGACCAAGAAGGCTGCTTTGATCCGCTGGCAGGACTGAAAGGTAAAGGTCATGTTAATGCTCTGTATACTGCCTGAGTAAGTCTGACGCTCTTTTGAAGCACTCTTCTTGGCTTCCCCTAAATCTTGGTGTCCCTCCTCCAGCCAGACAGGCGCAAGCACTGTCCAGTCTCTCTCCTCAGGAGCCCAGTACTATCATTCAGTTCACCTACACCTCCAATGCACAGATGTACAGCATCTTGAAGAGAACAGCAGCCAAGTGCTCTCATATCTCCCACGTCTACAGCATCGGACGGAGCACTGAGGGCAGGGATCTACTGGTGATTGAGTTCACCAACAACCCAGGACAACATGAGCTATGTGAGTAAGGAAGGTTAATGCAAATGTATGATGTTATTTTTTAAAAAAAGTTTTACCTCTCTAAGACTTGGGGAAAACAAATGGTCAGATATTTTACATACAGCATTGCTATTTGTGATCTTATCAGCAAATAGCACCTCCTATCAGCGCTGCAGGGTTTTACCATTATTTAGCTTGATGTCTTAAATGCAAGATCCCTTACTCATCTTTATTCGTTTGGCTTTATATTAGCCCTCTTAAAATTGTTTCTAGCTTTAGATTTTCTACACTAAATATATATTCTCAATATAGTGTCAGCTAACAAGCCAGGTGCTTTCTTTAAAAGTAGATAATTGACACAAACATACCTGAAAGGTTATTTTGACCCCCTCCCCTCCTAGGTTGTTTAAACATACACACACATTTATTAAATTCATCAGAACAACTACCTAAATACATAATTTGATTTGTGTTTATTGCTTGTTCTGCTCAAAATGGCAAAAGTTTAAAAAAATAAATAAGAGAATGCAGATTTAATGATTTGCACTTCTGTCCATGAACTGTAGTAGAGCCAGAGATCAAGTTGGTGGGCAACATGCATGGCAACGAAGTGCTGGGCCGCCAGCTGCTCATCTATTTGGCCCAGTACCTGTGTTCGGAATATATCCTGGGAAACCAAAGAATTCAGACCATCATCAACACCACTCGCATCCATATTCTAGCCTCCATGAACCCCGATGGCTATGAGCTAGCTGCCTCAGAGGTAGAGGATAACAATGACCCGGAGCTCATCAACCATGAAGTAAATATTGTTAACAGAAAAAAGACAAACTGTCATTATCCGATCTCAATTTATTGATTGATCTTGGTCTATTTAGTCTGCTCAGCTTCAGGTGTGAAGGTGGAAGAGTGGGTCAATCTGCTAAGAATAGCTAATGCACAGAGCTTTTCAATGTGGATTGTGGACTGTGAAATTTGAAACCTAAGAGGAAACTTTTAACTATTTAATACATAACCGTGTAAGCACAGAAGCTCTACGAAATGACTCCAGGCTTCCACCTCCTACCTCTTTCTCTGTCAGCCTGTCTGCTTGTCTGTCTACATAGTCTTGTTGCCCAGGGCAAGTCCACCTACTCTCAGACAAATGCATAAACTTTGATTTGAATTTGCCAGGGTTTCAAAATTTCTGAAATTAAGTGTGCATACATATCATAGCTGGCAGTGGGAAATCTGCATGTACCTTTCTTCACTTATCTAGCCTGTTGAGCAGTTGTAGAAGTCTCTGAGCTCTGTTTATTCTGGCATGCATTATGCTGGATTCTCAAACATGGTGAGACTTCTATGCTGGCATCTCTTAATGAATACTCGGAATAACAACACTGGTGGTGGAACATTTATTTGAAATGTTGCATAGGCATGCAGCCTTGATGTTGTGCCTCTGACACACTCTGCATAAAAAGAATACACTGACTGTCTCCATGCTTTAATGTGTGTATCAGCTGTTTGATACAGGATTGATAAAAAGATTATGAAGTCCACTGTTAGAACTGCCATTGTCATTGCATGTACTGTGCAGTAATTTAAATACAGCAGCACCCACAAACACATTTACTGCTCTGAATGATTTATCCAGAGAGCATGATTTAAATACAAATGAAAGTTTAGAGTGTATCACACATTTTATATGAATATGACCATATTTTAAATGTTATGTACTGCATGTAGTGTGGTAACTTTCCATTTGTATTTATTTAAAAAAAGAGAGAGAGAGTTAAAACAGAATGTTGAAATATTTGTTCTGTATATGGACACATATACATAAATGTTTACAGCATGTAACAATTTAAATAATCCCCAAAAATATCTTTGTTGATTATTTGGATGAGATAAAGAAATTGTTGTGCTCATTCCAATTTTATTGCATGGTTGTGCTTACAATGACAATAATGCTTATCTCATCTCATCTTATGTTTAAGACTTAATGGTTTCTGCTTCTATTCGCTACTCTTTCTCTTGACGGATATATGATTTTGTCTTCATGTTAACAATAGAATTAACAGTCATAGTCTAACATGTTCCTTCTTGGATTCCTGACTAATAATCATAATATCTTGCTCTTAATATAGTCACGGCACCTACTAATGTCTGGACATGACATCGTTACAGTTAATGTTGTCATCAGTCTCAGCAGCCTTACACATTTTAATGCTTTTAGTGTGAATCTAAATGTTTCAGGGTCACTTGTTGAATGGTTGGACCAATGGTCGAACCAATGCCCAGAATATTGACCTGAACCGGAACTTTCCGGACCTTACGTCTGTCTTGTACCGGAATCGACGCAGCAGGCACTACCGTACTGACCACATCCCGATTCCCGACGCATACTGGTTTGGGAAGGTAAGAAGGCAGTACCAGAAAGTTGACTCTGTTCCTTTGGACGTAGAGATTTTTCAGTGGCAGAAACGTTTCGTCAGTCATCCAAGTGACTTCTTCAGTCCCAGCGGACTGCAGGTTTCCCCAAACTTATTAACAGAACATTTGCATAATGACTGAAACTAGCAGTTTTAGTTTCTCACACTGAAAATGCTACATCCAGATGACCAGAAGCAACTTTTTGGGATTTCTGTACATGGATGATTGAGCATGCATCAAGACTTAAGAAGGTAGTACTAATTTACTAACAATTACCAGAAATAATCTCCAGCAGTTATTTCATATTGGCTTCCAAAAATGATTCAATCTTTTCTTTTTACTGTAGGTGGCACCAGAGACTTACGCAGTGATGAAGTGGGTCAGGTCTCTGCCTTTCGTTCAGTCTGCCAGCCTCCACGGAGGGGATCTGGTGATCTCCTATCCATTTGACTACTCTAGACATCCTCTTGAGGAGCGGATGTTCTCCCCCACTCCAGATGAACAGGTAGGGGAGCGGAATTTTATAGATAGCAGATTTCTAATAACAATCAATGTCTACCTTGGCCAATAATCTGCCAATGCTCAGGTCTTCAAGCAGCTGGCTCGCACATATGCCGATGCTCATGCCACTATGTCAAACAATGACACAGAGAGGTGTGGTGCCTCCTTTTATCGAACTCGGGGGATTATCAATGGGGCACTGTGGTACAGTTTTGCTGGTGGTGAGATACTTTTAACTCCACTCCTTAATTCTGACAGCAAAAGACAGAAATCAAACTTCTTTACGTAAATATTTTTTCCCCAAGTTTCCCACAATGTGTGCACCTCTCCTACTTTTTTCAGGTATGTCAGACTTTAATTATTTACACACTAACTGTCTTGAGATAACCGTGGAGCTTGGATGCGACAAATTCCCCTCAGAGGCTGAGCTTTACCCAGAATGGAAGAGGAATAAAGAAGCTCTCCTCAGTTTTCTTGAATCTGTAAGTGTCACTTTTTTTTCTTAACTGTGAATAAAGAGAAATATCTGTTCAAATAATAATATTTCAAAGTTAAACAAGATATAGTAGCATGTTCATAATCTATATGTCATATATATATATATACTATACTATACTATAAATCTATACTATAAATCATCGTTGGTAAGTGAATTGCTAAATTATAATGTTGAACGCATGGATAATTACTCTGTTCAGGAAAAAAACTAAACCAACTAACGCTTGACAAATCTTGCCTTTGTATTCCTTTTCTCTAAACAGGTCCACAGAGGAATAAAGGGAATAGTTAAGGATGGTAATGGTAATGGAATAAAAGATGCAACAGTCTCCATCAGGGGTGTTAGAAAAGATGTCACCACAGGTATACATAACTATGTCAGTATATATTTTCCACTTGAAGTGTTGGAGTCTTACTTTTTATCCACTTGTAAATGTGTAAATTAACCTTAGACAATACACATTTTACTGATTTTCTTCTTTTAACTTTCTTCACTTTCCCTCCCACCGTTCTGCGTCTACTTATTGCCTTTCTTCCAGCTGAAGATGGAGACTATTGGAGGCTGCTTAACCCTGGAACTCACATCGTGACAGCCACAGCCAAAGGATACTCCAAGGTCAGCAAGAGAGTTTATTTGCCTCACACCATGAGCAAGGCTGGACGTGTTGACTTTGTCCTGCAGAAGGTTTGTCTTCAAAGTCCCGCTGTACCCTCTGTACCACCTTCTTTTAAATATTACCTCCTTCCTCACCTCTGCTCTAATATTTTCACTCATGTCCTGCATCCAGGTTCCCGTGGAGCCCGATATTGATGACCACCTCTTCCCCATATCAGACACATGGGATCGATTTGACCCCTACAACCAGTTTGAGCAATACAGGGATCCAGATGTGGATGATAGTGGGAGAGAGAGGGAGGAAAAACCATGGTGGTGGAACTACTTCTCCCAGTCTGGTATCTCACCTCCAACCTGGCTGCTGAGAAATGTGTAGACACATTTGGGACAATAAAGATCCTGATTACCACCTCCACCACATAAGGAGACTGGTGAAGGACCAATTTACATCCAGTCCCACTGGTGTTCTCAGAGGCGTTTATGTAGCAGGAGCTGTGACACTAACCAGCAGTAACCGAACACATTGCAGTACTTCCTGTAAGGATGTGAATTATCATTTTTTCCAAGGGGCAACACATTTAATTTTGGGCTGTGAGTGAGATTTGGGGGCAGCATTGCTTTGAAGCAGCATTTACTGAAAAATGAATGAAATATGGATGCCACAATCATCCCCTAAAACCTCATCACAATAGAGAACACAATAGAAGAAATGAGACTTGATATTTTGCTTACAGTTTTACAACACTGCATCTGGACACATTTGTGTACATTAAAAAATGAGTTGGGATTTGTTATGTTTATTTTTTTATGGGCATGTACAAGTAAATTTCTTGTGACATTTATCCATATTTTATACAATACACAAAAAATGTAAGCCCACTGGATCAGTAACAGCATGTGACATAGAGCTTGGATTAGCAGCAACACTGTGCCATCTCAAAACTGTAGAAAGCCTTGCTTTTCCTCCACAAGTATAACAAATAAACAGTGAATATTTCTGGCACTCATTTGTTTCAATTATATTTCAACTTCGGGGAGTGGTTTTCGTATTATGTCACTAGAGGGCGCAAGAGAACATATAATGGTATTTTCGTCGACTTCAACAATGAATTCTCTAATTAGCGTAAAGTCCATTTGTAGTCTTCATTAAAGAATTTATAAATTTCTTTATCCTAGTGTTTAGTAATTTGTTAAATGTTAGAAAAACATTTCACAGTTCAATTAAATTTCCACACTTTGATTTTTCTGCGTTGAGTTAAAGGTCCATGCGAATCTCAGGAATACCCAGAAGAGAGGATAAGCTGTCACAGTGAAGTTGTTTTTATTCTTATGTTTTTAAGCTATCCAGCGGAAGAACATGTAGCGCTGGTGTGCAAGTGCGTCCTGTATCCTTGCGCCTTTTCCAGGTGCTCTGTTGTGATTTTTAGCATTGAACGACAGTTGTTCTGCTAACAAACTCCGTAGTCATGTATGTACTACCACAGTTAATGCTTCCAGCTGCTCCGTACATTATTACTCTTTGCGTTTCTGAAAGGAGAATGTGAACTGACAGTTGGCAAGTTATTGACTTCTATCTGCGAGAAAAGCCCAGCGCAACAATGCTATTTTTCAGTTTGACACATGACTTTCCTTCAGGTGCAAACTTTAAGGTGATATAGGCTATGTTCACACAGAGGTAAGTTGCGCAATTCCTAACAATTTGAAGGCATATTTAATTTAAAACAGATTTAATTCTCCCCTTTCCAGGTTAATGGCTTTTCACCCCTGGGTAGTTTGGTTGAAGTATTGTGGGTTTTGTGGGAAGAGTTGTTTAAGCGTGCACTTCCCCTCCATTGCTCTTCTGTTCGGGCCTATAGCCTATAAAGTAGAAATAGTAAGTACTAGTGATACTAATACAGTGACGCAACCTGAGTTTGGCTGTGTAGATTTTAGAAACACTCTTCTTCTGAGTCCTCACTGAACCGTGCTGCTGATATTAAAGCAAGAACACGGTTATACTAGATGTAGGTTTTCTTTTTGAAAAGGCCATTTTTGCATCATGCTATAATTATCTTTTTTTTTTTTCTTTTTCCAAGGCGGTGTGTTCCCAGATGCCTCCTCCTTATGTTCCTGGAGTGAGTTTCCATCTGGCAGTCTTCCACTAAGGTCTCTGGCCCTCTCTCTTTCTCTGGCTTTCCCAGTGCACCATGTAGTCACTTTCAATCTGACTGCATCAGTTTCTCCAACATAACACTTTTTAACACTCTGCATATATAATGCAAATACCAAACCACTTTGCTCTGAGCTTCCTCTATCCTGCTCTCGTCCTCGCCTTCCTTTCCCTCTGCGTCAGTCAGTCTTTCATTCCTATAGCTATCTAGCTGCTATGCCCCAGGAGTAGAGGCCTGCTCAATGTGGCAGAGATGATTTGTTTGCTTTGCAATTATTTTCCGTCAGTGGAGACAAATGGATTCATACTGCATAGAAAAATGCACGCAGACGGGGCTGGAGTGACGAATACCATGGAACATACTAATATGTATAGCCCAAAGATAAAGAGGTGAGATGAGGAGTATAGGGATCCTTGGGTAAACTTTATAGACATATTGAGGGACCAAAAATATCTCACTTCCATAAGACTGTGCTGTGTGTTGAAATGCATAACTGTGAGCCGCAACAAGTAAATGCACTATAATGTTTTAAAGTGACAGGTTGCTGTGCTATTCTAAATCATAGTTTGTAACCCCAAAATGCAATGTGTATATAAGTTTACCAGCAGTACTAATTTGGATTGAAGCTCTTTTTATTTAAATGTAGGCTTTTGTACCTACACATAACTTTGTTAAAAATATATTATTGCACTGCTCATATGCAATTAAAAATAATTTTTAATGAAAAGTAATGCGTCCTGGATGATCTTTTTACACATGTTGAAAAAACCCCATAGAATTAAGTGATATTTCAAATGAATTTGATTCTAATTATTGTTTTTGATACAGACGAAGTTTGAACTTTATGAAGATTAATGTCTGTAGTGACCCAAGCTGAAACACAAGTAACCATGCTACACACACAAGACTCAGCCTGCAAGTCACCGGACACAAAAAGGCCCTGTAGCGCATTTCTTTACTTACCTGTTTGAAAGAACTGGTTAGCGGTAAGGTTGGTGCGATACAGTTGGTAACAGACAAAATTGTTCAGGCTATTTTTTAATAATGTGTTAAACAAACAGTTGTAGAAACAAGGGAACATTACCAAATTTACCAAAAAACCCAATCTAGGCTATAGGCAGATGGTAGTGCTGTCACATTTGACACTGAGACTGTTAAGGATCTTTTGTCTTTTCTCACAGTCTCTGCTTTGTTGATGGTTTTTTAAAAAACCAAAAAACTCAAAACATTTCTATCACAAGCGATTACATGATTTAAGTTTTAAAAAGCTAAATATAATATTTTCAAACCAAAGTTTAAAACAAAGACTGTTCAAATACTTTTAATCTTTTATCAATTTTGTTATCTATGTTTTTTCTTCATTTTTGAGTTTTGTGAACATGTAAATATGAAAAACGAGTACTTTAAAAAAATAAGTTTTGAAGTACACCAGCATTCACATAGATAAGCAGTTAAGAAAATGGGGGGTGGGGTGGGGGAGAGATGTTTTAGTTCTTCTTAATAATTTTCCCAGTAGGCAACACTGGGAATATTTTCTATTTAACCATGGTCACCCATGGTTAAATAAGAAAATTTGTCAGCAAAGTTTTGTTGTAGCATCTCTACAATTCTCCCAAAGTAAAATATCAACAGTTAAGTAAACAGTAAAGTTTGAACATTCAGTGAAGAATCAAGCAGTCTGTGCTTGAAGTAGCTTTGTAAAGTCAGGTAGCCATTTTGCTGGCTTGGTGAAATACGCCAAAAATATGAATAAATGCCAATAAAATTAGTGGCAGTCTTGCTTTAGCACTGTTAAAGCTCTAATAAACAAATGAGAAAACATGATTTCTGTAACTATTTATTAAACAGTATGTAGTTATAGAATACACTGGAAATGTTTGGTCTCCTCTTATGCCCCCAATATAGGACACACACAACTGGGCTGCAGACTTTTGTGTGTCTGATGAACTTTCAAACTATCCACAGTAAAAGAGATTAACCTTTTCCTCCCAGCTCATGTCTTTTTGGGTTTTCTTTTCTTTTGCCTTCTGTCTTCCTTTCTTTCATATGACCTTGTCTCCCCTTTTCTAGTGTCTCCGTTGACTATCGCTTGTCCTGTCCCCCCCTCCTCTTCTTGTCTCTCCTTTACCCTCCTTTTCCTCCTTTTATATGAAGGGCAAGTTCAGGGGTCACCAATTACTCTGAGAGGGCTGAGAAAGTTGTATGGGCTTTGCCCTTGGGGCTGCCATGTTGCATTATCATCAGGGAGATTGCAGGTACGCAGCAGCCACTGGCTGCTGGCACAACCGCCACAACGTCAGCCCTAGAAGCAGGCCATGTAGACTTAGCCAAGTTCAAGCTGTCCTTATGCCTGAATGGCTGGCTGGCTTCTAGTCCTTCCCCCTCACTTACTGATCTGCTGGGCAGAACTAATATGTATGTCTTGGACCCCTCTACCAAATTGTTTTGGCTAGCTGTGCTGATAGGCTTACTTTTGTGCTGCATTGTGGCTTGTGCAGATTTGTGCCTTGAAGAAAATCTTCTAGTATAGTTAGTTTTATATCAAGTATCTCCAGGGTTTCTAGTTTAACACTTTCACTTGTGCTACTAAGTCTGCAGAGTTATAACATCTGTCTGTCAGCAGTCAAGTACCACATTTGCTTAAAGGTTTTGAGAACAAAACTACATGTGCCGGTTTTACTATCCTTTCAGATTGACAGGAAACGGTTATTTGCTGCAATGCGGGACACATTACCTGTTATGAACTTGTCGCGGATGCATCAGAACACATCGTTCTGGTTCACCATCCATCATCGTGATTGTTTACGCTTGTATTTTGTGCTTTCTGCTCATGAGTGGATCAAGAGGACAGGTGTTTTGTAGCTTAATGTCTCTACCAAATCAGTAATGATGAAGTATACTGTATCGTAGGGAGCAGAGGTGGCAAAAGTATAGACATTCTGTACTTGAGTAGAAGCACAGATATTAGTGTTGAAGTCCGGATTTGACTTCTTTACTTAAGTAAAAGTCAAAAAGTACCGGCTCTGAAATGTAGTGAAAGTAAGAAAGCAAAAGAAGCTCCCTGAAGAACATTTCTACCACTTATTTCTATGCAAAGGCAACTGAACCTAGTGCTATATTAATGTAATACTAAAATATTATTTGTAGATAGAAATACAAACTTAATTTTAGCCTACATTTTTATTTAAGTAGAACATGAGCAGAGAAAAATAAGGAAAATAAAATAACAGCTCTCTTTTCTGTTGCCTACATTGTAGAGTGTGACTTTGCCTCTAAACAGGAAAATGTGTAGGGAAGAGGTCAAAGTGAGAGTCAGCAGGTGGGGAACCCTAAAATTAGTTGTAATGTCTCAGTGTGGGTAAAAGAATCATAATGCACAACAATTTCTATTGAAAGCTTCAGGTTTTCTTAATGTACAGGCTGTGAACAGCTGATTGAAATCCATCACAGTGCAGCAAACTAACCTGTTTGTCCCGTACTCACCTGCAGAGTATTCTTCATGCAACCTTTAACACAGTTAGTCTACCTCAGATTGTTTTGCAGCACATTTCACAATATGAAAAATAATGAAATGTATGAAACATAGATGTCACATGTTATAGAGACCTGGAAAAGTATTTGTACTTTGTTACTTCCCACTTCTGGTAGGGAGTGACTGATTAAAGTGACCTTCAGAGGTGCTGGGCATCTATTTACTACATTGTCCAAGTCATTTTCCAAAAGCCAAACGTATTTTTAATTGACAAATAAAAGGCAAAGCAAAAAATAAATAAATAAATAAAGAAGAAAATTTATTTATTATTGTGTAGTTTTTCTTCTGTTGCATCAGTTATTGCCCAACATATAAAACAACACTTTAGTGCAAATAAGAGGTTGGTAGATGGGTAGAATAGAGGTTCAGTGCTCCTATTCTGATGCTATCTTATAGATAAAAATGTAAGAATACTCAGATCAAGTCACATTAAAGCAAATAAACAATACAGGAGTTCACCCATAAGTGCTTTCCAGTCAAAGGGTAGATCCAATAGGATAACCAAATAAACACAATGTAAAACAAATTCAGGTTCATATTCTTCAAAATGTGTTTCCCCAGAACAGATTTTCAGGGTCGCACAGAGGCCCAGCCCAGTGCTGTTTAGGCCGGGGCCAACAGAAGCTGTGCAGCCAGTTGGAGTTGAAATGGCTTCTGAATAGAGAATCCCAGAGTCTGATTCAGTGTGTTCAGCCAAATCCTCAGTAATTGCAAAAACAGCACTTGGTCCACTAATAATGGGTGCGTGTCATCTCCAATCCCCAGTTCGCCTGTCTGTCCATGCCACAGAGGCAGCAATTACAGACTCGGGCCTGCCACTGGACATGCACACTGCAAGGGAAGAGGAACAGTTGACTGTGTGTACATGTGTGTGTGGGCGCGGTAGGTTACAGGGTGCACGAGTAACTGAAAGAGGTGTATGCATGCTTCAGTGTGACTGAGAGAGGACACTGGAAAGAGAAGCTCGAATTAAAAGCTTCATAAATTATTACAAACTTTGAAAAAACAGTTCAGACTTGAACTGGCAGCTCCTCAGTTTACAAAAACAGCGATGATGAAATAGGAAGTGTTAGTAAGTGATTCATTCTTTGTTGAATCCAAGTGTAATGCATAAATATGCTCACAGCATTTGCTGTTGCTGTGACTGTCATTTTCCATTCTATTCAAGATTACTGTATCACCTGGTGCCATAAAAATTACATGGCAGGACTTATCCATGTCTTGCAGTGAAAGGAAACTGCTGTAGTGGTATTAACTGAAACATCCTATTAATGTGTCTGTTTTCTCCCTCAAGTCAAAACCTGTTTTGTGTGACAACCAAGACCTTGTTTGAGCAGCACTCGTTTAGAGATTTTTCTGAGTCACTTCCTTTACAAAACACTCTCATGGCTACCCATCTGTGATCTCAACAATGCCCGTCACACGGATTTACTAAAACATCAACTGATCTTTCCTGTTGGACTGCTATTATTTTATTTGATTTTTTCCACAGAAGCATGACGAGTTGGTGTTGTGGCAGACAATAGAACAGACTCGGGGTCTGACCCCAAAACTAATTTGCCAGCTTACGCTCACTGAACAAGTGGCAGTTTCAGTACTAGTCAGTTTGTTTACCCCTCATTCTTCTCTTTATATGTTGTGATTTTGTTCACTGTTATGAACACAGCTATAAAAGGGAAAAGCTAAAAGGATAGAATTAAAAAAAACAAAAAGTTTCTGGGCTTCCCCCATCATCTGCTTTCTCAAACCACTCTCATTAAATCTGTCCTGTATTTGGAAGTCGAGATTATATCTTAAACCTTCCTGTGATTTCAAACCATTAATATGACAAGATAAAAATTACAGGGCATGATTGTGACAATTCCAGTATTGTACATTCATTTAGTAAATTGAGAAGCTGGTTTTTCTTGTAAAAAATCTCGCGTGTTCTTCGGAAACTTGGCTTTCATTGTTCAAGATTTGTTAAGAGACAGTATCTGCTTTTCATTTTCCTATAATACTTTTGTTGTAGAATTATACCATAACAACCAGTGTCTTGTTTCTGAGGGGTCAGAGGTTGGGGCTGTGTAGCCGTAAGCAGCAACAATATGTGTGAAACGTGACACAGCTATGCACCATTTGTTTGTGATTATGTCAATTTCCTAGGGCAACTTCTGTCGGCAACTTCTCACAGACAGATAGCATGCACAATTACGAATTTATGATGTGAGAAAAAGCCATGTGCTCACGTCTGACTTTATACTATGAAATAGATAAATATTTGTTGTGACGACTAGGTTTTTCATGCTGTAAAATTAAAGATACTCAAACTTTTAGTTAGAAGTAATACCAGAAATTCAGCTTATAGCTATTATTATCTTGGTGATAAGAGCCGGGTCTCTAGCTGTGGCCAAGTCTCCTTCGACTTCATCTTCCAGCCCAAAATGAAATGGTGTGGGGGTTGGGAGTTACATTACATTAATCTGCTTTTTGATGCTGGACAGGCAGTGCAAGTTTGTTAATCAGAGCTGAAAGTGGCTTACAGTAAAAAGTGAAACTTTACAGCAGGGTGGTAATTCTCTGAATTCTCTGCCGTTTAATTCCTGAGTGATAACTCAGAGGTCATCTGATCCATTGCTGATGTAAAAGAATGTTAATTTGCAGAACTTTAACAAATTAGAAGGTTTACTAAACTGGGCCATGAACTAAATACAATGCCCTGCTCTGAAGTGTTGAGGAACAACACATACCATTACACTTACCATTACCAAAGGATGCTGGGCAGAAGATAAGACAGATGTGAAGACAGAATTTCCCCAAACTATTCCTACTCTAACTGTTTCTCTGTCAGGAAAATGCCCTAAAGCTACACAAACACAGAGACAAATATAAAAGCGGAAGATGCAACCCTATGGAAAGCTGCATTTTTAGAATTACTCATCATGATTCAGGGTAGAAGTGAGCAAAGCTAATGAGGAGAAAAAAAGGTCAATGCAATTATTTTTCACTTCAATGCATTCAAAATCAAGGTGATTTTTTTGTGTATTTGAGAGTTTATGGAGGTAAAATTGTCTGACCATTCATCCAGCTAATGGGATTATTTATTGTGGAGTTCTTACAGTGTCTAAAATTTCCTCATGGATGATCAGTCAAAAGATTCACTCGAGATATTTTAAAATATGTCTGATTCACTGTCTGATGTTGAATCGGGGCGATGAAGTCAAATGCTAAAGTTGAAATGTCATTCAAAATTAATGTCAGTACTTGAACTAAACATTTGAGACTGTTCAGTGTGCAGAGACATCTTTTGTATCTCTCCTTTCAGGGAGTGCTGAGAACTGGCCTTTGCACCATTCAGGTAAAACTGTTTTTTTTCCTCTTTCATCTTTTCTGTAACCTTTAGTTTTTGGTTTTGTGGGAAGTAGTGAAGTAAAATGCAGTTGAATTAAGTGGTTGTTAACCCGAGGCCTCTGGTGTTCCTTTTCTTCCTCTGCTCAAGTGGTTGTCCCATTTATTCCTTATGCAATGTTGAGATGTAGACCATGCTGTATTTTTTGCTATTATTACACATTGCTGTAAAATAGTAAACCCAAGCGTTTTTACTGAAAAAACATTTGATTTAATACAATCAACAGTGTAACAAAATCGTTAGAACCTGGTAAAGACCCTAATCTGGTCTTTGCCAAGTTTCTAAAATTATTTAAATGCAACCACAAATGTATTTAAACAATACATTTCTGATATTATTTAAATACATCAGTTTAAACACATATTACACTGAATTGTTATTTATTTAATAAAATCTATGCCAGCGCAAAAGCACTGTTTGAAAAACTAAGTGCCCCCATCATTCAAGAACCACCTTTAGCTGCAATGACTTGAAATTGAACTTTTCTAGCTTTATTTGTCTCTAATATCGTTGTAGAAGAATCCTGTTCCACTTTCGTTTATAATGTTACTTTAGTTTGTTGAGGTTTGCAGGCATTTACTCAGTCAGATTAAAGTCTAAACTTTGACTGAACCATCACAACGCCTTGTTTCTGCTCGGCATTATAGCTAAACATCTCCACTTTGATCTTCTCCATCCAAAAAAAAGAAGTACCAGAAGTGTTGTGGTGTGTACATATCTGCAATGCTCTTTTTAGAGAGAATATGCTTTCTCCTGGCAAAGCTTTCAAAAAACCATACCTTCTTGCAGATTTTCTAATTGTGTTGTCATGGATTTGAATATTTAACACACAAACTGAGGCCTATAAAGTCTGAGACGTAGCTTTTGAGAGATTTCTCTGAGCACTGCACAGTCTGACCTTGTGGTGTATTTGCTGGGACGTCCACTCCTGGGAAGATTGGCAGCTGTCTTGATTGGTTTTCCACTTGTGAATGTCCTGATAAATTAGAATTTTGATTTGAAAGAGGGTGTACTTTCTTTTTCACATCTATGCAGCTTTTTTTGCCTTATTTCACAAAAGGAACTCAGGGTACAATGGTTTAAAACTCTGCCTCACTTACTCTCAACCCAACCTGACTTTTACTGAATGACATGTAAACTGGCCAAAGCCTTTGGCAGGGCCATGATAACGCACTAAACAGACACTAAGATCATTTAGTTTGTTGATCATATTTCCTCGGGGAGAACGAAACAGAAAAACACTTTAAAAGTCAGCTAGAAAGAGGCAGAGAAAGAGGAAAAGCCCTAAAGGCAAATGGCAGGAAACATCAGTGCCGTTAGACGGAGCTACTTTAGCTGTCATGCAAGAGTATGTGAACGCACCACTGAACGCACATAGTCAGCATCACTGAGCACACAAATAGCCCTGGTGGTGGTGATGATGCCAAGCTATTTCCTATGTTTAAATTAGCTTTATTACACTTAGAATAACCCTACTGCTATACTACGCTACAACGCTATTTAAAACGTATCAAAAAGAAAACGAGTTGCACAAATAAAAATAAAATGTGCAGCTGGGCTTATCCAGTGTACAGTTTATCAAATCAGCTTTAAACCTTTACACTTTTAACGTTACCTGTTATAGATCCTCTAGAAGTATGTTTGAAGATGTAGACAGATGACAAATGAAATAAAAAAAAAAATTGAATTGGTTTGCAAAGTCTTGGGACCACAGTGTTTCTTTGGTCACTCATTTAGTGTGTGCACCATCACGCATTGGTTCAAAATTTCCTGAAAGTGTTCATTAGGGTTGGGATTTGATAAATGTACGGCTACAGCATGCAATTGACACAATTTTGATACTAATGAAACCATTCAGTAAACCTTCATTCCCTATGGATAGGACACTATCATCCTGGAAGATACCATTCCCATCAAGATACCACTCCCATCACTTAGAACAACCTCGCACTGATTTTCAGTGACCATTTCCTCTTCCTACACAAATGTGTAATATGTTTTGTCTATCCAGAGTTCATTTGTGTATGTAGAGTCCCAAAAATAACATCTACAAGGCTGTCCTCATTTAAGAGTTCAGGATATATGAACACACAAATAAACTTAGCAGAAGAACAAAGGAAATTTGTGTTTGGTCAGTTATTTCTTTTTGCTTTATTGGGAATAATTCTTATACCCCGCTGATAGCCTTTTTATTTCCCCTTTGAGAGGAAGTGGAGTTCCCCTGCATTTGTGGGTTGAGCAGCACGGTTGAGTACATGAGTTGTGCTCACTAACAACTTGCCAAATCTTCAATGCCAATGCCAAATGGCTTATTCTGGAATTTACTTTTGATTGTTGTAGTTTATTGGATTGGATTATTGAAGTCTAAAAATACAAGACATAGTGGCAATTTAACATTTTATTCACTCAACAAACATGGGCCTTAGTAGTATGTTGAAGAAACATACACTGCCGGTCACCAGCTTGGTCAATCACTGCTGTGGGATGGCATTCCATTCTTCAACCAGTGCTGTGTTGGTCACATAATAAGGTGTTTGGGATAGGCAGAGAAGATTTGGTAACCCAAATACTCAACTCTGCTGTAGGGCTGCCACGATTAGTCGACTAGTCACGATTACGTCGACTATCAAAATCGTCGACGACTGATTTAATAGTCGACTCGTCGTTTGAAGCTTTGTAAGATCCCAAAAGACGCAGGAATAAGTAGTAGGATTTAAGAGTGTAATAACGGACTGAAACAGAAGATGGCAGCACTGCATGTACAAGGATGCCAGCTGCCGTTAAACCCCGAAGAAGAAGAAACTGTGTCCCAGAATTCATAGCGCGACCCTGCTCAGTTTCCAACAATGGCGGCAGCTAGTTAGTTTTAATATTACTCTTATTATTCTTTCTGGGTCACAAAATAAACGTTTAACATATTTTCAGACGAGAATGTAGCTGTGTAAACCTCAAATATCTGCTCAGTTTATCAAGACACCACATGTTTTCAAAAGCGCTCCGACGTTTTCGGAGACGTCTGTTACCCACTAGCTCGATAGTTAGCCGGGGTTCAAGGGTCACTAGAGCCCGTGAGAACACCGGACTCCCGGCAAATCGTTTTCAAACCCACCGCGGTCTTTCGCTACTCAGGTTAAACATGATGTATAAGTCACTTAGATAACTTAAAAATGTTATTGTTTTTTTAGTATTTTATTTGTTCCTGAGTAAATCTGTTTGGCTGAGATTAAAGTTATAGTTTTTACACAGCTGAATAAACGTCAAGCAGACAGCTGATTATCAGAAGTGAATATATAAATATCAAGAATATACTCCGGTGTCCTGTTATATTTTAGATAGCAAGGAGTTTATTAAACTTCACCGAAACAATCTGCAAATTTCATTAAAATTTAATAAACTATCATCTTGTCTTTATTTTTAGTTAGCACATACCTTAAACACTTAAAGCTGTAAGCTAATGATAGTTATATAAGAGCAGATGCATGCTGGTGCAATAAGCTGTACGTTTTACGTCCAATGGATGATGATCTGATTAGTCGACTAATCGCAAAAATAATCGGTGACTAGTCGACTATCAAAATAATCGTTTGTGGCAGCCCTACTCTGCTGCTTAACCCGCGAATGCATTTCCCATACAAATAGGTCACCACTTAAGGCTTTCCAGCAGTTTACTGCCAAACTGTATTGCCAAGAAATGTTGTTACAACAAAGACAAACAAATCTTTTTTATTTTATTTGCCTTTTTCCAGCTTCATTTATTATTGTTATAATTTAATTCAGTATCACATGGCTGTTAGAAAGCAACTGTAATTTGTTGCATAGTTAGAAGTCAACCAATGAGTCAAAGTGGTGTAAACTCTCCACAGATATTTGGTTTGTCTGAGCTGATTACACTCATGGAGGAAAAAGTAGGCACTGTGGGATAACACGTGGTGGCATTGAGTTGAGCCGTTGGCCTCAGCCTGTTTACTGGGCAATGTGTTAGGACAGGGAGAATGAAGCGGAGAACTCGTATGGGTGGAGATGATAATGGGCGATTTCTCACACACAAGCGTGTCTCTTTCTCATTGTATTCAATGACACTATCTGTTTGTTTTTGCAGCCAGCTCTTATTATCTGGTAGCTGTGTTTGCTTGTGCAGGCATGTGTGAATATTCAGTTTAAGTGTAATTGTAGACAAGTGCATTTATTGGAACAAGACACATGTTTGAAAGTTGCATATACGAGATTAGGAAGAGAGTATTTTTTTTCTGTATCTGTGTGGTGCAGCCAAACACGATGGAGCTTTTTGTCACACACCATCACCCGGCGGGATCACACAACACGATGTGACAGTGCACAGTGCAGCTCAGCAAGTGGCGCTGGGATTTTAATTGATGTTAAAACCAGTACTTGAAGCGCTGATGGGTTATGTTACTTGAGGGCAGGATTCTTTTAAAGCAGACAGAAAAAATCTTAATTGATGTTTTTTTTGTTGTTGTTAAGATGAAAATACTTTTTTCTTTCTTTTACAGAAGTTTTAATGGAATATATTGATAGTCACTATTTACTTTTAACTGGTTATCGCTTTTCAGAAGTTAAAATGAGCAAGGTAACATTTAATATCCCAAATATGTGAATGTCTGTCTTGATATTATACTACTATTAAATATCTAGAAACTCTCAATCTGTTTGTATTCAGCTGTACTTGGAAGACATGCCATCACACAATTGATTCACATATTAGATGAAGTCAGCAAAGTTCTTTTTATGTAAAAACCACACAAGTTCTACCATGGAATGTTTAGGAATCTGATAACAAAAGGGTTTAGTGTAGTGTACCTCTAGATTTTCACTGAAAAACAATTGTGCAAATAAACAACTCGGACTAAAACTGAAAACTATGATAGGTCAGTTGTCACATCAAACATATGGGCTTCAATTAGAACCAGACTACAGTAAAAACAGTAATTTTCTGAGAGTTGCTGTTATTATCTTACTTACTGGATTTAAGGTTACATATTTATGCTATAGAACAGGTGCTATACAGTTCAGCTCATTCAGTTGGTTAAGGAGTTATTATACTGAATGCAGCGAACAGTATTATGCTTGTAACCTTCCACTTAAGTTTTTCTTGATTTGTTCCCTTGAGACTTCAAACTAGTTGTAGCCAAATCCTCTGCATATGACCTTCCTTAATCTTGTGTTAGACAAAAGTGATCCAGTGTTAGCTTGGTGCATTGAGCTCATTACACAGTGATGAATCCCTCACATTGCATTAAGTCATTTGGATGACAAAATACGTAGGTGTGCCCAGTGAAATTAGCATAGATTTAGCTTAGCCTACCACTGCTTTGCCCATAGCTATTGAAAAATGCACCTTTAGGCGGACAACAAAGCTAATATTAGCTTAGCATTAGCAAACAGGGGGCTTAATCAGGCTGCTGGGCTGTCAGAACGTATAACCACATGCTTCCAAGGGTCCCTTTGGAGTTATAATCCAGGGTCTCGGCAGGCGATGACCTCATGGGCTGGACTGGTGCCTGTGGGAGGATTGGGGAAATTGTGTGTCTAGCAGGCCACTCACTCAGATTTGTGCGTGTCTGTGTGTGTTCTTCGTGTTATGTGGGCGATTGTTTTATTGAGGCATACGACACAGAGAGCCCACTGACACTGGCGAGCTGAACTTTGGAAAGATGCACAGAATAGAATTCCAGCTGTTTTGTTTGAGCATTTTTGTGTTGTATCTCATGGAGCTACACTGTATGCGTGCGTAGGCCCCGGGATATGAGAGCAATGATATTTCAATTGCCTCCATGCCACATTGTATTAGCAGTCTACATTGTTTTTCCTCATGGCTACGAGATAATTGAAAAGGTTAACCTGTCAGTTTTATCTTATGTTATTTGTCTGTCCTTAGACTAAAATAGTGGTTAATGACATCTGTGACTGCCAAGATGGCACACTCACGTGAGTCCTCTGTGACCAAAAGGCCATCTTGTACACTCAGAAATGATGAGGATGTCTATAATGCCAGACTAAGACTTTATTTGGGAGTAGGTTACATTCGCCCTGCTATAAAGGAGTATTAGGGCCACATTAAGAAAAACAATATATTACTGATCATTTTGAGAATAAATAATTAAAGTTGGAAAAAATATTTCAAGTAAAAGTCGAAATACTCTTTTGAGAAAACAGTCCAAATGTGGAGATAACTGCCACGGGTGCTACATTCTCTACAAAATGCCTTATTTTTATGGCATGGTGAAATCATACTTCAGAGTCCGTTTTAGTTATTAGGATGCATATACACAATAGGACAGCAGATTGCTTTTTACTAACTCATCTACACAAAGTAATTTGTAGAGGGTATAGGACCTGTAGCAGTTGTTTGGCTTGAAACGATAACTCTAATCTCTAATTTTGACCTTTTTTTTTTTTTTTCAAACACCATTTTAAGTTTAATCTCAAAATTTAACTTGAACTTGTTTTTTGTAATGTTGCATGATGGTGACACCAAAAAATATCAATAAATGTATGTTTAAGTTGCACTTGATCTAGTTGAGACCCTAGACAGACCACCCCTTTTATAAACCTAGCTCCAATATAAGTGGTGGGGGCTTGGGGTTAAAATAACTCTACATCTTCACACAGAAAGATGGAGATTGAAAATTAAAAGTCAGTTGACTGAGTTAAATGCACACACATGCATGTGCAACACACACATACAGATGATGAATCTAGGACTCTAGTTGCAGACTGCTTTGCTGTCAGTATTAGGAAATGTCAATAGCTGCAGCCAGCCATGGACATTGTCAACCAGAAAAGACCCAGGACTCGCTGGCTCCACTGAGGATCGCAGCAGAGGTAACCTGTCAGTGTGATGCAGAAGGGTTCAGATCTGAGGACCAAAGACTCCTTATGAAACATAGTGTAATCATTAAGCTTTGCTGATGATTGGTAAGCAAAAAAGGGAAAAACTGGAAGTCACAACTTGATATCAAAATTACCTGCAGAGATCCATAAAAGTTAAATGTGTTAATTTTTTCCAGGGTTGTCTGTATCATAAAAATAATTGTGTTTAATTAAAAAAACCTGACAAAATATAATAAAATTGAGATGATGTGGTCTCAATCAGAAAAGTAAAAGAAATAACAGAGGCAACGTATGATTAGTACATAATAGATGCTAATAATACAGCTAATGCTACAGTAGTATCAACCCTGCATAGCAGTAGGTTTTGGATAAGCTAGTTCCAAAACACGAGTAAAGTTAGCCTCAAAAAAGTCCAGTATATGGTAAAGATAATGATTTATTTAGATTTAATTATAATAATGTCAAACCTTCTAACAAGTATGACCATCTGCCAAACACTGCACCAAAAACCTCCAAAATTAGTTTAATTGGTAGCAAGTTGAATGTTTTCCAGAGTTTTAAAAGAGCAACTGCTTGTCATTTTGGCTCTAACATGGAGTGGATCCTATCCTACCATAGGGCGAGAGGCGGGGTACAGCCTGGACAGGTAGCCAGCCTATCACATTGTAACTGGACAAACTAACATAATTTTAGATGTAAAGATTGTTTTTAATGCTTAGAAATCCTTTGCAATTAATGAGTGCCTGTTGTCTCATGTCTTGTCCCCATGTGCTCTTGCAAAATATTCTCCCCGGGGCTTTAATGTACCCAATTCTTGTTGCCACTTGTTTGTGGGTCTTCCTTCATTTA
This sequence comes from Perissodus microlepis, assembly GCF_051167445.1. NCBI lineage: Eukaryota > Metazoa > Chordata > Actinopteri > Cichliformes > Cichlidae > Perissodus > Perissodus microlepis. The sequence goes on from NC_140466.1 coordinate 7,389,537, forward strand.
GTTTTATATTATATAAGTGAAATCCATTCTCTGTTGGGCTGAGATCAGGTGACTGACTTGGTCACTGAAAATATACCATTGAAAATTGCCTTGTGAAACTCATGGGTTGATTTCTCTGTATTATTTTGCCTTCTTAGCTGAATCTTTGACCACTGATGTGGTTTGCTTCGGCTCATGAGCTGTTCCTTTTCTATTCCTCCTCCCATCATTTTGGTGGTTTCATGTGTCCATTATTTTTCCTTAACTTACTTTGTGTGTGTGTGTGTGTGTGTGTGTGTGTGTGTGTGTGTGTGTGTGAATGTCTGTTGTCTACTTGTACATGTAGTGTGGGAGCATAATTTTTACAGTCTTTGTTTTTTTGGACTAATAAACAAATGCACAAAAGTTTTGTGGATGAAGACTTGATTGGAACCAATTGATTAGTCTTCAGACTTCAGGCCTGTGGGTACAATTTTATTCACATAGTGGAATATCCAGTCAGCAGTTGACTTGTTAAAGCCATTCTATTCTGTGACTATCAACATTTTCAAATACACACACAAAAAAAGAAAGAATTTTCAGACTGGAAATTTTGAAACTGCATTTTATGAAAACCAGTTAGTCGCCTCTTGTGCACCACACAGACTATCTGCCCACATCCTTAAAATTCACATGCAGATATTTGTTTATCAAGAATAGGCTTTGATTAAAGAGGGACGATTCTTTAATCGATTTCTGTTGACTGATTGTCCTCTGAAGCAATGGAAACATAAATCCTGTGCCTGTGTGCGTCTGTCTGTTTATTGAAGTGTGTGCACTCTTGCCCTATGCATGTGTGTGTCCATGCTCTCTCCATGAGAACCAGCCCTCTGGCCTTCCAGCTGAGTTCACAGATCCAAAGTCGAGTTAATCTGGTTTTACCTTTAGCCCCAAAAACAACACAGGAGTAATCCAGGAATAGCTGTAATCAACCATGAAACCAGTGATGGCTGCATGCTAGCTGGGGTCAGGGAGCACAATCAGAAGGCGACCTGGAGAGAACTCTTGGACATTGAACTAATAGTCAGATCACATCCAGAAAAATCTCTATCTTCTGTCATACAGGCTCTCTATAACTGCTATACGTTTAGTCTTAGAGTTTGTGACAAGTTTAATCTTTCTTTTCCTGATTTTTGCTAAAACCTCCTCACAGTTTACCTTTCACAAACATTAATTTGTTGAAATTGTAAAGCCAAGTAATACTGCACACAATGGAGCCCATTGTGTTTTCCCTACAGTGTCTTGTGTGCTGGTGTTTTTGGTAACAGGTCAAAGATTCTGTCTGGTTGATGTCGAATGTCTGGAGTGGCGCAGTCTGGACCTCTGTCAGTGAATCCCTGTCTCAACACATTCAGAACAATTATATAAGGAGGCTTAGGATGCTGAGAGGCAGAAAGAGAGACGAGGGCAGGAGTGAGATAAAGACGGGAGAGGGTACAAACAGATGAATAAATGAGTTAAGTGGAGAGAAGGGAATTTGTGCTTTCACCCACCCACCCCTTCCTGTTGGACAGTTGAGTGTATGCTATAAGTGCTCTCCCTCTTCTCCTTATGCTTCACTGCTTCTCCACTCATCTCCCAATAGAAATTGCTCTGTGGCATTAAATATGTAAAATTAGCATTTTAAGTAGAACACATTTCTGTGTCGTGCCCCACTCCCCCCACTCCTCCCCTCTGCCTGCTGCCCAGCCCTGAGCGCATCAGCCACACAAACTCATGCATGCATATGATATGCATTTGGTCATCTCCATGGTAACACTTGTGGGGGAGGGGAGGGGCTCAGAGATAGAAGGATAAAATGGTGTAGTCATTGAAAATAGATCAGGTTGTATTTATTTTTTATTTAGTGAGTTTATTCATGGAATAAGTCACAGTGCTCTGTTAATGTGAAACGCTATGTACTCTATATACACACATGTCATTTGGGAGCTCACACTTTTCCATTCTGGCTATACAGACTCAGATGTAGCTTAACTCTTCTGCCTGCTTTTTGTAAACGTTTTACTGTTATCTTCTGTTGAAAGCATTATAGGTTCCTCTGGAGGCGGATATTTTTAGACAAAGTCATCCTGCTTTGCAGTATCTTTGTCTTTTGACATAGACGCATAGTTGTGAGTAGTAAGAATACAAGTCACACAGAAAAGATGAACAATTAACTTTTGCCCTCACAATTCTGAGTCAAAAGCCAAACATTGTCTGTGGAGAACTGGCCTTTGGTACCCCAACACCCCAAGTCCACCTCTAAGTCTACAACACCTAGTACAGCAGTGATACACACTATCCTTCTTTGCAGTACAAGGGCATTTAGTGTTTGTAAGTTACATCTTTTGTTTGTCTTATATTTTCTATGTAAAAGATTATCTTAACTCACATTACAAGAGAAGATTAATTTTAGCTCTGTTTAGAAAAAGAGAAAGATCAGTAAAATTTGCTTTACAATTCCCTGATTGTCAAAAAATTGCATTTTAGAACATATGTGTAAAAAGAAAAAATGTTAGTACAATAATTCCCTTTTTTATTCAACCATAAGAGTTAGGTATGGTAGGATGAACGTTGCTTTAAACAGTTTTGAAGCACTTATTTTTTCCCCCATTGTGTACTTTGTTGTAGCACCGTATTCTAACCTCTGTCTGAAATGCTTACTTTCAGCTCCTGACTATTTAATGTCATCTTTCCCAAAAGTCCAGTCTGCTTTGATTGATCAGTTGAACTCACAAAAGTTAGCCAGCATATAAATGAGTAGCATAACCGTGTCAAAGCTGTTGACTGCTGTCAAAATTGAGCCACATTTGAATGATATTCTGTCATTTCTGGCTTGGTCTCTGAGTGATAACTCTGTACACATTTTGAATAGTAATTTTAGATATCATTTCTGTTAAAGAAAATCAGAAGTTTAGTAGTGTAAAGCATGTGGTATAGTCTTAATTTACTGAATTAGTATCATCATTTAGTTTATGTTTCGTTGTTTGAAAACTAATAAAGAAAAATATACTATATCCCTTTCATGCATAGTAGTCGCTACAGTGGACAGCTATTCAAAGGCTGTTTTCTTGTATTTGTGTCAGTGTTGACGGTATACTTGCTCATAAACCACTACATTATACACTGAGGTGTCACTCCATACCAAATTCATAAGTCAAAACGTATGTTGTTCACCTAAGTGGACATGTAACAAACTCTTTGAAAAGTACATGTTTAAATAATGAAGTTCAAAAATCTTTTTTTCATGCCTAAAGATGAATAAAAATACTTAAGAAAGAATCCTGATTGAGGTTGTGATAATTCATGCATGAAAGGGATATGGACAGAAACACTAGGCCACCTACATGTCATACCGACAGGAGCTGCTCAGTGATGGAAACCAATACCATGAAGCTTCCACTGCACACTTTTTTGCTCTGATGCTAAAGCTAAAAGGAATTTGGAGCTCTAAAATGATTGAGTCAGCAGAGTATTTGCAACATCCACACACTGCACGCATCCACGTAAACCCTGTTTTTTAACTTTACATAGTCTTGAACTTTTCAGCTGAAATGCTGTGGTTCCTAAGTGCTTCAATTTTGCAGCAATACCATGTAATACCAAATGTTTGTAAAGGCTGACTTCATGGCAAGATGTTTGATTTTACACACTGTGGTAAAGGAACTGAAAATACCTGAATTCACTGATTAAGAGGTGTGGCTAATACTTCTTATCCATAAACTGTTTGCACATTACTATTGAAATACTGTTGCGAATGTTGGAAAGTGTCATCATAGGGGTGGGCGATATAAACAATATATGATAGAAACGATATAAATTTGGCCAACGATAGAGCGGTATAGTCAAAATCTCTATCGCGATAGCGCATGTTGATGATGTCATCAAGCTGCGCCTGTTTTGGTCGAAAGCATCGCAGCGGCTACAACCATTATCATCTGCAAATTATGCCGGGCGACAGTCATAGCAAAGAGATGAAGCACTTTTGAAATATGGGGAAAGCCAAAAACTGCGCTTCCTCCACTTCAGTAACATTGATTCATTAATGTTGAATTCTCTCGCAGCTGCTCTATTCCCATGTTGTTGCAGTATGTTAATAACTAACCTTGTATTGTGGATGAATAATCTCAGTTGTTCTCCTGACTGAAGTTTGCCCCGTGTATAGCATCCTGCTATGCGATTGCATTTGTCCCTAACCACCAGAATCCCTCACGTTAACTTTTATCGAGTGGAAAAAAAGTTGGCGTTCATCCTCCAGCTTCACTGTGCTAATGTTATGCTAACATAGCTGTGTCGCTAGCAATCACGTAGCACAACATTATATACCAGGTAGTCCAACTTCAGTAACCCTGCAAACGCCACTGCTTTTTAGTTTCCTGTCTTCATTTATGTTGGAAGTGATAGCAGAGCTGTATGTTTTAATTAGTTTCAAAGATCTCTCAGTCAGAACATGGTATGTCATGTTTAGGTGGAAACTAGCAGGCTAACTTCCTGTTAACTTCTAACTCCGTTAAATTTAATAAATTCTGTTTTCATTGATGCATGGATGTTAAACTTAATTGTTACACCTGCTAAAGCAGCAACGCTGATGATTTTATTAAAGATGAAAGAATTTAGACCGTTTTTAACTCTCAGTGTTCGTTTGACTTTGGGACCTGAAGAGGATGGAGTTTTGGACTGAGATTACTCCGCGAAGCTCCTCACTACGGCAGCCGTAATGCTCTGACAATCCATCAAAACATTTTTTAACAGATTTCTGCACGCCAAAATCGGTTCGAGGTCAGTAAGCACAACCAGAATTCATACATAAGGCACACTCGATTTTTGAGAAAAATAAAGGATTTTAAGTGTGCCCTTATGGTGTGGAAAATACGTTATACAGAAGAAAAGAATATATCGCAATATATATCGTTACCGCACGTGCTTCAAATTATATCGCGATATGGATTTTAGGCCATATCGCCCAGCCCTATGTCATCATGCACTTTGGTTACTTTGGTATCAAAAATAGGCAAACCACTGGATTGCCATTTCCTGAAATGACAGGAGTGCATGATTACTCTTCGGTTCAAGCTTGCCATCAACAGAAGGTGTTTCTTATAATGGAATCATTCTAGAGTCAGTGGGAGAAGAAGCTGCCCCTCCAAAAAAATAATGATAGACTGTGAAGCAGCTGGTTGCATATGGAATTAGTTGATGCAACTACTAAATCTTTGTTTGAGAATATACTAAACCAGCTGCTAGCCAAGCACTATGCCAGTGGTTTAGTGTGACAAATATAAATAACAAAGGAAAAGATTTAGGTACAAAAGATGCACTTCAGGCAGTTACACAGTAACATTTTCTGTAGATGAGAATATGTATGTTTGAGTTTGAGTTTAAGAAATTATAATTTTTTTTTAAAACCTAGTAACATTCAAACAACGAAAGCTATATAACAGATCTAAAGAACATGGAAAACCTTGTAAAAGCACAATACAGACACTACTTTTTTTTTTCTTCATTTTTACTCACTCTTTGGTTAGGTTAAAGCACCATAATTACTTTTTTAGTAAAAGATCTTTCTTGCTTTGGGTTAGACCTTTTTGAAACATTAACCAAATTAAAGTTTGTCAATTTTCTACCATCGTTTGTATGATTGGTTGCCTAAAATGGAACAGCAGTAGGAAAGCAAAGCTATAAATGGCAAAGATATATTACTAAAGTATATATGACTTTCAAATGAATGTATCTAGAATGAGCTTTAGATGTATGGGAGCATAATTTTCATGAGATCGGGCTGACTGATGACAGATAAGTTAAAATGTGTTCAATTTCCCGCCTTAAAGCAGCAAGGTCATGTCTCAATCAGCGTAAATCAAATGGTATTGGATTTTTCAGCTTTTTCTGCTCCACTTGCAACTGTGGTTAATGGCCAATCAATAGCAGTTAACATCAAGATTATCATTTAGCAGCAGCACCAGCAATTACCTGTACTGCAGGAGTAGACTGATTACTGATCAGAAGATGATTGTCTGCCTCAAGGTCTGCTGCATAGTGAGAACCTTCTCAACAAGTGTAAATGTGTGTTCATTTCTTTTTCTTTTTTTTACATTATTGTAGTACGAACAACAGCCTTATTGTTGACCCAGTGTAATACAGATTAATTTTTTGTTTTACTTTTGGTACTTCTTAAAGTGTTGCAGTGGAAAGGGATATCCTTTGACTTTTCAGCATACTGATAAAACTCACAAGGCCTAAAAAACATCTCAATGTTCCAGTAGAACTTTCTAGTTTTGATGATAATTTAGCGTAAAAGGTTAATTATGAGTGGATGCAGCCACAGTTGTGTGGAAAATTGATTTGAATGCAGTCTTTTGGCGTTCGTCATGCTGAAATTATCACCATCATATGTGGTTCTTACTAAAGGCCGTGCTCATTACAATGAGGGATCAGGGCAGGGCGCAGTTTCAACACCAAGATACTATACATTTTGTTCAATCATTTTGCCAAATTTTGAAAATTCTGATTTTGTTCATACAAAGTAAACCTCATTGAAAAAAAAAATTGCCTTTTGGGTTATTAGACAGACCCATAGGATTTTTCTAATAGAAGTATTTTCTGATCTGCTACACCTGTTAAATACATATGTACCTTTGTAAAAGTAAAACAATGTAATTTTAATTTAGCAGTCAAATGGTCTTTGATCTGATATTTCTGTGTCTCTGTCCTGACTCCGTGAGTCTGAACAACCCATGAGAGGGGTGAATGCTCAGTGGCTGCAACACTCAGTATAAATGTCTTGAAGACATGGCTGAAAGGCACTAATGATTTTCTCAGCAGTTCTCAAATTCCTGTCCACTTTGATTTTCTTCTGCTGTGTTGTTTCAGAGAAAGGAAGCAAGTAAATGACTACAATACATGTAGTACTTCAGCCTGCGTAGGGAGTGGAGGTATGGTTGGTCATGATGGCTGTGGTGTTGTCAGTGGAGGTCAGGTGGTCTATCAGATGAACTCCCAAATAACTTGCTGTGAACTCTTCACAGCTTCAAATGGTCAGTAAGTAGGTATGGGAATTGCTAAGATTTTCACGATTCCGATTCCATTTTCGATTCTGTTTAACGATTCGATTCTTTATCGATTCTCTTATCGATTCTTATTTTTAAAAAAGGAGAACACTAAGGGTGATTACCTTAGAACTTTGTTTTATATCTTCTCTTTGAACAAGATAGAAATTTAGGAGTAACATGGCCTTACAAACCCAACAGTGAGATCTTAAGAGATCCACAGCCTACGGCTCTTCAATGGGGTGTCACAGGGTCCCCGGGAAAAAAAAATGTAAATGTAAATTAATAAAATAAATATTCTTCTGTAGCAATAACAAAGTATAACATAAATTATTCTGTAGCAATTACACAAGAATATCCAGTAATGTCCCTGCCTACAATTAAACACATTCACTTACCAAAAATCGGGGGCATCTGCTGTGGCAAATGGGTGCAAGCCTTTTACCACAAACTTAGTCACTGCTCTGAGACATTCATGTATCCTGGCCTGAAAGGAGACGCTACCGGTAGACTGCAGCGAGAACTGCCAGCATCTGAGCCAGCCAGACTCTGTCTGTCTCTCTCATCATGGTCACCTAAATGCAATGCATAGTAATGGCAGGTTTTGTAATAAGGCAGATCGCGCTAACATAATATGCACTGTTAGTTTATTATTTACCTGCCGCATTAATGGGAGAGGACGTGCAAACGTTACCGCTGCTGCTGGGCTGAGATTCACGAGTCCGGAGCGGAATTAAAAACACAACATTCAAGATTCAAGGTCATCGCGTGTTTTGTGAGCAAATGCTTTTGCATATTCGTAGTGTTTCCTCCCTTCAATGAAATATCTACTTTGCAAGTATTGCAAGTTTCCCTGTTGTCATCCGTTCTCATAAAGTATAACCAAACTTTTGAGCGTTTGAGCCGCTTAGGCGCCGTGTTTCCTGCCAGGTAAATGACACTCCGCAACGTGGTGACGTCATTCGGGGCGACTGGAATCGATAAGGGAATCGTTTGCAAAAATGGCAAACAATTCCAAGGAATTGAAACAGTGGGAACCAGTTCTCAACAAGAACTGGGTTTCGATACCCATCCCTATCAGTAAGTGATATTGTTGGTAATTAGTCCTCCTGAAGTCAGTCGTCGTCTCCTTTTTCTGTTTGTGTGTTGTGCACCTCACTCGTCATTGTCAGCAACTGTGGTATGATCAGCAAACCTTATGATGTAACTACTGCTGTAACCATCAGAGGAGTCCTATACTAGTGATGTAAATAGTAAGGGGCCCAGTACACACCCTTGTTGTGTACCTGTGCTCACTGGGATTGTTTTAGATTTTCCACTAGTATTTTGAGTGTCTGCTGTCGCTCTGTCAAAAGGCTGTGATCCAGCTGCACATGCCAGACCCAACACCCAGCAGCAACAACAATGAGTACCAGACCAGTTCACTCTGTAAGCAAACTGCAGTGGGGCCAGATTAGTTGAGTCATGACTTGATTGTGACAAGCCTCTCAAAAGACCCCATGGCTATGGGGCTTCAAGCTACAGGGTGAAAGTTGACATGGATACAGGATCTGGTGTCTTGGCATCTGTATTAGGTTGGCCCTTTTAAAGAAGACTGGCACACTGGCTTGACTGAAGGAGAGATACAAAAATATCTGTGAAGACACCATTTAGCTGTTCTGCACAGTTCTTTGGTACATAGCCTTGAATATTATCTGAACCAGCAGCTTTCTGAGAGTTGATAGATCCTCTTTACACTGTGTGCTGTCAACAGTAGTACCAGGCCAATAGGAGGCTGTCTTTGTGCTGCTCTATAATCTGCAACCTCAAACTTGGAGAAAAAGGTAGGTTGAGGTTGTCAATTAGGGAGTGGTCACTGTCTTCTGTATTTACATAAGACTTATAGTATGTAGCTGCATGGAATCCCTCATTAAATAGGTGCCTCGTGCCCTTCGTATCGGTGAAATGATTGCACAACTTTTTCTCATATGGCCTTTTTGCTTCTCTAATTCCTGTTTTTATTTTTTTTCTTGCAATATTGCGTACTTTAGTGTCGCCAGCTGTTAATGCAGCATCACAAAGCTTCAGTGAGCAGCGGACTGTCCCACTTAGCAAAGACTTGCTGGTTGAATACAGCCTAACATATTTAATAATGGTCACATTCTGAAATGGCTCACCTCATTTCTGACACAAGGCAAGATGGCGCCTGTGTTTGGCTGTGCCGCTGCCTCCGTCCGTGTGTTTGTTTACTTTATATGTTATGCAAGTGTTCTTGCTACAGTTTTGTCCGGTGTCATCTCCCTTCGGATTTATGATCGCCATGCGTTACTGGCGATCAAATCTGCTATGGATAACTTTCAGAGTCAACGATACGACGTTGTTTTCCCACCGCCGCTTGAGCGCGACGCAGCACCCGGTTCACCTCCACTCTTGCCGGTCAGCTCAATTTTGCTTCAGAGGCCTCGTCGGAGGAAGCGGGGGAAGGGAGCCGGCTTTCTTGTCCTGCTCCGTCGTCTTCGGAAAGAGGCAGATCTTCGGGGGCTTTATTCCTGGGCTGCTAGCGGTAAGATCCGCCTGAGACTTGTCGGAGCTGGATTAATCCCCACAACCCACTGTGTTTACCACCCAAGCTTCCACCTAAAAGTATGGAAAGCAATGCCTCATCGCGGCAGGAACCCTGTTTTGCTGCGCAGCTTACCGCATAGTACGAACTCTGTTCCTGGAAACTCTACCCCTGTCCCGGTGGGTCGCAGCGTTAAATGGATGTTAATTAAGGCGCGCTCAATTGCCAACAAGTCTTATATCTTAAATGACTTGTTCTGTACGGAGAAGCTTGATTTTATGTTTATCTCTGAGACGTGGCAGCGTGAGAATGAAGTCTCACATCTTTTAGAGCTGTGTCCCGCTGACTGTTCATTTCTCTGTGCGCCTCGGATGACTGGACGAGGGGGTGGAACAGCGGTAATTTTCAAAAAGACATTCTTATGCCAGATGATCTCCTCAAGCTGTTACAACTCTTTTGAGATGATTATGATAAAAATTGGAAGAGAACAGCCCATATACGGCATTTTAATTTACCGTCCACCTGGGTCTGCTGCAGCTTTTCTGTCAGACCTACAAGAATTTTTAACTTCCACGATTAAACTGGGCAAGGTCATCATTGTTGGTGACTTCAACATTCATGCAGAGGACTCATCAAATAGTACCACTAAGGAGTTCCTGAGCATTATGGACTCTTTCAACTTTGTTCAACATGTATCAGGTCCTACTCACACAGCTGGGCATACTCTGGACTTGGTCTTCACCTGTGGTGTTTCCCTTGACCACATGAACTTAAATGATGTTTCTTTTAGCGATCATAAGTCAGTCTTTTTTAATGTATTATTCAATTCAGAGTCTCTTCCTCAAAGTTTTATTAGGCGCAGGCGCTTTATTGATGACTCTGTCATTTTAAAGTTTTCTTCTCTTTTTAATTTTAAACCTTCTTCTGACGAGGTTGACATCCTTATTAATTCTTTTAATGAACACTGTCTTGCCATTCTTAATCAGGTTGCTCCTTTCAAAACTAGTCATTGCACTGTTAGTTCCTGCACACCATGGTTAAATAATCAAACCCGTGGTCTTCGACGCTCCTGTCGAAAAGCAGAGCGTCTCTGGAAGTCCACTGGGCTGGTTGTCCATCGGGAACACTTCAAAGAACTTCTTCACTTATATAATGAGTCAGTTAAAGAGGCCAGATCCTCTTACTTCAATAATCTCATAAATCGTCATAAAAATAACCCAAGAATTCTATTTGATACTATCAATAGTATTGTTTCTCCTCCAACTCAGCATGCTGTGTTACTTTCTGACGAAGACTGTAGCACTTTCCTCAATTACTTTGTAAATAAGGTGATGGACTTGAGATCCAAAATCTTTTCAAGTGCCTCCCCTTATGAAGATGCCCCTTGTTGTCCCGGGTCATTTACTTCTTTTTCTCCAATCACACTCAGTGACTTAATTGCAGTAATAGGTAAAATGAAATCCTCATCATGCTCCTTAGATATATTACCTCCCTCTGTCCTGTCTGGGACTCTCACCAGCATTGGTCCCACATTACTATCCATCATCAACAATTCACTGAGGCAAGGCTGTGTTCCGTCTTATTTTAAACATGCTGAGGTAACCCCTCTGTTAAAAAAACAGAATTTAGATCCTACCTCCCCTAGTAGTTATCGTCCTATTTCAAGATTGCCATTTATAAGTAAATTATTAGAAAAGATTGTAGAAAATCAGTTCAGGTCCTTACTATGCCGATTGCAGATTTTTTACCCTTTTCAGTCTGGCTTTCAAAAGCAGCACTCTACGGAGACCGCTCTCTTAAGGGTCTATAATGATCTACTAATGGCATCTGATGCAGGAAATTGTTCCGTGATCATTTTGCTTGATCTTAGCGCTGCCTTTGACACCATCGACCACAAAATCCTACTCAACAGGCTGAAGGTTCTGGCTGGTGTATCTGGAACTGCCTTAGACTGGTTTTCTTCCTACTTATCAGACAGGACCTTTTTCTGTTAGGACTGATAGGTTCTCCTCTAACACTGCTGCCCTAACCTGCGGGGTTCCACAGGGTTCAGTATTGGGTCCATTATTATTTTCTTTTTATATGCTTCCTCTAGCTGGCATTATTCAGTCTTTTAGTGACCTGTCTTATCATTTCTATGCCGATGACATTCAGCTGTATATGTCCTTTAAGCCTCATCAGCTGGATAGGCTGTCCACCCTAGTCCAGTGCTTAACTCAGGTTTCTGACTGGCTTTCTAACAATTACCTTGTTTTAAACATGAACAAGACAGAGACCATGATCATAGCTCCTCCTGATCTATATTCTAAAATCAGTCAGGTTCTTGCCCCTTTCTGTTCTTCTGCTAAGCCAAATATTCGAAATCTTGGAGTAATACTTGACTCTTCTCTGGGCCTTGACTCACACGTAAAATCTCTGTCTCGTTCCTGTTTCTTTCATTTAAGGAATATTTCTAAATTGCGACATATGGTCTCCTTAGCTGAACTGGAAAAAATTGTCCATGCATTTGTGTCATCGCGTTTAGATTATTGTAATTCCCTGTTTACCAGCTTGGATAAATCATCTCTTTCTCGCCTCCAAGCTATACAAAACGCAGCAGCCAGACTACTAACTCGCTCTAGCAAGCGAGCTCACATCACTCCTATTTTATGTTCTTTACATTGGCTCTCAATAGATTTTAGAATTCGTTTTAAAATTATTGTTTTAACGTACAGAGCACTAAATGGCCAAGCCCCAGATTATTTATCCAAGCTTCTCACAAAATACACTACTGCTCGCTGTCTCCGCTCACAGACTCAGAGTTTGTTGGTTGCTCCCAGAACACGTCTGAAGACGAAAGGGGACAGAGCCTTTCAGTCTGTGGCACCAAGGCTGTGGAACAGTCTACCTCTACAACTACGTTTGGTTGACTCTGTGGAATCCTTTAAAAAACAGTTAAAAACTTTACTGTTTAAACAAGCTTTCTGTTGACCAATGCTTTTTACATTTTTATATTTTTAATTTACATTTAAACTCTATATTGTGTATATGGTGCATTTTGCTATTTATCGTACTGTTTATTTTAATCTCTGTGTGCAGCGCTTTGTGACTACCTGTCTATGAAAAGCGCTTAATAAATAAACTTACTTACTTACTTACTACATTATTAAGTGGACTTGTGTATATATCACAGGCTCAGTGTGACACAGATCCCAGTTACCGCTGCCTTCTTCAAAATGCACCATTGTGTGAGCTCAAAGCAGCTCTGTAAAGGCAGAAAAATCTTGACATGGTAATATCCTTCATTACTGGTGGCTCTTATCTCACACTGGATCTGTACACAGACTTTAGCAGGATAGTTGGGTGATAATTGTATAATTGTAATTGATATAATTGTCAGTGGTTGCCAGTGGGAGGTAAGGGGTCTCTTCAGTGTATACTTGTTTAAAGTTAGAGAATGGTGTAAAATTATTTCATTTCCACAAGCTGATGTAATTCATTTTGATATCCAGCGCTAACAGGACTGAGGGAACAGATGGTCTGCTTAGGATAGCCAGTTTAAGGGCTAACCCCAAATTAAACAAATGTATATGCAATTTGATCCTCTGCTGAATTTGTGAGATTGCTCACTTACAAAAAAAATAAACAGTCTGTAATTGTTATGGTGGTTTCATTTAAATGGAGAGCGACAAAACATCAATCACAAATTCAGAAACAAAGCATTACATAGAATGTATAAGTTGATTTCTATGTTGCTGAGTGAAGTAAGTATTTGATCGTGAAGAAAAACATGACTTAGTACTTGGTAGAGAAACGCTTATTGGCAAGCACAGCGGTAAGATGTGGTGCTAAATGTTTACACATATCTCATGAGGGATTTTGGCCCGAAGGTTGATGTTTGTTAACATCTGCAGCCCCAACACAGATTTTTTTTAATAGGAACTTACCAGACTTGTATTATTTCCAGAATTAGATCTACTGAGCATATAACACCTGTTCTTAAACAGCTCCATTGGCTTCCAGTTCACATCTGTGTCAATTTCAAGATCCTGCTTCATACTTACAAAGCGCTTCATAACATCGCTCAACCATATTTATCTGATCTTCTCCATACATACTCACCCCCTCGTACACTTTGCTCTTCTTCAGCTTCCCTTCTGTCTGTTCCACCTGGTTGCCTGACTGCCATGGGACTTGGAGCCTTTCGTTGTTCTGCCCCAAGATTTTGGAATGCACTTCCACCAGATCGCCGGACCACAAACTCTCTCACCACTTTTAAATCACATCTCAAAACACATCTATTCAAAATTGCATACACCTGATTCTGTCTTAGTCCTAAGTTAGTTGTGTTGCTCAGCTTTTATACTTTTTGCTTTTTTTCTCTTATGTCTAAATTTTATTTTGCCATTTTTTTTTATTGTATTGCGTTTTTGCTATTGTTCTTGTGCTATTGTAAGGTGACCGTGAGGGTCTTAAAGGCCCCTATAAATAACACTTATTATTATTATTATTATTATTAGGATTCAGGTCTGGAGACTGACTGGGCCACATGGCCATGGCCTTAGTGTGCATCACCTGTAGCCTCTGCTTTGTTTTTTTGGCACTGTGTTTTAGGTCATTGTTGTACTGGAAGATTCATATTCAGTCTTCTGTTGTAAGGGGAAGAAGGTTGTCATCCAAGGTTTTACAGAACATAGCTCTGTCCACTGGCCCCTCAAAGTTGTCAAGTCGTCATCTACCCTCAGCAGTAAAACAGCCCCAAATCATAATGTTTCCATCTCCGTGCTTGACTGTAGGGATGGCATTCTTTGGGTCATACTTTGGCATACAAGTTGATGCCAAAGAACTTGATTTTGGTTTCATCACACAGCACCTTTTTATAACCGCTGCACTTTCTCCCAAGCTTTCTGGCAAGATGGCAAGCTTAAGATAGTGCTGTACACGTGCCTTCGTGAGCTGGGAGACCCAACTGCCTTTAGATCATTAACAAGTTCCTCCAGTGTAGTTCAGGGCTGATCCACCACCTTCGTTATGATCATCCTTTCTTTGCTTGGACCTCGGCCTGAGGATGATGATGGCCATTTTTCATTTCTTCCATTTCCAAATAATCAAATAAAGCTTCCTTTGACAGCTTTTTGATCTTGCCCATGGTGATGGAGAAGTGAAATGGAAGAAATTGATTTTGTGGACAGGTGTGCCTTATACACAAAACAAGATAAGATCAGGAGAATCTGTAATTTATTGATTGATTATAAATGTTATGGGAGGAAGACTTCTGGCTGGGTTGCAGGGGCTCAAATACTTATGTCACCCAGCAACAGTGATGTTAAGTATCATGTAATTAATAGTGATTGTTCTTTTTTTTTTTTTTTTTTTTTTTTGTAAGTGAGCAAACTTGCAAATTCAACCGGGGATCAAATAATTATTTCCCCCACTGTATGTTGGGAACCATTCAAAGTCTGTTTCTAGACTTTGGGGAAAAAAATCAGTGAGGGTATTTCCCAAAATGGTGGGATTTTATAATAGTCAAATGCTGATGTATCCACTGCAGATACTTCATGTGGTTATCCACTAATCCAATCTTGCAAAGATCTTTTTAAGGGCTGATATAATGGCCATCTTGTGATTTCCACATTTTCAATGAAATAGAAAATAACTGGATGTCTTTATATCAAATGACTTTGTTCTACATGAAAATGACAGCAAAAATAAAAGTTGTTTTCCACCATTAAACTTCTGCTAAGCATACTCACAACATTAAGACTTTGTTAATGTCATAATCGAGTGTGGGCTCAAATGGTGTCTCTGCTCAGCCCTCAGTTGCTGAACAAATACCCTGGTAGTTCATGCTATGGATACACAAGCAAATGTTTTTTAAACGTACGCTTACCTACATTTTTACTATCGTAACAAGTAGAAAATGTCTAGAATCTTGAATGTATCACCACAGCATCGTGACTGGCTCACATATAAACATATTTTGGGTGTCGATTGGCTTTTAATCATTTCAAAATCTTCCATAAATTGCAATTCATAATTTTTTGAGTGACATGTTTCCTTCTTAAATAATGGTTCTTGCTTTTGTTAATCGTGGTTTGTATTACATTCTATATATTAAAGGAAAATGCCTTTCTGCCATGTTCGATAGTTTCATAGTGCCCCATCTACAAAGCAAAGCTTCTGTCAAACTGTCTCTAAAATAAGCAAAGGGGGCAACTTCCTCCTGCCTATTTGTGTATAGGCTGAAAGGAAAAAGCAGAAGAAGAGTGAAAGTAGTGTGTGAAGTAATTTTATGCTACTTATGTGTCCAGTGCACAGCAACACACACGCGCATGTAGACGCTCACCATGTGTTTCTGTTTTATTCTGTTTGTGCGCACGATGGCCTCCAGCTTGGCTCTCTGTATGGGAACCAGGCACTGTGGACGAGATTATTACAGCCTCATTCATTAGTCATCATTTAACTTCTGATTTGCCCTCTGTTCAGCTCAATGCCACTCACAAGACTTCTGCTGTCCCACATTAACACCCATCAACACACACAATCACATACACGCACACAGACAGCAGTTATCCTGCCCTTAGAAAACTTCCCCTTTAATACTCCGTTTGTATCTTGAAGTTGTGTTTCTCTGTTTTTCCATATTTCCACATACTGTCCTGTTTCAAAATATCAAAATACTTCAAGGATCCAATTCACTCTCCAACACCAAAAAAACCCTCAAAATAAACTTTGGCAGGCCTTTCCGTCCTGAGCGCCCACATAATCAATCATAACCAGGGCGTACAAATTCATCAGCTTGGATCCATTTTGCCGTAGTTAGAGATCAAAAGGTTGCCAGTTGACTATAGGAAGTCCAGGTACTAACCCAGACTAATTTATCTAACATGGGAGAGATTTAGCCCCCTGAGGAGATGAGGACATGGTTTTTCTCCATCACACTGAATATCTTCGATGGGGCTCGAGGGCACTTACTCTTGCCACAGCATATCCTGTACACCGTTTAACATTCCATTGATCAGATTAATTGCAGTTGATTGTGTCCTGTTTGAGGAAGCCTGTGAAAGTACATGTTTAACTGAACTAATTAATAAGATGTACCTAGATACAAAACAGCATACCTGTTCTTCTTTTGGGGCCCCTTGATTATGATCTTTGTAAGACGGAAAAGAATGATACCAGTGTGATATATGGTTCATGAAAATAATTGAAATAATTAATTGTTCTATGACGTCTTCACTTCGGTTTCTGTGGAAAATAGGGCTGGCCACCTTTCTTGCTTTGTACTAGATTTTGGCAAAAAAATTGGTTTTACTTCATTTCTTAGTTTTTCCTGCTGGTTTGCCAAAGTCTTTGAAGCCTCCTGTCAACTTTGTCATTTATTTGGGCTCTCTCTTGGTCTTTCTTGTTTTCTCTCTCTCTCTCTCTCTCTCTCTCTCACACACACACACACACACACACACACACACACACACACACACACACACACACACACACACACACACACACACACACACACACACACACACACACACACACACAGGCTTTACATTTCTCTGCAATTATGAATAATTGTGACTGTTGAAATGCCCTGGTTCTCTTCATAGCTCGAGGGGGCAGTCACCTCTGCCACATCGGTTTCAAGTGTGCGTATGTTCTCACTCGTGCACACACATTTCACATGTTCAGTGAAAGGGCAACATTCAGGAAGTAGCAGTGCTTTGAAGACAGCAATTCATGTTTCCAAGCGTGGAGCACTTATTGGAGGTCAGACTGACGGTCTATTAGCGCCCTCATATTCATTACAGAGGGTTAGAGGCGAGAGTCCCAGGGAACGGCAATACCCCCTAGTTACCATAACCTCTGGACTCAGGATGTTTTTCTGTTAGTTTTTGGTTGTTACCTCTTGAGGAGGAGTGATTCAGAGTTTGGGATTAAGTTCAGTAATTTGTTTTAGTTAAATCCCAAATTGGTGTTTAGGGGAAGACATTATTTTAAATGTTTGTTATATTATCTGATTTCAGGTATAAATTTTTGTATTCTCTAATAGCAGAATGTTGTGCCTGTAGTTTATAAATAAAAAGGAGCTAGAGGCAATGGCTATTTCAAGAAGACGGTGATGAAAATCATAGTGATGATTATTGTCCAGACATGGAAGGAAAAGCAATTTTCAATTCACTGCCTGAGGATTAATGCCAGTGAGTATTTCCTCGGTGTGCTTTAAGTGATTGTGAATGTCTTCCAGCCTGATTTTAATGTACCATTACTATGCAGTAAAATATATCTGCACCAACTTTTTTGTCTCTGTTACATGCTTGCGAACATGCCAAAATATACAACGCTCAATCTCGCATGGCTACGGAAACGAAAATTCATACAGATCAAACATGCACACACACCTTCTGATCCCCTTTAGGGAGGTAATTCTACACCACAGGCCGGAGCACATATCCTTACTGATGCTGTATCACCTCGAAGTCTGTGTCTGTGTGTTAAGCACAGATGTCAGTTTAGACTAAGGTGATCGGCCCGTTCTAACGTAGCCCCGGCCCCACGGGGGTATCCCAGTGTCCTGTTGTCCCGGTGTGGGAAAGCAGAGTGTTGGATGGGGTATCCCGTAGCGCCTGACTGGCTCCTGGGCAGCAGACAGCTAAATCAGTCACAGATTGGATTATGAACGGCGAGTTATGAATACATCTTTCTTAGATTGCACACACAGGAAAACACACACTTGTGAATGTGTCAGTGCTATTTATTATGACTCCTATTACGATGTAGCCAAAACATGCATATCCACACTGAGATTGTTAATGCTAGTTAACGCCCTTTCTCTGTGTGTAGTATTTATCTTTCTTTTATTCCCTGTCCTTGGAAATTTTGTCTCCTTCTCTCCATCTCTATTTCTTCTTTCTTTCTTTTTTCCCCTTTCTTCTCAGCCCTTGGGTCAAAGACTCAGTTTCAAAGTGTTGATCCTCATCTGAAATCTATTGCAATCAGCACAGGACTCGACATAAAATACATGCCTGTGAGATCTGATATGCGTGTGTCTGTGTGCATGTGTGTTCTTTGTTCAGCAGGCTTTATGTTACAATTTCAGTCCAATATAATCAATAGAACACCTCGTAGAGCAATTGTGAAACATGTAAGATGATACTTTGTTTTAAATTTGCATTTTCTCTGTGGAATGTCATTTGATGTCTTAGATATTAATAAAAAAAAGAGCTTCTGTTTTTAAAAATATATTTGTTTTGCTTGGTGACATTTACACAACCAAATTAAGCAAGTAAATGCTAGCATGTATGCATTCTGAAACATCTTTACTTTGCAGTTAATTTCTTTAAAATCTTAAAATTTTAACAAGAAAACCAGAAAGGAAAAACAAAACTCGCTAACATTCGAGAGGTTTTAAAGTCGAAATAGACGAGCCATTGTTGGGTGGATTATTTCTCAGCAAGGCTGTTTCAGCTGTCATCAACCTCAGTAAGAAGTTATTATTTAGATTATAGTAATTTCTACATCTATATTGTTTTTAGTTTGTTTTAATGTGGGTTTAGAAGATGTATGGGTTTATTTGTGAGAGTGCCCCTATGGGGCTCTTATGCCCCATGCAGGGTTTTGAGTATCCGTCCTGATGACCAGGAGCTGATAAGGTGAGTGTAGTTGTTGTCTATCATCACCCGGGATGAAACATTCCTTTCTAATAGTTTGGATCAGGCTCACAGGCTGTTAACACAGGTAAGGTAAAGACACACAGACCAATGTTTCCTCTGTGTGCACTGGATGAAAAAAATGTGGACTCAGACAATCTGGACTTTCTGTATTAGTTTTTGACCAATAGTATTTTCTTTATTCATAAAGTTAGGGAAATATTTTCTTCAGCTGATCTTTTGGTAAAAAGTATAGCACTTTCCTTCAACATGCAATTAAAGCTCTTTAACTGGTCAGCGATCCCTTGTCAGAAAAATAATCTTGACATGACAGTCTAATTCATCAATAGCGTCCCTGGCAAATGAGCTGTCTTGTGTTTCTAAAAGCATAAGTAGAGTTCTTTGTAGTCTTTGTCCGTGATCATTCGGCTCGTGTGCCAGCCAGGTTAGAAAAAGGCAAACCCGTTCTCTACATTGTTAACAACATTTAATCAAAGCTCAATCAAAACAGCTGCCTTTTTTCCAGTCCCAAGCCGGAGGTAAATTATGTCTATTGGAGGACGTCTTGTCTCTCTCTGCTGACAGACGACCAAAGAGAGAGCTCTGTATGTTCTTATCTTCATCTAACCCTCCCGTCAAATCAACCTGCACATGAAAGAGAGACTAGAAAAATACCCCCTGAACTAAATTGTGCTGTACTTTGTAGACTGTAGGAACTTAATAAGAATAAAAATGATCATAAAAATAACAATAATAATATTAAAAACAAATTTTAAGTTTTCAAATGTTTCTGAAAACTAAAATGTGTTTGGAATATATTTGGCATTTTGTTGGGTTCTTTTATTACCTTTATATAAACAGGAGAGGGCTCCTGGCTTAACCAGGACAGCTGATTACACTACAAATAAAATATTACTTTGTTTTTTGACACTGATTTTGAAGTTATACTTTTTATTTTCAGCTAATTCACTTCAGCACAAACAAGAAATGCATTGGTTTCATGGCAGATAGTATTACCCATATGGGAACAGTCAGACTTAGAGCTCGAGTTCCCAGCCCATATGCTGACCACTCCAAGTATCAATCACTGCATCTAAATGACTTAAAAGAACCATATTGATTACCAATAGAGCATCATAAATCAAGACATAGACACTGGGCTTTTTTTCTCCTCTCACTGGTGTGCACACGCGCACACATTGGCTTGCACATACATGTACTTCATGAAATTGTAACAATAAATCTGGAGGATGGGTTTTATGGACTTGGAGATGCAGATGAAGTAATCTGATAAACAATTAGAGACAAAGAATCATTGGAAATGTGTGATGAAAAAAGATGAATGGTTATTTCAGTATGTTGCCATTTAAAAGTCAATTTGCCACAACAGGCTAGGATCAACTGTGCTTTCATTTTTCATTCCGCATACAAAGCGATGGGTTTGTCTCCTTTTGCATTTGCTCTTTGTAATGGGACACATGTTCCTCTGCTGCTTGGCCAGAGGGCATACATGAAAACTCTGCAGCGATAAGTGCATTTCATTCTGGAAATGTGTTTTTCTCACTTATTTATTCATCCCCACAACACCCTTGCAATATTGATTGAGTTAAGAGTCGCATAATTTTTTTAAGAGCTTTTTAGTTATCCAAAAAGGAGGAAATGTCTTTTTTATCGTTTAAGGTGAAATCCAACTATATTCATGACGGAGGGACCTTTAGTTCTTTTCATTTTTTTCTTCTTCTTCTGGTGTGTGTACTATTTATGTTGGGTTTGTTCTTCGCGTGTGTTTTCAGCTTAAATTTTACTTTCTCCTTTATTTTCTGCCTCCTGGTTTGCTGTGTAAGTACAGGCAGCGCATTTCTGAAACAACAAACATGACATGCACTGTGCAATAAAAGTATCCCATCTAATATTTATCACTAAACTCTAGACTCTGTGAATTGAGTTGTGTTCTGCCACTCGATTTAGTGTGAAGATGGAGAGAGTGCTGCACACAGATGGTATTTTTAGGTGTTCCGACTTGTTCAGTGTGTTCACTGGAAAAAGGCAAAGCGAGCTGAGATTTGACTTGTTTTGTGTGGTGTAAAAATGAGAGATTGTTTTAAACCAAACAAAAAATGACAAAGCTGGCCCCGATCTTTCTTATTGAGATGCACTAGTCCATTTCCTCTCGCTTTGCGGCACTTCAATGCCGTCTGCTTCTACTGAAGATAGCATTTTCCAAAACTGCAGTACATACATAAATGTATAGTTTTTTTTAACCCCAAGTATTTTATTACATAGTTAAGCACTTGATGTTAGTTAGAAAGGAGTAATGACTTTTTGAGATGCTGCCTTTAGTCCTATAAAAAGGTGCGTGGTTGATTTGAGTGCTTGTTTTCAAAATAAAAAAGTATGTTTCCAGCTGCAGCTTTGTATTGGTAATCATTTATGTTTCAGTCAAAAAAATAAATAAAAAAGGCTATATGAGGTAAACAGGCTAGATTTCAGCAAAATTAGCCATTTATATCTGTAGTCCAAAGGAAGTTAAAATAAATATAAAATAAGAGACAGTGCACATTGATAAAATAAAGAATGCAAACTAAAATGATCACAGATCTGGTTTGTCATA
Organism: Perissodus microlepis; assembly: GCF_051167445.1. Taxonomy (NCBI): domain Eukaryota; kingdom Metazoa; phylum Chordata; class Actinopteri; order Cichliformes; family Cichlidae; genus Perissodus; species Perissodus microlepis. The sequence continues at coordinate 7,411,359 of NC_140466.1, forward strand.
AACCTTTGAAAAACTTTCTAAAACACTGTTCACTTATTTTGCGCCTTGGTCATGCAGTAACCTTCAGAGCGCACTAAAGTCCAATGCTTTGTTTTTGTTCAGAGCTCTTTAAAAGATTCTGTGAGTGAAGAACGCGCTTCCTATTCGTAAGCCGGACTTTGTATTTTGTATTACATTACTTGTTGACTCTGACTTCATTTATTTTTGTCTTATGTGTATTCCTGTTACATTTGATTTGATGATTTCTGTCATTTTGTAAATGTTTGCCTTCTCAGACAGGTCTCTCTTTTTATAACAGATTAAAAAAGCCCCTTGGGATTAAAATCGCTTTCAATCTGAAGGGGCTTAAATAAAGGTGGAATAGATAAAAATATATATAAAAAAAATAGGATATGTAAGCATTATTTTATTAGAGTTGGTGGCCATTCAATTTTTGTGCTTGTCTTAGTAATATCTTGACAGTAAGGAAAATATATATATATTTTTAATTAATCAGCCAAAGAAAGGTCTCCTTCACCAGTTTAGCTCAAATTTAAGAAGACATTACATAAGTGTCATACTAGTTACTAAGTATTTAGTGCTGTTTGGTAAAGCTGTCTGTTGTAAAAAGAAACACCGTCTGGCCTTTAATCATTAAAATAATTAAGAATGGCATTTAATTTTTTGGCTGTATGTAAATTTAAAGGCAGGCAAGTTAATATTGCTCCTCTAGTGTGGTTTGTGAACACTCTAGAAAAGACTGAGGCCTGGCAGCAGCCATGGGATTTAGGTAGGTGTGTTGGAGGTGTACTTACTTACAACTGGCACATCAGCCTGCTGCCAGACAGTGATAAAACAAAGTATTCAGAACTTGAAAGCCAAATGTATTCCCAAACTTATTTGATTGTCTTGCAGTTTATAAAATATTGCAGAATTACTATTACAATACAGTTGTTATCTTAGGCAATGACATGTAATAGAATTTTATTGTGAATTATTTTATGATTTACACGCCTCGTGTACAACTACCTTACAACTGTACTTAAGTACTGCAGTAAATACACCATGTTAATTTACACCATCGTTTCCAGATGCTAGAGGACATCTTTATGGGTCTTGTAAACTCATTGCCCAGCCATGCCTCAGGAGCTCTTCAGGCAGTACATAAATATATATAAAATATATTCAGCAGAGGTGGGCATGATGTTTTGGCTGATCAGTGTGCTTTGTCAATCTACCTCACCCTTCTCTGACAATTGTATCTTGTTGGCACTTACTCTGTTTAATAGTTCCTCACTTTCTCCTCACTCTGTCAGTGGGGATGAGAGGATTTGGCAGCACTTTCTTCAGGCAAAGAGAGCCAGTCTCATTAAATTTGCATTAAGTAAAAATACACACATGCTCATCCACACAAGACCCACAACAGTGCGTGCACACATTTATAGAAGTCAGTATATCTGTCACGTGCTTGTATTTGCATTTCACTTTTGTGTTATGCAACATCTGTAATATCTCTTGATGTTTCTATAAAAATGAATAAGCCTTTATACCACCATAAAGTCCCTAATAAAAGTGAAGAGTATTTCCAAGTTATAGACTGTTGCATTTATTGCTTCTGTTATTAATAAGACTGCATCCATTTCTCCAGTTCCTGTCTTGTAGTTTTCCTCCATCTGGTCTCTTTTACATCTGCTGTCCACCCCCCTCACTTTTCCTCTTCTCTCTCTCTCACTCTCTGGTTATACTGTCCAGGTCACTGCTCTCCCATGTGGAAATGTGAGAGTCAGTCACTCTTTTGCCTTTTCCTCTCAGTACTCTGCAAGCCTGCATGCTACAGTAGTTAAGGACAGTTTCAGTGTTGGCTTTTTAAGGTGAAGGTAGCTTTGAAAATAGGTCTTAGTTAATGGGAATAAGAAATGTAAGGTGAGTTATTATCAACTATACAGTACCTATTTTGTATTGATAGTTTAAGCTTGTTGGTGTCAAGAACACATGAGTATTGATTTTAAAAGAGTTGTGTTCTGTCAATATTGGCATGATAAGCAGGTAATCTGACTATGCTAAAGAAAATGTTGTCATTACGTCAGACTTTAAATTGTCTATAACAAATTTGTGGAAGAAGGAGTTGTTGTGGAAGTGTGGAATTGGGAAATTGTGAGAACAGCCCTCAGAGATGTTTTCATGATTGCACACAAATGCACCAGATGGTAAGTGATGTCACTGGTATAGAATTTACTCACAAACAAACAAACAGAAAACAGTTTTAACACCTTAGCCAATAGTAGGTGCTACATTTTTTGGGGGGGGGGGGGAAATACTTGCACTGGCAGAATTGCTAGTATAATCAAATACAGAGACAGTTAAAGTTGTAAAAATACATTGAAGTGTTTAGTTCAGTCTACTTTCAGCTGTTCCACATGTTTGATTTGGCAGTTTTTACACCAGATGCCCTTTCTGTGTCTCCGGACAGAATCAAAGCAGTGATCTTTGTTTGTTTGTTTGTTTGTTTTACTTGTCAAGCACACGTTAGCCTACACACCATAAGAGGCATATGTTGAAATTGTTATTTATTTTTGATAAAACTGCACTTCTTAAATTAAATACACAACTAGTTTCACAATTTGTGAAGGTATTGAATAATGTATTAAATAATATGATCATTAAAAGGCTATACTTGTATAGGCTATACTCAAACACATAGGGTTTCGCATTTATATAACAGCAACAAATTGCTGCTATTATGGATAAAATTCAAGTATCAGATGATGGGAGACATTGTCATTCAACGGTGGAGCTGTGTAAGTTTTTTGTGTTATGTTGCATTAGTAGCACCAAATAGCAGTTAAGCCATCAGGAAGTGGTATGGTAGAAAGGGTAGAAAATTTGTGTTTGCACTTATGAGAATTACTTGAGCACAGGTCAGCCACTTTTGTTGTAATTCAGGCCAGTAGCATTTTTCCTTAGAGTAATTAGTTATATTAACTCAGGTTTTGTTTAGCAAACAGACAGACAGACAGACAGACAGACAAACACTGGCAAGTAGGCACACATACAGATGCCTACAAACATACATAAAGGCACACACAGACTACAGAGGCAGATAGTCTGAAGACTTGTAGTCCATTCTATGCTCCAATTTAAGCGTCTGATCTGAGCAGAGCAGACAAGTGAGAGCAGTGTGCCCTAGAGTCATGTAAAATGCAAAGGAATATACTACTCTATTAAAACCTCCTGATAGCAGAGACAGGCTACACACACATAGACACACACACACCTATACAGACTCACGCTCGTGTTTGCACACACAAGTGGAATGCTCTTAAACTTACTGTTCAGTCTTCTGCATCATAACATCTAGACACTAGCACTCAGCAGTACTTGCTTATGAATGGAAAATATTCCCATTAACTGCCTCTAGGTTAGAATGTTGTAGTAGAAATATTAAGTGCTTTATGACACACTCGGTTAATCAGATCTGGGGACTTGTATGGTTGTTTAATTCCAATTACGTTAGAGGGAAATCTGTTTCCTCGACAGATAGAGAATTGACCCAAATTCGAAGCTGCAGTTTGTTAACCATCTTCCTGGCACCTTCCCGTCCCCACTTGTCATCTGGTATCTCCTCTGCAACACTTTAGAGTGCACTCCTAAGTGTACTTAACTCTAGCAAGTCCACATGTTCTTGTTATATTATTAAACCCTCCCAAAAGACTATCAAGTTTTTATTATGCCTGCTGCTAGAAGTTGGTTATTTCAAAAAATTTGTCTCAGTTCTGTAACCCCAAACGACACTTTAAAACACTTTAGTTTGAATCTGCCCCTAAATCACAGAACAAAATATTTACTTCCAGACAGGGTTATTTTTTCTGTCTGACTATAAGCGGCAAAGTGCCGGCAGTAGTTCGACTCTCAAAAGATAGATGACATCTTCCTTTATTGTTGTTGGGAGATCGTTCTGTGAGACTTGAACATTATTATTGATAGACAATCTTGGCGCTGCAGGGCCAAAGTTGTTTATGTCAGCTTCAGTCTCCTGTTCATCTCTTTTCTGTCCGCTTAATTGGTGTGCAATGTAGTGATGAACATGGCATTTCAGTTGCCTCGGTGTGCCAGGGTTAACCAGGGTTACATCAGTGCTTTCTGATGTTTAACGATTCATTCCAGACTGAATTAAAACAGAAAATTCGCACGAACATGCCCGTGCATGTACATATCATGAAATATTCCTTCAGGCAGGTGACCCAAACATACCTCTGTATGTATACAAACACAGTTGAGGCTGATCCCAGGTAACTATATAAACGATACATGCCTGAGCTCTCCTGAGATTTCCATGTAACTATTTTTGGAGTCTGTGCTCATCTCGGCTCATCTCTTCTGACTCTCCGCTTACAGGCGGCTCTCTCTGTCTCATGCTTGCCTAAAATGCTTCCCCACCCCAAGCCACTTGTTTATCAGTCTGTTTGTTCTTGTCAGGCACAATATGTTCTCCCTCAGCAGCAGTCTACTCAGTTATTCTTCATCTGGCCCCTGGGCTGTTCTTAGTCAGCCTGTGTCCCCAGACACCTCTCCGCTGACCAATGGAGTGCTTTAACTATTTATGGCTGTTAGGTGTAGGCTTCATGCAAATGAATTAGGTAATGGGGCTGTATAGGGGACTTCAAGGGAAGCCAAATGTTAAAGCATTTTGTAACCCCTTACTTGAGCAAGAGTGTTTTGCAACATCACATAGGAATTATGAAGTCATTATAAATGCAGATGCTTTTCTACAACCATGTTTCCAAAAATGTTGGAATGCTAGGGTCAGTGAAAAGAGAATTCAGGGATTCGCAAGCATTTTAAACTTACATTTAATTGAAAATTACAGAGACAACAAATGTAAAAACCCATCTTGGTTGTGATGAAAGTCCTAACTTTTGGAAACAACATTGTATGCATAATAAATATATATATATTCTGCAATCATGTTGAAGTCTATAAGCTTTTTGATGTACTAGAAAAATCAAGTAAAACTGATCCTAAAGGTATTTGCTGAAAGCATCTCTGCAGTATCCCAGTTGAGGCATCACAAATGGAACATGTTTGGAGGTTTCCCGACCAAGAGGAATTTTCCTTTTTTCATTTCCGTTCACTTGGGATGAGATTTCACACCATTAGCCCACCAATCCCCCAATACCCCCTCCTCACTACCACTAACCCACCTGTCTCACACCATCCCTGGACCATGAATTTTTCATACTCTCAATCTATATTCATTATAAAACACATGCCCATTGCAATACGTGATCAAGAGGACACAGAGCTTTTAGTTATTCATCTTATTTATTTATATTTCTTTCCTGAGGGCCAGACGTTGGTTTCTGTCCTTATGTGCTGATTGCCAGCTATTACAGAGCACTTAGTGTCCCGAGAACTGGCCAGAAGGGAGCACAAGCCTCAAAAGATCCACTCATTTCACAGCTAAGAGGTGTGTTGGGAGGCAACAGTGAGTTATCACAACAATTCTAACAACTACACTTGTGTTGAAGAAAAATACAACTCAAACTGGATTAAAAAAAGCCTCAAGCTGTCCTGTACAGGATAATAATTTAGCTCCCATAACACAGCAGTTCTTCTCATATTCAACGGATTAGTTTTCATGCAAATTTAATATACACTCCACATATATTATAGTCTCTCAGCTCCTCTTATGTACCTGTTTTCCCTGCCAGTTACTGTGGACGTTGATGTTTCTGTGTTACATGATGTTGTTTTACAGGAATGAGTTGTTAGCTCCATGCCCAACCCTCTAGCTTGGAGGACCGGGTTCAACCTTTGTCTGGCTTCTTGCCTTTTATCTTTCCAGTCTGATTCGAGCTGTCATGAGCCAAAGCAACGGCTGACATCGTGCTCAGGCACCTCAAAGCAGGCAAGAGACTGAGATGGGTGGACACATGTTGCAACTTTAACGTTTCACATGGGATGAAGACGACTGGCTGTATATACAGTATTTAAGATGCTTCTACATTCTTCACATACCTTGAATACTGTTTTGAGCTGTTGAAAGGAGAACTTCATAGTCCTTTAAGCATGTGATCTTTACTACACAAATAATCACATATTCTGATAACGATATGTCTGTGCACATCTTGAATTCACAAATAATTTTGAATTACACCGTTTTGCTATAACTCTTAACCATCTACTACCGAGGAACTCGTTACACACGGCTGTGTCCACCTTAACACCTGTTAAGCCAGCTTCACTGCTCTAATGCTTGTGCTGCTCTTTATTTTAGTGAACTTCACTCAAACTGGACTAAATGTAAAACTAGAAAATGGTAATTATGTCTGAGTCTGCACCCAAGCAGATATCTGTTGTATCGATGTAGAACTCCACAACATCTCTAACTCTGAGATGGCGTTCTTACTGTTTGATAAATGTCTTGTCAATTTCATCAGAATAACTGCTAAACATATATAATGCCAATAAACTTCTTTCTTAGTGTCTCTTCATTGCACTCACTGCAAGAAGACTCAGTTTAAACTCTAAAGGTACCAATTTGGTTTACATGTTAGTTGCAACAAGAATTTATCTATGATAAAACAAGCGCTTCTTTTGTATGAACTCTCTACATCAGCTAGTAAACTGGTGAGAAACACTGATAGGCAAAACACCAGAAACTGCTCCTCTAGGCTTTATTGTTGGAGACCCAATGTGCCACAACAATAAAACTGGGAGAGCTGTTCATCATCACAGAGAAATCAGTGTAGCTTGGGCAATGACAATGCCATAACTTATTCTGCCTATGTATTTTTTTACTTAATCATGTTTTTATGTTCTTATTTCATGAAGTGTTTCAATGTAATTTTGCAGTGAAATTTAATGTAAGTATTTTCCTAATTGTGCAGTTAAAATTGATTCACATAATAAATTATATGCACATTGTTAAGTTATCAGAGCTGAAGTAGGGTGTCAGTTTCACAATATTTTTGTAGATACTATTGAGAGCTATCGACTCAACACCTCATGTACGATAATGTCTGCTCAAGAAAGTGAGATCGTAAACCTTTTTATACCTTTCTTTTCCTGAAGTCAAATTAGTTTTAGTTATTTGCTGCTAGACTACATTGTACCAATTCTTTAAAATGAAAGAGTAGCACTTTTAAAAAAATATGACCATCTGGTATCTGTGCCAACTGTGCCAAATGCAGCCTGCTGCTTTTTTCTTTGGATTTAATGATGGCGCAGATAGCATGGATTAGTATATCTTGGTGTTCCCCATCCAATCTTTGGATGTGGGTTTCTTAGATTGCCATTTTATTGCCTAAATTTTGCTCTTTTCGCTAGCCTCTTTAAGATCTTCATAGTGGTCGGTTGTTCTTTGGGGACTGGGTTTCATTGCAGCTGTTTATTCAGCATCATCAAGTGACGCTGTAAATGGCAGCAGGCCAGTTACTCCCTGGTCTCCTGGGACTTCTCGTGTGTCATGTCACTATAGAGGCGCGCAGGTCAGCTCTGCTTCATGCACACTACATGTTCTGTTCTGCTTAGATCTGCATGACCGCATTTTGTGGTACATGATCATCAAGGTGTGTGCAGGAAGCCTGAATGAACCTCTCGGTTTAAGGTGTTATAGACCATTCATGTGTATGTATGTGTGCACACGTAACAGGCTTTGGAACAGTTAAGTATATCCAGTTGGATTATTTTGGCTCCTTGACATGTTTGGATAATATTTCTTCCAAAATAAAAGTTTTGCCAAGATTTAGGACATATCTTCACCTGTCTCATCATCTTCTACCAAGGGGAAGTAAAAAAAAAATATATATATATATATATATATATATATATATATATTGTTAATGCAGCAATCATACCTGCAAGAATACATTTGCAGTTAGGTTCATAAACTCTTTAGATGGTCTCATTATTTTGCTTGTTACCACAGTTCTATTATTTTCAATTTCATTTAAGCCCCTAAAACAAAGGGGATGTTTTATTAATTGGTATAATTCCTATAATCTGTCAAACTGTAAACATGAGCATGAATTAACAGGAGCTCTGGGGCTTATATGTGTTGTATATATGACAAATATTTGTGGTGCAAGTGTAGATTTAATGACATTTCAAAATTTTGACTGATTCAAAAGGTTGTCTTGGGGAAAAAACCCCAGTAACTACCATGTTTACAATGTAATGTTGATAAGCTTAGTTTTAGCTGTCTGGGGACCAAAAACCAGGACACTGACAGTAACGCATAAACCTTTAATTAAAACCCAGGGATTAAACAGGCTTAAATATAAAATTTCATGAGTAAAATTAAGAATAAGGCATTGAAATGAAGTCCAGGCAGACTGTTGGTAATGCTGATTTGTGAAAAGATGGAAAGCAGGAAGAACGAGTTAAAAAAAAAAAAAAGTTAGGACACTCTAACAACTGTATTTGTTGTTAATGGACTTATATTGACTACAAGCATGAAACCACACAGAGTATTCCATGTCCGCACATAGAGGAGCTCATTCTCTGGGGCTATGGATAAGTGTTGATGCCCCCACTCTCACTCAGAGATGTCCCCCCAGACTCTGAATATCCCTGCCCTGTCTTCTGTCCTTTTCCTCCTTCCTTCTCCTCTTTCCTCTGCCTTATCCTTCCATCGTACCTATTGATTGGCCTATAATGTGTTTTCAGTGGTAGATTAATGGCACATTATCCTGACAAGGGTGTGTGAGGGGACAGGACGTGAGGGAGAGTGTTAGAGATGATGTTCTTTAATTGATATGCTCTGGTGTGTGTGTGTGTGTGTGTGTGTGTGTGTGTGTGTGTGTGTGTGCGTTATATGAAACAGAAACATGAAATTAAAAACTCACATTTTTATTAGAAAATGGATGAATGGGCAGAGATTTAAGATTATTTATTTGAAAATCAAAATAAAACTATTTTTATAAATAAATGAGACATTAATCAGGATAAGGTAAGAATTTTTATGAATTTTGGCAAGTACCTTTTCACTTCGTGCAGAACCAGGAGGTTCCTTATCTAAAATCTCCATCCATTCATTCGTCCATCCATTTTCTTAATTACTCATCTAACTTGGGTTCTATCCCAGGGCTAAAGCAGACAACCACATACTCTCACACCCACACTTCCAGTTACCTAACCACTGCAATTTTACAAAAAATGCATGTCTTTTGAGTGTAAGAGGAAGGAAGACTATTTGGAGGCGACCCATCCAGGCATGAACAGAACATGCAAACAAAGAAAGAATCATGTACAGACCCCAGGAGATGGAACCAAGTGCTAACCACTGCATCACCGTGCCATCCTGGAGGTAAAACTGAGTTAACAAATTGTAAGAAATATGTCAAGCCAAGTATGGCGAACACTGCAAATGTAATTAGTTCCCAGAACTTAAAAATATTATGCAAAATCGTTTTCTTTTAAAGTACCGACTAAGTTAGGGCAACTCATTCATTGTAAGCATCTAATCACAATGAATGAGTCATAGCACAGCTAGTTTGACTCGGGCTTTTGAAATGCAAAACAGAACTCTCAAAAAGCTGCAGCTAACCAGGATGACACAGAGAAAACTGGTATAAATTTCAGTGTTAATGTAAACTTAAAACAAACCCATTTTCCAGCGTAGTGTCACTTAGTTCATTTAGTTCATGAGCGTTTTCACTCTCTCACTTAGCTTGGCTTACAATTAAATATTGGACACCTTCCAATGTGGTCTCGTCCTCCCTCATCCCTGCACTCTCTCGCCTATTATCTCGGTCTCTGTATCATTTGCTTTTATCTCAGTTCATCCCCTTTGGCATCATTCAATTTCCTCAAGCAATTTGCATTATGGAGTGGGGGGTGTCTAAATAAGCAGATCAATAGGCCATCAAACAGTCCTTAAGTGTGACACACACACAGATCTTGTGTCTCAGATTTCCACCTCTAACTAATAGCCTTGTTGTTTACTTTACAATGTGCTGTGTCATGAAGTTTTTGTGTAGGGTTGCCCTACAGGGCATTGGGACTCCCCAGAGAATCCATTTGCAGACTTTTGCAGTGCTGACTGAGGCTGGAGAGCACAAATACAATCACTCTTTTACAAACATTTTCTTTTCTTATTTTGTTTTGGCAGAATTGTTGAACGCTCAGAGGCATGAATACTTTTTCACCGAATATTATTCTTCCCCTTTAGTTTTGCTTCCCTGGAAAATTGTTGAAAATGTTTGTGACAAACCCACACCATTGCCCTATGAAGCCAAAAATAGAATTTCAGTTAAAGAAAATCTCCCATGTGAAATCTTTTGGTGACAGTCTTTTCTGTACTTTAATGGATGGGCTCTCCCATCATCCTGGGCGATGACCTTTGTCAGTTGACAGCGAGAGGTCAACAGAGGTTAAAGTAATAGGCAAGCTAAGAAAGGGGCCCCCGCCTAGTCATGCAGAAAGGAGCTGCCAGAGCTTTACACAGGAATAATGTGCGCACACATACACACACTTGGAGTTGCTCTCCATCCAACAGAGACAGCACTTCCTCGCTCCTGACCAAACAGACCTCGGCTATAGAGAGGCACAGACCCATGCAGAAATACAAATGTGATCGTAGTTTTTCCAACACAAACACACACTCATCAACTGGTTCTGAGTGATCTCTCCCTCTCCCCCTCCATCTCTTTCAGTGTTACACACTCTCCTGCTCAGTCCCTCTCATTCAGTCACAGGCGCACACAGTCGGGCTTCAGTGCGCAGATTACTGTGATGAGCTATGACAGGGCAAGAGGCGAGAGGGAAGCACAGTAAGAATGGGAGAAGAGGACAGAGTGACAAAATGAAGCGAGTACAGTGGTGGAAGCAATTAACACTTCTTATGAGAAGTACTGAACTCAATTTGTGCATTTATGTATGTGACACATAACAAATCAAGCTGATTATCAAAGTGTTTACTTTATTCTCTACAGTCCAACAGCTGAAAGCCTTGGTGCCTTGAAGACGGTATGATCTTCTCCATTAACTATGGCTTGAATGTTAATAATATACCATTTGGCCACACCTCGTATCTTGACAGTCCGCCGTCATGTCTGAGCTGGTAGCCGCTGGGGATTGTGGGTACTGAGCAGTGTGACTCTCCAGCAGCTCTGAAACACGAGACAGCCTGCCAGACATAACAGGCCTCTTTTCTTCAGTGAACACACACACTCGATGGAGTCGATGTCTGAATCACACACAATGATAGATGTGAATGCCTCTGAGATTCCTTTATTTGCCACAGAGGATCGGTAATGAACACATAGTGGCCTGTTTTTCTCTTAAGTAACTTCATTTTAACTATGTGATTATACCTCCGTAGTAGATAGTATAGATTACTCAGTATGATTTAGGCCTATGCTATTATAAATGTGCAGGTTAAGTGTTTTGGCAAAGTGCCCCGTGGGGTCAAAGGGCAGTACTGATAAGGTTAGCTCACTTTCAGCTCATTCAATGCAGAAAGAGAATTTTTGTTAGTGGAGAAAATGGCATTATTGTTTTTGACAAATTATTGTTTTCAATTACGTTTTCTTCTGTTGTCTGTGACGGACCACTTAGTCTAAGTCAAGGGTATTATGCTTGTGGCACACTCAGACTCCCTGCGGGCATCAGTGAAATATCAAATTATCTTTGGTCTTGGGAAAATCATAAGATTTGAAACATCACAATGTTACCCTGTGAAACACCATCACAGTGTTTTAAGATATTTTGCAGACAAATGTTACTTCTTTTTTAGTAAAAACACTATAAATCTAGACAAAATAAGAATTTTTTTTACATTATTTTGCATCATTTTTTTCCTTTAAAAGAAGAAAAGTATTAAACAATGACTATAGTTTTATACCCTGTTAGGTATACCACAATGCATACTTTCAATTCTGAAAATGCATATTATATCGCCATTTAGAAAACATGTTATTTGCTGTAGTTAGGGATCTTTACTAGTTACTTTCTCTTTTTATTTTCCTTCTTGTTAGCTATATAATTTAAACAGCTAAGACATCTTATCTCAGAAATAAGAACTCCAGAAAGCAGATAGACTTGTTTCTGTTTTGGGGGAAGTGCATTAATTCACTCTGGAGTCCTGGGTGTAAATATCCCCTTGCTAATACAGCTGACACAAAAGAAGTTAACTCAAAAGGAAAGAGCCTTGGCTTGGCTTCACGGGAGTGGGCGAAAAGCTTCCCATTGTGTATGCTTAAAGTCATGCTGGAGATATGTGTACATTGGTTTGCACACTGAGCGCTGGACAGAAGGGGAATTTAGGTAAGCTTTCTGTCATAACCAAATGGGGAAGGAGGAGCTTCACCTCATATCTACATCTGTCAGCTCTACATCTTTGGGTCAAAAGTTTTCCAAAATATTTTAGTTTCTCAGCAAGTTACAAGATTAGTCTCATATTATTTCTCCTCTGATATAGCACATCGTAACCAAGTGTAACCTGAAGTATTTACCTACAGAAACAGAAGGGAATGTCTGAATGTGTAACCACTTTGCTTCAATGTAAACAGTTTTTTTCTTAAGGTAAAACAGAATTAGTCTCACATTGTATTGCCAATTTCATTTACTGTCATTTGTAGTTATGCCTCTAAATGCCGTTTTTTTTATTCAGTTGAAGATAAAAGTGACACTTTTTTTCCCAGACATACTGAGGTTGTTACTCCATGGTTTGTCTTTTATGACGCAGTATAATAATAATATTCAGCTGGCTGTAAGGTATTTAAAATGAATGTAGTATAAAGTACTGCCCTCCAAATTTAACAAATTATCTATGTTAGTGTGCCACTATTTTGCCTAAGCCTTGTCCTTTCACCCATAGAGGTTAGGATACAGCAGCATGGTGTAATTTAAAACAAATTTACATTGAGTGGTTTTTACAGAGGCCATATGTTTACGTTTTTGCATGATTTACCTTTTTGCAGCTGTATTTTTTATTTCTTTTCAGTCAATAGGTCCTACAGAATCCTCATAACAAAGATATTGAGAAAATTAATTAACCAACAACTGCGTCCATAGCGTATTATATACAGTTTTGTGAAACTATATACAATTTATGTCCGAAACACAAGGGTCACTGCAAAATACTGAATCAATTCTGTGAAATATTTCTTGAAGATATTTTAATTACAATTTCAATAAAAGGTGTAATGGGCCCACAGGCAAACGTGAAACAAAGTAAGAATGATAAAATATTCAGAAAAACAAAACACATGCGTGAAACAGAATAAAATGTTAATTACATTCATTTAAATACAAAGATAATTTCAGTAAAATTCAAAATTCATTTATGATATAGGAAATGCATGCAAATCGGATATAATAATTTCTTTGGTGGCTTAGGCTGCTGGATATGCTTTTGTCAATAATAATAACAATAATAATAATAATAATGTAAACAATAAAATGATCTAAATTATATTGTTTTGGGCCTCCATCGGGCTATCATTAGCGTAGCCTGAGATTGATCTGTACAGGGTGTGTAACAACAGGTTTCGTGTCAGGCCTCTACAAAACCCACAGATGACTGAAAATAAATAATACTGAATCCGCTTATTTGTATGTGATATGTAACTACTCCCCTGCCACTGTAGTTGCAGTCTTAATCAACAGTTAAGGCCGCAGAGCCGTCTCCTCCATCTAAACCACCTTAAATGCTTCAAAGTTGGCAACAGACCACTAAAAGTGTCTCTTTCACTGCAGGGAATTGTTAAAAGCATCATACGTCCCCTTCATACAGGCTGAAGTACTTGCTGGCGTTTGAGAAGCAGAGGTAAGGCGTGCTACTTCCCGGGTAGACCACGGGCAGAGGCACGGGCAGCAGGCATCTCCCCAGCAGGTTGCTCTCTTTGTACAAAGCCGGGAGTTGCCCCACCACCACAGGCTTTCCAGTCTCGGGGAAATCGCTAACTGGTCCCTCGATTTCGTTAGAAATTTGTCGTTTCAATTTATTCCTACGGTTCTGAAACCATATTTTTACTTGGGTCTCCGTGAGCTGCAACGAACTGGCAAGGCAGGCGCGCTCTGCGCTGCTCAGGTAACGTTTCATGTCAAAAGTAGACTCCAGCTGAAAAATCTGTCTCTTTGAAAAAATAGTGCGTGTTTTCTTTTTCGTTATCATTTTATTCTTCTTGCCTGGGCTCCCTCCTTTGTGGGGGTCTGTGGCTGCGGTGGGGGAGCTGCTGTCATCGCAGCTGCTGTCCCCGCTCTCGAAGCGCGCCTCCGTCACCTTCCTCTGATTCCCGCGGCTGATGACGACCGTTTCCGTTGATCCGCTACAGTCTGTGATTAACTCTGCAATAAAATGACACTTTGATTAACCCACTTTGGTCATTACTCAAACTCTGCTGTCACGTTAAACTGAATTATCGACGAGTGCGAGCTGTGCGTAAATATGAACACCGATAGAAATTGGTTCAAAGCTCTTACCACTGTCGTTGAGCCTGTCCGGGTCCTGTCTGGCTTGAGTTCCTTTCTCTTCGTGATGAAAACTGTCTTTACGCATCGCTGTGGCCAGTTCATCCTGCGATCCGGCGGAGTGACAAGTGTCACAGTTACTGCCGCTTGTCTTGAGGTTGAGGATGTTGTCGATAGTGAATTTTAGAGAGGCGGTCGGGCGACGTGGTGCTTCTGCTTTGTTCATATTCTCCAAGGCGCTCCAAGTCCTCTCTTGTTTACTTCCTCGAGTCTATTCGTCCTTAACTCTAAACCGGGACGTTAATCTCACCACTTCGTCTCGATACACCATAGCAGCAGTCACTGAGCAGAGCCTGCTGGGCTGGCTGTGCTCTGTACGCGTCGCTGCTACACACACAGGATGGAGCGCTGTGTTCTTGCTGATTGGCCCAAAGAAACGTTTAGCAGTGACCAATAACAGCGCAGGAATGGCAGGGAAAGTGGGGGGGGGGGGGGGGGGGGAGCTGGAAAGTGATGTTGTGCCTAGACCAACAACCCCCAGTCTTTTCTGACTCCCCCTCATCTTCATGCATCTGCTGCGAGGAAAATCGTCCGGAGCCCTGCAGGGATTCCCCAGCATAATCAAGCAGTTTAATTTCACTGTTTACAGCATATACAGTAGACTAGGTACGCTCTGACACAGTTTTTTTTATTGTAGTGTTCAATCCCCCTTTTTGTGAAGTGGGCCACACAACTACTTGAGTGTGATTTGCGTGCTCAGAGCGTTAAATATTTAAGTATTTGTCAGCTTAATATCAAATTTGACTGAAACGAGACTGGCTTAATGTAGCAGTACGTGTTTATCTGAGGAATTTGTTGACGCCCCCCCC
Organism: Perissodus microlepis; assembly: GCF_051167445.1. NCBI lineage: Eukaryota > Metazoa > Chordata > Actinopteri > Cichliformes > Cichlidae > Perissodus > Perissodus microlepis. The sequence goes on from NC_140466.1 coordinate 7,426,625, forward strand.
AAAAAATGAATAAATAAATAAAATCTTCTTGAATTCGGATATTAGCTTTTTGTCTTTGCAAATCGTGGCCTTGATGCATTTTCTGTAGCTTTATATAGAATAGCATTTTTTAAGTAAAAGCAAAATTAATTAGAAACCAAAAACATACTTTGATTTAAATCACGCCACATTCACAAAATCGTGACTGTTTTCAGTGAGCCTCTGTATTTTGTAATTAAGGCCCATTTTATTGCTGATGGCTACATTTTTGTCATTAAAAACGCTCCAGATGTAGCTAATAATAAAGCTTCCCATTAGAGTTCACTTTGTAATAATTACGCTTTCTGTAATTTTATTACTTTTGCATATTTCATATATACTTTTTCATTTGCACCCTTTTAAATGGACCTAATTCACCTTCAGAAACTTATCTTAAGTTGTGAAAACACGTTTTTAGACGTGAATTTTTTTTCATCCATATTGATTACCTTACTTTCTCCAAAATGAACAGCAAAGTCTTCAGACAGCGTTTCAGTCAAATGTTTTGCTTGGCCGTAGTGCTCTTTTGTATACTCTCACTGCCTCTTTTGTGCATTGTTATTATTATTTATTGTAATTATATACATGTTAGTTAGTTCACTTTAATAAAGACACACAAGGGTTTATAGTATAGGCGATCATGCTAAGGTTTAGCCGGATGCTACAAAAGTTCAAAAACTGCATTAAACTTAACTTTGTTTCCGGAACACTTTAAGCTTTGTTCTTTGTTCCAAACACACTGATTCACTTCATTCTCTATATACATAGGTGTGCAATCCTTCATGATGATTGTTAGACTGGCAGAAGTAAAAGAAAAATGCAGTGTTTCTGTCACATATATGTTTACAAACAACACAAATGCTGATAGTTTGTGCTTGTTTTTTTTTTTATTTATTCATTAAGTGAAAAAGTGACAAAGATGGAAAAATGTGTGACTTTAAATACAAAAGTTTGCAAAAATAAGTGTGTATTTAAACATACAGTATTCATCTTCGGCCTCCGCTGCCCTGGAGGCCTTGCCATGCTTGACTGTATTAGGGGTTATGCTATGCAAGAGCAGCACTCTTGTCGGAGTTTATGCACCGACATATAAAGATGGTTCGCTACTTTGTGTCATATGGACTCTGCGGACTGTCTTTGAGTGCAGACAACCTTTTCGGCGGTGTTGGAGGTTATTGCACAATTAATAAAAACGAGGTGACTTTGTGTTATTAGCATACAGTTTGATAAGTCAGTCTTTACACCAGTCCTGTCATTTGCGATCTTAGCATGCTCATTGAGTGAGCAAACGTCGATAGAGGGTAGTTGATGGGGCTGGGGAAGCTTCCCACGGTTTGAGAAACGGGATGTCCGTTTAAGCTGAAACCCAGTGCTGGTGTGGGTCCTTCATGATACAGAATTGGGACCCTGACAATCCGCTGGGTAGAGTTTGGGATTTGTGCAGCCTCTAGATCAGCCGCCAGCTGCCTCTTCCATTTATTCCTCCGGTTTTGAAACCAGATTTTGACCTGAGTCTCTGTCAGGTGAAGAGATGCTGCCAAACCGGCCCTCTCTGAGCTGCTCAGGTAGCGCTTCACATCGAAAGTGGACTCCAGTTGAAATACCTGACTGCGACTGAACACGGTTCGGGTTTTCTTTTTCCTGGCGAAAGTTGCGTCAGATGAAGCGTCTTGTTCTGTACGTGCGTCAAAAACGTTTTGCGCGTCCTCCACGTCTTCCGTGAGGTTGCTGTCGCCCGTTTTCCTGTCAGGTTCGTCGCTGTCCTCAGTTATCGGCTCAGACACAGCCGGTGAAGCCCTGTCGCTGGTTGATAATGAGCAGCATGGATCTAGTGAACCTGTACTGTCTTTTGGACCTAAAGGGAGACAATGCAACAGAAGAACTTGCTTAAAAAAGACAATCAGACATTAAGATACACATTCTCCAAATACTCCGTTATCTTCAGTCAGATTTTTTAACTGGCTACACCGTCCTTCAAATTGTTTCTTATAGTAACTGGTTCATAGGATAATCTTCGAAGAGTCAAACTGTCGACACTCTTATTGTTGCACCAGAAAACAAAAATAAAAGTGACATTTTCACCTGTTTAAAAATCGTGTTTATTGTGTGTCGTAGTATACCCCTTGTCAAAAGTTTGGACAAGCATGGGCAAAGCTTAGGCGTTTTGACTGGATTGCATAACACATAATGCATTCGATTAAGCGGTTTCAGGCCCGATTATGATACTTATTATTATAAATATAAACAAGAGTCCAACAACATCTTCCCAAATATGCTAGTAAATACTAATTTAATGTGTGGCTGTTGGTATTGATATGGGACTTTCATTACATGTAAACACAGTATGGTGATATTGGAGTTTTAAAATAAGCGTATTTGGCTGTGAACACCAAAGGGTGGGGCACTTTGTTCTGAGGTTGCATATGAGTGTCACAAATCCACCGAATGTGCGTAAAAGCGTCATGTCGACTTTCCGTACTACTTCGTTTTTGTTTTGCTTTGTATTCTGGGTTTTTGTGCGTAATCCGTGTGCGTAATCTTCAAGCCGTATTATGGATCTCATGACAAGCAGCCATGCCGTCAGTAGAGAACGAATTTCAGACATGAAAACGTTAAGACTTGCATGTGTTTTCCAGCTCAAAAATGCCCCAGCTTTTTTCACCATTAAAAAAAGATGACTTTTAATACTCGTACTGTGGTCTATAGATAGGAGAGCTCGGTCAACTAAGGATGAGTAAACGGAGAACCATAGTTACAAGTGTGGGTGTCACACCTCACTCGCCTCAAGTTTGCTGATTTTATCTAGGTTATATTTAAAGAGCAGAGAAGTGACTCGTGACTTGCTTGTATTTTGGATGAGTCAATCATATATGGGACTGAAAACCTGACACCAAAGTACGGATCCACAAGACTCATTAGCGCATTCCGGAACACTTTCTGTATGTTTATCAAGCGAAACTATATTTTTAAAAGAACTATATGGAAAACTTACACCAATACATTTAATATATATATTATTGTAAGATCAATAGTTAAAAATGTCTTGTTGCGCTGCACACGGGCAAGTGAAAAGACCTTTAACTTATTTTAGGCACGAACTGTTTTCTAACTAATATTTAACATGTTCTCGTGGCTCGTGAAGCTGTTCTATACTTACTGTGTGGTGTTTCCAAAGCTCTAAAGTTGAACGCAGTCCCTTCGCGGTACCACTGCAACAGCGAGTCTCGGTATAGAGACCGAGCTAATGAGTTGACGTCGGGCACTGAGCCGCTTGTGTCGGTGTGATATGCGTTTAGTTGTCTTTCGGTGGAGATGTCCCCTCGACTTCTATCGGTCATCGACTCCTCTACATCCTGCCTCTTGCTCAGCAGATTCTCGATAAAAAACGACGACGCCCTCGATGAAGTGGGAGCCTGAGTGACCGTCAGTTTTTCCTGCATGATCTATCGACGTCGCGATGCTTTTACACAAGAAGCCGATGGATTCTCTTTTGATCGTGCCTCAACGCAATCTAAAGTCCAAGCAGTCATTTCCAGTGATGCTGCCTTTGCGCTGTGTTGGGACGTGTAGTCATGGCCGAGACTGCGATCCCTCGGTGCCCACAGGAGGAGAGCGAAATGGATAGAAGGAAGTAGCAGTATAGTGAAACGTCAAGTCAAACGATTAATGAGTCGAGGGCATCCAGCGATTGGACGAGCACAATAGCAAATGGGGGTTTCCAAGAAAAAGAGAATTACGGTCTCGTGCGTAATCCTCTGCTGCTACTCCGTGCGAGCGTGTGTGTGGGTTCACGTTAAGGGCCGTCCCCTCGAGGTCATCCAGACAAGAGAAGACCTCTGTTCTTGAAACAGCACTCTCTTTTTGGGCTCAATTAGGGTTCAAATCAAAATAAAGATCCGGCAGGGAAGCAGTCATCCTAGGGCCTCGACCTCCCTCCACTTAGTACAGAGAAGGATAACTTGTCAAATTCAAATAGATTCCCCCTTTATCCAATAACTGTACAAACAGATATTATATGCATATCGTTTAATTATTTTATAGGCCTATTACGCCGCCATATAATATCTGAAAAGTATTTTACAGCAGCTTGTAGATTCTAATGTTTCAGTTATCCCATTTATCCCAAATAAAATGATTTAGTGCTGCTCCGAATGGTAGAATTTTATTTTTTACCTCATTTTTCTACACATGAGTGCACTGAACCGTGCTAAACGGCACGAGACGCTGCACCTTGAAAATAAATGCTGTCAAAGGTTATCCAAACTTTCCGCAATGGCTCAGATATTCCTGATAATAAGCATGTTTATCTGAAGCTGTGCAATTCATGGCTTTATTAAGCCCTACTACACATGATTTTCCTTACAAGTTTTGGAGTTGATCTGCAAAGATTCAGGACATATCTAAATAAAGCTGTTTCAGCATTGGGTATCTGAGTTGTAGGTATATAAATTTAAATGAATAAAGGTAAATAATGGGCTGGTGTAATAGAAGTGGATTAGTTTGAATTTGCCATTTACAAAACAAAGTTCAGTGCTTTCAAGGATTGGACTTCATCTTGCAGATTAAGAAAGGCTCATCAGTATTGTATCATCTGAAACATATAAACGAGTGCTGACGGGCGTTTTTACCCTTTTCGTTAAAATGACAAGACATTTGAGCTTTTATTTCCCTCAATGGAGTCAGCGGTGTTGACCTTTAACTTCAGACCTCACTCTCTCTCTGTCTCTAAGTCTCTCTCACCCTCTCTCTCTCTCTTTCTTTGCCCCCCTTAAGGCAAGACTTGCCCTTTGACAGAGGATCGGCGGAACTGCTGCTCCTCAACCTAACACTAAGAGTAGACAACAGTAACGTGAACCGTGTGTCCAAGAGCTGATTCTTGCACCTGTCTTATAGCATGGAGTGGGCTACAAGCACTTCATATGTGGCTGATTTGATTTGTGTTTCACTGTCTTTCTCATGAGGTCACAAAGCACACTTCATTTCGTAGTCACGACTTGTAATTTTAAATTAGCCTCAGGTGCGTAAATTGTATGCGATTTAGTAAAAGAAATGTCAAAAATATTAGCAAAAGAAATTAATAATAGTATTTTATTACAGTGAAGAGAGAAAGCTAAAAAAAAATCTTACATTTTTTTAAAAATGATGTAATTGTGCAGTCATTTAAGTAGAAAGTTGGACTAGTTTATGTAGAAACCAGTTTATTGTTACATTGTTTTTGGTTTACATGTAAGTTCTGATGTTCATTTAGAAGTGTTTTTGTGCTTCATCGGGTAATAGGGCTTGTTTCTTAGGTAGTAGACGTATGAAGATGTTTATACTTGGAAGTGATCATGTTAAACAAATTCCTCAAATGCATGATAACGTCTTCATTTATCAGCTTATCTAATGACCGTGAATGTTAATATTCTCAGCTTCGTCAAACACACACACAGAATTCCCCTACACTTCTTATTAAAGCGGTCATTGTGTTTGTATAGTTTCATGTTTTTACCTCCGTCTACAACTATAATCCCACATTCTAGTAAGTATTTCATATGTTTCTTTAACTGTGTTGCTGTAAAAATGATGTATTTGACTTTGTCAAAACCCCACATCAGATCACGTTTCTCTGTGTACACCACGCCGTCTGAATGATGTGGCACCCCAGCCAGCACCCCTGCTCTGGGGGCCGACAGCCCAGACCTCGAGGCCCCTCTCTCACTTTACTTTCTCTCCTCTCTCTTTTCTCTCATCCTCCTCTGATCCTTATCCAGCTTGGCGTGCCCTTTGCTTTATAAGGCCTGCTGGCCTGCTCTGCAGCCCTACCACTCCAGCTCTGAAACACAGTTTCACCACACAAAATCATATCATCAGCATGTGCTTCAAGAGACAGCTGCATTAAATTGAGCATGTGTCTACATTTGGCGGTGGTGAGTGTTTTCCAGCCCTCAGTGCTGCCAGGCCAGTAAGCAGTGAACTAGAGTTACAGTGTGTGTTATTATTATCCAAAACAGAGGTCCTCTGTGTGATGGCTCTGAGGCTAAATTAAATGGTTTACGAAAAGCAAATTGACTGTGCATAACATACATTAAATGGTTTTTAAATTTTTGTCCAGACCAGTAAAAGCCTTCTCCAGTAGATTTATTGGCTGGTGTTATTATTGACATTATTCTTCTATTAAGCAATAAGATTATTTTTATTTTAACATCTGCTCAGATTTCTTTTCCATCCATGGATGGAATGAAGAGACATCAAAAAGGGAAATATAATATATTTATTAAAGATTTGCATGTTTTCTTTTGCATTTTCTATAAAACTCATGCTTGCTTCACATCACACAAACATCTGACACATATTAACCAGTTCTATTTCCTCAACAGCCTTCTGTTTTTAATTAACAACTGCCTTCATCTAACCATCTTTTTATTATTCCCTGTAGTGTGATTTTAAAGGCTATGGAGCCTACTGCCCTCAGTAACGGTTAGCAGTCAATGAAGAAGGAGATAGTTTGACCTAGTTCATTTATACTGAAGGCAGTGAGACAGCCAGGCAGAGACAGGGTATATCTGCTTTGGGGCATTTTCATAGCTGTTTACATTATGATGTCTTCATAGTGACTCAGTGAAGTATACTGACCTCAGCTGACTTTTATATGAGGTGGTTGCACCACCTCATATAAAAGTCAGCTGAGGTCAGCATGCACAAACACACGCTTGCATCAATATCAGCATACAGTACACACAGAGACACCTACATATATTTTGCATTTTCAATCTAAAGATATTTGTGCACAAAGAAATAACAGATAACAAAATAGTAATAAAGTTTATTAAACTGAACCACCAAGCCTTTATTCACACAGACCTACAGTCACCAGACACTTGACTTCAGTTTGTGGGGGAGCCCTCCAATGGTTAACAGAGAGAAGTGCACCTTAGTGTCATTTCACTTACACAAGTTATGCATCACCAGAGCACCATGAAAGGGTGAAAGTGCTTTCTAGCAGTAATTTTATAATCTGTTAAAATAGATTCATTATGCTGATCACTTAACGTTCTCCCCCAAGCTTTACATGCTGGATTTAATAAGCGAGGTGTCAAACAGATCATGTCACAAATTCAAAAGTGTTATAAAAGCAAAATTGACTCTCTGTCTCGTTGTAAAGCCGCGGTACTGTGATTCGTCTGCTTTCAGAATATTTAATGTTTTATCCTGTCTAATATGAGAGTGAAGTCTTTCATCTTTTCCCATTATGATCTCGCCTCTCCTCGGAGCATTCCACTCTTTATCATTCTAATCAAATCTCATTGCATACCTAGTTTCCTTAACAGGCGCGCCGACTAAGCCTCACTGTGCTAGCTCTGGCATTAATAATTCACTGTACATAATAAGTTGATGCTGCAGAGTTTGTTCTCATTGATATTAGCCGAGGTGAGCATTCTTGGCCAGACTGTGTGACGCCAGCAGACCAGCATTAAGTGGGCTTTAATTGCCCATAATCTCTGTTGTTCTCTTTCCTCTCTGTGGAAGTCAACAGCATATATCCTGACTGCCAGACCTTAGCAAGGCATTTTTAGCTCTGTATCAGCGTGGGCCTCGTAAAAGATTTTCAACTTCATACTCAAAGGACTTGAAATTATTTGGGGAGTTTAATACCCTCTCGTTTCAAGAGGGCACATACATAATTATACCCCAAACCAAAATGGGTTGGAACATAGTTTCTTGATTTAGTGCATTTGTGTCAGATGCCATTCAATTTAACAATACAGTTGGTTTTATATGCAGAAGACTACAAATCCAATCATTATCAGCCTAGATACAGGATAATTTTTTAATTAATTTTTTAGTGCAGGTTTCAGGCCTTTGTTATCTAGTTTAACATTCAAGTTCAGGCCCCTTTATTTCACAATGATGTTCTTTCACTGATATGCTGTGGCAAAGGCAAATAACATCAAATTATACCCAAGCAGTTTTTATGGGCAGAGGAAAATAATGAAAACTAAGCTGGACTACTAAACCTGACATGTTGTAGATTCAGTGTAGAAGATAGTGTTTTATACCTTAACTGATGTTTTCTTTTGACTAAGCTGACTAAACATGTGGAATTTCTGCTACAAACAATAAGCAATTAAGGCTAAACATTAAAAATAAGTGGTCACTGACAAAAACCTCTAACCAAAATAAATCTTGCAAGAATATTTGGATGGACTTTTAATTTATTTATATGTTTACTCCTCTGCACTTGACAAAGATCACAATAATGGTAAATGTGTGAAATATAAATATATATATATACATATATAATAGCATTAAATTTCCAGATATTTCCTGCTATGAACATTTTATGGCAGATAAAAAAGTTGTTTAGACACATTTTTGAAAGCCATGGTTGTATGCATAAATGCATAAATGTTGTCTCAGTTAATAATAATCTAAAACATATTAACATCACATTACATTTTGAGACAATTCTAAAAATAAAAACAAAATAATATACCCTCTTCTATTCTAATATATATATATATATATATATATATATATATATATATATATATATATATATACTATAGCTATACTTCTGGAAGAAGACCAAGAAAACCAAGAAAAAAAATTGTCCAATCATAAAAGTCAATCAGACAAGTTTAGTTTCTATCCTCAGCTAAATCCCGAGACCACCACTGCCAATTTATCCACTTATAAGGCCTTATGTGTCTGGAGGATTTCTAACGGGAATGTCCGTTTGTTTAACCTCTTCACGGTACGTTAACCCCTGTCAGGACGTACTCATCAGCGGAGTACAAAGGGGCTGAAAAGCTGGGACCTTTTTCCGTCGGTCGATCCATGTGCTCAAAAATAAGTCTATTTACTTATACACATATATATGTGTATATTTTAAAAAGTGCCTGGAAGTCTCGACTTCCTGGAAAAGCTACAAAAAAATAATAATTGAGACAAAGTTATAGTGAATTGAGTCAGGTGGGTTAAAAATATCTCATAGTTAAAAGCCACAACCGCAGATGTGTAAAAATTGAAAAGGTCAAAGTAAGTTTACTTTCTAGTGTCCCACATTTTTCTTGATATTATTCGTCAGGCAACATGAAGTCCGGATAATACGTGCATTGCAAGTGTCTTCTCTAAGCTGTGAAGTACTCTCTCGTGTCCTTTGGCTTTCTAGTTAAACCCACTAATGCCCGCTATGCGGGGTCTAATATTTCTCAATAATTTCTTATAATAGTTTAAAACACGTGGCTCGGGGACTTGTTGACCTCCTGTAATAAGCTTATGGAAAAAATGATCCGTGTGCGTAAGAAGCCAAGCCATGCCCAACGCTCAATACAGAAACAGAGTCAGACTTTGAAATAATGAAGTTGGTCATATGGTAAAATAAAAGAAGACCTCTTGTTAAAGAAGTCTGTAAGTGTTCAATCACACGATTTTGTGAAATATCGAGTAAAAATAATATATCAGTGGCACCAGACTTTAGCCTGGGTAGACAAATTAAGAAATTCATACAGTGAATAGGGATTTTGATAATGTGAACCCTGATTAGAGTTTCCGCACTCGTTTTTAAATGCTTGGAAAATCTGCGATTTATATAAATGCTTCGGTTTTTGAAAGTTGGACTCGTTTTCATGTGGTGTTAATCGGGGTCAGTTGTTTGGTCTTTCACTGCGTTTGAACGGGTTTATTTTTCAGGTTCTCACGTTGTATATTTGCCCTCGCCGAAACATTAACAATAACCTTGTGTTAACAAATAGTTACTCTTACAAATGAGATTAGCAGTACTTTAGAATGGCCAGTTACAAATCTCATTACATTTGCGCCATAATAATAAATCAAAATCCATCAAAGCAAGTCATGTGAGTTTCCCCCTCAGTTTGTTTTCAAGTCTGATCATTCACTTTGGCCCCCGCAAAATGCGTGCAACGTTTCAGCTTATGAGTTATTATCTATAAATAACAAAAATATCTCTTTTAGAATCGGTATCTCTCTCTCATCACCCAGCATCAGACCTTTTATCTTAAACGATTGGATGAGAAAGAATAAGAGGAGTGAGAATAAACGCAGCAATAGGCGATATGTATAGGCCTTCTCCATTCTCCTGTCGTCAATTAGCTGGAGCTGAGTAAATCGAGATGGTGGTTCGGACTGTCTCGCCAAAATAGCGCAGTGTATTTATCAAAGAGAGTCCAGTGTAAATCCAGATCCTTCCACATTCACAAAGAATTTAAACCAAACGCAAAGGCGCACTCAATCCATGATCAGTTTACTATAAACGCACAAGTTTTTATGGCATCCTGTCTGGTCATCGCGGAATCTACCAGATTATCTCCATGCTTAAATAACGTGATTATTATGACGTGTCGGATATTAAAATGCCTTCTCTCGTATACTGATAGCAGGTGAAATTTTGGCTTTTTAGTGGCGCGTCTTTTCCGTTTTGTTCCAGATTTGATGACGTCCACTCAAAACCTAAACCAACACATGTTATACAGGCAGGTTTACACTCTGTTCACAATGCAATAACAGTGCTAATTTGGCAAAAATAAAATAAATGTCTTTCAGTTTATTGGAGTTATCACCATTTAGTAGTAGTGATGAAATGCATCAGTGCTCCTATCCCTCCTTTGACCCAAACACTCTCACTTGCAAGAAAAGTAAAATAAATCTTTAAGAGAACTCACCAAACTAAGTGTTTAGAGCATTTTGGGATTCATGATGCATGTTTTGATGTACCCCACCTAATGTTCTCGAAGAACAGTGTGAACAAGGAAAAAGTCTTTTTTTAAAAAAATATTCCTATAATCATCTTTTTTTTAACAAGTTGGAATCCAAAAGGATTTCTGACTTTCAAAATGTAATGCTCAATGATAAGACAGCAGCTTGTTAATAAATCATTTAACAGTTCATACATGTGAAAACATTTCATGTAATACTGTGACTGATCTGTTACAGTATTACTTAATTTACATAAAATGTTAACACCTTGAAAATAACGTTTTTTATGTTTTCTAGTTTTCTAAATATTTCCCTTTGATAAAAACTCTAAAAATCAATCTTCATTAAATATGTAGTGCAATTTTATCATTGATTTAAACAAAACACAAGTTATTACATATATCCTATAGAGATTTTTTCTTTTATTTCTTTGAAATTTGTAACAAAAGCAAAGATGAAACTGGGCGGGGGGTTGCATTCAGTTCAGTTAAATGTGTAGAAAAGGCAGAGCTAAACTAACCTGAAGTGGCATAAAATCGTAAAGAGCCTTCTTGTGTGCATGTGTGAGTTCATTTGCGTGTGTGTTAGTGAATGAAGGATTGGAGTGCGCGTGTGTGTGTGTGTGTGTGTGTGTCTTCGTTTGATGCCAGGCTGCACTCTTGTTTTCTTCAGTCTTGTCACGCAACACTCCTCAAAGCCCCGCCCTACTTCCACTACACTTCCTGAGTGGGTGTGGAGTCCTCCTGACCTACCGTCAAAAACACACAACACACACGTAGTTGAGCAGGAGTGGGGGGGAGACATGCAGACATTTGAGGAATGGCCTATATTCAATGACTCGCAGGCTAAAATGATTACGATATGATGTCAGTATATGCTGTTGGCAGAGATTGGTCCATTTTTAGACCCTTTAATTGTGCTGTTACTGCGCAATACAATGAGTACAGGAATCTCCTTATTCTGACCCTGACGCTCCTGGGGTAAAATGATCATGCAGGCGTGCAATACCCTGGTGCATGATGCACAGGCCCTAACCTTCTTCACTACTTGATGGGGAATTTACTGTATGGATCATCAAGGAGATACTAACTGACAGGGCACTAGAATCAAGAAGCTAGGCTTCTTGCAGTGAACACATCTTTCTTATGTCTAAGGTTTTATTGGAAAAATGGTAAATAGACAGGTTGTTATGGCAGTTTTCTACTCTACCTGAGCACTCAAAGCGCTGTACACAACATGCCTCATTCAACCATTCACACCCATACAAGCACTTTTCTTTTTTCTATGCTTAAGGGCTTTCTATCTGACATTCACACACATTTACAATGATGGATGCATCAAAAAGCAGCTTGGGGTTACTATCATGCTCAGAGTGGAACATGCAGCCTCGAGCAGCTAGGGATTGAAAAATCAATTTTTATCGATAAATAGAAATTTATGAAATTCTATGAAAAACTGGAATTGCCAAAGAAGGAAAATGTCAAGAATCTAAATCAAGTCCAGTATCTCTAGACTACAGAAGAAGTCTGTAGTACAGAAGGGCTACTGGGGGGTGTATTTGTTTTTCTCTCAGAATTCTGAAATAAAAGACGTCCCCACTATATTCTTTTTCCAGTGGCCGTAATCCTCTTCCATACTAGTCCTTCTTCTTATTTTGAGAATTAAAGTATAACTAACTACTAACTGCTTTTAACGCTAAAAAAGTTTTGTTTTTAAAGAAACCTTTAAAACAGCCTTTGAGTTGTTTTAACTCTCTACATTCCCGGGGCCAGAGTTTTGCTACATAAGTACACGATTAAAAAAAAACATCATTTCCACAAGATTATTCTGCAGGGTACTGAGGAGTGTACTCTACATTTCCGTATATGTGTGTTTGTGTGTAAGAGACACGATTAGATACATGGAGGCCTACTGCAGAGCTCTGCCATGAGTATTCTGACTGATGATTGGATGACTCTACACAGTTTCCTCTCTCACCGCAGGTTCCTGGCCTTTGTCAAGACCCATACTGTCAAAAAACATTACCTTGACAGTGCGCGCGCGCACACACACACACACACACACACACACACACACACACACACACACACACACACACACAAATCTTTGTTTTTGGCTGCGCTTAAAACCTGGCCAGCACACTTTAATGGTAAGTTACAAATATAATAATGCCCAGACTAGTAACAAAATATTTTCTAGCATTTGTTGTTTTTCCCCCTTTTTGTCTTGACAGAATATGCAGAAATGGAGGAATGCACATTAAGACAAAATTCACTAGATGGCACCAGAGTACTATTTCCAATGGCTCTTTCTGCAGCTGCCAAGCCCAGTTCTCAGACTCTCACTCATACTCTTTTTATGTGACCTATTCATTCAATAGTTCTTAATAAAAGCAAACAGAAAGCAAAACTGTTGCAAAACAAAAATGTCCAGCCATTCACAGGAGACCTACTATGCAAATTTCAACTCGATAATTTCTATGCATCCAATCATTCTCTCTGCTTACCTTCATCAGGGTCGCAGGAGCCTATCACCAGCTGTCATATGGCGAGAGGCGGGGTACACCCTGGACGGTCGCCAGTCTATCGCAGAGCTCTCACATAGAGACAGACAGCCTTTCGTCCTCTTATTCATACCTATGGGCAATTTAGAGTCACCAATTAACTTAACGCCAGGAATTGCATGTCTATGGACTGTGGGAGGAAGTTGGGGAGAACATGCAAACACAGAAAGGCCCCGGCCAGATGGTGGAGTTGAATTCTTGACCTAACAGCCACACCTAACTTTCTCTCCACCGTGCTGGCCGATAACTTCCAACTCGATAATTTTATTCTTGTCAGAGTAGTTTTGCATGAGTCACGGTTCAAAGTAGTCTTTGTCTAACTTATTTTGGGCCTTTGTTTAGCCCTTCATTTTATCCACTGTCAGCAGATGGCTTCCCCTTAGGGTATTCTTGCACCATTGGTTTCTATTGTAATTCTGTAAGGACTTTACCTTAAACCTCATATAATAATATAATATAATGTTTTATCAACCATTATTAGACTTTGACATTTTGTAAATGAAGCTGAATTGTTTAAAATCCTTTTAAAAGGGAGCAAGCCAGTCTTTGAGTTTGGACTGTCGTACATCAGTTATGTTTAATGTGAATAATAACCATAAGATGGCACAAGAGTCAAAGTAATGCAGCTTTGAAGCCAGCCAGCTGCCCCCTGAATTCTTTTCAGTGGTTGTCATAGCAACAGGTGTGTTTTTCTTTGCCTCCTGAAGGGTTTTACTTTCCAAGGTCCTTCACTCTACCTTCATTCCTATTTGGGGATGTTAATAGCTTGAGCACCACTCAGAGAAAATCACTCACTGTTCTCTCTTAAATTGAGCAGAGGTGCAATAGACCATTGAATTGAAGATTAGATTCAATTGCAACATGTGTTTTTTCTTTTCTTTTTATCATATCATGACTTGCTGTGTTTTATTTCACTTATGCAGGAGTGCTTTATTGGAATAAATGTAATCGTATTCTTTAATTACTAAAACAGATTGCCCCTGTTTAGTAACCTGTATGACTGTCTTCAGTACTCTGAAACAACACCGTTTTGAGGATTGCGATGAAATATTTAATAATTAATAAGAACTTGAGCAATAGACTTTTTCACTCATATCTTTATTATGCCTGTCACTTGTCCAGCTTCTTCGCTGCATGAATAATGTGTGAGGTTAAAATTATTCCACTACAAATGGTCCCAGCCTCATTAGCCATGTAATTACTTGTGTGATTTAAGTCACTCTTTCCCCCTTCCAGTGAACAGCTGAATTTAAATGGGGGCAGTTTAAAATCTGGAGTAGCCAGCAATTAGTGTGGTGGTGGGTTAGGTTAGAAAGCCAGCAATATCTGGTTAGTAGGGTGGAAATGTGACACCCAGGAATAATTTCAACTCATTTAAATTGGGAAAAATAGCAGTTTGGTCATACAGACAGATGAAAAGATGAGGTATACAAGGACATCTAGAATTCAAATACAACTTACAGAATTTGTAATGTAACAGTAACAAAGAAATAATGTTGAGTATATACACGATGTGAAATGGACGAACTAATGAAGAGCAGCTGTAAGGACAAGGTCTTCTCAGCAGAGGAGGTTACTGAGAATGGGTGTGCAGAGCAAGGAGACAAAGTAATTGTGTTGGTGGACAGGAGAGACATGACTAGCTATAAAACACAGACACGCACATGTGATACTTTGGGCTGGGAGAGGCAGAAAATAGTTAGGAGAGAGGTGGTGCTGATGTGTCAATGACAGAAAGCACTGATTCGAGTTCTTATTGTTGGGCAGAATGTCACTGCTCTGAATCATCTGATATATTTTGCCAGTCTGAAAGGTTCACTATCTAAAAGAATTGAGTACAGCTTTGTGCTGATCTGATGCCAGATTGATTACCCCTCAACAATTTTATAGATTTGAAAAATGAAAAAAAAAAATTAAAGTTACAGCTCTCTCTTGCCATTTACACAAGGGCTACAGCACGACTTTCAAACTAACTGCCAGAGGCATTTCTAAGACGACTGCTGGGTGATGAGACATGGTTCCGGAAAGATTTCTCTTGGTGGCAGCCATCTGTACCATTATGGTTGTTGTGTATGTGCAGCTTTTTGGAAGCCATGACACTGGATTAAAACCTGATCTGATTAATGATATATCTTTTAGATGATTGGCTGGATGGTTGACATGTGAGAAATCTTTGTCGGTGTTCTCCTACACATTTCATTATGAAGTTATCTTGCTGAGCTTGTGCAAGTGCAAAAACAAACATAACAGATTTTTTTGTACCATCCCAAAGAAATGGCACTCAAGGAATCCTTAATAGAAATATTTAGGAGAAACATGGTGACATGGCAGTTTCAACTGCATGGTGGTAGGCATAATGTAGTCATTAGCAGAGAGGATACAGAGACATATCATTGTTCTTAGCTTACTGTATTGAAAATGTAAATTTGTATGACACTTGTCACCTGCTCAGGTGAGATGAACTACAGATGTTGTGTTGGAAGTCTAGATTAAGTGTTTAATTAATTAAACACTTAATTTTAGTGCCTCACCACTATATGATTTCTAATAGTGATAGCGATATTTGGTGATTTAAAAATCTTATATTACAATCTATTAGTCACTATTTTTTTTACTTTTTGATCCACAAAACATAATCATATTTCTCATACATTTGTTATGTGTAGCTATTTATTTACTTGTTTATACTCTGCCAGAATCTGCTCAGATCAGTTGAGTGTTGTTTGTGCTTCCAAAGTGTTGCTAGCAGGAAAGTTGCAGAGTGACCTCTGGTGGACAAATTGCGCAATGTCAGCACTCATCACACGGCTGAAGGGTGTTTCTCTTGTCCATTGTTTACTTTTTCAGTCATCATACAACTGAAAATGGATATCAGTTTGTCATGTAACAATTTGCAAGCAGAAAAATAATTAATATGCAAAAATATATATATTTTTAAACTTTTTTGTGACAAAGACATCATGCTCTTTTTAATAGGGACTGCTATGTAACTTTCTAAATAACTGCTAGAGGAATTTCTAAGACTGCTGAGTGGTGAGACATGATTTCAACAAAACACATTGGCTGACTAGTCAGCTGTTTTTCTCTTGGTGGCAGACATCTTTCTCAAATAGAACTTTATTGCTTAACAGGTGTTAATACATCAATAGGACAAACTCTTCTTGCTCCAATTTCACTTGTGTTAAATTTATATAGGACCACAGCAGCGCACAACAGTTGCCTCAAAGCACCACTATGAGAGTCAAAGTGCCACAAGGAATTATTTCTGCTGGGGGGAAAAAGCAGAAAAATAAATAATCAGTTTAAATGATCTTCTTTCTCTTCTTTGTGTAGCAGAAGAACAAACAACAAACTCTTTGGTTGCTCACTGTACTAACTGAGCCATGCAAGCCAAAGTGTGTCATAGTTATGCTTTGACCGTGATCAGTGAAATATACAGTCACAATATTGACAGCTAATTAAAACATGCAATCTGTGTGGACACTTGACAATTTTAAAAAAAAGTCAGTTTTGCTGATTGTTTACAATTATTAGAGCTTGAATGACTTGAATAATAGCTTTCACTAATAAAACCTCCAGGTTCCAACTTTTTAAGTGACAGAGATAAACTTGCAGCCGTCCCCTCAGTAAAGAAGCTCAGCTTTGGGTTCCCAGCAGCCATCAATGCCTCCATGATTGCTCCAGAAAATGCATTTTTAGTTAATGGTTGGGAATACTATCAGATGCCCAGCAGCACAAGAATCCCTTTTTCAGTCTCAATTTCACCCTTTAGGGACCCAAGGACATTTTAGATTAGTTAGATTTTAACCACCTTTATATAAAAACAATAATAATTAATTTTCATTCTTGATTCTTTGATCATTGAAGATGGCTCTTTCACAGAACAGATATCCAGTTAGGTTATTTTACTTTGATTCAAGGCCAGTATGTTTCTGTTTGATTAAGTAAGTAAGTGTTAAGTGCCTTAAGAAATAAAGACAGGTTACTCTGAAAATGGTCAGATGCAAGGACTGCACTGAAAATGAGTAAGAAAACAACCACAGAAAAAGCCTGCAGAAAGCCTGAAGATCACATTAAAAACGTTAAAGTTTTAATAGTTTGGCTGCTTAGAAGCAAAACATAAAGAAATGTCGCCATGTATTTATGAGAAGAAAAAGATCTCGCTTTTTCAGTCTTGTCCCAGAACGAATCAGTGTTCACTGATCAGAGCAGTGAACCTATCAACAGGGTAAATGTAATCTTAAAGTCGAGTGATTCAGCTATCTTGGTGTGAATTACTTTTAGAGTGACATAGACAAAATCCCTGTTTACTTGTTTTCTAGCAGTACATAGTCCATGTGCCAACAAGTTTAAGGCCGACATTTGTAAATACAGGTTTAGTTGACTGGTGTTGTTGAGGGGTCAGCCATTCTCTGTATCAAGACTGTCTCACAGATCACAAATCAAAGCTCGTTTGACACCTTCAGTTAATAATCATCTCTGCTTTTGAGGCTACAAAATCCTTCATCCTAATTGGTTGAATAATGGTCGTGTAGAGGAAAGGTAGCAACAGCGGGGTTAACTATGAAGAGAGAAAATAGTGAAAAAAATACTCAAAGATCAATAAAGCAGTTTTAGCAGCACATACAGTGGCTTCAGTGGAAAGCTTTCATTGTTTTTAACACTCACTTTCAATTCATTACAAAGATGTTGACTTCTCCCCTCTCTGCAGGAAACGCTATTCCAAAGGACCAACAACAGCACAAACATGAGTAAGAGTACCCCATGATTGCTTCTGACACTTCCCCCAGGTGACAGTACACAACTAAACACACCATGAAAGTAAATAAAACCATGCTTTATTTGTCATTTATAAAGGTGGTCAAGGATCTTCCTACAGTAGTCAGGTATATAGGGAAGTAGAGGAGCACAATACAGAAGGTGTGTCCAGGATACATGGCAATCTTAAAGAAAGGAGGCGTGCTGCTCGATTGGTACACGGCTCCTCAGTTTTTACTTTCTTTGGCTCTTTAAAGTAAAAGTCAGCATTTTCTGGGATTTTCTCTGGTTTAGGATATAAAGTTGAGACCACAGGAGACCGAGGTCTCTTTTTAGAGAGAAAATCCAATTTCTCTGCTGACCTTTCCACTCTCTTCACCAGGCAGTTCCTGTTACAGTCTGTGATATTCATTTTTATTGCGTCTAACTGAATTTCACAACTTTTTGTTATCAGATGAGATATTTCCTTCAAAAGGTTTATGACAAACATACTGAAGAAAGATCTACATGCAGATCGTGCTATGAGAGGATATAGAATATTTATTTTATACTGAGCCTTTTCATAGACACCTCAGTTCACCCGCTCTCTGAAAAAAAGGCATTCTAGCTTCACACTTTTTAAGGTCAACCTCTTTTTAAGCCTCCTTTTTTTCTCACTAGCTGTTCTGAACAGCAGGTTGATGGACCTTCTATGCTCACAGTCTTATAATATTATTAAGAGATGAGCCAATACTACTTTTTAAGATACAAATTAACCCATACCATATGGCAATGCTATGTTTGTATGTTTTTTCTATAAATTATTTTACCAGGGAAACAAAAAAAAAATCCTCATGAATTAATAAAATAGTTGTTAGTATTTCAGCAGAAATTTAAGTGATACATCAATAATGAAACTGGGTTTAATTAGACTGGTGCATTTTTTTAACAGTATTTTGCACTGATCATATGATGCCAGGTCTCCAGTGCACATTTGCTAGTCATATATGATGATAGTCTCTCACAGTCTGAATACTTTTCACTCTAGCTCAAGAGAACAGAAAGGAAGGAGGTACAACCTTGTGGTCCTATTCAGCGATATGATACGGTACATTCACCCATTGGGATCTTCAGGAATAAATCATGTTGCCCTCAAAGGTGAGAGATCTGAAATAAATTGCTGTTATTTTGGGCAAAAAAGATAAAATAAATAAATAAACAAACAGGAAAGTTGATTATTTCACATCTGGTCTTGGGATCATTCTTTACAGGGCCAAGTAAGGTTTGCCAGGTTATAGCAAAAGACAATCTGGATTTAGGGTGACAATTGGCTGAATAGCCCAGAGACTACATGCAAAATAGATAAAACCAGGCATTTGTGAGCATGGGAAACAAGTCTGGCAAAGAAAACCGTAGGTAAGAGGTGTATTTCATGTCCGCAAATGTGGTTTATATGAGGGAAGAATATCACCTAATATCATTTAGGTGAAACATTTTGGGTTTCTATTGGAGGAGGGCTTCAGCATGAGACAGCTAATGTAGCGGGATGAAAATTAGATCATGGAGTAAAAGAGATAAAAGCCAAGAAAAAAATGAAAAGAAAAGATTTGGTTGGAATTGAAAATCACCTGAAGGCATTAAATATGTGGAAATTTAAAGCAGAATGCAGAGACAGAAAAAAAAATCTAAGAGGATCCGTTGAGAAGAATAGTGCTAGGGATGAAACAGATAAATCTTAGAGAAATTCTTGTCTGTGTAGAGCCTCAATGTGTCAGAGTAAATCACTACCTTGATTGTGACCCTTCAATGGCTATACCTATTTGACCCTGACCTCCACCACCACCATACAATGAAGATGAAGAGTGCATCAGTAGAAACATCCATTAATTCATTATTGACCATGGCACACTGTTTGAGTTTTCACACTTCCATATCAAAGATTTCTCCCGTAGCCCACCATACCAGACAGTGACAACAGTAAGGAATATAGGGAGACCATGAGGTCTAACCAGTACCAATCTATTCAAACTACCGCCTCTGTTCCAGAACCCATAACTGCAACAATGAAGCAAGTTCCTGCCAGAGAAAGAGATGGCTCCAGAACAGGATGATATGACACGGTCATCTGTTTCAAGTGCTGTCACTGGGAACATTGATCTAGAGACTGCTACATGGACTCAGCTCATGATTGAAGTTAATGATACCACACTTGCAACACACACCTGATAGCATGCAGCCTTTGCTCACACTTCTAACACATGCTATTCCATACCTTGATGAAAAATTGAGTTTCCAAGTCCTCCACAGGTTAGCCGTAGCCGTGTTCACTCTAAGGACAACTGGTAAGAGAAAATTTTACTGTACCACTTATGTGTTAAAATGAATAAGGGCTAATTAATTTTTTAAAGTTTTATCCAGTGTTATCCATCCATATCTCACTGTGATGAATGTAAAACAAACTAGACACAAATGACAAGTTAATATGTGGTCTCATTATGTCCAGTATTAATTGTGCTTGTAATTTTCACAGTTGTCTTAGACTAATGCTACTTATTGATCGCTCCATGTACAGCATGGATCGCTCCAACAGCACAGACTGCTGTCATGATGTCTGTACTGTTGTTTGAGCCCCGTCCAAAGATAAGTAAACTCATTTAATTCCCATTTCCACAACATTTCTGACTTTCTTTCTATCTTTCACCAACTCACTAACTTTGCTGTTATCCCTGCACTCTAAATGATAAATATCCTGAAATATTTCAGTCATATTATGATGATTTAGAAACAGGCCCCAGACTGAGCCACCAGACAGACCATTTATCAGAGTGTCTCTGCTGAACATGGAAGTTTAACTTCAAAGCTAATGGAGAATGTGGTGGGGTGAAAACCAAAGCATATCCGCCATCTTTTTGTAGTTCCTGCACCTATTTATTTTTCTTCATCCTAATTTTCTTCATTGCTTATATTAAACTGCTCAGTGTTGGGTAATGCACATAAAGGTCCAGAGAGAGATATTTACAACATGAGGGATTTGAGTCAGTATTCAGTTTAACGGTTCAGATGCAGAGAAACTTTGTGATTGATATTTTATGCACTCCCTCACATGCTTGAGAGATCGATTTACAGTTAACACCTTGGAGTCTTTCTTATTACAGTTGTCCTCTGGTTTTTGATTTACTTTTAGTCCTGTCTCAGAATAGACAATGTTACAATGTCTTATTGACTGCACATGGCTTTTATAGATATTGTAATAGTAATTCATCTCCAAAGTAATAAAGTAACATTCAATTTTGCATGTTTCATCGGTCATGATCTAATGCGTTATTAATGCCGATGTATCAGTTTCATTTTGAGCGCTGAAGGTCTCAAAAGTAAATAAACCTGAAAGGTCTGAAACTCTCATTTTCATTTTTAGGTATTAGAAGAAAAAAAAACAGTTTAGTTAACTAAAGTAAAATTTTGACAAGAATATTTAGTTTTTACCTTTTCCCCTTTAAGGAAATTTCCTTAATTTAAGTATGTGTTAATTTGGTAAAAATCTGTTATCACAACTTGCCTGATGAGGCTTTGAAAAAACATGTATATTAAGACCTTGAATGTTTACAAGACGGTCAGTCAACTACTTTCAAAAAGGTCTCTTTTTTTGTATCACCTATATTGATTTGGGAAACCTATGTCGTTTCCTAATTCTTATGTTCTCCATACAAAGACAAAAACTAAACATTTTAAAACAATAAAAACTGAAACCCATTCTGACAAAATAATGATAGAAAAGAAACAAATTAGGAAATACACAAACAGTACGTGTAGTTTGATTCTTTGCAGTGCACCTCACAACCTGCATGTTTGAGAAACAGTGCTACCAGGATGAATTGAGAAATGAATGCTTTGCTTCTGGTCAAAACATAAATGTGGCGCTATCACCCACACAGTTTTACATGTTTTATGTATCCCATCTGCTCTTCATGTGTCACTTTCAAACCATGACAGTGACAGATGGGAAGATTCTGACCTTTTTACGTTTGGTCAAATACATTGCAGTTCTGCTTGACATAGCACACATCACTGTCAAACACGGCAATGTTTTAAATCTCGCCACGTTGCTACCTGTTGCTGTCGAAGACAAACGGCAGTGTGAAGTGTGCTCTCCTCACTCTGATCTTTCGTTGCCTTTGAAATCCTGTTTGGAAGGCTCCCAGAGGTGGGGGTGGCACCTGCACACAGAACACTTCTTCCCTCGGCCAGTGGGAAAGTGACATTTTGAAATATTGTGAAACGTTGTCTTCCGTCTTATCCAAAATTCGAAGACAGGTGAAAGACGTGCTTCCCACTCTGGGTGAACATCACCTTAACCTGACAACCAACAAGAGCAGATGGGAAGAAGTAAGTAAATGATCTGTTTCACCTGGTTAGGGAGGAAAGTCTCACCTCAGCTTTGTTGTTTGAGCGGTGAAGGAGGAATGCTGATTGAGTTCTGCTTGTACTCTGAGCTACAGCCATTGGCCAGGCAGCATGAAATGAGTGATTAATGGTTTTATCCAGTGTTATCCATCTATATCTCACTGTGATGAATGTAAAACAAACTAGACACAAATGACAAGTTAATATGTGGTCTCATTATGTCCAGTGTTAATTGTGCTTGTAATTTTCACAGTTGTCTTAGACTAATGCTACTTATTGATCGCTCCATGTACAGCATGGATCGCTCCAACAGCACAGACTGCTGTCATGATGTCTGTACTGTTGTTTGAGCCCCTTCCAAAGATAAGTAAGACTCATTTAATTCCCATTTCCACAACATTTCTGACTTTCTTTCCATCTTTCACCAACTCATTAACTTTGCTGTTATCCCTGCACTCTAAATGATAAATATCCTGAAATATTTCAGTCATATTATGATGATTTAGAAACAGGCCCCAGACTGAGCCACCAGACAGACCATTTATCAGAGTGTCTCTGCTGAACGTGGAAGTTTAACTTCAAAGCTAATGGAGAATGTGGTGGGGTGAAAACCAAAGCATATCCGCCATCTTTTTGTAGTTTCTGCACCTATTTATTTTTCTTCATCCTAATTTTCTTCATTGCTTATATTAAACTGCTCAGTGTTGGGTAATGCACATAAAGGTCCAGAGAGAGATATTTACAACATGAGGGATTTGAGTCAGTATTCAGTTTAACGGTTCAGATGCAGAGAAACTTTGTGATTGATATTTTATGCACTCCCTCACATGCTTGAGAGATCGATTTACAGTTAACACCTTGGAGTCTTTCTTATTACAGTTGTCCTCTGGTTTTTGATTTACTTTTAGTCCTGTCTCAGAATAGACAATGTTACAATGTCTTATTGACTGCACATGGCTTTTATAGATATTGTAATAGTAATTCATCTCCAAAGTAATAAAGTACCATAATTTGTGGTGAGTTGCACTGAATGCTTTTATATTGATCCCTTTTCCTGGGATTAGTGTATGTCTAGATGTTTGTACACTATTAATAATAATCATAAGAAGATTTATTGTTGTTATTGTTTTCGGGAGGGGGGGGGCATTATGAGACTGGGGCTAGATTTGAACTCTTATTGAACAGCATATAGCACATCCATAATTTTCACTAATGGATACAATAAATGAATATAGTTTACAATGTAGTTCACTCCAACAGAGGTTGTTGACAAAGCTCAGAAAAATTCTGTAGCTTTAGTATGACGTTCATGATCTAATGTTCGGGATAATCTGGAAATCTCTTCCAAAAATAAAAACCTTCTCAGCATTTTATTTTAAGTGTGTTCATTTTATCCTTGAGGTCCTTTTAAAAAGAAGGTTCAGTATGGTTCCTGTGTGGTTAATGTAGCAGTTCTTTAATTAAGGTCTGGATAATTTTTGTAACCCAAAAACAAAGCTATATCGGTATCTTGTGATATCTTTTTTGAATCTGTCGGGTTTTTTTGGGGTTTTTTATTTCCAAGTTATTTACCTTGTGGCTGAGTCTCAGAAACAGCAATAGTTCACCCAGCACAGCAACCTACTTCTGGCTCTTAAAGATGTCTTTATGATGTTAGTCAACTCAACTAACCCCACCCATCCCTGAACTACCACTACACCGTCCCCTTTCCCACTCCTCCAGTGCCTGAATATTCAGCAATGGTCCTGCAAACTTTTTTTCTTGCCCTTTTCAAACTTAAAGACTCCACCGCTCCCTCCACTAGCTGTAACCTTTACAGAGTTCTTCACAGCTAACCATGTAGGAAGACAGCAGGAGTGATTTCCACCCTAAAAAGCAGAATCTTGGTACACCCCATGAATATTAAACTTGGTCTCCCCCACTATCTAGATTGCTTCACCCCATGTCAAGACAGATCTCAGCTTCAAGTCAAACTTGAAGCTGAGATCTCACTCACCTTCCACTCACCTTCCACATCCTGAAGACTCCAGAAAAACTTGCCCTGATGTAGGTCTGATTAATGGCCAGGTCCCTCTTGGGATCCCCTCCAATTTTTGTACTAACCAAACATTTCTTAAATGATGTGGATGGAAACTGTTGCATCCCAAAGGAACCCAACATAAACATCAGGCCAAATACCTTTGGGGAAAAAACTGACATCCACATCATTTCATATATATACAGTGCAAAATGGGAAATCTGGGCCACAGTGACACTTTATAATGATAATTGGGCCTACTTAGTTGCAATGTACTCTGTTTTGCAATGTGCCAGGAGTTTACCTGCTAAATTGCATACTTCCATCAGAGCTGCAGCACTGTCGTAGAGCTGCAGTGCCTCCTGGGACCTGTGACACAACTGCAGGTGTGATGATACAAATAACTAAATATAGCTGCTTGTTTGAGTCTCACAATTTTGGTCTCCGGGAATAAGGATAAACAGAAATACTCTCAAATGCACAAATCCACTAAACACATCCACCACCACATATGGTAAAGATTACAGACAGTGTTACAACTTTGTTTCCTCAAGGATGAACACACGTGTTTCCATCGAGAAGTAGTGTGTCTTTGTCTCGCAGAGTTTTTCCCACTGTGTGTTTTTTCTTACCCCTGGCTTACTGTAAATCTTTTTCAGAACACAACGGTTGTTTTGTGAAGCCGTGGAGATTAAACAACCGACAGCTATCGCGGTTAATTAGGTTGCTAGGGCTTTACTGTCACCAGAGCCGGGCTTATAAATGAAGTGAGCAAGCATGCTGCTGTCCCTGCAGCACAACTCTGAAGGGGATTATCACTACTGCACTCTTCAATTCAGCATCTAAGACTTACAGAGACATGGAACAGACACACCTCCACATATTTGAACATTTCTTTCTCAGATGACAGATGTCTTCATCACATCATAATCCCTTGCAAGGATTCACATCTCATTTGTCCGCTGGTCTTGCAAACGTTTCTTTATCTCTTTTGTGACCGTTGTAAATGTACCATAATTAAAAATACAGTTTGTCACTGCATTGTAATAACTCTTTATTTTATTCTGCATTGGACACAATGCCTTTTTTAAAAAAAAACTTGTTTTCTTTTATCCCCCTGTTCTTTCAGACATGCACACTCAACATTCAAATTGTGTCTAGACTGTCATGCAGAATGGCAGCTCACTGTAGAGCATTTTGTTGCTCACTGCTGAACCGAGATACTCTGTTTTGCTTTTCCAAACACAGACAACAACGCCTAAGGTTTTTTTATTGTTGTTGTTGTTCTTCACAGTTTGTGTGTCTGTGAAAACCTGTTTCATGATAGCTTTAAATATATAAGAAGGATCATTATAAAGATGGGAAGTATAATTAACCTGTATATTTGCTGTACAGCATAATCAAGCTAAGACTCTGACACCTCGACAACTTGACAAGTTGACCTTTTCATTCCTGGTGTTGTAGCAAACTTTTCAGTGTATAGGAATTTTCAAACTTTTAGGTGGTTGAAAATCTAAAATAATAAAATCTTAGCTGTAAGAGAGATAACTGACTTCATGACAAATGTAATGATTATAGTTTATGTTTGTCCTAAGATAAAATGTGGAGGGATGAAGGAGGCGAATTACTGTTTTATTATCATAAATAGTCACCATTTGCATATTTCACAATTAAAGAACAGTTTTATGATGTATAGCTAATTATTTTGGCTAAAAACTCTGCATGTATTAACAGAAGTGACACAGGTCAATATTTATATTCTTGATATTTATTAATGTAAGCAAACACCTCAAGTGTTAAAATAACAGTGGTTTTCTATAAGTGATGCATAGATGTGATCACACTCTTATGGCCAGGCGAGTAATGTTGAATGACTCATTGTGTCCTACTGCCCCGTGAGACAGATTTGCTGTGGTAGAGTATGTGTGAGACAGCACAAGAAAATAAGAAGGTATCTGATTCTCACCCAAACAATGAACAGCAGTGAAACTACAGCTAAACTCGAGTTCCTCCTTTTCTAAATTTTTGTTTTTGTTTCTTGAAGAGCTGCAAAATCAGGTCCTTTCCTGTCGAGTAGATCCATTTTAACTGAATACAGAAAATGAGAAGCAATAACTGTAGAGCCTGTCGAGACATGACACTGAACTTCTAATCTATGCTTGCTGAGATGGAGATGGAGTTTCTGAAAATACTCACTGTGGAACACTTTGCCACATATACGCTTCATTCTGGGGGTTTTTTTTCCTTACAGCTTGCTAAATAGCATTTTGGCAGGGGCCTGTTGCCATGGTGACATCACACATGGGCAAAGTTATATCCTTATGGCTTTTCTTATGCCTTTTGCTCGATGTTGTCGTTGAATAAAAGATGATAGTGTGTAATTGGTGGTTAATAGATTAATTAGTGTGCATTATCATCTAAGCCTGCAGAGAAGCGTTCAAGTTAAAAGTATGAGGTTTATCAATTTATATATTGTTTTTATGTTTTTTTATGTTAAATGCCTACCAAAGCTTTTTGATGCATTTTTCCTACTTTGATGACAAGTAAAAATATGAGAAAAGAATTTGGAGAAGTGACTGTCAGATGGAGATGTGTGGGCAGTTGGCTTGTTCTATGAAAAACGCCCCATATGACTGAAAATTGTGACTGAAGGATCGATGTATGTACTCCGAAGTGAAAAGATTTTTCCCCTTAGCAA
Source organism: Perissodus microlepis (assembly GCF_051167445.1). NCBI lineage: Eukaryota > Metazoa > Chordata > Actinopteri > Cichliformes > Cichlidae > Perissodus > Perissodus microlepis. The sequence continues at coordinate 7,453,757 of NC_140466.1, forward strand.
AATGTTTGATTAGTATATATAAAAAATCAGTTATGATTCTGATTGCCAGTGCTCACCAAAGAGCATGACTGTCACTTTTACATTGAGAAACCAATTATAGGCTTTGACTCACAATTCTGTCTAATTTATGGGTTCCAAAGCCTGATTCTCCGCCTGTGATTCCTGCTGTAAAACATTTAAAGCACCAGATGGGGAAATAATGAACTTTTCTTGCAGAGAGCAGCTGACAGACGCTTATAAAAACCAAGCACTGTTGACGGGGATCTCATTTAAGCGGACCATGACATATTACAGGCAAATGCCAGTTGCTGGAACTCTGAGTCTCATGGATGTTTTGAAGTATTTTTTGCTTTTATTTGATAATAAAATTTCAGAAAGACAGGACATGTGGGAAGTGAGTCGGAAAATGAAAAGCTACATATGGTCCTGGGCTTGGATGATAAATTTTTTGTTAGGTTCATATGTGCCCATGTGGCCCATGCTCTGAACACTTGGCCATGGGGTAAACCCTGTTTTAAAAGCAGCATGTCATCACCTTTTCTGTGTCAGTCCATCAATCATATACAACAATAAATACATTTACAAGGTTTAATCTTGTCATCACCTATAAGCAATGGAGAAGGAAAAAAGAAAGTCAGATGAAAGAAATGGAAAGATGGGAATGAAAGAGTGACAGAAATAGAAGTGATGGAGTTGCAAATGGAAGGAGATTGTGTAAAATATAAATGCATAAAAAATGACAGGAAAGGGTGAAACATCATGAGGCTAAACAAAATAGTATTGTCACGATCCTGGGTCTTTTGACCCAGTGTTTTGAGTTTTAGTTTATTTTGATATGGTTTATGTTTAAGTTCATTAGGTTATCTAAGTTCATTTGTTTATTAGATTCCCCTTGTGTTTTCAACTGGTGTTTAAGTCTCCCTTGTCCTTTATGTGTTTCATGTCTGCGTGTCTTTTGTCGTAAAGTTTATGCAGTCATGTCTGCGTTTCATTATGTTTCCTGTTTTATTTTGAAGAGGTCCTGTGTTCCTTTCTTCAATGTGTTTAGTTTTAGGCTGTATCCCAATTCAGGGTCTGCAGCCTTAACGGTCCACAAGGGCCGCGTACTCAAAGGCCGCTAAGGCCGGAAGTGCGAGGCTTGTGAAATGGGACGGTCTAGCCTCTGTGGCGCTGCCCAGGTTGCCTAGCAACCATGATACTAACAGCTGGAAACGTTTCATACAGCATTGTTTGACAGAAATGAAGGAGAAAATCTTTTGTTCATTTGTTTGTTTGTTTCTGCATGAGCTTTGATCATTCTCTGTAAGATTAAGGTCAGCTATTGAACGGCGTATATAAAGTAAAGGCTTTAAAACCAAGTTAGTACAAACGTCACTAATGTCACATAACTTTGCCGACATGTGGCCAACAGTAATGTTTTAATGTTCTTCGTTATTAAACATTTGCACATAAATAAGTGACATAATATTCAGTACTTACTTAAAGTTTAGTCTTCGGCCGCCCCTCATCCGCCGTTTTTTTTCGGCAAAATTATCCACACCCACCGCCGCGCTATGCATTCTGGGATATGTTGGGCTACGAAGTCTACACCGCCACATCCTTAAAATTCAGGGAAATGAAGGATGCATTTGAGGGCCGCATTTCGAGCAGCCTTCGAAATTGGGACAGCCTTCGTCGCGTCGCTGTGACGTAATTGGCCTTAAAATGCGGCCTTTAAGGCTGCAGACCCTGAATTGGGATACAGCCTTACTCTCCCCTTGTGACGTTGTTATGTTCATGTGTGTCAGCTGTTTCCCCATGTGTTTCCACTTCCTTCATTATCCTCCTGTGTATATTTAGTCCGTGTGTTTTCAGTCATTCCTTTCAGGTCGTCTGCTAGTCCACGTCGTGTCTCCGGGTATCCATGCAAGTTCTCCTTGTTTAGGTTTTTTTTTCATGTTTAATTTTAGTTCACCCAGTTTAGGTTATTGTTTAGTTTCACCCATGCCCTTTGTTTGTTTTTATTTTGCCAGCCTTAATAAAATGCTCGTTTTCTATTAATCCACGTCACGTTCCACATTATGTTTTGGTCTGCGTTTGAGTCCTTTTTTGACAGCACATGTAGTCTGCCTCAGCCAGACTGTGACAAGTATAGGACTGAAAAGGTAAAAAAAAACCCTCAGAGAACTGAAAAATAATAGCAGCATTTGCCACAAACAAACAAACAAATGACCAATACAAAAACAACTTCAAACAAGCCAAAATTAGCCTCACGGGCCGTAGCACAACTAACATTACTCAAGAGAATCTCACAGTTTAGACAAGGTTTTCCAAACAAGGCTCACAGACAGAACCATACGGGACAGACTGCACACTCGGTCCAAAGCAGCAGCCCCTGAATAAATGTTCTTCAGCCTTTTAAAGATTGGTCTGGCATCCCTCTGCTGGTCCAATAGACTTTCTCTGGAGGTAATCACATTTTCCCAGGCAGCCAATTGTCTATGTGGGTTGCCACACTCGAATTTGCTTGAAGGAGGGTTGTCTCACTTCTTCCAAGACCAGGGGCCATAACGACTACATAAATATGATTTCAGGAGACCTTCAGGAAGTTTTAGGGGAACATCACCTACTGAGACATTTAACGGATTGTTATTGTGCTGGCCTGAAACAGCTGAAATCCCACTTGCACAATGGGAATTTAAAGGAATTAAAAATAGATGAAAGTATCAAAAAGTCACAAAGAGTATGTTGGGAAACAAGCATGCATGTTAATGGCATTATCTGACAAGCACTTAATCTGAAATATTAAGTGCACTTTTTTCCTCTCTTGGTATGTCAAGAGATTGATTCTCTTCTGAAGAAGTGTTTTAGAATACGAGAGGAGAAACACACAGTTTTACTTGTTGCTAGCAAGGGCAGCCACCAGAGCACTCGCACGAGAGTGAGGGCTCAGGGACTCGCAGCTCTGAGACTGCCCTGGTCTTTATTTTATACATCAGTGGGTGTTTGTTCCTTACATTGGAATGTGGATGTGTATACATTGGAATGTGGATGTTTATATGTGTGTGTGTGTGTAGGTGTGGAGTCAGAGTGTGACCCCATAACCGACTTCCCTAAACCTGCTGGTCTGGAAGTCTAACAGTTCATCTAAGCACTTAGACTAAAACTTGACATAGCTACATTTATCCTACCATAAAACAATAAGACAAGGTACGACCTCTCCCATGTTCCCAGGATGTGGGTGTGAATGCCAGAGCACTCTGGAATGCACACAAAGTCTTTGCAGACTATTAAGGATCGCACATCCTATCACTACCATATGCAAACTTATATTATTAAAAGATTATACTGACTACTAAGTACAATTTTCTATTGACATTCCCTCCTGTTGTCACGTATAACTTTTAGTGAGATATCAGTATGTAACATCTTGTTGTACATTTTCTGTCACATCGTCATTAAGTCTTCATGTTCCAACAGGTCGGAGTCATCATCATCATTTGTCACGGCTATATATGCAGCAACAGTGGAAAATATTATGTGGTTAATCATGAGTTTTAGACATGGCAGGATACATGTTACAAAGACACAAAATAAAAGTAAAAATACTCCAACTCCGATGAGTAGTCTTTTTAGCACATGTAGCCAGGAGCCAGTGTAAAGCCAAGAAAACCAGTCACTTGTATCACTTACATAGTCCTGATTTTGGGCCTGCTGGATCTCTCTCAAGGCATTCAGGGCATCAGTCACGTTTGATGAGTGTACATTGTCTGGTATGTAAGTGCAGCAGGTGTTGTTGAAGAGGACACAAAGTCCCCCTTTCCCTGCTAGTATCATGTCCAAAGCTACTCGATGTTGCATCACTGCAATCCGTAATGCATCGATTTCCTGATTCTGCTGTTTGTTGATCTTACACGAAGCGTTCAAGAAAAGTCCAAAACAGTAGTCCAGAGTTTCAATCCTTATATGAGAACAGACATAACAGTCTGTATTTGCCGATTCTGCCTTTGTCCTGTCGTGGATATAGCGGTACCAGGCATTGTTCATCCACGGGTGGATGTGGTCTTGTGTCATGTCTCTTAGGTGGGAGTTGTCGTGTGTCCATCTTTTCTGTCTGCCTCGTGGTTCAACGGTTTCCAGCATCAGCTGGGGTCCTGTAAGGCTGAGCGTCATAGTGAAGGTAACCAGGAGGGTCCACCTTCCCATGGCTACGTACAGGTCTGTCACACCCTACTACTTGGTTACTCTAGAGTTGGCCAATGGCTGGAGGTTGAAGTGCGAGCAATGCTCAATCAGCACTTCCCCCTCACCACTGAAGCAACCAAGTGAGGATGAAACTTTCCTAGTTGATTTCTGTGGAGGAAGTGGAATCCTCTGGGACCTCAACCTTTTGCAGTGGCTCTGATGTATCCAGGAGGGTCTCTCCGCTATTTTGCAGGCAGTTAGAGTGGTCAGAAGCACTTGGTATGGACCCTCCCACCGTGGCGAGCTCCAATTTTTCCTTTGGAGTACTCGAACAAGGATCCAATCACCTGGCTTCAACCTGCAAGAAATGGGTGAAAAAGAGTCTTGCAACAGTTTATTGTTCAAAACAACTTCTCTGTTTATCAACAATTGAGTCATCCAATCTGCCAGAGTGGTTTCATGGATTGATTTATCTAGTGGCTCGCTAGTAACTGGCAGTGGAAAAGGTCACCCCTGTATAATTTCAAATGGGGACAGTTTGTTACTTCCTTGTGTTATTCTCATCCACATCTTGACTAGGCTTACACATTCTGGCCATGGTCTGCCAGTTTCTTCCATCGTTTTCCTGAGCCTTTGCTTTATAGTGCCATTTGTTCTCTCCACTAATCCTGCACTCTGTGGATGGTAGGCACAATGATGTTTCAAACTGAAACCTAGTGCTTCAGATACTTTGCTGATCACGTCATTTACAAAATGGGTTCCATTATCTGATCTTACCAGAGTAGGAATACCATATGTTGGAATGAAATGGTTACATAGACACTTTGCAACTGAGATTGCGTCTGCTTTTTTCACTGGGTAGATTTCTGGCCATTTTGAGAAAACATCTATAATTACTAGAGCATATTTTGAGCCCTGACACTCATTCAATTCAATGAAGTCCATATGAATTTTATGAAATGGGTGAGGTGGTGTAGGAAAATGTCCTCTTTTTGGTCTTAAGTTACCTTGGGTATTATGTTTTTGGCAGGTGTGGGATTATAATATTATTTTATGCCATGTTAGACCCTTAATTAAAGATTGTGAATTATTATGTAGTTTTAGTTTGCATTATTCTCCTGAATTAGAAGAAGGTGATAACTATTGCATTTGTTAAACTGATTTGCATTACATTAGACTGCTGATTTATTGTGAATGAATGATATTGTTTTATGATGCATTATACTGCTGAGTTATAAGAAATAGTGTTTGCAGAAAGTCATCGCCTTATTTGTCTGATTAGAAGAGAACAGAACATACTGGAGAGGTTTTCTGCCCCATCTCAGCAGGAGCAGATAAACAAGGAGCCAAGGTCGTAGCTTGGGCACCGTGTGAGAGAAAGAATGCGAATGTTTAGGCTTTTATGATTAGGTGGGGGCCACTAGAGGCTATAAGAGTTTGATCAATGCTCCACCATTTTGAGATCTGATGCTGTCTGCGTACGGTGTCCATCTCCCACGCGTGTGATCATTAAAATCATCGTTTGACTCAACCCGGCCGGACCAGTGTTGTTATTTTGGTTTTTCCTCTTGTATCCATCCCCAATATTTGAATCCGTAACACAGGTCATACATGTTCTCATATATTCTTTTGCTGAAGTTTCAAAATTTATAGTGTAGAATTATTGGTTTATTATAAAGATCATCCCTCCTGATGAGACATGGCTTAAACCATGGCTCACTAGAGCGGCTGTTTTGTGTAATGATTTGGGAAGAATGGGTTTTCCTGCTATTTTCATTATGTCATCAGTGTCTAGTACTGCTCTGTGTTTTAGCCATTGCTCTTGTTCTTTTGATGGTGCTGCTTTTTGCAGCTTTATCAGCAAAATTGTTTCCCTTTGTAATTTCAGAGTCATCTTTCTGATGTGCTGCACATTTACAAACTGCTAAATGTCGCATCACATAAGGAGTTTCCTCCCATGTCAGCATATGCGTGCCATATGTTGACTAATTTCAACCCTCTGTTACATCTTATTCACTTATGTTATAATCCAGTAATTTTTTTCAAATCTAGTATCAATCAACTAATTTGCATATCAGCTTATAATGCGCTAAGTTGACAGGTCAACAGAAATGCACGTTCAAAATATTATCACAAAAGAGAATTTCCTTCATACAGTAAATTACTTGTGTTGCATCAATCAAACAGAAAGCATCTCACAATTTATTGTATTACCAACTAAATTTATTGTCTGATTACTGCTTGGTCATACCAGACTCTCTCTGTATCTTTATTTTTCCTTCTCTGTTTTCACAAACGTTTCACCTATTGTTCTGCAAGCTGGAGAGTTAAATGTCAGCAGTGGATAAATTCAGCATTTGATAACAAAACTCTGTTAAGTTTTCCCTGCTTTAACAGCAATGGGAGATATAGGCGCATGTATAGTGTGTGTTATAGTGTAAGCTGTTCTTCCTTGCATGTATGTGTGTTAGTATGCTTGCATGCAGGGCCTGTAGGTCTGTCTCACCCAAAAGGGCATTTTCTTAACAGCTGCCTTTCTCTCGCGTGTGTTAAGAAAGGCAAATGTGCTTGTAGCAGTTGTGAGATTATTATTCTGTTATATATTACATTATACCTGTAATCAAAATGAGTACTGATACTGCTGTAGGCCACATCATACTTCTTGTGTAATCAGTATGTAGTTTTAGTTTGCATCATACTTCTGAGATAAAAGAATGTGAAAATCATTAGATTTATTAGATAGGTTTGTATTATCCTATACTGCTGATTTACTGTGACTGAGTTATACTGTTTCATGACATTTCATACTGTTGAGTTATGAAGAGAATATTGTGTGCAGAGAGTCAGGGCCTTTTTTTTTTTTTTTTTTTTTTTGATAGTAGAGACAACAGAGCACATTGCACGGGAGCTTCACTCCCACCTTTTGTTGGAAGCAGAAAAACAGGGAGCCAAGGTCATAACTCAGGCTCACTGACAGTTAGAAAGAATGTGAATGCTTAATTTTATGGCTGTGGCACATTTTGTATAGCTTCTTTTCTTTTGTTTAGTAGCTTTCTGCCTTCACCTGAGAGGGTGTGCCCTAAGTATGTGACTTCAGGTCTCCATAATTAGAGTTTATTTAAAGATACCTTGTGGCCTTAACTCAGCCAAGTGACGTAACATAGCCATAGTATTTTGCTTACACCCTTCCTCTGTGTGGCCAGTCACTAAAATGTCATCTACGTTAGAGTAGAGCGTTTGATAAGTCTATCACTGAGAACCATTGTTCTTTTGGAGTGACTGGATTCAGTATAGAGTGGGGATTTGCTACTACTGGTGGCATCATTTCAGTGATTTCATTTATTGCTCACAGATCATGCACTAGACGGTATTTTGCAGTATTAGCTTTCTTCACCACTTAAACAAAACATCACTCTTTGTTTGCTTTATTATTATTATTATTATTATTATTATTTTAAATTCTCCTTTCTCAAAAACAGAAAATGAAGTTGTAGTTGTTCTTTGCTGAGAAACACAAAAAAAACCCTTCTTTTTTTTTTTTTTTCAAGACCAGAAACTATGTTTTAACTTTTCTGATTTGTCATCTAAAACAAAGCAGACAACCCAGCTCTCAGCTGGCTCTGAACTTATCATCATCAAGGTCACATGGTGAGAGCCACTTCAGAAGTCACAGTACCCCTCACTCAAGCAACACGTCATAAAAAAAAAAATAAAAAAAAAACTCAGCACACTACACAGAGATCAACAGTCAAGACACAACTGAAGATGCTGTTCTTCTTTGTTCTCCTTGAACTTTAGAATAAACTTCATCTGCATTAGTAAATCATATGCCTAATCATTATATGTCACTGTGATCCACGAGTGTGATCACAAATTTACTTATTTTTCAAAACAAAACAAAACAAAAAACAAGTTGCTGATGGCATGAACGCTTTACACACATGAGTCAGGGTGCAAAAAAAAAGCTGCTGCCAAAGGCAAATCAGAAGTATGAGGGGAAAAAACTGAGCTCACAGACAGCTGCATGTTTGAGCTCTCATGCAGCTCTTGCTCTAAAAAACGTGTTACTTGCTCATCAGCTTAGCAGTGACCACATATTTAATTCAGCTTCTCAATCTTGTAGCTTTAGCTGTTGTATACAGGGTTTAGCTTATTAGTTATTAGTATAGGTGTGCTCTATATTTCAGCAAAGTCTCATCTAGGATGACAGGTTTTCAAGCAGGTCACCTGCACTTATGCACTTAATTAGTTTAGGTATTTTCTTTATTTTCTTCATCTCACATATCATTGTACTGAATTTGAGCAACCTTAAGCTTAATGCAGACTGCTTTTAACAGTTATCCACCTCACATCATAACTGACTGAGGTCCCCCTTCATATTAATATTATTTCATTATTAATGCCATTATCTTTTTATATAACAGCAATGGTATATTACAATATTTTATTTATATTTTATTTTGTATCCACCAAGGGCTGCGGGTGATCTGCAGTTTCACCCTTTCCCAAGCTGGAGACATTTTCCTTTTCACACACTTTCCTTGGCTGAACAATGACACAACCTTAATATACCTTATGCATCTCTCTATTTCATTTAATATGTGTTTGTGTAAATTATCTGCTTTCATTTATTCTATTCATTCTGGGCATGATCTTCATCCCAACTATGTTTCATTGTTAATACCAGTTTACAGGTTGTTATCCTTGCTATTATTAGTTTGAATACATTAAAGATAAGCTCTAATGTAATTTAGCCTTTTGTTTATTTTACTTTATTCCTCTTGTATTTATATCTATTCAGTCGGGTCTGTTTTCAACCCTTTTTAAACTACTTTAAACTACTTTGATCTCTAATTTTCACTTGGTGAGGGATTATTATGTTCTTCCTAGTCTGAACTGCTCTCTTCACCTGAGCTGCTATCCTATTCTGAGTTACTGTCTTCTTTGTTTCTTACAGTCACGTACAAAATGTTTCCTTTTCCACACCTCCAGCATGTAGTGCTAAAGCCACTGTTTGGTGTGTGTGTAGGCCTGCCTCTACCTCTTGCTCTTCCACTATGCATTCCTCTCCCTTTCTTTTGGATTAGTCCTGCTCCGGCTTGTTGTTTTTCTAAACATTTCTCATCAGGTGTTAATTTTGCTTGTTTATTCCCCATTTTCAAAGATTTTGCTGGGCCGTCACCGGCACGCTTGACTTCAGAGTGGTTAACTGATACGGCCTTCGACTTCACCCTAAAAGTGAAGCGGTATCAGTTTTATGAGATGAAACTCAACCATTCTCCTTTGTCACCAGTACGTGAGCCTCAGCAAAGAAAACAAAAAATGGAAGTAGTTCAGCAGCGTATTGTGCTGTAAAATCAACTTACTTCCAGACACATACACACATAGACATTTGCGCGCTTTTACAATTTGTTACGAAGTAATTACGGCTACCTCTAAAACCTAAGTCTAATTCGGTTCCTTTCGGCAAATCCTAACCTATTTTATTTTTCTATTTTGTTCGTTACTTTAAACCTTTGCGGCGGTTTTATATACCAAAATAGTGTTTCTCACCTTCGGACGTCTCACTGGCGGTTCGGATCGTCAGACTGAATCCCACCGCCGTGGACCAGACTATAAACACCGGCCCGGACCCGAATTCACGTCCCGGGGCTTTCGTCCTCGTCTAAGAGGGCTGTGCACAGACTTCGGTGCTGGCTTCCCACAGCGCCAGGAATCAGTGCTGGATTCTGGAACAGAGTCACAGATAACAGTTCTGATGTTTCTGCTCCGGCTCGAAGGACCAAAATAATGTCAAGAGATGTATTCTAAAACACTTCTTCAGCAGAGAATCAGAGAGGAGAAACAAACAGTTTTACTTGTTGCTAGCAAGGGCAGCCACCAGAGCGCTCGCACGAGAGTGAGGGCTCAGGGACTCGCAGCTCTGAGACTGCCCTGGTCTTTATTTTATACATCAGTGGGTGTTTGTTCCTTACATTGGAATGTGGATGTGTATACATTGGAATGTGGATGTTTATATGTATGTGTGTGTGTGTGGGTGTAGGTGTGGAGTCAGAGTGTGACCCCATAACCGACTTCCCTTAACCTGCTGGTCTGGAAGTCTAACAGTTCATCTAAGCACTTAGACTAAAACTTGACATAGCTACGTTTATCCTACCATAAAACAATAAGACAAGGTACGACCTCTCCCATGCTCCCAGGATGTGGGTGTGAATGCCAGAGCACTCTGGAATGCACACAAAGTCTTTGCAGACTATTAAGGATCGCACATCCTATCACTACCATATGCAAACTTATATTATTAAAAGTTACTTACTGACTTACTGACTACTAAGTACAATTTTCTATTGACATGGTATATCTGGAGGTGTTCTTGTAAAATTGGTTCCAGGAAAGTGAATGCAAACACAATCATGAGAATTGAACAATCATGAAGAGGAATCTTGGACTGTTCCTACCTTCAAAATCTGTTTTTTATTTCAGTAATATAACTTTGTGCGTTGATTAAACAGCTCTGACTGGCATCTCAGTTAGATTAATGACTTGGCCTTTCTGAAAATCAAATAATCCCATTATTCAACCTCTCCTAAACTTGAGATCAGGGGCTACTCTTGTGACATTTTCTTGTTAAAAAAAATTATTAAAGTATTGCTACAAATCTAAAATCATTGTTTCCTTCATTTTAAAGCTTTGTACATCACTAAAATAGCTCTTGAAAGTCTTATCGTGTTTATGGCATGGGTGATATCCTTGTTCATTTATGATATCGCTTACGCTATACAAATACAGGCCATTTACCATTTATATCACTATGCCCATATTTCCAGAGCTCGCAAAAGTACAGACATGTACTTTGTTTCTACCAGTTATTTGAATGAAAATCTGTTTATTAAAATATAAGCACAGAAAAACAAAGAATAAAAAAACTAGTTTATTTGGCATTGCCTACTTGTTGATGGGTACCTATGTCAAAAGTTGGATTTGCAGGTGTGAAAACCCTAAGATGGGCTGTAGTGGTGCAATAAGGGGAAAAGAATCACGTCAAGTCAAAATAATTTCTATTGTGAGCTCCAATCGATTTTCTTTGTGTGCCGTCTGTAATCAGCCCAATATGTGCTGCTGTTCTAAGGTTTATTATTTGTGTTTCATTTCTTTCCACCTCCGTACATTTCAAACCCCGTCTTCTCCATTTGAACACCTGACTCTGTATAGCTTTGGGAGAAATTATCAATTTTTTTTCCACCCTAAACTGTCAGTTATTGTTCAGGATGTGTAATAAAAAAAACAACTGTGTGTGTTGCTACTTTAATCTGGTTGTGAATACCTAAAACTGTTGTTTAGATCTCACTACATATTATGATCAATCAGTGTAGAAATGCTGTTTTCTGCATAGTTTTTCTTGTAACTGTAGTTAATGAATAAGAGCATCTGCAACAATACTTTAAATTAATTGCCCCTGTCATGTAAATAAAGAGAAAGTGTGCATGTTTGTGTGTACAGAAAGACAGGAAGCAGAGATTGTGCTCGCTTCTCTCTGTGTCAGACTTGCTGAGGGGAATCAATACATCTGAGTCTCCTCCACTCACTGTACCAAAGACTGTAGGTAATGGGCCTTAACAAGCACAGGGCTGCATGTCTATGAGTTCGACATTTAAGTATAGTCCACATTGCCAATCTTGAGGCTTGTCTCAGCTGCCCAGTAGGTAGGTGCCATTTTTCCTCTTAACAAGAGGAACATTTTATTAGTGGGAACCATTCTGAGTGATGTCCTTGTTGGTGCCTGTTATATTGTTCAGAGCAGGCTTTTTGTGCTGCACATTTCACATATATACATGTAGCCCGGGTATATTTTATGGGGCTAAGTTTTATTTCCAGTTGGATATATCTGAATAGTTCTGTTGTTCATTTTACTGTGTTGGTAGTAGTAATAAGGAAGTGTGTTTAGGTGCTTTTACTTTGAAAGGGAGCGAGCGGAAGGAGAGAGGAGAGAGCGGAGGGAGCCACGAGAGAGCAGAGGAGAGAGAAAAGCGTGCGCGAGATGCGGCTAGCGTCTACAGAGACTTTTCCCAATGGACAGTGAGGATAAATCATCCCACGCCCACGGCTGAGTAATAGAGCGTGACTGTGAGGTGGTGCAGCCCGGACTGGTTTGCACTGTTGCCTCAAAATATCCCTAGTTAGCGGCGTGCTAACTTGGCTAATCGGAGTTAGCCATAAAGGCGGACTTCGCTGGGCGTCACCTGACCTGCACGGAGCGGGAGGCTACTGACTGCCAAGGCGGGCCGATCAGGTTTGCTGCTTAAAAGGAGTAAGTGTGCAGCTCGGCGACCTAAAGGACGGACCTCTCAGCGTGCCGTGAGTGTATTGTGGACAAAAGACTAAGGTTTCCAGGTAGGAGCACCATTTTGTTTTCTTTTAGGACCGTTGGTTCCTACGCACCCTAGCATCGATCCAGGCCTGCACCGAGGGGACTTGGGAAACTGGGTGGTGTGAGAGTGTGTGTGTGTGGGGCCCATTACAGTAAAGAACTGTGTAACTGTTATTATTGTTATATTTTGTCATTGCAAGAGACTTCTTACTTTATTGATTTATTGGGTGTTTACCAGTTCATTCAGTAAACCTGCTTGCTTTAAACATAAGATTTTGTGTCTAGTACTGTTTCTTATCTATAGTTCAAAGTAAGGTAAAAGTGTATCTGTGTGTTATACGTGTGTAAATCAGGGGAACTTTCACTGAGGGCAACTAAGTAAGTTTAAGATAACTAGAACTCAGGGCGTACCCGGCTATAGTGGAGTACACAGTCCGGGGCGCTACATAAAATGGAGGCACCGCTGGGATATTTTATTGTTTCAGTCTGAAGTTCCCAAGCACGTGTATTTTGAGATAAAAGCAGTAACTTTGATATTGTTTGGTCATGGATGTTCAAGCTATGCACTCTGAGTTCTTCGAGGAGCTTCAGGAATGGAGTCGTGGAGAGACCTTAGATGAGGCTCACACGCTGATGGTGCTTACTCCCGAAGGAGTGGAGATAGACCAAATAGAACACACTCTGGAGAGTGTTAAAGCTTTGGGTCGAGTGCGGGTGAGAGGCCGGAGATACAACAAAGCGCTTGATAGGCTAACTGTCCTGTGTGAAACCAAAGAGAAAGTAGATGCCACAAGAATCCCACCTGAAGTGTACCCTACGGGGGCTGGTGAGCCGTGGTCCATCATAGTGACAGCTGAAGCTTCGCCTCGTGAGGATTTTTCCCAGAGTAAATCGAAACGCGGGGCAGAGGCACAGGAGAATGGTAACTCTGCAGAGTCGATAATCCGTGCTGTGGGCGATTTGTTGGCAAAAATGGAGAGACCCTCCAGTGAAGGCAGTAGTTATCGTAGACTCAGAATGTTCTCAGGCACAGTACCAACACCGGTTGGAGAAGAGACATTCGAACAGTGGGTTGAACAAGCACACCTAATGGTGGAGGAGAGTGACAGTTCTGCTAAAGAAAAGAGGCGCAGAATCATTGAGAGTCTTAAAGGTCCAGCACTAGCGGTGGTGAAAGCTGTGAGGACAGCTGATCCTGATATTAGCCCAGAACAATGTCTAGAAGCTGTTACAAAAGCTTTTGGCAGTGCTGAGACGGGTGAGGATTTGTACTTTGCTTTTCGGTTACTACAACAACAACCGCAGGAAAAACTATCCGACTTTCTGAGGCGATTAGAGCAGTCGCTGAGCAGGGTAGTGAGTTGTGGTGGAATTGAAGCCCACCGTGTAGATAGGGCCAGAGTAGAACAGCTCCTTAAGGGTGCCGTGTACTCCGACATGATGTTGGTGCAACTCAAGCTGAGAGACAGGAAAGAAACCCCACCCAGTTTTGTAGAGCTCTTAATTGAGATCAGAAGTGAGGAGGAGTATGAAGCCTCCCGGGCTAAATTGCATCTGGTAGCACACAAAGTCCAAGCACAATCAGAACAGGATAACAGACAGATTGAAATTCAGAATCTGAAAACTGAGATTCGAGAACTGAAGTCTATGGTTTCATCCGTGGTAAACCAGTCATGCCCCGCACCAAGAGAAGTTGCAGAGTCTGTTCCAACAAGCAAGACTGACGGTGTAGAGAACTCAGTAGATGGCGAAGTGGTTGCGCTGAGAAAACGGGTTAAAAGGTTGCAGCAGAAGCTGGACGCCAGAGAGCAAAGGTCTGTTGTGTCCTCTCCAGTTTTGAGAGTGGAGCCGTCCAGGTCTGATCTGAACTCTGCACGGACAGGTAGCACCAGTGATAAAGAAAGCAACTTTTGTTACCGCTGCGGAGAAAATGGGCATTTTGCTATTAAGTGTGGAAATGCCGCAAACCAGGCCAAGGTTATCCAGAGGTTCATTCAGTCACGGAAAAAGCCCAAACGACGGGAATCATATCCCAAACCCCCTGATGCAGGTGATACCGTGTGTTCAGTTAAGAGGAGTGAAGTAGTCATGCTAGAGGACAGAGGGATCCCTAAAGGTTTGATAGGTCCATCTAATGTAAAGCAAGTCAGAGTGAATGGTAAACCGTGCAATGCTTTGTTAGACAGTGGGTCAAGAGTAACCATCATTTTTGAGAACTGGTATAAGGAGCACTTGTCAGGTGTCCCAATTTACCCAGTTTCAGGTCTGGCCATCTGGGGTTTGAGTGATTCTAGTTACCCTTATCTCGGCTATGTCGTTGTGGATGTGGAATTTCCTGAGCAAGGCAAAGGAGGTCACGAGACCATTTCGGTCTTAGCTTTGATCTGTCCCAACTCCAGAGGTCCGGACCAGACCCCCATGATCATAGGCACCAATGCCTCCCTTTTCCAGAGATTGGCCACCTTGTGCCAGGACACCGTAGGCGTGAGTAGCGTGCAGACTGTAAGCCCAACAGCTGGAGTTTTAACCCCATCAGCTCCTGTGGAGATCCCTGTAGAGGATGAGGGTGGAGTAGGCTGGGTGAAGTGGGTTGGGCCCAGCTCCCTGTCACTCCCGGCTGGTCAAAGCTGTCATGCTATATGCCGGGTGGAGCTAGAAGAACCACTCAGCAAAGGTATATTAATGGTGGAAGCATCCCCAACCATTCCGTTGCCAGCTGGCGTGCTGCTGCAGCCCATGGTGTTGCCTAGCTCTGCGTTGGAGGTAGACCATTTTGTTGTGGCAGTGCAGAATCAGTCCTCCCGGGATATCGTTCTCCCAGAAGGGACCGTTATGGGTCAGTTGTGTACGGTTGATACTGTAACTGCAGCAGTTGAAGTTTGTTCAAAAAAGGGGAAAGATCAGAGAGAGCTAGATCCCCTTCTCATAAATTTTGGTGACTCACCTTTGCCAAATGAATGGAAAGAGCGGCTCCGACAGAAGTTGTCTAAGAGGGCTAATGTGTTTTCCCTCAGTGAGTGGGATGTCGGTCTGGCAAAGGGGGTAGAGCATCACATTCGGATGTCAGACTCCAGACCATTCCGCGAACGGTCACGGCGTCTTGCACCAGCTGACATTGACGATGTGCGTAGACACATACAAGACCTATTACAAGCTGGCATTATCAAGGAATCTCGCAGTCCTTATGCCTCTCCCATTGTCATTGCCAGAAAGAAAAATGGCAGTATCAGGATGTGCATTGACTATCGAACACTAAACCGCCGAACCATTCCTGATCAGTACACCACTCCCCGCATCGATGATGCACTTGATTGTTTGTCAGGGAGTAAGTGGTTCTCTGTCCTGGACCTTCGCAGTGGCTATTACCAGATACCCATGGCGGAGGAGGACAAAGAAAAGACCGCGTTCATTTGTCCGTTGGGTTTCTATCAGTTTGAGAGAATGCCCCAAGGTATCACAGGGGCACCCGCCACTTTCCAGAGATTGATGGAGAAGGCAGTAGGGGACATGAACCTCCTGCAGGTACTAGTGTACCTCGATGACCTAATAGTCTTTGGCAGGTCACTGGAGGAACATGAGGAGCGACTTTTGAAGGTGCTAGACAGACTGGAAGAAGTGGGATTAAAACTCTCATTGGATAAGTGCCAGTTCTGTCAGCCGAAAGTGAAGTACGTGGGACACATTGTGTCTGCAGAGGGTGTTGCCCCCGATCCGAGTAAAGTAGAAGCGGTTACTAAATGGCCGGTGCCCACAGATTTGAAATCCTTGCGATCTTTCCTGGGGTTCTGCGGCTACTATCGCCGCTTCATAGCTAACTATGCTTCCATTGTAAGGCCACTCACAGAACTCACCAAAGGCTATGCCCCTACGCAGCGCCGTAAGAAAGGCCAGGCAGGACAAGGAAAGACCTACTTGAAGGAATCAGAGCCCTTTGGGAGTAGATGGGATCAGTCGTGTGTTGATGCTTTTCACCACATCATTCAGTGTCTGACCACTGCCCCTGTGCTAGCCTTTGCCGATGTAAACAAGCCATACACCCTTCATGTGGATGCCAGTCTGAAAGGTCTTGGGGCCGTGTTGTACCAAGAGCACCCCCAGGGGCTGCGGCCTGTGGCTTTTGCCAGCCGGAAATTGAGCGGCCCCGAACAGCGGTACCCAGTGCACCAGTTAGAGTTCCTGGCTTTGAAGTGGGCCGTCGTGGACAAATTCCATGACTATTTGTATGGCGCAAAGTTTACAGTGCGCACTGATAACAATCCGCTGACGTATGTCCTTACCACTGCAAAGCTAAATGCAACAGGGCACCGATGGCTCGCGGCTCTAGCTAGTTATGACTTTAATCTTCAGTATCGGTCTGGCAAGACTAATATAGATGCTGATTTGTTATCGAGAAACATGGTTGATGACTTGAAGGAGACAGAATGGGATCAGGTCTCTCAAAGTGGCGTAAAGTCTATTTGTAAGAGAATATGCCTGGATGATGCAACTGAGACCAATGCGAGATACATCGATCAGTTGGGGGCACCTCCCGAGTGTGTTCCAGCTGTGTATGCTACTCAGTTAAGTCTGTCAGCAGTAGGGCAGGTGTCAAGGCCAGAGTTGCGACAAGCTCAAAGAACAGACCATGCCCTAGGCAGAGTGATCGATGCGCTGAACACTGGTACTTGGCCAAAAGGTATCCATTCTGACCCAGAGTTTGTGTTAATGAGGCGGGAGGCCAGCAAACTTGTCATGAGAGATGGGTTACTTTACAGGACAACCCGAAAGCAGTCCGGGGATGAGCTGTACCAGCTTGTGTTGCCTTCTCAATACAGAGAACAGGTATTGCGGTCTGCTCATGATGATATGGGACATTTAGGAATAGAAAGAGCCACTGACCTTCTGAGAGATCGGTTTTATTGGCCAAAAATGGCAAATGACGTGGAGCAGTATGTCAAAAACTGTGGGGTATGTGTCACCCATAAAACACCCTACAAGAGAGCAGCCTTTTTGCACCAGATGAGCAGCAAGGGTCCCATGGACTTGGTTTGCATGGATTTTCTGTCTATGGAGCCAGACTCCAAGGGGATAGGTAATGTCTTGGTGGTAACTGACCATTTTACCCGGTACGCACAGGCTTTCCCCACCAAAAACCAAAAAGCCACCACGGTTGCCAAAGTGTTGGTGGACAAATATTTTGTGCACTATGGATTGCCTGCCAGAATACATTCTGACCAAGGACGAGACTTCGAGAGCCGATTAATCCGTGAGCTCTTGCGGTCATTGGGTATACGGAAGTCTCGGACAACTCCCTATCACCCCCAGGGGGATCCGCAACCCGAGAGATTCAATCGAACCTTGTTGTCAATGTTAGCGACACTAGGGGATGAGAAGAAGCGAACTTGGAGTCAGCATGTAGGGTCGCTAGTTCATGCCTATAATAGCACAAAGAGCGATGCCACAGGGTATTCTCCCTATTTTTTGATGTTTGGGAGGGAGGCTAGGCTTCCCGTGGATGTTTGTTTTGGAGCATCTCCTGATGGAGCTGAGGAGAAGACTCATTCACAGTATGTGACGAACTTGAAACAGGATTTGCAGAGAGCTTATCAATTAGCCAATGAGGCTGCTGATAAGGTACACAAGAGGAACAAAAGAGCTTTTGATCGACGAGTCAGTTTCCAAGCCTTGGAAGTGGGAGACAGGGTACTCCTTAAGAATCTGGGGTTGAAGGGGAAACATAAGTTGGAAAGCAAATGGAACGCTGTACCACATGTGATTGTGGGAAAACTGCCCAACCTACCGGTGTATAGGGTGAAGCCACAAACGGGTCAAGGTAGTGTGAGAACCCTACACAGAGATCATTTGTTACCGATTGGGACAGAAGTGAGACTGGCAGAAGGCATGGCCAGAGATGAAGTGCCAGTGAGACCACAGACTCGCAGGATGGGAAAAGGAAAAGAGAGGGTAGAAAGGAGAGACGTGAGTCAAGACACTGGGGAGTCGACTGGATCGTCAGATGTAGAATACGAGAGGCCACATGCCTGGTACAGAGACTGTGTGGAGAAAGTGTTGAGGGAGGAGTCATTTAGTGACAATTCTCCATTGGCATCGGAGGATGACGCTCAAGCTATGTTTCTATCTGAGGGCAATGCCGAAGAGTCTCAGGAGGAAGCAGATGACATTGGTGATGTAAAGAACACCGATACAGAGTCAGAAGTGGAGAAGGAAAGACCTCTCTCAAAGAGGTCTAGGGGAAGACGGAGTATTGGGGAAGAGGTCAGCAACTGCCTTAGGTCAGGGACGACTGGGAAGAGAAGAATAAAGCCAGTTTTGAGACTGTCCTACGATGAACCAGGGAAGGCTAGTGACCAACCTATTACTATTGTTCACAGAGGGGTTGTGATAAAGTTGGGGAATGTGTAAACGAAAAAAAAAAGTGAAGTTCTAAGAGTGTCTGTTAAACATTCAAGATGTGTGGAGTTTTATTTGTTTTCAGTCGCCTTGGGAGATGTCTGATGAGGACATCCAGACGATTAGAAGGGGGAGGATGTAGCCCGGGTATATTTTATGGGGCTAAGTTTTATTTCCAGTTGGATATATCTGAATAGTTCTGTTGTTCATTTTACTGTGTTGGTAGTAGTAATAAGGAAGTGTGTTTAGGTGCTTTTACTTTGAAAGGGAGCGAGCGGAAGGAGAGAGGAGAGAGCGGAGGGAGCCACGAGAGAGCAGAGGAGAGAGAAAAGCGTGCGCGAGATGCGGCTAGCGTCTACAGAGACTTTTCCCAATGGACAGTGAGGATAAATCATCCCACGCCCACGGCTGAGTAATAGAGCGTGACTGTGAGGTGGTGCAGCCCGGACTGGTTTGCACTGTTGCCTCAAAATATCCCTAGTTAGCGGCGTGCTAACTTGGCTAATCGGAGTTAGCCATAAAGGCGGACTTCGCTGGGCGTCACCTGACCTGCACGGAGCGGGAGGCTACTGACTGCCAAGGCGGGCCGATCAGGTTTGCTGCTTAAAAGGAGTAAGTGTGCAGCTCGGCGACCTAAAGGACGGACCTCTCAGCGTGCCGTGAGTGTATTGTGGACAAAAGACTAAGGTTTCCAGGTAGGAGCACCATTTTGTTTTCTTTTAGGACCGTTGGTTCCTACGCACCCTAGCATCGATCCAGGCCTGCACCGAGGGGACTTGGGAAACTGGGTGGTGTGAGAGTGTGTGTGTGTGGGGCCCATTACAGTAAAGAACTGTGTAACTGTTATTATTGTTATATTTTGTCATTGCAAGAGACTTCTTACTTTATTGATTTATTGGGTGTTTACCAGTTCATTCAGTAAACCTGCTTGCTTTAAACATAAGATTTTGTGTCTAGTACTGTTTCTTATCTATAGTTCAAAGTAAGGTAAAAGTGTATCTGTGTGTTATACGTGTGTAAATCAGGGGAACTTTCACTGAGGGCAACTAAGTAAGTTTAAGATAACTAGAACTCAGGGCGTACCCGGCTATAGTGGAGTACACAGTCCGGGGCGCTACATACATATTGCACACAATTAAGTCTCAGGGTGCAATTTTGTACTACAAAGTATCACTTATTATTTTCAACATGATTACACAAAATTGTACATGTTGCTGTGATAATGGCCCACAACCATGAAGGCTACTGCTGTTGTTATTGGACCAGATCAAAGGAGAACACTGGAATCTAGGCAATTCTTATCCTAGCCGTAGACCAAGCAGTGACCGTACAGTGTGCAGGTTATACTTGTTAGAAACATACTCATTAGTGTGGTGCAATTAACATCCATTAACCCCCTTTCTTTTTTTTTACATTTCAGTTTTGGATGTCAAAAGGCAACACAAACTACATACAACATTTTGTTCAATATTCAGATGTCAGGTCCCAGACAACCATCAATGAGACTTATGGATTCTAAGCAAAGGGAACATTGCTTGTTTTTCTTCATGCTGGCAGCCCTTTTATTGTCTGCAGGTCTTTTTATAGTGATATGATCTTAAGCAGTTATAAGTGCAATGCAAAAAGATGAACCATTAATTTAATCTAACTCATCTCTTTCATCCTGATCTAGTCAGAAGCTCCTGGGATTTTGTGTAGCATGACTTCATGGAAGATAAGCTCAAAGGCAGCTACCTCAGCTCTAGCGTATACCTCATGGAGGAGGAAAAAGGTCTTTGTCACTGGCTGTAGCCCCACAGGGGGCACTCAGCACAAACAGCAGAGGCCTCCAAGCCTGCCTCGGCAGCCACAGGAACAAAGTCTTTGCTGCAGGCTTGGGGAGTCTTTCATCACCCCTTTTTTACATTTCTTGGACCGATAGGCAAATCCGAATGAACCCTCATTATAATGTCTTGGGTATGCACTGAATGACACTTCTGCGAATAAACCCTCCACAGTTTCTACTCTCAAATGATTATTTATTTAATCAGATTTATATTTAAAACTCCAAAAATTCATCTTTTGATAAGTGAAACACTGGTGTGTTTCCCCTGTTGCTTTCTCTGTATGTGGCTTTTAGAGCCAAACTATAGAGAAATATTTTTGATACCGTTTCAGTTATTATGTTACATGTTTGATTTTGTATAATATGTTGTTAGAGAATATATGCTGCGTGTTTAATTTGTGTCGGGTAAGAAAACATTACAGCGCATGTGTGGTAGCAGGTTAGAAATGAGCCAGGACGGCAATGGAAATGTGCGCTGTAGCAGCAAATAGTTTTTTGACCGTGACATCATTTGTTTGTATGTACGAGTCAGAAATAAATCTGGACAGCTCACATTAAGAAGTGGAAGAATTATTTTTTCAAAGCTTGGGGCAGAAATTCGCCACTACAGTGGCTTTCCTTTCAAAATAGTTTCTCCAGTTTTTCCAGTCTGCATTAGGCCAATTATTACTATTATTATTAAATTTATACAAAATTTAAAAGTGCACTTACCTTTATTTTAGTTTATTCCTTTCTTCTTTACTAATTAGCACTCCCAGGGTTGCAGTTAGATTGATTTGTACCTAAAGATGGCATAGCAAAGCATATTGATTTACAGATTTCTTTTTCTAGCATGTTTTCTGGGGGGCAGAAGCAAACGTGTGTGTGTGTATACACAATCTAACCACACAAGCATGATCTGATTACTGTGATTTTAATATTATTATTTAATGTTGCTGTTTGGTGTCTCCTTCAAGCTTGAAATCAAAAAGCAGTTTTCCTACTAAATGTTCAGGGCTGACAGAAATAAATATAGAAAATAACACTTCAAGTATCCTCACTACAACATCCCATTTTTCTTTGTTCCCTCTACTTTGCAGTTGGACGTGACAGCTGTTGTAACTTATGTGCACTGCTGGTTATTTTTACATTGCTGCAACAGATTCATTGCACTACAGTGCTGTGGAGTACGTGTTCTGTTCTGTACTCTATCCCTTTGACCTTCTCAGAGGCCCAATAAATCTCAGGTTGCACAACCTCGTAGCTGTTTTTGTCTTTTTTTGTCTTTTTTTACTTATGCTCACATGCTAGTACAGAGAGCTATTGTGTAAAACGATTTCAGTCACTTTTTCTTTAGCTGTTTGATAGTAGTACATTCAGTCATCTGGTTCTGTTGTGTTTTTGTGGGTATATAATAGTTTATATCTACAGTACATATTTCTGCTTTTACAATACTACTATAGGTGGTTGTTTCATGCCTATGCCCCTTCATCTCATCTTGCTTGTACAATAACAGTAATGGAATCTTGAATGTCAGAAAATGTCTTTGATCTTTTCTTCTCTGAGCTATATCAGCACTGACATTTGAGGCTGATTGCAACTGATTATGGCGTGTTTTTAAAAGTTTCCTTTTAAGTCACCTTCCTTTATGCTTGAGTTGCAGCGATTGAAAGGATATGATGAGTTTGACAGGTAGATGTAGTTGTGTTTTCTGGAGTCCTGCTGAGTCACTCTGTTCTGAATTGCATTTCTTAGAGAGCATTTGGTCATTATAGAAAGAACTTTCTCTTTTTTGTGCTCTGAACCAATCCCCAAATTTGGTTTTCACAATCTTGACAGTCGTTAGTATGCTGGAAGCTAAAGCACAGCAAACCTACAGGATATTTAAGTTCATCCTAAGATATAATTAAGTCTTGATTTGAATTGAAAATTACCATTAATAGCTTAGCTTTTGTGCTTAAAAAAACAACAACTCATATGCAGCTTTTTAAGGGCATCAGCTGATGAAAAATCTGTCCCGTTAAGCTCATAATTCTCTGTTTTGGTTCGGTATGCAGAATAATGCGCTTTCAAAGCATAGCCCTTATATTCTCAGTGGTCCAGACCTAGAAATAGATGCTTCTTTTAATTAAAATGCAGTTTCCAGGGATGTCTTAGACAAACAGTGAGCTTACTGTGAACTAGGTTAACAGCAGTGAAAAGGTTGTTTACAAAAATCAGTCATTACATGCTCAGACAACACACAGTGTGAAATTTAACTTTCCTCATACAATGCAAACATATCCTATCACTTTAGGAATTAAACCTATAAAATTATGTTCACTGAGTTCCAAATATTACTATAGTGTTAAGCACAGAGAGGTCATTCCAGCATTCATTATTATGCTCATCTTTCTTTTAGCCAAATAGACAATCCATGCAGGCACACGCTCAGCTCACATTCTCTGCTAAAGAATCGACTTTTGTGCCAAAGGATGGTTGTGACCTCTTCCCAAAGGACCAACTAATTACTGTTAAAAATGGATTCTGGGCATAACATGTTCTAATCTATTAGCCATTTCACTGCTACTACTTGCACTGTCACTCAGAAATGTGCAAATGCATGGCTATGCTGGCAGGTGGTCTTCTTGACAGTCATCACATATTGCCTGTTTTGACAATCCCCACATTTAAATTGTCTGTTGTATTCATCATGTTAAAGTTGGGTTATTTAATTAAATATGCTCAGTTAAGCTGATGACTGAATCAAGTACATAGCCTCAAAACTGCATTGCTTGTAGCTTCATAGCTCAGTCATTTAGAAAGCAGCGGGCTGGTTTCTGGGGTCAAGCTATGAAATTTGGTGAAATGTAATATGGGGAATATTGAGACAATTGAGATCAAAACAGAAATGTAGATTTAAAGGAAAAATCACAAGTGAAATCACTGCATTTCACTCTTTTTATTTATAGGCTTACTAGGGTAGAGGAGAGGTTGAGTATGTCAGATGAAAAATAATAAGGGAGGGGAAATTCAATCAATGCTCCATCTAGCAGCAGCAGGTGGTCATGGTGTTGACCATGCAGAGATAGCGCCCCCTTTTTCCAATCCTGCTCAACTGTGTGTGTGTGTGTGTGTGTGTGTGTGTGTGTGTGTAAGGGTAAGTGGGCTTATGCATTTCCTTTGTCCTCACAACCCAATAAGTGTCTGGGGCTTTTGAGTTCAGAAGTTAGCCCATATGGAAAAGAAATAGTAAAAACGTATATGATTTACTCATGAAAGTGGCCACTTTCTCATTACTTTCATATATTGTTTTAGTAAGTATCCAAAACATATAAGTTTCATTATATAATTTTTCAAGGGATCTTATATCCGTTTTCACTCTTGTATGCTTTTCATACAAGTTTCACACAAGACAGATACAAACTTTATAAGATTTATATATATCTTTTCCATATGGGAGTAATTAGATTAAAGAGGAAGAGGACGTGATACCAACCAGAAGCTGGCAGAGACAACACAGAGGAGGAAGGGGGTTAACAGACCTCTTTCAGCAGCCTCCTTGGGTGTCTGTTCTCATGAAGAATATCAGTTTCGTGGCCTAAACTGTATTGAGGTATGTCTTTGTATTGTTTGGTCCTTGTTTTATTAGGCCTAATATGTCAAACTGCATGTAAAAACTCAGGAGGAAAAAAAGAATATTAGTTTCACGTCCCAGCTCACAGTGTTTCTTCCTAAGGAGAGGTTTTAATATCCATATGGGATAAGTAGACACATCTCTTTTCTGTTAGTTGATAGACATGTGCCAAGTCTTACTTCCAAGCTGAGGCTAGAGTTTGTGTTTTGTCACAGATCTACAATCAACAGTCTTCTTCTGACAATTTGGCAATAGCAATAAAGGTAGCAGTCATACTAACCTAACCAAATCTTAGCAGCAGCAGTGGAAATGAGTAAATCTGCTGTACTTAGAAGATGAAAAGAAAAGGTTATGGAAGACTATGATAAACGTTGTTGTCCTTTCAGTTGTAGTGTCCATCAGAAAGGGCTCATGCAGGTCACTTTGAAAGGAAAACATTACACAAAACTTTACACTCTAAATTTTGTAAACAGTTGTTTTCAGAATAGGCTAAAATATCTTTGCCATTATCAATCCCACTTCACGGGTTTTCATGACAATCTATGACACTGTGAGAGACTGGGCTCTGTGAACACATTATTTGAAAATATGACCAGCATTTATTATAGGTGTTTCACAAAAAGTCATTAGGTACTTTGTGAAATTAAAATGTCATTAAGGAATACCCATTAAATAGTGCTGTGCTCTGGCTTAATGCGCTAGGGGATTAGGTCTGCTCAAATCTTTCAACTTGACTGGGCAACTATATAAGCCTAATTTTGACCTGGACATTAATGACCAAGTAGTGGGAAGAAACTTTTATGGTCATTTAAAGTTTCTAAGTTTAAAATGAAGAGAGCATTTCTACCAATTGGTGATCTATTGGACTGTGGAGGCCATTTGAATACACTGAACTCACAGTTTTGCTCAAGAAATCAGGTTTGCGATTTGGTGCAGTATCCTAGTGGAAGCAGCCATCAGAAGATGGGTACACTGTGTCATAAATTGACACAGTACTCATGCAGGCTATGACTTTTAAACAGTGCTCAGTTGGTACTAATAGGCCCAAAGTATGCACAGAATTGAACATTAAATTGTGGCATATTTCATTAAACACCTTACGACCTAACTCTCCCCGCAAGAGCAATGTGTCTGCTCAAATAAAGATAATGTTAAGGATCTTCTGATCCTGCTTCAGCTTCAAGTATTAAAAAAGTCCTTATCCGACTGTCCAAATAGGGGGCCTGGAAAATGAAAGTAAATCCTTTACGCTTTTTTTAAAGGTTCCACAAGCAGTGAAGTGCCACAATCTCATCAGCCTTGTGTCCCAGATGATCTCGGAGCTCTTAGAGTAAAAGAATTTCCACCAGCCATGCCTATCAAAAGGGCTGACTGCGGTTCTTATACGCCACCGGATGACCAAATCAGTCTTAAACTCATCTTGATTAAACTGTTCAACTTTCAGGATAAAGTAAGATATTATGTCTTTGAAAGCAGGCATTAGTCATTTTTATTTACTCTTACTGCAGTGCTGAACTGATGACGAGGTGCCGTTGCTTTGACACAGAAGAGGGGAAGTTTTGTGCTTTTAGTGAAAGCAATCACCCCTTCTCTGATTGCTTTCACAAACAGGTCAAACCAGACTTATTGCCCCCCAATGAACATGAATATGAGCTGTGTCATATAACTCACCAAGGTGTGTTTTTTGTGTAAAAGAATCAATTTATATCCTACAAGGGGTTATACATAAAAACATACACACACACACACATATGTATGTATATATATATATATATATATATATATATATATATATATATATATTCTTGTGTGTGTGTGCATGTAAATGTGAATGTTCCCCCCCCTTCTCTGTGAATTAGGTAAATGAATTGATTCTGCGCTTTCCTTTAAATCACACATTAGTTATACAATAAAAATAAACAACTTTAGTGCTGGTGTATAACTGTGCGGACAGATTGTATTACAGTGCTTGTAAAACTGATTTTCAGTATTATGTGTAATAGGAAATACAAATACCACCTATATTAACTCTCATTAATAATGCTATTACCCCTCTTTTACTTCCTTTATTTGTCAGATTTACTTTGCCCAAGGTTTTAAGTCATATTCTTTCCCTTGTTATGCTTTGTCGTTTTGTACAATTTTCTAATCATTATATGCGAGTGTTTATTCGTACTCCCTTAGAAAAACAGATGATGCTTCTAATGGGCTTCATGCAGATGTAATAAATGTTCCAACAAAATGATAGAAAGCAATTTACTGGGTATAGCAGACTTAACTTCAAGATGTTCCTTAAAAACCAACTCACCATGAAGAGCTTACTTATTACTGCCTATTATTCACTTGGTATTCTCTTAGGTGTATCCTGTTGACTGATCAGACCTGATTGTGTGGACGCTGCAGGGTGTTTGTGGCATCTTTCTATCAACACTGACAGAGATAGGCAGCCAGATGACAGAGAGCTTAAAGGGTGACTTTGTGCAAACACACACAATACAGTACTAGCAAGGTGGTGACTGTTATGTGAAGTCAGCAGCCTGCTGTGCTGTATATCAACCCAGACTCAGTTTATTTTCATTATTTTCTTGTGTCCACTGCAGCTCCTATAAGGATGGCATGATGTGTGTTTTCCTTAGCTCCCTTTGTTTCCCTTAATGACCCATACATTATGCATTAATGTCATTATCCACAGTGGAAATAACATTCTTCAGAATGAGCCATAAGCTGTTTACATATACTGATAATATTAATGCATAGCTAACAGAAGGAGTGAGGCAGGCATCAGAGATCCAATTTTACAGTATTTTATTGCAATATCTGTGGTCTTGTTGTAGAAGAATGACTTTCCCAAGAAGCAGAGAAAGTGATTTTTAAACATTACACCATCTGATTTGTAAAGCCACCAGTGGTGTGAATTTTAAGACTGCCATTGAGAGTATTTGCTTTCTCAGTTGTCCCTTCCTGACTAAGTTGCTCCTTGACTGATTTGACTGCCCTTGGCATGTTTCACCATAGCACGGCACGACTAGAATCTTAATAACGCAAACATCATAATCTCTTTTGTGTGTTTGTGGTTTTCTACGAGCAGCCAGCTCTGTGCAACAATGCTTTTTTTTTTTTTTTACTGAGTCAGTACAAACATACACATTCAAGTACAACATCATTTATAAACAGTACGTGACAGTAACACCGTATGTGACATTAATCTTTAAAGTGGTATTGTTTCATATTTTTATTAATTAGTTATTGACCCACGTGGGCACATTAGCTTTATAGAACGATTATGTAGCTTTACATTCTTTCTTTTTCACAAGATTTATTTTCATTTTTAAATTTGAAAAACAAAAACAAACAAAAAAACGAACAAACAAAAAAAGCTCTTACAGAACATGGCACATAGCAAATATCTACAACTCGCTACAACATGGCAAGTTATTGTGACTACAGGAACACTCTTAGGTGTATATTCTTGTATCCATGCCATTCAAGGATAATTTCAAACATCTGAAAATCAAACACAAAAAGTAATAACATAATAATAATAATAATAATAATATTGGTAATGACAAGAAAGTTAAAATAAGACAGTATGTGAGACAAAAAAGAAAAACTTTTCCCCCCCTCCCCCCATCCCTCTACCCTTGTATGGCTCTCAATCTCCGTACATTCATATATCTACACTGTAAAAACTGTGATTTGGGTTAATTAGTATCTAATAGGAAAGTAATAGTAACTATTACTCAGTAAAAACATGTATGTGTTGTTTTAATTAAATCTAAGCAAAATTAAACATTTTTGAGATGTTCAGTTATTTAAATTTACACAATTTTGTTTGGGGTAAATTAAGCAATAGTTTGTTGAGCAGATTTAACAAAAATGTATGAGTACCGTGAAAAATGAAGAAATCTAATAGATTTAACTAATGAAAGCATTTTCATTTCAATCATTCTACACTTCCGCCCGTAGTCTGTTTGTGCCATGTGCAGGACACACACGCTTCAGCAGTGGCTGATCTCCATTTTGTCTGAGGTAAGATTATCTTAATTTGTACGAATATACGACACGTTTTAAACAATAATGTATAGCAGTTTTGAGTAAAAGTTATAAACGGTATGATACATCAAAATTAGATTAATAATGACCACTGTAATGACAGTATTGTATTTTTACGCAAAATGGCACGAAGTGGACTGTTAGCATAAGATCACTTTCCAAGCTTTCGTGGCTGTGTTACTTCAGAGCTTTGACTAACCACATGTTTTATCATATTAAAACATATATTAATGATGTATTTCGATGGGCTGTAACCTCCCTCATTTACTTTTAAAATTTTATGAAAAAGTTTTGCACTCAGTGATGTAGTTAAAAACAATTGTGCGGGATTTTGTCAGTCACAGTTTTTTGAAGCTTTTGTCTCCACGCAGTGTTTTTCAGTTGTGGTAATTAAGCTAAAGTGGCTCAGTCCAGCAACATAACTGGTTTACATTTTCATGCTGTCGGAGCCCTGTGACTTTAGTGCAGGCACAACTCACATAGAGGGATGATGCGAGTTTCCAGTTAAACTTGGTTGGTGTATCAGGCTACGTCCACACGTACCCGGGTATTTTTGAAAGCTGAGATTTTTCTATGCGTTTGCACCTTTCGTTTTATATGTGAACCTCACCTTTAAAAATTTTAGTATTAATTCAAATTTGTCTTTAACAATTTGTGTGTGTAAAATTTTTACTTCAGAGAGTGTGATTGTTATTAATGTTGTCTTCTTTTCAGTTGCTGGAAGATCCCTCAACTTAAATTCAGCTGATCAGTATGTAGACTATGAATTTTAAATAGGTTGTGATGGATGATTGTATTGAATTAAACTACTAGTTTTGAAATTGAAGCAGAAGAAAATGACTAAGTTGACCCTACTTAATATGAGTTAACTCTGCCCATTTACATTTTATTCTAGGTTGAACGAGATAGAGCTCCATGTAATCACTGATGACCAAATCGAGAAGTTGGTTCTTCCATCAGGGATCCCACCAACAGTAAAGGAGCTGCAAAGTGTTGTGAAGGATACCTTTGGGATTTCAAACGACTTCAGTATTTTAAACCAAAATTTCAGGACTACTTCACTATTCGCAGAAGTGACCAGATAAAAGACAAAGACACTGATCAACTGTCAGCTGACTATGACTCATCATCCAATGCAGACTCTGCTGCAACCACTTCTCGGGACACCATTATTCTCAAAAGGCAGAACTTTGTGAGGCCTGGCCAAAGCTGTTCCCTATTCCACAGTCAGCATACAAAACTGAAATGTAACTGGAAAGAGCCACTGAGGAGTATAAAAAGAATGGAAATCTTCTACTTCTCCAAAGTAAAGACTGACATTCTTGAGAAGTTGGCTGAAACTGTATTTCTAAGTATGGCCTGTTCTTCCTATTATATTATTATTATTATATTATATTATTATTCCAAGCACTAGTGAAGAATTTCAGTGCATACAATCTAAATTAATCAGAAAAATGTTATATTATAAATTTTGTATACATTTTATATTCCACAATAAAAACAATTACTGTTTGAATGTTCTCTTTGTGAAATTGATTCATTTTACTCAGAAAAGTTAAATTAATTTGATTTTCTCTTACTATTCAGTCATTATTTATAAAGTTTAATTGGAAAATTATTGAATCCAATTTGAGTTTTACTTAAACACAAAAGGTTTTCATTTCTTTGTAATGGATATTTTAGTCATTTTTTACTAAACCTTTGCCAGATTGTTAGTAAATTCAAAGTAATTTTTCCTCAGAGATTAATTTCAAATGAATTAATTTTTTGTTACAATTATGCAATTTTAACCTTCAATTTGAGATTTTGTCCCTAAAGCCAACACATATTTACAAGTGAATGTTATTAATATCTATTTTGTTTTTTTGTTAAAATTTAATTAACATTTTATATATATTTTACATAAATCGCTTGAAATTAAAAGTAAATTAAGTGTCACTTTGTTGCCATAGGTTTTTTAAGTAACCTCTAGTCACAGTTTTTACAGTGTAGACAGTTTATATTTAAACTTATTTATAGAAACTCTTGTGTACAGGAATCAACACTCCATCTGCTGCATATAAAATATTACTCCCTAAATTTTCTGTTCTGTTTTATACATTTTAATATTAAAATTAGGTCAGTAACCACGCAAAGCAAGCAAAATGACTTGCTTTGAGATCATGGTAAGGAAGGCTAAGTATTTGGGAAATTATTATAAGTCACTCTTATGTCCAGTGTGCAGGTGTGCATACACATGAATGATCCAGCATCATTTAGAGCACTCTATCCAAAGCAGGTTAATTGTTTTTTCATTAGTAGAGATAACCAAGATTCGCTTCCGAGCTTTTTAATCAGGGGTTTCTTATTTCCTGAACCACTTTAACTCTCTCTGTCTCCCTCCTTCACTCATTTACACACAAACACACTAACACAGACTCTTTATTTTTATTAGGTACACTTGCTAAATTGCTTGTTGGCAATCATGTCACATGATAATAACCCCAATAACTATCAGAATAGGGGAAAAGGGTGATTACTACTGGGAAAAATCTGGGGGTTTTCTTATATAAGCATCTCCAAGGTTTGCAGAAATTGGTCTGTAAAAGAGAAAATATCCAGTCAGTGGCAACTGTGCACAAAAGTGCCTTGTTGATACTAGAGAACGGAGGAAAATAGCCAGACTGCTTTGATCTGATAGGAAGGCAATAGTAACTCAAATAATGCATCATTGCAATCACGGTATGCAGACGCAACCTTGCAGCAGATGTAGTACAGAAGCAGGACTAAACTGACTGCTGCCATTGTTGGTTAAGAACACGAAACTGAGCTTACAATTCACAGGGGCTCAGCAACATTGAACCATAGAAGACTTGAAAAATGTTGCCTTGTCTGACGAGTCTTGATTTTTGACACAGTATTTGGATACAAGAATCTAAATTTTATATAAACAACATAAAAGCATAAATCCATTCTGCCTTAAATGAATGATTCAGGCTGGTGGCGGTGTAGTGGGGTTTCTCTGCATACTTTGGGCCCATTAGTACCAACTGAGAATTGTTTAAAAGGCACAGCCTGCCTGAGTACTGTTCCTGGCAATGTCTCTTTCTTTCTAATGCTGTGTCTCGTCTTCTGTTAGTTATTTCCAGCAGCATACTGCACCATGTCACAAACCTTAAATCATTTTAAACAGATTTCTTGAACATGACAGTGAGCTCAGGGTGTTCAAACGGCCTGCACAGTCCAACAGGGCACCTGTGGGATGTGGTGAAATAAGAGAATTACCTCGTGACTCTGCAGTTGATAAATCTGCAGCGACTGTGTAATGGCATCCTGTCAATATGGACCAAAATCTCCAACAAAGTGTACCAAATAAAGTGACCAGTGAGTGAGTGCATCGTGTAGTTGTTGTCATGTAATTAGATCCTTGCATACACTTGTTGTAGTGATTTATGTCTGATTTTATGACAGCAAATCTTATGTAATGGAATAAAAAAAATCAAAGAAAAAGAGATAAAACCTGTGGTTTAAATGGGTTTATACTAAGCCAAGCCAGCATGTTGTCTATTAGACTGATAGTGGTATAATATAAAATCACTGTCAGAGCCAATTCAGCTATCAGTCTCTCTTGGTGAAACATAAGTAACAAATTTCAACTGCTATAAAAATAGAACAGAATTTTATGAACAGGACTTAAAGCAATTTAAAAAAAACAAAAAAAAAAACTACAGTGAATTAGTGTGTAGAGACAGTTCTGTTGTTATTGGCTAAATGCAATTACAATGGTCTCTCAAGTGGATCTAACTGAGCTTTGTAGTAACAGGAACATCAAATTTATGATAATAACAACACAGAAGTATTCAGTTTTAGTGTTTTTCTCTGGTGGGTTCTGCTCGTATTGTTATAAATACCATAATGTAATGAATTAAACACAGCTTAATAAAAACTCTTGCCACTGCACCTTTTTTCCTTCTGTGTAACCCACACATACTGTGCATTATAGAATTCACCCGTTTGTCCATTCATGTTCATGTTTACTTCTGGGTGTAATTCCTTTTAAGACTGTATAAATCAAATTCCACATATCTACTGTGACAGTGAAATCGGAGGTGAATGAGTTTGTTGTTGGTAAATCAGTTGTCAAGACAGTGGCCCTTTGCTAATAAGCCACATTCTAAATTGGACCAGGAGTGCTATTGATCCCATCACTTATAGCGCTGAAGAGGGCAGAAGGACACTTTACCTTTTGTGCAGAAGGAAAGTAATTGGCTCCGCTAACCTTGGAGAGAATAGGAGGCAGAGCTAGATAGAGGGTCACATACAGAGGTGAGAGAGTGGCATAGACACTAAGAGAAGGAAAGACACCGTTTTTGCACAAATTCCTATAGAAGTCTCATTCATTCCCAGTGGACAGTCATTGCGCGAGCTGTGCTTAATCAGTGATTCTGTTCATAACTTTTATGGTTGGAGTTTCAAGGCTTCGTAAAAGTGAAACAAGGTTTCAGGTTCAGTGGCTTCAGGATGATGTGATCCTATGGCTCATCAAGTGGTGACCTCCAGTTCATGCTGGGGCAGTTTGCAACTAGGTGTGAAGCAGCTGGGATGAGCAGCTACAGGTCTGACACCATGGTTCCCAGCCAGAAAAGAGTGGAGTGCCTACTTCAGTCACAGAGAGGTTGAAATATGTACATGTGCAGCTTATACAGTGACATGTATGCTGCACTGGCCTGCTGTAGTGAAAATCTGAGCATTAAGGCAATGCTGTCAGAATACAATATACTCTAATACCCTGACCTATGCTCAATAGTTGTGGTAAGTGATCAAAAGAATACGATCACAGACTTGGAGGACACTCAATGTAGATCCAGGGCATTAAAGGTGCACTCACACTAGTCACACTAGTTCTTCATCGTTACTCTCCGAATGGCCTTGGCTCCTTCCTTAACAATCTGAGCCTAAAAATGCAGTCATTTTTTTTCCCAGCATCTCAGCTTGGTTCGAATTTTAAGCATTTTGTGGCTTAAATGTAGATGCAGTAAAACCCTTTGCTCCCAAATATTTGTTTGGTGGTTTTTACAGAGGCAGCTGTCATTGAGGAAGAATTGAAGATCTGCACCGAGGCATGGAGAGTGATCACACTGCATACATACTCTGCCAACTGTGAACTGGGAATGGCACATGGTGATCACACTAGTGTTTTGTGGCTTCCCTAAAACACACATCAATTCATGCTCATATGTTTGATATTTAAACATTTTTTCTTTTCCAAACCAAATTAATTGAGATGGATATTGAACCTTTTATGATCATAAGCAGGCATTATATTGCTGTGCACATTATTGAACTGACATAGTTTTATTTTATGGCCAGAACTATCATACCCTACATTTCCACAGTTGGATTTCCATGGAGGACTGTTGTCCTATCCACATTTATGGTACAGGGGTTGCCCTGATCAAGAGAGCCAATTTAATTTTGCAAGGATGAATTCCCTTAAATCAAGTCTTCCCTCGCGTTGGTGAAGGTTCTCAGTCATCCAGGTCATTGTAGTCTAAGGAGCTTGGAAAGAAAAGCATCTGGACTTTTTTATGACACCAGCTGTCTTCCATCTATATTCCAGTTTTGAGATCCCACTCACATGTTGGACCATTTGACCTCAGTAAGTCACACGATAGGGTGGTGCAAGGTGTGGCAATGGGTTCACTTTGGCTCATGTGATTAGGCAGAGGATCAAGAGGGGGTCCACGACCCTCTTAGGGAAACTTCCAGATTTTAGGGACTTAAAAATCTGGGACTCTCCATCAATTGCTCTTAGAACTGAAGAAGCTTCTCGGATGAGAGGTGAAACGTCTTCAAGAAACGTCCAGATGCTTTTCTTTCCAAGACTTCCTTCATGTCCCTCATCCTACATGTTTGCTGCAGTATCTGCTCAGTTGAATGATTAAATTTGGCAGCTATATGCATTAGATTTCATGGCTATAAGAAAAAAAGTAGTGATTGGGACCCCTAGTAACATTTAAATATCAGAATAATGAGACCACTTGTTTTAGCAAAGCGTCATGTTTACATCGAAATCTATATTTATGTTTCTCAAAGCAACATCTCATATTCAAATGTCAGACCCCCGTTAAGCCTTTAACTGAAAAAACCCAAACAAAAAATAATTATTCAGGTGGTTTAATGATGTTCTGATAACTTTTTCTTAAACATCCATTCAGCTTGTTTGGTGCATGATTTTCGTTCCCTTTGCTCCGTATTGTGTTTACTGATGTGCGCCTAAATGACTCTTTCTTCTTAGCACCTGTGAATGCTTCTCTTTATCCATTACTGGAATGATTGTGCCTGTTATCGTTGCCCCTAATACTTGACTCGTATCATTAAAAACTGCAAGCTCCTAACTAGGAGGAGCCTTTGACTTGAAAACCAAATGTTTTTGTTGATGGTACCAGATTTTTAAGATGTGTTTTCACAGAAAAAGCCACTTTTGAGCTGGAAAGGCAGCTGGCAGTGTGTACTGCTGGTTATTTATCTTCTTAGATCTCTGCTTTTCTGTCTGTTTCCAAGGTTACTTCTGCACATGAAGCGCAAACAGAGCAACACTCCTTTATGGACTTTATGGCATTCATCCAACTGTGTGCTAGCCTATATTGCTGCATTAAAACAAGCAACAAAAGTAAAGAAGAGATTGTCAGCTGTCTTGCAAACAAACAGAAAAGAAACAGCGGGATGAGAGAAGCCTTTGCTAGACTTCATTTCCAGAAAGGAAATGAAAATTATTGTCTTTTATCTCAGTTCAGTCACTCAATTCAAATTATTTACTCACTGAAGATTTTTTGTTTACTTAAGCTGGAAGAAAGTTTTCAAGTTCTGCCTCTTTGTCAGGTAAAAGCCTGGATTTAGACTGTGTATCTATTCCTTATAATGAAAAAACAAATGCTTAAGCTAGGTCATTTGACTCTAATTTTCTTTTTACTGAATTCCCACCAGTATCCCATCACTTTTCTTGTCTCCTTAGACCAAAAATGTTGAAGCAGGTGAACCTCAAAGTCCTTCAAGGTTAGGGATTAAAAGCAATCCTAACAGATACTATCAAGATGTCAGTTAAATGCTAGCACTGAGTTCTTGCTGCTTTGTTCTCTGACTGCATTTCAGGCTTTCATTTCAAGTAAACCTCAAGACTTCAACTGTCAGCGTTCAACTTTTCATTCCTGTTTTGTTCTCTTTATCTAAGGCTTTCACTACAAAACCTCTTTCACTTTCCTCCTCCCTTAAACCATAAGTCTTCCTTGGTCCCTCATCTCCCTGTGCTTGCTGCAGTGCCTGTCCAGTTGAATAATTTAATTTAGCAGGCTATATACCTTATATGTCACTGCTGCAGATGTTAAAAACATTATCTAAACGGATGGCGTGCCAGATAGAAATAATGCCCCTTGGCTAGGTGTGTGTGTGAGATACTGTAGCTGACAGATTAATGTGCTTAATGATGACCTTGACAAAGCCCACAAACAGGGGTGGATCTACAGAGGGATCCCCCAGCTGCCCCACCCAATATTCATGTTCTTAAAATACTTTTCGCCTTTGCAAGATTGCTATAGTTTTTCTAGTGAGTAATGCAGGGTGTGAGAGAAGGTTTTCTACTTTAAAGCTTGTAAAATAAATCACCTTTTGTTTTCTTTGTTTTCTTAGAAGAGATAATAAGATAATAAATAGTTTTGAACAGGGGCGATTTTAGCCCATTTTTGGGGGGTGCTTTGATTTTGGGGGTGAATGAATCAAAATGAATCAAAGCACCCCCAAAGATTTCTTACTTTTTTTGAAAATATTTGCTGTTTGTGGGACACACTACTAAAAATATATAAAGCATACAGTACTTAATTGAGATGGAACATTTTAACAACAAAAGTATAGATACCCCCCCCCCCCCTCCCAAAATGGTTTGTTCCAGCTCGCCTCTCCCCTGCTCTGGCTCTAGCGCTGTTGCTGCCAGAGCGATAGTGGGTGAGACGCAGCGGAGCGGAGGTGTAAGTGCCGGGCTTAAAACAGGACATATTAGCTGCATTTAACTTTCAGTTACTCTTTATATAGTTAGGTAGGAGTCAGGCCATGATTCTTTTTAGCTGAAAAACATTACACCCAGGTAACCTGCAGTGCTGAAAACTTGTTTTCCGACGATGTTTGCTACCCTACAATCCGTCCTGCTCTGTAGTAAAATCAGCGATATTTGACTGTCCTGTTGATCTCATTGAAATGTATACAGCCTATTTAAAATCTAAAACTTAACATTGTCCGTAGCCTGCTGTTGTTACCACTGTTGCTACAACTGTTTGAAATGTAATGAGAGAAACTGGTTATTTTGTCATATGTGCATGTACCGATATTGAACCCAAGGTACTAACTAGCTAACTGACTGGATGCCCATTAACCTTATAACTCCTGTTGTGTGTGTGTGTGTGTGTGTGTGTGTGTGTGTTTTTTTATTAGTGATCTTAATAGTATTTTTTTAATCTAATTGAATACAATCTATTTGTGTATGATTGTCAGTCCAAAGATGGAGAGAGGAAAGAGGGGAACATGAGGAGAAAGTACAAGGTCAGGAAGAACCAGGTAAGAAAACAGACAGGGAGTACTAACAGGCAAAACAGAAACTGTTAAACTGGCAAAGAAAAACAAAACAAAACAAATTTTACTCATACAATCTGGAAGTTGTGTTCTCCCTATATTAAAGCTGCTATACAGAATCTGGAAAACAAACTGGGTTGTCAGCCCTGGCACTGCATTACCATATTGAGCTTCAGTCAGAGGAAGTCATGGTTGCCAAAGACTTTTTGAAGCTCAAGAGTGAGGCTGGTGCCATTCCAGATATGTTAACATTGTACAATCTTCTGGATAATCAGATCTTCCCCACACTGAAAACTGTTATTCAGGTTGCCCTAACAAACCCAGTTAGCAGCTGTAGCTGGTCTTTTAGTGTCTTGAGTCAGCTCCATACCTGGCTGAGAAGGACCATGGGTCAAAGCAGACTCCAGCACCTGGCTGTGATGTCAGTTGAGAAAGAGATGCTTGAGAGACTTGACCACCAAAATGTGATAAACAGATTTGCCAACCTCAAGGTGAGGCGACATAGGTTAAAAGAAAAGAAAAAATCTGCAGAGCCATAGGAGTATCTGCAGTAAAGATCTTTTCATACATTGTATACATTGTACCATAGGCCAAGGTGTCTCAGTTTTCAAATTTTTTTATAATATTTTGTACATTTCAAGGACTCTTCTATTTTTGGAGTGTATTTTTATGTATCTGTATTGTATTATACATACACTTTAAAAGTGAATCTCTGTCCAGAAAAATGCACTCAGTTTACTTTTTACTCACTATGAGCATCATTTTCATCATCAGTTTGTTTGTTTTTTTAATTCCAATCCATTCTTCTTTGGCAGTAATAGTCTTTAGCAGCATTTAAATAACCTTTATCAGATTTAATGTTTTTGTTACAGACTTGTCAAAAAAGTGTTTTGCTTTTCTTTCACAACTGTGGGGATTAAACTGTGTTAAAATGTACAAAACAGTGATGTCATGTTTTGTGACGAGGACCCAGGCACAGAGAGACTTGATGAATTTAAGAATCTTATGATTTAATAAAGAAATTTGCAGACTTGCACAGAGAGGGTAAAATTATGATGACTGATAATGGAGATGAAGACAACAGACGATGAGGACAGGGAGGAAGAGGGGTTTAAATGCACCAAGGAGACAGTCAGAGGGAACTTGGGACAACTGGAGACATTTAGGGATGCAGAGACTGACAGAGACAGGGAAGAAGTCTCATCGTGATGAGTAATGTTTACCTTGCCTGGATGGGCAGCTCTCTGGGTGCTTAGCACCCCCAAAGCTCTGATCCTAGAATCGCCCCTGGTTTTGAATTGTTTTTTCATGGATATTTTGTTGGTTCCATTGACATTTATGGAATTTTCACATACTTCTCTGAACTCATCCATGTAAATTTTTCTAGATCTGCCACTGGCCACAGATTAAACCATGTCACTGTGACACAAGTCAGCTTTTCCTGTAAAAATTTCCTGGATATTTTCCCCTCTCTGTGCACTCTGGAAGTAGATGAAGGTGTAATATGTGTGGTCATGCTTGCATAGAAATGAAGTTTAGTTGATGATGTAGTCAGCACCATCATTTCATAGAGAAAATTCAATATTTCATGTATCAAGCATACGCACAGGTTCATGCCTATATGTACAATCTTGAGAATTCATCACAGATAGTAAGCCAGATAGACCAATATCAGACTAAGAAGTCAGGTTCCATTACTGTATCCCTCATTTTTCCTGAGTGACCTCGTTAGCTGTTGATCCATCACCATGTGGCACCACCTGTGGCTCAGCACACAGGTTTTTTCTGCTGCTTCCATCAAGTGGAGTCACAAGACAAGTAGGCAAAATCATTTGTAACCATTCTTCAACTATGGGATTATCCTGTGTAATCCTTAGAAAGCTGTACAGACACAGGGGTGGAGGTGGGAGGGTACTAAACAAGATTCCTTGTCACCTTTTGATCAAACACTCCAGGGGCAACATTTGTAAAAAATAAATAAAATAAATTATATATATATATATTATGGATATATAATTATGAAATCTCACACAGATATTGTCTTATCTCTGAGCAAACTCTAGACTTGATATGACTGATCTTCAGGCTGGTTTTGTGGGGGTACACATTGTGGGGCACAGAGCTTATGATGAACTTTGCATGACCTTTGTGAACAATCGAATTATTGGAGCAAGGAATTCATTCCAACATGTTAGTTGTTTTCAGATAAAAACAGGATGTGGTATACAATACTATCCTATTTTTACAGTATTGAATGAGAAGAATTGACTGATCTTGCTTTATTTGCAGACACTGAAACCAAAGTCTTCAGAGGGAAAGAGTTTTCAGAGAGCTGTATGATGATGAAAACTTCCTAAAAGTTTTCTTTTTTCTTCGGGTCCATGGTTATTTCTGGATGAACTCTTGTCTGTGGATCGCTGGTGCCTTCATTTCAAGTTGGGATTTATAGACAGCTGCGTTATAAACAGGATTCATAACACCTGCCCAAGAGGGGCTTCTGTGCTCTTGCTCTTTTATGAATAGAATATAAGGACACTGTCAGATGATTTTAATACCAAATGTTACTTTTGAGTCATAAAGTTTTCAGTTAATTTCTGTGCTTTTACTCAGATTATAAATGCATGTCTTGCTGTAAAGGATTATTTCTGTTCTGTGGTATTTCAGCCCCTGTGATTTCCTCACTTCCATTCATCAATGATGAATATGTTGAAAGCGCTTGTTTACCGCAAATTTAATGACTTCATCCGCAGTTTTGAGACTGTAATTCATCATGTTTATTAGAGCTGCCCCTTCCACTTCATTAGATGCTCATTTTCTTTTTCTTTCATATCCTTTTTACTTTCCTTGTTTTGAGTCATCTTAAGAGTTAATTTAATGCAATAAAGCAGTAATGATCAAATAACAAGGGCTGGCATTTCAGAGTTGAAAACAGCATTCTTTCTCCAATAATTACATATTAATCTCAGGATCAGCACTAACATTTTTGGATCAATAGCTCACTATCTCACTGTACATCCACACACAAATATGCAATGCATGCAATGTCACTGTCAATTCCAGATCTACAGGGAGTGCAGAATTATTAGGCAAATGAGTATTTTGTCCACATCATCCTCTTCATGCATGTTGTCTTACTCCAAGCTGTATAGGCTCGAAAGCCTACTACCAATTAAGCATATTAGGTGATGTGCATCTCTGTAATGAGAAGGGGTGTGGTCTAATGACATCAACACCCTATATCAGGTGTGCATAATTATTAGGCAACTTCCTTTCCTTTGGCAAAATGGGTCAAAAGAAGGACTTGACAGGCTCAGAAAAGTCAAAAATAGTGAGATATCTTGGAGAGGGATGCAGCAGTCTCAAAATTGCAAAGCTTCTGAAGCGTGATCATCGAACAATCAAGCGTTTCATTCAAAATAGTCAACAGGGTCGCAAGAAGCGTGTGGAAAAACCAAGGCACAAAATAACTGCCCATGAACTGAGAAAAGTCAAGCGTGCAGCTGCCAAGATGCCACTTGCCACCAGTTTGGCCATATTTCAGAGCTGCAACATCACTGGAGTGCCCAAAAGCACAAGGTGTGCAATACTCAGAGACATGGCCATGGTAAGAAAGGCTGAAAGACGACCACCACTGAACAAGACACAAGCTGAAACGTCAAGACTGGGCCAAGAAATATCTCAAGACTGGTTTTTCTAAGGTTTTATGGACTGATGAAATGAGAGTGAGTCTTGATGGGCCAGATGGATGGGCCCGTGGCTGGATTGGTAAAGGGCAGAGAGCTCCAGTCCGACTCAGACGCCAGCAAGGTGGAGGTGGAGTACTGGTTTGGGCTGGTATCATCAAAGATGAGCTTGTGGGGCCTTTTCGGGTTGAGGGTGGAGTCAAGCTCAACTCCCAGTCCTACTGCCAGTTTCTGGAAGACACCTTCTTCAAGCAGTGGTACAGGAAGAAGTCTGCATCCTTCAAGAAAAACATGATTTTCATGCAGGACAATGCTCCATCACACGCGTCCAAGTACTCCACAGCGTGGCTGGCAAGAAAGGGTATAAAAGAAGAAAAACTAATGACATGGCCTCCTTGTTCACCTGATCTGAACCCCATTGAGAACCTGTGGTCCATCATCAAATGTGAGATTTACAAGGAGGGAAAACAGTACACCTCTCTGAACAGTGTCTGGGAGGCTGTGGTTGCTGCTGCACCCAATGTTGATGGTGAACAGATCAAAACACTGACAGAATCCATGGATGGCAGGCTTTTGAGTGTCCTTGCAAAGAAAGGTGGCTATATTGGTCACTGATTTGTTTTTGTTTTGTTTTTGAATGTCAGAAATGTATATTTGTGAATGTGGAGATGTTATATTGGTTTCACTGGTAAAAATAAATAATTGAAATGGGTATATATTTGTTTTTTGTTAAGTTGCCTAATAATTATGCACAGTAATAGTCACCTGCACACACAGATATCCCCCTAAAATAGCTAAAACTAAAAACAAACTGAAAACTATTTCCAAAAACATTCAGCTTTGATATTAATGAGTTTTTTGGGTTCATTGAGAACATGGTTGTTGTTCAATAATAAAATTATTCCTCAAAAATACAACTTGCCTAATAATTCTGCACTCCCTGTATACTAAGATTATACAGGAAATGGGAAATGATGGTTATGTCAATGGTTATTACTTGTCTTCGCTAAGACCTGACCTTTTTGCGTTACACCCCAGAGTAATGGATGACATCAATATTTTTGGAGACCGGTAATTTTTAATAAGATAATATAGAGAACAATTATATGTCCTTTTAAGACTTCAACTACAAAATATGGCAAACAACTGAACTTTAAGTGTTATCAAATACAGAATAGTTGCACAGAAATGAAACTATGAACAAGATGACTACAGGATTAAGATGACATAGAGAAAAGGACCATAGCGAGTACCAGTCAGTCACAAACACAGACATTTGTCTACAAGTCTCCAGAATGATTTGCTGTACAGCACCAGGACCTGACATGATCCATGACTACTCACTGAGTAGTCCCTGGTAAAAGCATTCTATGAATGCATGAAAGGACAAGTAACCGGTTCCCATCCAGACTGGCTAACAGAGGGCATACCACAAGAGTATGACACCATGACACTACTGGCCAATTATCTGCCTCTCCACAGCATGGAAGCTTCTCTCAGGTGTAATAGCAAACAAGCTGAGTAGGCACATGAGTCAATACATGAACGCAACTCAGAAGGGCATTAAAAATAATACCAGAGGATAAAAAAACACCTTGGTTGATAGAGCAGTACTCCGGAACTCTAAGAGAAGGTAGGTCAACTTGAGCATCGTCTCATATATACTATATATATGATATACTATTGATAGATAGAAAAAGTGGCTGACATCAAGAAATCCTACCAATAGGCCAAAGAACAAAAAAGGGCAGTCTAAAGGACAGCACAGAGGCTCACATGAACAGGCTCTCAGCACCAGATTCTACCATCTACCCACGTAACAGTAGGATGTGAAATCATAGTCGGGGCAGTGTACACTGAGACACACAAGAAAGTATTTGGAACACCCCAGAAAGTTTATTCTTTTCATCTGGATGTTGCATTTTTACTGCGAGAAACATTTCATCACCCATCCCAGTGACTTTAATCTGGAACCTGTAGGAGATATCGATTAAATGTTTTAAAGTTCAGATGGGAGACCGAAGATGCCAAAGGTAGTCAAGAACAAGAGGGCTAAGATCCTGCAGGGCTTCAAGTTTTAGACAGACAAGCAGCTGCTAGCTAACCAACTAGGCATAATTGCAGTTGACAAGGTGCAGAAGACTCCAATCATGACAGATGAGGCAATCGCAGTGGACAGCAACATTAGGAAGAATGAGCATGACAAAATACAGAAGGAGGCTGAATGAACAATTGGTGATATCCAAAAGCTGTGGAATATAAAGTCATGAGTGGGTCTGGTGGAAATAGGTTCCGGAAAAATGGCTTTGGCAAATTCCAGGTAGAACAACAGAGTTCACATGGTTTAATTTAAAATACAGTGGACTTGTCATTGTCCTGACTTACGAAATTAATTTGTTCCCGAGGTTCACGTTTGGCTCTCGGCGAAGGCAGTCGCACTTTTCTCCTCTCCTCCTTCCCCTTATCTTCCCTGCTTAGCCTCTTGTGTCCTTGTCTTGTCTCGTGTGTATTACTTTCCCTGGAACACTCTCTCACAGTCTGTTCTCTAAAACCTAAAAGAGAATTATGGATTTGATCAACTGGTCTCTGAATGCTATTGACACCCTTTTCTCAATGAGAAGTCTGGGCTCGGGAGAGCCCGAGTGCCCTGGAGGGACTTTCCCTGCCGGATACACGATGGACGGGTGGCAGAAATGGAGGATTGTGCGCCTGGCGGGACTGTCGATCGAGGACGCTGAAGATATCTACCTA
Organism: Perissodus microlepis; assembly: GCF_051167445.1. Classification (NCBI taxonomy): domain Eukaryota; kingdom Metazoa; phylum Chordata; class Actinopteri; order Cichliformes; family Cichlidae; genus Perissodus; species Perissodus microlepis. Next base: position 7,497,184 of record NC_140466.1, read on the forward strand.
TTCGGAACCATGATAACAGGGTTCTTGCTGATCGGAGCTGGCTTGGCCCTGGCTTATCGGAGAATTAAGAAAGCGGAACCGGCTGTTCAAACCCCCCCAAGGCTGCCCGCTGGGATTGAAACGATGGGACGAGGCGCGACTTCTCAGAATGGGCTCACTGAGTGCAGCATGGTTAAGACCTTGGAGAAGCTTACGGCTGCCGTGAATACTCAGAATAACACCTCTGAGCGTATATTGGATTACATCAAGGAGAAGTCCACTCAGAATAACACCTCTAAGCGAAAGTTGGATTACATCGTGGAACAGCTCACTGCAGTTCTCAGAATCGGCTCTCTGAGCACAAGAATGACAAGACCACGGAGCACAAGTTTGACAACATCATGGACAAGCTCGCGGCTCTCCAACGGGAGATTGTGTTAAAGAACAGCTTTGAAATTCTCATGAGCTGTTCGCATAAAGGAAAAATCAACAACATCAACAACATCAACATCATAATGTGGCTATCCCCTCGGCGCCAGCTCTGGGCTCAAGGCTGGAGCCAAACAAAAACTCCCTGATAACGACTGTGTTTTGACTGTTCTTCCCACTCTATGCAAGGCCACCTGGGTTGGTTGGTAGACTGTTTACTTAGCCTGGTAAGGCGAAGGACACTGTCTCAGCTGAACTATGGACACGCACACACATACACTTACACTAAAAAGCACTCACTCATCCCCCTTCCCCTTCCAACGCCTTTGATGCTTGTTGCCTCCTGGGAACACGAGGCGGGTCTGGGACTGCGCTGGAGAGACGGCGCAGTGGCAGGATGGCTGCTGTGTTGCCTGGGATTACTCCTTATCCCCTACCCAACCCTGTTGCTGGTCACGTGCTCTATAATGTTGTACTGTGGACATTTATGTGCTTTCTGTGCAGAGGAGTTTTTTTGTTTCCTGTTCTCATGCTGTCCTCCTATAGCCCAGCATGAGTAGAGGTCTCTTTTTTTCCTCTTGTACTTTCCTATTGTAGTGTACATTTCAGTGGTTTTTCTGTAATGCAACCGTTCTCTGACTTGTATCCCCATGTGATATCTGTGTTGTGTGTGTAAGGTCGGGGGTTCATTCCACTGCAGGGCAACCTGCCACTGCATGTGGCGAATAAAATTTGAACTTTCGTAAGTCGAAAATTTTTGTAAGTCGAAGCACCCATCGTGCCTTTTGAGCGAGGCGATGCTGAACGATAGGCTATAGGCTTATTGCTAACTAGAACAACAATACGTCGTTCAAGTGGAACAGCGAAGCGCAACTACGAAAGCCAAGGGGTTGTCACATGATTCAGAAGGCATTGTGGGCATTCTGATCATTCTGGCCTCGGCCAATCAGAGTCAGCGGATTTCGTAACGCGGGCATTTTGCTGAAACACGGGCAGAAATATTGCTGTTCAGTGCCTTTGTAATTTGAATTTTTTGTTTAACGGGGTATTCATAAGTCGGGGTTCCACTGTACACTATGTTGATGTACAGAGGCATTTTTTAATTATGTCATTGTCCGAATACTAATGGACCAAGTTGTAGCATGTTCACATGGCCATTAGTTCAGTAGCTCTTTTTTCTTTCATCAAACACAAAAGGAAAATGCCTGTACAAAAGGAAAGGTTGACTTAATGGTGGCGGTAGCGGAAAGGTCAGGAGATTTAAATTATGACAGTCCAGCATACATTAATGCACACAGTGTAATGACTGTCTTCAGGTCTGTATCCTCATCCAGGAAATGTCTAAGCCTATTGTCTGGCCTTTGTTTTGAGGGTGAGAGTGAACATGTATATTTAAGTGCTTGTGTCAATGTAATTTTTGTGTGCAGATGTGTGTGCTTTCAGAAGTATAGACATGCACATATGCATGCTGTGTGTGTGCTGCCACATCAAGACTACGCCTCAATAGACAGGCTACATACAGCTATTTACCCAAGGGTCAAATTAATTTAGGAGATTAAGAGGCTAATAAGCAAGGCTTGCTGCAATTAATGACTAAGTAGAGATTGCTTCAATTAATAACTTTATGTATATTACATTCACTCCAAGGCCCACAAAGCAGAGATGGATTAAACTGCAAATTATTACCATTGAAAAGATAAATAGGATGCAGGCATAAATTACTGATACGTGTTTGTGCACGTGTGTGTGTGTGTGTGTGTGTGTGTGTGTGTGTGTGTGTGTGTGTGTCACTGCAGAGCTCTTCTATGAGGACAGCAGTATGCTTTCTATGAAACATATCTATTAGTAAACATAACAGAGAGGTATACAGCAGTATTTCCAAAACTGTTTTAAAAAAAATGAATGATGTACTCTGTTTAGCCTGTTTTGCACAGATACTGTAAACTTGTGCAAAATATCATCATGTTATTTGAGTAGTGGTTCCCAATTGTTTTCACATGGTAAACCATCATAGTCTTGCACGATTGCTCCAAGTACACCTTCAACACAAAAGTGACTATTATTTAACAAACAGTAGAAAGTGTCAACGTTTCCACTTATCTGTCGGTTTTTAGGCCATTCGATTTAACTGTTTTAATAGTTTGCACCTTCATCTGCTAATTCCCCTTTATCCATACAGTTAGTTAACAGATTAAGCCATTAAACCCTTAGTCACATTTTAAAATAATATTTTATTTGTGCATTGTCTTTGGCTGTGATATTTAACAAAAAGTAAATATATAATTTGACATATGCATTACTCATCATTTTATGTAAATCTGGCATAACACTAGGTTTAAAATAATCATTTAAATAATACATTTATGTGTATATCATATTCATAATCAGTTGAAATCAAACAGGAGCATGAGTTTCGAGACTGTTAGACATTCTTTCCTTTTGCATGTATGGCATATTCTCAGTTTAAAAAAGTACAACTTTTCTAATTGTATTGCTCAGTAATCTCAAACATTAGCCATTTCAAAACATGGCTCTCTTGGTATTTCTCTGATTTTTGACAAACAATTGTCTCCAATTGCATAATTTAAATTATATTAACCCAATAATACACAACCCCAGAGAGCCCATTTCCATAAATAGAAGCTTTGAAGTGAACTGAATGTGGCATCTGCTTTTTTTTATTTTTAAAATAAACTGGTAAAATTGGTAAAAACAAACAAACACAGCATTAACAGGTTTGTCTGCATCGCACAGTTTGTGACACCAGGAACATAAAAGGTGATTCAGAAAGGTTGCAATATCTATTTTTTAACAGGAAGCACAAAGTCTAATTAAACCTTTGGGTTTATTAAACTTTTAATTAAAAAAAAAAAAGTAGCCTTTAATTGGAGGCCTATTCTGATCACGGTGTGCACTTTAATCTTGTTATTGTTCCAATGTTTCACTGTTAATTTGCAGATGACATTTTCAATTTTATCTAATTATTTTTGTCATATCTGTTGCAAAGTAATAGCTGCCTTTCACCTTGTAATACTAAGACATCTCACAGCCAACATTAATGTTACAAAAGCAACTGCATCCTACATCCCTAATAAACAACTTTCTTCATATCTGGGTTGAGGAAATTCTGCCAACCTTCCATTCTCTTCATTATCTTGTTTTAGAGGTTTATGGTTTAACATTTGAAGGAGGAGCAGAATAGAAAGAAAGTGACTGAAATGAGCTCCCCACTCCTAGGGTCTACCATTGTATGATTGTGGGTAGTAAATCAGACACCCAACTAAAACACAATTTTAAATGCAATGATTGCATGGCCAAAGACAAAAAATGCCATTGAGCAAGAAAAAGGTGAGCTACCATGGGTTTAAATGGATTTAACTGCAGATCTCATACTATCCCTAAGAGTAAGTCCATATAGCCCTCAGAGAAACCTTATTTCTGCCTTTTTTGTCCACTGTCTTATTTCTGTCACCACATAAATACATACTAAATATCAACAGTACTAAAAGTAGCTGTGCATAATGTTACATCTGTGAAATGGTTATTAGTAAATTTTTCACCAATGGATAACATTTTATTTGTGAAGAAATTCATAAAGAGTTCATGTTAAAGGAATGCTTACCTCAACAGAGCTCTGACTTTTTTCATCCTGGCTACAGCGCTGAAGTTCTTATTTTGAAAATTAAGATGTTCTGCCTTTACAACACGCTTTTTATAGAGCAACAAACTATTTTTCCACACCAAATAAGGAGCTTATAAATTGCTATAACCCCTCAAATTTTTGTAAATATTTTATTTTTTCTTTTCATACGACAACACTGAAAATATGACACTTTGATACAATGTAAAGTAGTCAGTGTACAGCTTGTATAACAGTGTAAATTTGATGTCACCTCAAATAACTCAACATACAGCTATTTATGTCTAAACCGCTGGCAACAAAAGCAACAAAACTTTACATTGTAAGTGTTATACCTTCAATGTTGTCCTATGAAGCTATAGCAAAATATTTACAAAAATGTGAGATACTGTATATCTATATCTATATATCTATATATATCTATTGTGAAACTCAATTTCCTGTCATTTTTTCACCACTAGTGAAGCCCCCTGAGTATTTGAAAACGCCACTTAAAGTAGTAACTCAGTTCTAAGCCCAACTGGGCAACTTACCTTCTTCTGTCTGACAAATATGGCTTCAGTTTGGAGGTTGTATTGTTCATTCTATCTGCTCAATTAAGCTTCAGACCACCACAGTGCGAGCTGGAGACCACCACTCAATGAAGCTAGTCTGCCAACTCGGAGACCCTGGTGTGAGTTTCATGCAGTGTTGCACAGGAATATCATCACAGAGAGCCTAACAACATCAGCTTAACAGGTTAACAAAAGGCAGACTATATGTAGAAGGAGGGATGGAGATATAAGATCTTGGGATCTAGCATCTTGTAATCACTTGGTTAACACAGCTGTTTATTTCAGATGGGATTTAGGGACCAATTACTAGACAAGCGTGATACCAACACAAGTAGAAACTATGGTAGCCTACAGTAATTATTTATCAAACCTAACTTGGGCATTCTGTCATAATAAAGAGTTTTAGAACTTGCACCTAATATCTGAAGCATGTTCTGTGACATTCAGTTTCCCTGTTAATAATAATTTTTACTTTTGTGGTGAGAAAAAATAGTCCTTGCCTCTCTCTGAAGGACTGCTCTGTAGCTGGAGCAGCAAAAGTACAAACAACACAATGAATGTCATTTTATTTTACAATATATATTATTTCTGTTGACAATTCTAGCCTGTTAACTGAAAGTGATCCCCTAGGAGGAGCTGAAAAAAACCATTCAAGGGACAGGGGATGTCTAAACAACCTTTCTTAGCCTTCTAGTGTGTGAATGTGTGTGTGAATGGGTGGATGACAGGTTGTGTAAAGCGCTTTGAGGTCCTTAGGGACTAGAAAAGCGCTTTACAAATACAGGCCATTTACCATTTTTATTTTTCTACCAATGCAACTTGACATAAGCATCAGAAAATCAATGAATGGGTGGATGGAAGGTTCCATAACACCTTGGGCACGCTGTCTCGTCAGGTCAGCTGGCCAATCAATAAACAGTTTCTAGAAGTGGGATCACCATTCGGTAAAAATATCAACACAGGATACACTTACAGACCCTCTCTTTGACCTTGTCTAAAAAGATTGTTGTCACTGCTCTTATCTGAGGCAACTTAAAGAGATATTCTTGATGATAACACACCACAGGGTAGTTCCCATTTCAAGGGCTGTAGAATGGATATGTAACAATGCCTTTGCTAAACATTTGAAAAGCAACATTGTCATTGTGAGCAGGTTAGCATGCTTATTAGCATACTGAGATGACAGCTACAACACTGTTTTTCATAACAAATACATTTACAAACGAGAATGAATCTGCAAATAAAGATGACTGCTCCCCTCCATCTGCTTTTCTCCTAACTGCATTTTCAGAGATCCATACTCTTTTCTAATCTACCACTGTTTGGATTAGAGTACTCACTTTGTACTTGAACCACAACTTCATTTTTAGTGCTGTTCAGTTCACAAAATAATTCTGGACAAATATTTAAGGGCATAAAGGTAAAAAAAACGTTTTGACAGATTTCTCCACTTAAATTACACTATTTTATTGAGTGGAAACATATCCATTATATACTGTATGGATTAATAAATGAAGGTTGGAAGTTCGGTTTCAGGAAGGGAAGCAGCTGCTAAATGCTAAAACAACGAGAGTAAAACAATCAGACCTCTAGAGAATAGAAGCAGAAGAAGTAGAAGGTGAAAAATCAGCAGCTCCGCTATTAAAATGCACCCTAGAGAAACGACTTGCCCTTTTCCTTAATTTAAAGCATCTCATTGAACCGACCAGTGGAGGTGTATTTACTCCAAGCTGTGAGAGTGTGAGTTTCTCTCCATGTGCGTCGCTCCTTCTCTGTAATGCAAGTGGAGCAGAAGCTGCTTCACAGGATGGATGGCTGCTGTCAGATGGAGTAGAAGAGCTAGATTGATAGTGGTGGAGAGAGAAAGAGAGTGAAAGACACGGGTTGAGACAGTGTGAGAGGTGTGAGACTGATAACAGATGGTTTGCAAGAGATGGAGTCCTCTGCTCCTCTTTCCACTCTCATAGGGGGAGTAGAAGTGGAATGAAGATGAACTCTGAAGAAATAATAATAATGCCGTTGTTATTATTATTATTAATTCTTCTGCATTTCTACTGCATTTTGACTGAGTCTATCATTTCTGAAATATAACCTTTTCAGAAAAAAACATATCCTATTAATCAAATTTGTTATATTAATACCTATCTTTGCATTGTAATTACCTACCAGCCACCACAACACGAATCTTATAGCATATCAGATATACCGCTGGAAACCTTGTCAAATAGCAGAGTGCAACACAGTTTGGTTAAAGAGCACTGACATGATGGTAAGTGAAATCCATAACCTTTTATCCTTCCTTTACAAGATGGGCTGTTGCCTGCATTTAAATTCATGCTGATAGCCTTAGGTGATTTTAACTGTGTGACTGCAGGTCTTCGTGTGGTTCTTAGGATTTATCTAAAGGAAGGAGCATTAGCTGTTGGCAGGATGAGCTGTCCTTAATTTTTAAATTTTTAAAGTATTAGTTTTATATTGTGATAGATTGTTGACGTGTCCAGGGTGTGTACTGCCACTTGCCCAAGGCAGCTTGGATAGGCTGGGAGAGGATGGATGTAAGGTTTTATATTTTTAGACATTTGTTGTTTTGTTACTTAATACAAATCCTAAATTTCGAGTAACATATTGATACGGTCAAAATGAATGTTTTGCCTAGGATGCCTTATTTGTTCCAAACACTGCCAGTTGAAATAACTGATAAACAATTTCAGGAGTGGGACAAATTCATTTCCAGGTTTATATAGCAGGGGAAAAGACCACCAATTAAGTACCAAACTATGCACCTGGCTAAGAATAAAGGGGGGTTAGCGTTGTCATGAATGAAAGATTATTATGTTTCAGCTCAACTAAGGACCCTAGTGTGTTGGTGTAATGTAGATTACCAAGCGAGATGGAAAGAAAGAAAAATAGCTGCCTCAAGAGATTTTCCAGTTCAGGCAAGCTTAGGGGACACTTATTAAAAAACAAATCAATCAAGGAAACCAATGCAATAACTTGCCTTTAAAAATGGTTACAATTTCTTAACAAGAATGACTGGAATGAAGAGGCTAGGATCTTATAATGGTGCACTTATGATCTTGATTTTTTTACCCAGTAAGTTAGATGCGAGATATAAAAAGTGGGCAGGACAAGGCTTAACGGTATACCGTACGTTTTATGATAAGGAAACTCTTAGGAACTTCCAGTCAATAAAAGATCAGTACCAGTTAAACAATGCATTTTTTTTCCATGTTTCTCCAAATCCAGCATCATCTACATAACTTTATACCCAAGAGAACAGATCTTTTCTCTCTTCCTGTTCTGAATATATTTGTTAAGGCATACCATGTGGATCCAAGTGATTTCTAGACTGTACAAGGGTTTACAGGAGGTTAAGAATTTGAATCCAATTTACATCAAACAAAAATGGGAAAGGGAAACAAATTTATGGTAATTTCAAATGACACTTGGTATCAGCAATGTGCTTTTCAGTGGAGAATCTCTAGCTCTAATATATGCAGGTGTTTTGGTTGGAAGAGTCTTTGTAGATTTTTTTATTACACCTGCACAAAGTAAACATTATTCCAACTCCTCCAGCTGCTGGAGAAGCTGTGAGGCCCAAGGAGTAAAGCACCTCCACTTGTTTTGGTCCTGTCCATTGATAAACACTTTTTGGATTTTGATTCACTCTGAGTTACAGATGATTTTCAGTATGCAACTTCTTTTTCATTCGGATGACCTCTTGTTTGGATGTTTTCGCTCAGTAAACGTGGATAAAGTGACCAAGCTGTTATATGGCATTTTGAGTCTGGCTGCCCGAAAGACTGTCAATAAGAAATGGCTAAGTGTAAAAATTCAATCACTAAATGACTGGCATGAGGTTGTCTATAGGTTGTTTAAAATGGTAAAAAAATTACATTCCCTAACAGATTTCAATATGACACATTTGTTGAGGTTTGGGACAAATGGAAACATTACATTTTGTCAAGGCATCCCAAATTTGTATGAACTGTAATCCAGCATCTTATATTTTTGAATTGTTATATACATATGTTAACTAGTAGGTACACCGCTTGTTTTGTTTTTTTAATTCTTGTTTATACAAGTTGTGTTTTATTTATGTTCGTTTTTTTATTATATTGTATATTTTCGTTTTTGGTTAATTCTAAATAAAAAAAAAGACATTTGTTGTTGAGGGTTAAATGTCTGTGAAGGTTCTCAGTCATCCAGGTCATCGTAGTCAAAGGAGCTTGCAAAGAAAAGCGTCTGGACTTCTTTAAGTTACTTGAAGACGTTTCACCTCTCATCCGAGAAGCTTCTTCAGTTCTAAGGTCAAATGGTGGAGAGTCCCAGATATAAACCTAGTGGGAGTATCCCCCCACAGAGGGACAAAAGGACCCCCTGATGATCCTCTAATCGCCTGAGCCAAGGTGTGAAACTGGGTGTGGGTCCCAATCAGCCAGAGTTTCGGGTGTGTTCATTGTGAAACCTGGCCCCACCTTATCATGCGAATTCCTGAGGTCAGATGGCCCAGGATGTGAGTGGGCGTTAAGGCGTCTGGGAAGGGATCTCAAAACTGGATTATAGATGGCAGAGAGTTGGTGTCGTAAACCCCCACCTCTGTTCAAAGATGGTCGCTCACAGTGGACATAGATGGCTTCTTTCACTCCTCTTTCAAACCATCTGTCCTCTCTGTCCAAAATGTGAACATTGGCATCCTCGAAAGAGTGTCCTTTATCCTTAAGATGCAGATGGACTGCTGAGTCTTGTCCTGTGGAGGTGGCTCTTCTGTGTTGTGCCATGCGCTTGTGAAGTGGCTGTTTGGTCTCTCCAATGTAGAGGTCTGGGCATTCCTCGCTTCTGAGAACAATAGTTGAGTGGGTACATAGAGGCTAGCTTAGCTTGTAATGAAATCTGGCAGCAAGAAAAACAGAATTGTGACTTGTTCCAAAGTTTAAACATACAGACACTAGCATTTCTAATGCTTAGATTTATCTTTTTTTTAATTCACAAAAAAATGATAATTTAGTTTTATTATAGGGTTACATGGTGGTGTTATTTGTGGACATTCACTGGCAGTAGTGTTACTGCCTGTTAAAACTCACAATGACAATGTTTAATATAATGAGAATTATTCCACCCACTCAGTTTTAATGTGAGCCCCTGTATTGTCTCCTTATAAAGATACAGGAATGTCAACATTACTCTACTGGAATGCAGTGCATGCCTGTTGCTCACCAGTTTCAAGCTCATGTTAGTTTGTGAATATTCAAGGAGGTCATGATCAATGTTCCCTCTAATTTTTCATGTGTCTGAGCGAACACACAAACTCCCTGAGCGGTCCCTGTTTGGACCACTGTGAGCAACAGCAGACCTGTGCACTGTGGTCACGCCAGCATCGAATCCATCCAAGTTACATGGTTTATTAAAATAATCAAATCACAGCATTTACATTTATGTTAGACTACTTTTAACTAACTACTTTAGCCCACTTACAATAAAAATAAAAAAAAATAAATCTTGTTCATGACCTGTGTAGTATGTTAACACTATTGGAAGTAAAAATAACTTGAACTTCAATTTTGAAAACACAACTTTCTTTTCTTTTTTTTTTATAAAGCTCTGACTTGTATTATGAGTCTGTGGTCTGGGAGAGAGTCCTGTAACTCTCTGTCTGCAAAATACAGTATATAATGACCAATGTTGGGCAATTAATTATATAGTTACTTCTTCAAAATAGTTACTGAGTTATGCAAACAAAGTTTTTTGCAGCTGTTTACCTAAAAATGCAGCCAAGGCGTTTTTTAAATAAACATTTCAAACTATTTACAGAACAACCAGCTGTTCTGCATCAAATCTAATGCCACACAAATTATTTGTGCCACTCCAAAAATAATTTCTGTCCACTAAGAGATAAAGGAGAACATAAAAAGCCTGATACCTGCAGTTGTGACAACAGGAGATGTATCACTCCTGTAACAGCTGTTACATTCAGCAGTCGCCTCATTGTTCTGACACACACAACAAAACTATTGACTAGACTACACACTAACTGGTATAAAGTCCACACTTTTTCCGTCAATTGTTCCGTCTGTCCTGCTCACATCTCCAGTGGTTGTACACGTTGTCATTAACGTGGCATCACTCCACATCAGCCACGCCGCTTTGCTAGCTAAAACACCGGTGTCGGCACATACGGACGCTGTCATAGCCTGTCAACCACGTTGATTAGCTGCGTATATACGAATGTGAATCGCGTGATTGGCTGGACTATGGGATAAGGTGGCATCGTTCTAATCCCAGCAGCTGAAACAGCCAGTCACTTACTGACTAACACTGCAAAACAGAATTGTTAAAGTATTAATTTTAATTTCAATTCAGGTTAGATTTTTTGTGCGCAATGCAGATTTTCTGTGCGCAGAGACCGTGCCAGCAGTGCGCAATTGCGCGCGGGCAGCTTAGAGGGAACATTGGTCATGATGTCAGATTTTCAGTTCACACTGTAATAGTCAAAATATTAATTAAAAAAAATAGGTAATAGGTAAAAAGAAAACAATCACAAAAGTGGCATTGTTACATCGTTAAATCCAGGTTGAAGAATCACCTATTCTCAGCTGCATTTGAATAAAGCATCAAATCTGCCCTGTTTTACTTTGAAGCTTACATTTCAAAACTTACATTTTGACTACCGATTCTATCTACTGTTCCTTTTTTTCTTTTTCATTTTAAATCATGCTTTTTAATTGTTTTTTGTTTTTTAATGTCTATGTAAAGCACTTTGAATCACCTTGCTGTTGAATTGTGCTATATAAATAAACTTGCCTTGCCTTGCCTTACATATATCTACAGAAAACGTGGGGGAAAACAGGCATAATGTTATTGTCATTTTCATCTGTGTCTTTGTTTATTGTATTTAACCTCAAAATAATAAAGAAATGTACTAAAGAGTACTCAAAGACCTGTGAGCTAATTATTTATATCTTATATGACTTGTATGTGAATTGCTGACTCAACATTTCAGTTTTAAATAGTCAAGATCTGGAAGTGGTGGATTTTTTCCCTCATGGTTGGAGAGGGTTTTTACCCCAAGTCAGCGAGTTAAAGTATAGCAGAATCTTTTCTATCTTCACAGGTAACTGGGAGGTGAACCATGAGACAGACTGGCAAATTGGTGCAACATCTGCTGGAATGCATTAGTTTCAGTGAATAGTTTGATCATTTGGAGCTCAGATTGTATTTACTGCTCCTTTGTGTCCTCCTTTATGATGTGGAGTAAACTAGTCTTTCCTAGGAGCACCTCAGTTGCCCCCTATGAAAAACTGGAAAACCTTTCTTATGAAAATAACTTATGGACTACCTGGCAGGCGAATTTGTGGTGCAGTCTCACAGCAAGAAGGTTCAGATCCATTTTGGGGCCTTTCTGTGTGGAGTTTGCATCTTCTCCCTCTGCCTGTCTGTGTGGATTGTGTTAATGTACTCTGGATTACAAATTGATTGTAAGTGTAAATGTGAGCATGAACGGTTGTCGATCTAAATGTGTCAGCCCTGCGGCAGATTGACAATCTGTCCAGGATATAGTCCACGTCCTGCTCTGTCACAGCTGGGATAGGCTCTAGCCCCCGTAACCCTGGAGTGGAAGAAGATGGATGGATGGATGGATGGATCGAATACTTGGCTTAGTATCATGAGTATTGCCAGTATATGATCTTGTAGCATCCCCTTTTCCGTATTTGCAGTCTTTCTTTTCACTAGATTTAAGATTCTAGACAATTTTTGTCACTTTGATTATCCAAATGCTATTGTGTGAAATACTTACAGGTCCCATGTAGCATTATCAGATAAAAAATAAGCTTTAAAGTAAGGAAAAATACTATAGTACATAGTATAAAAACAACATAAAAGGCAACTATGCAATAGGTTCTGGTACTATACACTGTTGAGACCTGACATACACTTTTGCAGTACGGTATGTATTGCTCATGTGTTATATTAAGTAATGTATAGCTTGTGGGAGAAATTTGTTCTTTAGTCTGCTGGTGTGGGATTTGTAGCTCCTTTACCCTGATACCCTCTGTTACTCCCTGATACTATCATGGAGAACAGGCTGTTGTGTGGATGTGTTGTGTCCTTTAAAATTTAAGGGCCTTCCTAGCTGTGTGCATAGTTCTTTCTGGTAGATTGGGCAGCTTAGACCCAACAATGCGCCGAGCAATGCACACCACTCTCTTAAGGACTTTCAGATCTTTACTGGTGTAGTCAGAAGTCTCTCTACATCTTTTTCTGGTCAAAAAGCAGTAAGGATTTGAGTTCTTAGGCAAAAGATTTTTAAACATCTGAGACCACAGAGGCTTTTTAAAAAACAACAGTTGAAAGGCGTAGCTCATGTCGAGTCTTTGTGTAAGGTATTTAAAGGTGTCCACTTTTTCCACCACTGCATTATTTATGATCACTGAGAGATGAGTGACTCCCTTTTTCTGCAATTTCTTCACAATGACCTCCTTTGTCTCAATGACATTCAGGGATAAATGCCTGTTTTCACTTTTCACTTTTCCAGGGCTTGCAAAATCATTCAACTTCACAGTGCGGTTAGTAACCTTCTATGCCATGCAGTCATAGCAGAGTTAGAATGAACTTTCATGCTTAACACCTGGAGATTATCAAAAAATCACCCAGGGCTGTTTTTAAGCCAGATCCCTATCTCACTGACAAATGTGGAGGGCAGTCTGGTATTGATTGCTACACTGCATCCAGCATGGCATAAGGGGAAAAGACTATGCAGTATGTGCAAAAATGCAAAAGGGGAATGGCTGGTAGAGCCTGCCACTAGATTTGAAGATAACAAAGAAATGGGCAGAGAAGCAGGCGGCATTATCAGTTTTTTCATGAACTCATAAGACTTATTGACTTTATATTTTAAAGTTGTCCCTTACACACAAAAAACCTTTAGCATTTTATGTTAGATTATTTAGCTTTTAATTTGCAGCGCACTGTATAAACATTTAATACTTCTCAATCCGATGTGTCTTGACTTCCTATCCACTGAGACTTCATGCAAATCAGCTGAAATCAGTTATGAAATGTGTGAGAGGGAAGCAGAGACAATTGGGATTTAGAAGCTTAGGCTGAACTGAAGACATGATTGTCGCCCACCACAGGAAGGCAACATAAAGATTTTAAATATTTATGGATTGATGCTGTTGATGCTCAGCTATCGCATATGTGTTCTTTTATTATTAGGACATGTCCTGCCTGATCTGAGCAGCACAGGCTTTAAAATCAAGCATCACTGGACAAAAGAAAGGATGTCTTTTTCCTAGGTAATAAAATTCTCCTATAGTAACTAGAATGTGAACATGATCAAATATAGCAACGCACATGTCTAGACAAGCGTTTGTATCTCTATACTGTATGTGCGTGATTCTGGATCTTATGATGAGTTCTGCTTCAGGTCTGCTGGCAGGAGCAAGCCACCAGCAGTGTGACGATGTGCCCTGCTGATACAGCAATTCATAAACACTACGAGGCAGGCGCAGCGATGACAGAATCTATTCTACTTGGTCGTTTAGGCTATGCTAGCCAGCTTTCAGGAGATGAATAAATAAATAAACATGAGGTAGGCTTAAAGGGCCAGCAGAAATGATACCAGCTTCATGGCAAACTCTGACCCAAATTTGATGTCTGGTTAGATTACAGGGTCTCTGGTGAGTACTGTTTAGCTGCAGGCACAAAGTGCATAATTGCACATACACATTCCAGTAAAAGCTGACCTCTACTGATGGCTCAAGCAGAGGTTTTGCTCATACCTGGCAATGTAACCACCTGGCCCCTGGAGAGAGAAAACATCTTCATTTTACATAGTGTGTTTGATTTAATTTGATATAATTCTTCTTTTGACAAAGTTGTACTTTTGTATTTTCTTACTCAGTTGTATATAGCATTTGTATTTCTATTTTATTCTATTGTATATATTATTCTATTCTATTCTATTTTATTCTATTGTATATAGTATTTTATTTTATTTTATTTTATTGCATTCCAGTGTTTTCTAATTTCTGCTACATAACTTTGCACTTTTGCTGTAACAAAACAAATATCCCACCTGTGGGACTAATAAAGGTCATATTTTCTTATCTTATACAATGATAAATAATGTAACCACCCACAAGGATTTGTTGAAGCGGTCATTAGCCCTTCACAGTGTAGAAATCTTTACACAGTACACAAAAGCACCGCATGTCTGGAAGATGTGCTAAATGTTGTACTAAGAAACAGAAGAGATATTGTTTTGTTACGTGGTCTCAGACAGCTGGAGAGTTACAGCAGCCTTCAAAAAAGGGGGAATTTTTTCTGCAGTTTCTTTCAAACAGAACACATCTTTGGAAAATCAAAGTCTCTTCAAATAATACAACATTTGTGATATCTTTTCTGAACCATGAGGGATGCAGTGAAACAAACGTGTAGAGAAAAATCACAAACCTACAGATACTTCAAAAGTCTTTGTTTTGATTAAGATTAATGGAGACAACGTAATGCTTTGTCTGTTCAACCTGTTACTGAAGCAGCCAGCCTTATTAATTCTATTAAATCTAATGTGTAAGTAATGTTATCATTAAAGTTTCATTAAAGAAAGTTGAAATAATGAATAAACAAGGCTACTTTTGCAAATATTTTATTTTTTAAAACATCCAGTTGTTAATTCTACAAGTCTGTTGTACCTTTAGATATTTAATTGAGATAATTTCATGATCAAGGTTTTCAACAATTACACTATAAGTTGTAATCTTTCAGTTTCAGTGTTATTTATATAGCATCAGCTCACAAGAACAGTTGTCTCGAGTTGCTTTTAATTGTAAGTTAAACGCTTCACAGTATCAGAGTGTAAAACCCAGCAAGCACTACACACTTGGTGACAGCACTGCTGCAACTGGTTGTAATTTGAAAATTCAGCCAGAACCTGATGTAAGTGCTGCCAAAACAAAACTTGTGATCTTCTCATCAAAGCCACTGAATCTTTCATCTGTGACTACTTATCAGGACTCTGTGATCCAGTCTGCAATTTCAAATAAAGTCTTGCTTATCTTTGAAGGCCAAAAAGCGACTGCTGCCACTTTTGTGTCTGTGACATTATGTACATACATGCATCCTTGCAATGCTTTAATGCATCAGGTGCAGTATACCATGAGGCATGGGATTAATTAAAAACTAAACCTCTGACTTAGGTTTCACTATTGCCTGCCTCATCAGTCATTAACATGTTTGTGTTTATAAGACATGGCTCTAGCATATTTACAACTATATGGCCTTCAGAAATTTATGGTAGTGATTTTTTTTTTTTTTTTACAGTACTCTTACCCACAATCTGTTTCCATAGCTCCTGCATAGTATGCTGCTTCTTTTCTCTGAAATCAGTCTGGGTCTGACTAAACTGAGTAAAGAAATTCAATATGCAATCAGTAGATACATATATGTATATATACAGTGGACTAATTAATTCGTTCCAGAGGGTCTTTCGTAAGTCAAACTTTTCGTAAGTCGAAGCACCTTTTCCCATCGCCTTTTGAGTGAGGAGATGCTGGCTGAAGACGAAGTTTTTGGTGGAGGCTGAAGAAAGCATATGTATGCATACATATGTACGTGTACATGTACATAACATTACGGAATTTAATTCTAAACATTAAAACTAAAACTTACATTTATGTTAATTAATGTACGTACGTACACTGTGCAATGATATTTTTTTAACATTTTTTTAAACTCGCTCATATTTATGCCTTATGCCGGCCCCATTATGAATGAACGATAGGCTAATTGCAAACGAAAAGCACACGAAATAGCGCACTGCAACAACAATACATCTTTCACGTGGAACAGCAAAACGCATTTCGCAAACGGATTTTGTTACACGGGCATTTTGTCGTACCACGGGCAAAAATATTGTCGTTAAGTGCCTTCGTAAATTGAATTTTTCGTTAAATGGGGTCTTCGTAAGCCGGACCCCATAAAACAATAAAATACTATAAAGGAAAGTGCTATTTTTGAAACTTTAAAATAGTGGAGATGATTATAAAGACATCCAGACAAACACAAGTCCATTTTTGTGCCTTCTGTGATCAAAAATGTTTACATTGGTGAGATATTTTTTACTGATTTTGATATTAAGTATATGAACTATAATATGAGGTCCACACCCTTTATTAGCCAGAATGTTGACTTCTCTGGGCATCTTATTGATAAAAATGAACATCTACGAAGCAAATTTGTGTGCTTTACATATAAACTAGTACCTTTTAGTACCTGGATTCACAATTTAACCCCTTGTTTTGTCCTGAATCTGAAGAAAGTAGTTCTGGTTTCAATTTATGTGACTAGAGATTTTATTTTGTTTTAGCAAGTCAAATATTGGTGAAGCAGTAATGTCGACGTTTCATCACAGGCAGAGCAGATGGTAACACTGAGCCAGACAGTCGTCTGCTACACAACATGAGCCACAGACTGAACAACAACCCACACTGGCTTTCTTGTTGAAGTATCTAACTTATCTAACTTTGAATATGAACATGCATCTTCTGCACCTTGCCTTGATTATGCCAGAGAGCAAACATTCAGGAGAAACAGCTCTTGCCTTCCCAAATAAAATGCAAACAGCATCTAAATAAACCTGAAAATGTTAGTTCAGCATGGTTAGATATTGCCATCCTCAATCTTCAGTTCCACTAAAGGCACACTGTCTGCTTTGCTTATAAGCTAAAGTACACACTTATTTGTTGTGTATCTTATTCATTACATTTGCAAGAATAACAGCAGTAGTATGGTTCTTCAGCATCTGCTGTGATTCAAGCATTGACAAGAACAGATTTGTCCAGTAATCTACAGTCATTTAGAACAGGCACTTTTCATATTTGTCTCATTTCTTGCAGCAGGACTAACAGCCACAAACAGTGCTTCTTGCTGTGAGCACTGTAACCCCCCAGTAAGAAGGTTCTGATTCATAGTTCCAGGTTCGCTGGAGCCTTTCTCTGTGGAGTATGCATGATATGATCTGCCTGCACTGGTTTCTTCCAGGTACTCCATCTTCATTCCACAATTCAAAGACATGTTTGGTTAGGCCCAATGAATCTAAATTGGATAAGCGGTTAAAAATAAAACAACATCATCTCGGCATTATTTTTGCTTGCTGGAATGTCCATACTAGTTGCCGAATGATTTGATTTTCTAAAAAGTGATTTTAAAAAGTGCTCCAAAATACACAATAACAGCACAAGAAAACAGTTAAGAGTTCCAGGTCAGTGACTTGAATGGGTAGAGATGAGGCCTAGCAGACTGTGACAGTTGGTTGTGTCTGCACTGCTGTAAATCAGGGCAACTGAAGCCTTTATAAAAAAATCTAAGAGGATTAATCATAAAAAGGCTGTAAAAACCAGGATAAAAATTTGTCAATTTCTTCTCTGAGGTTGGGTTTTAATTGTAATCTATGGGGCCTCTCGTGGCTTTTCGTGGAAGTTTTTTTTTGCACTTTTGCAAAGGCTTTGTTTTTCAGCACTACATTTTGAGTTCTCACTATAGTAACTATTTCTGAATTGTTTGACCTGAATGTATTTTACCTAAAACAATTTTTGACAATTTAAATGGGGATTTGGGAGAAACAGGACAGTCAAAGAGAAAAACAAAGGAACCCAGCACACTGTTGCTAAAGTAAAAGGAAAATCATTTCAGATGTATTCAATCCTCCACATCTGTATAAATCACATGTGGAGGACTGCACTTATAACAAGCAGTCACAGCCAGATGCGTCTGATTGAAACAACTGCTGGTGCTCCTATGGACAAAGCAGCAAAGGTAGCTGCCACACTGTCACCACGACTGGATGCGCAAACAGAATGATCTTAAATGATCTGTTCAATCCTGTGTGTCTCTTGTTCAGGTGTCTTATGCTGTCATCCTTTCCATCACTCACTCTTACCCTTCTCCTGTAGTCTGGCCCTGCTGAATAGTTGAAAAATACAAGATATTTCCACATTTCATTTCTGAGATTCAGTGTCATTTTGTTTTTTTTGTTTTTTTTTTAATCAGTGCATTTACATTTACATACAGTGTCAGATCTTTAGCCTGGCTGATACTGATTTTTTGGGGCCATTGACAAAAACAGGGAGACATGGCAATAACATAATGTCCAAGATTATTTATTGATACATATTCATAAATAAATTTTAAGATGCAACATGTTAGACTGAAAAGGTAAAACAATGAGATCATTTTTTATTAACTTACCAGCAGTGCACTCCACTATGTCGCGTACCATGAAGACACTGCTTGACTGCACCACAATCTGCTTGGCCTTGACACGTACTCTGTTACATGTGTTGACAGTATTGTAAATAATGGAGTCAGAGCTGCTGCACTGGACAAATTATGTGATAACATCAGTTCTAAATTACACTGGCCCTTTTTTTCTGCACATATTTGTTAAAAACAAAAAGAAACAAAAGCAATTAGTTTCCTATTGGGTAACACATATATTGGATATATATCTGTCATATCTGCCAATATTGACTAAATTATATATTGGTTAAAATCGAGTGAAATCAGAATCAAGTATTTAAGCATGTAGCATGACATTACCAGTATCCCGAGGATTTGCTAGATAGCTGCCTGCTGGTTTTGACCTATTCACCATTTCACTTAGTCAGCCTGGCTGTTAGTGAAGGAGGGGAGTGTATGTGATGGCAAGTCTTCCCTCTTTGTACAAAGCAAAATCAAGACTGGTAACAAACTGGCTTAGCATGTAGCTGCAGTGAGAAGTCAGGGTGCAATCAGAAATTTGAGGAAGTAAATCAATGGATCACTCAGACAGTGTGCATTTTATACCAACAGTGGCAGAGGGGCAAAAAAATCACTCTTGTAGTCTTCAGAAGATAGCTTAAGAGATTTCTTTATTTGATCTTTTCAGATGTGTTCAAAGCAGAGAAGTGAACACTTGTTCTTTTAGAAAAGGACAGAGGTTGGTGTAACATAGAAATCTTGCAGAGTGTTGTTCATTTTACAAACAAAATATTGTTATCCTTTACACGTGTGATTATGAGGCACCACACAATAATACTGTATCGTCTTAATTATTTACACTTGAACAAAGCATCTGCCCTTCTGGCTACAAATGCTTGAGTGTTCTTACTATATATGGGTGTGAGCAGCATACACTGAAACAGCAATAAGGTGTTTGGTTTTAACTGTGGCTATAAGGGAGAGAAGTTGAATGACAAAAATAAGAAGCAGAAGAATAGATACACATTTGACCAGAAAGAATCAGGCCATTTGGAAAAGTAGGCTTACACGCAAACATTCAGACATGCACACACATTCACTAACAGGCAGGTGGGATAAAATGCGGTAAACCCCCCAGACTGCACACACACGCACGCACACACACATACAAATATGCACAAACAGTGAATGCCTCAGTAGATGTCCATCTGCTTCAGTACTACCTCAGTATTCCATCAGCTTTCCTCGGCAGTGTGAGGAAGGTGAACATACCTGTCTGTGATACCACTGTACTGCACGTGTCGTCCAATCAAAGTCCACCATAACATGATGAAAGTTTCCACTGCAGCACACAGTTTAGACATTTTTAAGTTCACGCAGAACACTGAGGCAGAAATATGAATTTGTTGTTTTTCAAGATGTCTTTTTTTTGGTTTGTTTTCTTTTGTTAGTTTTTTGTGTGAAACATTTTTGCTACTTTAACAGTAAGCAAAGAGCCCCTTCATCCCATTGGTCCTCCTGTCGAGAGTGTGACATAGGAAGTTAAAGAAAAACAGATTTATAGATAGAGAGAAAAGATACATACTATTATCTAAAGTCACAAACAACAGTTGTGAGGAGATTGTCAAGGCCTTCACAATATATTCAGTGAATGAGGTCACGTTGTAAATTGGCTCTGTCTCTGTAAACCCTTGGCCTCCTGGGAAGTTCATGAAGTGCAGCCACTGTGGCAGGCATGCATCAGTACCTGTTAGGAAACCATTTATGTTATTTAGGTGAAGAGAAAAGTAGTATAGGGTGAACCAAAGCCCACATCAGGGAAAAACAGCCTAAAAGTCATCAAATAAGCCTCCTCTGTGAATATTATCAGACAAGCTGTAGTTTAAGCCCCTTCTTTGTGCATTTGTTAGGTCTTTTAATCATGCCTTCATTTCTAATGCAGTCCCTGAAAGTACAGATGTGAAAACACCCGAGGCCAGCACATTATCAAACGGTTCAGAACAGCATAGCTTATTGTCTGCAAAGTAAAAGGTCTTACACACCCAGCCGTGCTGTATCCTTCAAAAAGAGCGTTTCCATGACTTACAAAGGATTTTCTGGAAGGCTCTGCGGAAGTCCTGGTTGAAGATAGTGTAGATTACTGGGTTTAGTGAGCTGTTGCAGTAGCCAATCCAAAAAAAGAACTTGAAAAGTGTTAGAGGGATCTCGCATGGTTCACGGCAGATTCCATACAGACTGTAGGAGAAGAAGAATGGGAACCAGCAAACAACAAATACGCCCATGACCACAGCAAGGACGAAGGTGAAGCGTTTCTCCCGAGCAGCTGAGACTTTCTTCCGATTGACAGTGCTCCGACGTTTGCGACGAGATGAAAACAAGTCTATGGATTTGGAACTGGCACGCGACTTCCTGCTGGAGTATTTAGAGGCGGAGCTGCTCTTTCGGCTAGCCTTCCTGTCTTTTCTGTCTTCATGATGATGTTTTGAGGAGCAAGAACTTTTTTTAAGTTTCTCGTCTGACGAGCTACTATCTTCAAAGTCGTCATCGTTGTCTGTTGGATGTTTTGGCTCGTTTG
This sequence comes from Perissodus microlepis, assembly GCF_051167445.1. Lineage (NCBI taxonomy): Eukaryota > Metazoa > Chordata > Actinopteri > Cichliformes > Cichlidae > Perissodus > Perissodus microlepis. Next base: position 7,518,599 of record NC_140466.1, read on the forward strand.
GTAGGGGTGTTCGAACTGCTTGCTCGTGGCAATGCCCATTCTGGCGTTCCTGATTTTTCATGCTCCCGCCCCTGTTGGACTTTAAAGACCCACCTATGCCCGGTTCAGCTTGGTCCATCCCATTCTCCAGCGGTGAATCCACATCCCTTTTCTTCTCTGACAATGTTCTGGTCCTGGTTTTTGCCACTTGGTAGATCCGAATATAGACCAGGATCATAATAACACAGGGAGCAAAGAATGATCCTATGCTGGAGTAGAGGATGTACCAGGTCTCATCATTCAGCATACACTGGGGACTGGCCTCGCTGCTGCTTCTGTCCATTGATATCAGTGGAGGGAAGGATATTATGGCTGAGATCAACCAGACCACAACAATCATGCCTTTAACTCGTTTAGGTGTTCTCTTTAAGTTGTACTCTACAGCCTGTGTCACAGACCAGTACCTGTCCAAACTAATAGCGCACAGGTGAACAATAGAAGAGGTGCAGAACAAAACATCCAGAGCTAGATAGATGTCACACCAAATTTTGCCAAAAAACCAGAAGCCCATAAGTTCATTTGCCAGTGAAAAGGGCATGACCAGAGTGGCTACCAGTATGTCCGCACTGGCCAAGGAGACGAGAAAGAGGTTCTGGGGTGGTTTTAGAGCTCTGCTCGTTAAAACGGCGATAACAACCAAAACGTTCCCGACTATTGTAAACAAAATCAGGAAGCTGACAAGTCCAGCAAGACCCCAGATAGCGAGCAGGGTATACTGGCTCTCAGAGGTGGAATTAGAGGAGATATTTTCTGCCTCTACCCTGTCGTCCAGGCTGGAGATATTAAAGAAATCCATTTTTAAGTCCAGTTTTGATTTTTACAAAAAAAATTTAATGTGCGGAAATAATCCGAAAAAATAAATATCCAATTAAGACTTGAGCGCACATTTCACAATAAAAATATACATGAAATTGCATTTTTCTTCTCTCCGCAATGTTCCACATCCTCCATATAAGTCTCTCATATGCATTTGAAAACAGAGAGAAAAGGGGAGGAAGAGAAAGAGCATGAGATATACAAGTCTTTTAAGTCCTTATTCCAAGAGCGCACGCTGCTCAGCAGCAAAATTTTCATGGTTAGAAAGCGGACTCCTTCCTCACAGTGTCCTCTCCCACCCCGACTGCGCCCGCATCTCTCCACCTCCGCCTCCCCGCTGTGTCCTGAGAGAGGTTTGTAAGAACCACGTGTCTTTTTTTTTCTTTTTTCTTTTTTTCAGAAAGAACTAGCAGGGACGTGCTCCGCCCCGGAGAAGAGATGGGAGCGATTATTGGAGGAGAGGAAGCAAATAAGCAAGCAAACATTTTTTTTATTTATTTTTTTTACAAGTTATACGGGAATAGTCGATAAGATCAGTGTTGGCTACTGCTGGGGGAGCTCTTGCTTAATGTGAGTCCAGTTTCGCTGCATTGTCGGTGTAAAGTGGCTGACAGTAACAAATTGGACAGTCGATCAGACAATCTCTTTTCTTATTTGACTCTTGAAGGTCTATTTTAGAGTGCGCTCACGCCGAGCGCCTGTGTGCAGGAGCTGCTCGTTGGAGGTCACATTGCTGTCAAACTGACAGCGGCGAAGTCCCGCACCAAGCAAGGCACGCTCTGCTTTGTCCTTCTGTGCACACACTGGAGGTCAGTATTGTAACAGTCAGCTCCGGAGGGACAAATTGGCCAACACATACGATTCATACGAACATTAGCGATAGTTTTCTTAAACAAACTGAATATAAATGTTATTATTATTATTATTATTATTATTATTATTATTATTATTAAGCTATGTGGCCCATCATTTAACTTTCGTCCTGGTTTATGAATATAAGAAGAACACGTGTAAACACATAATGGAAATAATGTCCCCTCTTTTTTGCACTCTACTGCCGTTATATTTCATGTGTTTGCATGGTGGTAATTAAAAGGATTACAGGATTAAATGACGCAGTTGTGTGTTCTGATGGAAAGTGAGACGCACGCGCTTTTAGGGGATTTCAAAGGCGCAAAATCTTCGGCGTAGAAAGCCCTGTAAATACATAAGCTAGAGAACAAAATAGGGCGTGCATGAAATATGATTAATGAGGAGACATCTTAAAGTCACGAGTTCATCCCCTTGCCTTGGATGCAAGGGCGGAATATGTCTCTAGCATGACATCCAGGTTATCCTGGCTTTATGTTTTTTTATCCATTCTCTCCTTGGGACACGTGCATGCAAACTTTAGCCACAGCCAAAGGGACACTTACTTCTATTTCTTTTTCTCTCCTTATCTCTGTATCTTTTTCTCTTGCACACATGGTGCAGCAGCACAGTCCAGGTTTTTTAAATTAAATCCAAGTTCACTTTGGTAGGTCAAGCCCCAAAAAAGCCTGTGATAAGTTTTTGGACTTCCTTTGTGGACTTCCTCTGCTCCTGTTATCCCTATCGACTCTGGGTGGCTTTGCCTCCTGGAGAAACCCTTTCTTGCCTTTGGCATATAGCTGGGTATTAAGTTCCTTGGCCAGTGAGTTTATTGACCGTGTCTACCGGCTAAGTACCTGCCATTAATCAGTAGAGCACGCAGCCATGCTGAATTAAAGAGCAGCCACAGCCGCAAGAAATGCTTAAGTCCAAATTGATCTGCATCAAGACTATGAGGTGGAATGAGGAGGGCTCAGGAGCTCATGGTCCATCTGCCTGCGTGGAATCACAGTCACTAACTTCCCCCCTGCACCCATCCAAAAAACAGAGTGTTCCTTCTCATGCCGCCTTTTTAAATTCAACCTAGGATAGAGTGATGCCGTAGGTCAGTGTAGATGCACTCTAAGCTGATTTTGAACAAACAGTCAAGTCTTATTATGGTCATTAAGTTGTGTCCTGGGGCCACAGCTCATCTATATATAACTGGGGCATCGGTGAGGGATCTCAGCTATTACCAAGCCTTTTTCTTGTTTTCAATGTTGAGTCTTCCTCAGAGGGAATAAGTTGGCACTTTCTGCAACTAGCCAGGAGACAGCTTTGAGCTGTCAAAGAAACTTAGCTGATTATTTTTATCTCTTTAAACCAAGGATACGTACTTGTGTGCTTCGAATTACTGTGCTTTTTGTTCTGTTTCATTCTCTTTTTTTCTAGTATAATCATAAACTACAGCTGTTCTTTTTTTTTTTGTGATACAGAGTCGCTCCTGGATGAGAAATCTGCATTTTTATTTAAATGCTACAAGGCAGCATTTGTGGAACTGAAAGCAGAGACAGTACTCAGAGCTTTACAGCAGAGAAAAGTATAATGAGCCTCTCAGACTTTCAAAAATATAATAACACCTGATATGCTCTCACAAGGTTACATGACAAGCCCTTTGTGACCCATTAAAGTGACTGCTCGAGTCACTGGCCTTTATCACACAATCAGAGCCTCATTATAGCCAGAAGACATTATTCCAAAGATGGCCACGTCCTGCCTATGAACTCTGATCATCTCCCTGCAGGTATAAATGTTCAGCAAGCACATCAGTGTTTAAACCAAATATCCAAATACTAAATACTCTAGTAAGGCACGTGTTTGCAAATCGTAATTCCCCAAAGAAATCAAAGCTGTTACCAGTAACCTCTAATTTCCACCCTCTCTAATGTGAGGTGGTTTCCATATTGGCTCCTCTGTAAACTGAGGTACCAGCTGATGACAGTGATAAATGGCAGTGTAACTCGGGCAGATGACTATAGAGCCTAGAACAAATAGTTCAACAGAGAAACATTCAGCCTAGGGGAGTTTCTCTTCTGCTTGCATCACCTCACAAAGCAGGGTCTGCTTCTTATCTACCACCTTGCCTTTGACAAATTACCCATTAGGAATTTAGACTGATCTGAAATTGATTTTTTTTTTTCACATGGAAGGAGTTTTCTTTTGGGTAGACCTGCATAATAAAAAATAAAGTTGTCAGTGTTTCTAAGCTCACATATCTCCTTCTGAAAAATTGCATATGTGGCCAAATGATCCCAACCGCTCAGTTACTCTCTTCATCATTTGTGGCAGTTTCTGTGGGATTGTCAGAGCTACTGGAGCTCACAGAGATTTTTAGAAAAACACATTTTCATTGTATGAACCATATCGTAAACTGGTGTCTTTTTCAAATTTTTCTTCCCCTAAAGATTGTCAGCAAATCCAAGATGAAGTAGTTGTCACTGTGAAGCCTGTGGCTGGATGTCAAGCAGGATGCATTTTAAAAATAGCAGGTAAGAGATTTGTTAGCTTCTCTCTTGTAACTCTGGGGAATTAAGGAAAAAAGAAAGAAATTCAGGGATGCGTTTTGACTCTGTGCAAACTGCCCTCTGTGTGAACTGACGAATCAGTAGATTTGCACAATAATATGCACAGTCTAGTTAACAGCTAAGTCTTTTGATTATGAAATTTAAAATCTCTGGATGCTTTATTATTCCCCAGTTTCAGAAAAATCTTATTATATTTCCATCTCTGAAACAAATATTTCTCTTTTCATTCACATTTTTGTGCTTAATCAGTTGTTGTCCATTTAGAACTCCTCTGTTACAGTTTGAATGAAGCAGCATAAGGAGTATTGGGTGTGAAGAGACATTGTGCAAAGAACTTAATGAATAGTTTGGCGTGCAGCCTTAAAAATGTGGCTGACATTCAGCTCAAAAATAATCATGTAGTCAGTAAATAAAAACTAATGAAACCTGTGTAGACTATGAGTGTATAAAGTATGTTTTTACATTTTGGCATTTTAAAATTCAGTTTAAGCTGAAGGATATGTAGACATTTAGCAGCACAGATTGGATGTTATAAGAGGACAGATGTGTTGCACTTTTATCGGGGCTACGGCATTATCTGGCATTGAGGATTTTATAGAGTAAGGACCGTCTGAAGAGAAGTAAAATATCAGGCAAAAGTATGTATTGTGAAAATAACTGTAAGCCCCTTTCAAACGCTGCAGGTTGTCAGCGTAAGGGACTCTTGTTCAAAAAACCCACAGCTTTGAATTGAAAAGGACAAAATGTCGGGGGTGTTTGCCTTTGTGTGTTCCTGCCGAGTAGAAAGTGCATTACTCCATCGCTCTTTTGGTAAAAGGTTTGTGTGCTGTCACTAAGGCAAATGGCTTTCTTCCTATTACACAATGCAAAATCCGCAGTAAAGATATTAACTCTGTATTTAGCATCAAGAGATGTATCTTTTTCCTTTTCTGTTAAGCTTTTGGGTTCATAGGCATTACAAAGAGTCAGCTGAGGGATTGAAAAGCCAAACGTTATACGGATATTGTGACACTGTAAAACAATTTGTATTTTTTCTCTCATGTTTGGATTTCATTGTCAGATCGTGCTAATATTAAAGTTGACCTTCAGCTATATATAAGTTACTAGGCAGAAAAGAAAGACTTCATCATTTCATACTCATACAAGACTCAAGGTCTTTTTTCATGTCGCTTTTGTCATCTTTTATTAACAGCCTGTGTCTTTTCCAAAGAAGTCTCCAAAACTCCAGTTATAATTACCAGATATGACTACAATCACAAATCAAATAGCTTTTCCAAAACTGATTCTCCACAATGGACACTATAATAGTATTTCAACCTCATAAAGCATTTGGATATTTGCTGTGGCACAACAGACTGTTGCACTGCAGATAAGATTACTCAACTGTCCCGAGAAGGGTTGACTGTCCAATTGTAAGATGAGTGGCTGTGCAGTGTCTGGCCTAGCAAAGTCATTACTGTCCATCTGAGTGACAGTTGGGCCAAACTTGCTGATCCGCAGGCAAGTCGAGAATTATGCACAGCCTGAATGTGTTAGAAACATGACACCCAGACATAGACGAGCACCAGTTGACTAGGAGTTGCATCGTGATCTATACACCAGATTGACTTGATGTTGGTGAAAAATGACCATCTGTGAAGTGTCACTGGCAAAGAGATCACAGATTGGCCCAGAAATGTTAAAAGAATTCATGTAGAAATCAAATTTTAGGCTGGAGAAAGGGGGGAGTAAAGGGTAATCAGCTAATAATACACTAACATGTAGCTGATGGATTTCGAGTACATTATTCATTGAGTCAGTGGTTACTGATTGGAGAAGTAACATATTCTAATGCGAATATAAATATCACCCTCAGGGCCCTCTCGATACCAGTGCAAAAGTTTCCAGTCCCAAACGTGTGCGCTGCAATAGGAGCACGACTAAATACAATCAAACATGGGTGAAGACTGTAATGTACCATCTTTAAGTCAACCTGTTTTTTCATTACAATACCTCTTCCATTTAAACCCTGGTCAACAGATGTGTTCACAGCCTCCGATGTCCACAAGGCATTTTGTCAAATGTTTTCAGGCTTCTATGAGATTCCCGGTTCTCTAGTGCAATCAGTTCAGATGCTTCTGTGCTTGAGAGCTTAAAGCTTAAACCAGTGTGAAAAGAACAAAGTTTAGGAAACATGAAAAGGCAGGAAAACAGAAGAGGGCGGAAAGAACAAAGCTTCTTGTTCCTCCTCGGTTAATTAGCGCTAGGTTATAAAGGTATTCTTCGCACTTTGGGAATTGAGTGGCAAAGCGTATTTCACTTTTCGTCTTCCTCCTAGTCGTGTTGTCACATCGTTCTGCTGTATCCAGGGATTTAGTTGGCGAGTTCACGCTCACCATTTTTCCCTTTCTTTTTTTATTCCGTCACACTCACAGGTCTGCATTAGCACACGCGCAGTCTTAAGCATGTGCTGGTGAATGGCTACTTAGGGAGGCTCATGTTATTTCTCTGAATTAGAGTCATTTCATGGGTAGTGTAGTTAGGGCCAGATGGTCAGATGTTACCAAATGAACACATTACGACAGTTGGTGACATAAAAGGGATTTATTCTGTGGGTGATCTCACTGTGTCCAGTGGTGAGGATGTTCAGCGATTTTATCAGTGTGTTTTATTCTGCTTTTCAGTGGAAGAGTGCAGTTTTATTGGCCGGCTGACAAACAGACCGTACCCTATTGTTGCTTGATCTGATGTAGTAAACCTCTTCAAGAGGGAGGTTTGTCTTGAAGCTCTCTTCCCTCTTTCATCGGTATCTCCTGCACTTTGTATCATTCCTTGTGATGTAGAAAATACATTTACATTTGATGAGTTCTGGGGAAACTTTCCTGACACACTGTCACGCCGTTTCACTTCCACTTTTCTAGTGTCTCAGGACATTACGTGATGAAACCATTCATTCTCATCCTGTCTTGGTCCTGGACTGTCATCTGTTTTACAGTATTCCCATCTCCAATAGTTTTTTTCTATTTGCAATTTAAACCGTAACATCTTCCATGCTGTGAAAGTTATGGCTCGATGGTGTTTCTTGCTGTGTGTTTGTTTGTGCTTGTGGGGTTTTTTTTGCTGTTCTCCGCTAACCTTCCTGTTATCGTAGTCTCACTGGAAACATGCTTTTGTCAACAGAAAATCAAAGCAGCTGAATCTTCTTGAAGTTTGGAAATACTCCCAATCTGCAGACTGCCTGCTTCTAAGCCTGTTAATTCTGCGCTGTGGACAGGCATCGGCAGTGCTTGCTAATTTGAATACAGACTTTGCCTTTGTGGTGTCAGTGTGGCTTTTCAGCTGGAGCAGTGACATCTCAGCTTCACTGCCCGATCATGCCTGTCCCCCTTCACTGTGAATAATAGAGTGATGCATGTGTGTGTATGCGTCCATGAGAATTTGCATTGTGTAGTTGAATGATACCATAGAGGGAGAGAGACAAAGTGTTAAACAAATTGTGTCAAAGCAGATGTGTTGGTTTCATCTTGTGTGGGTGTTTCTTTTTCTATCACACTCAACACTTTTTATATAGTTGTTCTCAAATGTGTGTACGAATGTGTATCCATGTTTACAATAGTTTGAGTTATACCGAGCACATAATGATTGGGGGGGATTGTGAGCCTTGGACAAACTAGTTAACGCTGAATGGACTCAACTGGACAACTTTGATATCATCAGACTGCATCAGAATAAAACTGATATAAAATCTTTTGAAGTACAGATCACAAAATGTTCTCATACTCCTCACCGGTGTTTTCTCTCATTCCTTCTCTGCCTCTGCTGTGTTTTTCATTCATTAATTCTCCGGACACACAATCCAATCTTTCCCTCTCTGCTCTGATTTGTCATGCTCATTTCTTTTTGTATTCTGCTATTTGAACAGTGCACCAGTGCTGTTTTTGTACCTGTAAGTAGTGACAATGGGAGGTTTAATTTCAGCATTTTGAATGGGTGTCAAGCAAGGGGAACATGTCGAACCTAAGATTGCAATCTTCCTGCAAAGCAGAGCGTGTTTTTGTGCTAAATTGAGATTCTGGCACAATGGGGGGGGGGGGAAGAAAGCAAGCAAGAAAGAAAGTTCTCTTTGGCTATCTTGATGGAAAATCTAAAATACCCACTTTATATTATTGAATTATCAGTCAAAACTATCAGACAGGGCCATTAACTAACAGCCTCGACTTTGCAGCCTTTCATATTGCATTTTCCTACTTGTGTGTGGATTCTGGCACTCATTAAGCTTTGATTTTGCTTAAACTTTGCCAACTTTACATCTTTAATCCTTGCACTCAAAGGCAGGCTTAGCCAAAAGACAGGGCATGCAAAAGCACAACATTTAACAATTTGTTTGGTTTTTTAAGTCAAACATGCTTTCATACAGAAGAGAAAACAAGACCTTAGTAAAATGTTCTTCTTATAAAAATTACAGCGCATGTCTTTACATGATGCGCGTACCAACACCTTATGAGCGCACCTCTTCATCATTAGTATCACTGAATCATATGGCAACAATTGAGCACATTTAGCACATGTAGAAATGGTCAAAACCTGATAAAGATCAAACAAAACCCCAGAACGGAGAATGAAGGTGTTTTACATTACTTTGAACCTTATATGGTTGCTGGTGATAGACGGGGTGGTCTGAGTATTCTAGAAACTGCTGATCTATTGTTACTTTTCCACACAACCATCTCTAGGGTTGTGTGAAAATTTCTTGCTGATGTCAGAGGTCAGAGGAAAATAGCCAGACTGCTTTGGGTTCACTACTGTCAGTTAACAACAGGATGTTTAGCCTGCAATTTGCACAAGCTACCCAAAATATGACAAATAGAAGATTTGTAAACAGCCTGATGAGTCTTGATTTTTGCTGTGATCAGGAATTGTTTTAAACAGTATGAAAGCATGGCATCTGTCCTGCCTTGTATCAATGGTTCATGCATCTGGTAGTGGTGTTGTAATGGTTTGGGAGATATTTTATTGGTACATTTTGGCCCCTACCAGTGGAACGCTGGTAAATGCAATGTTCCAACTCACTGTGTCTTTATTACTATAATGTAACTATCTTCTAAATGTTGCTTGTAGCAGGATAATTCACACGCCACAGTCATCTCAAAGCTTGTAGTAGGATGTGGTAGAATGGGAATTTGCATCACATATGTGTAGCAAAGAAATCTGTAGCAACTGCATGATGCTAACATGTTGAAATGGACAGAAATCTCTGAGAAAAATTATGAGAGATGAGATGATGAGATGAGATAGCCTTTATTTGTCAGTTGCAGGTCTTATGCCCACAACCGAGATGACAGACCTTGCCGACCGTACATACAATACACAAACATCACATTGGGGAGACAGGTCAGGCTAGGTAGCGAGGAAAAAAACATCGAAATGTGTAACACAAAAGGATAATACAGGAATGCACAGATATCAACACACCATAGCACAATAAACACAGACAAGCAACATGGGAAAGTGTTCCAGTGTGTACATCTGATCTGAGACCGCTGCAATCTGAGACCGCCGCAATCTTCGACTGCGCCTCCAGCTGACCCGATGTCCACATCAGAGGGGAGGTAAGCGTTGGAGGTGGCATTGGATCCGGGGTAGGGAGGGTGATGTGTCAGTGAGTGCTTATCAGTATCAGTATATGTATGTGTTTGCGTGTCCATAGTTCAGCTGAGACAGTGTCCTTCGCCCTGCCAGGCTAAGTAAACAGTCTTACAGCCAACCCAGGTGGCCTTGCATGGAATGGGAAGGAACAGACTCAACACAGTCGTTATCAGGGAGTTTTTGTTCGGCTCCAGCCTTGAGCCCACAGCTGGCGCCGAAGGGGTTACCAGCATCTTGTTGAATATGTGCCACAAAGAATTAAGACAGGTCTGAAAGCAAAAGACGGTCAAAGCCAGTAGAAGCAGTAGTCATAGTGGAGTATAATTTAAGAACAGCCAGGAATTACCATGCTTCAGCAGCTGTTTCAAAGAAAGTGCTCTTATAAATGATTCATGAGTGTACTGCTTTGATACTTTTCACATTATATGTAAATACAGCTATGGGTGGACAGAGCCTCTTCAAAGTCTAATTCGTGAGACTAAATGAGACCAAGACTGGCTTTTTTTTTTAACCGCCATATAATGTGACCCTGTGGAAAATTTCCCCCTTAATTCTATCATGGAGAAAAAAAGAGAAAGAGAAAAAAACTGAGAAAAAATTCCCCACGCACATAAAAAAAACTGCCACCATCCTGACAGAATGTAACCGCGGCCATAGTCTGCTCCTGTCGATGCTGGATATGAGCATGGAATGACTAATTCAATTACAGATGCACATAATGAAGTGAAGATTTTACAAAACATGCACATGCACACCCATAATCAATCACATGCACACAGAGACTGCCACTTCCACATAAGTGAGGAGAGTTCACTAATTTTTGTTCCTTACGCATGTATCCTGATTCCAGCAAGTAAAAGTGACCTCTCACACACTCTTTTGATAATTTTGTCACACAGATACACAAGAGCAGCTACAGACACAAACATTTGGTTGCCCAAGTAAATAGGAAGACGTTTATCTCCAAGTACAGGCCTTGATCAATTAAAAGAAATGAGGCGAAACAGGATTCTAGCACACCATCACTAATAACTGACAGAAGGTTGAAACTTATATATTCTAAATCGATTGCAGAAAGAGAGCAAATAATTTCTGATTGATTTTAACACCAGAAATCCTTACTGAGAAAAGAACAACATGCTCTCTCATAAGAGCCTTTCCATTACAAACTCCATTTTTGAGGGTAAGGGTGTCCATAAGTGCGCTTAACACCAGCTAGGGAGGATAAGATAGACGCAACAACATTGTCATCCCCTATGTAGCCGGTGTATCAGAGAAACTCAGGAGGGTTCTCTCCAAGCACGACATCCCAGTGTACTTCAGACCCAGCAACACACTCAGACAAAAACTGGTTCACCAAAAGACAAAACTCCTAAACTGATATCGCGATGACAATAAATTTTTGATTTATTGTGCAGGCCTAATGTTGTGCACCCAGAATAAGCAGCCTGAGACTGAGTGACAGCAGCTTTCTAACCTTGCCAGACCGTGCAGTCAGAAAACAAATCCTTAGGGTATGTAGGTTGTGCGGTGTGCGTGTGTGCGTGTGTGTGCGTGTGTGTAGGTTAAAACCAGATGTGAGTCTTTGGTAATTTAAGTGCAACACAAGCTATGAATCCAGCAAGTGGATAAATATTAGGCTCAAAGATGGTTTGGATTAATTTAGTTGACAGTTTTTAAGTTTTCCCAATCGGTGAATCATCTCATTGTTATTTCAAACAACAGATGGCAGTTATATGGAGGCTGCACATGATTGACAGCTACTGTCTTGGTGTCACAAACCTCCCACCTCTGTTATTTGTCTTATTATTTCAACTCAAAAGATGTCTTTCATATCGACTTAATTAGATTTGTATTAAAGGTTCTCTGTGAAGTTTTCTTGTAAATAAACAAAAACTTTGCTTTCTGATGATTTTGTGTCTGGGTCACATAGTTTGGACTGTAGTTAAAGACAGTGTCTTAAAAGCTTTTAGGATCAGTATCCAAATAATAATTTCAGTTTGAAATTCACCATTGCTGACTAGTGGTGCAACGGATCAAAAATCTCACGGTTCGGATCGGATCACAGTTTTAAGTCACGGATCGGATCACGGTTTTAAGTCACGGATCGCATCAATTTTTGGATCAGCAAAAATAGAAAAAAAAGAAAAAAATTCTACTTGCCATTTACTTATTTAAGTATTTTTTGCCTATTAAAAAACAGTCAACTGAAGACTCATTCCCCGCACTTATATAAAAACAAATTAAGGTGCAATATGGACATTATGGACCATGCTGGGCAGCCTCTGCATCCTCTGCACACGGCCATAAACAACCAGAGGAGTCTGTTCAGTGACAGGTTGCTTCTCCCAAAGTCAAGGACCAGCAGACTTAAAAAGTCCTTTGTCCCACACGCCATCAAACTATTTAACTCCTCGCTGGAGGGGAGAGGGAGGGGAAACGGGGACAAAGGAGGAAAAAGTAGCTGTAGTGCCTTTTCACTGTGCAATAGTTTTTGTTAATATCCAACAGTGTAATAGACTCACTTGAAATGTGCCGTTCCCTTGTATTCTTATTCCTATTTATTCTATTCATCCCTTTTGTATTCTCTGTATTTATATGTGTGTATATATGGTATATTTCTGCTCACATTCTGCAACTTCTGTCGGTGCTGTGCTACTGGAAACTGAATTTCCCGGAGGAACCCACCCAAGGGATAAATACAGTTTCATCTAATCTAATGTAATCTATAGGGCAGTACAGGGCTTTGTATCTACCACTCGCTGTGATATAACGAGCGGTCACGTGGCTTTCCGTTGCCCTGGAGGTCCACCCATTTGTAGTTAGAGCAACAGAAAATGCCCGGGACAGTTCAGCCATAACTTTAAACTTCTCCTGCTCATACATGCTTGGAACGATCTTGTCACACTGAAGTGGACGTGCAACGAGATATCATAGCCTGGATCAAGCACGTTCATCATAGTTTAAACCCCTTGTTTTGCACAATGGAATACGGCCTCCCATCTGCAGCTAAACACCCCAATAGCTTTTGTAATAGCTTTAGCCCGGTCGGATTGGGCAGCAAAGGGCTGCTTACATGCCGCAAACTCTTCTACTCCGCTACTTGGACCGCTAGCGCTGACCATAACTACCGCTTGACAGACTGACCACGCGCACCATACACATACTTTTTTTTTCTTTTTCAAATCTTCGGATCACGTGTGTACCGAACCGTGGAGTGGGATCGGTTTGGATTGCGGATCAACCGTGATCCGTTGCACCTCCATTGCTGACAGTAACAACTGTAAAAACAAAATTAAAGGTTTATTTAAGAATTTCGTATTAGCATCAAATGTGTAGCTCTAAATTAAGCTCATTAAATGACGTGACTGTTGGCAGAGTGGACTAATAGGTTTTCATTTTCCTACAGACCTTGAAAAAGAAAAAATGTATATTGTTTACATCCATGTTTGCTAACAAGTAAGCTTCTTCTTTACTACCTTCATTGGAGCAATCTTAGTTTAGTTTTGTTTGTTTAAGAGAATGTCACTTGTCAGTGTAAGCTTTTGAAACTACTCTTAACCTCCTAAGACCCCAACGTGTATTTTGGCATGTTAGCATGTATTTTCAATTTCTCTTTGCTATTTGGGCTGATTGGGACCTGATGAATGTAAAAACAAAGAATTACCTGATGTTGTTTTTTTTTTGTTTTTTTTACCTGATTTTTGTTTCTGAGAAAAATTAGATCCACATATGATGACATTCGTTTTAAATTTCGATAGAACAGTGGCAGTATAATGTCCTCGTAAGTGGATATCAGGCCCTTGCAGCGCAAAATTTAGTATTTTGATCTAGACAACCCAATATGTGATGTCCACATATGTGGACGCCAGGTCCTAGGAGGTTAAAGATAAAAGCATAGAAAGGGGTGAAAACACAGCTTTTATTCACATATTTACACATGTGGGTAACAGCACAAACACACACGCAAGCATGGATTTATATGTGAAGATTGTTGGCTCGGTAGTTGCTTCTTCCATCCTTAATGGTGTTGAAATCGCCCATCTGCTGCCTTATAAACCCTGTGAGCTCTCTGGAGTCCTTCCACTGTGAATGTCCATGTGTAGCTCACTTGCTCTTTCTTTATTTCTACTTTCAGTTTCTTTACACCCTTTTGGTTTCTTTCATACATTCACACATGCCCACCCTTGCTCTCACGAGCATGTATGTGTAGAGATCATTGTTATGCTGGTCGTGATGGGGTGTATTTGTGCCTCAGTTTATCCCCAGTGATTACAATCTAAAATCACCCCCTGTAATGCATGCTGGATGTGAGTGGTGGTTCTCAGCTCACAGAGGCACCATATCACAGACACAGCCTTTGAAGCCCCTCCATTCTTTCTCTGCATGCTTGTCTGTATCCAGAAATATCTGTCTCTTAATCAAAGTATGTCTCCACAGTTCTGTTTGTCTGGCAGATGGGTATATAAAAAAATATTCTTATGTTCTCACCTCTTGTGTTGCTTGGTGGTTTTCAGCAAACCTGTTACTGATAAAACAAGAAAGGCAAGAATGAAGCTGTACAGTCCAGAAAGAGGAATGCTTATATACAAGTATGTATAAGTATTTGGACCCCTTTGTTTTGTAAATACATAAAATAATTTCAAAATTAAGAAAATATGTTCTTTTTTCAATCAACTGAAGATTTAGCAACTTTATTAAAATCAGGAGTTGGAATTTGGGAAGTTTATACAAAATTGTTCTATCAGACTGAACAGAATGCATCTGTGGCCTACGATGTATTGTTTCTCCACGGATGTTTTATAAAGTTACGCTTGGCTTTTCCTGATCCATTCAGGGACAGAGACGTTTCGCTGAGCCAACTAGCAATGTCTGTATGTATTAGTTCACTGTTATGCTTAACAGAGAATTTTTGGCCAAGCCTCAGCTTGCATGCCCTCTGCAGGAGGTTTAAATGAATGGGCGACCTATCTATACGAGGTCTGACCAACAAGTGCTGGTAATGGCAATCTAAAAAACTGAAACCTTATCTTACCTGATTTCAAGTTGACTGACATCCCCATTCAAGACCAACTTCTCATGCACCTCTGGACTGGCTTCACATCAGCTGCTTTTTTTTAGATCACTCAGTAGAAGTCTCTTTATATCCACTTGTACTTGTACCTCTGTCATTCATGCTAGATGTACATAGAGGTTTAAAACAACAATCCTTCTACTTTAATTTCCATTTTCAGTGTTCTACAGTTCAAGCCCTGTGTGCCAAATGCTCTTCCTTAGATCTCCTCATGACATAACAGCAGAACTTCTGCTCTCAGTCCTCAATTGACACACTGGCTTTGGGCTTGGAGATTATGGGCTCTTAGATTGAAAACTGCTGCTGAAAACTGCTGGGTCATAGGCAACAACCCAGTGGTTATCACTAGTGATGACTGTACATGAAAAGGTTGAACATGTGCCTTCTGAACAGCAGGGGATGAGTGGAGCAGTTGGTTTGGGGAACAGTACTATCGGCACAATTGTGGTCCTGCTGAGGCCCCAGCAGCTATCTCAGTAGCCACCCTAGTTTTGTTTCATAAGACCAAACAATCTTCCAGATTCAGTTTTACAACTTCCAGTATGACTGTTATGTACTGGTTACTTAAAGTGGCTACTGTCCACTGCACTCTAGCCCCAAGCCTCTAATGGTCAGGCTTATAAAGTGCTTGTAACATCTGGCAGGTTGTCTAAACTCTACAGGGGAATTCAGTTAGAGAGACCATTACATTGTTGGTCGCCTTTCTGACCGACAGTTTGAATTTTCCATTTGGCTTGTCAGCCAACATAGGAGCTGTTGATTCTATATTTATTCCTTTTTTCTCCGATGATTGAAACCACTGTGCTGCTGATACTGTTCAAAGCTTTAGAAAAAGATATATAAACCCTTGACCTGCTGTTTCCCAGCTCAATTTGATGGCAGAGGTCACAGAGTTTCTCTCACCAATTTAAATAAACTCACCAGTTTTTCCAATGATTCCCTTTTGCAGCAGATGCCCAGACAAATGTTATAGTTAACTAGTCATTTAATTACTGACCTTGAATTACTTATACTCATGCAGTCAATGCTGTGGTTGCGTTATTAGTGGTTATTTTGTCTGTGTGTGAGTTAATCCTACTGTCTTTCCAGTTTTAATATACTGCAAATGACTGAAGGCAAACCTTTGAACGTCAGACAAGTTTTACCATGATTGCAAGTATGTGATTTTGGTTTCTCTTTTTCTGGATTTTATTTTTGAGTAACTGTATTGCCTATGTATTGTAGACAATTCATATTGAAAAAATACTCATATAAGATCAGAATTTCCAGGTGGATACTACATTCAAACTCTCTCTGGCTGCACACCTTATATCCAAAGTATATGCTGTCGAAGATGAAGTTCACTAAGTAAGCACGTCATGTACAAAAGACATGTAAAGCCTATCAAAAGATGAGTAAAGTAAAATTTAAATGAGATTAATGAGATGCACAGTGGCACGCTTATGCACCCTTGTGTAACATTTAATCGTTATTTTTAATCTAATGTGGAATTGTGAACAGATGAAATCACTTAAATGCATTTTGACACATGGATCACTTTTATGTTAGAAATCCATGACATTCACCACATGTTCAAAAGACTTGATATATTTGTGACAGGGATTAGCTGCATCAGCTATCAGCTGCCATAAAGGGTAACTTTCAACTTTCAATATTCTGCTCTTGTCTCTTCTTTTCACTTTTCATTTTTTCCCACACATTTTCTGATATAGAGCACTGAAAATAACTAAAAGGCATCACAGACCGTTATGGACCCGCCCAGTGTGACTTTTTCCCCCTGTTTTTTTCTGTGACTTTCATTTTGCGTTCCGACCTTGCTTTGTAAACCAGGGTTGAAACTCCTTTTGTACTTGCACTGTATGTTGTGCTCCAAAACCCCCTAAAATATAAGCTGTTTTTACTCAGGTTTTAACATTCTAGTACAAAGTTCATGTAATGTCCAGTTGTGCCCATAAGTAACTGTCCACAGAAATCACTGCGAGGTAGTGAGTAGATGTCCTGTACCTGCCTTCTGCACATTCTACCGAGGCAGCTGTCTCTTACTTGAAGCAAAGGAAGTAAACTATCTCAGCATGCTGCAGTCTCACCGGTCGCAGCAGATGGCCGCCCCTCCCTGAGCCTGGTTCTGCCAGAGGTTTCTTCCTGTTAAAAGGGAGTTTTTCCTTCCCACTGTTGCCAAAGTGCTTGCTCATAGGGGGTCATATGATTGTTGGGTTTTTCTCTGTATCTATGAAGCGCCTTGAGGCGACTTTTGTTGTGATTTGGCGCTACATAAATAAAATTGAATTGAATTGAATTAAATCATATTTAAAAATAGATATATATATATTAGGTTTTTATCTTAGTGGAGATTAGAAACTGAGTTGATCTGATAAGGGAGACAGGTGTAGGTGTATTCTTGTGCATGGCCACATGCATATCAGACTTGGATAGTGTTGAAAATGAATCAGGATACTAAGTTCAACCTCATAAGATTGCCATGGTGACTTGCAAGGAAAGTGACCAGGGTTCTTATTCACACTTAAGGGCAACATGTTTAGATGCTGTCAAAATAACGGAAAGGAGAGCATGTGGAAAAGTTATCTTGGGCACAGATATTTTCCAGAGGTGAAGGAAATGTCTCCCAGGCTGCTAATTGTATTCTCACAGTTATGCTGGAGGAGTGCACAAGAGGACCACCAGAATCAGTAGGATTCAACAGAGGGAAAACAATACAACATTTTCTAGCACTCCATTCATTAATCGTTATTCATTATCAATAACCAAAGTGGTGGATCAACTGTTCACCCAACGGGGTGATGATGCCTCGATTCTGACAAGATTAAAACTGTTAATCTCACAGATACTTTTGCATAGGATTCCATAGTTAACTAAGTTTTTTCATGCAGAAACTTTGTGATATATTGTTGTTTCCACCATCCTTCACCATGCCCTGTTTACATCAGCTTTACTCAGATTGCGTCTATCTTTCAGCATACCCCGAGGAGCTTGTCTGCAATCTTATCCTGCTAGTTTTTTGTTTGTTTCTTAATTTTATGTATGTTTTTCTTTTTTTTTACGTACTGCCACAGAAAGGCCAAGAAGGTGAGGCCAAAATACAATTGAACAAATGGAAAAAAAGAATACAATAGAGTACATGTTGCCTAATGATCTATTGAGTGTTTTGCTGAAAGGAAATAGTGCAAAAGGACGTCCATGGTCTTATCATATTTTATTTTATTAAAACAGTATTTTAGTGTGATTTGGTATCTTTTACTGTTATCGAAGGCTTACAGACTATGGAGTGTAATCCTCTGATAGTCTATCTAGAATTGAATCAGTTTCAGCTGGTCACACTAAAGACTCTGTTGTTGTACATAAAGTACTTTCAGGCTGTGCCTCTCATCCCTTCTTCCCATGGAGAAACTCTGAGAGTGGCATGGAACATTAACACCTCCATTGCGGTGTTGTTCCCACTCTTCACTCAGCAGTGTGAAACCAGATGGATAGCTTCTCATTGGGAGAGTTTTGCATCGTTGCTGTTTTTTGCTTCAGGATCCCATAAACAGTAAGTGAGGAGAGTAAAAAGACAATAAACATGCTTCTGTCATTAACATACATTTAAAATAAAAACCTTGCTGGTGTTGCATACCCTTGTAAAGTAACTTGCACTTGCACTGATTAACACCCCTCTCAAATCCATGCAAATATATTGGATTCGTTTGAGTTGTAAAATGGGAAAATACCCACTGCTGCAGCTGTGCATGCTGTATGTTAGCAGACATTCTCAGCTTATCATGTATGCTGCTCTTCTGAGCTCCTACTGGGCAATAACATATCTGTTTTAGATTTCTCTCTTTTATTTATGCTCCAGCTTTCACAGGGACTTGTAATTTTTAATATTATATAATGCAACTATATTTAAACTGGAATGTAGAGTACAGAATAGTATAGAAATCACTTCACACATACAAATCAGAGAAATCCAATGAAAGCTATTCCTTTGTGCTTTGTGCAGTTTGAAAAGACAATCTCTGAAATCTCCCAGACAGATGTGCTTGGATAGAATTTAATGCAGCTGTGCTTTAGTTTACATGCAGTCAGCTGCATCTCTGGATGTGCCTTCACATTGCACAATGTACTAGAGATACACATTCAGAGGACCTCTCCGTAGTTACATGCTCAAACTCTTGTGCATAATGAATCAATGTAACATACATTTGAAATTATTTTCGTCATTAAGTGTAATATAAAATAATGCATGTGAAGTGTGTATACACAGGCATGCACACACACAGACTGTGATTGATGAAAGCAGTCTCCCCCCATGACCAAAGACAGCTCATGCAAGCCCATGAGTGTAATCAGTAGTTAAAGGTCAGCATTCGACGCTACACCCACACTCACACATGCGCGCATATAAAAGTATATAAAGTAAGATAAATATACAGCATTGTCTTACTCCTACTTAGTTTTCTATTTCTACATCATAAGTACTTGGGATTCTTGCATTCTTCTTACCATGAAAGCAACATGGTTCATCTTTCATGGTGTGATTGACTATTTGACCTCTAGTGGGGAAGTGCAACGACAGTTGGATGAATTGCCAATGATTTTTTTTTTTTTTTTTTTTTTTTGAAAAAGCTGATAATCTGCCCATTACGGCTTCAAATGTTTCACTTATGCTATGAAATACTTATGCTTCTGGACTGACCAAATATTTAATGCAGGCATTTATTATTAGATGATGTACAAAAAAACTGTACATCATCTAATAATAGATGGATGAAATTTTCATGGGGAGTCATTTTACAAAATAGTTATGAGACTGATCTCCTTGAGTTGATGTCTGATGTTTAGGGCACTTTCAATAACAGAAATTTCTGCAGTTTAGTCTCTGGCAGAGGACCTGTGTTGCATATTATACTCCTGCCACTCCCCTTTCCTTTCTGATGTTGTTTTTATCTTCATTCTCTGCTAAGTAAAGGGAAAATAACTACAAAACAAAAACAAAAAAAAAGATTGCATGTCATTGATACTTCGGTCAGTATAAATCATAAAGGCATCTAAAATGCAGAATGTGTGGCAAAGGGAAAAGATTTTATATGAGAAGCTTAGTATGGTCAGTCACTGGCAAATAATCAATCTAAAGGGCAAAAAAGCAATTGAAATGCACAAATATAACTTGTAATTAGTCATTTTTGGCTTTGTAATCGATCACGAGAGGACGGAACAGGAAATCTTAAACTAGATATTCCCTGTCTGCTTTCTGTGCAGTTTCTGGATATACCGGAAGCCCTGAGACCCCTTCCCTAGAGACTGACTAAGAAGATTAAATAATGGGATCCTAGACTGGCATGATTTCAGTGTATTACCTCCAAAACTGATGACAGACAGATTATTCTCAGCTTTAAAAATCATTCATTATATTGTACTTCTTGAAAATGACCAGTAAACCCTGTGAGAGCTGTTAGCATAGCTATAGATTCAGTTTCCGTTTTTTGTTTTTTTAACTTCTGGAAGTTTCTGCACGTGCAAGTGTGTGGTTGTATAGTCGTGGGTGTTTGCTTGGCTGCATGCTCGTCTTGATGTGTTAACGGTGAATAGCAGCTCCATATCAGGCACAGCAGCGAATCCCCTCTCCTTTGTGGGCCTGTTTTCATGTTGTTTTTCTCAGCAGGAAATGCAATATTGCCAGTGCCTAGGGCTGCAGGGCTTCTAATGCAGTTACTATTGTCTTTTCTCTTATCCACCCACATGTCTCTATCTCTCCATCTCATTCTGTCCTGGTTCATTCTTGTCTCCCAGGGTTCTCACTCGTCGTTACACAATTAAAGTAGAAACCCTCATAGTCACATCTCCATATTTTGCCTTCTCACCTTTATTTTCTGCTTGCATTTGCCTTCTGTTGCTCTAAATCAATTTCACTTTCTGTATTAGTTCAGATTACTCTCAGATAATTTTGTTTTGTTCATTTCATGGTATCGTAGGAAACATGCGTAGCCTGTGTAAAAACATTGCAAGCAAAGCAGAGAGAAGCTGAGATAAAATGAAATTTATTAGGCGGAAAAGAAGCCATTTTCTGAGAAAGGAGAAGCACATGTGGGAAAAGATGAAATGGACAGAGAGCTTGTCTGTGCTTAATGTTGTTAGAACACCACCATCAGACTCTCTTATCATCCCTTTGGTGTCCCTATCAATCACAGAGTAGACCATCAACCACCCCTATACATAATGCAGGGAAACAGAGTTGTCACTCAAAGCAGTCACACATGCATCACCATCCATGTGCTCTGTCCATCCATATCAGACACACACACATGCACCCACACACACAAGAGTCACAAGGTTAACAATGGTGTGGCACAAACACCGGCACAGGAAGAGCCGCTTCCTCACTCTGTCTGCATCCTGATTTGCTAATTTATGGCCTGAGCTCACCTGGATAGCTCACATTATGCACCTCAGCAGCTTGCAACATTATCACATCTGTCCGTTTGGTCCTACAGTATGGATCAGCAGAGCGTGTGATAAGTCAGGGTGAGTGACAACAAGACTGACTGCAAGGAAAGTTGCAAAGTAGGGACGAACTGGGTGTGGAATATTTGTATTCCTTCTTCATCCATGAGCTGTTTTAAATGGGCACAGATCATCAGAGCATGTGATAGGGGAAGGCCAGAGAAAAGAAAGTGAGAGAGAAAGAGGGAGAGCGATAAACTGAAAGGTGGGCGTAGCAGACATATAAAGGGCGATCTCTATAAGGTCCTGTACAGGAAGAGAGACACCACAGCAAGTGAATTAGCTCAAATTTAGTGATGACAAAAGGGCACCCATCTGAACAGAGACAGAAGGATCATCCTTCTCCTAATATTAGCCTGTTGATGTTATGGGAAATAGAATGGCAAGAGAGGGGCCAGAGATTAGAAAGTTAGAGAAAACGCAGCCTCTTCAGTTTCATACGTGGAAATAGACCAGCAGATTAGTCATGTTGAGATATAAATGGTATTCAGTTACAAAAGACTAAGAGGCATATTGGGTGGAAAGGAATGAACTGAAATGCTTATCCCACACTTCTATGCTATGTGTGATATAAAGTTAAGGCATGAGGAACAAAGAAAATACTATGACACTGGCAGTTAAGAATACCAGGGTGTGTGTAAACTGTGTCAACACTTTCTTATTCTTTTCCATAGTGTTGCCCATTATAGTGGGGCAAGCACAGCCTCAGGCTCTGAATCAGAAGCACGGTACTGTATACAACTGGAGGGAAATACTCCATTTGTCTTCACCGTTTAGGAGAGAATGTATGAGTAAAATAGAAACAACAGCACATTAGAAAGACAGTGTTTTAGTAAGCCATGGTGTACTGGAACTGTTGTAGCAGTGCAGGAGGCCAGTTCACCTGCATAAGACACTTTTTATTTTTGTTCTTGTGTTTTTTCTACTTCATTTGTTTACATACGCTGACATATATTTTGAAATATTAACAAAGATTACCCAAGAATTCAGCATTCAGTCAAACACAAACAATAAATGACAAAAATAACACACCATCAGACAATGTACGACAAAACATAAAAGTACAACATGAAAGTCCACAGTAGAATAAGAAAACACGACAATAAATAAACTGGTTCTTCGTTACGGTCCTTTCTCACAGGAAAGCCATGTGCTGTGCCGATGCTAGCTGGAGAGGACGGTCCAAAAATTGTGTACTTTATTTTTATGCAACTTCTCTATGTCTTCTAGATGGCCCTGCTCCTCATCATTTCCCAACATGCATCTCTCTTCCATTCTCTTAAAGAAGAATGCTTTGGCACTGTCCCTACTACTGAAGTGTAGGAATAGTGCTGCCCAAGGTCTCATTATGCATGTAAACCTGGGTCATAAGGTTCACTCTGATGTCTGACCTTTGCATTACATACTAAAATCTTGTATTTTATTATCTTTGTCTATATGATTGGAGCAGAAAAACTTGATCAACTTGTCCAATTTTTCAATTTTATTTATACAGTTGTTAACATAGATTCATGCAGTGTGATTGTGCGAAATGCTATGGCATCATTGTGACGTTGTAGGACATCATATAATAAAAGTAAAAAGGTTGTTGTATGTTATACTTGCTGAGCGCATGAAGTCTGTAATTGTTTGGTTGGAAACATGCACATGAGTAGTTTTGGAGAGCATTTTGTAAGCCACTGGCAGTGCTCCTCTTCCTTCTCAGACAAAAGAGCAAATACGCGTCCTGCTGGCGGGTTGAGGCCTTTCTATGGCCCTGACCACCTCTCTGTGTGTAACGGCCCATCTTCTGGTATTTCCTCCCAACTCTTGAGACTGTGCTGAGAGACAAAGAAAACCTTCTAGTGTCAGCAGACATAGACATGCCTTCCTGTAGGAGCTAGACTACCTGTGCAACTTCAATAGATTACAGGTACAGTCTCATGCTGCCTGAAAAGAGGTTAGTGTTTCCACCCTTTTCCCTATTTAGCCAAGATGCCAACCACTGTGATGAGAGGTTTATAGTAGTCGGCACTTAACCACTCTTCATGTAGCCATTATTGTTCGTATTAATGCACTTACGCACTCAAAACAGTGAGCATTAGTATAGAAGTATGCAATGAGAGACACAGCAGTAATGTGTACAGTGAGCAGAGCAAGTTCTCAGATTCTTATTCAGTCCCAAAAGGTCTAAATGAGATATTAACCATGAGAATCAGGTTCACAAGAATAATTAAATTAAAATTAACATCCCACAGCGATTCACCATGTTTTGCAGTAGCATAATGAAGTAAGTCAAGAATACGGAAGAGAAGAGGAGACAGAAGCTTGTTACCACTATGGGTTTATAATGAAACCCAGATGTTTGCTGCCAAATACATCCCCAAACACACTAAACAAGTATGCCATCCAGGATTAGTTTACTTTTTTTTTACTAAGAAAATAAATATATGAACCTGAGGTCATTATAGAGTCACAGCTTAACTGTTATCATTTTGTACTCAGAACCATCCAGTATAAGCTTTACAATTGTATGTTAATGTTTTCTAAGAAGAAAAGTTAAGAAATAGAAAATTCATATGGGTGCATTTGAGGAAGAACTAACAGAGAATGTTAAATGATGTCTCTTTAGAAATGTTGATGACATTATTCAAATGTGTTTTTATCCCTTTTTAATGAACAGGATGTGCCACTGTGATATATCATCAGCATCTGTTTTAACTCACTGCTTTCTCTGTGGGTTTTGTCCAAATACTCCTTCAGGAGATATATGCAGGATATTACTGGAAGGGATAATTTGTCACGAGAAAACTGTTGACAATGTCAGGACTCTTATCTGCTCTGTCCATTTTTTTTTATTTGTTACGACAAGGCTGTTCTTATTCCCAGGGTGTCAAATACTGTCATTTTCTCAAAGCTGCTGTCATCTCAGGCACATGCGATATTTTCTTTAGTGTCATTATCATGACACACCAGGTAATAGCAATACTGAGTTGAGACTCGTAAAGGATCCATTAGCAAGGCAGATAATGTTATCAAGTAGTTTTGACCCAAACCACAATCTTTTCCTAAACTTTCTCAAGTTTTTGGTGCCAAAATCTAACCAACAAATAAAAGAAAAAGAAAGAAGGAGGTGAAAACCAAAGAAAACAAAGCTTCCGGACAGGACTGCGGTCTTCTTGTTGAAAAACGTACTCATCTTCCCATCAGCCACTGCCCCCAGTGCAAACTCTGGGACTAGTTATAGAAGGGACATTATTTCATCACCTGTTATTACCATATCCAGTGTGTGAAGTCACTGATCTCAGGGACGCCAGCAGCACCTGTCTCATAGATGCTGTAAATCATATTACAGCATCTATGTATCATATAAAGTCTGCTCATTTAAACTGAGAAGAACATAATTTAAATATAATAACATGACACAAACTTAGGGAAAAAATGTATGTACTAGTAATATGGGAATTACAATTGATTACAAAAATCTGATTAAACTTTCAGACCTAAAATTCTTTCCTGTCTCAATCACCCCCTCTTTTAGGAAGAGGAATCACTTCTATTCCTTGGAACATACTGTATGGGAGCACATGATAGCAAGCTGAATTAAATGCCTAGGCATTTAAGATCTTTCATCTTTGTTCCTTGTGTTTTCTTTTATGTTTGGAGATCCAGATTTTTAGATCTTATTTAGTTTCCCCTGCATATACTAGCTCGCATGGGCATTTCAACAGTACATTTAGCTTTTAATTTTGAATTTCTTTCAACTGTAGGGATGTGAAAACAGATTTCTTTTGATCTTAGCTCTATACGGAGTGCAAATTAAACATGGATAAATTCCCACCTGGTAAATCAGATAAAATATGTTGATGGGAGCCTTATAGTAATCAGCTCTATTTGCCAAACATATGGTTCAGAGTTTTTTCCCATTTATCGGCAAATATAGGATATATATAGGATCTTTGAAAGAATGACCTCATAGAGGGTCAGTGTGCCACTTTGTTTTGTCAATCAGCCCAAATATCAAAGAGAAATTAAAAATGCATGCTGTGGAAGAGTTCGGTTCTCAGGAGGTTAATTTAAATCCATCAGTTTAATTTAAAGATAAAATGGTACGACTTATTCATCAGAGTAGTTAAATAGAGGTTACATGTGTACATTTTCTCCTTGATGTCATCTGAACAACAGAAACTGCTAAAGAAAAGTAACAAAAGATTTTCAAGATAAAGGAAGAAAAAAATCTTTAAACCTCACCACCCAGATTTCTGTGGTCATGATGGACTTTTCCTTGACTGTCATATTGTTCAACGGAATGGTTGAGATGGTTGAAGGCCAGGGTGCTGATTGTCACAGTACATTTAGAGCTTTATAAATTCCTTCAAATGTGATCCAGCTCTGGTTGTTTTTCACAAGTAACAATTCTTTCTCCATTTCTTTTTATATTGGTGTTGCACTGAAGATGCTGAGATTGAAAAGGAGAGGTAGACAGCCCAAACGCAAATAGATATAGATTATAATAGCTCTGATCCCAGCTGCAGGGGAATATTATTATTTTGATTCTTTTTTTTCATACTCATCTGGGTTATGGAGAAAAACCTATAAAGCTTCTATAAAATGAAGTTGAGCTAAAAAAGCCATTTTTCATCTGATTCTCTGATTGATGCAAGTGTAGGTTTAAAAATGAGATAACAATCAGCTAATGGGTTTCACTGGTTCCCTCAAATATAGAATTGTTTTTACATGAAGAAGCAAATATTAATTTGCTTTTGTTTTACTTGATTTACTTAAGTATTTTATTTCACACCTGGTAAATTAGATGTAGTGAAGGTTTTATTCAATGTGGAGATAAATATGTATTTTAGAAAAAACTAAATGTTTTGCAATAGTGAGACACAGAAGCACGCAGGTATATATGTCCTTGTATGTATTCACCTATGAGCATAGACATGAATGCTCAGTATAATTGGAATTGTGGACTTCTTGGTGACCACATGCAATTACCATTTCCCCCAGTAACTGTGCAACTGCTCTGTGACATCTTAAATACTTAATGTGAAAGAAGGGCAGGTAGAGAAATGCAGAGCTGAATCATTGCCTTAATACTAGCCAGCCAGCTTATAGCACGTTCATTTTTTTTCTGGCCATTTAAATACTTATAATCTAAAAGCTTTCTGCATCCAAAAAATAGGAATTGCTGACTGCTGAAAATACATATAAAAACAGTTTGCAAGTGCAGTGACATTCAGTTGAAGGAGACTGTGCAATGAATGTGGATATTGCTGTCAGAGGAACTGCTTCAAGGTTAGTGTTCTCCATGGGAAAATCAGCTGAAGTTTGTACTTAACTTGCGGTACCTACTATATGAGGCGAGCACTTCACAGACAACAGGCTATACATGTATAATGAAGTTGAGGAATTTTAAGGGTTTTCCTTAGAAAAAAAATATCACACTTTGAATCTGTTTTTGATTCAGTGAGTCCATATTTAATATGCACAGGCCTTAGAATTTGACTGCGGCAGCAGCTTAATCCTTTGTTGTCATTTTTGTCTATTTATTGATTGATTTTTGACAAACGCAAAATTTATACAAATATACACAAGGGAATTAGACACCGCATTGTTATACCAAGGCTTTGTTTTCCCAGCCACTGCATATAGAGACTGTTGACAAGAAAAAAATAACCTAAAGTGGATTAGTAAGCTGGTGGGCCACCAGAACAGTTGGTGCACTGTTTCATTGATTCTGAAAGTCTCTGGCAGGCTTCTGGAGAATCAAACACAATTTTCTAGATAAGATAAGAGTGATAAGATAAGAGAGATAAGATATTACTTCATATGGTGTTTGGATGACAGTGGTGGAGAGATATATGTAACAAATCCATCCTGAATCTCGCATCGAATCAAATATTTAAATGCAAAGAAGTATGTATGTATATTATAAGGATGGGCAGTTTGAATAATGCATGTTGGTAAAAAAAAAATTAAAAATGTGCTGGATCGCTTTAGATTGTGTGCATTTATAATGCTGCAAGACTTTCACACATCCTTAGTAACACTGTTACTCGTGCATATGTCCCTTTAGGGCCAGACTGCATTGAATAGTGTCGCAAAGGGAAAGATGGCAGATGTCCCACCCCTACTTGGTTTTAGAAAGACTTTAACAGCAGGCAGGACTGCAAACACCAAGGACTGGCTTCTTACTGATGTGCTAACATTATCCAGCTTTAGGAAGCTTTTCTATAAAATATTCCTTGAAGGTACTGACTGAAGTTATTTAATAAAAACAACAAGAGGAAAAAAAAAGATTTGTTTCTATGCAACAAATTCTAAAGTGGCGTGTTCACAAAGGCATTAACTGTGTAAACCTTTTTCTCTCTCAAGCGAATTTGTCAAAGATCATGGCAGAACAGGGAATAAAAAGGAAGACTGTAGGAAGATTAAAACCATCTAAACCAGTAGACAGTACATCTATTTAACCAGTCAAACTTTAAAACACCCTATATGTAGGTCAGTGGACAATTGGAAAGTCAGGTTGTGAAATACCAGTTATTAATAACAGATAACTCTCGATAAGATCAAATAAAATTCATTACAGGAAATAGGATATTTTTAAAACATCAATGCAATGAACAAATAAAACACTTAGGAATTCAAATAATAAAAATAACATACAATACAATTTTTTTTAAAAATCCCTGAAGGTAATTTTTAATTGAAACAGTTTGGACAACGATCAATTTAATAGGATCTTTAAAAGAGCTGTAACATTTTTTCCCTTATATCTGCATTGTGGGTCCATGAAATCGACTCTGAAGTAGTACCAAAGCTTTACAGCTCCTCTGTTTTTTTCCCATCTGTTTACAAATTCACCATCCTCTTCTCTTTTTTCTCTTTTTCCACCATGGCATTTATCCAAGACCACATCTCTCCCCTTTCTTACGCCATCCTCCCTTCTCTGCCTACTGTTTCTCCAATTTGCGATGCCAATACTCAGACACAGACTTTCCAGGGGTAATAACAAATTCTGGCAAAGCTACAGTCCACTTCAAGGATGTGTGTCCTAGCACCTCCTGCTCTGTTTTCCCTTTATCAGAAGTCTTTCATCAGCTGATACAAAGTGATAACCACACTCTGGTCCCACAGATTCTTACTGTATTTGGTTTATGCCTTGGTGGTGTATACTGTGTCAAACTGGAATGGAGGAGATAAAATTAGCTCATATATGACTGTTCTGCTTTTCTCCTATAAATTCCTGCATGAGCCAACAGAGTCTATTTTATGATTTCATAAAGGCTAGCCTGACCACACACTTTGTTTGAGCTCTGACCAGTCCTTTAATTCAGATTGGCAATAGAAGTGCCAGCCAAGGAAAAGACAGAGCTGTATATTCTTCCCAAACACTACTTGACCTGTGGTGTTCTGCTTTTTTGACATTAGTTCAGTACACCATCTGGTCAACCAGTGTCATGTCCCATCTTGTGGGAGAGGAGGAGCACAGAAGAGGAAGGAGAAAAAAGGACATTAAGACAAAGACACACATTAGCACATCACAAATAAATGGAGGCTGTCAAACACTTGGCAAACTGCCTCCTAAGGGCATTTCACAATTCATTACCTCTTTTCTGTCTGGATGAATACAACCCTCAAAAAATGATCATGGTATTCAAAATGTACGTAATATGAAACAAAAAACAACTGCATTAGTCTTCAGCGCAAAAATCCCATGAGCTCATAATCCTAATGAGCACAGGGACACACAACTCAAGGCCCCAATTAACACTTCTACCTTAAAATTAACCACATGAGTCTTAAGGTTTTAAGATTTATATTATACAGGGTGTATCAAAAAGAATCATTCTATTTCAAAAGCCTATATTTTTAAAGTAATGGACATGGAATGGAAATTTGGAAAAAACATGTCTGAATATAAAGTTTTTCATACAAAGCGTAAAAGGTTCACAAATGCTCCAGATGCACGGCATAAATCAAACAATAGTCAAACCCCTCTCATAGTTTTGTGAGCTTGTCATGAGTTACTGCAGCCACTTCTGTTATGCTACCTACAGGCAACCACGTGAACCTCGTGAATCTACTCATCCTTACAGAATTTGTTTCGATTGTTACCAGTGAAGTAAAGTGAGCATATGTCTGTGTGTCTGCTTATGCACAGCAGTAGGAACGTGTTATGTATTGGATAACCACATACCCTCAACATTTGACAGTGGCTGATTCCTGTTAATTAATAAATTATTTAAACATTGATGATGTGATGAGAGTGCCCTATACAGCCATACTGGATACAACATGTCAATTAGCTCTTTGTGGGTTTCGTGTTTTGTTTCATTTTCTTTCGCCTCTCTATTATCACTATCTAATGAAAGCAGTAAATGCCCCAAAAGAATCACAAACAAAGAGATGAGCATGAAGCCAGGACTCAACATGATGCTTGCCAGTAGATAAAGGGTTACAGAAGAAATGACACTGTGTTACCTTCTGCTTGTAAACCTTTTATATGAGGACTAAGAGTCCACTATGTTCTCGTAATATGAAGGTCTGAAAGACCTACTGAGCAGCTGCTCCACGGAGCTGGAGATGGATGTGAACAAGTCACTGAGGTCAATTTTAAAAGTCAAGGCTCAGGTATCATTGCACTACATTGCAAACATGCTATCACCTTCATTAGTGGCAGGAAATATCAATGACCTGCTCATCTGAAGCCGTAAATCCTTTCAGTATGTCGCAATCAGGAATTGTTGTCTTGTCTTAATCCACCACCCAAAGCTGTCCTTTAAGCACTGAAAACCTCCTGGGAAGATCACTGACTCTTCAAAAGGAAACTTGCCAAGTACATGGTGCTAATCATTGAATGCAGAACAGGAAGTCTCAGAGCACAGAGCTTACCTACAGAGGCTGGATTCAGCAGCTTTGGTGCCTAATGTCTGTCTGACAAGCTGACAGTTCATCTCGATGGGCATTAAGGAAGGGAAGAGAAGCAGAGGAGCCATTAGCAGCACCAGATGGTGGCGGTTTTATGATGATGTAACATCTGATTACTCTAGAGGCATAACTACTGGTAATAAATAAATCCAGTTCTAATGTATTTGATATCTAGCTTTCCCTATATTTTTAAAACTGTAATTCGCTTTGTCCATTTCTTCAAGTCTAATGCCTCTCTGAGACTGAGTTGGGAAAATATATTCCCTGCTCAGTCACCAGCTGGTGATAAGCTACTTAATTCAACTATAATGTCACCTGGGCGAAGAAAGAACGAGAGAGAAAACAAAAAATACAGCCTGGAATTAAATGAAAGTAGTAGAATTCAAGAAAGTGAGGTAGCCTACAGAGTTGAAAAGTGTACATTGAATTCTTGAGGTTCTCATTTTCTCTGTCTATGCTGGCCAAAAGTTAGCATATTTGAAAGAAGCTACCAACTAGCCTGCTGCATTAGCGTGCACAAATTGTTTGGGTGCAGATCATAGACACACATATCTGCTAATTTAGTGTGGTGTAGCGAGGAAACTAGAATTTCACTCACTACACTGAAGCAGACATTGATTAATCTGGACCCCAGAGGAGGACATACTGGTTGTCAGAGGTCCACTTCAGTGACTCCAATTAATAGAGATGATGCCTATCAGACTACCAGGCTACAACAAATGCACTTGTAACCCACTGCTGTAGGTACACCTGTCAGTCAAAGCAGCCATGACCCTAACCCAAATAAAAGGGTTATGACCCCACCCCACCCCCCAATAGACCTGGGGGAAATGAATGCATGCAGGATGTAAGGAGGAACTATCCAAAGCGACCAAAACACTTTTGAACCAGGTGTTTTTAATGCCATAATCTTAACAATGTAAGATGTGGGTTGACTTGCCACTAAAGGAAATGTTTTTGGCTCTTTTATCTTGGCTTAATTTTTCACCCCCGGAGATTTCCACTTTAAACACTTTAAACAGGTTAAACAGGAAGGTAGGATAACACTGTTTCCCTCATGGCACATTCAGAACTCATGAAAAATTAAGACAGCGTGGTCACGTCTACAGTATGTTTAATAATTTACAACCCACCTGTCAGCTGTACAGAGCAGTACTAAATTCAGTGTAGAAGATTTATAATGTTTTTTTATTTACTGCTATAGTCTGTAGTGACAAATATTAGATTATTTTATTCAAGGAGAAATGTGTCTTCCAAATAAAAACAACAAAAGACAAAAATGAAGAGATCTATTTTAGCAAGGAAAAACCAGTTTTCAGCACTGCCATGATCATATATTAATAGTTAATATATTTATTTTATTTATTTATAAGGTATAAGAGTTTAAGCAAATACACCTACATTGCTTTTTACATTGCAAGGGACTAGAAAAGAGGAAATGAGGAAGATAGCCATAGGGGAGAGGAACATAAAAATTGGAAGACAATATTAAGACAGATGGAGAGAAATGGCCAAAATAACACAAGAGAGTGTGACACACGTAGCGAGACATGGAGAGTGTGGTTCTGATTACAAGGAAGATTGCCTTGGTGACATATTAGTTTAATCAAGCAAAGCTGTATGGGGAAACGGGGAATCATTCAACAGGGCTGTCGTCATTTAACTTAACTGATGTTGCCCTTTCCTCATTTCCATTCTCCATGTGCCTCTGATATATTAAGGAGTACACCGAAGGCAACAGGAGCGAGATCTGACCAAAAATTACCAATTGTTCAAATCCTGCTTTGTAGTCTGCGGTAGCTTCAGTGTAGTATATGCAAACGGCTGTTATCCCTCTCTGTGGATCTGTATTTGCAGATCTCTGCATATGCACGTGTGTGAGTGCCTTTCCCAGAAGTGGACTGCCTGCAGCTCATTGGCCACCTGGTCTTCTGTGTTAGCTTTAACCCAATAAGCAGAGAGAGGCTGGCTGACTGACAGCGACTCTCTAACCTTACCAGACAATGCAGGCTGAAAACAAAACCTTGGGTATATGAGTTTGTGTGTGTGTAATAATGTGTCCACTAACGTGACATGGACTGTGCACTCCTCTTTTGCAGTGTGTGTTTTATTGTGCACTTGATGAATACTTCCATTCAATTCCACAACACTTTCAGTTTTTCAGCAACCTAAAGCACAGCCCCTTCTTTTCAACATGAATATATTAGGTTGACATAAGACAAGAACAAGGAGTAGAACAGTAATTCTTGTCATACTTGTCTTTTATGTTAACACTGGTGACAGCACAAAGCAGAGTGACAGCCTAAACAAATAATATGCATGCTTGCCCACTGCTTCTGTATATAAAGTTAAAGTTTTACTGCGAGTTTTGAAAGAACCACTTTAAGGAAAGTGGGAATGCATCTTAAAATACAGCTGAAATAATATAAATATAATAACTACATCAAATTTTTAAAATGGCAGTGTGATATATTCATGTATTCGATGGCCTTTTTAATATGGATTTGGTTAATAGCTGCAAAGGATAATAACTAGGTACGCTAATATGTGGATCTAGGTCCTTAACACACACCAAAGACCACTGATGTCATACAGAGTTGCTGTTTGAAAGACACAAGACAACTAATTTTCTATAGCACACACATGTGTAGCCACAACACATTACATTAGATTTATAATCAAGGAAACTGCTGTTTCCCTTGGGTTAATGGCAGTCTATGTGCAGAGGGGAAATAGGGATGTCATAAATAATTGTTGGCATTTGTTTGTTTGTGTGTGTGTGTGTGTGTGTGTGTGTGTGTGTGTGTGTGTGTGTGTGTGTGTGTGTGTGTGTGTGTGTGTGTGTGTGTGTGTGTGTGTGTCCATGCAGTGAGAGATACAAAATGTAGAAATGTAATATAATAGATTTGTTTCTATGAACAAAGTGAGATAAGGAGAGAGAGCTTCTGGTTACTGTTTCATCAGAGCAGGTAGAACAGACTCCGCTTTTTCTGTCCCTGTCAGTCAGTTTATGGCCAAACCCTGGAGACACTCTGATATGCCGAACACACACCTCTTTTCTAGTACATGTGCTATGTCACATGTCCGTATATTTTAATAATAAACTATGATTATTATTGTTTAATAATCTTACATTAATATAACACCTTTCTGGGAAATTTAAATATATGAAAAGACAAAAATAGAGAATTATAAACTCAGGACATAGGCAGTGGCGACAAGTGACAGCCAGTAAGATATTTAAGATCTCTAATGGGAGGCAATTACAAACAATTTGATGGTGGGGAGCAGTTGTGCAGACACTGAAGCTTGTGCTGGGCTTTGTTGGGTAGTCCATTAAGGGTCCAGATGAGAGGCATTGAAAGTGTGCATTCAGTCTGACAGGGATGAACAGACTCTTGCAACGCTTTATGAGGTGATGGAAAACAGATTTGATGATGGACTGAGGTGTAATATGGAATAAGAGGGTGGAGTTTATGATCACAGACTTCAGAGGATGAGCAAACAGAGCAGATGTCCACTTTAAAAATATCACAAACCATGACATCACTGTTAATGCTGTTTATTTTGAATATACTGAACAGCATCTAGGTTTTGTGCAGAAAGTTGACTGCTGGGCTTTTTTTTTTATCATCATAGACAAGAAACTGCAGGTTATGATGGCCAAAATCTGTCCAGCGGGAAGAATGTAGAAAGGGAGCAGATCATAAGGACATGTTAAGTAGTGATAGGGCTCAGGGGTAGGTAGGTATGTACTAACCAAAGCCGAACCAAATCAAGAGTATAGAAGAACTGGTTTGCTGTGGTGACCAGCTCAGCACCAAAGCAAACAGTTACTGTGTGCATAGGAGAGAAGGAGGAGAGGCAACAGAGAAACCAATTCTTTGTGGTTTAGGTGTGCACATGTGTGTTTCTGTGATCATGAGAGGGGGGTGACTTTACTGAAGCAGCACCACTGATACAGTGTTTTCACTTTGCAATAGCTTTGTTGAACTACATTCTGAACAAGTAACATGTTGCAAGTCATATGAATTCTGTTTGCTTTTGACTAGTGTAGTAGTTGGCTTGTGGATTATAATCATAGTTGCTATGATCAACTACCATAATAACCATTTGCTGATTTTAATGTTAACCAGTAAATTTTAAAACCCTAAAGCGACTAAGAAAGTAATCCCAATCCAGTTCTTTTGATAGGATTTGTGCATATGGTGGATCATTGTTCTTTTCCCAGTCACATTACAGCATGCCCCTTGGGTGTTACTGCTGTAAAATATCATTCCTGTCAGTATGCAGTGGTTATATCTGCTAACACGAACCATCTTTTTATATGTACTGTATGCTATGGTAGAGTTGTTCGGTACATTAGGGGATTATGTAATGGGGATGTAGGTGTATGTTCACAGCTATACAGTGCCATGTAAATGAAGGCTCAAGCAGTGCAGTGTTGTTGCCTGCCTTATTAGTGCTTCCCACTATCTGCTCCTCCAAATCATATTAATCCAGCCTACACTCCTTCAATTAGAGACTATTGATTAGCTGACATTCTACAAAAAGGTACCATCTGTGATCATGTAACTGCATGTAATAATGAAGAGCCCAACAAGTGTAGCACTTTGATTTTATGCTATACTGAAAGCACTATCGTACATTTTTATGCATTATTCATTTTGTGATGGAAGGATACATCACAAAAGGGTTTTCTACTGGGCTGTACTGTGTGTAGGCTAGCCCATATTTGTTGCTCAGAAACACATCAAGTCACTGGAATATAAGCGTATTCTGACAGTGAAAGGTTGTATTAAGTGAAGGAGTGGCCAGCTGAATAAAATATTCTCACTTTCATCTGATATATTACAATTCATTTTACCATTTACAAGTAAGGGGACATCCTAATTGGGATGGGAATCAAGAACCAGTTCTATTCAATTCAATTCAATTCAATTTTATTTATATAGCGCCAAATCACAACAAAAGTCGCCTCAAGGCGCTTCATAGATACAGAGAAAAACCCAACAATCATATGACCCCCTATGAGCAAGCACTTTGGCGACAGTGGGAAGGAAAAACTCCCTTTTAACAGGAAGAAACCTCCGGCAGAACCAGGCTCAGGGAGGGGCGGCCATCTGCTGCGACCGGTTGGGGTGAGAGAAGGAAGACAGGATAAAAGACATGCTGTGGAAGAGAGACAGAGGTTAATAACAGATATGATTCAATGCAGAGAGGT
The DNA here is from genome assembly GCF_051167445.1 of Perissodus microlepis. Lineage (NCBI taxonomy): Eukaryota > Metazoa > Chordata > Actinopteri > Cichliformes > Cichlidae > Perissodus > Perissodus microlepis. The sequence continues at coordinate 7,554,201 of NC_140466.1, forward strand.
CTATTAATACATAGTGAGTGAGAAAGGTGACTGGAAAGGAAAAACTCAATGCATCATGGGAATCCCCCGGCAGCCTACGTCTATTGCAGCATAACTAAGGGAGGATTCAGGGTCACCTGGTCCAGCCCTAACTATATGCTTTAGCAAAAAGGAAAGTTTTAAGCCTAATCTTAAAAGTAGAGATAGTGTCTGTCTCCCGAATCCAAACTGGAAGCTGGTTCCACAGAAGAGGGGCCTGAAAACTGAAGGCTCTGCCTCCCATTCTACTTTTAAATACTCTAGGAACAACAAGTAGGCCTGCAGAGCGAGAGCGAAGTGCTCTAATAGGGTGATATGGTACTACAAGGTCATTAAGATAAGATGGGGCCTGATTATTTAAGACCTTGTATGTGAGGAGCAGGATTTTGAATTCAATTCTGGACTTAACAGGAAGCCAATGAAGGGAAGCCAAAACAGGAGAAATATGCTCTCTCTTTCTAGTCCCTGTCAGTACTCTTGCTGCAGCATTTTGGATTAGCTGAAGGCTTTTCAGTGAGTTTTTTGGACATCCTGATAATAATGAATTACAGTAGTCCAGCCTGGAAGTAATAAATGCATGAACTAGTTTTTCAGCGTCACTCTGAGACAGGATATTTCTAATTTTAGAGATGTTGCGCAAATGGAAGAAAGCAGTCTTACATATTTGTTTAATATGTGCGTTGAAGGACATGTCCTGGTCAAAAATGACTCCAAGGTTCCTCACAGCGTTACTGGAGGCCAAGGTAATGCCATCCAGAGTATGAATCTGGTTAGATACCATATTTCTAAGATTTTCAGGGCCGAGTACAATAACCTCAGTTTTATCTGAATTAAGAAGCAGAAAGTTAGCGGCCATCCAGGTCTTTATGTCTTTAAGACATTCCTGCAGTTTAACTAATTGGTGTGTGTTATCTGGCTTCATGGACAGATAGAGCTGGGTGTCATCGGCATAGCAGTGAAAATGTATGCTATGTCTTCTAATGATGCTGCCTAAGGGAAGCATGTATAATGTAAACAGAATTGGTCCTAGCACTGAACCCTGTGGAACTCCATAATTAACCTCAGTGTGTGAAGAGGACTCTCCATTTACATGCACAAATTGGAGTCTATTAGATAGATATGATACAAACCACTGCAGTGCAGTACCTGTAATACCTACAGCATGTTCTAATCGCTCTAATAGGATATTATGGTCAACAGTATCGAACGCTGCACTGAGGTCTAGCAGGACAAGCATAGTAGTCAAAATTCTTGGAGTCGTTAGTCTGCCTGCCCTTTAGAGCCTGCTTATCGGTTCTCACAATGATCATTTATTTTTATTGCACAAAAGTATGAGAGCACGATGGTAGAGCGGAGATTGCTCCAGGACAGAAACAACTGCATTACACAGATAACATAACTTCGGCTCTTTGCAAGCACCTGCACAGACAGCATGCTAACGCTAAGCTAGCCAACAGCCCAGAGTGATGTTAGATGCTGACCCCAGCCCAGCACCGTGATAAAGTGAGTCGTCATCTGCAGTGAAGCCGCTGCTAAACTTCAAGTGGTAACAAACGGATGAACAGTCGGGCTGAAGAGTCCGTTTCTACCTGTTCATGTTTCTAAAGTAGAATCACTGTGACGATCTCTTTGTCTCTTTGTGCTGGTTTTAATCTTTGATTTGTGTTTTCGGCTTTGTGTTCATGACTAAATACTAAGAGAAAGATCACGTGTGTCCTCATTAGGATAGAGATTTGTGTTGGTGTGTGGGGCTGTAGCCTGTATGTTTCTAGTGTTAACTGGTAATTATGAGACAGTGTGTTTCAGATTTTACAGAGTAACATGAAAGTAACATAAGGAGTAGTATAATTACTATTCCTGGAAGTAATTAAGTAAAGTACTGCTTTACTTTTAGGAAAAAACTGTAATATGCGCTATAATTACTTTTTTTGAATAATGACCCTAACACTGATCAAAACAAAGAGGGTAAACACCTCAAACATCCACAAACATTTGACCAGGCAGCATGTAATTAATTTGCATGAATGTAATGTCTTTGACATGCTGTTTAGAGATGGTGGTGACTCTCAATATGGAGCCAATGAGAACTGATAAGGACTCGAAGTGATAGACTGCTTTCATTTTCCTTTCTCTCTTCTTCTTGTTTTTCATAGTAAAGAACTTGCAGCTACGATTTTTGTCAAAGCATTTCACACATACCATCTTGCGTGACAGCTGTGTTTTGTTGCTTCTATGAAATAGGGTACTATTGGTTACATTTCCTAAAGGCTTCTTTCCTTTGGACAGGGCCTTGGATTCATATTGGATTTGGTTGATAAGCCAATGATATCTCAGAGAGTTTAAGCAGTTAACCTGATCTCCTTGATGCAACATCATGCTCTTTAGGTCTGCTCATACTCAGCTCTATCTGTCTTTCACCCAAACCAAACTGATTGCAGCTGCATCCCCCTGGGAGAATTTTACTTGGTAATACAAACTGTCCCTTGATGCTTCTGTGACAAGTGCTTCCTACGTACAGTTTTCTTGCATATTATGTTAAAATACATTTGCAGTCACTTATGTTGTCATGTGCATTTAACTGAAAGCACTCAGCTATCTTCAAACTCAGTGTTTTAGTAGAATAAGAAATGCACTAGGTCTCAAAGCAGAAGATCATTTTTTCTTTTCTTACATTGGAGTGAACTGACTCTTTAGGTCACAACTAATCCAAGAAATACTGAAGGCTTTTGATGTGACCCAGAAGAGGGCATTCAGTCCATTTATTTCAAGGATTGAATTTGATGGACTTAAGAACTATTGGCCATGCAGTTTGCAAAAATGTGCTATAAATGAATCATATCCATTTTAACACACATGGGTATATTCAACAACAGAAAAAATTTATATGTATAAATATGTGAATTCTCAGTGTTTAACAGAAGCAAAACTTTTGTGATTAGATGTGGAGAAGCAATTAGATTCAATAAGAAAGCATTTTCTATAAAACCTGCTGAGAAAATAATTAAAGAATGTAAATTAATTATAAAATCTTGCAATGATTTGTCTTTGAGAGAGGAGAAAACAATATGTGTCCAATCTTGCAACTTCTATTCACACTGTTTACTGAAGCTTTAAGTCAAACAATAGCACATCACTAATGAAGACATTAAACTTACTGGGTTAGAACAGAAGTTCTGAAATTATATCCTTGGAGCATCTAAATATGAAATTATTATGTACCACAGTTAATGCATAGGAGGCATAATTTTACAGTAGCTGGTATGCAGAGACAGTAGCCTACTTACATAGCAGTCACCTTATACATGTAAATGTAAGTTGTTATAAAAATATAACCTATTATAATGAGTTTCACTCATAACAACCGGACAAACATACAGAGGTTTACAGTAATAGCCAGTTAAATTCCTTTAGATGTATAGACAGTATAGACATTTTTTTTTATTACAAAATAGCATTTATGACAAGTGCAGCTACTTTTTTATTGAAGTGGAAGTGTGCAGAATAATGCAAAGATGCATTTTGAAGAATTGGAAGAATTAGGTTTCTAAAAAAATGTAATCAAATGTTTCAGCTTCTCCAAAAGCAAAATCAAGCACATGAAAGGTAAGGGGAAAAGGGCACGAGATTTCCAGAGGTTAGAGAAAAAGTCTGAATGCTTCTGTTGTGTTTAAGTAGTTCTGTAGGTTCAGTACCATTTAAAAAAAACTGTCATAAATATTATCTAAACTCAGCATCCAATTTCTAACAATAACATGATTCGTCTGATGCAAAGTTATGATTATTTGCAAATCAGTATCTCTATTCTGTTTTCCACTTTCACAGCTCTCACAGAAATGTTTCTACCAGTAGGCAGCTGGTTTCCTGTGGAAAAACATCTCTAAAAGCCTATTGTATAATACAGTTATACAGCTGTATATAATACAGCAAAAAGCAAGACACAAGGCACCAAAGTTCTCTGGTTTACTCATGCATGAGGGAGACCTGCCTGGAGCCAAGTGTCGTCCCACCACTTGACCTCCATCAGACTCTCAGCCAGGTTCCCCATAGCACTCCTTTTATTGTGGTTACATGAATATGCATAGGGTCATTAACATATAACATCTTACATAGGTATACATGTGAACAAAGAATACTGTGTGTGTGTGTGTGTGTGTGGGTGTGGTCAGAGTGTGACCCCATAAAGACTTCCCTAAACCCGCTGGTCTCGAAGTCCAGCAGTTCATCAAACCAAAAGGCACTTAGACTAAGACAGATATAGCTACGTTAATCCTACCATAAAACAATAAGACAAGGTACGACCTCTTCCCATGCTCCCAGGATGTAGGTGTGCATTCCACTCTGGAATGCACACCAAGCCTTTGTAGCCTGCTAAAGATCATACATCCTATCACTACACAATTGATTATACACCTCTAAGCATATATGGTTAAATATTTCCTAATAACAATAATAACAATAATAAAATCTAAACCCATCAACAGTAGCTGCTCAGGATGGAAATAGCACATAGTGGCTATCGAGTGAGTATAATGTAGTTAGGCAGTAAAAGACACGTACTTCTCTTTGGCGTTATTAGCGACAGATCTCAAAGAGAGTGCATATTGGACTTCTGTCATTAAATGAGTCTTTCTATAACTTCTAGGTAAAGTTATCATAAACTGTTTCGTAACAAACAAGTAAACATGTCAGGGAACAAGCTTACTTGCTTACGAAGCTTGTTAAATGAGGGAAGGCTATGATTATATCTAAAGAGTTGGTAAGCATCTTACATATTTTGCTTCCTGTGCTACACTCATCTGAGAACATTACAACAAAGTCAGAAGGTGTGTAGATTTCACTGTAGTATGACTTTATCAAACTAACACAAAGAAAGGAAAATGCAGACTGGAATGTGCTTCTGACTTGGTGAAGCCAATAAATGGCAGTTCACTTTTATTCGTTTATTTTTAACCCTTTTGGATTATTTTCAATTTCATTAAATTTTAATTTATTTAAATTGTGCCAAACAACAACAGTAGCCTCAAGGTGCATTATATTGTAAGGTAAAGACTACAGTACTCTACAGTACTACAGAGAAAAACCCTGCAGTCAGATGACCCCATATGAGCAAGCGACAGTGGGAAGAAAAACACTATTAACACGAATCTTGCACCTCATTTTCTCACACGTATGGTTTCTTGGAATTTGGTAACCCTAACCCTATATGACATGGCTTCATATAAAGCATCTGGATTCCTATTAATTAATACTAATTAAATCCATACTCAAAGATACAGGTTTTTCATATAGCCTGTGGCAATTTGAATTTATTTTTTATACTGGGAACCAATAATTGATATATTAAATTCTGAGTCTGTCTTATCAGTTATAGTATTCTAAAAAAACAGAGGGGGGCTATCTGTGCAGACTCTCAGCATGATACAATATACTGCCAAATTCTGTGGCGACTGCTGTGCTTCTTCAAAATTCAAATTGACACTGTAAAGAAATAAGAGAAAAACTTTCTGTAAGTTTTCACTCAAAAAAAAACAAAACGTTGGTGCCTTGTGAAGAATTACAACTAGGACTGTGCTGCAGCTGTGTCCCTCCCTGCACCTTCTACCTCTCCCCGTCTTCTCAGCTCACGCTTCTCCATCTAACCTCCTGATCACTTCGTCTCCTCTCATCTGTTACACTTGTCTTTCTCTTGTCATCACTTTTTAATCTCAGCCTGGGTTCACCCACTCCTCCTACTGCCTCTGTTTTGACCCCTGCACCTTTTTATTCTCTCCCTTTTCCTGCTTCTGTTTTTTTCACCGGGCACCGGTGAAAAAGTTTGTTTTTTTTAAATAAGAGAAACTTGGTAGCACCATAGGTAACACTAATTGCAAATCAATTACTGAATTTATTTCTGCATCCTCATCCTCTCTTTGTTTGATCTTCCAGTCATCCACAGACTGTCGATTCGTCACCTGTTGTCAGATCAATAATGCATCTCAGCACAATTGCTCTAGACATGTCATTGTGCTGTGGTTTAAATTGATCTTGAGTATGTGAAACCACTTTGCATGCAGTTCTCAGTAGCTAATGTGATATTTTTCGAATTGCATCAAGTTGGAATATTCAGACGAATCATTCTGTTCTACATATTACTCCCATCGGGTAACAAAAATTACTCAATTTCAGATATGTTTCCAGGCAGAGGGCATACACAGGAACAAAGTCCAAGCTGCATAATGAACCTGCTCATGTGTCTGCAGGGCGGGCTACATTTTATAAACTTTGGTTAAATTGTGAGTTTGTCTTATTTTGATTTCCCACCCACGTCAAGCTGTGGTAGCTGTTCATCACTCAGAGTGAGTTTGGTTAAATCATTCACAGTCTCCTCTTCTTCCTCCACACTGACCTCTGACCTGCTTAAAATGCACCATCTCCTCTGGGATTCAAAGACTGTTTCGTCTTCGACTGTGAGTGTGTTTGTCAGAGAGGAGAAGACGGTGGTAATTTGTATCGGAGCAGCAAGGTGACCCCAGAATCTTCATCATTAAGAAAGGAATTTCATACTTTCTCTCCCAAAAAAAAGAGACTAATTCAAGCTAGAATTTGAGAAGTGTTAAAAAGGTCAAGAATAAATTGTGCCCCAGTGCTGTTTCAGCCTTACATGGTATTTTGTTTATTATCCTTTACTCATTATCTATGTTGTATTTAGTGATATAAACATTGATCGCTCTGACATCCAGTTATAACAAGAAGCTTTTTTACTCATATAACAATATGAGAAAAAAATCAAATCAATCTCATAAATCTGGTTAAATTTAGGAGCGCCGTCTTCTCTAAATGACAACCTTTGGTATTTAGTCATTATCTGGACTGCAATATTGCGCCATCATTATCTGCTATTTTTTTCATAACATACCAATTTAACTAGGTCACTCTTATAAGCCAGCCTGTATTGATTGTTATTTTAAGATTATTGTTTTGAAAAACGTAGAAACCATGTTACTATTGACTAGATCAATGTTTAGTTTGAGGTTGGAAAGTTTACCAGAAAATTTTAAGTTGTGGATATTCTTTTTTTTCCCAGTAGTCTCCAAGTGAAGCTAGAAGAGTTGTTAGGAAAACAGATGGAGGCGAACTGGTTTTCATAACTGCAGCATGCCTAAGCTCGGTCAAGATGTGGTCTATCATAATTAACCCTGATAGGGTTTGATACTTTCCTTTCCACGAGTTGACAGAGAGATTTATACAGATGGTCCAGACAAGCGTGCAGTTGTTCATTATTTTTATTTCCCATATATAACTTAGAACAGAACTGAAACTGAATGCTCAAAATAAACAGCAGCTTGAGGAGTTTTCAACCAGTTTTCTCTGAATATCAGCTGCTTTTCATTCATTTTCAGTGGAGTTCTTATACCTGACAGTTTCAAAAGAAATGTTTTCTTTGTTTAGCCACTTAACACTAACCTATAAGTCATTCAGGCATTAAAAAAGGAATGAATCAGCATCGTGTCTACACATAATAGACAACTTAGAAAAGAACTGATTTCAAATTGTATCCTAAGGCACTTTGTTACTAGCAGAAGACTTGGCATATGTTGGCATAGTATGTCTAGACAAGTGAACAACAAAGTTGAAGCATACAAAACTATCTGTAGCAGATGAACAGTGTCTAAAAGTCATGATCTTAAAAATCGGAAAAAGTCCAGCAGGTGAACTTTTAGGAGCTGACAAAGAGTTGATCATCCGTTCACTGAAGTCTCCTCAAAAATTGTCTCATTTGAAGGATGACTGTCAAGAAGCCATTCATAAGATAAGAAAACAGGGAGAAATAGTTGAGGTATGTCAAATTGCAACTGAAATCAGGGGCATCTCAAGAATTTTCCCCAAGCTGTACTTGAGTCACTTTCATCGTGATGCGTTTTCTCTTTGTTTTAACACTGACTGAAGGGATTTTTAGACAAGAGGCATGTTTACCACTGTGTAGCCTCGCCTATTCTTTAACCACTATGTCTAATAATTCATTTTTATATTTTAAATATATAAATATATTAAATAAATATTCTATATTTATAAACTGGCAATATTCCATAATCATATATAGCCCAGTGAAAAGCAGTAGCTGTGGATTTGATTCACTACTCCACCAACGATCAGAAGAAGAAGAAGAAGAAGTCTTTACACAATTTAAAATACACAGACACAGTCCCACACTGAAACTAATTAAACTATTAATTACTATCTATTTCACACTGGAGAGGCAAGATGTGAAACTGACATGCATGTCTATTTTACTCCATGCTTTAATTGACTATGTGCACGTTAGCATATGCTACTTCCGGTGCGGAAACTCCTGTGGGGAGCTTTGTTTCCGGTGTCCTATTCGCGCCTGGTTTATGGTCCAAAACAAGTTAAGCAAATGAATGAATCAAGCGGCGATTTACATTTCTATAGATGTCTTGGGCATTTACCCAATATATCTGTAAATGATGTTCATCGACTTGTCGATATTTTTCCCCCGCGCCTCAGAGCAAAAGAGAAAAGGGATTCAAATGTTATATTTCTCAGCTGTCCCTCGTTTATCGCGGGTGTTATGTTCTAAAAATAACCAGCGATAGGTGAAATCAAGTAGCCAATTTTATTTTTTGACGGTGCAAAACGTTTCGTGGACATACAGTACTGCACTCCAGAGTCACACTGCTAGCGATCGATGCAGCGATTCTGTACTGTACAGGAGAGACGTCACGGAGGAGATCGTCTGCAGCTATCAGGACGCAGGACACAATGTGACGTAAAAAAAGCATGCAAACTTGCACTAAAAAATCCGCGAAACAGCGAGGTGAAAGGTGAACCGCGTTATAGCGAGGGACCGCTGTAATTTTGAAGGTAAGTCACAACATACCCTTCGTAAATACTAATGTATAGAAACCGTTACCAGCAATCATTCATTTTTTGTGTGGCTTTTTTCACGGTTTGTTAACATGCTGTGTAGGTGTGTACTTGACTAGCTGATATCGACATAACGGGGGAAACATCTGGTTTGACTATTCTTCACCTGTAGTTTGAATGCTGAACATTTGCCTGTTTAAATCATAAGACCAGTCATTATACAGAGATGTGCTTCTGAATGTGGACGATGTGTCTTCTGCATGCAGTAATGCAGTTCTGCTTGTGTTGAGTGATGTAAACAAGTGATCGATCTAAACGCTTTAAACGTCAAAATTGATCATTAGATTTTTTTATGACACAACAGCGGTGAGTGTTCCCACCTTCTGCTCTTTGTAACTTAACGCAATCTTTCCGTTTTCGAGTTTTGGACATGATTTTGGAGTATATCTTCGCAGTAGCAATTGACCGCAAAGTAAAGCTACCGGAAATGCACAACCCCACATCTGGTCTCAAACCAGGAAGTTAGCATTGTCTCGTGCACATAGTCAATATAAGGTTGAAATGTCTATAGCTGCAGCAGTCTGTGCTATCTGTAGTAAGGTATATTCCAGTTTAACATTTAGTATGACAATGATAGAGAAGAATACTGACTTAAAATCCATTTGGCTACAGTGTGTCTGCAACCTGGCACCTTTTAGCCTAATCCCTTCCCCATGCCTCTCCTTTCTTGCCATCTTGTGATGCATTCTCCTCCAACCATTAACAGCAGGTTATGCCGAGGACTGGAAGTCTGATGCCTGTAACTAGTAAGTTTACATAGCTTCTCCAGCAGATCATCTTGCAAGCTGGTTGCTGATGATTCCTACGATTGCTATCAGACATGGTTGATGCAACACCAATTACTCTGATGCCCATTAAATGTCAAGTAGAATATGAATTATACCTGGGGAGCACTACGTCTTACTCTTAAGATGAAATGAGGGCACACTACCCACCACACTGACCCACTATCACCTCTTCAGGTTTGTATATTTATAGAGGGGAGGTTAGCTTTATCTGGTTAGCTTGCTAACAGTTAGCTGCTGTTTCTGCTGGTAATTGTAATATTTTTTTAAAATAGTTTCAGCTCACAGTCATTCATAGTAGCTTCCCAAGTTCAACATGGCTGACTAATCATAAATATTTGATTCTGAACATCTGTTATGGAATATGACAGGCCGTTAAACGCAAAACTTTAAGCTTCTATTTCTTAAGGTAAAGAAATATCAAAATCCTTCTAAAAATTGCAATAGTACAAATTCCACAACCTAACTGTGTGCCATTGACCCAGATTGTCTACATAAATGATATTTTGTTTAAAAGAAAGCAAGAACAACAGGGCAAATTGAGAGATGACCAAATGGCTCAGACATTTGACAGTATGGATGAAGTTATGTGTAAGATTTTGAGAACATAATCTTATGTAGTGTGTCAAAAAAAAAACAACAAATCATAAAATTAAATAAAGATTATTAATTGCGTTAGTGAACCTTTAGTGTATTACAGCTTTTAAATTGATATACAAGCCAGAGGTGGTAGGTAGACAATAAAAACTCACATCTGGCCAAATAAGCAACAAACCTGGCTTAATACTGAGTGCTGTTGAAGTTAAGCACATCTTAGAATTCCTACAAGAATTTTACACTGTGATACAGACTGACAACATGACTGCAAGACCAGGGTGGGTTTCTATATTTGGATTTAGAAAGAGGAAAAACATGGCTACAGTGGCTATGGTTGGCTGAAAGAGTAATCTGTTGCTCTTGTAATCACACCTCTAATTATACTTAACATCTCTGACAACAGACCACAGCAGGAAAAACCCAGCTATAGAATAATACTTCATTTCCTGTGTATCAGACTCTTCAAATGTCGACAGGAAAGATTAGTTTTGTTCCCACCTACAGTATAAAATCTGTTCAAGCGCTTTGAAAAAGAAACAATAGAGGTCAGTAGATTAAGTTCATCACTTTGGCGCCATTTTAACAGGACAGACTGTGGTGGGGAGTCGTTTTGTGATTTAATTGCACTTGCATCACAAATTAATGACTGTACTTTGTGTGTGTGTGTGTGTGTGTGTGTGTGTGTGTGTGTGTGTGTGTGTGTGTGTGTGTGTGTGTACTTATATTGCTCATCTTATAGGGACATAAATCTATTTATAAAGTTCCCTTTTGTGGGCAAAATATGCATAATAAAATTTTAGGATGGAGACCAGGTACAAGAATATAGGAAGGTTTGGTTCAAACATGAAGTGCCTGTTGTTAGAGTATGTGACTTCACTCATCGTATTGCAAAAATCTTTGTGTGCATGTGTGTGTGTGTGTATGTGCGCGTGCAACAACTAGGCTTCAATTTAGCTCTGTGTTTGACTCAGAATAACACCACTAAGCTGTGAAGAACATTGATTATATTTGTCGTTTGACTTGGAGTAACAGTGATGCTGTCAGCTGAGAAAATGTATCTGGTGAGCACTTTCACAAGTGTAGTCAGACTATTCAACAACTGCACAATGTACTCATATTCAGGTCATGCGTTTAATAATCATGAAGCATGGGTTCGAATTGAGCGCCTGCTTTTTATATCACCCATTGCACTCAAATGAGCAGTAGTTTATACTGCAGGTTTTATCTGTGTGTAACTGGAATGTCCCCACTTACCAGCTTTCCTTGACAGGATTCATAGAGAGATGCTTTCCACCTTTTGTACTGTGCAATGTACAGAATCCATCCATCTAAATTTCTAAAACTATTATTTGGAAAAGAGAAGAAAGAAGGTGAATCCATGAGGGCAGAAGCAATTTGTCATGACTCAGTGACAACAATCACACACACACACATTCAGTGAAAATGCTCACATTTCACTCTTAATTAGTTCACACTGCAGATAGCACTTCAGTGCAAGCACAGCTTTTGTGAACCTAAGTAAGCAAGGGGCCTGTAACTTAACAGGAAAGACTATTAGGTGATTCAACATTGTGCTGACAGTATGGAAGTAGACACAAACCTGAAAGCATGGAGGGTGATTACTTTGAATCACCAAATCAGAGACTTTGAAAAGACCCACTGTTTAATGCCGTGAGCTATAATAATTTGAGGCTCTGAACTCTAACAACCTCACAACCCTACCTAAGCTTTCCTGATTACTTCTACGCCAACCTGCCAAACATGCATCTTTTTTCAACCCTCCTTCTTTTTGACATCTCTTTCGCTTTTCAGTCTGTGATGGATTTGCCCATTCAACAAACAACACCTTCTCCTTCACTGAGGGATCACCTGTCATCAGGGTTTCTCACTGAGTGTTTGTTTGGGTGTGCTTATACTGCCAGCATACTCAGCGTAAATAAACTTGGAGGGGATTCAGAAGAAGTATTTTGTCGAACCCCCTGTGCTTGTGCTAACACAGCAGAATTATACCTTGGTAAGCACAGTTCAAAGAGCTCAGGTTGTTCACAGAGGGCAAATGAAGGCAGGCTCTTGTTGAGAAACAGCAATCAAAGAGACTAAATCAAAAACAGTGATCAACATATGTGAGCAGAAGCATTTCAGTAACTGCCGAATCCATTAATTAGTTATTTGAAAGATGCATGTATGAAAATATATTAGCAAAAGTAATTATAACTGATAATGTTTAATTTATTAAGCATAAATGCTTACATATCCTCCTCAAATGTTAATATTTGTGTCTTTTCTGCAGCAATTGCAAAACAGAATGAATAAAAAGTAATAAAGTATTAAAAGAAAATGTGAAGCTGAATATCATCTGCAGTTAGCGGATTATTGATGGAAAGTATGATTTCCTTTACGTCTTCTACAACAGCAAATACGACTTTACTCTGCTGAGTGCACTGGCCTTTGAAATGAAGTTTTCTTCCTGTTTTGCTGTTGGTGCAGTAGTTTACAGCATCATCATGACTTTTCTGCCTTTCAAACTTTTCTGCCTTCCCCTCTGCTTAATCTGTCCTCAGCAGGTGAATCTTGAAAAGCTTAAATGCAATTTTTTTGAAAACTAATCTGTATTTCACCAATTGACCAAAAGGGAAATGTGACCCTGGCTTCTTAGAAAACACTATACAAATGTAATATAATTTTCTCTCCATTGTTTTGTTTTGTTTTTTAATTCAAATAAAGAATATACCTGGGGGTCAACCATCCATAGCAATGGACAATGCAGAATAGCAGTTAGGAAGAGAGTGTAGGGAGGGTGGAGTGGGTGGATTCAAGTGTCAGGGATGATTTGTGACAGAAGATGGCAACAAAAGTGAAAGTTTACAAGACATTATGCCATGATGTATGTTTGGAGACAATGGCACTGGCAAAAAGAGAAAAGGTGGGGCTAGAAGTGTCAGAGTTGAAGATGCTAAGAGTTCTGCTGGGAGTGACCTGGGTGAACGGGATTAGGAATGATTACATCAGCTCAGGTTGAACAGTGTGGAGCCAAAGAGAGACAAGGCTGAGGACATGTGCATGTAGTGGACATACTGAGTAAAGGATGTTAAGATGAAGCTGCCAATCAGGAGGAAAAGAGGAGTGAGAGAAGATTCATGGAGTGAAGGAATGGATAGTGTTGGTGTAACAAAAAAGGATGCAAGGGGTAGGATGAGATGGAGGCAGAGGATCAAATATGGTAACCTCTAGAGTGAGCAGCCAAAAGAAGAAAAAGAAGAGGGATATAGAAAATGACAGCTGGAACCAATGTACAGTACTGTGATACAAATGCTGAGTGGATTACAGTGAATTGCTGGAGGGATTGGTGAGCACTAACCTTATGCTCCAGATTATTTACCACACTAAACCATCTGGGAAGTCATTCTCTGAAACTGTGAAAAAACAACATGTGCAATTTCAAAATAAGTAATACAAACAATACTTGGCAGGTGATTGGATGAGCCATCTGTCTACCACAGTTCTCCTTCATCCAGACAGTCTAGACTCATGGGACATAACAATCCCATGAGTCAGAAAAACAAAAATAAAGTGCAGCCTGCATTTTGATGTGCAGAGTGAGGAGTCAGTTGCTTTTTAGTTTGCATGTTCCTAAATCGGGGATGTCAGACACTAGTTTGAATTTTTTGTTAGTTCATTATTCCTTTGGGCTTTTGTTAAGTGATTTGTGTTCAAGTTCTGTTGTTGGTTTCATATCTCTTGTAATTTAATATTATTATATTTTTTATTGGTGTCATTTATTACACCCTTCCAGCGGTCTCTGTTTGTATTTTGCTTATTGCTAGAAGTCATTCATTTGAAGTTATCCTTGGATTGCGGTTCTGTGTATCTAGGTTGGTCACTATTTCGTTTTCTGTTTATTGAGTTGTTGTTATTCCCTCACATTTGCAAGTCTTATTTATCCTGTATTTTGTACAGGTTCTTTATGGCTTCTTTTCTTGTCTTGTTATATGAGTCGTGGAATAACCTAAAAAAAAACTGAATAATCACTCAGAGAACCCACACGCTTAACTTAAAAGCTTGTAAACAATGCAAACTATATAAACAGGGGTTGTATTAAGTCACTTTAAACAGGTTTATCAGCACTGACTCTCTAATCTGCATTAATTTGATCCAGTATTCAATGTTGAGGAACTTTGGGCACTTTGATGATGGGTTGCTGGATCATCACACTTTGGCTCTACACTGTTGCTAACACATTCTGAATACATCTCACCACAGATTCTGCAAACTTCATAGAACTACACACAACTGGATGTCAGACTCACCAATCACAGACTGTCCAGAAAGAGGAGCTCACTTCCAAAGTCATGCTCACCCAGACTGAAGACTCCCCATTACAAAAGTAAGACCTGAATCTGTCAAGATGAGCTATGCTACAGGGAGAAAGTACAGCAGAAAAGGCTGTAACAAGCTGTTAAAGACAACAATCTGATCTTAAATGTCAATCAAACAAAGGAAGTTATTTTTGATTTCCAGAGAGAGAAAGAACGCAGCAGCAGAGCTGCTGAAAGATGTGTAGTTCCTGAGCACAGTGATCACTGAAAACATTGACGAGGCTACATTGCAATCTATGTTTGTTAATAAGGCAGAGGAGCACAGTAAGATGTAACAAGATGTTCTCAGGAACATACATGTGCATGCCAACTACAGCATTCTGCTTCGATCACTCATCAGCTCTGCTGGAGATGATTTGTTTTGTGTTTAGTGAGGGATTAAACCAACAATTAATCACCACATGAATTTTATTTAGATCAGTGATTTCCAACTGAGCACACCCCATGGGACTGCAGTTGCCAATGGGGTAGACAGAAAATAGCTGACTTATTTTGAATGAACAAAGATTGCAGCCTACTTTTTCTTTATGCCCAATTTCAGATATGCCTCCCACATATTTATGTTTAAAATAAAAATAAGGGAACGGTAGGGTTACTCCAGTTCAGTTACAACTTAGTTTACTTAGTTCACTGTACCTTACTCAAGGGAAATAATTGTCACTACACTAACGCCAAGTATCTGCGAATTTAGACACTACCATATTTTCCGCACTATAAGGCACACTTAAAATCCTTTAATTTTCTCAAAAATCGACAGTGCGCCTTATAATCCAGTGCGTGTTATGTATGAATTCTGGTTGTGTTTACTGACCTTGAACCAATTTTATGTGGTACACAGCGCTCAGAAATCTGTCTAAAAAATGTTTTAGTACGACTTTGGTAAGCTATGAAGCCGCACTGCTTGATGGATTGTCGGAGCATTACAGCTACCGTAGTCAGGAGAATCGCAGAGTAATCTGGGTCCAAAACTCCGCTTCAGGGCCCAAAGTCAAACGAACACTGCGGCATCACTGAGAGTTTAAAGCTGTCTTTCATATTTAATAAATTGATCAGTGTTGCTGCTTTACCAGCTGTAACAATTAAGTTTAACATCCATGCATCCATGAAAACAGAATTTATTAAATTTAACGGAGTTTGAAGTTAGCAGGAAGTTAGCTTGCTAGTTTCCACCTAAACATGATATAGCATGTTCTGACTGAGAAATTTCTAAAAATATTAAAATGTACAGCTCTGCTATCACTTCTGACATAAATGAAGACAGAAAACTAAACAGCAGTGACATTTGTAGGGTTACTGAAGTTGGACTAGCTGGTATATAATGATGTGCTACGTGATTGCTAGCAACACAACTATGTTAGCATAACACTTGATAAAGGTTAGCATGGGGGTTCCCGATGGTTAGGGACAAATGGAATTGCATGACAGGATGCTGTAAACGGACCAACCTTTAGTCAGGAGAACAACTGAGACAATCCATCCACAATACAAGGTTAGTCATTAATATACTGCAACAACATAGGAATAGAGCAGCTGCGAGAGAATTCAACATTAATGAATTAATGGTACGGAAGTGGAGGAAGCAAAAAGAATGAGTTGAGTAAAGTTTGACTTATCTGACTGTTTTGTTCAGCTTAATGCACCTTATGTATGAAAACAGACCCGTTCATTGACAATGCACCTTATAATCCGGTGAGCCTTATCGTCTGAAAAATACGGTATTCAAAAACAAGGAGAAAAGTAGAAAAGTATAGTAGAATGTCTGAGGGCAGACTTTTTGCCATCAAACATTTGACGGATAGGGTGGGTCAGAATCATTGGATTGTCAAAAAGCTAGCTGATGGGGCCTTTATTGTCAAAGTAACAGCAATGACATGTAATACCTTCATAGCTCTTTTGATCATTTTAAGAGTAACATGAACACTAAGTTGACTATCAAAAGTAAAAGTAAAAATCAAATCATTCTTTTTCTTTTTGATGAAGCTTGATGGTTATTGATGTTATGGGGAAGAAATATTCAGATAAAGATTTGAAAAATGTAACATCACAGCGCCTTCCAGTGTAGCTTCTGTAATTGAAGTGTATTCACAGTGGAAAGGTGGCAAAAGTCTGAAATTGTGTTTGGCTGATGGAATAGCTCCACCTGTCAATGATGCAAGAGCCCTTTGACCCAGCTTTTAACCCATGACCTCTCTTAGATGTGTAGTAATTAGTTTGCATGATCACCTTGGGCTGCTTTAGCCTAACTGGTTCTGTGAGAGATGCCTCTCGAGTTCAGGGGGTCAGCAGTAATAAATGACAGATTTTATCTGAATTAAACTGCAGTGCTTATGTCGTCAAAGGCTGACTCATGCTAAATTTATACTTCTGCAGTTTCAAAGTGTCTTTGTGTATTAGTGTTGCTGTCATCATAAAGGTATTTTTAGTATTATGTGTTTCTTTCTTCCCGATTTGGAAATGTGTGAGCAAATCAGAACCAATAATAGAGCTGTTTGAAGAAGTATTAAAAGAGGAGTTTTGCCATTGTCAATATTAGCTTGTTTTGTATAATGTTACAAAAATGGCAAAATGACTTTGGGGATTCAGTGAAACACTGTGAGTGCATCCTAATGATTATATTCAAGAGTCTAAAGTGCAGCTGTAAATGTGAACAAAGCATACTGCCTGTAGTGTTATTGTGCATTATTGTCCCCTGTGCACGGCTTTCATAACAGCGGAAAAGCATAAAAATTGTGTCCTTTTTATGCAGAGCTCACTTCAGAGGAGCTTGTGTTGAGTCTACAAAACCACCAAGTTAACTTTATCGAAGTTGTATCCCATTTAATGAAGCTAAATATGAAGCTGCTAATTATGAGATATTAGGTGTTTACAAAGAAGGTGGCAGTGTTGCCTCTTCACGCTTTTATGACCGCTACGCCTTACTATTATAGCAATCACCCACACTTATATAAGCACCAGGACCCTAATGATGCTGTACACACAGTCCACTAGCAACAAGCATGCTCGCTACTTTGTTCTGAAATGACGCATTTCAGCGGTTTATTGTGGTTCCAAATACCTCGTCTGTTGTATTTGAGAGGTTCTTTACAGCCATTTGCAGCCATCGAAGATTTGTATAATAGCTGAATTTAGCAGATGGATTTTACATATCAACCATAATTCTCCAAATACAACTGCACAGATCAGCCAGGTGGTTTTAATATGAAATTACACTTAAGGTCATAATTCTTAACCCATGTGGCATTAAATATATTTTTCTATATTTACTTTATTAAGTTTTTAGAATGCTGTCAATTTTTCTCGAAATATTCATGGACATTTTCACTGCATGTATATTGCATCTGCTTTTGTTACGGCTCTTAAAACTGTTTCAGTGCATTCTACTACACACAGCTACCATTTTGCTTTATTGTTGTTTATTGTATACATACATATATTCCCTGAATCCTCCCTTCGTTACGTTGCAATAGGCCTAGACTGCTGAGGGCTTTCGATGATGCATTTCTTCACTCACTATGCATTTATAATTAATATATGTTTTCTTTGTATTATGAGGCAACCACTGTTGTCATTTGATATGTATATACACTGAATTAAAAATTGTACACCACTCTGCGGTTATTATTAATCTGTGACTTTCTTCCACAGTGCATCTTTTCTTTAATCCCAACATCCTCCCCTGACCACCAGCCGGTCACAGCAGATCGCTGTCCCTCCCTGATCCTGGTTCTACCAGAGGTTTCTTCCCGTTAAAATGAAGTTTTTCCTTCCCATTACTGCCAAACATTTTGAGGGGACTATTGATGTGATTTGCCACTATATAACTAAAAATGAATTGGCTTATGTTGCCTATAAATTATCTATATGCCATGTTCCATAGATTTTAAACTAGATGTCTTAAGCACATTTTGTATGAGTTCGCTGAGAAGCAGGCAGACATCACAAGTTATTGGCAACCAGTGGTTATTAGCTAATTCACTACTTTTACATTTAAAAGTAGTTTTTTACATTTTTTAAATTGAAGGATTTGCATCATACAGGGTTAAGGTTCATATTTTTCCTCTGAGTCAATTTTGTTCATTGAAATCTTGTTTATTTTAATGTCATGTTGGGAGAACCAGCATACATAATTCAATGAAATCTATTGGCTGAGTTCTTAAAATTGATGCATTGATCTAAAGAATTCCTGTGTATTGCTTAGTGATCATTGTTTCAAGATGCAGTGGTGAATGTAATGGTCCACACTGGATTTCTCTCTGGAACCAATGTTTGTAAAGCTGGGAGGGAAATCCCCCCCATCCACTTTATACAGTAGACTACATTACACCTCTGGTTTAATGTCCTTGTTCTCAGAAGCTCTCCGTACAGATCAACAGAAAGAGAAAAGAATGCAGGAAAAACAAGTCGACAAGACAGGGGCAGATGTTCCAGTGCAACACTTCTATTTGACAAAAACAGCAATAATGAGCATCAGTGTAAACAACAGGAGAGATAGCGATAGAGGCGAGTGAAAGTTGCTCACAAGGGAAACTCAGTGACTGAATAAACAGGAGGTATGGCAAGAGATGAGATAACAGCTGGGCGATGATGTGCATGGGTGTGTGCATATGTACTTACGCATCAGATCATATGTCTAGTTCACTTTTGGTTTAACTATCCATTGCTAGATGCCTATAGTTTTCATTTTACATATTTGAATCTTACTTAATATTACTGTATACAAAACCGGTTTATTATACAAATCTAATTTTAAAAAAATAAAGATAAAATCTTAAAGAACCATGTTTTGGGTAGTTTATAATTCTCTCTTTTTTTATATAAATGCAAGCCTTTAACTCTCAATGGTAGGTGGTGATGTGTGGGCATTGCTGAATATTTTTCATACTTTGCAGGAGCAAAGATCGTTAGCTTTCATCTGATGCAAATAGAGCAGCAATCTTTGCATTAATTTGAATAAAATTGTTTTTCTGTTTGTCTTATCACTCATTCACCCAGAGGTCATTGCAAGTATTTTTAGGAGTTGGCGTCATAATTACTGCCTGACAATGAAAGACTGTTGTGCAGATCATAAACGGCCTTGGAGCCCAGCTCATTCAGTTTTGCAAACTTATTGTGCTGCTCACCTGCTCAAGGAAAGTTTTAATACTTATTTTCTGACTCTCCTGTATTGAATCGTGACTTCTTTTCCCTTCGGGATGTTAGAGGTAAGCTTACTGAAGTTAAGTTAAAGCAAAAGCTAGTACAGGCAGGGGATAAATTGCATTTGGCAGGTGAGAGAACCCTAAGACCCTAAGGTGTAGCATTGCAGTCTAAGGGGGGAAAACACTAAATAAGTCACATAACAATTTGTATTAGATTTTAATTTTTCTACATGTTGTGATCAGCTGACCTTTGCTGCTGGTGTTCATTGCACTTTGCAGATTTATTCAATTTAATTCAATACGATATAAGCAGATATTTTAGGTACTATCATGGCTGACTTCCAACCCATAGATACTAAAACCTTTTGATGAGTAAATCTAAGCAGCATTATCATGTTAAATACAAAGATTACATTAAAGAGACATTAATGTAACACTGCTCATGTATTTCACAACCTGCTCTGCACTAGTTCCACATACTGTAAACTTCACCACAATGCTAAAAACTAACCACTACACAGGACTAACATCACTGTGGCTGACAGAGTTGGACCTAAATGCAAGACTCACAAGAAACATGAGGGATAAACTAAAAGGTAGTTTTATTAAACGAAAACAAAGCACAAAATTATGTGAATCCAAAAAAAACAAGTACACACAAACCTAGAAATCAACAGGAAAAACATACTGCAAGGGAGAACATGACAACGACTCAGGTAATATATACAAACATGGGATAATGAGAGGATAGGAAACAGGTGGGTAACACAGCTGTAGCTAAAACAATGACTAGTGAGGAAGTAAAATTAGACTAAGAATAAAGGGAAGAACAGACACCAAAATAAGACAGGAAATGATGGACACTGAGACCCGGACTAAGAAACACAAGCTTGTTGCAGACAGAACCCTAGGCATGGAGACCAGAGAGAAGGAAGGAAATACACAAGGGGGTTAACAGTCTCTCATAAATAATACACAAATAATTGTACCGTAAACAGAAAAACCCAACATCAGCGAATAGAGTAGAAAACCATGAAACCAGAACCAGAGAATACATTTTTGGTGTATTTTAACAGATAGCTACTGTAGTGCAATTATAAGACACACACACTGTGTGACTGATATATAACTTCTTTTGCCTCATGTTGATGTCCCACTTCCACGTGATCCTACTGTTATCACTCGCTCTGCATGCCAAACAAACTGCAATGGAGTGAACACAGAGAAACTTGGCTTTATCACATGCATTGTATACAGTATCTTATATTAAACATGGTACAGGCAGGTATAAAGACAACATATTGCTTTTACTTTAAACTTTCAGTACCAGAATTTCATCAGCCATTTTCACAATGTATCATTAGCCCCTTTCAAACATGGACTCCTTGTCCTTAATCCCATAGCATCTAAACGTGCTGGTTTATTTTATGAAAGTGCCCCCTGGTCACTTTTACAAATAGCCCACGGTGCAAAATGACAAAATCTTCCTGACAGTTACGTTTATATATTGGTTTCAGTACTAGCACTGTGCACATCTTTCTTACATTTTAAGTTTTTCCGCTCACAAAGAAATATAAGATTGCTTTGGACAATTCCCAAAGTATTATCATGAGGACAAAAAAGAAACATTAGTGACACCTACGTTCATTTTCTGTCTCATGGTCTTTGCTGACTGCTCAGACTCATCTGTGCTCGCAGAACAAAGTCAGAACTTCTTGCTTTTTTTTTTTTTCAACATTGCTGCAACAGAGATGTTGTGTTTTAGGAGCGCATGGACATCTCCAACCTCACTGTGAGCTTTCCCCAACTCACTTTTCTGCATGTTCACAAGAATTTTTTAATGGCTCAATCTGTGAAATTATTATCATGATTAGGTTTTTATCATAATGAAGTTACAGTCTGTGACAGGTCATATTATGGCTAATCTTATATATTTTGTTGATTTGTTTCCATTTTCACTTGTTTGTAGTCATTCTTTTTCAGTCTTTACTTACACACAACATTGTCATGCAGGTATTTATGTACCAGGCAAACATCAGTTACTTTATTCATTATTCAAAATATATTATCCCTGACAGAGACTGGATCGATCAGGATCTGCCAGCAAATGCACTGCACTTCAGACGTGAGCTTTTAAACTACCTTTTAATAACTGCCTAACAGGTTATTTAAAAAAAAAAAGGCTGATTTGTGTATTTCTTCCTATTACTGCATAAAATTTAGTAAGTGACTTTGCTCTGTGTAAATACAGCTGCAAACTGCTGTGGGACTGAAAGGAAGAAGCAATGAGAAAGATTGACTTTTAAGTGACCTTTAAGTGACCTAATGACAGAATAGCATCGCTTTAACAAAGCCCTTGTCATGTAATAGCAAGCAAAAAGATTGCTAATGGCTCTGATCCATTTAGGTGTCCCAAGTAATCCATATCAGCCGGTTGGTGCAATACCAAAGTCCCAGAGTTCACTATAACACTGAAATTAATTACAGCCTTGCAGCCATCATTAACATTATTAATTACACCTGTGCTTCTCTCACTGCCACACTTAAAATGGAAAAACAGTCTTGCCAAATTACAGCAATCTATTTGCTTTTTTTTTATCCTTGAGAATTAACAGAAAATAAAAACTTGTACCTGAAAGTGTTCTGTACAACATTTCTTTATTGTCTTTTTCTGGGGGGGTTTATAGTTTATTTGATTTTCATCTGAATGTCGAAGAATCCACCAGAAGCAAAACAATTTCCGTTAAAGAACTGCATCGTTGTGTTCTGTTTAGACATTTTGTTTACATCCACCAATCTGAAAATTTAATTAAGACATATTCTATCAATGTTTACTGCAGCTCAGGTATTTAACAGATGGCACAGTTCTTCAGATTTTTTTGTGAATCAGTGTAAATAGAAAAAATTTCAAGGCAGAGACTGCATTTTCACTTAAATATACAGCACAGCTGCTATGTCACTCTTAGCTGGCCTTTAGTGATTATTAATAAGGTATTAAGCTTTAATTCCTTTAGGGAAAGGGACCTGTGGCCTTGCAGTCATAGCTGATGTGCCCACACTCCAACCTACTGTACAGTTACTCAAACCTCCAGGGATAAAAGGTAAAGTTCACTTTAAGGGCAGGGACCTCCAGCTCTTCTTTGTCTTATAGAGCTGTCATGGCTCATCTCTCTGTGTGAGCTTCTTTCTTTTAATCTTCTCCTTCAATATTCATCAACTATCTTCTTTCCTTTGATTGGGTGTCTTAACTTTCACTCTTTTTTCCAGTTCTTTTACACGCTTCTATCTCATATATGATATATATGGTTTAAAAGTGTTTGAATTATTTGTTTTCTATAATTAACCTGCAACAATCTTGAGACATTAGACTGCCTGTGGTTCCTAAAGCCATTCTGATTTTCAGTGAGTGATAAAGTGAACTCAGATTAAAACAGCCAGATTTTGACATCAGACAACAGAAAGCCTTATTAACGTCATACCAAGGATTAATAATATAACAGAATCAAATGGCATCTCATTATGCAGAAGAACCATGTTCCAATTACTACAGTAGAGTGATTCTACAAGGCCACACTTTAATTAAACTGCTTTATGGTGACAGGAAGAAATAACAGGAAATCATTAATAATTATGGAGTTTGTGAGATGTTGCAAAAATAGATTCAAGGATAAAGATGAGTGGCTTTTTAGCATCTCTTCTCTGTAGTACAGATAATGCTTCAAAAGCAATATTCTTAGAAATCTTTCTACATATCTATTTAGTGCAAGATTAACCATACAAAACAACTTTCTTTATGAAAATACAAACATAAAAAGAATCTCTCTCCATGATCGCCATCAGCCTGTTTAAAGCTGAAACTTTGCACTCTACTGTATGTCCCGAGGCCAGACCTCATATAGGAATAATGCATCATGCAGGCAAATACCGCACGCAATGTTTACCACATGAGCGCACACAGAACAGCATGAAGAAGTTCATGCACAGAAACACAAAAAAATTTCAAAGTGTGGTGAGCAAAACAAAGTATGCGTGTACTGTCTTGCAAAAATGACAGTAACGGGTCGTAATATGATATTATTACAGATTAAAACCTTGAGATCTTGATAAATTGTTATGCACACATTCAAACAATATATCTTGTAACTGTAGGCGGAAAGAGTGAGCAGGTGCTAAATAGATGTGATTTTCTGAGGATCAAGTTTGCATAAAATTTACATCACTAATGTAAGCAGAGCTAATGCTACATTTGATATTTTCTAAAATGATGCAATTTAAAATAATTTGAAAAATTAATCTGTTGTTGAATAAAAGATGACATGATGCAAATCCCCTTCAACACTGGTTT
Source organism: Perissodus microlepis (assembly GCF_051167445.1). Taxonomy (NCBI): domain Eukaryota; kingdom Metazoa; phylum Chordata; class Actinopteri; order Cichliformes; family Cichlidae; genus Perissodus; species Perissodus microlepis. The sequence goes on from NC_140466.1 coordinate 7,578,385, forward strand.
TAACCCAACCATCTCCTTCAAGCTCATTTTGCTTTTACAAATCCTTGGATTTGTATTGTAAATGTCCTTTCTTTTTGGCTAGAAATACTTATCCAAGTTATTATAAAGTTTATTTTTAAGAACTTAAGAATTATGTGTATTTCCTCTTTGAGGAATCTCAATTGGATGTTGCTTTCTTGGCTACAAGTCCAGGAGCATTATGCCAAAAAGATTTTTCCAAAAAAATATATATATTTCCCAACTCTTTTTTCCCCAGCACTTACAACTTCTTGTGGTCATGCAATCAGTGTCTTCTTACAAAAACATAACACAGACATTGTATACAGATGACACATATACCAAGACACAATGTTGTTTCCTAGTAATGGAGGGCAAGCAATTTGCATTCACAGCCACTGGGGTATATGAATACATCAGTGCTTTGCAGAATCTGAGAATTCAACATTAAAAGGATTTAAAGTACCCTTACCATTATTACCCTATAAAAGATACAGATTAACACCTGTATATTATAAATAACTGCTATTTTCTATTACTGTGATCTTGCTTTAGTGACCTTTTTTTTAAAAATTCAAGTATAGTTGTAAGCAGTCCCTGGGAAATCTGGCTCTGTCACCTACTGGCCACAAGTCCTTTTTCTTTCTTTCTTTCTTTCTTTCTTTCTTTCTTTCTTTCTTTCTTTCTTTCTTTCTTTCTTTCCACATGTGCATCACAGATTTTCAGTTACTCAGTGTATTGCAGAAGCTCACTAACCCATCAGTGACCCTCTATTTCTGAGCCCAGTCACTCACATTGACCTTTTCAGTTCGTCAAAGCTCTGCCATCTCCATCGCTGCTCAGCTTCCTTCTCTTCCTCTTCCTTTTGTGGGCACATTCATGGCTGGAGTGGCACTCGAAACCCTGCGTTTGAGGAGGAATATTTTATAGCATGGAGATTTTGAAAAGCCAACAAACCAGTTTCACTTTCTATTCTCTTCTTCATAGAAAGGTCATACGGAGATCCTAATTTAAAAAATATATATCTTAAGTATTTACTTAAAATAAGAGGGAAAATAAATCCCAGTTGCTTGATACTGGTTCACTAGAAATAAAGTATTTAAATAAATAAATGAATATATGAGTTTTAAAATTTGACTGATTTCTTTTCTACTAATGTCTTTCTTTGAAGTCCAGTATTCAGGCTTGAAATGTGAATCCATTTATCTGCCTCCATTAAGAGACTAAAAGAGGTTACATAATTCGTGTAATTATATCATTAGGGTAGAGTCAAGATGTGAACCTGCAATTGTACAATACACAGTTTCTCCTGTTTGCTGCATCTGCAAATTTATTTGCAGATTCCCATATGCAGATACCCACAAAACGAAATAGCAGACATTGCATGAAATGTTGAAGGACAAACAAAAAAGGAGCATAGCGTAAATGCAAAGTGTCTCGTTTGGAATACAGATACACTGAAATGTGCATACATAATGAATTACTGTTGAATTCACAAGAGAGTTGGCAAGACTCGGTAGGGTTGATTGCTGTAAATGACCAGAGAATGAAAAGCATTAAATTAGATTTGCACCATCTAAAGGCAAGGGAATTGAATGAGTAAGTAGGCGGGTTTGGTTAAATGATGAAATTCCAACTACCAAATATCTCGTCCTGCTGTTTTTTGTTCCATGTTATTTTCTTTCTTCCCTCTGAATCCTCTGTTTTCATCTATATTTTTTAAAGGTCTTGTATTGCATTTAGTCATATTTTCATGCATCTTGCCCTCAGTTCCACAGATCTCTTCATCCATCACTCACATGTGCATATTACACAACATACCAACATATACTTTTTGTGCACTCAGCACAGTTCAGAGAGAGTGAATGAAGCGAATTCAGCTGAGAAATATGCACACTTCTATTTACATCTGATTACACTGAAGGGAGCACAGCTAGAATTTTCCATCCACCTCATAGTGGTTGTACCAGTTATTGGGAAAATTTCCAATGCACATAATAGGTTAAATCAATTTTTATACTGACATTAAGTTTTGAGTGCTTAACAAGCACTAAACATGAATTGATCCAGAAAACAGTAAGATAGATCAATCAGGAAATTGAACTGTGTTCAATATTGGCATGACTTGTACCATCTCAAACGGTCTATAATCAATATGTTTTATTAGCCACGTGACTTCTTATATGTGAAAGAGGTTGCATCTAAATAGAAAGCCCCAGAAAGTTATTGACCCACTCTGCGGCTCCTCTCAGCTCTTGTAAGCTGTAGCTTATGTTTAAGCTCATTGATTTTGTTTATTAGCTCACAACATCCCTCTAGCCATTTTCATAATATCATTTATAACCACACTCAGCAAACAAAAATGTTTTCAGCGAAAAAGGGGGTTTAAGAGCCAAATGTCCTTTTTACCTGCCTAGCTCCAAGTGCCAGGCAGACAAAACTAGCAATTAGCTGGTACACAACTGGTTTATGATGTGTTCATTTGGCATTGATTGTTCTTCGTGTATAGGAATATATATATATATTTATATGTTTCTAGATTTATGGCTGAAGGACATGTGCCAGCCGTAAGACTTGAGCATTTGTCCTGTCAGGTGGAGGACATATTCGTTAATATTTCTCACTGAAGGAGAGCATCTGTCATCTGCTGTGCAAGCTGCCTGACATTACACCTGCCTAAAGCAAAAACCAAACAGAACACAATAAAAAAAAATCATAAATATGAGCTGGCTTTGTGAGAGGGCTGGATTGTGCTCAGACCATTAAAAGTTACTTTAATGGTCTGGGCTTGGTGAAATGCTCATTTGTGACATTTGTAAGCACGTGTGCTTCTGTTCATAATAAGCACAGCCTAGCCAGGTAACCATGTTCTGTTGGCAAGCACAGAGTTGGTTACCATGTTCTACCTGTACAAACCAGAGAAAGTGAGCAGCAGGTACAGATGGCCAGTGGGAGTACATGGCACCATGCTGGAGACACACAAATGCATGCAAACAAACCATAGGGCCAAATTCAGATATTAAGCTCCTCTCAGCCTTTTTTTTTTTTTTTTCAGATTAATCCTCAAATTTCAGCTCTATAATTAGATTATGCACATTGTCTTTACTTACCAAAAAAAAAAAAAAAGATGTGTTTCCATTTTCCTCACCCGTCTAAGCGAGACACACAGCGTACATCATTAGCCACAAACACACAACTATGGGCATGCTAAGATTTGTCACATGGAATGTGCATGGAGCTGGCTCCAGGGAAAAAAGGTTAAAAATACTTAACCAACTTAAAAAATTACAGGCAGACGTTGTTTTATTACAAGAAACCCACATGCCTGTCACAGGTTTGAATAAACTTAAAACACCTGAGTTTCCTAATGTGTTCTCAGCCTGTTATAATTCTAGACAAAGAGGAGTAGCAATTCTAATACATAAAAATATTAATTTCACAGTACTCGATACAGTTATAGATCCAGAGGGCAGATTCCTAATCGTCAAACTATCTATACTTAACCAAAAGCTAGGTATTGTAAGTATATATGGTCCAAATGTTGATGACCCCTCATTCTTCCACGGTTTTTTTAGTACACTCTCCGAACACCTAGACTGCACAATTGTTCTGGGGGGAGACCTCAACCTGGGACTAAATGAAGAAATGGATAGGCTCAATACAGCAGGAACTCAGCGTAACTGGCAGTCTACAAATATAATCAAACAGTATATGAGCGACTTTGGTCTTTGCGATGCATGGCGCTCCCTTCACCCCAATAGTAAGGAATATACTTTCTTCTCACATGTCCATCACTCCTACTCTCGTCTGGATTATTTTCTGGTCAGCAGCTCACTGCTGAGTAACATTACAGACACTGAGATTCATCCTATAGCTGTCAGCGATCATGCTCCTGTATCTTTAACACTAATACAGATGAATAATACTACACCAAGAAAAAACTGGAGATTTAATACATCACTGCTCAAAGACGAAGAGTTTATCAAATACTTTAAAAAAGAATGGACTCTATATTTAGGCTTTAATGACATTCCTGGAACATCAGCATCTGTCCTCTGGGAAGCAGGGAAAGCCGTGATGAGAGGTAAAATAATCTCTTTCTCATCACATAAGAAGAAAGAAGAAAACAAAAAAATTCAGGAACTAGAGAAAAACATCAAATCCTTAGAAAAAGCCTATGTGTCACACCAAGATCAAGAAATATTAAACAAAATACACAAGACAAAACTAGAATTAAATGAAATTATTAATAAAAAGACTAAATTCTTAGTACAAAGACTTCGCCTGCAAAATTATGAACACGGTAACAAATCCGGACAATTTCTTGCTAACCAGTTAAAAATCAATAAAGAAAAAACAACTATATGTGCTGTTAAAGATTTATCTGGGAATACAATATATGATCCTAAAAAAATAAATAAGATTTTTAGGGATTTCTATGAAACTTTATATACACCACAAATAAACCCATCTAAAAACGAAATTGATCAATTTCTCGACAACATAACTCTTCCAAAATTATTAGACACCCAAGCAATAGCACTGGATTCGCCACTGACGCCAGGTGAACTCCAGGAAGCTCTGATAAGTATGCCCAATAATAAGGCTCCAGGTCCAGATGGTTTTCCAACAGATTTTTACAAAGAATTCTGGACAATTCTGGCACCAGTTTTTCACAGGATGTTGCAGGAAATCAAAGAAAATGGTAGACTACCACCAAATATGAACTCTGCAAATATCAGTCTCTTACAAAAACCAGGCAAAGACCCTGTATATCCCTCAAGCTATCGTCCAATATCCCTTATTAATGTAGACCTTAAAATAATCTGCAAAGCTCTCTCAAAGAGATTAGAGAAAATAACCCCCCTTTTAATTCATCCTGACCAAACTGGTTTTATAAAAGGTAGGCACTCATCAACAAATACACGTAGATTACTTAATTTAATAGACTACTCATGCAGTAAAAACACTGAAACCATAATATTTTCTTTAGATGCAGAAAAAGCATTTGACAGAGTTAACTGGAAATTTCTATTTGCAACTTTACATAAATTTGGTTTTGGACCCTGTTTCATAAACTGGTTAAAAATATTATATAACTCCCCAACAGCTTGTGTCAGAACAAATGACCAAACATCCTCCCGCTTCTCTCTTCTGAGGGGCACCAGACAGGGATGCCCACTCTCCCCTTCACTGTTTGCAATTTTTATTGAGCCATTAGCAGCAGCAATTAGACAGGCTACAACAATTAAGGGCATAAAATGTAAGAATATAGAACATAAAATCAGCCTTTATGCAGATGATGTGTTACTTTTTCTCCAAAACTCACAAACCAATATCTCTGGGGTAATTGCATTGATAAATTCCTTCTCAAGTGTCTCAGATTATTCAATTAACTGGTCGAAATCAACAGTTCTTCCGATTAATTGCTCCTTCCATAATTCTTCTCCTTCCCCACTGCAATGTGGAAATAAAAAATATTTAGGTATTAATGTCTCTCCTAAACTTTCAGAATTAACTAAATTAAACCACATCCCACTTTTAAAGACAGTAGAAGGCGACCTGGCTAGATGGAAATCTTTACCCATATCACTCATGGGAAGGGTCGCCGCTATAAAAATGATGATCTTGCCAAAAATAAACTATTTATTTTCAATGATCCCAAATAAGCCATCACAAGATTGGTTCAGATCTCTAGACTCGTACATTTCTAAATTCCTTTGGAAAGATAAACCCCCACGTATCAGCTTAAAAACACTACAAAGGACCAAGGATAAAGGAGGATTAGATCTGCCTAACTTTAATCACTATTTTTTAGCCAACAGGCTTCAGTTCATCTCTAGATGGTTTAAACACACCTTCTTAGATGAACCTTGGATAGATGTAGAACAGGCACTATGTAATAACCTAGAAATTTCAGACCTACCATTTATCAGCTCAAACATCAAATGACATGAATGCTTTAAAAGCATCAATATTAGCTCTTCTCTGACAGCATGGTGGGAGTTTCTAAAAATGACAGAGTCTTCATTAATCCCATGCAAACGTACACCTATCTGGAACAACCCGGACATATTACAAAACAATAATATGATAAACTTTTCAGATTGGAGTTGCAAAGGAATTAAATACTTGGAACATATATTGGAAGGAACAGACTTTATTTCGTTTGACAGACTAGTTATACAATATGGGATCAACAAGAAACGATTTTTGGAATATCAACAAATTAAATCCATAGTAAAAAAGAAATTTAATCCCAGTGAAGCTGAATTACAAACACCACCAAGTGTGGTACAATTTCTTAGTCTAAAACCCCCCAAATTATTGTCTAAAATATACAGAACACTTTCTAAAATAGATGAATCAATATCCCTTCCTATTGCAAAATGGGAAGCAGATTTATCAATCAACTTAGACCCAAACCTTTGGTCTCAGATATGCTTAAAAACCTTTCAATGGATCAGAAATCCCAGTTTGCAATTAATACAATACAAAATATTACACAGAGTGCACTATACTGGTCATAGGATGTTCAAGATGGGCTATACGCCTTCCAACAACTGCTCACACTGCACAGCAAATACACCGGACAATTACATCCACGCTCTTTGGTTCTGTCCACCAGTTCAGAAATTTTGGCGTGAGATATGTGAAGACTTATCAAAGTGTCTGAAATGTAACATTCCAGCCTCCCCTTTAGTATGCTTGCTGGGCAACTTGGATGAGGTCACTGCAGAAATAAACACAGCCCACGTTGTTTTTACGGCCCTATGCATTGCCAAGAAAATGGTCCTCATTAACTGGAAAAATAAAAATAATCTTAATTCTAACCAATATAAAAACCATCTAATAGATCACATTAGTCTTGATACAACCTCTGCCATCACATTTGATCAATCCCTTTGGGCTCCTTTGATCGGCTTCATCACCTAGTGGGGGTGGGGGGTCATGGTTTGGTCCTGCCTTCGCTATTGTGGTTGATGTGGGGGTAGGGACGGCCTTAGGGCGTCTGGGGAGTCCCTAGGGACGTTTCCCTGGAGGGCCTAACCTGGGGGCTGTGGCCATGACCTGGTTAGAAGCTCTGGGGCTCTTGGATGGTGTTTTCCTTGTGGCTGCGTACAGCGGAGATGGGGGAGGGTCTGTGCTGGCGGACGTTGGTTACTGGCCTGGTAGCCTGGCTGCCCCTGGGAGGGTCCGGGACGGGCGTGGAGGCTTGGGGGTCTGGGGGTGCTCCGCCCCCCGGTCTGGGGTGCTGGCCGGGCCTTGGGGGCTTGGGTCCTGGCTGTTGTGTCGCCGGAGCAGTGGGCGGGTGGGTGCAGGGGGGCTCAGCCCCAGTGCAGGGGACCTCTGGTGCATCGGCCCAACTAGGGGGCTCTCTAACTGGTGGGGAGGTTGTTACATCTTTGCAGGTGGTCTCCTCACTACAGGAGCTCACTCTGCAGGTGGGGGGAGAGATATAGGAGAGGGGGAGAATGAACTCAACCTGGGTGTCTATTGTCTTGTGTAGTTTGGGAGATGATTGGATGATGGGGTGAGTGCAGTTTTCTCTGGGGTGGAGTCGGGTGGGCTGCCCCGGACTCTGTGGGGCTGGGCAGTGCTGCTGCTGCGGGCCCCGGTCCGGATGGGCCTGGGCCTCCTTGCCCTGGTGGGTTCCAGAGCGTGGGGGTGCCTACTGGGGTCAGCGGGGGAGCTGGCCCCAGGGAGGGACCGCTTGCCCCTCCCTTTCTTCCCTCCCCATCCTCAGCTGCCTCCCTATTCCCGCTCTACCACACCCACCCACACACGCAGGGCTTGGGGTGCAGGTATGTCACCAGGGTGCAGGGGAGGCACTCCCCCTCTGTCCCCTTCTGGCCGCCTGTGCCTCAATTTTATTCTGCAACCTAGACATCCACATTACTCACACTCTCACATAACACATACATATAGGGCCTTGGGGGTGGGCACGTTTTACAGCATCCAGAGGATGGTCGTTGTACTCCAACCCACCTCTGGCGCTGGTGCCCTACCCTCAATTTTAAATGCATTTAGACACTGAGGGTTTTCGGGAGGAGCCGTGCTGCTCTCTGAGAGGAAGCTAGTACCATGCTCTCCTGAGTTTTAAATGCACTTTAGAACAGCACACAACAACATTACATATGAGCGGGCGTAGGGAGGTTTGAGGTCTTCACTCACCCCAGTTCTGTTGGCCGCCAGGGCTGGGGGGCTGGGAGGAGGTGCTGGCCGTCAGACTGGGGTCTGGGATGCGGGGCCTCCCTGCTACTGCAGATAAGGAGGTGGTCCACTTGCCTCCACCCCAGAGAGAAGGGTTACATCTCCTGGGTCTAGGTGCGGCTTGCCCCTCTGGGGGTGGGGGTACCTGGACCTGGGATATAGAGTATGTTTGGGGAGTGCGACTGTCTGTGCAGTGTCTATTTGTGTCTGTCTACACGTTGGGTGAGTGCCGAGTATTTGGTTGTGCATATGGGGGTGGGAATGCACGTCTGTGTCCGCGTGTGCCTGTTTGTCTGTGTCTATATGTCAGGTTGGGTCTTAGACTCAACCTCTCTGGGTACATCTCAGGCCCTCTAAAGTATGGAGGCCTATCTCCCCTCACCACACTCCCTGCCGGTGGCTGATGCCCTTAGACGTTGGTGTGTTGGTGGTCCTTGTCATCTGGGGCTGGGCGCTCATGCATGTACCGGCTCACTCCTGGTGGCCGATTGGCGGGGCCGGGCGCCTGTGGCCCGGCTGGGCTCCTTCCGGGGGGTGGGATGCCCTCAGGCCTCTGGCCTCTGGGCCTGAAGCTCGGTCCTCTCTGGCACAGCTGGCTGCCGGCGGAGCCCGCGGGCACGCCACTGCAACCCCCTCTGGCCTCTGCTCCGTAGCTGCGGGGTGACCTCTCGTTTGGGGCTCTACTCAGCTCTTCCCAGGAGGGTGGCACGGTTCCCCCCCCCTTTGGTGGTCCTCCTCGGGTCCTTGTACTCTGGGGCCTCTGGATATCTGGGGCCTGGATCTCCTCCATACCTGCTTCATACCCTGGTGGACGGGGCTATGGCTCCCCACACTCCCTAGCAGATCGTTACATGGAGAAACCTTTGGAATACAAGCATGCTGATCCACACAGGTGTACACACGGGTGTTCACAGACGCGGACTACACCTTTCTTGGCTGCTGCCTCAAAGCACATTGTGCGCTGTCTATCTTGCGTGCTGCACAATATCGTTTATTATTTAGTATCTACTGTTATCTACTGCTAGCTAGTTTATTGTGATGGTGCTGTTTTTATTATGTTGCTCTTTGTTGTTTGCTTTCTCTTCTGTTTTTTTTTCTCCATACAGGTGATCCAGGCGTTTTGTTTGTTTGTTTGTTTTTTCCTTTCTTCCCCCCCTTCTCACCGTCTCTTCTCCCCTTTGGTTTTCTTTCTCTCCCTCTCTTTCTTTCATTCTTTCTCCCTGTCCTATCCCCCAGTCACGTCTGTCCCGTTTGTATCAACCGAAAATAAAATAAATACATAATTATAATAAAGGTCAATCAAATGGACCAATATGGCAAGGCCATGATGATCCACTTGGTAAAATAAATCCGCTTGGCATCTTTCTTGGCCTTAAGACAACAATTCTGATGGCTAAAGATCCAAATGGGACACAAAAAAAAAAAAAAAAAAAAAAGATTATGCACATGAATACATGGAAATAGAGGTGTTAAGTATGTAAATTATTTTATTCTCATAATGCAGAGTGTGCCTCCCTTTATCCTCTGTTGAGCACGATCAGTTTTGTGGTGTAAGACAGCAAATCTGCATATTAATACAGACAATAAAACGTGAATCAGGCACACAACTTAAAGTCTGTCATTAACTTTGCATGGATGTTGAAGGATAATCTGAATGATCCCCGTTTTAGAAAACGCTGGGCTTTACCAAACATGCTGTCGCTGCACACCTCCATCTTTCATCTCACACAAGTCAAATGAATTTTTAAGGAATACTCAAAGGCAATTTCAAGCCATGTGCACCGTGCCAAGAAATCATGCAAATGGGCAGAGCTGTATTGTATTCAGGTTTTTTTTGGGGGGGGCGGGGGGGCAGACGAGTGTGGAAACCGATGATGGGTGGAAATACACAGAACACTTAGATGATGTTAGAAACGTGTTGGGATGTTGCCATTTCAGGTATCATCAAAGCCAATTCAGACATGATATTATTCTGTATGTGACTGGCAGCAAATTTTCAGTGTGATGGTTTATAATTCAACAAGGACGATGGACCCAGTACAGTAACAACATCTCCTCTTTTTTTTTTCCAGCATTCCATCAGTGGTCATTTTTTAAACCAGTCCATTTTGAGTCCAGTAGTTATAACATTAGCATTAAACAAACATACAGTATAGATAATCTATATAATCTAACTGGGAACTCACCTGACATCCAAACCCTCATTATAGATTCTTATTCATTTACTCAAATGATTAAAGTCATTAGTCTGTAAAGCATGCACTCTTTCCAGGTGTCATAACCCTGATACGAGAGGCCCTGAGTTTCTTTACTGTTTTAGCGTTCTCTTGAGATGGAACCCAAGGATTTAATACACAATTACTGCAGCAATTTAACATCACATTTCATATTGCTGCTATTTTTACGAAGTTGTGCTAGTGTAGAGCAGACAAATAGCTTCTGAGTACTATATACTGTTTGTCAAAATCTCTAATCTGAAAGACAAACTGTTCATTTGTGACTAAATCTGGTCATTTGTTTAAAATTGAGCTTATAGGAGGCAAATCCTCAGTCATTTAATGTGAGAGTCAAAACTGAATGCAGCATTGTGAAGACTAAATGATAATTATTGCAATTATTAATTTAAAATTGTTTTCTCTTGGGCCCATTAAAGAGTTTAATCAAAGCATGTCCTGATAAATTCCCTGAACACATTTCTCAGGGGCGACATCCTGTGAACTAATTTGACATTTGTGAGCTTGCCATTTGATTCTGTTGCATTATTTAACCTTGATAAGATGTAATGAGGTCTCCTGTTGTCTAATAAGAGGATCAGGCTCCTTTAATCTGTTTCAATTTGATCCCTCAATGAGAATCTGAAACACATTAGACAGCACACAATATGGCCACTATCAGGTAGGAAATGTTTATTAACCTGTGGACAGCAGGACATGAACCCTTACATGCAGATAAGTGACCAGTTAGTTACCCTCTGTTACCCTGTGGGGACATTTTGCTGGCATTTTTGGATCTGTTTGTATCTTTAGATGGACAGATCGCTGTATGTTTGTTTTGAGGGATCACCTCATGAGCCTGGACTCCTCCAGGATGACACTGTCTGTATATAAGGTGTCAGTGAACACTTTGATGGGTGTGTGATTTACCAGATGTCAACCCAGTACACCTATGGGATATATTTGAGCAGTGTGTTAAGACAACACTCTCCACAACGATCATCAAAACACCGAGTGAAGAAATAGCTTTTCACCCACTTGTGTTTAAAATATATATTAATTTAAGTATGGCAGTCTATACTGTGTCTACTTTCAAATGTATTGAAATTTGTTCATAATATTCTGTCACTTCTGTGTCCAATATTTGTTTACTAGTTCTATCTGGCGACAGTTTTGTACTCTGACCTTTAACAAAGTGGGTTTTTTTTATAGTGGAGCAGGCTGTCTCACAATTATGACCAGAATACCAAATAGTAGATTTATAGTTGTCTGTGCTTCTGTTAAAAAAAATCACTTCATCTAAATTTGAAATAAAATTTTAGCTAACATCCTGTGTCACATCAGTGCTGGTAAGTGCATGTCCTATCTCATTTATCCTGTTCTTCACATTTCCCACTCTCCTTTTCTGTCAGTCTGTCTGTTTATAACACTGTCAATTTGCATGTGAAGGTGCAGCATAATATCTATATTTATATCAGTCACAAGCTGTTTTACCTCAAGACACAAACCTCTTCTTTGTTGTTGACTAGATAACTATTTTAATGGAATAAAAGTATCCATTCATCCTAAAAGCAGGAAAAACAGCTCTTAAAAGGGGTACACAATTGTAATTTCTTTTCACATTTATTACAAGTCATAGCAAGAAGTGACACTGATGTGGTGCATTGTCAAAACATGAAATGCATTTTACCTCATTCAGTACTGAATTATCTTCTGATAGTAATGGTCAAGGAAAGTCCAGTGTTTTTACTGACTTTCTTTTCCCTTTCTGATGTTCAAACTGACAAACTGACTACAAGCATTAAATCCAAAGAAAATTCAATTGGGAAATATTGCAATGATTACTTTTATTTTACAGCAATTCAACAAAAACACATTTAGTATTATATTTATAAATGGAAAATATGCTTTAAATATGCCTGTGTAGGTCATTCTGTGTAAACAGAATCTGCAAACAAAACATAATTATACTGGAACAAAAACATATTCAGAGGGCTGGTAATAGCGCCATCAAATTAGAGTAAAAATAGTTTAACAACCTTCTTATGACTTGGGAAAATCAGTGGTTGCCCAGGGATTCCAATGGATTTTTTCACATTGCTAGTAATTGTGGTGACTAGTCGCTCAGAGGTTGGTCCTGCAAAACCCTCAACATCTGGGCAACAACTTTCCATTTCAAGGTGATTGCACATGTTGACTGGTGGGAGACCCCAACTCAAACTGACTGCAATCACTCCCAAACAGCTTGTTGTCTAATTTATAAACACAGCTTGCCAACACATTTTGAATCAGTCTACACCGATGACTGTAACTCATCAATGCATCTCTTTACAGACTCAACTGGTTATTTGCTTGTATAAAAGTAAGGTTTACAGGCACCTTTATGATTTTGGAGTTAAAGTGCCATTCTGCTGCAACTATTTTACTAGTGGAGGTAGTAATTAATCTGAATTAGTAGTTAATCTGAATTTCTATCTATGTAGAAAGCGACAGATTTGTGACTTTCTCCAACTTCTCACACTTAATCATTTCATTATCACATACAGAATGGATGTAAAAACTGACTTGACACCATCTAATTCAGTGATAGCAGACTGATAGCAGACTCACGACAGACTGATAGCAGACTCACGACCAGTGTTGGTCAAGTTACTTGAAAAAAGTAATCAGTAACTAATTACTGATTACTTCCCCAAAAAAGTAATCCCGTTACTTTACTGATTACTTATTTTCAAAAGTAATTAATTACTTAGTTACTTAGTTGCTTAGTTACTTTTTAAAAACACGATTTACAACCTGAATAGGTGATAAAGCGATAGATCTTTCAGCCCAATTCTACTTTTTCTGCATAATCCATCATACAAAATGTAATCAAATGGAAAAGTCTCTTTTTTTAAACTTGTTTTATTAGTTTTAATCTTTTAACTTTATGCATCAAGCAAAAATTTAATTATATGCAGCATTCTCTAACTTGAAGAAATTAGTTTAACATTTAAACCTATTTTCTGCACATTCCAGCACATAAAATAAAATATTTTGTGTTTACACTCAGTCTTTCAAATAGATGCAAGTAAAACACAGCAGAAAATAAATAAAATCAAAGACTAGTGGTCCTGTTGCTCTATTTTCACCTGTAAAGCAGGAGTGGGGTAGGCGGAGATTTGCTCTGGTGCAGGTGTGCCGTAGCGGTCAGTGGAAGAATCCACGAGTTTCTCTGTGAATTTCCCATTACATCGTTGCACACTCGGTGCTTGTTTAGGGTTTTTTTTTGCTGTAAAAAGAAGTTTTCTTCCCACGCACAACGGACACTAATGTTTTTGTCACTTTTTATGGAATCAAACTCAAAGTAAGGTCAGTACTTCCACGCTTTAAACGCTGCATGCTCATACTCTCCCCGCACTCGATATATGATCCACTGTTAATCTGCGCACAGCTGTTGTCACGAACGTCGCACTCGCTTACGTCATTGTCATGAGACATTCTCGCGAAAAATCACGGTTTTAGTAACGCAGTAACGCAGTGTTCCTACGGGAAAGTAACGGTAATCTAATTACCGTGTTTGCAATAGTAATCCCTTACTTTACTCGTTACTTGAAAAAGTAATCAGATTACAGTAACGCGTTCGTTACTGCCCATCTCTGCTCACGACAGACTGATAGCAGACTCACGACAGACTGATAGCAGACTCACGACAGACTGATAGCAGACTCGCATGCTGATTCTGTCGTATTGCTGTTTTATCACCATCCCTGTTTTCAAAGACAGAGAACATTTGAAATCAGCTGTTTTCAAGTTGTTGCTGTAATTTTAATCTTGATAAGGCCTCCAAACACTATTTTCTCTAATGTGACTGCAGCAAGTAACATTTACTTAACTCAGAAAGGGTATGTATGAATATGGTGTGCTCGCCAAAAGTTAAATGCAAAATATAACATTTATTTTGTTTTTCATTTTCTACTCGTGTACCAATACGTTCTTATACTTCTATATTAGAAACATATATCCTTCTGCTATTTATACACCATTCGATTTCAGCAAACAAGCAGTTAATTTGTTGCACAAACATTTTTAGCTTCCTTTTGCACCTACCATCTTATATGAATTTGCTCCTCTAATGTCTGCCAGTCAAATCAATGTGCAAGCGGCCGTGTCATCAGATAAGAACATTCTTTCTTCTGAAATGAGAATGAGATTGCAGATTTACTCTGCAGAGTGGAGCATGTTCACTGATGTTGAAAATACTGTCACCATCAAGACGGTTGATGTTCAAACCCGTGAATATCCAGGTTGTATCACATGTTTCACATGTGATCAGCAACACAGGGGCACCACAGGGGACCGTCCTCTCCCACTTCCTCTTCACCCTCTACACCACAGACTTCAGCCACTGCACAGAGACCTGCCATCTTCAGAAGTTTTCTGATGACTCTGCGGTGGTTGGATGCATCAGCAGGGATGATGAGACAGAGTACCGGGCTGTGGTCGACTCCTTTGTCACGTGGTGTGAGCAGAATCATCTGCAGCTCAACGTGGCAAAGACCAAGGAACTGATCGTGGACTTCAGGAAGACCAGGAAACACTTGACCCCTGTTTCAATCCAGGGGGTCAGTGTTGACATTGTGGAGGACTATAAATACCTTGGAGTACACATTGACAATAAACTGGACTGGGCTAAAAACACCACTGCACTTTACAGGAAGGGCCAGAGTCGTCTCTATTTTTTGAGGCGACTGAGGTCCTTCAACATCTGCCAGAAAATGCTCAGGATTTTCTATGAGTCTGTTGTGACCAGTGCGATCCTCTATGCTGTTGCATGCTGGGGGAGCAGGCTGAGGGTCGCAGATGCCAACAGACTTAATAAACTAATCCGTAAGGCCAGTAATGTTGTGGGGATGGAGCTGGACTCCCTCAAGGTGGTGTCGGAGAGGCGGATGCTGTCCAAGATAAAGACAATGTTGGATAACACCTCCCACCCACTCCATGACATGCTGGTCAGTCACAGGAGCTCGTTCAGTGAGAGACTGAGATTACCGAAAAGCACCACTGAACGACACAGGAAATCTTTCCTGCCTGTGGCCATCTCTCTGTACAACGCATCCACTTAACACACTGGTTACAGCTACAACTACACGTTTCTTTTCCAGCTATTTATTTATGAGTGACTTATGTATGTATATATATGTATATATTGTACTATTCTTAGTTAGCGTATTGTCTGTCTTGTCTTAATGTTGGTTTATAATGGAGCACTGTAACAAAAAATAATTTCCCCCAGGGATTAATAAAGTATTCTGATTCTGATTCTGATTCTGATGTTTCTGGTTTATTGCCTAGTTTCAAATATGTCAAAAAACTAAAAGGGTTAATAATTTTCTGTAATATGTCACATTTCAAATACAGACTTCCCAACACTAGCTGCTTTGTACACATGAACACACACGCTCTTCCTTTACTACAATTATAGGGTGTCCCTCATGCTCTCATGCTTCCTATGGTTTTTACTAATACAACATTTCTACAACCAAAGCAATTATGTATAATTTAGAAAGTACATATCTTTTTGACTTATTATGAATCCCACATTATTAACAAAGATTTGCCTGAATAGTCTTCCAACACAACAAGGTTTGCAAAGTTTGTTAAACTGATTTTGCCCGTCCTTTAGTAGGGCGATGAATGATATTCAGGTTTTAAAATCTTGTTCAACCAACATGACCTTCTGGTTCCAAATAAAATAAAATGCAGTAGCATTTATAAAATGTGCGTTTTCTATCACAAGAATGCAGCAAGAATAGGCTTCTGCTATAACAGGGGTGTTGGACTCCAGGCCTCGAGGGCCGGTGTCCTGCAGGTTTTAGATCTCACCCTGGGCCAACACACCTGAATAAAATGATTAGTTCATTACCAGGCCTCTGGAGAACTTCAAGACATGTTGAGGAGGTCATTTAGCCATTTGAATCAGCTGTGTTGGATCAAGGACACATCTAAAACCTGCAGGACACCGGCCCTCGAGGCCTGGAGTTCGACACATGTGTGCTATAAAGTGACTGCGGGGGCTGTTATGATTATCATTTGAAGGTTTTTAAGGCTATTTAAAACCTTCAGGTGGGTTTAAACTGTTTATAGCAATAACTAAAATCCCACATTGGGTTTTCATTTTGGTTAAGTGAGTATTCATAACAACTGGATCCAATTTTTAATAGGAATCAAGTTGACCTTTGTTTTATTACATGCCTGCTAGTGTATGTATTGCTTATTTGATTTTTTCTCTCCAGTTCCATTGTTAGTTTTGTAGATAGATGTTGCATAAAAATGTCTTGTGGCCCATGGAAAAGATGTACAGTTACACAGCTGGTTAACTGGGGGTGATACTCATGGGTTGTGGTCTGGTCTCTGCTGATGCACCAGTTAGAATAGAACAGAGCTGCCCTTTATTGTCATTGTACATGTACAACAAAATTATGGTTGGTTATCTCTAACCATAAAGTATAAAGCAGCTAATCTCCTGATGTCATTTGTTACAGTAAAGGCTGTTGCTTTGTATATTCAGTGTATTTGTGCTCAGCTTGCATTTGATTGCCTTGGCTTGCCATTTTGGACCCCTGCCTTAGTCCCTAGTTCACCTGCATTCTCATTCCCATTAGGGTTGGAGATCTCTCAAGGCTCTTGTTTAAAAGTTACCTAGAATCTCAGAACTCCTGGACCAATGGATTCCTTGTACTTCTATTATTCTGGCCTATGAAAATATTTTAATTGCTGTCTGCTCTGTGTTGATTTCACTGTACACTCTTATTCGTATCTTAAATACAGAACAGGATTAACAGCGTGCAAACCATAATAAATGCAAATGTATTTTGGGATTTGATGCCACATTGATGTTTTGCTTCACAGCAGATGCCGTCAGAAGCGGATATCGTAGTAGTTAAGTTAATAAGAACATAATGTCGAGGCTGATTCACACATCTCTCAGGCAGCATAGCCTGCAGCACTGTGCTTGGTATCCTATATATACGTAAATCTTCAGTGATGTGTTTTTCCTGTTGTTGTAGAGAGTTTAAGGATGAACTGTGACTTCGGTTACCTCCCAAGACAGAAATTACAGAAAAAAAACAAGAAAAACACCATAATAATCAGACATTAAAGGGAATGCTTAAAGAGAACAAATACAGTGTTTTCACCTGAGGGATGTATTTGTCTTATTTTATTGTGAATTACATTTGTTTGGAATAATGCATAACCCAACAGTCTGCTTTTATGTAATTCCAAAATGGTTTTTTATAGCTTCAGGCTTAACAAAGGGTTAGAATACAGAACATTAGTGACAGAGTTCTGTGTTGGTTACAATCGCAGAGATTGAACAAGGAAAAGTCAAAATGATTGCAGACACAAGCTGTGGGTGCTTTGTTGTACCTTATTATACCACATAATCTGAACTACTCAATAAGATAAAGGGAACACTTGGTAATCACAGTATAATATAGTCAGTTAAACTTCAGGAATATGAATCTGTCAAGTTAAGAAGCATAAACCATTTTATTTCACTTTGTAAGTGACAACATGTTTAGTGGAAAGGCAACAACGAGACGATCTGCGGTGGCCACAGTTCATTGCTCTCTCCTTAAACCCTCCGTCTGATTTTCTCTCTGATTTTTCTGGTGTCCTTGTCACCAGTGGCATGACGTGAAACCTGCAGACCAATCTGATTGCACAGGTAGTCCAGCTCCACCAGGAAGTCACATCCATCTGTGCCATTACAAGACAGTTTGCTGTGGCTCAACGCAGTTTCAACAGTGTGGCAGAGATGGACCACACGAGAAGAGCTTGACAGGGGGAGAGAAGAAAATCAGTCCAGCAGAAGGCCTAGCATCTGCTTCTTTGGAGAAATAGGTAAGACACTGACAGAGTCCTACAGTATGACTTGCAGCACGCTTCTTGTGTGTAATTAAACATTTGTTTAACTGTAATAAATGTCTCAGTGAAACACATCAACAACTATTTGCATTTCTGTTTTTGCTTTTCTCTTGAAATAAAGGTTAGGGTTATGTTTTGAAGCTGGGGTTGGAGCTGTAAATTGTGATGAATTAGACTTCCGGGGGTTAAGAGGCATATCCTGAACAATTAAGCAGGGGTGTGTAAAATTTATTTAGGCTATATATTTACATAAACAGATTGTTCATGATTTAAGTCTTTCTGTTTCATGCACTCAGTTACAGTGATTGTGTGGTTTAGAGATATGGCAGGATTTAAAATTATGGTAATTTTTTAAAACTTGAGTTCTTCCAGGGCCATAAAAACTGAGATACAACCAAGGCTTAATGAGGACATGATAGTGATATAAAGCAAGTTGCGCTGCAGCCAGGTGTTCCTTCCAGCTCTAAACAGTAATGTCACCCTACAGTTACACTTACACATTCAACACATTGTTTTTTCCTTGTCATTCCAGATGTCAGTACAGATACTCAACAAGTATCAGCAAGCACAAAAACTCTTTCTGTGCAGTTTTGCAAAAAGTTTTGCAAGTTTTCCGGTCTGTCTATGAGCTAAAGGTACAGTTGTTTTATTTTCCAGGGAGACAACAAATCTGAATGTGTGATAAGTTACGTCAATAACAGTGTTGAGGTCATTACTCAAAAAAAAAGATAGAGTACTCATGGGAGAAAGTAATTTGTTACACTGCTTGTTACATCACTTCATCATTACTTGAAACACGCGGTCTCATAATTACCAGTTAACAATATAACCCTTACACTACAGTCCCGCAGTTAATGAAGTGCACCTTTAAACCAGTGGACTATATGTTATTGGAAAAAAGCACAAACTGAAGATTTAAAGCTTTCTAAAGAGCCGTTTGATGTGTTGCAAACAGCAGGGTGTATACCATCACAGCAGATGGATCTGTAAATACTTTGAGCCCAACTTCACAATTGAGCAGGATGAATGTGGTAATTCAGAATGCTGCTTCTCCATGGACCTGGATTGGGTTCCTTGTGTTATTTAGGAACATTTATCCTAATCTGATTAGGATTAGCTCAAAAGCAATGAATGATTAATGTAGATAAAGGAAAAAGAATCCTCCCACTCATCTATCCAAGAAAATAGCTTTGAAGGACAATATCACTCATTTAATGTCTACAGCATCTGTAGTGTCGTGTCTATATCAAATGTATTTGGTTTTGTGTGGTGGTATGTGGTATATGTTGTTCTGTTCCCATTTACATGGCCACCTGGAATCCCATAGTCCTTTGTTTTCAGTGCCAGACTCCCTAGAGAACCGCTTCACAGTTTTATTCCTATGTTTTTCTGGCACCTGGCGACACACCAGGATCCCTTTTTTCTACCTTTATTCTTAGTCTCCTCTTTTTAAATTCCAAGGGCAGGTTCATGGCTTGTATGCTTTTACGTGCATTACTTGGGTGAATATGCTTCTCCTCTGTACATGAGAGCTGGGGATTTATTGAAACCCGAGCCATGTAAAAAGGATCTGTTTGTGTAGGTGGCCAAATCCAAAACTGCTAATTCAAATATTTATGACTGATGTATTACTGATTGAAATTATGTTTTCAGAAAATCATCCCAGTGGTGCCTTAAAATGGCCTGTATTTGTATAGCGCTTTACTAGTCCCTAAGGACCCCAAAGCGCCTTACACATTCAGTCATCCACCCATTCACACACACATTCACACACTGGTGATGGCAAGCTACATTGTAGCCACAGCTGCCCTGGGGCGCACTGACAGAGGCGAGGCTGCCGGACACTGGCACCACTGGGCCCTCTGACCACCACCAGTAGGCAACGGGTGAAGTATCTTGCCCAAGGACACAACGACCGATTACAAGACGAACTGCCAACTCTTGAGCCACGATCGCATAAGGAAAAAGCTTAAAAACAGGGTCTTTAATTATTCATTCATTGTTGTAATTACTCATTTTTGGCTTGGCCTTTTTGCCTAATTTACATTGTTTTCCACTGGCACTCATTAAGTAATTTATTCAAATAAACACTTAGTCAATTGTTCTGAAGCAAAAGAAAATGCAGGTTAATTGTATTAACTGTAGGCTACAAGTATTATTAATTATTGAAACATGCAAAAAAAAGTTCCAAATGACTCTCAGAAGGCCAGTATTTAATTGAAAATCGTGTCGTGAAAATGAGGCTTTTCATTACCTCGTTCTAGCACACGATCCCAGAGAGTTATGTTTAGAAAAAAAGGCGAGCGTCCTTGAATTTACTGCTCAACGTTTGAAACCACATTAATAGAACAGAATGTTTTTCCCTACAGCAATATAATCACAGAAATCTAATAATGTTTTTAATACTTAAGCATTTTGTCATGTGTTGGGGCGATCGTGGCTCAAGAGTTGGGAGTTCGCCTTGTAATCGGAAGGTTGCTGGTTCGAGCCCTGGCTTGGACAGTCTCGCTTGTTGTGTCCTTGGGCAAGACTCTTCACCCATTGCCTACTGGTGGTGGTCAGAGGGCCCGGTGGCGCCAGTGTTCGGCAGCCTCGCCTCTGTCAGTGCACCCCAGGGTGGCTGTGGCTACAATGTAGCTTGCCATCATGTGTGTGTGAATGGGTGGATAACTGAATGTGTAAAGCGCTTTGGGGTCCTTAGGGACTAGTAAAGCGCTATACAAGTACAGGCCATTTAGTGTGGGAAGCATAGTGCAATGTGCAACTTAAAGGCACATAATTTATTAAGAAAGTCACTATCTCTCTTCATCAACAAGGTGAATGAGGCTTTTACATAACCTGACAAAATTCAGCTAAACACCTAAGGAGACTTGAAGGTGAGTTTAGGGATGTCTGCTAGATAAGAAAGACAGAGACATAGAAGATAGCTCGTTTTACATGGCATGTAGAGTCAGAAGCCCAAATAAATGTCACAATCAAAGTTAGGACAAAGTAAAAGGTAAACTAAAATTAACCAACAAAAAAGTACATAAAGTTAATATGTAATGCGTAGTTACAGATTAAAATTTAAAATTATAGTGAAGTGTAGTTCAGGCCACCGTGTATCTACAATATTGACCGTCATTGGCAGAGTGTCCCGTTCCTGTTCTGGATTCAAGTATTTTTAATTATGTGTGTGTATTTCACTATTAATGTTTGTAGCTGTGTCTCACTAATATTAACCTTTCACATCAGCACTGTATGAAACTATTTTCTATGAAGACAAAATATTTCCAACTCCCTGTTGCTTTCAGCTGGCTAAACAGAGGAAAGCGTTTACTCCAAAAATTTAGAATAAAATCAGAAATAAAAGTATTTATTGAAAAGACATAAATTTTCACTCTTTAGCCTTAAAAGCCTTCAGATTCAAGGTCAAAGGTCAAGCTCTGTGAAAATCTTGTAAATACATGTTAGAATTAGGTACTGTAGGATTTTCAGAATGATACCATAGGGGCATCTACTAGAAGGCTGAGGGGTAACACTGGCAGAGAATATTTATTTAGGAAATGATAACAGGTTGCACAATGTATAAAATTAGAAGATCAATATAATATAGTGCTTAAGTAAAGGTGCCTTTTAATAAAAGTTTTTACATTTACTCTTTAGAGGGAAATACTGTACTTTTCACTGCATTTCATTTATCTAATAGCTTTGTTATTAATTACTTTACAAATTAAGATTTATGTGCAAAAAATATGTGGAAACAAAAAATCAATATGATGTTGTGTTGCAGATTAAAAAACCTATAGTTTATAAAACAAAGTTTATAGTTTATTATAGCAAAGCTGAAATGTTAGCTTAAGTAATCAATCTGACAAATGAAAAAACCATTCCACATTTTTCACTATTTGTAAATCTGCTATTATTTGTCACTGGAGAAAATAATGAGCAGATTAATCCATGATTTCTTTTAAAAAGAAATAACAATCATTAAGGACATACTTTTACATACTATATACTTTTATAGTAAAATCAATTATATAATGATATCCACTGATCAGGAATTGCATTTAACCACCTAACATTGCCTTCCTAATATTGTGCTTGACCACCAACAGCCCTGACCTGTCAAGCTGTGGACTTCACTAGACTCCTGAAGGTGCACTGTGATATCTGGCACCAAGATGTTAGCAACAGTTCTGTAGGTGGTGTGGCCTCAATGAACTTGTTTGTCCAGCGCATCCCACAGATGCTCCATTGGAATGAGATGTGGGGAACACCTCAAACTCACTGATGTTCTCCTCAAACCGTTTGTGAACCATTTTGCACTGTTGAAGGGCTCATTGTGTTGCTGAAAGAGGCCACAGCCATCAGTTAATATCATATCTATGAAAGGGTGCACATGGTTTGCAGCAATATTGGGGTAGGTGATACTTGTCAAAGCAACATCCACATGGATGGCCAAAGTTTCCTAGCACAGCATCGCCCAAACCATCACACTACCCTGACTGGATTGTGATCTCTCCATACTGCATCCTGGTGCCAGGTGTTCCCCAGGGAAATAACACACATGCACCCGGTCATCCACATGATTTAAAAGAAAATGTGATTCATCAAACTCCATGGTTCATTGCTCATATGCCCATTGTTCTTTGCTTGGACCGCTGTTAATAGATACTGACAACTGCAGACCGGGAACACCCCAGAAGAGCTGCAGTTTTGGAGATGCTCTGCCTCAGTCGTCGAGCCATCACAATTGGCTCTTGCCAAACTCACTCAAATCCTTGCGGTTGCCCATTTTTCCCTTTTCTAACACAGTAAATCTGCCAACAAAATTTTTACTTACTTCCTAATATATCCCACCCACTGACAGGTGCCGTGATGAGATAATCTTTGTTATTCAACTCACCTGTCAGTGATCATAATGTTTTGCCTGATTTGTGTACACAGAGCCAGTCACAGAGCCATTTTTATGCATTAAGTACTTTTAAAAGCTTAAACCCAGGAAATTGATCAATTTTCTCCTCTTATGAGCTGACTTAATGTCATTAATGTCAGGACATCTGTCACATTGTCCTACTTCCCAGCTGGCAGCCGTGTGACTGCACTGGGATCCTCCAAAGAGTTTTTGAAGGATTTCTTTTAATTGCTGCATACAAACCATAACATATGCATGGTGTCAAAAACATCCTATGGCACACCTGGGCTTACCATATATCACATCATTTGGTAACCACTGTTCTAATCCATTTAATAGAACTTATCACTTATTATTTGCTGTTATGCAACACTTGGATGTGAATCTTTAACACTATGTCCAGTGTATCAGTACGAAAAACTAAATCATAAAAACAAAACACTGTAGGTGTTAAAAAACAGCAGTTGTGGGATCAACACCCTGATCAACAGAAATATTCTCGGCTGTCTGTCTGGGTCTGTGCTGGTTTCAACGCAAGCAGCAGGATCTCTCAGATAACAAGAGAAATCACATTTTCTCTCTTAGGTCTGTAGCCCTGGGCCTTAGCTGGTCTTTGACAAATAGATTGCTGTGGACAAAGACGCTCTTTGCGAGCAATAGTCTACTGCGTTTGGCTGTCTCTGCTTGTTGTGTCAGCTTTGAATGCATCCTCGTGTCCACAGCAGTCAAGACATTTGGCACTGGTCAGTGGGCATCACACACACAGAAAGAGAGCAAAAAACAACTTCTTATATAG
Source organism: Perissodus microlepis (assembly GCF_051167445.1). NCBI lineage: Eukaryota > Metazoa > Chordata > Actinopteri > Cichliformes > Cichlidae > Perissodus > Perissodus microlepis. The sequence goes on from NC_140466.1 coordinate 7,602,413, forward strand.
TTGTGGAAAAATTTTGAAACACTCAGTGAAAAAAATACTAAATACTGACAAAACTTCTAAGGTAATACTCATATAAATTGGCCATAAAACCAACATAATAATTAGAAATGATATGTGTGCAAAGCATTTCACAAAAGCAAGACAAGAGCTATATTATTTACATTAGCAAAATCACTCAATTAAAAAACATACAAAACCAAAATAAAAATATATCCAACAATAAGATTAAACATAAACAGTGTACATTTATTGTACATGCCTGCATTTCTGCATTACTAGAGTTGTAAAACTACACTGGTATAGAATTAAGACAATTATCAGAACATAAATTATTGTGATTTTCTCTCTCCAACTCTCAAAATGACAAAATAAGGATACTCTTACAACATAAACTGGGTCATTTAGGTGCCTCTTTTGTCTTTCTTTTTCCTTTCCCCGATCAACTGTCATCCATCTCCTTTCCAGCTGATCTATACTGTCCTTCTTCCTTTCTCTCCTGTCTGTACACAAAGCAATACCCCCAGGAAATAAATCTGTAAGTGAAGGTTTGCTTTGAAAATTAACGTCTCTTATTGAATCAAATGAAGCATGGACTCAGGGAGGGAGGAAGGAAAAGGTCAGCAGACTGAGAACATTTAATGAATATTGAATCCACCATTTTCTCTCTTTTTTTAACAAACACACACACACACACACACAAATAGGGGCAGGAAAACACGTGCATATAAGTAAAGATATGTATTCAGCATCAGAATGTTCACAATGTTTTTCACTGTTATGATATCTTCTCATTTCAAAAAGCACTCTTACATCTATTCTGACAAACATGACAAACATTGTTCTCTTGTGAGTCATGCTTGCTGGCTTTCACATCATCAGTGAAATCATCACAAAGAAAATGCTAACTATTGAAATTCAAGGAAAGAATGTAAACTTTTAAAAGACAATAACAACTGAAATACTTTGTATGCTATATGTCATAGTTCTGTCTCCTAACATCATCCCACTTCTGTCATGTTTACGGCTGAACACATCTGACCAGTAAAAAAATATCTAAGCATCTGGAGTCCCTCTGTGTTTATATTAATCGGCTTCACAGGCAGAACTGACACAGCACATGCTATTGTTTCTGTTTCATCATTACAGATGTAGCATTAGTTTCCATTAATTGTGGCCCACTGTGCAAAATAAAAAAAGAATTTCACTAAGATACCATATAAAAGGTATTCCTCTGCTACTATCTGGTGTTACATACTTCATGTGTTTAAATATTTCAATTGGTCAGTTTTGTTGTTGTGTTTTTTAGATACACTGGGTGGTTTCTCAGCAGACAGGCCCTTTTCTGTTGACTGTATAGTAATATAACTTTTTTCTCTTGTTGTCAGGGGGAAAAAACAAAACATCAAAACTCAAAGTCTCGATTGCTAATTGTACTGACAGACAACAGACAAAGGATTTAATTAAGGTTGGAATCAAAAGATTCAAGGTTCAACATTCCAGACTTTTTATTATCATTATGCAGTCAAAATGAAATTAAGGCAATTACAGCTTTTATGCAAACAAAATCATATTCTTGTGTTTACTCATTATATTCTTATTAAAAAGAAAGAACAAAAGAAAAAAGGAAAAATCATAACTACAGAGAAAGGAAAGATAATAACATTTAAAAACAAAACACCCGATTGACCCTGGAATTGTAGACATCCATGTCCATTTTATTGTGGAGGTTTTGATTCTTTATATTGATGAAAACTTTAAACCTAACCTTTACGAATTATTTTATCTGCAGTTTCCTTTTTTTCTATCTTTCTATCTTTGATAACATCAGTGTTAACCATCAACAAACGTTCATAACTAGTATGCTAATTCTTAATCTTGTAATTTGTTTTTGAGGAAATGTTTTCTTCATGGTGTGTTTGTCTGCAGCACACACACTGTCTGTAAACCTGGATAACAAACCATCCTTATCAGCACTTACATTTATGGTTAGTTTAACTTTTTGCTCATTTGGGTGTCACAGTGATCCTTTCCTATACTGTATGTCTGAAGTTTTGTCAACTCATTCGTCAAACAAGGCCTTGCTAAACAGATTTTATGTCTGTATATAACATGGAGGCATAAAGAATTAGATCCTGTTGTTATTGCAATCACAGAGAAAACTCTCCTAAAACTCTGAGAAAATTCCCACTCTCCCTTCATTGGTCCTTAACCAATTACTTTACCCTTACAATGGCTCCAGGAATAGTTTATCCATAATAGTGTACCAAGCTGGAGCTGAAATTTAAAAAGTGAAATATGGCTTAAATAACAGCATTTGCTGGTGTAAATGAATTGAGTTTTTCAGATCAGTGAAGCTGATTGTATGGTGGAAGGACACATTACTGGCAGCACTTTACATGTTAGTACATGTGCTATTAGTGGCACCTCAACCACATCCATTTTTAAATTTCACGCTGACATTTCAGGCTGGAAACTACATCAATGATGTCAGAGGTCGCGGGCCAACACTGACAAGCTGAACATTCCAACAAAACAGATTTTATTTTACTCAAAATGAGAACAAACAAAGCTCTGCACTGCAGACATGAGGAAAAATCCATATCGCAGATTTTATGTATCAGCCAGTGTCTAAAGTTAGCACAGACATTTCTGAATTATTTTAATGCAATTTGCTATAAATAGGCAGTAGGCACCAGTAGAAATGGAGAGGAAGTCTGCAATAACAACAAGTAACAGGAAAGAGGGCATGATGATGGCTCAAATAGTAACAAATATATGAAAAACAAAATAAAAGTGGTATAGTTCCATACATGATTCATGTCATTAAATTAGCTGCAGTTGCTTTACAACAGAGCTCTCATTTATATGGAGCTATGCAGATGAAGAAGAGACAGTCCAACAACATTTTGAACATGAGTCCTGCTCAGACAGAATGCACCAGGTGCAGTGCTTGGACACAGACATCTGGCAAATTTGCACAAGATCTGCTTCATAGTACAAAGACTGCTGCAAATGCCAACCAAGATGGGGGTTTTGCACTCCCCTTTTTTGTCTTTTGGGTTGTCTTACTCATCTTTTTCAAAAGCTCAGGTTTGGCTGGTACAGAGAAAATCAGATGAAAGACAAATGCTGACTTTGAACATGTTTCACTAAATATGCATCTGATGTGCTCTGATCTGGACTGCATGACAATAATTCAATCATTCTTTTCAGTTGTACCTAAAAAAAAATTCATTAAACTTCATGTAGAGTGCTGTGCAAAATCTTGAGTTGCCTTTCTTTTCGTTATATCTTGCATCCAAAGAGCCAGAATTTCTTGTAAGTTCATTTATTAGCTCTCCATGTTTTCTGATGGTCTTTCAAAGTTTTTCTTTGGATGTTGCCTGCTTTCTAACTTGTGTTTTATTTGTTTGTTTGTTTCTTAAGCCACTTAAAACTGGTCTATTAATCATTCAAGCATATAAAGGCACTTAACTCAAGAGATGAACCCGTGATTTGTCAACCTAGCAAATAACCAATTTTAAGTTCTGTCTTTAGCCACTTTTTTACTGGCAGCCTGTCACAAAAACATATTATTTATTCCCATTCCTTTAGTTATTTTTATTTATTTATTTTTTAAAAAGAGAAAAAACACGTTTGACAGACATAGAGTCGTATTTTGTCTTCTACCAACAAGGTGATTCCTAAAAAGCTATTAACTGAAAACTTGGCATATCTCAGGATGGTGTGTAGTGTGTCCTTTTGAGGAAATTGGACAAGTGGGGGACAAAAGAAGTAGTGGCAGATGAACAGTATCTGAATATTATTAAGAAATAGAAATAACTGGCACAAGACGTGAGCGATACATCTGGACCTTGAGTTGATTCGTCTGTGCTTTGCTGAAGTCTCGTCAGAAACGTAACAGTAGCAGTTTTCTTGGTTCTCAGGAGGATATGAACACAAAGTTGTTTTGTTTGCTTGTTTTTTGTTTTTAATTGTCAGAGGTTTCAATAAACACAATTTTCAATTATTTCATGGTTTCGGCTTTACAGGGTTAAAGTTCAGGCTTTGCTGAAGAATAAAGGCCGTCATACTAAATATTGACTTTTAAGCTTATTAGAATTGGCCAAATTGTTTGTTTGCTTTATATACTTTTTTCCGTGATTGCTTGAACATATTTTAAAACATTTCTCCACCTGTTTCCCATTTTCCTAATGAAGCGTGGCTCAAGTGTTTTGCACAGCACAGCAAGTTATCTTTATGTAGCACAAACTGTCTCAGCAATATAGGCTTTTAATGTAGACATCATTGAGGTTAAGATTCTTTTTTTATTTCATTTTCACCTCCTACAACAGGATTCAAAATAAAGATGAAAATCCGAGTAAATTTCTTTTCCAGAGAATGTGAAGAGCTGCTAAGTCAAACGGTTCATCTGGTTTGCATAGAGTGATAATTAAAAGAAAAATATATAATTAAAAACAAATAGCGGGGGAAATTAACTCTATTTGTTTTCTCTGTCAGCAAACGTAGTTGAAATATCAGTAGCCATTAAATATGCATTAACACTTAACAACAGTTTTTACTTCACCAAGAGTTATTTAGAAAAGCATACTATATAGGACACTGGGTATTGTTCATATATAATAAAATTATTGCCAGCTCTGTTGAAACAACCTTGAAATAGTTGTCGACAGATTTTAATATGTTGAAAGTTTTGTTGATGAGGAGCTTTTCCAAGCAGAGACTCTACGCTAATGCGATGCCTGCTGCTGTTGTTCTCTGTGGTTGTATTAGCACAAGTAATAAGATAATCGAAGCCTGTTTATTGCAGTGACTTGGTCTTAATGACTGTGTTTGTTTCAGGTCACTGATTGAATATACTCTTTATTTCATTATGACTTTCCTTAACACCCACAAGACATCGAGCCCTGCTGATCAAATGTCTGCTAACTGAGAGTTTTTCCTTTTTTTGTCGTTTCCTTTCTCCTTTTTGCTTACTCCATTTTTCAGTTTTTGCTTCACTTGTTTCACTCTTCTTTTTCTCCTGTGTCTCACTGCTTTCATACAACATCTCAAACAATTTCTGTCTTTCCACCTAATGGAAGCTGAAGGGAGACAAAATGATGCCATCATCAAGCATGCTTTATATAACAGCCGTGCTGTATGGGCTCCTTGTTGTGACACAGCTTCCCACTGGCCTAATGTCTCTCTCCCCTTCTTGAGTTACCTCTCCAGGGACTTTTGCCCGAGTTGGGCCAGAAATTCTGGCCCAATATCATATTTTTTAATCTATAGACATATTGTCTTTGTGCACTGTTAAAAAAAAAAAAAAAGGTAAAATGTCAAGGCAAGAGTACATTTTGAATCATTTTTCATTTGATTTTTCTCTTGTGACTGCTGTTGACTTTACTAAGAGTTTTGGCAACTTGATTTTCTTGCTTACTTAATTACAATACTCATGTGTGCATCTCATTTGACACATTTTTACAGGAGCACACATGCTTTTTCCCCCAAACTATCACAAGGCTGCACACAGAGAGAAACAGAGACCATTCATACATGCCTGTGCCCATATGGCCGATTTCATATTATTCAATTTTTAGTTCAATTAAAGAGAGCAACAGAGAGAGTGAGAGAGAGAGAGACAAATCACAACAACAGTCACCTCCAGATGCTTTATATTTTAAGGTACAGATCCTAGAATATTAGAGAGAAAATCCAACAATCAAACGAGACCCTTTGAGGAAGCACTTGACGACAGCGGGAAGGAAAAACTCCACTTCAATAGGAAGAATGCTCCTGCAGAACTGGGCTCAAGGAGGGGCAGTCATCTGGCACAACAGGTTGGGGATGATATGAGGAAGCCAGAATAACAGACAGACTGTAAACAGAGCCAGAGATTCATGATTACATGCAGTGTGGTGTGGAAGCACATAGTGACTGAAAAAGGTCCACTCAGTGTATCACGGGAAGCCCTCAATAGCCACGACCTATTGCAGTATTATTCATTCAGGTTCACTTGATCCAACCCTGACTATATGCTTTATCAAAAAGAAACATTTTAACCCTAATCTTTAAAGTAGAGAGGGTGTCTGTCTCAGTGAATCCAAACTGGGAGCTGGTTTCACAGAAGAGGAGTCTGAAAGTGAAGGCTCTGCCTCCCATTCTACTTTTAAATATCCTGGAACCACAAGTAAACCAGCAGTCTGCGCGGGAAGTTCTCAACTGGGGCAATATGGTACTATGACATCTTTAAGATGGATGGTACCTGATTATACAAGACCTTAACACAAGGATTTTAAAATTGATTCTGGATTTAACAGGGAGCCATTGAAGAGAAGCCAATATGGAAGAAATTGGCTCTCTTTTTCCAGTCCCTGTCAGTATTCTCATTGCAGCATTTTGGATCAATAATAATGAATTACAATAATCCAGCCTAACAGTTATAATCATTGAACATTTTCTCTTTGGATTATGGGGAGAAACTAGAGACACTCAGATAAAACTTGCACAAGGCATAGACTCTTACTTCAGTGCAACAGCACAAACCGTTCTTGCTAAAATTTTACCAACAAAATAGAAAGGAAGAGAAAGTTTAGTTATTTATTCCTCAGTTAACTCACTCAAACATTGCTCACTGAGTGTGCACAGATGCATATGGGGATGCTGCAGGTGAGGTAGACCACTGTGATGGGACAGAGAATGAAAAGTATACCTTTTTTGCAATTTTCTGATATTTTTACTGGGTGGTGTTGACCTTTCATGCTAGCCAGCTGTCCATTGGCAGGTAGACAGATTAATTAAGTGTGGCTCAATCAGTAGCAGATTTCTGGTGGACATTTCTGCTCATTAAATACCAAAGCCTGTTAGCTGTAGAAGCTGTAAATAGAGATTAAAAAAAAAAAAAAAAAAATGCTGAGAGAGAAATAAGGGCTGAAAATTTCAAGAATGTTTTGATTCTTTTTTAGTTTCTTACATATGTAAATGAACACCAACTGATGAAAGTAAAGAGTTATAACAGCCAAATTATTCTAACTGTGAATTAATTTGGTTCATCAAAAGGGGTAGATAGTTTGTAGAAACGCCGTTTGATTAACAGTGCTCTAAATGGGTGCTAAAATGTTTTAACCTGAAAGGATATTCATTGAACATTTGTCTGACTTTGTTTTTCACATTTTATACAACCGGGTAGGAAATTACAATGAAATCCAGGCATGAATACATCAGCATTCATCAAACATTAGATGCTTCAGCTTTCTGCCTCTGTTCCTCTTTTTATATGCACCCTCTAATTTTGCTTGTAAGTTTGATCCATTATTGCATGAATATTCTGTTGTTGTGTTGTGGCAATGATTCTTACTTTATGCACTGAACCCTGCAAAATCACAGAAACATCTGTTTATTTGCTTTTGGCAGGCTGTGTCTTCAAATTTCAATATATGCACATGTAATGTCTACATTCTGTTGGGAATATGACTGGATTCATCCTGTTGGGTAACGACTGAAGGACTGTGTTAAACAGCAGATTTCTGATCAAATGACTGTGTGATTTGTTTTGGACTTTTGATGCCGCCTGTGAAATGCTGCATAGCACGCACCCACAAACCCATTATTTTTTTTCTCTCTCCCAGCCTCACTTCACTTCAATTCAGTTTCAGCTGGATCAGATTTATTGACAATAAAGTTCTGAAACAATTTTATCAAGAAGTGCAGTATAATGTGTTTCTGTCTCACTTTTTTTGTCCTCACAGTTTAATATAGTGTAACTGAATTCACTTCAGTTATTGTGGTATATAAGCATAAACGCTATAGAAACAATATTCTCAAGGTCGGATCAATAATAAAAAAAATTATTTTGTCTCTCAATAATTTTGATTATCTCAGCTTTTTTTGATATGTAGTGAGCAAAACCAACTATTAATAATATTTGTGTGTGTGTGTGCGTGTGTGTGTGTGTGTGTGTGTGTGTGTGTGTGTGTGTGTGTGTGTGTTTGTGTTTTAACTCCATTAAACTTATAAACAGTTGGGTCCTTAGGTAACTGACCACTGACCCAAACTGTAAAAGCAGTTTTCTTCTGTTTCTCAGTGATTTCAAACAATAAAAGCTTTTCTCCTAATACATTTTTTGGCATTTAGATCAATTTTGGAGGAGCACACAGTTTTTAGTTTTTTATCTGTTTGCCTGTTTTGGTTTGTTTGTTTGGTTTGGTTTGATTTGCAGGGGTTTCTGTTTGTTTGCTGGCTTATTTTTATGGGTTTTAGTCACTCGTGTGCAGGCTTGGTTTTTGTAAATGTTTTATCTTTTATTGTAATAAAACAAAAAGTCAAACCTTTAGGTAGCCTTTCAATGCTAAACTGGCCTGTGTGCAGTTCAGTTCTTTCACCAACTGAAAACATTTGCTGTATCATTAAACACAAAAAATACCCAGGACTGATACTAACTTGTTGTTAGAAGAGGCGATGCTACACAAGTAGTAAAACAGGTTGCTGCCATCAAGTTTAACATTAGTTAACATTTTTATTGAAATGTTAACTAATGGCCCACCTTCTTAGCTATAAGTACCAACAAAAATATGAGAACATTTTTCATTTTAAGCTGAAAAAATTTTTTCAGCTTAAAATGCATAAGCTGAAAAACATTTTTCAGCTTACGCATTTTATATGTTTTCTGTGTAGTTTTGTGAATAAAATATGGGCTTATGAGATTTGCAAATCATTGCTTTTTGTTTTTACTTATATTTTACACAGTATCCCATAATAATAATAATAATGGATAATGGATATCAAATTCTTTTCGTTTTCTTTTAGAAAAACTTCGCATCCAGTTAACTGGATGACTGTTATAGTCAGGTATCTTCTTTGGTATCTCCTTTAAGAAAGCGGTGTTTCCGTCATCCCAGTGTTTTAAAGTTACTTGGTCTTTAGAAAATAGAGACAGCATCTAGTACAGTAAACGCGTGGAGGCTTTCTATTTGCTGTCGGAGTCTGCAGCCTTGTTGCTAGGTAACAGCGCAGAGCGGCATTTCCAGTGTAGTTCAAGGAACGCTCTTTCCGCTTTAGTAGCTACAGAAAGGCTGCGCCAAGAAAATACATATCCCACAGTGCACTTCTCGCGGAAATGCCCGCCTCTTTTGAGCATATGACTTTCGGTACTCCAGTGAATCACAACAATACCCCGTTTGTGGTGCTGTGTGGTTCATTTAAGTATTTTGGTGGTGTTTTTTCTGTCGTTAGTTGCGCAGAGTTGTTTTGAAAATGAGGCTGCAGTGTTTGTTCGCAGCTTTGTGTCTCGGCGTTGGTGTAATGGCCGGGAAATACTCTCGGGAGCTGAATGAGCCCAAACCGAACGACAGAGATGGGCAGGCAGTGGAGTTCAGGATAGCTAAGCTAAACCAGGTCTGGGAGAAAGCTCAAAGGGTATGTATTTAAGACGATCAACAGCACGACTTATGTAGCACAAATAATTTGAGGAAAATGCTGAAACAATGAAGACAGGGCAATAAGAGATACATGATCGACGTACTGAGCTATGCACAGACCCAGGGGATCAGGTGGACGTTTCCTTAGTTGGAAAAAAAATCAGGCGTCTTTTGTTCATTGTGAAGTAGGCACTTACAGCTAAGACGGTGGGCCAAGCTTGGTATTGGAAAATTGTTGAAAAATGCGTTTTACTGCGGCTAATCCCAGTGAGCATCATTTAGCATTTAACTGCCTCTTCAGCTGCCTCATCAGACCTTTGGTCGATATTTAATAGACTGTTATTGTGAGCAAAATTAGGATTATGGAAAAAAAAATGTCTCTGTGTACTTTTCTGTTTCTGCAAACTTTCTCCCTCTGCCTGTCTAACAAAGCCAACATTGTCTGCTCTTTTGGATTCAACAGATGCAGTTGTCTCCAGTCCGGCAGGCTGAGCTGCACAGTGACCTGAAGATCCAGGAGAAAGATGAGCTGCAGTGGAAAAAAATGAAGGTGGAGGGATTCGATGAAAATGGGGAGAAGGAGGCCCAGCTCAGGCGCAACTTCCATGGTAAGACAACCTGCAGACTGATTCAGTCAGCAGTAGTTAGAGCTTTGTCCTGAGTCAGTTTCCTCTAGATCCTTAATCACCATCTTTAACAATCCCTGTACTGACATTTTTTTATGGGTTTGATTAGTAATAATGACTGCAACGTATCCTAACGCACTGGTAGTCACTAAAGGCAACAAAAAACAGGAACAGAGAGTATCGCAGGATTTCTTCTTCTACCTCTCCTTTCATTGCTTCCTTTAGAGGCCACCGCAGCAGATCATCTAGCCTATCCCTAGCATCATCTTCCATCCTCTCTGCCACTGCAACCCTCTGTATGTCCTCTTCAATTACATTTATGAACCTCCTCTGTGATCTGCCTCCTTCTCTCCTGCATATTAGTTCCATCTTCAGCATCTTATCTTGCCTCTCTAATCAGTGGGTCATGATGCGTTGGTAAGAGCCATCTTCTCTCATCAAAAAGACAGATATTTTTAGTTAATGAATTTAAAGTTATTCCTTTTAATTTTCTTTTTGTCTAATATGGGAAAGCAGAAGGTTAATGACACCTGGCTTGAGAACAGCGTCTTTAGTTTTTGTTTCAAACCTTGGAAAATAATAAAACTAAATCCTCTCATGCAAAAACACAAACAAAAGACTTTACAGAAGTTTTATCTTGTAAAACTGTCTGAGACGCTTGAGATTCCTTCATTTTTCTTGCCACTGTAGACATGAAACGGGTCCTAAATTGCTTTTCTAGTGGTGTAAGAAAAAATAATAATCTTGAATCTAACTTTTACAAACTTTCTGAATTTCAATGTCATTTAAACCCAGTGCTAAAAAGAGACATGTTAAGACAGATGGTTTAGGTAGGTCTAATTTAGTCAAGGCATATACTGTAGATGTCAATCGAACAAAGACAAAGAAAATGTTTAATGATAGATTAAGTACATGTACTTTTTATAGTATATGTGCTAAACATGGCAAAGTTTAAGGATCACATACTTGACCATAAAAGTAAAAGTTTAACCGGAGTAAACTTTCTGATGTACTGGTTTGTCATTTGAAATAAACTCTGAAGGTCATACTTCTAAGCTGTGGTAGTGATTCCTCCACTGCTCCTTCCTGCTGTTATCAGTAGCACTCTGCATATCTCACTTAATCTGTTCACTTGTCACCTGGCAGATGACTTACTAAAAGCATGCTAATTTTCTCCTGTGCTATTCAGGCTGTGGGTAAAAAGATATTTCTGCATTTTGAATTACGTTTTAGATATTCTTTATGTAGTATTTAGCAGTGTTTAGACTGAGGTGCTATTGTAGGATTTTAAAGGATAGGCATACTGTATCTCCCTTTATTCCTTGTGAGAGCTCGGCCAGCAGTCCACCTGCTCTGGTTCCTCTCCTTCCTCGCTCCCCTGTGGTGCAGTGACCTTCCTGCTACAGGCAGAGCAACACAGTCCCTCCTTTAGCTGGCTAAATATAATTTTTTAAGGAGCACGTCGAGTCATCTTTTCCATGCTGAATCCTGTCCTTCTCCTTAACTCATTCTAATTGAGCTTCACAGTCATTTTGTCTCCCTCATTACCTTCATTTCCTCTACGCTTGTTCTTGATGTATTTTATATGCCAAAAGACACTCCTCACACCTTTGCTGTCAGCCGGAGAACGTAAACACACAACGATGAAAGTGTGCAATGTAAACTGTTTAACTCCTCCAGCACCACAGAGATTTTCTACAGTCTTAATGAAGATTTTAAACTAGCATGCTGTATATGTAAACACACTTATTGAAGTTAATAAATGACACTGGTGATTTGCAAAAATGCTGTGATGGTGCTGAATCAGCACCTACAATAAACGTTTACTGGAGAATAATGAGGGCAGAGATTTCTCAGTCCCAAGTCCATCTTTATATGCTTTGTTTTTCAATTTGCCAAATTCATCAATTTTTTAACCACTTATTCAGTTCAGGGTTACAGAATAACTGGAGCGTGGCTGGTACACCCTGGACAGGTCAACAGTCACTGACAAATATTTACCTTTTTATTTGCCAATAATAATAGCTATCTTTCCTGAAGGTTTTTGAATGTGCTTATTATTATTATCATTATCATTATTATTATTATTATCTCTTGTCTTATTCACTTTATGATGTAGACATTCTGCCAAATTGTGGGGTTGTTCACAATGCCACTGCTACTAAATTAATTAACTGACAAATACTACTTAATGTCTTGAAAAAATATTCATTCTAGGTTGTTTTTAAAAGCCATTGGCAGCCTTATCATGTGCTATATACACAGAAATATAATATAATACAGCAGACATGGGCACTCAAACAATCCTGAAAGGAAACCTATAAATCCAATGAAGTTGGCCTTTGTCCAGGGTGGCTGTAGCTCACTCAGTGCAGGTTACCTACTAATCAGAAGTTGGTTTGATCACCATCTGCTCCAGTCTGCATGCCAAATATCACTGGGCAACATACTAACCCCAAGTTGCTCTCCAGTGCATCCATCCGAGTATGAATGCGTGTGAATGTTAGATAGAAAGCACTTACATAGAAGAAAGTGCTTGTGTGAATGGGTGCGTGAGACAAGTGGCCTTGAGAGCTCAGATAGAGTAGAAAGGTGCTATATAAGAACCAGTCCATTTACCATGTCCCACCCCTGCCCCCAAAGAGCTATAGCTTTATAATAGATCAGAACTTACTGCTCACTTTTTCCATATTAACTTAGGTACAGACTTATTCTTACTGGCCCAAAATGATTTCCCAGAGGTCTTTGACTCGGTAGGGTGACCAAGTTATTGTTTGGCTGGTATTTAGTTGCTATAAAGAAAGCAGAGAAGGCTGTCATCATATGTCAGTCAGGGTAACATCTGACTGTGTTTTGCTGCTAAGTCACAGTTTATGTAGATTTGGCTGATATATGATAGAAACTATAACAAAGAAAGAAAATTTAGCTACAGTGACGACCGTGAAACTACTCATAACTGGATGAAGCTGGTGGAAAGTGATTAATTTCGCATTTGGGAGAAAATTACGTGTAGTGATGCATTAAGTCAGCAGAGATGGAGTCGCGCTGCTGGCCAAAATATGTGATGACAAAGTTTTTAAATTGCACCAAGCATCTTTTTTGCTTTTCTTCAGGGGAATAAAAGAGTATATGCTTATATTAGACAACAAATGCATATTTCATTCTCTTCCACTTATCCTCGTCAGGGTCACGGGGGAGCTGGAGCCTATCGCTGCTACCATAGGGCGAGAGGCAGGGTACACACCTGGACAGGTTGCCAGTCTTGTCACAGGGCTAACACAGAGAGAGACAACCATTCGCACTCACATTCAAACCTATGAACAATTTAGAATTACCAGTTAACCTAACCTTACTAACTGCATGTCTTTGGATTGTGGGAAGAAGCTGGACTCCACACAGAAAGGCCCCAGGAAAATAAAATAACCACTAAAAATATATCTATAGTCCGACATCGACTGACTAAAATATTGGTCTGGCTCTACTTCTTCTTTACCTTCATTAGGGATCCTACTCCCCTTGATGTTTCCTTTGAAATTTATGAGTTACTGTCAAGGGGTTTAGAGTCTTGTTAAATGATTAATATGCATGTCTTAGGCAAGAGAATCTAAAGTGACTATCTCCCGCTTCCTCCCAAGATACAGCCTCTGTTGTTGTTCCTTAGAGGCTCACGTCAGTATAATTCAACACAGCGTTTGTTTAAAGTCTTGTGGTTGTGTTATGCAGTGATCCTCGCCAAGTATGGGATGGATGGGAAAAGGGACACACGGCCACTGGAGAGCAACTCACTGAAAGATCACGACATCAAGGAGGAAGATGCATTTGAGGATCCCAGACTGGACAAACTCTGGAACAAGGTTTGTGTTTGTGTGCATAATTCTGAAAATACTGAAGTATTGCTTTATGTAAGGTGCTTTGATTTAATGCTTGCATTGTTTGTAGTGTAACTGTAGGACTTCAATGCCAACCCTGTTGCTGTTCCTCTTTAAAAACCTTACCACAGCCAGTAAAAATAAAAACTTATGGACATGAACTTCAGATCAGCTTAGTGCCACTCGGCTTCCAAGAAACATAGAACAAGAGAACTAAACACTTTACAAGGTAACAAGCTTGTAAAATGTTTAGTGAGTCTCTGATTTCATCATTTTCACTGAACACAGCAAATCCACTACTGTGTGACAAATACATTTTTTCAAGAGGTTTCTTCCATACACAGTCAACAGATACATTCAGTCTAATCAGAACTTCATAACTCATTTATCAAATTACATCAAATCTGTAAGATCTAAACTTGTTTAATGGCCAACCAGTCACAAAGGGAGCAGCGTGAGCTAGTTCAAGCAGGAAACTCGAGCTGCATCATACACTGACAAGACTAATGCAAGTGCTGATTGCTGCCTTGCATCACTGTTTCAGCTTCTCTTCCACCCCAGCATTCACACCGTAGACCCCAACTCCCCAATTTTCTTAAGTCTTTGTGTGAAAATGAGCAATCTCTGACTATTTTTATATGTCCAATATAGTTGATTGGCTCTAAAATATTCATATAAATGTAATCATTAAAATCACTACACTTAATAAGCCTAAACCTTCTTAGACTCTTACCACACAGTCCTGCTGTACTAAGCGTTGATTCTTTTACTGCTACTTGTAATAGTGAATTCTTTCCCATGCAAAAGATCCTCGTTCTTCTGATGCATTTGAAACTAAATCCTCTATATCTCTAATGCCTCTTCTCCCACCAGGCTAAGATCTCGGGGAAGTTCTCTGATGAGGAGCTGCTGAACTTGAAGAGGGAGTTCCAGCACCACAAGGACAAGATCCACGAGTACAACATCCTCATGGACACCGTCAGCAGGACTGAGGGTGAGCCATGTGAATCACTCCCTTTGATCCGTTGCAGGCGCGTGTGTCGCACTACTTCTGTTTAGCTTTATTAGTGTTTTCTGAGGCCAGGTTTAAAAGCAGTTCAACCCAGTCCTCCTTTCTGTTGCTTCGTCCTTTGTCTATTCAAGATCTCTTACAGAGATCTCCTGCAGAATATCCCTTTCTATCTTAGCAGCTCTTATTGACCGTTTTATGCCAT
Organism: Perissodus microlepis; assembly: GCF_051167445.1. Lineage (NCBI taxonomy): Eukaryota > Metazoa > Chordata > Actinopteri > Cichliformes > Cichlidae > Perissodus > Perissodus microlepis. The sequence continues at coordinate 7,617,520 of NC_140466.1, forward strand.
TTACTCCTATTTTTTTCTCTGCAGACCGAGCTGGTGTTTGTGATCATATCAGAATCATTTTAAACAACATAAAAGCTGAGTTTTTTCTGAGAAATAAGGCTTACGAGGTTATAAAGTAATAGTTTCTAGATGTCATGGCTGTTCTGCACACCCGTGTTTTATAGGGTTGAAGTCTGAAGTGCTCTCTGTCTGTCTGCTCAGTCTTGTGGTCATATACATAGGTGGCAGGTATCAGACTGCACATGTTACCACTCACTACTTTGTGCTCTATCAGTGCTTGTCAAATCACATCAAGCTGTGAGTTTTAAGAGGAGCTGACAGGCCCCACTGTGTTTCAAGTAGGCACGGGGAGGACAGGCATGTCTTCTTCGGATGTGACTTGACACTTTGCAGCTGTTACGTGCCAGAACTTTCCCGATAGCGCTGCACAGCGCTGCGTTTTTGCCATACAAGCCAGGGGTATTTCTTCTGCTTGTCTGATGCTTTTAAATATTAAGCCAATCACATGTTGCCTTGAGGGAGTGTCTGTGAACTTCCACAGTACCTCCACCTCCATCCACTGCCTGTCTAGGTTCCTCAGTTTTCATCCAGTTTGGCTTCTCTTCTTTTATTCTCCCCCTTTTCTCATCCAAATGTCAACTGTTATAATTTAGTCAGTGTGGTGCTGTACACTTAGGCTTTGTTTGGCTTTTACCTTTTTCCAGCACCACACAGGCTGTTCAAGGTTCTCGTGAAAAAGTTGCTAAATAAATGACAAATAAGCCAGTTTTCTAAAATGACCTTAAGCTTTAACGGGTTATTTAATGTAATAATGTAAAAAGCTGCTAATAAAAATTTACTTTTTGTCTCTTTCCTATTCCCTTCTGTCATCTATCCCTCATTTTCTCCATCCATCTCCTCTGCCCTCACTCCTATCTAACCCACCCACACAACCCTGCGGGCTTTTCACTTCTAATTTGCCCCCTCTCTCCCTCTTCTCCCCTTTATTTCCTTTCATCTGTTCCTCTCAACAGAAATACACAAGAACGTGATCTCTCCCCTGGAGGGTGATACCAAAGAGCACGTGCTGCAGCAGAAGCACACAGAGCTGAAGCACAAAATGAGAGACCTCAACCAGGGCTTTGAGCGTCTCCGTAAGCTCAGCCACGAGGGCTTCACTGAAGATAGCGGTGAGACATGAAAAGCACACACACACTCCCCACTTGTCTCTTTTTGCATCTCCATTAGACGCTACATTTATCTCATCAGCTTAATTACTAGGATTTGTAATCATAATAACACATTACTGTATCACGGCTGATGGCTTTAAGTGTTTTGCATTTTTAAAGACGTTCATTGAAAGCAGCTCACTACGCTGCATTCGCCCAGTGACGTCAAACAGCTCGGCCTTGTGCTGTTTAACAGACAAAACATTTCACTCACCAGTGCATTTTCTCTCCACTCCTCAGATATGTAAGGCTGCTGTTAGTCGAGTGTGCTGCAGTTTGCGTTAGGCTTCACTTGCAGGTTTCAGTGGGAGGTTGTTGAGAAGTTTAGATGAAGGCATTGTACCTTCTGCTGATTCATAATGATTTTGTTGCTGCGCCTCTACCTCCAGGTTGTTTCTTACTAAACCACTCGTTCCCCTCACGTCTTTGCTTCCTCTTGCAGAAATCTGTTTTTGATCCCCTCCCCTCTTTTTTTTTTCTTTTACACTTGCAGTTTTGTAGTACTTCAGGAGCGAAGAGAGAGTGTGTGACAGCACCTCAAGATTAAATTCTTAATGCGAGCATTTTGCCTCTTTCATATTTTGTGTGTATTTCTATAAAGTGATACGTTGTTGTGATTGTATGATATGAAATATCTGCTGCGACTGCTCCTCCTCAGAGCTCCCTTTCTCTTGAGTGTTTGTGGCTCCAAAATGTCTCTTTGGATTGTTTATCTTTTCATCTGCCTTTCCCTTCCTGGTCTGTAGAGTTTCGGGAGCCGCGTGTGATTGAACTGTGGGAGGCTGCCAAGAGAACCAACCTCAGCAACGATGAGCTAGAGTCTCTCAAGGTAGTGCTTACATCTCTTGTGACTGTTTTTATGTTTTTGGACACGCTCTTGCCCTGTCTCTTCCTAAATGACACTTTTTGTTTTAATGTGGTGCTACAATCTAACTTTGACTCCAACTCCACAAAACTTTTTAATCAAGCGCTCTTCTGGCACAGAAGCATTAACTGTATTATTTTCCACTACTTAGTAGCTAAGTACTACGTGTGTACGGTAAGCCACGGAAAGTGCAACTTATTATGATCACATTTTTATGTATTGCACTTTTGAAATTCACAAGTATTCCACTCTCCTGGATCTCGTTGTGCTCCTTTCACCGTTTGTCCCCTTGGGCAGCAGATTGCAGTGAACAACTCAATTTAAATGTTTTGGGGTTTCTATCAGGTTTCAGGATCAAATCTATCACAGGAAACATTCAGCTTGAATTTCCTCTGTGGCACTTCGCTTCTATTTGCCTCTTGAGATACATATAAGCTATTTGTTCAGCTGTGCATGTAACTGAAGGTTAACTGAACTTACACCCCTCTATGTTGGCTGCTCTTATTCATTTAGGAGGAGCTACGTCACTTTGAGACTAAAGTAGAGAAGCACAGTCATTACAAGGAGCAGCTGGAGTTGTCCCATCAGAAGTTGCAGCATGTGGAGGCTCTAGGAGACAAAGAGCACATCAAGAGGAACAAGGAAAAGTATGACACACTCGCTGAGAAGACTAGGGAGATGGGCTACAAGGTAAGTAAGAATAAAGAGGTTCTCTTAGCATTTAATATGCTGTTTGACTTCTCACCTGCATTAGAAATGAATAATAAATTATATGTAGCTATTATATTGCTTGTAAGGCTGGAAAGGTCTGGTTGTTGGAGGACTGCAGTAATCCCAGTGTTAAGTGGCTTTTTATTTTCACAGCTTTTTGTTTGCGCTTCAAAGTTTATAACCATCTCAAAGCCATCCACACTTATCTAAGTGAAGTGTATGTATTAACGTGTGCTGAAAGTCCAGTGTAAGACCAGATGCATATAACAAACATTGCCAATACAGTAACATAAATGCATAAATAAAATCAAGACAACTGGTTTTCCAGTTTTCACTCCCTGCAACTTGAGCTTGAAATTTGAACAGAATTACAATTTACTATGAAAACAAGCAAACTATTGTTTTCATAGGAAGTAAACTAATAATCATTTGTGTTGACAAGCCCCTGTTTAGCTGCATAGTGGTCTTGCATTTAAATGGCGTGTGTGTGTTTGATTTCAGATGAAGAAACATATGCAGGATTTATCCAACAAGATTTCTCGCCAGGGACTCCAACACAACGAACTCTGAGAGGTCATCAAACCAGTGAAAGAACTGTAATGTTTTTGTTTAGTCACACACAACCTTGATCAACCATGCCACCATTTCTTTTTTTAACTGCTGTTAAGAAAAAAACATCAGTGTTTTCTGTGAGTCTTTTTCTACTTTTCTAGAGAATGAAATGCTTAATGAGTGAATTCCTGGTTATTTGTATGTAATATGCATGAAGTATTATAAAGCAGTTCAGACTGTCAGTCAAGGTACAGATAAATTAAATATAGAAGTGTGAGCACCAGTGTGGTACTCCATAGAACAGTTGTTTGTATAACAAGTGGAAATAATGTCTTATTGTTGCTGGTAGATAAGGGATAGACAGCACTATTGGCTGTCTTGACCAGACCAGAAGCAGTTGGTCTGTTTGTCCACATTACATATGTGCTGTTGCCACTGTAGGACCTCATAGTTTCCCTATTGACATATTTTGGTGTTACTTGAACTGTCTGATCAACATAAAATGAAGATCAAGAGTAGAAGCACTGAAAACTAGTGATCTGAAAATAAAATAGCAATCTTTAATATTCAGTAAGATACAGGTGCCAACAACAGACATACAGTAATATTTTAAAAATACAGATTTACAACATTCGTACGCTTTGGCATGAATAAAAGCACTTAATACACTGTAGAGAAAAGCGGTTACAAACGTTACATTTTCGTGAGTCATCCTCATGCTGTTTCTTTCTCCTCAGAGACACTAGTGGGGAACCAAAATTATAAAAATTAATTTGCATCCATTATTTTACAATTTGTCCTGATGATATCAAGAGGGAGGTGAGAAATTGAAACAAACACTATGCTTTTCCATTCATCAGTTCCTGGCCTCTCACAGACCAGAAGCAGAGGCATTGATTACTGTGATGAATAAGGTGTCTGGATGGCTGATTACTTAGTCATGTCCTGCTTGGACCACATGGGCCTGGATTAATGTAATTTGCACCCTGGGTATAACTGTAAGCTGCTTATTTTTATCGAATGCTTTTCCGCTTTGAGGTGAAATGATCACCAGGGAAGTTGGGGCTCTTGGCATTCAGTTGTAAGGCATGAGATGAGGTGGGCTTTATCTCACTGTGAAATCTTATTTTGATCCAAACCCAATGGCAGTCGGTGACCTCTTGAGAAAAGAGGTAGCATAAATTATATGGTGATCACAAAGCCTGAAGAAAATCAACCCAGCAAGAACTGTAAATACATTTTTTCTTGTTTTCCATACGCAATGACGATGATAAACAATAGTTTACGCCCATCCCCTTATAATTAAAGCCATTCAACCAGTAATCTTGGTAGTCTTGAGATTACTGGTTGGCATCGGTAAGGTAGGTTTCCATCAATCCTCAGCATATACAAGGTGTGATCATAAAGTTCCAGGACTCATATAATAAAAGGACTGTTACATTCAGCTGCGCGCTCATTCCCAAAGGTTTGCCACAGCAGATTCGCTGTTTTTGATGTGGCACAGATTTTATACCGGATGCTCTTCCTTATCCAGCCCTCCCTTTAATCAACACCTGGGACTGACACTGAGTACACTCGCTTGTGATCACATGAGGATGGGTTTGTGTGTCCTCCTCAAACCAGAAATTTTTGCCTATAAGCCAAA